>NC_143582.1:155875659-157235771 GCF_048544385.1 Mastigoproctus giganteus | reverse complement strand
ACTTATGGGATCCCATTCAGAATCTATGGAACTGCTACTGTAGGCAGTTCTGAATCTTGTATATTTCACAATTCATATAAAAATAGTAGTAATATATCTTAAAAACCCCTTCTCCCACACTTTTACTATGTTATATGCTCCTCTTTCATTAAAAAACAAACTAAAATAATAAAATTCCTCTTTCTCTCAATCACTCTTATTAAAAATCTCACAAAAACCAAAACAAGGCTCTCATGGAAACTAGGTGGAAAGTCTATGTGTTAACAACTCCTCAGCAATGTGAATAATAAAAAAGGGTAGTAATCTGTAGGGGCCATTTCTAATGAATAAGAGTTGTTGTTGTTGTGGTGTTTTCTGGCGCAAGAGCTACTTAGGCCATATTGTGCCTATGAATAAGAGAAGTGACAACAAAAGATAGGAGGATTGCACTGTTTACTGAGGCAAATTGGAAAGGTGTACATAAAGGCAGAAGTGAACAGAATAAAAACATGAAATCAAGCAATATAAAATGGTTTAATTTATCTGACCACTATTTCTTCAAGAAAGTCATCAATAAAAATGAAACTGTTATGTTTCTGGAAAGCCATAAAAACCATAAAAAACACAAAATAAAATATTAAAATCAAGAATTAGAAATTAGTACATGTATTACTATTAATAGCGGAAAATAATGCAAGAAAGAAAGCTTACAAAGTAAAAATAAAAAATTCCATACAACTTAGACATTAAGTCTGATATACCCTAATCAATATCATTAATAATTACAGAAAAAAATAAGCCCAGCACCCAAACCCTGTCAGTCTCCACTAATAACATTAGTCCACCAAGAGCAGTGTCTCCTGAAAACCACTCTATGTCATCTCCCCCTCAAACATCCCTTTATCCACAGCAGTAACTTTCCCCTTAATGGTATACTGTGCAAATCTGTATAGAAGTCTATGTGCAACAGTATCAAAAGGTTTCCCGAAATCCAAGTATATGAGATCAAAATTATTTTTTGCATCCAGTTCCTTTGTCACTGCATTATAGTGCCCAATCAAAATGATCAGACAGAGATCTTCCATTAACGAACCCATGCTGTGACTGAATTATAACTGCCCTCCAGTTCAGATGGTCCTGCATTACTTCTTTAACCAGTGACTCCATTATTTTTTTTTTGGAACAGAAGTCAAGCTAACAGATCTGTAATTATTCATGTCATACTTTTATCCCCCCCCCTTTGTGAATTGGGAAATACATTCACACATTTCAGTCCACAGGGACTACCCCTGAATCCAAAGATGTTCTCATAATTATGGCTAAGCATTTGCTTACCTCCTTTTCTGCCTCCCTTAATATAATTAGATAGATCCCATCTATCCCACATTCCTTTTTTTTATGTTTAACTTTAACAATTTCTCTTCTACTACTCAGCTATCACAAAATAATTTAGTTCTCTGTTAGAGTTTGAAAAAATTCTGACATCACCCTCCATAAAGAATTCCTCATGTGTGAATGTAGATGAAAAATATCTATTCACCCTATCAGCAACCTGAGCATGATCATCAACATCGAGTGGACCAATATGATTCAACAACTTCCTTCTATGTTAATATAAGTAAAGAAGTGTTTGCTACTTTTCTTTGCATTCTTTGCCAGAGATTTCTCATAATTTATTTTAACTTGTCTAACCTCCTTTGTCACTTGATTACAGATGTTTATATCTAACATAGGCTTCTGTATCACCTGATAATTTATTAGCATTAGTTGAGGCATATGATGCAAGAAAGCAAGCTTATACAGCATCAGCCAAAAAAAAACCCTTCCCAATGCACCCATTGAGTCACTCCATATGTTTGTCTAGTTCAGCCTTAAATTTATTAAATCTATCAACTTCCACAACAACAACAGATGGAAGTCTGTTCCAGCAATCAACTACCAGCTGGCTAAAGGCAAACTTCTGCACATCTGTTTGTTTGTTATTTTGGTTTGTAGGAGCATTAGCAACTAAGGCCATATTGCTCCGGGTATATGCGGTGGTCATTCCCTGACCTTTCCGCATCCTCTGTATTTGGTGATCACAGGCTCAAACCCCAGTCTATTCAAGAAGCGTGTGCTACGCACTGCTGCTCCTGCCCGGCTGGCTACAGAGGCGCCTCTGCACATCTATTCTACGACTGTCTTTCCTCAATTTGAATCTATGCCCCCTCAGGTTCTTAATCTGAACAAGTGGAAGTAACCCGTCAGCATTGGGCCTGCTCAAACCATTCAAGGCCTTATACACCTCGCAGGTGCGTAGTCTCGAGATGCTGCAACTTGCAGAACTTAACCCTTTATTCATAAGTGCACCCCTTTGTTCCTCTCACCAATCTTGTTGCCTTTCTCTGTACTCGTTCTAGCAACTCTACATCCTTCCTAAAATGAGGCCTCCAGCCCTGTATACAGTACTGAAGGTGTGGCCTGACCATTGCCTTATACAAAGGGATAATCACCTTCTTGTCTCTGCTAGCAAAATTCCTATATATCATTGACAAAACTCCATGACCTGCTCTGGCAGCCCATCTGCACTGTCAGAGAACTTCATATCTGACTGCACAATTACCCCCAGATCTTTTCATTCTCCACTTCCCTAAGTGTAATACCACACAGTTGGTAAGGTTCTCTTGGGTTACTGCTACCCATATCGAGTGCTTTGCATTTATCAATGTTAAACTTCAGTTGCCACTTCTCAGCCAATCTGCCTACCTTTTCAAGATGCTGTTGCAGTAGCATACTGTCTTTACTATCATTAACAACCCTGCCAATCTTTGTATCATCCGCAAACTTGGCCATTAAGCCTGATATATCTTCATCGATATCATTGATAAATACACAAAACAACAATGGGCCCAGCACCGAACCCTGGGGGACTGCACTAATAACATTAATCCATGTAGGGCAGTGTCCATTTATTACCACTCTCTGCCATCTCCCACTCAACCATCCCTTTATCCATTGCAGTAACTTGCCCTTAATGCCATACTGCTCCAATTTGTACAGCAGTCTTCCCTGTGGAACAGTATCAAAAGCTTTACTGAAATCCAAGTATATGATATCAAAATCATTTTTTGCATCCAGTTCCTTTGTGACCACATCGTAGTATTCAATCAAATTGATCAGACAAGACTTCCCCTTAACAAACCCATGCTGTGTCTGAACTGTTACTGCTGTTTTATCTAGGTGATCCTGTATCACCTCTTTAACCAGTGACTCCATTATTTTCCCTGGAACAGAAGTTAAACTAACAGGTCTATAATTATTTTTGTCACCATTTGGACCCCCCCTTTGTGAATTGGGGATACATTTTCACATCTCAAATTCATAGGGACCTACCCTGACTCTAAAGATGTCTCATAATTATGGCTAAGGGTTTGCTTACTTTCCTTGCTGCCTCCTTCATTATAACTGGATAGATTCCATCTGTCCCAGGTGCCTTTTTTATGTTTAACTTCAACAATTTCTCCTCCACTTTGCTCTCAATTATCACAAAATCACTTAGCTCCCTGTTAGAGGAGTCTGATAAACTTCTGGCATTCCCCTGCTTGAATAACTCCTCATGTGTGAATGTGGATGCAAAACGCTCATTCAGTTTATTAGCTACTTGAGCAGGTTCATCAATAGTCGAGCCATCTATGTTAAGTGGACCAATCTGACTGATCCCCTTCCTTCTAGAATTTACATAAGTAAAGAACTCTTTGATGTTTTTCTTTGCATCCTTTGCCAAAGATTTCTCATAATCTGCCTTCGCCTGCCTATCCTCCTTTGTGATTTGATTACAGACTAGCTTATATTTATATGCATCCCATGCATTTTTAATCTCTGCCACAAGTCTCATCAGTTCATCTGACATCAATTTAGGACTAACCCTAGAATGGTATTTCTTCATTGGTATGAAAAGCCTAGTAGCCTGTGAAATTATTTCCTTGAATGTTTCCCATTTTGATTGTCTTGTTGGTTAGTTGGTCACACTGTATAGAATTTTAAACTGTCTAAGACCACTGTCGTCTCCTTTAAGAAAGCAAAAGTCCTTCCCTTTAACACAATGGTAGTTACATCTTTAAGTAAAACCCACATCAGCATACTATGAACACTATCAACGAGTGTCCTTTATGTGCTTAATGCATCAAGACTCACTGTTGATTAGTAGATCAAGAATACTGCTTCCTTTTGTTGCCTCTCTAATATGCAGGTGTAGAAAACAGCCATCCAATAAATCCTCAAAAGTCTTGCAGGTGTGTGAGTGACCAAGCCAAAGTTCCAGTCACTATCTGGAACGTTAAAATTCTCCATTATGTTGTTGTTAGAGTTTGATTTTTTGATACAAGGAGTACTATGGCCAATTGTGGTTCTGCATTTATAAGACATTCTGATTTACTGGCCCACTCTATTTCTCTGTCTAGCTGTTCAACATAATCATCACATTCGTTAAGCCTATAACACACTCTTACTCTAATTTTTTTTCCCATGTGCTTATTTCACACCAAATTGACTCAGCATTACACTGGCCACTCATGTCAACTGGATGCACTGTCTTAGATTTCATTCACTTCTTAACTAATAGCCTAATGCCCCCCCCCCCCCAATCTGTCATTTCTGTACACACTGCACACCCAAAATTTAAATTCTGCATCCCTTATATGTGAGCGACACCACGTTTATGATATCCCACAATGTCTGCATTTCATGACTTGACCAGCAATTCAAATTCATCAAATTTATTTACTATGCTCCTGGTTGATGTACATGCAAGTAAATATGCACCTGTTCTTTAATCTTAGTTATCATAATATTTATCAAAGGGGCTAACATCTGGTGAATATGGGCTTGGCTGGTGCAGCATAAGTCTTAGGCTTCCGTGCACCATATGGCTAATAATAATAATAATAATTATTATTATTATTAAATTATTATTATTATTAATTAGACCACCTTAATCGGCATATAATACCACATTACCTCGACAACAATGGTGCAACACTGGAGGCCATCCACACAGCCGTGTATTGTGCTGCCATAGCAGCCACTAGGATTAATGGAAGAGAAATGAAAGACCAGCAACAGAAGAACTGAAAACAGACGGAACTGCCAGCTTGAGAAAGAAGACTTCAACAGAAGATGGAAGAATTAAGAGTCAAGATAGGCCAATTGACCAGTGGGTTAATACGAGTAAGAAATTTATTGGAAAAATGAAGAGCATCCTCAAGAGAGACAGCGTCCAGAGCAAACATGAGACAAAAAATCAGAGAATAGGAAAGTACTTGGACAAACTGAAGCAGAACCTCCTCGCACTCAGCAAGCGACTACACCGATACAAAGAGAGCTCCCAGAGGAAAATAAACAACTAAATCTTTAAGTGCTAGACAGAATTGTCCGGTATTATTACTCAATGAGGACCAAAGAGGCTTCTACAGGAGTCTCGGAGAAGACGGGAAAGAAGGGAACAGACCACACAAGCAGAAGACAGTTAAGGAGTTCTGGGGCAACATATGGAGCAGGGAAGTAGACATAATAGCCGAGCACCCTGGATAGAAGTAGAACGGAAGAAAACCAAGGACGTACAAGAGATGAGCAAATAAGAGATTAGGGAAGAAGAAGTAAAACAGACAATCAAGAACTCTCACAACTGGCAAACTTCAGGAACAGATAATGTCCACAAATACTGGTACAAGAAACTCACTTGCACACATAAGCACCTAGCAGAGCAGTTCACCCTAATGATAAGGCACCCAGAGATAATCCCGAAGTTTCTCACTCAAGGAATCATATGTGAAGCCAAAATACAAAGATACAAGAAACCTGGTGAAATACAGGCCAATCACCGGCATACCAACATTGTACAAGATCCTGAGCAGCTGCATAACCATGAAGATATTAGACCACTTGGAGAGACAGAACATAATGGCTAAATAGCAGAAAGGATGCAAGCGGCTGAGAAAAGATGCAAGGAGCAATTAACCATAGATGCAGCAGTTATAGAGCAAGCTTACAAAAAGCACTGCAATGTGTACACAGCCTAAATCGATTACCACAAAGTCTTTGACTCCATGCCTCATACCTGGCTAATAGAAGTGCTGAACATCTACAAAGCCAATCCAATAGTGACAAACTTCCTAGGAGAAACAATGGCAAAATGGAGTATCACCATTAAGGCTAAGAACATCACAACAAAGCCAATCCCCATCAGGAGAAGAATCTTTTGGGGAGATGCCCTGAGCCCACTGTGGTTCTGTCTAGCACTTAACCTGCTATCCACCATGCTCAAAAGCAGCAAGTACGGATGGATATAACCTCAAAGAAGGAAGGAAGAACCTGTACACCCTCACCCACCTGATGTACATGGATGACATCAAGCTCTATGCGTGAGCCGAGAAGCAACTCCAGCAACTACTCTGGATCACCGAAGAATTCAGCAATGATATTAGGATGGAATTTGGTCTAGACAAATTCAAGACCCATGGATTGCACCAGGGAAAATTATTCAACCGAAACTACCAGCTGCAGACTGGTAAAGAGATCGAAGCCATGACAGAGGGAGAGGCCTACAAATACTTGGGGATGATGCAGACTCAGCAGTTACAGCACAAGGAAATTAAGGCTGCCTGACTGAAAAATACCATCAGAAACTCAGAAGCCTGCTGAAAGCAAAGCTGAATGGAGGGAATACAGTTAAAGCCATAAACACCTATGCAGTCCCAGTGCTAACATACTCCTTCGGGGTCATTGATTGAAGGAATGAAAAACCTGTACACCCTCACCCATTGGACTAACACCGAGCTGGAGGATATCAACTCCAGATATGAAAGACAAGGACAATGATGACAACCAAGAGCCGCCAACACCACCCAAAGTCAGTCATGGAGAGACTGACAATTGCTCGGAAACAAGGAGGAAGGGGCCTGATAGACGTCATCGAGCAGCAGGAAACAGCGATTGCTAACCTGAAGGGTTACTTCCAGAGACACACAGCAGCACTCCACCAGGTCATAAGGAAGATAGACAAGCGGTATACCTCACTCAACCTAAGCAAGGAGTCCCCCCCCCAAACAAAGCTAGAAAGATGGGCAGAGAAGACACTCCATGGCAGACACAACAATGATCTCCATCAAGCTCACATAGATAAAATTGTTTCCAATGCATGGCTCATGAGTGGGATGCTCTTCCCCTAGATTGAAGGATTTGTGCTCGCCATCCAAGACTAGTAACCAACACTAGAAACTATAGAAAATACATCACCAAGGAGCGAGGAGTGTCCAATGACATATGTCAAAGATGCCACCTGGCTTCAGAAATGATCCAACACATCACCTCGGTTGTTGTTGTTATTTGGTTTTTAGGAGCATTAGCAACTAAGGCCATATTGCTCCGGTGCGGTGGTCATTCCCTGACCTTTCCGCATGTTCCGTATTTGGTGGTGACGGGCTCGAACCCCGGTCTAATCAAGAAGCGTGTGCTACGCACTGCTGCTCCTTCCCACCTGGCTACGGAGGCGCCCATCACCTCGGGAGGCAAGGTGATCACCCAGACTGAGTACACTCATAGACACGACCAGGTAGCCAGGATAATACATCAGAAGCTAGCAAGGAAATACCAGTTGATCGAAGAAAGTGTACTGTACTACAAGTACGAACCCCAGGCAGTATTAGAGACCCCAACCCACAAGCTGTACTGGGACCACATCATAATAATGGATAAGGCAATCCCACACAACAGCCTAGACAAGAAGGAAAAGGCTACCAATCTGGCTGACATAGTGATACCCAACACTGGAAACCTGCAGAAAACCCATGGGGAATAAAATCAGGAAGTACATGAACCTAAGACAGAAGATCAAAAGATGTGGCATATGCAACAAGTTATGACCATCCCGATCATCGTGTCAATGACAAGTATGGGCCAAAGACACTACATAACAGCAGAGCAGCAATAGATCTCCCAGTGAACACCTACAAGAAACTCCAGAAAGTCGCAATTCTGAACACCTGTAGGATTGTCAGAGAGTTTCTTGACCAACAGTAACATCAGACATAACAACAACCACCCTGCGTACTCAGTAGCAACACCCATCACGAGATGAACCCCCAATAAGGGAGAAATAATACAAAGAGCAATAATAATAATAATCATAATAACACAGCACATATATTTCCTTGTTCTATGATGACCCACAACAGGCCTTGAAATACCACTTACCTTATTTTCTGGGCTGTTTACTAGGTGATCCTGTATCACCTCTTTAACCAGTGACTCCATTATTTTCCCTGGAACAGAAGTTAAACTAACAGGTCTATAATTATTTTTGTCACCATTTGGACCCCCCCTTTGTGAATTGGGGATACATTTTCACTTCTGCTGGCAGAAGTGAAAGAATCACTTTCACTTCTGCCAGCAGCTATTATTAATCTATTACTCAGTATATTATCCCCCCAAGCTACCAGTTTTCCGACCCACTTAACACTGACTTAATAGCATCAGCAAATTTTCTTCCACCCTTTCTATATAAGTGTATCCCATCCCTGTAAAAACAGTCTCTCCTATTAATAAACATAGATCACACTGAAAAAAATTCTATCTCATTGAGCCTTCCAGAATCTCTCCTGATTGACAAGACTCTTACCATGTATGCCCTCCTGTCATGTCTAGGCAGAATTGCAGACACTTTCAAATAATCCTTAGCATCCTTAGCATTAATAGTGGCATAGGATGCAAGAAAGCAAGCTTATGCGACATCAACAAACAAAAAAAACTTCCCGTTTCCCCTATCCATCCTTTCTAATAGGTTGTGTAGTTCTTCCATCAATTTATTTAAGCTATCAACTTCCACAACAACAGATGGAAGTTTGTTCCAGCAATCAACCAGCTGGCAAACTTCTGCAACCAACATTTCTCAATTTGAATTTATATAACGATGTGCATAGTCTTAGCAAGAGGAAGAATCCCATCAGCACTGAGCTTGCTCAAAATGGTTCAAAGCTTTAAACACCTCAATCAGATTACCTCACAGGTGCCTAGTATCCAGATAGTGTATTTTGCAGAACTGAAGCCTTTTTTTTTGGTAAGAGCATCCCTTTGTTCCCCTTACCAGTCTCATTGCTTTTCTCTGTACTTGTTCCAGCAGCTCTACATCTTTCCTAAAATTAAGTATCAGACCTCTATGCAGTACCGAAGATGTGGCCTGACCTTTATACAATAGAATACTGACCTCCTTATTCCTGGTAGAAAAATTCCTATATATCATTGACAAAACTGTATAAGCTGCCCTGGCAGCCTATCAGCAGTGCTCAGAAAACTTCATATCTGGCTGCACAATTACTCTCAGGTCTTTTTCATTTTCCACTACCTTGAGTGTAGTAACACATGGTAGATTGCTCAGGGGTTATTGCTACCCATATGCACTACTTTAGATTTGTCAATATTATTAAACTTTGACAAAAATAAAGTTGCCATTTCTGAGCCCATTTGCCTAATGTTTCTAGAACCTGTTACAATAACATACCACCTAACACTGCCATATAGTCATTACTGTCATTAACAACCCTGCCAACCTTTTTATATCTGCAAACTATTTTTTTTTTTTTTTATGTAAACCACAAACAAAAGAGGTATTAGAACCTACAGTACTTAGTACTGTGCTTGGATTGGAGGTTGAGAAGACGAAAGAAGATATTTCTTGACATTTGACTTCAACTTCTGTAGATTGTAATTTTCAAAAAATATGCATGAAGAAAGGTTGTTCCAGAAAATGGCAGTTGAATGAATAAACGAGGAAGATGAAAAGTTGGTTCTGTGAGTTTGAAGTTGGACAGTAAATGGATGTTGGTTGGTGGCGGCACGGGTTCGGACTGTTTCGAAAGAGAGCAGAAATTATAGAAGCCAATTCTGAAGAACAGTGCCCATGGAAATATCTGTAGAAGAGGCATGCAGCAGAAACAGTACATCTATGAGACAGAGAGTGGAGAGACTCTATTAGAGATGAGTCATTAATTAACCTAACTGCCCTCTTCTGAACGGAATCAAGAAGCCTGAGAGAAGTTTTGGGGGCACCACCCCAGATGTGGGAACAATATCCCATGGCAGGGCAGATTTGTGATTTTTAAAGAGTGAACAGCTGTTCGGAAGAAAAGTAACGCCAAGAGCAAAAGAGAAAACCACCAAAGATAAGCATGGGAGCAGAAGAATCCTTTTTGCGAGATATAACACAAGACTGAGTTTTAGAAGGATTAAACTCAACTAAATTGTCTTTGCCCCATTGGAGAATTACCTGGAGATCGGCATTTCAGGAATTGGTAGCAGATTTTCAAGAAGTTGAAGCTGATTGAGCAGGACAAGGTTTTTCAAAATGGAAAGTGGAATGCAATGTGCTATCATCAGCAAAACTATGGATGGGATTTCCAGTCAATGGAAGAAGGTCATTAATATACAAGAGGAAAAGAGTGAGGGAAAGAACTGAACCTTGGGGGACACCGGAATTAGTGGAGCAGTTAGAAGACAGAGAGCCATCTACCATCACCCTCAGTGAGTGAGCGATCAGAGAGAGAAAACTGGATAACCAATTACAAAAAACAGTTGGCAAACCATAAGATGGAAGCTTGTTTAGAAGACCTTTATGCCAAACACGATCGAAAGCCTTTGAGATGTCAAGAACAACTGATTGTGTTTCACCGAACTTTTCCATTGGATTAGTCCATAAATGGATAACATAAGCCAGAATATCACCAGTGGATCGACACTGACGGAATCCATACTGCCGATCGTTGATCAGACGGAAGGTTTTAGGTAGTTTAAGAGTTCGCAGTTAATTGATTTCTCCATTACTTTAGAAAGAGTAGAAGTAATTGCAATGGGACGATAATTGGATGGGAGGGATCTGTCACCCTTTTTAGGAACTGGCTGGATATGAGCAAATTTCCGATCAGAAGGAAAAACACCTTTGTAATAAGAAAGTGAAAAAAAGCAGCAAAGAACAGGAGTAAGTTCAGGAGTACAGGTTTGGTGCCTTTTTCCACTTTCTTATTCCAAAGGTGTTTTCCTTTTGGAATAAGAAAGAAATGCCACTGGGACCTGGAGCTTCCTTAGCATCAAGATTCATCAAAATCCTTCTCACATCCTTTTGACGGAATACACAATAAAGGTCCACTTCCACTTGCAGTCTGCCAAATCCATGTACTTTTTCTGACAGAATCTCAGTTATCGGTAAAGCCTTAGCACAATGAATGTGCTAAGGCTGTTCAAGAAAAGAACTTTGCATATCGTAATTGGCTTGTTTCTAATTCTTCAGATTTATTTTCTGCCTACACCAAAGCTTGCAACAATTGTAAAGCAGTTATTAATGTGTCCATCTAGAGTTTGAACAGGCTAAGAGTAGAAAACTTGCTTCTTGCCCTAATGGTAGCCGAGCATTCTGGTCTCTTTCCAAAGCTATTGGCCGCAACTTTTGCCCATCTCTGTTCCCACCTCTGTCCAAACCAGATGGTCCAAAGTTGCGGCCAATAGCTTTGGAAAGAGACCAGAATGCTCGGCTACAATTAGGGCAAAAAGCAAGTTTTCTACTCTTAGCCTATTGAACTCTAGTTTGGACTGATTACTAACTGCTTTACAATTGTTGCAAGCTTTGGTGTAGGCAGAAAATGAAACTGAAGAATTAGAAACAAGCCAATTACGATATGCAACGTTCTTTTCTTGAACAGCCTTAGCACATTCATTGTGCTAAGGCTTTACCGATAACTGAGATTCTGTCAGAAAAAGTACATGGGTTTAGCAGACTGCAAGTGGAAGTGGACATTTATTGTGTATTCCATCAAATGGATGTCAGAAGGATTTTGATGAATCTTGATGTCTTGAAGGATTTTGATGAATCGTCCTTTATCTAAACCTTGGAAAACCAAGGTTTAAATAAAGGACGAGATTTTAAAGTGGAGTGTGGGATAAAGGATTCAATTCCTGCAAGAATAATTTCCCTGACACGATCTGAGCAAACGTTGACATCACAAGTTTTGAAACAGTAATCCGACCAAGGAAAAGAAGAAAAGAAATCTCACAGGTCATCCCATTTTGCATTCTAGTAAGGCCAAACAATACGAGATTGGGAACAACCATGAGATCAAGGCTCCATTGGAGAAGAGACAATCACCAAGTTCTGAGGTGCCTAAAGGACCTCTCACTTCGACCATGTACTTAGAAGGGTTGTTTGTGAGAAAAAGATTAAGCATGTTGACTGTATGGTTAGGATTGACCGGTATTCTTGTAGGTAAATGAACAATCTGTGCAAGGTAATTGTAATTGCAAAAGCCTCGGCATCTCGACCAGCTGGGTCGGTGTGACTAGAAAACGGAAGCCAGCTAGAGTTTTGAACATTAAAATCACTAAGGAAAATTACTTCACTGTTGGGAAAGTTGGACTGGAGAAAGTCAAGTTGCAAAGAGAGGAAGTCAAAGAGCTCCAAGTGATTAGTGGAGTTGGGAGAACAGTAGCGACAACAGATGAATTTGACACAATGAGGTAGAGAGATTTTAAGCCAGAGAAGATTGAAAAGAGGAGATTCCAAATTACCAAGTCTCTGACAGGGAATATCGGAACAAACATATGCACAATATGTCTGGTCATTGAGATTGTCACAGACATTCTCTCAGATATGCCAGACAAGCTGTACTTGCTACCTGGGGTCTAAAACGTTGTTGGAACTGATATTCGGGTGACACTCAAGTCAAGTGGACCCAATTTCGGACGGTCTGTGACAGCCAAATCCTCTGCTTGCACCTTCACGATGGTGCGACTGTTAGTAATCCTGGGTATAACCTCCATGCACAAGTACATGGTTGGTGACCACACAGGTGTGAACAAACATAAGCAGGGGTCGAGGTGTGGCACCCACACCACATGGAGGAATGCCGCCCCTCTATGTTACCAGGCAGTACTAGATGGTAAACGACTCTCATCAATCGGTGAAATACCACCACTTTGCTTATTGGAGGCTTGAAGTGTTGGAACCCAGGTTTAGTCTCTAGAGCTAAGTTCCGGTCAACCCTTCCCTATCTCTTCCATCGTGCAGTATGATTGATGACTTTTGAGGTTATGATGAACATCGTGGTGAGATCCAATATTCCTTACATTTCGAGGGTACAGCTCTAAAATGGTGTTCGCAGGCCGGCCGCTAGTTAGTACACTGGACCGAACCTATTGGTAACTCTCTAGGAGGCTTCCGGATCAGCTAGTGTATAATCTTGCTACCTTTACTCGGCCAGACAGTGACTGAAGGGAATCCGAGTAGTGTGTATGTGGGGAGCATTGTCGAGGCCATGTTATGTCAAGGATCTGAGTATATTCTTACCACGTGTACGCCATATCCAAAAATTTCATTACTTCATACAGCATGTCCCACCCACTTTTTTTTACTATTGAATACACCATGAATTGTCAAACTAATAGAGCAAGCTTATCTACGAAAAGATCTAAACCTCCCAAGCACTTTCTAATTCATTTCACAAATATACGTAGTCTCAATTCTAATCTCAACGATGTCCATTTCCCCTTGCAGTCTGCCAAACCCCATGTACTTTTTCTGACAGAATCTCAGTTATCGATTCAACTACTGTTCTTCTCAGATTCCCAAATTATTCGCTGTATGATTCCTTTTGCCTCAAAGGTGGTACTTGTGCATATATCCGTTCTGATATTCCCTGTCAGAGACTTGGCAATTTGGAATCTCCTCTCTTTGATCTTCTCTGGCTTAAAATCTCTCTACCTCATTGTGTCAAATTCATCTGTTGTCTCTACCATTCTCCAAACTCCACTAATCACTTGGAACTCTTTGACATCCTCTTTTTGCAACTTGACTTTCTCCAGTCCAACTTTCCTAACAGTGAGGTAATTTTCCTTGGTGATTTTAATGTTCACAACTCCAGCTGGCTTCCGTTTTCTAGTCACACCGACCCAGGAGGTCGAGATTCTGAGGCTTTTGCAATTACTAATGAACTAGCACAGATTGTTCATTTACCTACAAGAATACCGGTCAAGTCTAACCATACAGTCAACACGCTTAATCTTTTTATCACAAACAACCCTTCTAAGTACATGGTCGAAGTGAGAGGTCCTTTAGGCACCTCAGAACTTGGTGATTGTCTCTTCTCCAATGGAACCTTTATCTCATGGCTATTCCCAACCTCGTGTTGTTTGGCATTACAAGAATGTAAAATGGGATGACCTGCGAGACTTCTTTTCTTCTCTTCCTTGGTCGGATTACTGTTTCAAAACTTCTGATGTCAACATTTGCTCAGATCGTGTCAGTGAAATTATTCTTGCAGGAATTGAATCCTTTATCCCACACTCCACTTTAAAATCTCGTCCTTTATCTAAACCTTGGTTTTCCAATAAATGTGCTAAGGCTGTTCAAGAGAAGAATGTTGCATATCGCAATTGGCTTGTTTCTAATTCTTCCGTTTCATTTCCTGCCTACACCAAAGCTCACAACAATTGTAAAGCAGTTATTAATCAGTGCAAACTAGAGTTTGAACAGGCTAAGAGTAGAAAACTTACTTCTTGCCCGAATGGTAACCGAGCATTCTGGTCTCTTGCCAAACCTATTGGCCGCAACTTTTGCCCATCTCTGCTCGTACCTCTGTCCAAACCAGATGGTTCTGTTGTCACTTCAGCGAAGGATAAAGCTGACCTGCTAGCATCCCATTTTTCTTCCAGCTCATGTATTAATGATCTTGGTAAAACACCTCCCACCATTCCCAACACACTCCATTCAATGCCTCCTGTGGTCTTCCGTCAAAAGGATATCAGAAGGATTTTGATGAATCTTGATGCTAAGAAAGCTCCAGGTCCTGATGGTATTTCTCCACTTGTTCTCAAACCCCGTGCTCCTGAACTTTCTCCTATTCTTTGCAGCTTTTTTTCACTTTCTTATTCCAAAGGTGTTTTTCCTTCTGCATGGAAATTTGCTCATATCCAGCCAGTTCCTAAAAAGGGTAACAAATCCCTCCCATCCAATTATCGTCCCATTCCAATTACTTCTACTCTTTCTAAAGTAATGGAGAAATCAATTAACCGCCAACTCTTAAACTACCTAGAAACCTTCCGTCTGATCAACGATCGCCAGTATGGATTCCGTCAGTGTCGATCCACTGGTGATATTCTGGCTTATGTTACCATTTATGGACTAATTCAATGGAAAAGTTCGGTGAAACACAAGTAGTCGCTCTCGACATCTCAAAGGCTTTTGATGGTGTTTGGCATCAAGGTCTTCTAAACAAGCTACCATCTTATGGTTTGCCAACTGTTTTTTGTAATTGGTTATCCAGGTTTCTCTCTGATCGCTCACTGAGGGTGATGGTAGATGGCTCTCTGTCTTCTAACTTCTCCACTAATGCCGGTGTCCCCCAAGGTTCAGTTCTTTCCCCCACTCTTTTCCTCTTGTATATTAATGAACTTCTTCAATTGACTGGAAATCCTATCCATAGTTTTGCCAATGATAGCACATTGCATTCCACTTTCCATTTTGAGAAACCTTGTCCTGCTCAATCAGCTTCAACTTCTCGAAAATCTGCTGCCAATTCCTTAAATGCCGATCTTCAGGTAATTCTCCAGTGGGGCAAAGACAACTTAGTTGATTTCAACCCTTCTAAAACTCAGTCTTGTCTTATATCTCGCAAAAAGGATTCTTCTGCTCCTATGCTTATCTTTAGTGACACTCCAATTTTTAGGCAAAAGGATATATCTCTTTTGGGGATTACCCTGACTTCTAATCTCTCTTGGCACAAGCACATTACAAATATTGCTTCCTCTGCATCTAAAAAACTTGGTTTTCTCTTTTGCTCTCGGTGTTACTTTTCTTCCAAACTGCTCACTCTGTATAAATCGCAAATCAGCCCTGCCATGGAATATTGTTCCCACATCTGGGGTGGTGCCCCCAAAACCTCTCTCCGGCTTCTTGATTCCATTCAGAAGAGGGCAGTTAGGTTAATTAATGATTCATCTCTTACAGAGTCTCTCCACTCGCTGTCTCATAGACGTACTGTTTCTGCTGCATGCCCCTTCTACAGATACTTCCATGGGCACTGTTCTTCTGAATTGGCTTCTATAATTCCTGCTCTCTCCTTCAAAACAGTCCGAACACGTGCCGCCACCAGCCAACATCCATTTACTGTCCAACTTCAAACTCACAGAACCAACTTTTCATCTTCCTCGTTTATTCATTCAACTGCCGTTTTCTAGAACAACCTTCCTTCATACAAATTTCCTGAAAATTACAGTCTACCGAAGTTCATGTCCAATGTCAACAAATATCTTCTTTCGTCTTCTCAACCTCCAACCCAAGCACGGTACTAAGTACTATAGGTTCTAATACCTCTTGTGTTTGGGGTTCACATAAAAAAAAAAAAAAATATATCTGCCTGCACAATTACCCGCAGGTCCTTTTCATTCTCTACCACTGTCAGCATAGTACCACACAGTTGATACATTCATCATCATCAGCCATTTTCAATCCACTGCAGGATGAAGGCCTCTCCAGCAACTTTCCAGTTCCTTCTGTTTTGAGCACTGGCCATCCATTTACTACCCACAAACTGATGAATTTCATCTATCCATCTCCGCCTTTGTCTTCCAGATTTTCTTCTAGCTCCTCTTGGATACCATTCTGTTATTTTCTTGGTCCATCTGTCATCATGTCTTCGAGCTATGTGTCCTGCCAAAGACCATTTTAGTTCTTTAGTTTTGATAAGAATGTCCTTTACTTGAGTTTACTGCCTAATCCATGTATTTCTCTTCTTATCTAACAGTCTGATTCCCAATATAATTCGTTCCATTCTTCGCTGTGTAGTTCTCAGCTTCTCTTCCATTCTTTCGGTGAGTGCCCAAGTTTCACTTCCATAAGTCATGGTGGGGAGTATACATTGGTTCATTATTTTACATTTCAGACAAACTGGTATATTGCTCTTCAGCATGTGACAATATTTCCTGAATGCTATCCATTCAAAATTTATTCTTCTCCTGACTTCCAGCCACTTATTATTACAGCTAATAACTTGTCCCAGATAAGTATATGACTCCACCTTTTCAATTACTGCTCCTTCAATCATTATTTCCCTTTCCGTGGCATACTTGTTCATCATTACTTTTGTTTTAGCCATATTCATCTTTAGTCCAAAATCCTTACTAACTGTGCATAACTGATTAAACTTTTCCTCTAATTCTTTGAAATCGTGGCTTATGACCACAATGTCATCTGCAAATCATAAATGGTTTAGGTACTCTCCGTTCACATTGACTCCTTTCTGCAACCAGTCTAATCTTCTGAAAGCTTCTTCAAGGGCAGCAGTAAACAGCTTTGGAGATATTGTGTCTCCTTGTCGAACTCCGTTCTTGATTTTAAATTTCCTACTGTCTTTGTCTAGTCCAATGAAGGAGGTAGCACTCTCATATATTTTCTTCAAAATCATAATGTATGGGGTATCTATGCCTTGTCTTTCCAGTGCCCGAAACATTGCCTTGTGCTGTATGGAGTCAATATGCCTTTTCATAATCCACAAATGCCAGGCATAATGGTGTTTTATATTCATTTGCTTTCTCCATTAGCTGTGATATTACGTGAAGGTGATCCATAGTTGAGAATCCTGTCCTAAAGCCAGCTTGCTCTTTCAGTTGATTCTCATCAAGTATTCTTTCTAATCTGTTAGTAATGACCCTTGTGAACAACTTGTAGATGTGGGATAACAAGCTAATTGGTCTATAATTTCCAATTTCTGATTTATCTCCTTTCTTATGCAGCAAAACTATGATTGCATTATTCCACTGCTTCACCGTCACACCTTTTCTAATGCACTTTGTGAAGAGCCTTGCCAGTTTCTGTGTTATGTCTCTTCCTCCCAATTTTAACAACTCTTCATCTTCCCCCGCGGCTTTCTGATTTTTTATTTTCTTCAATGCATGTTCTACCTCATCAGGAAGAATATCGGGTATGTCGAATGTGTTGCTACTTTGCAATCCATCTACCCACTGCTGGCATCATTCCCCTGCTCCTTGTATAATTCTCTATAGTAGTCTTCTGCTATTTGAATTATGCCTTCTCTGCTGTTTATAAGTACTTGTTATTTGGTTTTTAGGAGCATTAGCAACTAAGGCCATATTGCTCGGGGGATATGTGGTGGTCATTCCCTGACCTTTCCACGTCCTCCGTATTTGGTGGTGACGGGCTCGAACCCCGGTCTAATCAAGAAGCGTGTGCTACACACTGCTGCTGCTTCCCGCCTGGCTACGGAGGCGCCGTTTATAAGTACACCATCGCTATTCTGTGCTATTTGATTTATGCTTTATCATTACAGTTTCAGTATCATTTGTCTATTACTGCTCCTGGCTGCTGATTTAAATCCTTTGTTTTCCCTTAATGCTTGTTCTACTTTTCTTGTGTTAAATCTTCTCATGTCCTCTCTGAGTCTCTTTCTAATAGCTTTGCGTAACTCAGTATACTCAATTTTCTCCCTGTCAGTGTTTTTCTTCGTTTGTCGACTTTGGTTCATCATGTCAAGTGTTTCTTGACTAATTTTTTCTTCTTTGGATTTCTTTTTCCCTATAGGTTTCTTGGGCTTTATCACTTTCAGAAAGTTGTAATATTCCTCGTCGATATCTCGGTCCTGAGCAGTCTGCAGAAGCTAAATCTTGTTCTTAAGTTCCAGTACATACTGCTTTTTCTCCTCTTCTGTTATCTCAAAGACCTTTGTATTGTTTACTTGAGTCAAGTTTTTCCTTTCCTTTCCTACATCTATATCAAGTGTACATCTTACCATTCTGTGATCACTTCCAACATTTACCTTACTCAGGACGGTAACATCATTCACAATATATCTTCTGTTAGTGAGGATGAAGTCGATTTCATTAGTAGTTAAACCATTGGGACTCTTCCATGTCCACTTTCTGTTCACCCTTTTCTTGAAAAAAGTGTTCATTACTGACAATCCTTGAGATTCTGCAAATTCCACAAGTCTAAAGACTTGTGGAATTTGCAGAATCTCAAGGATTTCATTTCTTTCAATAATTTAAAAATTTCCTATATGCGCTGTTTTGTCTTTTTCCAACCTTAGCATTGAAGTCCTCCATAATAATAGTGTAGTGGGTTTTCTGGTCATCTAGAAGACTCTCATTTGGTGTACATTTCTTCAACCTCTTCATCATCATGGCTCGATGTTGGTGCATAAATCATTATAACCTTTAGCTTGTACCTCTTAGAAATCTTGAGTATTAGTCTTGACACCCTTGGTGATGTACTTCTGAATTCCAAAATGTTGTTTTTAAAATCTTTATGGACCAGAAACCCAACTCCACCTTCACTCCTTTCACTGTTTCCATTGGTGTACAGCAGATTCCCACTTGATAAACTTATAAGTGATTCATTTCTTCTTCTTGTTTCAGCCAATCCGATGATATTCCAATTCACATTTTCTAATTCCTTTTCCAGCTCTAATATCCTGATATATTACTCTGGGTTTACTACTTCCCATATGCAGTATTTTACATTTGTCAATGTTAAACTTCAATTGCCACCTCTCAGCCAATTTGCTCAACTTTTCTAGATCATGTTGCAGCAGAGAGTTGTGTTGTTAGTGTCATTAACAACCCTGCCAACCTTCATATCATCTCCAAACTTGGACATTAAGCCAGATATATTTTCATCAATATCATTAATAAATACAGAAAACAACAATAGATGCAACACCAAACCCTGAAGAACTCCACTAATAACATTAGTCTACGAAGAGCAGTGTCCATTGATTCACTTGTTCAGATTACGAACCTACAGGGACATAAGTTCAAATTAAGAAAGGATAGATGTAGAATAGATGTGCGGAAATTTGCCTTTAGCCAGCGGGTGGTTAATTGCTGGAACAAACTTCCATCTGTCGTTGTGGAAGTTGATAGGTTAAATAAATTTAAGGAGGAACTGGACAGGCATTTGGAGGGAATGGTGTGATGATTTTTTTTTTTTTTTTTTTTTTGGCTGATGCTGCATAAGCTCCTACACTTGCTTTCTTGCATCATGTGCCACTACTACTACTACTACTACTACTACTACCATACTCTGTCTTCTCCCACTGTACCATCCCTTTATACATAGCAGCAATTTGCCTCCCAATGCCACACTGCTCCAATTTGTGCAGCAGTCTTCCATTTGCAACAGTATCAAAAGCATTTCTAAGATCCAAATATATGATATCAAAGTTATTCCCTTCATCCTGTTCCTTTATGACCACATCATAGTATCCAATCAAATTGGTCAGACAAGACTTCCACTTAACAAACCCATTCTGTGTCTGAGCTATAAATAAAGCCTTGTCTAGATGATCCTACAGTGCTTCTTTAACCAGTGCCTCCATTAATTTCCCTGGAACAGAAGTTAAACTAACAGGTCTGTAATTACTTGTGTATTCGGGTGAATTCTTTTGTGAATTCGGGTCACATTTGCACATCTCCAATCCATAGGTACCTTCCCTATCATAGGCATCTACGTCGCCCGTTAATTTATATGTATCCCATGCATTTTTCTTCTGTCACATGTCTCATTAGTTCATCTGACATCCATTTGGCCTACACTTTGAAAATTGATTTGAATTTGCACTAGGTCCCAACTGAATTTGCAGTAGGTCCCAACCTACTGAATTTGCAGTATGTCCCAACGTATAAAATTTAAATACTGTCTCAGACCTCTGTAGCCACCTTTATGAAAGCAAAAACCCTTCCCTTTACCCCTGATGGTTGTTACCTCTTTGAGTAAATCCCACTTCAGCACACTGTGATCACTGCCACCTAGTGGTTCCTTTATCTGCAGATTCTTAATGCATGAAGAATCACTACTAATAATCAGATCAAGTGTATTACTCCCTCTAGTTGCCTCCCAAACATGCTGACATACGTAGAAAACAATCATCCAATAAATACACAAAAGCCTTGTTAGTGTGTGAGCGGCCAAACCACAAATTCCAGTCAATATCTGGGAAATTAAAATCCCCCCTTATAAGACACTCTGATTTACTGGCCTACTCTGTACAGTTGTTTATTATACTCATCAGATTCACTAGGTCTATAACACACTCCTACTCTCGGTTTTAATTTCTCAGTGCTTATGTCACACCAAACTGACTCGACACGCACTGTCCTCCCAAGCCGACTAGCTGTACTTCCTTGGATTTTATGTGTTTCTTAACTAATAGCATAACCCCTCCTCCTTTCCTATCCTGTCTATCCTTCCTCTATACACTGTACGCCTCAAATTCCATTTCTGCATTTGTTATACCCGTGTGACACCACGTCTCTGATATCCCAATAATATCTGCCTTTGATGTTTTGACCAACACCTCAAGTTCATCAAATTTATTTATCTAACTTCTAGCATTGGTGTACACACAAGTATACAAGCACCTCTTCCTATTCTTAGCTACCCTCACACAGTCCATGTGTTTACTTGCACCGCAATGAATCCCAGCAGTCTCTGAAATCCCCTGCCTCTTGTTTTCCAGGCTGCTGCTCCTTCCAATAGAAGCAATGCAAAAATCACTTTCACATCTGCGAGCAGCTACTGTTAATTTATTAGTCCGTGTATCCTCCCCAAGCTAGCAGTTTTCCGACCCACCTAACATTGCCTCGATAGTATCAGCAAATATTCTTGCATCCTTTCTATTTAAGTGTATCCCATCCCTGTAGAAGCAGTCTCTCCTGTTCACAAGCACAGACCAGGCTGAGAAAAATTCTACCCCTTGAGCTTTGCACAATCTCTCCAGGGCCGAATTGATCAACAAGTCTCTCATCATATACTCCCTCCTATCATGTCTGGGTAGAATTGCAGACACTTTCAAATTCAACCCTAATTCACGGCTTTTTTTCAGCACCTTTTGTGCTCTTAAAAATGATATCTGCTCTACAACGTCATCAACTTTTGTCCCTGGCAGATATACTGTGCTCCTGTTCCACCTCTCCTTTTTTGAACAATATGTTTCCCATTTCCCTGACAATAGAGTCACGGACAACTAATAGTTCCTGTGGGACCAGTGTATTCTGCCTTGGGGGTTGCCACTGTGTTGCACGAAGTTCAAGTGCAAGCTCTGGTGTTATTAAATCTTTAAATCTTTTTTATTAAATCTTTAAAATCAGAAAGTAAAAAGTCATGAAATCAACAAATGTAAAAGATCAGCACAGCTCAACAGTCAACTGATGTGAGTTTCTACTCTATACTGAACTATGTACTCTTATTCTTTGATGACATAGTACATACAACTTTTTGACAATTTACCTCAGATAATGCAGAACTTTGATTAAACGAGTCTCAATTAATTTGGACTCTATTGTATTTACTATTACCATAGAAGTTCTCTTAACCAACTTTGCTTAAATGTTTGATGGATTAATCAATGCTACCCTGCCTTCCCTCTTTAAAACACACTGTCTGATGTCCACAGCACAGTGAATATGTCACAGGCCCTAGTCCAGCATGCATACAGCTAGTGTAGTACACTAGATCTGCCTGTTCAGTTGTAAATTTCTCAAGAAACATTTGTGTTTTTTTACCATGTTTCCATCAGTAAAATTATTTCTTAATGTAATTACAATATGTAATTGAATTAAGTATATGTAAATTAATGAAATATGAGTAAAAAAACAGTTTCCTAAGTTGGATGCTATCCATTCAAAATTTATTCTTCTCTTGACTTCCAGCCACTTATTATTACAGCTAATAACTTGTCCCAGATAAGTATATGACTCCACCTTTTCAATTACTGCTCGTTCAATCATTATTTCCCTTTCTGTGGCATACTTGTTCATCACTGACTGTGAAAACTGTCTCAGACAGTTTTTAAATTCCATACAGTGGGATCAACTGATGATATTACCAAAGTTGAATTTAAATGGGAAGCCTTCAGGGACTTAATCTTGGAGGCTACTAGGCTTTTCATAACAACTAAGAAATACTGTTCAAGGTTCAGGCCTAAATGGATGTCGGATAAATTAATGAGGCTCGTGACAGAGAAGAAAAATGCATGGGATGCATATAAATTATCAGGCAACACAGAAGCCTACAACAGATATAAGCTAGTCCGTAATCAAGTCACAAATGAGGTTAAGTAGGCAAAGGCAGATTAAGAGAAATTTTTGGCAAAGGACATAAAGAAAAACAGCAAATAGTTATTATTATTATTAATAATGAAGCTTATGCTGTAAAAGCCAAAAAGGAAAAAAAAAAAAAAATTTCTGAATTACCCTGAGAGAGACAGAGAGAGAGAGAGAGAGAGTGAGCTGTTTGTTTTGTTTTGTTATTTGGTTTTTAGAAGCAAAAGCAACTAAGGCCATATTACTCCAGGATATGCGATGGTCATTCCCTGACCTTTCCACATCCTCCGTATTTGGTGGTGACAGGCTCGAACCCTGGTCTAATCAAGAAGCATGTGCTACGCACTGCTGCTCCTTCCCACCTGGCTACAGAGGCACCGAAAGAGAGAGAGAGAGAGAAGTAGAAGGGAATCACCAAGAAAGAGAAGAATGATGATATCCAACTCAGGATCTTGGGTGTGCCAAGACCATACTCACCAGATGTGAGCCCCTGGGTAAATTTACTTATATAAACTCTAGAAGGAAGGGGATGAATAAGATTGGTTCACTTAAAATAGATGGTTTGACTATTGATGATCCTGCTCAAGTAGCTGATAAACTGAATGAGTATTTTGCATCTACATTCACACACATGAGGAGTTATTCAAAGAGGGGAATGCCAGAAGTTTATCAAACTCTAACAGGGAGCTAAGTGATTTTGTGATAACTGAGAGCACATTGGAGGAGAAATTGTTGAAGTTAAACATAAAAAAGGCACCTGGAGCCAATGTTCCCTCTAATTTTTCTTATAGCTGCATGGTGCAGAAATGCACCTGAGAAAAAAAATTTCAGACAAGATTAAATATGTGCAATATTTTTACAAATTGTTTTAATTAAAGTAGGGACATACATAATAATAAAAGAAATGTTAACAATAAATTTATACTTTACAGTTAGTTATTTATTTTTCATGGAATTTTTCTCTTTTGTTCTTTGTAGAAGTCCATACTTCATAGACATCATCTACATTTATTGTTGCACCATTAGCTAAATGCAATTTGATTCTCATAAGGTCACTTAAATGACCTTCATGTATTCTATTTTGATTTTTTGTTTTAATTGAATTCATAGTGCTAAATCGTCGCTCACAGTCTGCACTTGATGCTTGAAATGTTCCCGTAATATTATACAGAATGGATACATTACAAAACTCATAAGTACGAAATTTAAAGTGTCACTGAAAGTTTTAAATGTTCCAGTTATAGTTTTTTTGGCAATTATAAATTTTAATTCTGAATATTCTTCTGATATTTTAGAAATAACATCACTTTCATTATTTGTAACAAATCGTGAATATTTTTTTGCAAGGCATATCACATCAAGTTTCCCAAAAGTCAAAATTATTGCTTTCATTGTGATAGCATTAATATCAAATACTTTCCAATCGTTTAATTCATCATCAGGAAATCTGCTATCTAAGTGATCACATACACGTTTGATAAACTGATATAGCTGCAGTGTCAACATTACTTTGAATTTTTTATAATACTTCTTTCACATTTTCACTCCAGAAAATATTTTTTCCAAGATATAGGCTCCTTCATTTGTTTATTTTAGCTTTAATATATTGATGTGCATCAATAATGTTTAAACAACTTTTTTGTAGATATTAGCAAAGTGATGCAAGCTCTTGTAATACATCATTGAGAGCAATTAATGCCAAATGATATTGTGAATTTGTCAAAATTTGTAAACAGTATTTACTAATAGGATCTACATTTGTTAACTTGCTCATTGCAATATTCGATTAATATTTCATAATTTTTTACTAAAGCATCAACTGCAAAATGTCCAGATAACCATCTGACTTCATTTAATGGTCTAAAAGATACAACATCGTGTTCTGTAATCTTGGATAGTTCTTCTAATTTTCCCTTTTTTATGCTAGACCTGCTAAAAATTGTATTGTTGTTGTTATTTGTTTGTTTGTTTGGTTTTTTTTTTTTTTTAGGAGCATTAGCAACTAAGGCCATATTGCTCCGGGATATGCGGTGGTCATTACTGACCTTTCCATATCCTCCGTATTTGGTGGTCATGGGCTCGAACTCCGGTCTAATCGAGACACGTGTGCTACGCACTGCTGCTCCTGCCCACTTGGCTAGGGAGGCACTTAAAAATTGTGTATAAGGTTCTAAGCAATGTCTCTATATCTTGCATAATAGAAACAGTTTTCTATCCTTGTCCAATCCTAAATCTTCTCGGTGTGCAACACATTGTTGTTCAGATAGATGTAATATTGAGAATTCCTTTTTGAGAATTTCTGCTACTCCATTTTTTCCTTCCAAGCATAACACTTACTCCACCTGACATTAACATTACCATCTTTTGAATATCAAGATTATATTTGTCGCACAAAAATTTAATTTTTTCTAAAATGGACATACTGTCACAGTTTGTAAGCTTCAAAATACCTCCAAATACTGTTTTGTAATATGCTTCATTTTTCACTCGAAATTTAAAATACAAAATTAATACTTTTTGTACTGAAATATCAGTAATTTCGTCTACAATTAACATGTGGAAAGGAGACTCTTATTTCGTTCAGGATATTTTTTATGAGAACAGAATTTATACATTCAACAAATTCAAATGAATAATTTTTGCTTCTCCAATTTTTAGGTATATCTATAAATTTTTCCATATGTTCATGAATATCTTGTACAGAGTTAATTGATGCATTAATTTTTATGGCTAATATCACATCTTTAATTAAAACCTTAACCATATCAAAATTTGATTTCAATCGTTCGCTTCTATCTTTTTTATGTTACGTACTTCTACAGTTTCTGTTAAAATACTTAAAATTCACCTTTTTTTCAGATTATGAACTTGGTAACTGCGTCTATATGTATCTTCTGACTTAGACAATGTCTTAAATAATCTAGTTTCCATTCTTCCCATTTTCTTCCTGTACTAAATTCTCCAGCGACTTTTGCTTCTGCACAAAAAGTACACAAGATGACACCATTTTCTTCATTGTATTGAAAAATATCTCCTACTTTTAGGCTTTGCTTTTTGTTTGATGATGGAATTTCAGCATCAATTTGTTTTAAAAGCCAATCCTTTTTAAATGTTTTGCAAGTTTTTTTTAATTTACAAAATTTTAGTTTTCAGTTTTTCTTTTGGACATTTTTTATCTGAAAAATTTTAAAATTAAAGAATTTTATTAATTCTCTGTATTTTGTAAATGAAGTTATTATAAAATACTAGGAAAAATCACAAATTTTTAATGCATTATTAAAATAGTTTATAAAAATTTTAATAAAGTTTTATTTTTCATATTTTACCTTTAATAAAATATTAAGTAATACTAAACATTTTTGATTATACATACAAAAAATCCAGATCAGTAAATTCCACCCACATATTTTTACGTATTAATTAGTTAAAATTAATACGCAAAAAACTCGACTTCGAAAATTTTCACAATCACAATACATTTCTTATACACTCTATCCCCACACATACTGTGTACGTGTTTGGTTGAGTGGACGGAATGTAAAAATGCTGACCTTCCCTATTATATGGTATTTTATTATTTTTATAACAATAAACTCACTTTAAAAAAAAACAATATAAACTACAACTGCTACAGTCCTTTATATATTCATAATGTAATAATTTTTTTTTTCATATAAATAAAAATCAACACATAAGTTTTCACTATGCACTATGTATTTGTAAATAAAAGATGTGGGAACATGTCATGCAATAGCGAATCTTATGGCATGAGCTATCCCCCCTTCCTATATCCATTCTTCCACTAATACTCCTGTCGCCATCTAGTTTGTCGGCTGTGTGCATGGGAACTAAAAGCACTTGTGCAACTTCGTAGAAATCAGTGTGAGGCCACGCACGCATGCAGCTTAGAGGGAACCGTGCCTGAGGCGGATGGAATCTATCCAGTTATAATGAAAGAGGCAGCAAAGGAAGTAAGCAAACCCTTAGCTATAATTATGAGAGCATCCTTAAAGTCAGGGGAAGGGAGATGTGCAAATGTATCCACAATTCACAAAGGGGATTCAAAGGGTGACACAAAAAATTATAGGCCTGTTAGTTCAGATGGGTGAAATGGGAAGGTTTTTTTTTTTTTTTTTTTGGCTAATGCTGTATAAGCTTGCTTTCTTGAATCAGTCTTTAAAAAAACTGCTCTTGAATTAAGTAAAGTGAGACAACTGTCTCACTCATACCTAATGAAAAGGAAAAAATGACTCGAATAAATAATACGAAGGTGTTTGATATAACAGAAGAGGATAAAAAGCAGTATGTACTTGAACTTAAGAACATTGTTGAGCTTCTACAGACCTTTCAGGACCAAGATATTGACAATGAATACTACGTATACGAATTATACAAAGCCATTAGAAAGAGACTCAGGGAGGACATAAGATTTAACACAATTAACATGTGGAACAATTAACAAAGAACTTAAATCAGTAGCCATCAGCAGTAATACAGAAAGACAAATGATACTGAAACTGTAATGATAAAGCATAAATCAAATAGCACAGAAGGCATAATTCAAATAGCAGAAGACTACTATAAAGAATTATATATGGAGTGAGGGAATGATGCCAGTAGTGGAGAAGCTGGATCACAAATTAGCAACACATACAACATACTCAATATCCTTCCTGATAAGGTAGAACATGCATTGAAGAAAATGAAGAATTAGAAAGCCCCAGGTGAAGATGAAGTTACTGTAGAGTTCTTAAAATTGGGAGGAAGAGACATGACACAGAAACTGGCAAGACTCTTCAAAAAATAAAGTAGGAAAGGCGTGACAGCTAAGGAGTGGAATAATGCAATCGTAATTTTGCTGCATAAGAAAGGAGATAAATCAGAAATAGGAAATTATACACCAATTAGCTTGTTGTCCCACATCTACAAGCTGTTCACAAGGGTCATTACTAAAGATTAAAAAGAACACTTGATGAGAATCAACCAAAAGAGCAAGCTGGTTTTAGGACAGGACTCTCGACGATGAATCACCTTCGTGTAATATCGCAGATAATGGAGAAAGCAAATAAATATAAAACACCATTATGTCTGGTATTTGTGGATTATGAAAAGGCATTTGACTCCATACAAAATAAGGCAATAATTCGGGCACGGAAAGACAAGAGATAGATACCCCATACATTATGATTTTGAAGAAAATATATGAAATGCTACCTTCTTTATTAGGCTAGACAAAGCCAGTAGCAAATTTAAAATTGAGAAAGCGGTTGGACAAGGAGACACAATATCTCCGAGATTGTTTACTGCTGCCCTTGAAGAAACATTCAGAAGATTAGACTGGTTGCAGAAAGGAGTCAATGTGAATGAAGAGTACCTAAACCATTTATGGTTTGCAGATGACATTGTGATCATAAGCCATGATCCCAAAGAATTACAGAAAAATTTTAATCAGTTATGCAGAGTTAGTAAGGATTTCAGCCTAAAGATGAATATGGCTAAAACAAATGTAATAATGAACAAATATGCCAGAAAAAGAGATATAATCATTGAAGGAGCAGTAATTGAAAGGATGGATTCATATACTATCTGGGGCAAGTCATTGGCTGTAATAATGATAAATAGCTGGAAGTCAAGAAAAGAATAAATTTTGGATGGATAGCATTTCAGAAAATATAGTTACATACTGAGGAGCAATATCTCAATTTGTCTGAAACATAAAATAATGAAGCAATGTATACTCCCGACCATGACTTATGGAAGTGAAACTTGGGCACTCACCAAAATAATGGAAGAGAGCTCAGAACTACACAGCGAAGAATGAAACAAATTATATTAGGAATCAGACTGTTAGATAAGAAGAGAAACACGTGGATTAGGCAGCAAATACAAATAGCATTATTGAGGCATATGATGCAAGAAAGCTAGCTTATGCAGCATCAGCCAAAAAAAAAAAAAAAACTTCCACTTTACCCCTCCATTCGTTCGAAATACCTGTCCAGTTGAGCCCTTAAATTTATTTAGGCTATCAACTTCCACGACAAGGGATGGAAGTCTGTTCCACCAACCAACTACCCGCTGGCTAAAGGCAAATTTCCACACATTTATCCTACATCTGTCTTTCATCAATTTGAATTTATGCCCTCTCAGGTGATTATTCTGAGCAAGAGGCAGAATCCCATGAGCACTGAGCATGCTCAAACCATTCAAGGCTTTATACACCTCTATCAAATCACCTCGCAGGTGCCTAGTCTCCAGCCACTGCAATTTGCAAAACTTAAGCCTATCTTTGTAAGAGCAACCCTTTGTTCCATTCACTAATCTTGTTGCCCTTCTCTGTTCTCTTTCAAGCAGATCTACATTCTTCTTGAAATGAGGCCTCCGGACCTGACCATTGCCTTATACAAGGGAATAATCACCTCCTTATCCCTGCTAGAAAAATTCCTGTATATCATTGATAAGACACCATGAGATACTCTTGCAGCCCGTCTGCACTGCTCAGAGAACTTCATATCTACCTGCACAATTACCCCCAGGTCCTTTTCATTCTCTACCACTGTCAGTGTAGTACCACAGAGTTGATACGTTGCTCTGGGGTTGCTGTTTCCCATATGTAGTACTTTACATTTGTCAATGTTAAACTTCATTTGCTACCTCTCAGCCCATCTGCTCAACCTTTCCAGATCCTGTTGCAGCAGCATAGCGTCAGTAGTGTCCTTAACAACCCAGCCAACCTTTGTATCTTCTGCATACTTGGACATGAAGCTTGATATACCATCATCAATATAAATTTAAAAATACAGAAAACAATAATGGACCAAACGCTGAACCCTGAGGGACTCCACTAATAACATTAGTCCACTATGAGCAGTGTCCATTGATTAGCACTCTCTGTCTTCTCCCCCTCAACCACCCCTTTATCCATAGCAGCAATTTGCCTCCAATGCCACATTGCTCCAATTTGTGCAGCAGTCTTCCATGTGCAACAGTATCAAAAGCCTTTCTAAGATCCAAGTATATAATATCAAAGTTATTCCCTGCATCCAGTTCGTGACTGCATCATAGTATCCAATCAAATTGGTCAGGCAAGACCTCCCCTTAACAAAACCGTGCTGTGTCCGAGCTATAACTGAAGTCGTCTAGATGATCCTGCAGTGCTTCTTTAACCAGTGCCTCCATTACTTTTCCAGGAACAGAAGTTAAACTCACAGGTTTATAATTACTTGTGTCAGCCTTTGATCCTTCTTTGTGAATTGTTGTCACATTTGCACATCTCCAGTCTATGGGTACCTCCCCTGAGTCCAAGGAAGCTTTCATAATTATGGCTAAGAGTTTGCTTACTTCCTTTGCTGCGTCCTTTAATATAACTGGATAGATCCCATCCACCCTAGGCGCCTTTCTTGTTTATCATCAACAATTTCTCCTCCAGTTTACTCTCAGTTATTACAAGATTATCTAGCTTACTGCCAGATTTGAATAAACCTCTGGCATTCCCCTCGCTGAATAACTCCTCATGTGCGAATGTCAATGCAAAATATTCATTTAGTTTGTTAGCTACCTGAGCAGGATCATCAACAGTTGAACCATCGATATCAAGTGGACCAATCTGATTCATCCCCTTCCTTCTAGAGTTTACATAAGAAAAGAACTCTGTTTTTTTTTCTTTGCATCCCCTGCCAAAGATTTCTCGTAATCTGCCTTCGCCTGCCTAACCTCCTTTGTAACTTGTTTACAGATCAACTTATATCTATCATAGGCTTCTGTGTTCCTGTGTTAATTTATATGTATCCCATGCATTTTTCTTCTCTGCCACATGTCTCATTAGTTCATCTGACATCCATTTAGGCCAAAACCTTGAACAATATTTCTTAGTTGGTATGTAAAGCCTAGTAGCTTCCAAGATAAGTTCTTTGAATGCTTCCCATTTTGAATTTGCTGTTGGTAACATCGTCAGTTGGTCCCACTGTATAGCATTTAAATACTGTCTCAGACCACCATACTCGCCTTTAAGAAAGCAATAACCCTTCCCTTTACCCCTGATGGTAGTTACCTCTTTGAGTAAATCCCACTTCAGCACACTGTGATCACTGCCACCTAGTGGTTCCTCTATCTGTAGATTCTTAATGAATGAAGAATCACTACTGATAATCAAATCAAGGGTATTTATCCCTCTAGTTGCCTCCCAAACATGCTGATGTAGAAAGGAATCATCCAATAAATCTACAAAAGCCTTGCCAGTGTGTGAGTGACCACCCACAAATTCCAATCAATATCTGGGGAAATTAAAATCCCCCATTATAAGACTCTCTGATTTACTGGCCCACTCTATTTCCCTGTACAGTTTCTTATTATACTCATCAGAGTCATTAGGCCTATAGCACACTCCTACTCTCAATTTTGATCTCCCAATGTTTATGTCACACCAAACTGACTCAACACTGCACTATCCAGCGACGTCGACTGGCTTCACTATCTTGGATTTTATGTGTTTCTTAACTAATAGCATAACCCCTCCTCCCTTCCTATCCTGTCTATCCTTTCTGTAAATTCCAGTTCTGCATTCCTTATATCTGTGTGACACCAAGTCTCTGATATCCCAACAATATTCGCCTTTTATGCTTTGAGCAATGCCTCAAATTCATCAAATTTATTTACCAAACTCCTAGCATTGGTGTACACGCAAGTATACATGCACCTGTTCTTTTTCTTAGCTACCCTAACACAACCCATGTGTTTACTTGTACCGCAATGACTCCGAGCAGTCTCTGAAATATCCTGCATCTTGTTTTCCAGGCTTCTGCTCATTCCAATAGAAGCAGTGCAAGAATGACTTTCTCCTCTGCCAATGGCTACTGTTAATCTATTAGTCCGTGTATCCCCCCAAGCTAGCAATTTTCTGACCCACCTAACTGTACCTTGATAGCATCAGCAAATATTCTTGCACCCTTTCTATTTAAGTGTATCCCATACCTGTAGAAGCAATCCGTTCTGTTAACAATTAAAAGCAGTCCCTTCTGTTAAAAATAAAGGAAATTGTTATGAAAACTAAAGAATTGAAATGGACTTGGGCAGGATCCATAGCTCGAAGATATGATGACGGATGGACTAAGAAACTAACAGAATAGTACCCAAGAAGAGCTAAAAGAAAACCTAAAAGACAACAACGAAGATGGATAGATGAAATTCACAAATTTGTGGGTAGCAAATGGATGACCACTGCACAAAACAGAAGGAACTGAAGATTTGCTGGAGAGGCCTTCATCCTGAAGTGGATTGAAAATGGATGATGATGAGACAGCTGTAAAAGAGTGGGCAAAAAATCATAAAAAATCTAGAAAGCTTTTGCACTCAGTTGGTTTTGTAAGTTCTCACTTCACTTTAAAGAAATAAAACTGATGGTACAGAAATAGTAGATAATACATTATGGCAGTGGTTTATGCAAGAAGGATAACACAGAAAGGATTCACAAAAGTGGCATAAAAGAAAAGGCCTTGGTTTTTCATCAAAGGACTGATAGCACAGAGAGTTCATATACAACTGGAACTCACTACCAAATAGTAATTGTTCATCTTTACCAGTTTACTACTACTCACAAAAATTATCATGGTTGGACTCTGCATTGTTCACAGAATGGTTTTTGAAAAGCTATTCTTTTTCTGGATAATGCTCCTTTTTAACTCAATTGTAAGAAGGGGACATAAAGCCATGTTTTTACCTTCAAATGTAACATCCTTGATCCCGACTATGGATCAAAGTTGTTTTATGTGTCTAAAGCAGCAGTTCTCAAATTGTGCACTGCGGTGCCCAGGGCACTGCAGCAAACTCACAGGGCGCAACAGGATATTTTAAATTTTTGAGGGAAATACAGCAATACTCAACATCTGTCAGACACCATGCGAACTACTAGCTTGATGTAGTTCATAGTTTCAACATTACTTATCAAGTTGTTTGGACCTAACTACTTAATAAATGGAACTGTTAGGTATTTCTTTTGGCATAAGGGCACAGTGAAAAAATTACTAAGACACTAAGGGTGCCGTGAACTGAAAAAGTTTGGGAACCTCTGGTCTAAAGAGATGAAATAGGTAAAAGCTTTCAGTTCAATTTTTCAAAAAAATGGAAGATAAAAAATATAGGTCTCACAGAATCTTTAAAATTCCGCAACATCAAAGATGTGTTAACAATATTGCACTAACATGAAACAAAATGCCAATTTCAAAATTTACTGAATAAGCAAGAAAATAACTTTTGACTGAGGTTGACAAACACTAACAAAAGTCCTGAACTACAAGAAGATAATGAAGAACACATTTTATTAGTTGATTCCAGGCAAATTGAAGGTTCCAAAGATTTATAGCAAGGCATGCAACAATGGATTCCATAATGTTTTTCAACAAATTGGTGACAATTTGTTGAAAAACATTATAGAATCCTCTATAATTTCACCTTCCAACAAATTGGTGACAATTTGTTGGAAGGTGAAATTATAGAGGATGCAGAAATCATACACAGATTGATGGAAACAGATGGATTTAAATATGAAGAAGAGATTGAATCATATCTAAGCAAAAATTTGTCATGCAGCTGCCAAAAATGCCCTAGAAACAGTTTTACATTATGCTAAATAAGAGCCAACAATCAAGGATGTGATGTTATTAAAAAAATGGAAGGGTTATGCTGCAAAGCATCACATCATTTCATCGTTTTTTAAACAGATGAAATAGAAGAAAAAAAATTGCTAAAGGAATAAGAAAGGAGACTCACTAAGTCCAACTATCTTCAGCCTGATAATGGAAGAATTAATCAATGACATAAATAAAGTAAATAAAGGAATTAGAATAAAAAATAATGTTATGCAAATGATGCAGTACTAACGGCAGAAAGTGATAATGATTTGCAAAGAATGCACATTATTTTAATAAATAACCAACAGAATACAAGAGGTATAATAGCAAAAACAAAATAAATAAATGAAACTATAGAAATGAAAGCATTAAGGAAAATAACTAATAAAATATTAAGAGATAAAGTTAAAAGTAAAGAAATTAGGTAAAAATGCAAAATACAACCTACAGATGAGTGGATATATAATAGATAAAAAGGGGAAAAACATATAGATAGGATGGACAGTAACAGATTGACAAAAATATTAATGATCTTGAGATCCACTAGTAAACAGACAATGAAGAAGCTGGAAAGATGATCTATCCTAAACTCAACAAGCAAAGAAAAATATGATGATGATGGTGGTGGTGGATTTTATGTAAATAAATGTAAATGTTTTAAATGAAAATAAAATTTTTAGGCTACAGATGTATAATTTTTTTTATGTAAAATCAACCTTTTCCACCAACTAGTGATCTTGGTCACATCCCACAAGAGGGCTGTTTTTACTGTAAATATATCCAATCTAGCATTCTCTTTCAACTCTGAGTATACACTAATTACCTGATTAATTAGTGTTCCTCCGATTGCGTAATCACCAGATGTTCACCATAACATGTGTTACTGCTTCCAGTGGTACTAGCCAGCATATATATATATATATACACAGTTGGACCTCTCTTTAATGAACTTCCATATAGCGAACTTTTTTAATTTTCCCTTGGTCATTACATTGAAAATAATTTCCATATAACGAACTGATTTCGACAGACCTGGTACGCATTGTTCGCACCTCTGGCCTTTAGGCAATACAGCTGAAGAAAGCAAAAATTAAGAGCTAAAAAGATTAAGAATTAATCCCTTTTAAGTCGTTAGCTTTTAAGAACTAAATCAAGAGCATGAATAAAGAACTAAAACATTCCACAATTTAGTGGTCCCCATATAACCTATACAGCCGCCTCTATTGTACCGAGGAATCATGCTGGTCAACTGCTATCTGTGTCCATAGCCATTGGCAAAGATTAAGACATATTCTCAATATAGACATTGGCTCTGGTCAACCTGTTTTCTATTGTAAGCACCCTATTAGAGAATTAGGAGAGAGTGATTTTCCTTTATCCCAGAAACTGTTTTGCAGAAATGAATCATCCACACTTTCACTAAATTTCACCTGTTGCTGGTTACATGATAGGTACAAGTGGTCCCTAAATCAGTTTTGTTTTAGCTGCTCTACAACTACCCTTACAATGTCCAAGAGGGAATCCTTGAGTGTAGTGGATAAAGTGGAAATGCTTAATAGTGTAGATCAGGGTTTTAAAAAAAAAAAAGAAATTGCTTTAAAATTTGATATCCTTGCCAGTAGTATGCCAACCATTCTGAAAAACCTTGTTTCAATTCTCAAACTGTTTGAGGAAATGGGACCCAGTCGGAAGCATACGAAATTATGCCCGTACGAAGATGTAGATGAAGCCATTTTTAGTAGGCGAAGTTGATTCGAGATCAAAACATGCTAATATCAGGACTTTAATAAAAGAAAAGGCTATAGAGTATGCATCTTTTCTGGGGCATAAAACATTTCAAGCCAGTTCTGGTTGGCAAGACAAATTTAAAAAGTGCCATGGCTTACTCGAAAAGTTATTTCTGGTGAGAATGGAGTTGTAATCGAATAAGACTGTACCCATTGGAAAGAAAAAAAAGGTTTTAAAAAAATTATGGAGAACTAAGAGCCCAAAGACATACAACATTGATGAAACAGGTCTATTTTTTAAATGTTTGCCACACAAGACACTAATTTTAAAGGAGATAAATGTTTAAGCGGTAAAAATAGTAAGGATAGAATTACAGTCTTGGTTGGTGCAAATATAGCTGGTAATGAAAAACTGAGGCTTTTGATAATAGGAAAAACTAAACAGCACTGATATTTCAAAGGAGTAAAGTCATTAGAGTTATACTACAACTACAACAAAAAGGCTTAGATGAAAAATGAAATTTCTGAACAGTGGATTTTAAATTTCAATAGAAAGGTGATGAGAGAAAACAGAACAATTGCATTGATGCCCTGCCCACCTTCACTCAATAATTTTGAAACTTACAAGTGTGAAGCTTGTTTTCTTCCCTCCGAATACCTCATCTGAACTGCAACCAATGGACCAAGGTATTATCAAGAATTTGAAAATGCACTACCGAAAGCACATACTGAAAAAAATTATACTGAGAATAGAAACCAAGCAATCTATAGATTCTGTTACAGATTTGCATATCAGAGTTGGCACAAGTGTGGAGTCAAGATGTGACAGAAACAATGATTAAGAATTGTTTTGCAAAAGCAGGTTTTTCTAAAACACCAATTAACAGTGATGAGAGGGATAAACTACTACAAGGTATTGAGCAATCTTGGGAAGAACTCCAAGCGAGAGATTTGATCAGTGGAGGAATTGTTCTTGATGAATTTTTACGAGTTCATTATAATATCATAGTAGCAGAATATTCGAGTGACTCCAACATTTTGGAGAGTATTCAAAGAACAAGTGACAATATCGACGATGAGTTGGATGAAAATGAGGAGTATTTGCACGAGGTGTATAAGGATGAAAATTTTCACTGTTATAAGTGAAAATTTCATCCTTATAAGTGATTCCAGAACTAGGGACCATATATTCAAATTACATATATTCAAATTACAGAATGGATCATAGGAAGTTTTTTTTTTTTTTTAACCAGAAAGTTATTAATTACTGGAATAAGTTGCCTCCATGGGGAGCTGAGGCTGACAGTTAGGGAAACTCGAAGGTAAACTGAATAGATACCTATATGAAGAGGAAGTCAAACAGGTAGTTTATTTTTTTTTATTATTTTTTACTAATTAATTAATTTTTTTTTACATTTCAAGGGTATAGATCTAAAATAGCATTCACAGGCTAGCCACTAGATAGTCCACTAGACCAAACCGACTCTAGGAGGCTTTCAAATCAGTTAGTGTATTATCTTGATGCCTTTACTCTGCCAGATAGAGACTGGAGGGAGTCTGAGTAGGGTGTATGTAGGGGGCATTATCGAGGCCACACTATGTCAAGGAGCTGAGTATATTCTTGCCATGCATACTCCATATCCAAAAAATTTCATTACTTCATACAGTATGGCCTACCTGCCTTTTCTTATTACTGAATACATTGTGAATTGTAAAACTAATAGAACAAACTTATCTGGGAAAAGATCTAAACCTCCCAAACACCTCCTTGTTCATTTCACAAATATATGTGGTCAAAGTCCCAATCTCAATGATGTCCGTTTTCACTTACCGTCTGCCAAACCCATATACTTTTTCTGACAGAATCTCAGTTATTAGTTGATTCATCTCAGGTGCCTGAATTATTTTCTGTATGATTCCTTTTTTTCAAAGGTAGTACTTATGCATATGTCTGTTCTGATATTCCCTTGGAGGGGCTTAGTGATTTGGAATCTCCTCTTTTCAATCTTCTCTGGCTCAAAATCTCTCTACCATCATCTGTTGTTCTCCCAACTCCACTAATCACTTGGAACTCTTTGACTTCCTCTCTTTAAAACTTGACTTTCTCCAGTACAACTTTCTAACAGTGAGATAATTTTCTTGGTGATTTTAATGTTCACAACTCCAACTGGCTTTCGTTTTCTAGTCACATGGGCCCAGCTGGTTGAGATGCTGAGGTTTTAGCATCAGCATCTCAACCAGCATAATTACTAATGAATTCGCACAAATTGTTTATTTACCTACCAGAATACCAGACAATCCTAACCATGCAGCCAATACACTTGATCTTTTTTCTGACAACAACCCTTCTAAGAACATGGTCGAAGTGAGAGGTCCTCTAGGCACTGCAGATCACAACTTGGTGATGGTCTCTTTCCCAAAGGAGCCTTTCTCTCATGGCCATTTTCAACCTCATGTTGTTTGGCATTACAAGAATGCAAAATGGGATGATCTGCTAGATTTCTTTTCTTTGGTCAGATTACTGTTAGAAATCTTCTGATGTCAATGTTTGCTCAGATCGTGTCAGTGAAATTATTCTTGTAGGAATGAAATCCTTTATTTCGCACCTCACTTTAAAAATCTAAACCTTGGTTTTCCAATATTGTGCTAAGGCTGTTCAAGAAAAGAATGTTGCAGTCAGTTTGTATCCAAATTTCCAGCTTCATTTTCTGCCTACACCAAAGCTTGCAACAATTGTAAAATAGTTATTAATCAGTCTAAACTAGATTTCGATCAGGTAAGAGTAGAAAACTTGCTTCTTGTCCAAATGTTAGTCAAGCATTCTGGTCTCTTGCCAAGGTTATTGGCCGCAACTTATGCCTATCTCTGTTCCCACACTGTCAAAACCAGATGGTTCTATTTAAACCAGATGGTGCTATTGCCACTTCAGCAAAAGATAAAGCTCACCTGCTAGCATCCTACTTTTCTTCCAACTCATGTGCTGATGATCTTGGTAAACCATCTCCAACCATTCCCAGTACACTGCATTCAATGCCTTCTGTGGTCACCCATCAAAAGGATTGTGAACAAACGTGATGCTAAGAAAGCTCCAGGAACAGATGGTATTTCTCCACTTGTTCTCAAAACCTGTGCTCTTGAACATACTCCTGTTCTGTGCCACCTTTTTTCACTTTCTTATTCCAAAGGTGTTTCTTCTTCTGCTTGAAGAAGCAGAAGAGAACACCTTTTTATCCAGCCAGTTCCTAAAGAGGGTGACAAATCCCTCCTATCCAATTATCGTCCCATTGCACTTACTTCTACTCTTTCTAAAGTGATGGAGAAATCAATTAAACTATCTAGAAACCTCCCATCTGATCAACTATCACTGGAATAGAATCCGTCAGTGTCAATCCAACAGTGATATTCTGATTTATGTAACCCATATCTATGGACATGTTCAATGGAAAAGTTTGGTGGAACTCAAGCCGTTGCTCTTGACATTTCAAAGGCTTTTGATCTTGTTTGGTATAAAGGTCTTTGAAATAAGTTTCCATCCTATGGTTTGCCAACTTTTTTGTAATTGGGTATCCAATTTTCTCTTTGACAGCTCACTGCGGGTGAAGGTAGATGGATCTCTGTTTTCTAACTTCTCCAGTAATGCTGGTGTTTGCCAAGGTTATTCTTTCTCCCACTCTTTTCCTCTTGTATATTAATGGCTTTCTTCCATTGACTGGAAATCCTATCCATAGTTTTGCTGTTGATAGGACATTGCATTCCACCTTCCAGTTTGGGAAACCTTCCCTGCTCAAACAGCTTCAACTTTGCAAACATCCACTATCAATTCCAGATAATTCTCCAGTAGGGCAAAGATCACTTAGTTGATTTAAATCCTTCTAAAATTTATTCCCATCTTATATCTCACAACAAAGATTCTTCTGCTCCTATGCTTACATTTTATGACACTCCAATCTCTAGGCAAGATCATATATTTCTACTGGAGATTACCCTGACTTCTAATTTCCCTTGACATAAGCACATTACAAATATTGCTTTCTCTGCATCTAAAAGATTGAGTTTTCTCTTTCAATCTCGGCATTACTTTTTTTAGAAAGAGCTGCTCTCTATACAAATCGCAAATCTGCCCTACTATGGAATATTGTTCCCACTTCTGGGACAGTGCTTGTAGATTCCATCTAAAAGATGGCAGTTAGATTAATTAATGACCCATCTCTAAAAAAGTCTCCCCACTTTGTCTCACAGATGTTCTGCTTCTGCTGCCTGACTTTTATATAGATACTTCCATGGGCACTGTTCTTCTCAATTGGTTTCTACAATTCCCACTCTCTCCTTCAAACCAGTCTAAACACGTGCCACAACCAGCCAACATCCTTTTACTGTCCAACTTCAAACTCACAGAACCCCATTTATTCATTCAACTTCTGTTTTCTGGAATGCCCTCCCTTCATATGTATTTCCTGAAAATTACAATCTACAGAAATTCAAGGCTAATGTCAACAAGTATCTTCTTTCATCTTCAACTCATATACAGTACTAAGTACTATAGCTTCTAATACCTCTCATGTTTGGGGTTTTCATAAAAAAAAAATTATTTATTTTTTGGTTGGTGCAGCAAAAGCCTTGGATGTCCTTGCCATATGGCTAATACTGATACCAAATTAAGCTTCATCAATTAAATTGTATAAAATATAACATGAATTAGCTCTTTACAAAAGTTTGCATCTGATTCACAAAAAAATCACTAAAGGAAGTGATTTTTTTGTGAATCAGAAGAAATCAGAAGAAGAAGGAGAAGGAAGGAAGGCCAAGAAATTTTTCAGCCTAAGTGCATTTACTTTTTGCTGGAACCCTTCAACTAAAATCACCATAAAATTGGCAATCACAATTTAAATAATTCTATCCCTAAATATCTTCACCCCAATGTTTATACAATTAGGTTGACTCCACATGAAAATGACTTGGTAGTTATGAAAATACTTGAAAAATTATTTTAATTTCTAACATACTGGCATACATACATGAACTTTCTTTCACTGTCAGCCCCTTACCTGATATTTTGGTAAAGAATTTGGGCAACGTACATCTTCTGAGACAAACTCATTTCCAAATCCCAACTGGTACTAAAAATAAAAAAAATTAAGAGGTGTGAATAGAGATTAAATATGAATCTTTATTCAAAATATAACTCATATTACTTTAAATAAATAAGAAAGACAGTAGCTATTAATATAATGTCATCATCATTATCAATATTTACAAGCTCATAAAATTAATATCCTACTTCTAGTCGATAAGAATTTCATTACTCATGCTCATAACATTATTCAAATAAATATAAGAAGCAACATTAAAAACCAAATAATTTGCACATCATTATGGTTGATTTGTAAAATTCTTACAGAATCTGCTGATTTCGACAGACTCAAACAGAATTACTATTTCTTTTAAAACATTTTTAATAATTTTTAATTACTTTTGTGCAGGGTTGGTAAACTACAAGTCGATAAGAATAGTCGATAAGAATTTCATTACTCATGCTCTCATTACTATTGAGTAGCACAGCTCTGATTCATACTATCTAATTACTCATGCTCATAACATTATTCAAATAAATATAAGAAGCAACATTAAAAACCAAATAATTTGCACATCATTATGGTTGATTTGTAAAATTCTTACAGAATCTGCTGATTTCGACAGACTCAAACAGAATTACTATTTCTTTTAAAACATTTTTAATAATTTTTAATTACTTTTGTGCAGGGTTGGTAAACTACAACACTAGTGCCAAAGCCAACATCCAAGACTACACCGAATGATATTGCAAGTCAGTTTCATACAAATATCACAATATGCAGGGCTGGATTTAGACATGATGAAACCCTAAACCAAACATGTAAAGAGACCTCAAAATATGTAATTATATATTTTTATCTTCACAAAAGGAAATGGGAAGGTCCTTTCCCCATCAAAAAGCCCAAACTATGGTTTTTCTGGCTTATGCCTAAATATGGCTTTACTAACATGATCACTGCTACAAAAGTCACCAAAGAGTGACACAGGCATGCCATGTTCCAATGTGATTTAACTTTCTGTCATTTGCACCCTCAATTTAACAAAGACCCTCACATGGCATCTGTGAGACACCCCTTTCTGTTTTAATTTTAAAAAAAATTAATTTTTAGATTTTTCAAATTGAAAATGGTTATCTATTATGATTTGCTAAATCAGTTTAAAAAATATTGAATGAAAAAAACATGAAAAAAAAAACAATACTACTAATAAAGAAAGTTTTTATCATATTTTCCTAGAATTTAAGATCACTCAATCCCCCAGACTGAAAAGCAGACGTTCACATGGCATCTGGCAGATACAATGCAAATGTCTGTACTTTTATCAGCTGTTCACATTTAGCCAGCAAAACCAAAGCTTAATGACAAAATTAGACAACTTTCATTGGCATCTCTTAGAGACACCAAGTGGAAATGCCTACAAAGAAAGATAAATGCTTTTGCTTGCCTGGGATCTTTTAAATGCCAAACAAAAAATTAATGTCTTGAAATTCACAATATATCAAAATGAAAACAGAAATATTGCAGAACCAGTTAGAGAATATAGTGGACAAATGTATACAGGAGAATTTTTACAAATTTAAAAAAGTAACAAAAAATTTTAAAAAGTGTCATTTGTCAGATGCCATACTAACAGCAGAAGGCTAAAAGCGAAGCCTTCCTTCCCTACTCCATGCCACAATTAAAATGCTCATAAGGGAACAGTCCCTTGCAAGCACTGTAGGTCCATCTTGAAAAATAACTGCTGCACATTAACTGTTGATTCAATGCTAATGGCTAAAACTTTCAGTACTTTCCAAAATATAGTCAAACTTTTATTTGAACAGTTTGGATCATGAACAATTACTATTTACTTGGAATTATATGTGCAAAGGTACCATGCAACTATTTGCATTTTTTCCTTTTGTTTAAACATGTAGTTTCAGTTTCGGCATGACATAAACAATACATGGTTGAAACTGCAACTTTGCACGTACAGCTACATAAATTAAATGCTCTTTTTTAATTCTTAACTTTTATACAAAATGTATTTTTGTCTTAATTATTATTTTTCTGTTTATTCCTTTTTTTTTTTTTACAAAACATTGAAATGTGCAGGCACATATATTTGAATTTTCAGAATCTGAACAGCTTTTCGAACTGAAAAACAGAAGTGACTATTAGTATCATGTTTATATTACTTTATGGCTTATTTTGCTTTATTCTTTTATTATTACTTATAAGCTGAAACCTGTTCAGACAGGTTTCAACTTTTATAAAGAGTGGAATGAGGGCACTGATCTGGGAATCTCACAATTTTTTCATTAAAAAAATAAAAAAAATCACATTTAATAAGTATTTATTTCATTCCATTAATAAAAGATCAAACACTAGTGCATTTCAAGCAGAATTTAAAAAAAACTAAAACTTTATCCAGAGATAAAAAACAAAGTTTGGTACCTGTCAGGTGCCGTGACCATTTTTGATGCAATCTGAAGTGCGAACACTGCCAGGTTAAAAAACATATTGTAACTGCATTTAAATGAAGAGCACTTGATGAGTGCTCTTCATTTAAATGCAGTAGTCCATAACAAGTCATACCATGATTTAATTTTGTTACCCTAGAGTCTAGACTAATAAATATTAAACACATGACACATGTGAGTTGTGCACTATGGTCCATCTGCTCATGCACCAAAAAAAAAAAACCAAATCAACCAATCTACATTTTGTAAAATGTAGCTTGGAAGAAGGAGTCAAGGGTAGGTGTAGGTAGGAAGGGTCGAGGGCAATTGGTTTGACATGGTTGTAAAGAGTGGAAGGAGGGCACTGATCTGTGAATCTCACAGAATTTTTAGTTTTGCTATCGTTTATTACCAATCAAAAGTAAAAAATGACAAATCACAGAATTATTGAATTAGGATGGATCATATTATGATTAATAACCTGGTGTTGGTAATAACATCCAAATTTACTTGTTTTTAATTCACTAAACTTTGGATTGCACCTCCTAAGTCAGTGGGCACATCTTGACAAATCCTGAGGTCTGATCAGGATTTGTCAATCTCACTAACCGTTAGATCTGATAGAGGACCAATGTTTTTAAAGTTGAAGGCTTAACAAAATTAGGATTCAAAAATCAGAACCAAGCTTTATTTCTTTTATTACATAGATGGAAAAAGATATTAAAAAACAATAAACACAGAAATGATGCTATATAAGCTTTCTTTCGTGCATCATATGCCTCTACTAATGCTAATGATGAGCAAAATAAAATTGAAGTACTAAAAAAAATAATAAAATATAAATGTTAACAAGATTTTTTTCACTTATATAAGGAATAATTTACTGATGGTCTTCCAAATCTCTCTACCACTTAATTTTAAAAAAATGTGGTGAGTACTTGTAAGGTACTACAATAAAAAAAATGGTTACAAGGCATCTGACAGGTGCTTTCACGAAGTTACAATGAAAATTGCAAAATTTCACTTCAAAGACTACTCCACTAAAACTGCCTCTATAGTTAGGAAGGTAGAGCAAATTTCAATCACTAATCTTGGATCAACAATTTTTGTAAAGATTCTTTTCATAAGGGATCTGTCGGGTCCCAAATGATATCACAGTTGTGTTTTACAGTGAGATAATTCAGTCTGGCAAATATTTCAGACACAATTGTTGATCCTGCAGTTATATAGTGTGATAAGAAAGTAATGAGACCGAAATGAAATAAAAATAATGATACATAGGGCAGCATTATTATTACTCCTGATGTTCTGTTCAGATTTATTTGAACCGAAAAAATTTTTCACTTTTATAAAATCTTTTTCTTTGTAGATATTATAATGTGGTTCCATGACTTTAATTATTATTGGGCAATGGCTAGTTTTCTAGAAAATCTTTTATTATTTTAATAGTTTTCCTGTTATTTTCAAGTTTAATACTAATGTTATGTTCAGGTCAATATAACCAGCTTTACTAACATGGTAGTTTTTCATAAGGCACCACTCAAAATGCACATTGAATACATGTGGCTAGTATCTTTTATTATTACTTACAAGTTGAAACCTATTTAGACAAATTTCTGCAAGTTGTTTCTTACAGGTGTGGTTGCACATTCAAGCCAGTGCAGGTCTGTGCTTGTTTGTTTCAGCTCCCTATAAATTGGTCGGTGGTGAATACCAGGGCCAGCTCAAGGGTATATGGCACCTCTAGGCCACATTGAATGATGGCACCCTCTCCCACTGATGGGAAGATTTTCATTTTTTAGAATGATTAATTTTACATTTTATTTACTTACAAAAAGTAAATTATATTATGTAATTAGTAATTATAAATTATAATTATATAAATTTGGTAAATTATGAATTTAATACTGTTTGTTTTTAACATGTTAATACGTGAAATACACAAAATTTTTCTTGTGGGCTTTGTTTTTGGGAGGAGGCAGGCGGCATTGCCTCCTCCCAAAACGAAACCTGCAAGAAAAATTTTGTGTAAGTGAAGTAAATTATACGCAACTACATAACATAACCTTTAGGGTAAGACCGAGTAGGCACTAGCCTACTTGGCCTTACCCTAACCCTGAGTTTGTGTATTCACCAGGCCTTGCCCTGATGAATACCCAAACTCAGTACCAAACTGTGTGTTGTAAGTCACTTCAAGTAATAAAAAATGAAAAAAACAAGCACTGAATTCTGCCAGTGGTTCTCAATCTTTTTTGCTGTGGTATCCCTGGAAGTTCAGCAAGGTCTTCAGGTATCCCGAAGATTATCGTAGGTATAGAACGCTAAGAAAGGGACGTTTTTCGGTTTTCTACATGTGTGTGCTATATTATTATTAATATTAGCTATTTGGTGCAAGGAAGGCCTGAGGCTTATGCTGCACCAGCCAAAAAAAAGAAAGAGAGAAGTAAAAAGTAGAAGGGAATCACGACTCAAGAGAAGAGAAGAATGATGATATCCAGCTTAGGATCCTGGGTGTGTGCCAAAAAAAATGTCTTACAGTGGAACCAAAAAAATAATTTATATTATTAAAATTTTAAACTAAAAAAAAAAAAAAAAAAAAAAAAAAATGTACGTATTATTAATACTTCAAATTAAAAATAAAAATTATACTTACTAGTGAATCTAATGAAAGACCTGCCGTGCCAGATTTTCAGTGATTTTGCTGAAATTAGACATCAAAGTGATGCCTGAATTAAAAACCTGAGGGGGCATAGATTCAAATTAAAGAAAGACAGTTGTTGAATAGATGTGCAGAAATTTGCCTTTAGGCAGCGGGTGGTTGATTGGTGGAACAGACTTCTATCTTTCGTTGTGAAAGTTGATAGCCTAAATAAATTTAAGGCTGACCTGGACAGGCATTAGGATCGAATGGGGGAGGGGTTTTTTGGCTGATGCTGCATAAGCTTGCTTTCTTGCATCGTATGCACCTACTAATGCTAATGCTGATAATTGACAGTGATTGTTTGCTGAAGCGTCAACTCTGTTTCTCTTTTTGTTTATTATTTTCTGTCACAATATTTAGCAAGTTCACATAAATCAGTCGTCATAAATGGCAAAAGTTTAAGAACTGCTTTGTCTGCTATCATTATTAGCCATATGGTGCAAGGAAGCCTGAGGCTTTTGCAGTACCAGGCAAAAAAAAAAATTCTGATTACCCTGAGAGAGAGAGAGAGAGAGAGAGAGAGAGAGAGAGAGAGAGAGAGAGAGAGAGAGAGAGAGAGAGAAAGGAAATCACCAAAAAAGAGATTGTTTGTTTGTTTGTTATTTGGTTTTTAGGAGCATTGGCAACTAAGGCCATATTGCTCCGGGATATGCGGTGGTCATTCCCTGACCTTTCCGCATCCTCCGTATTTGGTGGTGACCGGCTCGAACCCCGGTCTAATCAAGAAGCGTGTGCTACGCACTGCTGCTCCTTCCCACCTGGCTACGGAGGCGCCCCAAAAAAGAGAAGAATGATGATATCCAGCTTAGGACCCTGGGTGTACCAAGCTCATACTCACCAGATTTGAGTATGAGCTCTTGGGGGTTGGGAAAAGAGCCTGACAAACTAGCCCAAAGCAAAGACAGGAACACTAAAACACTTTTCTTTGAGTGGCATATCTTGACTATAACAGTGTTCAATCGAGAGCATTTGCACTGGGGAGAATGTAAACTTTAGGGGTACATTCACTGGCTTGGGTGGGAAAGAATATAAGCTTTCAGGGTATGTGTAGTATATGTGTATATTTTTTATTATTATTTAATATTTACAACATATGTATAGGTTACGAACGAATTTGTATATTTCTATTTATGCATAATATGCATATATATATATATATAAATATACAGATAATGCATATTTATGAATGTTATAATAAGAGAATATGAGAAACCATAAAGGAAATATTTATTATTTAACGGTTCACAAAAACCACATTACTGACAATAATCACAATTTAATAATACAAAAATCACTGATTAAAATTCACAAAAAAAAAATTATACAAATTATAATCAAACATGCAAGTAGCATATTGTAATTAGCATTATTAAAGACGCATGATGCAAGAAAGCAAGCTTATACACTGAGTTATCAATGAATTATGACCCCCTACCTAATACTTCGTAGATCCTCCTTTTGTCTTCTATACAGCAGCTATCCGACGTGGCATTTATTCAACAAGATGCCAGAAGCATTTGGAAGGTAAAGCCAACCAAACTGTGTGTAATGCGGCTAGCAAAGCAGGTATGGTGGTGATTGGTGCATCCAGACACCTGATTTGCCTTTCCGTAGTGTCCCGCAAGTGCTCTATGGGCACATCTCTATGGGATTGATATCGTGACAGTTTGGAGGCCAATTGATATGCTGGAAGTCAGAACTGTGTTCCTCAACCCATTCCTGCACAACAAGTGCCCAATGGCTCAGTGCATTGTCATCTTGGAAGACACCATCGCCATTCGAGAATAAGTGTATCTTAGCAGAGTGTACACAGTCAGCAAGCAGTTGATGACAGCAGAGACCACTGACACGTTGTTCCACATGCACCAGGAGTCCAAGTTCCTGCCAGTGAAACATGCTCCACACCATACAACCACCTCCACCGGCTTGCACTTTTGATACTATGCATGATAGATGAAGAGTGGCATTTTATTGACGCCAAATCCATACACGACCATCCACGGTGTGGAGTAAATAACCTGACTCATCTGACCACACCTTCTTGCAGTCTTCTAACGTTCAACTTCCATGCTCTTTGCACCAGGCGAGTTTTTATGCCGATGAACCTTGGTTAGGAGAGGATGCCGCGTAGGGGTCGTCTACTGGTATAGCCCATATGTGCGAGCATGCAACGCATGGTCATGCCAGATATTGTTCCAGGCTGGCCCATGTTGTACTACGTAGTCAACTCTTTAACACTGCTGCTCCTGTTCGCCTGTACGAGTTGTCGAACCCGGCGCTCACCTCTAACATCAACCTTTCGCTGACCTCTGTAGTTTTACTATTGGGTCATTGTTTGATCGTTTTGATGACAGTACCGGTACACTTTAACAACGGCAGCTCTGGAACACCCTACCAGTTCAGACGTTTGGGAAATCAAAGCACCAGCTCGTCGAGCTCCCTAAATCTGTCCTTTATCAAAGTCCGATAAATCCTTCCTTTTACCCATCACACTCAGAATTTTATTACCTACTGAACCACTGACACCTTATTTTTGCTACATATATCGACTAACTGAGTACTCTTGTACCTTATGTGGAAAAACGGGTCGCATTCAGTTTTCATAATTCAGTGATCACTCAACTCAGTGTACAGCATCAGTCAAAAAAAACCCTCATTTCACCCATCCACTCGATCCAAATGTTTGTCTACTTCTGCCTTGAATCTATTTCAGTTATCACCTTCTACAACAACACATGGAAGTCTATTCCAGCAATCCAGTACCACCTGGCTAAAGGCAAACTTCTGTACTTCTATCCTACAACTGTCTTTCCTCAATTTGAATTTATGACCTCTCAAGTGATTATTCTGAGCAAGAGTAAGAATCCCATCGGCAATGAGCATGCTCAAACCATTCAAGGATTTATACACCTCAATCAGATCACAACACAGGTGCCTAGTCTCCAGACACTGTAATCTGAAAATCTTAAACCTTTCTTCATAAGAGCAACCCTTTGTTCCATTCACTAATCTTGTTGCCCTTCACTGTACTTGTTCCAGCAGCTCTACATCCTTCTTAAAATCAGGCTTCCAGACATGTATACAGTACTCAAGGTGTGTCCTGACCATTTCTTTATAGAAGGGGATAATCACCTCCTTATCCCTGCTAAAAAAATTCCTGTATATCATTGACAGGACACCATGAGCTATTCATGCAGATCATCTGCACTGCTCAGAAAACTTCCCATCTCACTACACAATTACCCGAAAGTCCTTTTCATTCTCTACCACTGTCTAGTCGGTGTAGTACCACATACTTGATACGTTACTCTGGGGTTACTGCTTCCCATATGCAGTATTTACATTTCTCAATGTTAAACTTCAGTTGCTACCTCTCAACCCTTCTGCTCAACCTTTCCAGATCCTGTTGCAGCAACATAGCGTCAGTAGCGTCCTTAACAACCCTGCCAACCTTTGTATCGTCTGCAAACTTAGATATTAAGCTGGATATACCATAATCAATATCATTAATAAATACAGAAAACAACAATGGACCCAACACTGAACCTTGGGGGACTCCACTAATAACATTAGTCCTTGAAGAGCAGTGTCCATTAATTACCACTCTCTGTCTTCTCCCACTCAACCATCCCATTATCCAAAGCAGCAAATTGCCTTCAATGCCATATTGCTCCAATTTGTGCAGCAGTCTTCCATGTATAACAGTATCAAAAGCCTCTCTAAGATTCAAATATGATATCAAAATTATTCTTTGCATCCAGTTCCTTTGTGACCACATCATAGTATCCAATGAAACTGGTCAGACAAGACTTCCCCTTAACAAACCCATGTAGTGTCCAAGCTATAACTGAAGACTTGTCTAGATGATCCTGCAGTGTACCAGTGCCTCCCTTCATTTCCCTGGAACAGAAGTTAAACTAACAGGCCTGTAATTAATTGTGTTGCCCTTTGATCCTGCTTTGTGAATTGGGGTCACATTTGCACATCTCCAGTCCATGAGTACCTCCCCTGAGTCCAAGGATGCTCTAATAATTATGACTAAGGGTTTGCTTAATTCCTTTGCTGCTTCCTTTAATATAACTGGATAGATCCCATCCATTCCAGGTGCATTTCTTCTGTTTATCTACAATTTCTCCTCCACATTGCTCTCATTTATTACAGAATCATCTAGCTCACTGTTAAAGTTTAATTCACCTCTGGGATTCCCCTCCCTAAATAACTCCTCATGTGTGAATGTAGATGCAAAATACTCACTCAGTTTGTTAGCTACCTAAGCAGGATCATCAACAGTTGAACCATCATTATCAAGTGGACCAATCTGATTCATCCCCTTCCTTCTAGAGTTTACATAAGTAAAGAACTCTTTGCTGTTTTTCTTTGCATCCTTTAACAGCGATTTCTCGTAATCTGCTTTGCCTGCCTAACCTCCTTTCTGACTTGGTTACAGACCAGCTTATATCTATCATAGGCTTCTGTGTCACCTGCTAATTTATATATATCCCATGCATTTTTCTTCTCTAGCACATGTCTCATTTGTTCATCTCACATCCATTTAACCCTAAACCTTGAACAATATTTCTTAGTTGATATGAAAAGCCTAGTAACTTCAAAGATTAATTCACTGAATGCTTCCTATTTTGAGTCTGCTGTTGGTAACATCATCAATTACTCCCACTGTATAGAATTTAAATACTGTCTCAGACAACTGTAGACACCTTTACGAAAGCAAAAACCCTTCCCTTTACCCCTGATGGTAGTTTCCTCTTTGAGTAAATCCCACTTCAGCACACTGCGATCACTGCCACCTAGTGGTTCTTTTATCTGCAGATTCTTAATGCATGAAGAATCACTACTGATAATTAGATCAAGAATATTACTCCCTGTAGTTGCCTCCGGAACATGCTGTTGTAGAAAACAATCATCCAATAAATCCACAAAAGCCTTCCTAGTTTGCGAGTGACCAACTCACAAATTCCAGTCAATATCTGGGAAATTAAAATCACCCATTATAAGATACTCAGATTTACTGGCCCACTCTATTTCTCTGTGCAGTTGTTTATTATACTCATCAGTAGGCGTATAACACACTCCTACTCTCAATTTTCATTTCGCTGCGCTCATGTCACACCAAACTGACTCTACACTGCACTGTCCGGCCATGTCGACTGGCTGTACTTCCTTAGATTTTATGGGTTTCTTAACTAATAGCATAACCTCTCCTCCTTTCCTACCATGTCTATCCTTCGTGTACACGTTGTATTCCCAAAATTCCATTTCAGCATTCCTTATATCTGTGTGACACTACGTCTCTGATATCTCAACAATATCCACCTCAAATTCATCAGATTTATTTAACAAACTCCTAGCATTGATGTACATCCAAGTATACATGCACCTGTTCCTATTCTTAGCTACTCTAACCCAGCCCATGTATTTACATGATCTGCAATGTCTCTCAACAGTCTCTGAAATCCCCTGCACCTCGTTTTCCAGGCTGCTGCTGATTCCAGTAGAAGCAGTGCAAGAATCATTTTCACCTCTCCCAGCGGCTACTGTTAATCTACACTGATGAGCCAAAACATTATGACCACCTATCTAATATGATGTTGGTCCTCCACATGCAGCCAAAACAGCACGTATAAAGTGAGGCATGGACGCTACAAGATTAGCATTAGTAGATGCATACGATGCAAGAAAGCAAGCTTATGCAGCATCAACCAAAAAATAAAATAAAATAAAATTTTTAAAAAATGCTCCGATTTCACCCCTCCGTTTGTTCCAAATACCAGTCCAGCTCAGCCTTAAATTTATTTAAGCTATCAACTTCCACAACAAAAGATGGAACTTTGTTCCACCAATCAACTACCCACTGGATAAAGGCAAACTTCCGCATATATATCCTACAACTCTCTTTCCTCAATTTTAATTTATGCCCTCTCAGGTGATTATTCTGAGCAAGAGGAAGAATCCCATCAGCATTGAGCATGCTCAAACCATTCAAGGCTTTATACACCTCAATCAGATCACCTCACAGGTGCCTAGTCTCCAAACACTGTAATTTGCAAAACTTAAGCCTTTCTTCATAAGAGCAACCCTTTGTTCCCTTCACTAGTCTTATTGCCCTTCTCTGTACTCGCTCCAATAGCTCTACATCCTTCTTAAAATGAGGCCTCCAGACCTGTATATAGTACTCAAGGTGTGGCCTGACTATTGCCTTATACAAGGGGATAATCACCTCCTTATCCCTGCTAGAAAAATTCCTGTATATCATTGACAAGACACCATGAGCTACTCTTGCAAACCGTCTGCACTGCTCAGAAAACTTCATATCTGCCTGCAAAATTACCCCCAGGTTATTTTCATTCTCTACCTCTGTTAGTGTAATACCACAGAGTCAATATGTTACTCTGGAGTTACTGCTGCCCATATGTGGTACTTTACATTTGTCAATGTTAAACTTCATTTGCCACCTCTCAGCCCATCTACTCAACTTTTCTATATCCTGTTGCAGCAGCGTACTGTTATTATTGTCATTAACAACTCTGCCAAGACACATTTAGATTTCTAAATGTGTCTTGTGGTACACGTAACCAGCAGATCCTTTAACTCCTGTAGTAACTCCGATTTGCGGCGTTGAGATGCCGCAAATCGGAATTAATGTATTGTTCAGAGGCTGCGACCAAACCGTCTTGTTTGTGGAATACAAAGAAAGAATTAGCCACAAGGAGACTCTTGCTGTGAAAAAAACAAATATAGGGAATGTGAAAAACCGTAAAGCAAAACATGCCGATGCTTGAATTAGTGACTGCAGTAGAGTCTCCTCTCTGTGCAGACATTTGGCCGTTCCCTGAAAGCCAAGTGACACTTTATAATTACAATAGCACCTGTCAGGAACCAATTCATTTGCAGCCTCAATCTTGTTTGCGATATACAAACAAAAAATTAGTTGCAAGCAGACTGTTTGCGTGAAACACTATCAAGAGATGGTTTGTGTGAAAATGAAAGGAAACTGAAAACTATAAAACGAAAATGCAGACACTTGAAATAGTGGCTTTTAGTTACAATTTGTGCACCCAGAAATATTGCCCATTTAATTATTTTGAAAATTTCGTGTCTTTTGAATTTTAGTGATTTATTTTTGCTGTGTGCCACCTAACAAGTACCACACTTAGTTGATGTGATTTTTCGTGTTGTGTTTATTTGACATAAATTTATTGAATTCGTGTTTTAGAAAATAAAAATTACTATTTTTCACTGGTGGGGGGGGGGGATTTTATTCCACTTAGGTATAAACTCACCCCTAGTCACCCCCCCCCCTAGATTCAACACTGGACGTGTCATACCAAGATTACTTAAAATTGAAACCTGATATCAGAAGAGATATCAATCAGTTCTTCTTCTTTTGTGGTTAGGACAGAATAGTTTCGGTTTTTCAAGAAAGGGTTAGTGTAATTTTCAATATCTGTATTGACAGCTGTGTGAAGTAGTCAATTATTGTTTTCTGTAAGTCTGATTCTGCAGACATATTTTTTCAAAAGTATCGAAGGTATCATATTGTCCTGCTTCAGTTCTTTCTCCAAAGAATAATTTTATCTTTGAATGGAGAGATTTTATTATTAACCATGAAAAGTGTTGTATTTTTACCTTGAAGAGATAATCAGCATGTTTAGTTATAAGATTGGCTACTGTTTCATACTGCCAAATAAAAGTTATGCATTAGCCACAACTTTATACATTGTATTCACTTAAGAAAGAGTTGCTCCTTGTTCCTTTAGGTTAAATTTTATTTTTAAACTTCCCAGCTAAGTACCAAAGGAAACGTTTAGAAGCGGACTATAATGTAGTTAGTCATCTGTGAGATGTAGTTTGTTAAAAAAAAATAATTTGTTTTATCCCTTTGTTCAGTGAAGATGAAAAAAAAAAAAGTTATCCAAATTGTGATCATGAACACGAGCCGCATAACCAGCTCTATAAGTTACCATCAAAGAAAATGAGAAGACTGTTTACAAGGACGAGTGGGGGCATTCAACCCCGTGGGCTCACATCTGGTGAGTATGGGCTTGGCACACCCAGGGTCCTGAGTTGGATATCATCATTCTTCTCTTTCTTGTTGATTCCCTTCTATTTCTCTCTCTCTCTCTCTCTCTCTCTCTCTCAGAGTAACTAGGGAATTTTTTTTTTTTTTTTTTTTTTGGCTGTTGCAGCATAAGCCTCAGGCTTCCTTGCACCATATAGTTAATAATAATAATAATAATAATAATAATGAGAAATTTAAAGACTGGCCTGCTAAAGATGATCAACACAATGATCGATGCAATTGGTATCGTCATTCAATATTTTATGTGAAAGGTGAAGACTTAGGAGCTCTGCAGACACAAATGAATAGCGAAAAGCATCAACAAAAAAAAGGCTAATCCTGCAAGTCAAGCTCAATCAATTAAATTTTTTTTGGAAAAAAAGAGTTTTCTATAGGAAATATGGTAATGATAGCAGAGCACACACCTTTCAGTATTTCATAATATAAAGCATGGTTTGAGCTACCATAGTTTTGAATGTCACTAAGTTCGTCCATAAGATTTTCAACTTGCTACTCGTGCCCGTATTTTTGGCTGGAATATTGTAACGTAACCAATAGCTCAAAAGAATAGTACGGTTTCAATTGTAATAAATAAGTACAGTATTTTGAACGGGTTAATCAATTTTGGGCATATATCTTATGTATTTTGATTAGTTAACGTATTAATTTGTGTTTTACAAATAGATTCAATAGTAGTAGCGTTCGTTAGCTTTTTTTTTTTCGGCTAGTGATTTCGTAAATTACAACTCTTACGCAAATCATCATTCTTCTCTTTCCTGGTGATTCCCTTCTACTTCTGACTCTCTCTCTCAGGGTAATTCAGAATTTTTTTTTTTTTTTTTGGCTGGTGCAGAATAAGCCTCAGGCTTACTTGCACCATAGGGCTAATAATAATAACCCTCGTAACTCTTACCGCTATCGAACTGGTGTTTTGGTTGGAATATCGCAGTGTAAACAGTAGCGTAGATTAGTAGGGTTTTAATTGTAATAAATAAGTATTTTGAAGGTTTTAAATCACTTTTTGGGCATATATCTTTTTATTTAGCTAAGGATATAACTAATATAGCATTCTGATCGTTACGGTATAACGTAACTTGATAAAGAATATCTCGAATTTGATAGCTAAGGTATAACGCAAAACTATATAGCGGAATACGTATTACTGCATCAGGTTAGTATAATATATCTTAGTACTCTGTGGCACAGAGAAGTAAGATATGTTACTACTCTGTGGTATGGTCAAGTATAGTATAGTAAATTAATCAATTAAATTTATGAATCTTATTCATTTTCATTGTTAATTAATTAAATCGGATTTAAACGAAAATCGAGCAGTGCCGAAGTTGAGGCGAACGAGGCTCCAGCCTCAGGTTAAAAAGTTCAAAGGGGCACCAAAAGAAAGATTAAATAATTGTCAACGTTTTCAACTTTAGGCAGAGATTCAGAAACGGGTACCCCTTTCAAAATGGCGGCGAGACGGCCGTGATTGACGCGGGTTGACTCCGCCCATTGTCACATGATCTCCTTAACACACGGAAACAGCCGGCATGGGTGGCACGCACTGCGTGCCAGCCGTGTCATCCCAGTGCCATGTACCTAACGGCACTGGAAACACGCTAAGGTAAACCCAATAAATTTAAAAGTTCAAGTTACAAAAATGTCACGTGACATTTGAATAAGTCGGATATAGCTGAAAAGGGGAGAAGGTCATTTAAAAGGAAATTTCGCGAAAGAAAAGGAACGGCAAATCAACAAAATTTAAAAATAAAACATTATTTCGCGAGCATTAACAACGAACTGAGACGAAGAAAAACCACTCACCTCATCGGTCGGGTGAAATTTCAACGACTTTGAACAGTCCGATGCTTGACAATTTAATTTTAAGTTACTTAATTCTTTACTTTCATTTTATTTTGTTTCTTCTTTCGTTTTAATCTTTAAAAACATAGTGGACGTGGAAATGCCGATCATTAACAATTCCACTGCCAACTGAAAGTCACTCCTTCTACTGATGTTCTTTTTTTTTTTTTTTTTTTCTAACCTCCGTTCTGCACTGTTTCTGGGTTCTACCCTAGAACTAGGAGCAGCCTTGGCTCCCCTTTTCTTCTTTCTCACTCTGTGCAAGATAGATAACCACTCTCCCGTTTTTTTTTTTTTTTTATTCTTTCTCTGCTGGCACCCGACTTACATCTTCCTCTGTGGGATTAGAACTGGAATTTTGGGAGTACAACGTCTACAGAAAGGATAGACTCGATAGGAAGGGAGGAGGGGTTATGCTATTAGTTAAGAAATACATAAAATCCAAGGAAGTGAAGCCAGTGGACATCGCTGAACAGTGCAGTGTCGAGTCAGTTTGGTGTGACATAAGCATTGGGAGATCAAAATTGAGAGTAGGAGTGTGCTATAGGCCTAATGACTCTGATGAGTATAATAAGAAACTGTTAGTAAATTAATAAGAGGAGTATACCTCATTATAGTACGTGGAACAATTCCGTATGATACCCTCCAGAAATTAAAACGGAAAAAACGAAAAAATCGACAACTTACCGGTACATTAAAGTAAAATATAAATAATTAAAGTAAAATATAAATAATTAAATAATCAATTTAACACAATTCAAAACAATTAAAATTCAAATTAACGCAATTAAAAGAATCTAACGAAAAAATTCAAAACGATTTTCCTTCCTAAAAATTCAAAACGATTTTCCTTCCTTAACGTTTTGAATTTTTTCGTTAGATTCTTTTAATTGCGTTAATTTGAATTTTAATTGTTTTGAATTGATTTTGAAGTGTGTTAATTTAATTATTTATATTTTACTTTAATTATTTATATTTTACTTTAATGTACCGGTAAGTTGTCGATTTTTTCGTTTTTTCCGTTTTAATTTCTGGAGGGTATCATACGGAATTGTTCCACGTACTATATTGAGGTATACTCCTCTTATTAATTTACTAATATTATTATCAACGTAGAACATATTGAGTATTACAGCTCTGATTCATACTATCTAAATAAGAAACTGTACAGGGAAATAGAGTGGGCCAGTAAATCAGAGAGTCTTATAATGGGAGATTTTAATTTCCCAGATATTGACTGGAATTTGGGGGCTGGTCACTCACACACTAGCAAGGCTTTTGTGGTTTTATTGGATGATTGTTTTCTACATCAACATGTTCCGGAGGCAACTAGAGGGAGGAATACTCTTGATTTGATTATCAGTAGTGATTCTTCATGCATTAAGAATCTGCAGATAAATGAACCACTAGGTGGCAGTGATCACAGTGTGCTAAAGTGGGATTTACTCAAAGAGGTAACTACCATTAGGGGTAAAGGGAAGGGTTATTGCTTTCGTAAAGGCGACTACGATGGACTGAGACAGTATTTAAATTCTATACAGTGGGACGAACTGATGATGTTACCAACAGCAAATGCAAAATGGTAAGCATTCAAAGAACTTATCTTGGAAGCTACTAGGCTTTACATACCAACTAAGAAATATTGTTCAAGGTTTAGGCCTAAATGGATGTCAGATGAACTGATGAGGCATATGGCAGAGAAGAAACATGCACGGGATACATACAAATTAACACATGACACAGAAGCCTATGATAGATACAAGTTGATCTGTAACCAAGTTACAAAGGAGGTTAGGCAGGCGAAGGCAGATTACGAGAAATCTTTGGCAACGGATGCAAAGAAAAACAGCAAAGAGTTCTTTACTTATGTAAACTCTAGAAGCAAGGGGATGAATCAGATTGGTCCACTTGATATCGATGGGTCAACTGTTGATGATCCTGCTCAGGTAGCTAACAAACTAAACTTTGGAGACTAGGCACCAGCGAGGTGATCTGATAGAGGTGTATAAAGCCTTGAATGGTTTGAGCATGCTCAATGCTGATGGGATTCTTCCTCTAGCTCAGAAAAATCACCTGAGAGGGCATAAATTCAAATTGAGGAAAGACAGATGTAGGATAGACGTGCGGAAATTTGCCTTTAGCCAGCGGGTGGTTGGTTGGTGGAACAGACTGCCATCCCTTGTGGTGGAGGTTGATAGCCTAAATAAGTTTAAGGCTCAGCTGGACAGGTATTTTCAACGAACAGAGGGGTGAAGTGGAAGTAGTTTCTTTTTTTTTTTTTTTTTTGGCTGATGCTGCATAAGCTTGCTTTCTTGCATCAAATGCCTCTACTAATGCTAATGCTAAATGAATATTTTGCATCGACATTCACACGTGAGGAGTTATTTAGCGAGGGGAAAGCCAGAGGTGTATTCAACTGTAGCAGTAAGCTAGAGAATCTTGTAATAACTGAGAGTAAAGTGGAGGAGAAATTGTTGAAGATAAACACAAGAAAGGCACCCGGGGTGGATGGGTTATATCCAGTTATATTAAAGGAGGCAGCAGAGGAAGTAAGCAAACCCTTAGCCATAATTATGAGAGCTTCCTTGGACTCAGGGGAGGTACCCACAGACTGGAGATGTGCAAATGTGACCCCAATTCACAAAGGAGGATCAAAGGCTGACACAAGTAATTATAGACCTGTGAGTTTAACGTTTGTTCCAGGAAAATTAATGGAGGCATTAGTTAAAGAAGCACTGCAGGATCATCTAGACAAGACTTCAGTTATAGCTCGGACACAGCGTGGTTTTGTTAAGGGGAAGTCTTGCCTGACCAATTTGATTGGATACTATGATGCAGTCACAAAGGGACTGTATGCAGGGAATAACTTTGATATTATATACTTGGATCTTAGAAAGACTTTTGATACTGTTGCACATGGAAGATTGCTGCACAAATTGGAGCAGTTTGACATTGGAGGCAAATTGCTGCTGTGGATAAAGGGGTGGCTGAGGGGGGAGAAGACAGAGAGTGGTAATCAATGGACACTGCTCGTCGTGGACTAATGTTATTAGTGGAGTCCCTCAGGGCTCAGTGTTGGGTCATTATTGTTTTCTGTATTCATAAATGATATTGATGATGGTATATCAAGCTTAATGTCCAAGTTTGCAGACGATACAAAGGTAGGCAGGGTTGTCAAGGACACTACTGACAGTATGCTGCTGCAACAGGATCTGGAAAGGTTGAGCAGATGGGCTGAGAGGTGGCAAATGAAGTTTAACATTGACAAATGTAAAGTACTACACATGGGAAACAGCAACCCCAGAGCAACGTATCAACTCTGTGGTACTACACTGACAGTGGTAGAGAATGAAAGGGACCTGGGGGTGGTTGTGCAGGCAGATATGAAGTTCTCTGAGCAGTGCAGATGGGCTGCAAGAGTAGCTCATGGTGTATTGTCAATGATATATAGGAATTTTTCTAGCAGGGATAAGGAGGTGATTATTCCTTTGTATAAGGCAATGATCAGGCCATACCTAGAATACTGTATACAGGTCTGGAGGCCTCATTTCAAGAAGGATGTAGAGCTGCTGGAACGTGTACAGAGAAGGGTATCAAGATTAGTGAATGGAACAAATGGGTGCTCTTACAAAGAAAGGCTTAAGTTTTGCAAATTACAGTGTCTGGAGACTAGACACCAGCGAGGTGATCTGATAGAGGTGTATAAAGCCTTGAAAGGTTTGAGCATGCTCAATGCTGATGGGATTCCTCCTCTTGCTCAGAATAATCACCTCACCTGAGAGGGTATAAATACAAATTGAGGAAAGACAGATGTAGGATAGATGTGCAGAAATTTGCCTTTAGCCAGCGGGTGGTTGGTTGGTGGAAGAGACTTCCATCCCTTGTCGTGGAAGTTGATAGCCTAAATAAGTTTAAGGCTCAGCTGGACAGGTATTTTGAACGAACAGAGGGGTGAAGTGGAAGTGGTTTTTTTTTTTTTTTTTTTTGGCTGATGCTGCATAAGCTTGCTTTCTTGCATCAAATGCCTCTACTAATGCTTCAACTGCTATTTTAAAGCTCATTTGAAAATTTTAATTAGGTCTTGTTGAAGTAGCATATGCTGATTAATGTTATTATCCACAGTGCTCACTTTGTATCCTAAGCAAACTTGGAAATTTAATAATCATAAGCAAACTTACATAAATATAATTAACAAATGTGAGAAACTGTGAGAGCCCAGCTCCAAGAAAACATTGAGATCCTACTCATAAAACTGATTCATGAAATGCAGTGGCCATTTATAACTAGTCTGTCTCCTACCACTTAACCATTCCTTTATTCATAATCTTCCTAATGCCACATTGTTTCAATTTATAAAACAGGCTTTTTTGTGGGACTGAATTAGAAAATTACAAAAAGTATAAGTTAATGATGTTAAAATTATTTTAGCATCCGGTTACTTTGTGGCAACCTTTTTGTAGCTACTCAGATTGGTCAGGTGTGATTTCCTATTAATAGATCCCTGCTGTGATTGCATTAAAGCTCCACTCCTGTCCAGGTGATCTGGTTTTATTTAAAATTATGGATTCCATAATATTCCATGGAATAAAGTCAAACTTACAGGTCTATAATTACTCAGTTTGCTTCTCAGACCAGCGCCTCCATAGCCAGGTAGGAAGGAGCAGTGCGTAGCACACACTTCTTGATTAAACTGGGGTTCGAGCCCGTCACCACCAAATACGGAGGATGCAGAAAGGTCAGGGAATGACCAACGCATATCCCGGAGCAATATGATCTTAATTGCTAATGCTCCTAAAAACCAAATAACAAACAACAAACAAGCTTCTCAGACAGCACTTGTGAATAGGATACATAGTTGCGCATCACTCTTTATGGACTTTCCATTCTCAGTGATAATATAGTAGTTTTGCTACTTGCCACTTGTTTAGAGAGGTCTGGGTTCAAATCCCATTGAAGATTAGAGGAATCCTTTAATTGGGACTGTAGTTAGTGTGATTGCACATGGAGAAAGTACGAAGTATAGTAGGAGGGGGGAGGGAAAGAGACAGAATATGGATAGGTTGTAGATTATGAAAATGTCTAGTGTAATGTGTGGTATTTAATTACTGTATTTATTATTTGCATATAAATTTTAATTGTGCATTTACTTGCATGTTTAGCTTTTCCAGTGAGTAATGCCTGTTTAGGGCAATGTTTCCCAATATGTGGTATGCAATGTTAGGTGGTATACCAGTGAACATTTTTTTTTATTTCAATAGGATATGTATTTATTTTAATGTGTATTACAAAAAATAGAACTAGCACATCAAACTGATTTCATGGGTATTATTTCTGCCATATATGGATCACCGGTATTTTGAATACAAGAATCAGATGGATTCTTGTATTCTGAATTTCCATATTTTCATGTATGTTGTGGTATCCTCAATGTTACTTGCAGAAGTTGACAGTCATTTACTATGCAAACTGTATATAAGTATACATAATTGTATATTGGAATTGGGCCTTTTTTTTGTTGTTGTTGAACCCATCATGAATCAGTAGCTTGAAATGGGATTTTTAAAGTATAAAGGTGAAGATTGCAATGAAATCAGTCATATGTCATAAGATAGGTATGAGGACCAAATTAATGAATTGCCTGAACTGTCTCTTGGTGTTGTAAAAGTAAAGTTGCAAATAAAACAAATATATTGCACAGATATGACAAATTATTTGAAATTTCAATTTTCAGGGACTGATGATGAGAGTGAACATATTTCATTATGTGTTAATATGTTTGAAGATGCTCACAAATTCTTATATGGAACAATTCACATCTGGTGAGTATGGGCTTGGCACACTCAGGATCCTGAGCTGGATATCATTCTTCTCTTTCTTGGTGATTCCCTTCTACTATTCTCTCTCAGAGAGAGAGAGAGAGAGAGAGGGGGGGGGGAAGAATGATGATATCCAACTCAGGACTCTGGGTGTGCCAAGCCCAAACTCACCAGATGTGAGCCCCTGGGCTCTCTCTCTCTCAGGATAACTCGTGGAATTTTTTTTTGGCTGGTGCAGCATAAACCTCAGGCTTCCTTGCACCATGTAGGTAATAATAATAATTCAGCCTCAAGCATCATTTTAAAACACCAAAAGGTTTAGTGTTTGTCAGATATGAGCTGAATAAAGAAGCCCATGAAAACATTTTGTTCTATCAACCTTTGTCCACTTGTACAACTGGAGAAGAGATTTTTAAACTTATTGACAACTTTAAATTTGTTCATTTTATCAACAACACTGCTGGCATTTGTAAACCCAGTTAACACGGTCTTCTTATATTATCCTGATATACCCATTCAAGCATTATTCCTTAGCACATCTTGCTGGTATCAGCTTAAAAAAAAAAAAAAAAAAAAAAGTTCTTGTTTATACTCCGGAACGACTACCAGGTCAGTGGAGTTTACAATAAATCAATCAGTACAAATGTTAATCATATTTAGTGGTCATGAGCTTGAACCCTGGTCCACTCAAAGAGCATGTGCTACTGCACTCGTGCTCTTGACCACTCAGCTACGTCACAAACAAGAACTTTTGAGTTGTGTGTGTGTGCATGCATACTCTGACCCATATCATCAGATAAACATGTCTCTATAATCCCTAACAGTTTTTCTAACCCTCAAGACCTCTTGACTTGGTGCATTATGGCTTAGCTGCCAATGTGCCACCAAATAATCAACCAATCATAAGGCTTCCCCAGTTATTGACAGAGACTCCTACACCACCCTTATTCATATTTATTCCATCTCTATGAAACAGGTTCCTTCCACCTGTTAGGGTGGGCCATGGTGATAATTTCTCCCCAAAAAAGCCTTGAGTTAATCCACAAGGCTTTCAGTATTTAATCCCTCCTATTGTGAATGTGAACGTGGAGTTATGAATGTTAAAATCATCCAAGAAATTTACCTTACTGTTAGGAAACTTGAACTGGAGAAAGTTGAGTTTAAAAGAAAGGAGGTCAAAGAGTTCCAAATGATTAGTGGAGTTGGGAGAATGATAAAGGCAACAAATGAATTTCACAGAATGGGGTAGAGAGCTTTTAAGCCAGACAAGATCCCAATTACTAAGTCTGTAATAGGGAATATCAGAGCAGACATAAGCACAAGTACCAACTTTGAAGTAAAAGGAATCATAATTAGAACAACTGAGAGGCACAGTGATTGAATCAACCGATAATTGCAATTCTGTCAAAAAGAGTAAGTGGGGCTTTGCAGACTTAAGTAGAAATGAACATCATTGAGATTGGAACTGAGACAACGTTTATTTGTGAAATTAATGAATAAGTGTTTGGGAGGTTTAGATCTTTTCACATATAAGTTTGTTCTATTAATTTGACTATTCATGATGTATTCAGTAGTAAGAAAAGGTGGGGAGGAGATGTATGAAGTAATGAAAATTTTGGATATGGTATACACAGCAAGAATATACCCAAGCTCCTTGCTGCAATTCCCCCGTTCCCGTATATACACTACTCAGACTCCTCCAGTTACTATCTGGCAGAGCAGAGGTGGAGAGATTATACACTAGCTGATCCGGAAGCCTCCTATAAAGTTACCAGTAGGTTCAGTCCCATGGACTATCTAGTGGCTGGCCTGTGAACATTGTTTTAAAGTGTAAAGGATTATGTGTAACCCTTAAAGTGTAAGGATTATGATGAACATCATGGATCTCGCCATGATGCCCATCATAATCTCAAAAGACATCAGTTATACTGCATGATGGAAGAAATGGTGAGGTTACTAGAGCTTTGCTCTGGACAGTAAATATGGGTTACACCACTTCAAGCCTCCAATAAGCAAAGTGGTATTGCCTCATAACACAGAGGGGGTAGCATTTTTCTGTGTGGTGTGGATGCCGCAGCTCAACCCCGGCTTACATTGGTTTCCACCTGGGTGGTCACCTCCAGTATTTTACGACTTGCTAATAGGGGGGTTATACCCAGGGTTACTAAAAGTCCCACCATCACGAAGGTGCAAGAAGAGGATTGGATTGTTGCAGAACAACTGAACTTTGCCTAAATTTGGTCCACTTGACTGAAGTGTCACCTGACTATCAGTTCGGTCAGCATTTTAAACTTCCAGGATAGCAAGCCCAGTTTACCTGATCTGTAACAACTTCAAGGACCACTGAACCATTCTGCCACTTAACCATCCCTTTATTCATAGTAGTAACTTGCATCTAATCCCACATTCCTCCAATTTATGCAACAACTGTAGAGCATCAGACGCTTCACTGAAACCAAAATATGTTAAAATTATTCTTTACATCCAGTTTCTTTGTTACAGCCTCATAGTAGCTAATCAGATTGTTGAGGTGTGATCTCCCTTTAATAAATACATACTGCGATTGCTATGGCTCCACTCCTATCAAGGTGATCTTGCATTGCTTCTTTGACTATTGATAGCATTATTTTTCCTGTTATAAAGGTTAAACTTATCCCTTTTTTGGATCTAGGGATGCTCATATTATAATGGCTGAAATTTTAACCATCTCTTTTGCAACTCCTTTTAATATAATTGGATAGAATCCATCAGCCCAGTTCACTTTTAGCCATCACAGTAATTTCTCTTCTGCCTCATTTGCTGTTATTATAAAATCAACTTCCAGTCTTTTTTATTAAGACATTACTCTTCCTCCAACTTTTATCATGTCTGTAAAGGATATATATGACATTAACCCCAGGGGCTCACATCTGGTGAGTATGGGCTTGTTTGTTATGTTTGTTTGTTTGTTATTTGGTTTTTAGGAGCATTAGCAACTAAGGCCATATTGCTCCCGGATATGCGGTGGTCATTCCCTGACCTTTCCGCAGTCTCCGTATTTGGTGGTGACGGGCTCGAACCCCGGTCTAATCAAGAAGCGTGTGCTACGTACTGCTGCTCCTTCCCACCTGGCTACGGAGGCGCCGAGTATGGGCTTGGCACACCCAGGATCCTCAGCTGGATATCATCATTCTTCTCTTTCTTGGTGATTCCCTTCTACTTCTCTCTCTCTCGGGGTAATTCAGAAATTTTTTTTTTTTTTTGGCTGGTGCAGTATAAGCCTAAGGCTTCCTTGCACCATATGGCTAATAATAATAATAATCACCATATAACCCCAGGGGCTCACATCTGGTGAGTATGGGTTTGACGCACCCAGGGTCTTGAGCTGGGTATCACTGTTGTTCTCTTTCATGGTGATTCCCTTCTACTTCTGTCTGTCTCTCTCTCTCTCAGGGTAATTGGAAAATTTTTTTGGCTGGTGCAGAATAAGCCTCAGGCTTCCTTGCACTATATGGCTAATAATAATAATAATAATAAAAATTATTTATTTATTCTGTGATTATTACTATTTATTTATTTTTTTTATTTTTTCATTTACTTAGCTTCTTTTTTTTTTTTCTTTTTTTTTTTACTCGCGCTCTGTTCTGACACCAGGGATTTGGGCTGTCATTGGTGCCAGACAGCTCTCTCTTGTTTTTTTTTTATCACAGTGAATTTATTCATTTATTTTTTTTTTTTTTTTTATCACAGGGAATTTATTTATTTATTTACTTTTTATTTATTATTTTTTATTATTATTATTATTTTTTTCTCTCTCTGGAGTGGGCCCCCAGACAAATCTGGCCCACCTTTTGGCAACATCAGGTGGTTCAGAGTCTCGTATCGAGACAGTACGTGCTCCATTGGGACTGGCCCACCTTCCCGTGGTGTGGACGAGTACCCAGAATCATCTGTCCAAGTGACTGATGCTTCTGGGTAGCCAAGAGGCCAGAACAGAACACACACAAACCTACGTCACACGCATTTGGCCCGTTTGTAGTGATACTGTTCTTCACAGAGATACAAGGCGGAGAAGATGAACGCACGTTCTAGGAGCCGCCCTTTACAAAAACACATGTCCACAGTCCGATGCTATGGTGGTACCGGGCGGAATGGAAGTCTATCCCGTCCCCGATAACCGCAATTTTCAATCTCACTTGAAAATTCCCCCCCCCCCTGAGAGAAACTAATAATTTCTACTCAATTTACAAAATTGAAACTCTCAATATACATAAACAGAAGTATATTATTTAATTTCCTACTTTTAGCGTTCAGCAAAAACTATTAATTCACTCGAAAACAGCAAAAATGTACGATCATAATATCAATTTAGGAATTATTACTTCGGCAAAACGGCGCTCGAAGCCATATTAGTAATAGTAATTGGCCAATCATAATGTGATTGGCTGATTACTATTGCGCCATTTCCAGGATCCGGCGGTCATTTTTAGACAGTATTTCATTTGTGCGGGTGTCCTGTTGCTGTTGTGTAATCTCCTTTGTCACAGGTTTTTTTTTTTTGTTTCTCTCCGTTCAACCTCTCATTTTCCTTTCACACCGAAAACATTTGTACTCACACGCAATCAAAATAAATTTGATTGCGTGTGAGTACAAATGTTTTCGGTGCGAAAGGAAAATGAGATTGGTGTTTCTTGATGTAGAGCGCGCGAATTTCTTTTTACAGAGAGCTAATTTTGAACTAATGCCCTAGCGCGTTTCATCTTCAAATCTTCGAGCGCCGTTTTACTGAAGTAATAATTCCTAAATTGATATTATGATCGTATTTTTGCTGTTTTCGAGTGATTTAATAGTTTTTGCTGAACGCTAAAAGTAGGAAATGAAATAATATACTTATAGATATATAATATAGATTTTCAGTTTTCAAGTGGTATTTCTTCGTCTCAGTTCGTTGTTAATGCTCGCGAAGTAGTCTAGTTATGTATAGGCGAGAAGAATCAAGTGATTGCATTTCGTGTAACTTTTTGTTTTATTTTTAAATTTTGTTGATTTGTCGTTCCTTTTCTTTTGCGAAAATTCCTTTTAAGTTTCCTTCTCCCCTTTTCAGCTATATGCGACTTATTTAAATATCACGTGACATTTTATTATCGCGAAAAAAACGTGCATTTTGGTAACTTGAACTTTTAAATTTATTGGATTTATCATTTGTTTTCAGCCGCAATATTTGTTGCTGTGCCAAGTGCCGTCCGCGTGTCACTTGAAATCCATCGGCCGAGGAGAGGAGGGGGAACGCAGTGAGTGGGCGGAGTCACAATCCGCCCACTCACTGCTTTCCCCCCCTCTCTTCGCCGCCATTTTGAAAGGGGTACCCGTTTCTGAATCTCTACCCAACTTTATGTTTTGATTAATTATTCCAATCCGTTTATCATCTTGCTTTTGTAAGACGAAAACCTTGGTCACGCTAACGTTATCTGGGGCGCCACCATGGTTGTACCAACACTGGTTGTTATTTTTATAACCTCAATTTTAATTTTGTATTAAAAGGGGTACCAAAAATGTATTTTAAATAAGTCATATTTGTTTTTAATTAATTTTTTTTAATATTTTAGGGGAGGGCACAATTTTTCATTTTTGGCTCAGGTACTTAAATGGCTAGGCACGGTCCTGGTGCCCCAGAGTAGAGCAGCAAAGCACCGTGCACACAGTAGAGGTAGTGCTCTGGTTCGGGGGAGACAGAAGGGGAGATTCTCAAAAGCATGACAGCCTACAGAAATGTGCAAGTTGTGAAATGTTTGCACAACTTTCTGGGATGGGACATGATGTTGCCAAGGAGAATGTCTTTGTGTGTGTGTGTGTGTACTCGATGCCATCAATGTGAAGAAGTTTGGCGTCAACTCAGCGTTCTGATGGGTTTTTATGAGAGCTAGAAGGACAGGATAGATGCCCTCGAAGAACTTACACTGGGGGGAACCCATCAAGCTCTCAGCTGCCCACATCAATGCCAGAGATTGCACTTGATCATCAGGCAAAACAGCGGCAACCTTTAGGACAGAATGTGCTTGTCCCACAGGAACTAGTTATTATCAGGGAATCTACTGTAAGGGAGAAGGTGAATATATTGTGCAAAAAAGGACAGGTGGAATAGGAACAGGGCATGTCTGCCAGGAGCAAACGTTGATGTCGTTATAGAGAAGATATCATCTTTTAAGGGCACAGAGGGTGTTACTGTTGTACACGTTGGCACTAATTGACATTAAGAGTAGGAGATATGTGGATTTACTTCACATGTACAGAACAATGTTGAAAAAAAGTCGTGAGTTAGAGTTAAATTTAAAGTGTCTGCAATTCTGCCCAGACACAATAGGAGGGAATATATGATGAGAGTCTTGTCAATCAATTTGGCCCTGGAGAGACTGTGCAAGGTTCATGGAGTAAAATATTTTTCACCGTAAATTCAATCGTTTTTTGCATTTCCTCGGAATGAGCCATAATAAAAATAACTGGACACTGTTTATTTGAAGTAAGCGGTAGGCACTAGTAAGCAGCGTAAGTTATAAGCTTGCCTACTTGACAATGACAATGTAAGATGTAAAATCTTACAAATTTAAAATAAAAATAATTGTTTTGCTAGAAGTAATGTTAAAGTTTGAAGAACCCTAGATTTAGTGATGGGACAGTTTAAGCATGAGAATTGAGAATAGTAGCAAAGGAGTAAACAAGTAATTCAAATAATATGAGAGAGCAAACAGGGACAGCAGGACTAAGTAAAGGGGTGCCATTTTAGAACGGGCGTGAAGGGGTTGCTTAAGGAAGAACAATAAGACGTGAAGATTATGCGGGGCACCTCCTTTGATCTATGACACCGTTGGAGCCAAAACAGGAAATCAGTGGACGTCCACTGTTCGTGTCAAATTAAAAAGGGCATCAGGCTGACTGATTTTTGGGTGTTGGGATACTTTTAGAGAGAAAGGTGTGAAACGAAAATGAGTATTTCTTGAGGTTGCCGGTGGACATGAAAAGGTCTTGTATATGAAATTAGGAAGCTTGTATGTAATTGTAAGAACCCCTTCTTACAACTATCTATAATAATAATTTTATATCTCTTGGAAAATTATTAATGTTTAAATCGGATGGCTTTCGGCAAAAACAGGGGAGCTGTTCGAAATGCAACTATACAATAGGAGTGCCAATTGGAAACAGTTCTTGTTTACGGTAAACAGAGCAGGGGCAGCACTACAGTAGTAAGGGACAAAGGATCGCCCATCCCCCCCCCCCAAGAAAAGGTTCGGACTTAAAAAAGGAAAAAGGGAGGAGGACCCGAGATATTAGAGTACGCCGCATTTGGGTGGCATACCGCAGAATAAACAGGCCGACATGGAGAGCGCTCTTAAAAATTTCAAGGGCGGCCACTCAAAATAAGGCATGACAAAAGAAGTAAGTGGACGTGGATGGCCCGACGAAAGTTCTGGAAATTTCTAAGCACCCTGAAGTCCTCGCTACAAAGAAAGGGGTCTCGACCTACCAGTCGTGGGTCAAGACAATGGAATGTGAAATGAACGAATGAGAAATAAGATGAAGTTGGTGAAATAGTAAATGATTGGTCGAGAAAAAAGGGGAGAGCGATGAACAAAAAGGTGATGCAGAGAGGAAAGAGAGTTATTCCCAGAAAAAAAAGTTCAGAGAGAATCGCGGAGGAGGGAGCTAGAAAGAATGTTGGGGAGTGAGAATGGTATTAGAAGTGAAGGGTTTGTCAACAGAGAGTTGGGGGGTAATGGCAGTTTAGTGGGTAATGATAACCAAGAGGGGGGAAGTGATTGAGAAAACAGTGAGATCAAGTTTCTCATGGATGGTTGGAGCAGCAGCTCTGGAGAATAGTCCTTGTGCACAGGAGGAACCGCCAGAGAGCAGCGTAAGAAAGTGCTTCTAGTGGGTCAGCAGCGGCCAAGCCTAGAGAGACGACTGCAGAACAGGACTGGAAACAGAAATCTTACCCAGGAAAAGGGAGAAGAGTGCAAGTAAGTTAGTTTTGAAAATTTTGCTAACAGGAACGGTATCGTAAGGAATTAAACGGGGAGAAAATTAACAGGACAGTTGAAGGGGGATTGTAACAAAATTGAAACTATACTGTAAGAGATGGAATTGGAGAACAATGGTAGATAGAGAGAGTGTGAGAGTTATCTGTTATTAGAAATATCTGTAAAACATAAAGAGATGTATTAGATGTGAGAAATTTGATAACACGAACTGTTAAACTGTGTTAACGATGTGAATTGTACTCTGTAGATTTATCTACAGAGTGCCCTTTGTAAAGGAGAAAAGTAAGGGCGGAAGCCATTTTATGCATAGTAATGACAGAATTGTGAAAAAGGTTGATACAAGGTACATTTAAATGTGTGTAAATAAATTTTGTATAAAACGGTGAAATAAATCTTGTTATGTTACTATCTCATGCTTTGTCTTTGGGGAGAGACACCACAGCATTACTACAAGTATTAGCATTAGTAGAGGCATTTGATGCAAGAAAGCAAGCTTATGCAGCATCAGCCAAAAAAAAAAAAAAAAAAAAAAAAAAACACCACTTCACCCCTCTGTTCGTTCAAAATATCTGTCCAGCTGAGCCTTAAACTTATTTAGGCTATCAACCTCCACCACAAGGGATGGTAGTCTGTTCCACCAACCAACTACCCGCTGGCTAAAGGCAAATTTCCGCACGTCTATCCTACATCTGTCTTTCCTCAATTTGAATTTATCCCCTCTCAGGTGATTATTCTGAGCGAGAGGAAGAATCCCATGAGCATTGAGCATGCTCAAACCATTCAAGGCTTTATACACCTCTATCAGATCACCTCGCTGGTGCCTAGTCTCCAGACACTGTAATTTGCAAAACTTAAGCCTTTCTTCGTAAGAGCACCCCTTTGTTCATGCACCCCAAGTAACAAGAATTGTTCAGAGAAGGGAAGCTAAAAGAAATAAAATTCCTCAGTACTTCGATCTTCTGATTTAAATTAATAGAGAAAGAGTTAATTAATAGAGATTAATAAAGAGTTAATTAATAGAGAATGGAGTTAAATTACTAAGCAGCAGATAGCTTGTGGGCCTTGGAAGGGAGGTGAGGACCCCCGTCTCAGAATAAAAATGTGAGGTTCCAAGGTAACGAGAAACTAAAATCGTATATTTATGTATTTCCCATTTCGCACATAATTATTTGTTTCTTTTATGTAAATGCTGTATTTATGTAAATGTTGTATGCTCATTAACAGTTTGTTAAATTTTGTAAACAAAATATGTGGCTTTAATGTTCTGCTAACAACTGCTTTACACACCCTAGAAATTGGAATTTTCTGAAAATTGTAGTCAGATTTGCGTAGGTGGGGGGGGGGGGGCGTGATAAAGAGGTCAATAGCGTGTTCAGCGAATTGCAAATTTTTAGTTTTAGGTTTTTTAAATTTCTTTTCAGATTAAATAAATACCTAAAAAAATGTCTGGCAGAAAATATAAAAGCGGAGCTGAAAAAATACAATTAAATAGAGAAAAAGAAAGAAGTAAATGTGCCAAAATTTCAAAATTTTTTGTATTGGAAAATAAAAATGAGAATCTAAACGATATAGGTGCAGTAATAAGCGAAAGAGAGAATAACTTAACCAAAGAGAAATAGGAAAAACAACAAAATGTATATAATAACGAAGAATTACTAGAACTAGAATCACAACCGAGAACCTCTAAAAACAATGTTGACGTTGACGGACATTCAGTACCAGACAAAAATATACAAGACCTAGACGACGACAAGTTCTCTGAAGTCTCTGTTGCTGTTTTGCAAGAAGATAGTGATAAAGAGGCAGAAGAGGCTTTAGAAAATGCAGAATTGCTTGCTAAATATGTTGACGTAGGTGGCCTACGTCAACAATATGTTGTGGCCTACGCAGTTAAATGATAATTTTATTAATGTCTCTCACATGAAATGACTTATTTCCAAAATAAAGATGCAAAAAATACATATCCAGTTTCAATAAGGAATTACAAGAACAAAACAGATCATTTTCAAATAAGTACTTTACAAAAAAAATTAAAAATGGTCAATTACTGGAAAGATCTTGGTTGTGCTATTCTACCAGTATGTGAAGTGTTTTTTGTCTAGTCTGCAAACTTTTCTCTAAAGTCCCTTCTCAATACACAACCGGATTCTCTGACTGGAAACATATAGGACCTTGTTTAGAAAGTCATGAAAATTCTGTATAAATTTTCATGTTTTAAATTATAAATTTTTGCTAAATTCCCCATAGGAATTCCCCATAGGAATTTAGCAAAAGATTCAAAATTTTAATGGATTTGCAAAACATTAATATCGAAAATATTGACTTGGAAAGTGCACGTAATGTTGTTGATTATTATTCGGATGACATAGACGAACATTTAATCAATGAATGCATTCAGTTAAAATCGTACTTACAGACTAAGCCAGACTCATGCGGTGATATATTCAAGCTAATTTATGAAAAGAAACTTGTCGATGTTTTTCCGAATTGCTATACAATCTTAAAAATTTATTTGGAGTTGCCAATCACCAGCTGTGAGGCGGAGCGATCCTTCTCCAGGATGTCCTATATAGAAAACAAATATAGGACAACAATGACGAATGAAAGATTAAATTATTTATCAGTTCTTTCCATAAAATGTGATTTAACCAAAGAATTACAATGTGATGATCAAATAAAAGAATTTGCAGCAAAAAAATGCAGAAGAGTTACTCTTTAAATGTCTTTAATGTATTAAAAATACTTACATTATATAACTCCTAGAATGTTTTATTTATTTCATTTTTAAGAATAAGTATTATTTTTGTTTTTTTTTCTTAGTCTTTATTCTTGACCTGAGAATCTGTTGTTTCATTTTTTTTGTTTGTTACTAAAAAAGTAATATCTAATACATTTTATTTATGTTTGATATTTGTTATGTATACAAAACCTTTTTTCATTATAACTGTATATAAAAGTTTGTATATCCAAGTGCATCAAATAAAATAAAAAAGTTCTTCAATGTCTGTTGAAGTGTATATATTTATATATACTTGGATTTCAGGAAAGCTTTTGATACTGTTACACATGGAAGACTGCTGTACAAATTGGAGAGGTATGGCATTAAGGGTAAGTTGCTACAATGAATAAAGGGATGATTGAGTGGGAGACGACAGAGAGTGGTAATCAATATACACTGCTTTTCGTGGACAAATATTATTAGTGGAGTTCCCCAGAATTCGGTGCTGGGCCCATTGTTGTTTTGTGTATTCATAAATGATATTGATGAAGGTATATCAGGATTAATGTCCAAGTTTGCAGATGATACAAAGGTTGCCAGGGTTGTTAAAGACAGTATGCTACTTCAACTAGATCTAGGTAAGTTAGGTAAATGGGCTGAGAAGTGGCAACTGAAGTTTAACAAATGCAAAGTACTGCATATGGTAGCAATAACCCAATAGAAACGTATCAACTGTGTGGTACGTAAATATCTCTTGTGAAATGCTTGAAAATGTAACGGAACTTCTAAATAAAATGGCACTGTTGGAAACTGGATTCTTTGGCATCCTCTTGTTTCAAACTTGTCAGAATAGAAGGACACAACAACGGAAAATATATGGTCGACCCCAGATTAAATGAAAGGTCTCGGAGCATTAGAAAATAGTGCAATTTGTGTTTTGATTTAGAACCTTTAAAAGTTAAAGTTAAGGTGGACCAATGGTTCTGCATAACTAACTGCAGTCAAGGGCAAAAAGCATAGTCCACTGTTGATATTAATCAGTGAGAAGCCGTAAACAGTTTCAACTATGTTCTTGTAGTTTATCTCTAGATGTCTACTGATATTATTCTAGACGACTTGCTTATCTAACTCCGACGACTGAAAGTCATTGATGAAAGTAAATTTTTCATTCTTACCGGTACGTTACCAGTTTTTATCGCTTTAGTCTCAGAATAGCATTTTCGTAATTGCAACGACATAATAATTTTTTTATGGCAAAATAAAACAACTCAGGGTGATATGTATTATATGTATAAGTGTTCATCTTAAGTTAGCTCCCAGACTTACGTCTATGTTTCCTGTGTTTCCTGTATTGATGCAGTACCTCTGAAAAATGGGGCTGTAGATGTATTAATGTGTATGGGTTAGTAATGTGTAGTGGGATGCTCTGATTTTAGTGACAGGCCACTTCGCCACCAGGGAGCAGCCAACACCCGGGCACCTGCCTCCTGGTGCTTGTCCCTAGGCATGTGGAGCCGGGCCAGTGTCTACTATACTGACTGTGCAAACTGTACCAAAACCCGCACCTTCTGGTACAAGTGTTAGCTCAGTGGGTGCCAAGGAATCCCGCTTCCAGTCTGCCCCGACCTGAAAGCCAGAAAAAAGATTAAAAAAAAAAAAAAAAAAAAAGTAATCCTACACACGGGGGGGAAGCAACTCACCAATTCCTGAGTGCCAGAAACGACAGCAAGAAAAAAAATATATATATCATTATACAGCAAGTGTCTATGCAGAAAATAAAGGGATGGACATTTGAAGAAGTTTTTTAAAAACATATTTAACAAATCCTGGAGAGCATTATAAAAGGATCTACAAGATAAATAACGATGTTCATTTCCAGGGAAAAGTACAAAATCTAGAATGACCTGCCTCAATTTATATCTGAACTGTTCATATATATCACAGTCATATAAAATACGATTCCAGGACTCTTCACATTTACAAATAACAAAAGGGATCTGGAGCTAACCCAAAATAATACAACTTTGAGTTAAAGGCCAGTGAGAAAATATGATGTCGCCATCTCGGAAAAAAACCGCACATTTATTTTATTCTCCCATGCAAACATCACATTATGTATAAACAAGCGGATAACTAACCCCGTATTACTATTTTCCCACATGCTCTGCCATTCTTGCAATAGTGACCTCATCTCCTTTTTGGAATTATTACGGTCAATATTAACATCACTTGTTATACCCGTAAATGTTAATTGTTGACCCTTTCTTAAAGGATAACAAAAAGCCTTGTAGGCAACGTATAAGTCCAGTGGCATGAAACCAGACAACGTTTGGATAGCATTAATAGAGACATTCTGCATACCTTAAACAAAGAAAGTATCATTTTCCTTTGTACTGAAAGTAATTTTTGTGTAAATTTTACCTGAGTACTTCAGGAACCGAAATTATAACTCCATATACCATGACAGGGAGAAACACAGCCTTGCAGTAAAGTACCATGCCCTTCTTCCTCAAACCTCACTCTGTTCTGGTTATACGAATAATGGATAATCAGAATTTAACTTTTTCACCTAAGTTTTTTTTTTTTTTTTTTTTATGTGAACCCCAAACACGAGAGGTATTAGAACTTATAGTACTTAGTACCGTGCTTGGGTTGGAGGTTGAGAAGACAAAAGAAGATATTTGTTGACATTACGTCAGAAACAGTACGTCTATGAGAAAGCGAGTGGAGAGACTCTGTAAGAGATGAATCACTAATTAACCTAACTGCCCTCTCCTGAATGGAATCAAGAAGCCTGAGAGAGGTTTTGGGGGCACCACCCCAGATGTGGGAACAATATTCCATGGCAGGGCGGATTTGCGATTAATACAGAGTGAGCAGCTGTTTGGAAGAAAAGTAACGCCGAGAGCGAAAGAGAAAACCAAGTTTTTTAGATGCAGAGGAAGCAATATTTGTAATGTGCTTGTGCCAAGAGAGATTAGAAGTCAGGATAATCCCCAAAAGAGATATATCCTTTTGCCTAGAAATCTGAGTGTCACTAAACATAAGCATAGGAGCAGAAGAATCCTTTTTGCGAGGTATAAGACAAGACTGAGTTTTAGAAGGGTTGAAATCAACTAAGTTGTCTTTGCCCCACTGGAGAATTACCTGAAGATCGGCATTTAAGGAATTGGTAGCAGATTTTCGAGAAGTTGAAGCTGATTGAGCAGGACAAGGTTTCTCAAAATGGAAAGTGGAATGCAATGTGCTATCATCGGCAAAACTATGGATAGGATTTCCAGTCAATGGAAGAATGTCATTTATATAAAAGAGGAAAATAGTGGGGGAAAGAACTAAACCTTGGGGGACACCGGCATTAGTGGAGAAGTTAGAAGACACAGAGCCATCACCCTCAGTGAGCGATCAGAGAGAAAACTGGATAACTAATTACAAAAAACAGTTGGCAAACCATAAAATGGAAGCTTGTTTAGAAGACCTTTATGCCAAACACGATCGAGATGTCAAGAGCAACTACTTGTGTTTCACCGAACTTTTCCATTGAATTAGTCCATAAATGGGTAACATAAGCCAGAATATCACCAGTGGATCGACACTGACGGAATCTATACTGGCGATCGTTGATCAGATGGAAGGTTTCTAGACGGAAGTAGTTTAAGAGTTGGCGATTAATTGATTTCTCCATTACTTTAGAAAGAGTAGAAGTAATTGGAATGGGACGATAATTGGATTTTTTTTTTTTTTTTTTGATTTGGTAGTTGTTGGCGCATCGGCTTCTGTGGCCATATTGCACCTCCAAAGGTTTCTGCAGTACAGTGATCCAAGCCCGAGGCGGGAATCGAACCCGCGACCTTTGGGTTGCCGGGCAGGTACTTTACCCACTCGGCTAGCCCGGTCGGCGGACGATAATTGGATGGGAGGGATTTGTCACCCTTTTTAGGAACTGGCTGGATATGAGCAAATTTCCAAGCAGCAGGAAAAACACCTTTGGAATAAGAAAGTGAAAAAAGGCAGCAAAGAATAAGAGTAAGTTCAGGAGCACGGGTTTTGAGAACAAGTGGAGAAATACCATCAGTACCTGGAGCTTTCTTAGCATCAAGATTCATCAATATCCTTCTGATATCCTTTTGACGGAAGACCACAGGAGGCATTGCATGGAGTGTGTTGGGAATGGTGGAAGGTGTTTTACCAAGATCATTAATACACGAGCTGGAAGAAAAATGGGATGTTAGCAGGTCAGCTTTATCCTTGGCTGAAGTGACAACAGAACCACCTGGTTTGGACAGAGGTGGGAGCAGAGATGGGCAAAAGTTGCGGCCAATAGCTTTGGCAAGAGACCAGAATGCTCGGTTACCATTAGGGCAAGAAGCAAGTTTTCTACTCTTAGCCTGTTCAAACTCTAATTTGCACTGATTAATAACTGCTTTACAATTGTTGCGAGCTTTGGTGTAGGCAGAAAATGACACTGAAGAATTAGAAACAAGCCAATTACGATATGCAACATTCTTCTCTTGAACAGCCTTAGCACATTTATTGGAAAACCAAGGTTTAGATAAAGGACGAGATTTTAAAGTTGAGTGTGGGATAAAGGATTCAATTCCTGCAAGAATAATTCCACTGACACGATCTGAGCAAATGTTGACATCAGAAGTTTTGAAACAGTAATCCGACCAAGGAAAAGAGGGAAAGAAGTCTCGCAGGTCATCCCATTTTGCATTCTTGTAATGCCAAACAACACGAGGTTGGGAATAGCCATGAGATAAAGGTTCCATTGGAGAAGAGACCATCACCAAGTTGTGATTTGAAGTGCCTAAAGGAGCTTTCACTTCGACAGTGTACTTAGAAGGGTTGTTTGTGAGAAAAAGATCAAGCGTATTGGCTGTATGATTAGGATTGTCCGGTATTCTTGTAGGTAAATCAACAATCTGTGCTAGGTCATTAGTAATTGCAAAAGCCTCAGCATCTCGACCTGCTGGGTCGGTGTGACTAGAAAATGGAAGCCAGCTGGAGTTGTCAACATTAAAATCACCAAGGAAAATTACCTCACTGTTAGGAAAGTTGGACTAGAGAAAGTCAAGTTGCAAAGAGAGAAAGTCAAAGAGCTCCAAGTGATTAGTGGAGTTGGGAGAACGGTAGAGACAACAGATGAATTTGACACAATAAGGTAGAGAGATTTTCAGCCAGAGAAGATCAAAGAGAGGAGATTCCAGTTTGCCAAGTCTCTGACAGGGAATACCAGAACGGACATATGCATAAGTACCACTTTTGAGGCGAGAGGAATCATACAGCGAATAATTGGGCATCTGAGATGAGCAGTAGTTGAATCAACCGATAACTGAGATTCTGTCAGAAAAAAGTACACGGGGTTTGGTAGACCAAGTGGAAATGGACATCGTTGAGATTAGAACTGACACCACGTATATTTGTGAAATGAATTAGGAAGTGCTTGGGAGGTTTAGATCTTTTCGCAGATAAACTTGCTCTATTAGTTTGACAATTCATGGTGTATTCAATGGTAAGAAAAAGTGGGTGGGACATGTTGTATGAAGTAATGAAATTTTTGGATATGGCGTACACGTGGTAAGAATATACCCAGATCCTTGACAGAATGTGGCCTCGACAATGCTCCCCGCATACACACTACTCGGACTCCCTCCAGTCACTATCTGGCAGAGTAGAGGTAGCAAGATTATACACTAGCTGATCCAGAAGCCTCCTAGAGAGTTACCAATTGGTTCGGTCCGGTGTAATAACTAGCGGTCGGCCTGCGAACACCGTTTGAGAGCTGTACCCTCGAAATGTAGGGAAGATTGGATCTCGCCACGATGTTCATCATAACCTCAAAAGTCATCAATCATACTGCATGATGGAAGAGATAGGGAAGGTTTGACCGGAACTTAGCTCTAGAGACTAAACATGGATTCCACCACTTCAAGCCTCCAATAAGCAAAGTGGTGGTATTTCACTGGTTGATGAGAGTCATCTACCACCTAGTACTGCCTGGTAACATAGAGGATCGGCGTTCCTCCATGTGATGTGGTGTGGTGTTGGCGCCACACCTCGACCCCTGCTTACGTTGGTTCAGACCTGGGTGGTCACCCACCATGTACTTGTGATGGAGGTTATACCCAGGATTACTAACAGTCCCACCATCGTGAAGGTGCAAGCAGAGGATTTGGCTGTCACAGACCGTCCGGACTTCGCCGAAATTGGGTCCACTTGACTTGAGTGTCACCCGAATATCAGTTCCATCATCGTTTTAGACTCCCAGGTAGCAAGTGCAGCTTGTCTGGCATATCTGAGAGAATGTCTATGACAACCTCAAGTATTCTAAAAGCGGCAAAAATTAAAACGTATCTATCATAACACCTAAATATTTAGATACCCCAACCATATGAATTTGATTTCCTTCAACTAAAATTATTGGAGATCTTCCCACATCCAATTTTCCCTTAAAAAGCATCATTACCGGTTTTTTACTGGATATTTTCAATTTATGCTTATTAGTCCACGAGGTCAGGCTATTTATTACATGCGTAGCATTATCCTCCAACTCCTGCCTTGACTTACCAGGAAAACACAAAAACAAGGTCATCAGTATATGCAACCTTATGGTACTTACTAAGAGACTTTTGAAGCCATAGAATCTATACAAGATTCCAAAACATGGGAATGTTTTGGAATCTTGTATTGACAGAGCCCTTTGGATACCCACGAGTTACAATTTTAGAATAAATCATGTGCTAATATCTTATCTCAATTTTCCTTCCAGTAAAAGAGTTTGCAATTGCATTACATAACAAATCTGCCTTAGCGAGCAAAGAATGCTCTCGTGCAACACACTATCAAAGGCCCCTTCAAAATGTATATACAAATTTGTATATGACTAGAATATGCTTACTTAACGACTGACTAATATAATCGACCAAATCCTTTAGTGCATCTTCAGCAGAGCATCCTTGTCTAAAACCATATTGAAATGATAGCTGAAAATTACATTAATCTAACCAAGCAGATAACCTTAACTGTAATAATCAAACAGTAATATTTTTGAGAGATTTGGAAGCAGTGATAATGGTCTATAAGCACATGGATCAGTAAAATCCTTACAGGGTTTAGGAATTAACTTTAGCAACGCCACTTTCCAAAAATCTGGAAAGTGGCGTTGCTGAAACATAGCATTTACTGAAATGTTTAACATTAAATGTGGAAAGGCCTCAACTATTTTCAAAATCACATTATTCTCAATTAGGTCAATACCAGGAGTTTTATTTATATTAATTTTTGAATAAACTTCTTTAATTCACTTTCTGTGAAAACACAACAATCTCCACGACTCACATAGTGGGCATTCGAATATCTTATCCTTGTTTGACTATCTGTATCATTATTTAAATTATCATCTGGAAATAAATTATCAACAATATGTTTGATAGTAGAGACCCAATCCTTAGTTTCATTATCACCACACTTAATAGTAGATAATAATGGATTAATCTGTATCTTATTAACTACTAATTTGTAAATAAGGCCACAGGGGTCAGTATTACCAATACCACAGACCAGATTTCCCCAAGATTCTAATTTTTGTTTCAGAATAGCTTTATAATATTCAATTTTTTTTTTTTTTTTATTATTTATTTCAATAAAGCTCCTTATAATAACTAGCTTCCAACAAACCCCGTGACCTATGTTTTTGGTAACACCTTCTCGCATGAAAAACTTCCCTGCTCAGTTGTGACAGTTCCTTATTCCACCAAGGTACAATCTTATGTAATTTCTTTCTTTTCCTGGCTGAATAATAAAGGGTCCTATAAAGAATACTTTGCAAGAAAAAAAAGTATACTCAAAAGCGTTCAGCTTATGAATATTCCTAAACTCACCCACATTAATATATTCAAAAAACTTTCTCCATTTAATATTTCTATAACTAAATCTAACATTTTCTAACATTAATTGATTAACATTATCATATTCATGTTGTAAGATTATCTGAAAAACAATTTTTCTATGATCACTGGTTGTAATGTCAGATTTCACACACCAACCATGTATTCTATGTACTAAACCATAAGAAGATATGGTCACATCACTATTCGACTGACCATGTATGTTATCAAAAGTATGTAATTCACCCGGAAACATTAATTACAGTTAAATCATGAGTTGAAATAAAATATTCAAGACACGTACCCCAACATCACTGGAATTACAATGCCATAAGCTAGACCTGGCATTTGTATCCATTGTAAGCAACACATTTTCTGACCCTATTATCCTCAAAACTGAGTCTAATTAGGCAAGTGCCAAGTCAAAATCCTCATTAGGAGAACAGTAAACAGACAACAAATAAAAAGATGTCCTTAAAGTTCGTATATGCTCACATGTCGCATTCTGATTACAAAGTCCTCAAATCATGGTAACATTAAGATTATTGTTTAAAACTATTGCCGTCTTTGGTTTGTTTATTAACCTTGTTCTGTATCACCCAGCTTCCAATAGGGAAACCAGGAACTTTATATTGCATAGCTATTAACATTGAATATGGTTTATGCAAGTAGTGTCAAAATTATTTTCTTGTGTGACCACTCTAAACTGACCAAGAACAGAGTGGGATCTTTGAGTATTCAACTGTAAAACTGTTAACGTATTTCCATCCATATGACTATTCAAATTGTCCGTATAATTTGAATTAAGTAGATTACTCATTAATTTCACGCGCCCTGGCCAAATCTAACGCTTATTTGTACTTTACACAAGTGGTATCCCTAACTGAATGATCAAAAGCCCGCCCCCTTCTTTTACAATTTACACAAAAAGGAAATTTATCTCTATTCTTACTTCAGAATATACGTGACCACCTTCTGCACAGTGACCATAAGACACTGATTTATGAGAACACAACTGCGAGGAATGTCCAAATACTAAACATAGTTTAGTATTTGGACATTCTGTATTTATGAGACTTTTTGTATTTATGAGAATTATAACCAGAAAGGTCCTATCACAATTTTTCAGACTACTCAACAATATTGGAGTCATGCTCACAACCCAGTTTAATGATTTCGTCTTATTACCAGTACTGACAAGGCTTCAAAATCTTGAGTACTGTATACAGGTCTGGAGGCCTCATTTCAAGAAGGATGTAGAGCTGCTGGAACGGGTACAGACAAGGGCAACAAGATTAGTAAATGGAACAAAGGGTTGCTCTTACGAAGAAAGGCTTAAGTTTTGCAAATTACAGAGTTTGGAGACTAGGCACCGGCGAGGTGATCTGATAGAGGTGTATAAGGCTTTGAATGGTTTGAGCATGCTCAATGCCAATGGGATTCTTCATCTTTCTCAGAATAATCACCTCAGAGGGCATAAATTCAAATTGAGGAAGGACGGATGTCGGATAGATGTGCGGAAATTTGCCTTTGGCCAACGGGTGGTTGGTTGGTGGAACCGACTTCCATCACTTGTTGTTGAAGTTGATAGCCTAAACAAATTTAAAGCTCAACTGGACAGGTATTTCGAACGAACGGAGGGGTGAAATGGGAGTGGGTTTTTTTTTTTTTTTTTTTTGGCTGATGCTGAATAAGCTTGCTTTCTTGCATTATATGCCTCTGCTAATGCTAATGCTAATGCTAATGCTAAAATTAATTAATCTCTCAAGGTCAGAATCCCTCTCTGTTTCAACCAACACCCCTTATTGCGAATAGTTCTCAAATTACGTATTTTAATGTCACTAAATTCTTGCTTAAGAGTATCAATAACCACATCTTTAACTTCTTGGCTGGAATTAAGTTGAATTCCTTCACCTGGCCTTAATATCATTGTACGCTGTTGTCTACTGTGGATTGTTTCTCATCCCCCTTACCAATTTTCTTGTGAAAACTAGCTTCTAAGTTTTTTTTTTCTTTCCATTTTCACATTATTAACGTCCAAATCGGCATATTGTTGAGAGGACCTAACTTATCAGCATATGTATATTGTTCATTGCCTACAAAAGGGAAAGGATGCCCCTAACAATATCATCAAATAGATTAGCCCTCACCTGTAATCTAGCTTTGCCTTCATACGCTCATTGTCTATAAGTAATGCCGTCGTAGTCACTTCCTTAAATATAGTTAGAAGCAGCCTTTGTAACCTTTTACCCTCATTAGTAGTATAATAGTAGTAGTAGTAATAGTAGTAGTAGTGGCATGTGATGCAAGAAAGCAAATGTATGAGCTTATGCAGCATCAGCCAAAAAAGAAAAAAAAAAAAAAAATCACACCATTCCCTCCAAATGCCTGTCCAGTTCCTCTTTAAATTTATTCAACCTATCAACTTCCACAACGACAGATGGAAGTTTGTTCCAGCAATTAACCACCCGCTGGCTAAAGGAAAATTTCGGCACATCTGTTCTACATCTGTCTTTTCTTAATTTGGATTTATGCCCCCTTAGATTCGTAATCTGAACAAGTGGAAGGATCCCATCAGAATTCAGCGTGCTCAACCCATTCAAGGCCTTATATACCTCAATCAGATCACCGCGCAGGTGCCTAATCTCCAGCCACTGCAATTTGCAGAACTTAAGCCTCTCTTGGTAAGAGGATCCCTTCATTCCCCTCACCAATCTTGTTGCCCTTCTCTGTACACGCTCAAGTAAATCTACATCCTTCCTAAAGTGAGGCCACCAGACCTGTACGCAGTACTCAAGCCGTGGCCTGACCATTGCCTTATACAGAGGGATAATCACCTCCTTTTCCCTGCTAGCAAAATTCCTATATATCATTGACAAAACCAATTCATAAATAGTAGACACGTCACCGTATCTCTCTCTATTCCTGAATGCTACTAACGATAATATCACTATCGCGTACGTTTGTTCTTGTACTACGTCTTTCCCTCTCCACTAAAAAAAAAACTATCAATATCTAAAGCTAAGTCATCACTAGGAAAATCAGAAACACTTAGATTCTTAAAAATTATCACATAACTGAATATTTTCTATAACTTCATCCACTACTTAGCTCCTTGCTCACAAACTACCACATGTTGGGGTGTAGGCTTTTCACTATACAGTTGCTCAATACCCTCATTAATACTTAAACCCTCAACTCTGCACAAATCCAATTGATTTGTGCAGAGTGAGGGTTTAAGTCTGACTACTAGGAAAAGGAACGTGACTTACACTTTGACTTACCAGCTGCTACCGATACTAGAACGTACTATTTTTCCCTTATGAACTTTACTATCAACTGTTTTCTTAGTTCCATCACCGTGTAACCTAGGTAGTCGCGTAGGCAGGGATGGGAAAGCACCAAAATCTCTTCCTCTCCCTCACTGTTTTCCTATGCATTCTATCCATAATTCGAAAATGTTGGTAGGAACAACCACAAAGATCTCCAAATCATTAGTCAATTCCTCTTTATATGTAGTGATGTATTCCAATTAGTAGAATACTACCTACCGATCAATATTCAATTATCCGTAGGTAACCGTTGATCAATTTAATCGATTTCCGCAATTATAAAGAAAATCAGCTGTAGACAAGCTCTCACATGATAATTCCAATAGATTCAAGAATAATAACGACAAATTCTTACTTCGGTTCCAACATCAAACAATGCCATCAGACAAATTGACTGCCATTTGTTAATATCACCAACACAAAGAAAGAAGAATTTGATATTAAAATAACACTATTAGTTAAGAATAATGCAACACTGAAACAGAAAACTATAATAAAACACCAGCAAACGTAGGCGGAAGATTTAACCCGCTAACAACTCAGAGTTAATTTAATAATAATAAAGGGGGCGATTAGCCCAATGACTACGATGCCAAACCGCCAATATCATGTGCCGGGTTCGTATCCAACCGCGGAAAAAAAAAAAAAAAAAAAAGAAATTTGCAAGCAGAAAAAAAAAAATCTTGAAAGTCGCTTCGTGGGGCATATCTTCCTTGATGGCTGAGGCAGAGGGTAGCGCTATCTGGTGTTGCTCCCATAACTACCACCCACCATTGAATGCAAAATAGCCAAAGCTAAAACAGGTCCACCTCTATAGCCGGATGAAGAGGAGAAGTAGAAATATTGAACATACTGTTTTTATCACATACTTTATCCTGGTGCAGGATAAAGTCACCCACATTCAGGTCTTCAGGCAGATGGGTTCGCTTGAAAAGTCGGAGACAGTCTCGCAGACAACCGTGGAGCGAGTGGCGCTGTCTCGTGTATAATATAGCTACTGTAACTGAAGAGACCACAAAGCCCAACAACCTGGAAGTGCTTTCTGTGCAAGTGAACACCCAAGAAGGAAGAAGAAGCCAACGCATGAAGTGGAGCATCCAAATGAATACATTCATCATGCGAGAATACTACGAAGTAACGAAACTAGAGACAGACATAACAATGTACAGGATGAAACTACACGCCAAATGGTTGGAGCCGCCCGGACTGTTCAGATCCCTGAACAGCAAATAGATGGCCACGGACGGAAAATTGTCAGAAAACAACTTGATAGCACCTGCACTGTTGGAAAAAATAAAGCAGGATGTCAGCGACAATGAATACGGACACAATGGAACCAGAAGTGGAGAAGGAACAGCAAGTACCAGATCTGCAACCAGCAGCAGCTGGAGTGGAAACAGACAACATCGCAAACTCCAGAATAAGAGAAGAGTGGAAAAAAGCCCTAGCAGAATTCGAGGGATGGACACCACAAATACCCAAACCATACAGAAGCAGAGACCCAACAGAATCTTGGGGCAAGTCACAGATCACATCAATAGGCCAATAATACAGATTACCTCAACAACAACGAAGTAACACTAGACACCATCCACACAACCATTTATTTTTCTGCTGTAGCAGCCACCAAGATAAACGGAAGTGAAACCAGAGAATAACACACACAGACGCAGGCACATACACCAATGAGCCTAAACATTATGACCAGCGAGTCGTTATGCAATTCGAAGAAACTGCAGGTGAACTAATGCGCGTGCGCGGGTCGAGACACGATATAAAAAACACCTGATACTGAGCTTCATCAATCAGTGTTACTCGTGTTCTTCAGATAGGAAAGGCCGTGGAATTAAGCGAGTTTGACAAAGGCCCAAAATTGTAATGGCCAGATGACGGGTCAGAGCATATATAAGGTATAAGGTATGTTAGTGTCTAACGGCTCCTGGGATTTCTCCCATCTCCGCGGGTGTACATTGTATCGGGGCCAGAGCTTTGAAGTGTGTGGGGGACATGTGCTGTATATTGTGTTGTGCCCTTTGTTCCTGTGCATTAGCATTAGCATTAGTAGAGGCATTTGCTGCAAGAAAGCAAGCTTATGCAGCATCAGCCAAAAAAAAAAAAAAAACCCCACTTCCACTTCACCCCTCTGTTCGTTCAAAATATCAGTCCACCTGAGCCTTAAACTTATTTAGGCTATCAACCTCCACCACAAGGGATGGGAGTCTGTTCCACCAACCAACCACCCGCTGGCCAAAGGCAAATTTCCGCACGTCTATCCTACATCTGTCTTTCCTCAATTTGAATTTATGCCCTCTCAGGTGATTTTTCTGAGCTAGAAGAAGAATCCCATCAGCATTGAGCATGCTTAAACCATTCAAGGCTTTATACACCTCTATCAGATCACCTCGCTGGTGCCTAGTTTCCAGACACTGTAATTTGCAAAACTTATGCCTTTCTTCGTAAGAGCACCCCTTTGTTCCATTCACTAATCTTGTTGCCCTTCTCTGTACTCGTTCCAGCAGCTCTACATCCTTCTTGAAATGAGGCCTCCAGACCTGTATACAGTACTCTAGGTGTGGCCTGACCATTGCCTTATACAATGGAATAATCACCACCTTATCCCTGCTGGAAAAATTCCTGTATATCATTGACAATACTCCATGAGCTACTCTTGCAGCCCGTCTGCACTGCTCAGAGAACTTCATATCTGCCTGCACAGCCACCCCCAAGTCCCTTTCATTCTCTACCACTGTCAGTGTAGTACCACAGAATTGATACGTTGCTCTGGGGTTGCTGTTTCCCATGTGTAGCACTTTACATTTGTCAATGTTAAACTTAATTTGCCACCTCTCAGCCCATCTGCTCAATCTTTCCAGATCCTGTTGCAGCAGCATAGTGTCAGTAGTGTCCTTGACAACCCTGCCTACCTTTGTATCGTCTGCAAACTTGGACATTAAACTTGATATACCATCATCAATATCATTTATAAATACAGAAAACAATAATGGACCCAACACTGAGCCCTGAGGGACTCCACTAATAACATTAGTCCACAATGAGCAGTGTCCATTGATTACCACTCTCTGTCTTCTCCCCCTCAACCACCCCTTTATCCATAGCAGCAATTTGCCTCCAATGTCACACTGCTCCAATTTGTGTAGCAGTCTTCCATGTGCAACAGTATCAAAAGCCTTTCTAAGATCCAAATATATAATATCAAAGTTATTCCCTGCATCCAGTACTTTTGTGACTGCATCATATTATCCAATCAAATTGGTCAGGCAAGACTTTTCCTTTAACAAAACCATGCTGTGTCTGAGCTATAACTGAAGTCTTGTCTAGATGATCCTGCAGTGCTTCTTTAACCAGTGCCTCCATTAATTTTCCTGGAACAGAAGTTAAGCTCACAGGTCTATAATTACTTGAGTCAGCCTTTGATCCTCCTTTGTGAATTGGGGTCACATTTGCACATTTTCAGTCTATGGGTACCTTCCCTGAGTCCAAGGAAGCTCTCATAATTATGGCTAAGGGTTTGCTTACTTCCTTTGCTGCCTCCTTTAATATAACTGGATAGATCCCATCCACCCAGGGTGCCTTTCTTGTGTTTATCTTCAACAGTTTCTCCTCCACTTTACTCCCAGTTATTTCAAGATTCTATAGATTACTGCCAGAGTTGAATACACCTCTGGCATTCCCCTTGCTGAATAACTCCTCATGTGTGAATGTGGATGCAAAATATTCATTTAATTTGTTAGCTACCTGAGCAGGATCATCAACAGTTGACCCATCAATATCAAGTGGACCACTCTGATTCGTCCCCTTCCTTCTAGAGTTTACATAAGTATAGAACTCTTTGCTGTTTTTCTTTGCATCCCTTGCCAAAGATTTCTCGTAATCTGTATTCGCCTGCCTAACCTCCTTTGTAACTTGGTTGCATATCAACTTGTATCTATCATAGGCTTCTGTGTCATGTGTTAATTTGTAAGTATCCCATGCATTTTTCTTCTCTGCCATTAGTTGCCTCATTAGTTCATCTGACATCCATTTTGGCCTAAACCTTGAACAATATTTCTTAGTTGGTATGTAAAGCCTAGTAGCTTCCAAGATAAGTTCTTTGAATGCTTCCCATTTTGAATTTGCTGTTGGTAACATCATCAGTTGGTCCCACTGTATAGAATTTAAATACTGTCTCAGTCCATCGTAGTCGCCTTTACGGAAGCAATAACCCTTCCCTTTACCCCTAATGGTAGTTACCTCTTTGAGTAAATCCCACTTCAGCACACTGTGATCACTGCCACCTACTGCCACCCACAATCATCCAATAAATCCACAAAAGCCCTGCTAGTGTGTGAGTAACCAGCCCCCAAATTCCAGTCAATATCTGGGAAATTAAAATCTCCCATTATAAGACTCTCTGATTTGCTGGCCCACTCTATTTCCCTGTACAGTTCCTTATTATACTCATCAGAGTCATTAGGCCTATAGCACACTCCTACTCTCAAGTTTGATCTCCCAATGCTTATGTCACACCAAACTGACTCAACACTGCACTGTCCAGCAATGTCGACTGGCTTCACTTCCTTGGTTTTTATGTGTTTCTTAACTAATAGCATAACCCCTCCTTCCCCCTTTCTATCCTGTCTATCCTTTCTGTAGACGTTGTACTCCACAAATTGCAGTTCTGCATCCCTTATATCTGTGTGACACCACGTCTCTGATATCCCAACAATATCTGCCTTTGATGTTTTGAGCAATACCTCAAATTCATCAAATTTATTTACTAAACTCCTAGCATTGGTGTACACGCAAGTATACCTGCACCTGTTTCTATTCTTAGCTACCCTAACACAACCCATGTGTTTACTTGTACCGCAATGGCTCCCAGCAGTCTCTGAAATACCATGCATCTTGTTTTTCAGGCTTCTGCTCATTCTAATAGAAGCAGTGCAAGAATCTCTTTCACCTCTGCCAGTGGCTACTGTCAATCTATTGGTCTTTGTCTCCCCCAAGCTAGCAGTTTTCCGACCCACCTAACACTGCCTCGATAGCATCAGCAAATATTCTTGCACCCTTTCTATTTAAGTGTATCCCATCCCTGTAGAAGCAGTCTCTCCTGTTAACAAGTACAGTCCAGGCTGAAAAAAATTCTACCCCTTGAGCCTTGCACAATCTTTCCAGGGCCGAATTGATCGACAAGGCTCTCATCATATACTCCCTCCTATCGTGTCTGGGAATGTTCCTCCGGTCTATTAGCCGCCGAGCCCCTAGTGGGACCCGACGTTACCACACCATGCCACGGGGAGGCTGACCGGGTGTACCACTGTAGCTAGAGTACTCTGGCGGGTCCTGCCACCTACTTTCCTGGGATTTCAGTGGCTAGGACCAGATTTGAGAATGAGATGATCGCTGTTTCTTGAGCAACGGTTGTAATTTTAACAGAGCGTAGGGTTGTTCGCTGATAACTTGTTCTAGGGCCAAATAGGTCGGGCAGTAATTTTGATGTTTTAAATTTAGACCTGTGGGGAATGCGTGTGTGTGTATATATAAATATATGTATATACACACACACATATATATATATATATATATATATATAAACTAAATAAAAAAAAAAAAAAAAAAAAAAAAAAAGTTGTTCAAGAGAAAATTAAGGGAGGAAGGCAGAAGACTGGAGGGTAGGAAACAGAAGAAAGGGGCCAATAGGGAAGATGGCCCCTGATGACAGTGTGGCATGCCCAGTACCTCACCAGAGAGAGGAGTGGGGTGGCGGGTGGACGAAAACCACCGTACCCCACAAAAAAAAAAAAAAAAAAAAAATCATTCTGTAAGAGAAAAATATGAGGGGGGAGTAAAAGAACGGATGGCAGGAAACAGAAGAAAGAAGCCGAAAAAAAAAAAAATACTCCGCAAGTTCAGGGTAGGTACAGCTAGCACGGCCAGTCTCAGTTGGAGCCGACAACTTGCTGGAAATCCAGCAGTGTGAGTGCTGCTAAGGTGGATGGGTCATGTTCAGTAAGGTCTAGTTCAGGTGCCGTCATTGGGACTCCATTTGGTGAGTCTGTGTCGCATCCAGACTGAAGGCTGGTCCAGTAGTCCATCAGAACGAACAGTGGGGGTGGTCAAAACCGGGAGTCCAAGATTGATGGTCAAATCCAGGGATCGATGCTAGGCCTCTTCTTGATGAGATGTGTCACATCTGGTCGAGAGAAGTTTGTCCAGAAATCAATGATGAGGAATTTGTCAAGGTATGTGCGGACCCTGTCTTTTATTGCACTGCTGGTCAAGTCTTGTGCAAGTTGGTCCAAGGCGTTAGCATCCATGGCTCAATGATGCGTAGCAACAATTGGCAGTCATGGTTGCCTGGTAAATAAGTCCATTGCAAATTGAGTCAGAGCTCGGTAAGTTTCTTCATTCTGTAGGGTGAGGTGTTCTTGATTTTGGTAGTTGAAGCGTAGTTTTGTTATTAGGATCCTCCTGAAGTCCTCGTAGATTTCACAGCTGTGGGCAAGGTGCTCCCACGTCTGATCCTCTCCACAGTGGCAGCGGAGTGAGTCTGAAATTCTGAAGTCATGTAGTTTTTTCTGGAAGGAGCCATGTCCAGTGAGGAGGTAGGTAGCATAGAGTCCTGGTGAAAACCAGACAGGTGTGAGGGAATAGGAGGCCCTGACATCAGGGAGGAATCTTTTGGTGACAGTGCCTTTAGTTGATGCCTGCCATCTTTCTTGCCAGGTGTCTGTTAGATGTTCAATGGCACAGCTGGTGGGATGCTCACGGTCAGTCGTGGTTTGTACTTACCGAAACTGATCCTATGAGAAACCCACGAACAGCCGGCGAAGTGTTGGATGACCACGGCTCATCGATGCTCGAGGTGAGTGAAGGCTCTCCCAGATGGTACGTGGCAACAGAAGAGCGACTGTGGCACAACTCGCTGGTAATTGGAATGCAGGTGATGGGAGTAATGTGTAACAACACACACAAAAAAAAAATTCAAATTATTATTTTAGGGCCGCCTGTAATCTCTTACATATACCCATATATATATTATGACTGGAAATTGCATATGTTCCTGGGCGATTTGCCTGTTTTGCTGGACGAGACAACCCAGGTTCTGGGGGGGAAACCTTGCTATCTACGCCTGAGACCGACTAACTCAGCCACGGAGTGAAAAAAGCTCACTAAAGTCCCTCGCGTCATCGACGGGATTTTAACCCGGGCCTTTTCCACCCGATGTGGGGAAGACGGTGTCGATACCATTGTGCTACACACGCAGACCGATACCACTGTGCTATCCACGCAAACTGTCACAACACACAGTAAGTCAAACCGTGTGCTGAAAATGGGGCTGGTAGCCGCAGGCTGCTCCAAGTGCCATGCTAACTACGGTTCACCAGCCACAGCGCCTACAACGGGCACCCGAGAATCGAAAATGGACCTCTAGTGATTGGAAGAAGGTCGTCTGGTCTGATGAATCACCTTTCCTGTTGTACCACGTAAACGGCCGGGTATGTGTACGTCGTTTACCTGGGGAAGTGATGGCGCCTGAAGGCACCATGGGACGAAAATAAGCCGGTGACAGCATTGTCATGCTTTGGGCGATGTTCTGTTGAGATACCTTGGTTCAAGTCATCCATGTGCCAGGCACTCTGACATCTACCACCTACCTAAACATCGTCTGCGCGGGTAGCATAGTGGTATCGTCACCATCCTTCCCACACTAGGTGGAAAAGGCCAGGGTTCGATCCTGTCGATGACGCGAGGTTTGATTTTGATTTGATTTTGGTAGTTGTTGGCGCATCGGCTTCTGTAGCCATATTGCACCTCCCAAGGTTTTTGCAGTACTTTGATCCAAGCCCGAGGCGGGAATCGAACCCGCGACCTTTGGGTTGCCGGGTAGGTACTTTATCCACTCGGCTAGCCCGGTCGGCTGATGACGCGAGGAACTTTAGTGCCTTTTTTCACTCTGTGGCTGAGTTAGTCGATCTCAGGCGTAGATAGCAAAGTTTTTTTTTTATCCCAGAAACTGGGGTTTGTTCGTCCAGCAAACAGGCAAATCGACCAGAGAACAAACGCAATTTACAGACAAAATAAATATATGGGTAGATGTAATCATTTACAGGGACCCTAAAATCATAATTTGTTGTTGTGGTTTTTACCTAAACATCAACTACCACCTACCTAAATATCTTTTCCTTCTGGTGGGGCATGTCCATGCCCCACCAGAGGAAAAAGATGCACAGGGTCACCTTCTCTATTGACCCCCAGCTCTTCTTATCTTTCTCCCCATCCCTTTCTGCAACAAAGCGTGTGCCCCACATGCCAAAATTTAATTTTTCAAAAACATTTTCGCCCATTTTACAGCCTCTCATACCTCAAGCGCTGTCCCCCTCACAATCGAACATTAAATCATCATTTTTTTTGGACCTAGCCACTGCAATATCAGGAAATTAGGTGGCAAGACAGAGCAAATTTTAACTACTGGGTTCCTGGTCTGCCTCCACGGAGCGAAGTGTGGGCAATGTCGGTCCTTAGCAGAGGTCTGGCGGCTAAATGGCTAGAGGAACAATGGTATATGACCTCACACACCCCATAATCCACACACTTTTAAATCTCCGGACTTTACAGCATACTGTATCACACGAAATGTTAACTATGCGGAGATGGGGGAGGAAACCTCTGGTGCCGCTTGACCCTAAACACGCTTTACACTTTACCTAAATATAATTTATTACCGATTACCGAAGAGTGAAGCACTGACATAAGGATGCATTTGGCCAAGAAAAATGCAAGATCCATAGATTGCATTAGGGAAATCCAGTGGGCCAAAATTACCAGCTGAAGACCACTGAAGATATTGAGGCTGACAGAGGGTGAGACCTATAAATATCTGGAGATGATGTAGAGGATGATGAGAAAACAAGGAGATCAAGGTCCACCTGACTGAGAAATGCCATCAGAGACTGACAAAGCTGAATGGTGGGTACATGGTGAGATCCGTAAACACCAACACAGTCCAACTACTAACGTATTCCTTCGGATATAGCTTGGACCAACACCAAAGAGGAGACTATGATGTCGACACTGGATAATGATGAATAAGAGCTGCCAACACCACCCGAATTCAGCTATCAAGACACTGACCATCACCTAGAAAGGAGGGAAGGATTTGACAGACCTCAGTGAATAAGAGAAGAAGCCAATTAAGAACCTGAAGGACTGATTTCAGCAAAATATAGCGCCAATCTCCCAAGCTATAAGAAAATTAGACAAACAGCACACACACTGCTCAACCTCAACAAGAAGACTCCACTCACACAGACAGAATAAACAAAGAAACGAGATCGGCAAAGAAGGTATTACATGGCAGTCACTACAATTATCTCCTCCAAAACTACATAAATAAGATGACTTCCAATGCATGGCTCACGAGCGGAAGCTCTACGCCAAGACCGAACGATTCATGCTTTTCATCGAAGACCAAATAATCAACACCAGAAAAATCCAAGGAACTCGGATTGACAAGTGACACATATCAACAATGCCACCTGGTCCGATAAATAATCCAACACATCGCTGCGGGATGATCCAGATTACCCAGTTAGCCTTGTAGACACAACCAGGGCATCAAGTTAATACATCAACACCCAGAAATAAATTGCCAAGGATCCGAGAGCGACAGATGACACCTGATCCGAGAACTCAGTATATCATTGCAAGGTGACCCAGATTAGCCAGATGATATACACTCACTCATAGACACGACCAGATCGCCAGGATAATATATCAGAAGCTAACGCAAAATTACCCTATGATCAAAGAACGTCTTCCGTATTACAAGTACGAACCCCAGTAGGTACTACAGACCCCTAATCACAAACCTACCGGGATCTCGCTTTATAACGGACAAGACTATCTCGCACAACCAACCAGACATAACCAAGAAGGAAATGGCTACCTGCCTGACCAACATAGCAGTACCCAACACCAGAAACCTCCAGAAAACATACGAGGTAAAGATCGGGACGTATGCAGACCTAAGACAGGAAATCAAGAAATGTGGCATATGAAAGAAGTAATAACCATCCTGATTACTGTGTCAATCAACGGCATAGTGCAAACTGTGTTAAGTATCTAACAGTACCAGGAGTTTCCCCCATTTCCACATTGCTTTCATTGTGAGTGTACCAGTTCACTGGGAAGGCCAGAGATTTAAAAGTGTGTGTGAATCATGTGAGTGTGTTATGTTATGTACCATTGTTCCTCTGGCCAGCTGGGGCCCAACGTTGCCCTCACTTCACCCAATGGAGGCAGACCAGTTTTAATTTTCACTCTGGCAGGTCCTGCCACCTAGTTTCCTCAGATTTCAGTGGCTAGGACTTAAAAAAAAAAAAATTCCCTGGGGATATTGCGCTAGAATTGGAAAAGCCAAAATGGTGGGCGAACAGCGTAATTTGATTACGGTTATTTTTGGCGTGTAGGGCATTTGCTTGTATACAGATAGAGTTGGGTAGGGAGAATGAAGATTGGGGGGATAAAGACAAAAGAATGAGGTCAATAGGGAAGACGACCCCAGGTGGAATCAGTGGGGCATGCCCATGCCCCACCAGAGTGAAGAGTGGGGTTGGCAAGGAGGGGAGAGACAGAAAAGCAAAAACCTCCCCTCCGCCGGGGTGAGGGAGAAGAAAGGGCCGAACAAGGGAGCCGGCTCAGATCGTCAACATAGTGTGTATGCAGCAAAACTGTGGCTTCGTCAGGTCCGCGACAGTGTCCCGTCCAATAGTTGGTCAGTGTTGGGATAGGATCCCGTCCACTGCTGGTCCAATAATCAGGATGTCAGTGTGGGATGGTGTCACTAATGGGACTAGATCTCATCCAGTAAAGTCATAGTCATTGTCATTGTTGTCCGTTTCAGTTGTCACAGTTCCAGTGTCGAGTCGAGGGAAGTTGTGGTAGTGCTCATAGTCTGGTGAACAGTTCGTACGCAAATTGCGAGAGGGCTCTGTAGTACTTCTCCTCCCACAGTACAAGGTGTTCCCGATCCTTCGGGTTGAAACATATTTTTGTTATAAAGTGGCATCTTATATCTTCAAAGAGGGGGACATTCATGCATCAGATGTGTCCATGTCTGGCTTTCACCACAGTGGCATAGTGGTGATTCTTTTATTCTGAAGGTCGAAAGTTTGCATTAAAGGAACTGTGCCCCGTTATAGAGCCCGGTAAGAACCAGGCTGGCTGGTGGGGGTAGACTTGGGTAACGTAAGGGATAAATTTCTGGGTTATGGTGCCTTTAGTTGATTCTGCCCATCAAGACTGTCAGGTTTGCCGGAGATGGTTGATAGGACGTTTTTTTCTCTATGTTGCTTGCTGTTGTTGGCTGGATCGGTAGTGAAGCCGATGTAGGATACACGTTTACCTCTGGATAGTTGAAAGAGCATGCCACAGCAGACAATTTCCAAGTCCAGGGGGAGTGATCCCGCCAGGGCCTGCAGCACATGAGAGCTGACAGTACAGCACGCTCTTGTGATAGTGATCAAGATGCTAGCTGTATTGATTCCAATTTCCTTTTGTTGACAGCCGTGGTTGCTTTGTTGTACCAAATCCCTGCCACGTATGAGACGGCCGGGATGAAAAAAGCCTTGTAAAAGAGAGACAGGGTCCTTTTCCTTAGTCCCCAATTTTTCGTGTGACTCTTGCTATGAGGGCTGAGTAGTTCCTGATCTTTCTCTGGAGATAGATGAAGTGTGGGGTAAAGGATAAGTTTTTATCCAATACGATTCCGTGGTATTTTAGTTCTGTAGTTAGTTTAATCGTAGTTCCTTCTATTTTGATTTGTGGTGGCCTTCTCGTGTTGAGAGAACCCTTGAGGAGTATTGAGGATGTCTTGGTTGGTGATATCATTAAGTGGTTCTGTTTCGCCCACGTTTGCAGGGAGTCAATTTCCAGGTTTGCAGTGGCTTCCAGTTGTGCCCGGCTGTCCGCCTCCAGCATCAGGACGAGGTCGTCTGCAAAAGCTTGTGCATCTGCCCCATTGAGATTCAGATTGAGGAAGCCATCCATCACCAGATTCCAAAGGAGTGGCCCCAGGATTGAACCTTGTGGGCACCCCCAGAAGATAGACCGAGAAAGTTGAGAGAGCACATATTGAGATCCTTCTATCAGATAGGTAGGTTTTGATACAGTGGTACAGGTTATTGGGGATATTTGCCTCCCGGAGTCTGCCGAGGACACTTGGCCACCAGAGTGAGTCAAATGCCCCGGTAAAAGCGATAGAGATCATCAGGAAGTATTTGCGGTTACTGTTGGTAGCTGCGGTTATTATACGTTCCAATGCGTCTACAGTGGAGCAGCCTCTACGAAAGCCAAATTGTGTGGGGGATTGTAGCCTTGCTTCTAGGTAGTGGGTTTCTATTCTGTTTGGAGTAAATGTTCAAATAGTTTGCTCAGTACCGGTAATAGTGCTATAGGTCTGTACGACTCTGGAAGTTCCTGTGATTTTGTCGGGTTCTTCAAGATCAGTCGGATCCGTGCAGATCTCCAGTCGTGAGGGAAGTAGCTTGCAGAGAGACAGTGGTTGAACAAATTTAGGATAGTTGTTGGGATGTATTCTATGGTCTTTTTCACGATCTCTGGTTCCAGATCGTCTTCACCAGGCATCTTCTTGTTTCATATTTTGGTGGTTGCCAAGTAGAGGTCTGCTAGTGTGAATGGGTCTTCACGTTGTACTGGATTGTAGTTTGAGTTTTCTTCGCAGAGATGGGGCTGCTCCGGGGAGTGAGTTGTGGGGAGTTGCCGAAAGGTGGTATTGAGGATATTGTCTATTGATTGGTGCCATGATTTTGTATAGAAGCCAGCAGGTGTTTTAGTCGAGGGAACTACCTCTCCTTTGGGTAGCTTGTTCATTGCGACTTTATATACAACCCCCCCAGGGATAGTATAGGTATATTTGGGTCTAACGGCTCCTGGGATTTCTCCCATCTCCGCGTATGTACACTGTATTGGACAAGACAGGGATTTAAAAGTATATGGGTCATGTGGTATGTAGCATGTTGTGCCCTTGTTCATCCGACCTGTTAGCCGCCGAGCCCCTAATGGAACCCGACGTTACCATACCTCGCCATGGGGAGGCCAGCTGGGTGTTACCTTTATAGTACTTTGGCGGGTTCTGCCACCTACTTTCCTGGGATTTCAGTGGCTAGAACCTAAAAAAAAAAAAAAAGTGCTGCTCGCGGTTAATTATTAGCGTGTGTTAGAATAATTTAGAAGCTTGCAACGGGCTATACGCTGAAATAATATTTTCTATATGCGTAAATGGGTCGGGCAAGAAATTTTGATGTAGTTAAATTTGGACGCGTAGGTCTGAAAACGCTGTGAAAGTCAACAGTAAAGGGGGTGTGAAGACTGAAGACTGGAGGGAAGAAAGTAAGGGGCCGATAGAGAGAAGGTGGCCCCGCGATTGCAGTGGAGCAGGCCCGTGCTCCACCAAAGGGAAGAGATTTGGAGAAGGGGAGGAGTGAGGAGCAAAGCACCCTCTCCCTACGGGAGGGGAAAGAAAGCAGGGATAGTGGAGTGTAGAGTGTGTTTAGTGTCAAACGGCACCAGGGATTTCCCCCATCTCGGCGTGCTATACATTGTGGGTGTGAAACAGAACACTGTCAATGCCAGAGGTTTAAAAGTATATGGATTTTGTATTTGTGTAGTGTCGTGTACCGTTGTTCATCTGGTCATTTAGCCGCTGGGCCCCTAATGGGACCCAACGTTGCCCCACTCCGCCCCGTGGAGGCAGACCAGGTACAAAGCAGGGATAGTGTTAAAGTGCCTCCATAAGAACTAGCAGAAACAGGTCTCTCAGAGAACGTTTACGCCCTCATGGATAGCACAATTGGTAGAATCGCCATCCTCCCCACATCCAGTTGAAAAGATTTGAATTCTAGTCCCGTCGATGATGTGAGATTAGTCAAATGAAATACACTCACAGACACGACCAGATCGCCAGGATAATATAATAATACATCAAATATTTTTATGGGCCTTTTTCACAATGTGGCTGAGTCAGTTCATCTCAGGCCATAAAAATATTTGATGTATTATTATATTATTCTGGCGATCTGGTCAAATCATTAACCCCGATTAGACCGGGGTTAATGATTTGCATAACTCACTTCGTGACGCTCACAAAACGCTAGAAATGGAAATGACGTCACTAATCTGTTTAACGCTCCAACTCAAAACTCGTTGCTCCTACTTCAAATTGAGTGCAGACTTTTCTTGTATTTGTATTTTAATGAACCATTCTCTCAATAAATATCAACGCTGATTTCAAGGACACCCTGTATAACATATTATTCAGGTGATGGCGATCAGAGTCGCTGCTACCCCCTCACCCCACACACATGGCCAAGCGCAATTGCTTTACTTGCCAAACGGAGATTAAAATTTAATCTGAGACAATATTATTATTATTATTATTATTATTATTATAATAATGAGACAATTGGCGGATAGGGGAAACCCTGGAGCCCGCCAAAAAAAAATAATAATAATAAAATACTTTGAATACTTTGAGACAATTGGCTGGTTCCCGTTGTCATTCCAATTGAGCCAGCCATTAATTCTTGATTAAGATTGAATCAATATCCAACTTTTTAACCTTGGTAGCGTTAATCCTAATTGTTTTCATGCCCATACACTGTGGTTCATGTTTCAGAGTCGTTATTTCGTGAAATTCCGTCCGAAGCTGAATGTCGACTCCAGTTTCGACTCTGACTCGTGTTTCAAGATTCCTCCCTACTAACGTTTCAACTTGCATTGCAGAAGAAGCCATTCAGCCACCTATATGTATGTTATCGAGCCAGCGTTGATCCATGACACTTGCATAGTCGCAAGAATCAACGTGTGTGGGGTGTAATAGAGGTTACGAATTCGAGCCCGATTGGTTGTGGCCTATGGAAACAGAAAAATTCCAGCTTCACTTAATTCAATTCAGTATGAATACAGCCAGAATGAAATTAAAACTGTACTAGTCTCTGCCGTATCGAGAATAAACTGAAACTTATTTTATAATTATATCGTTTATAATTATTAAGGAATATTATTATTATAGATAAGTAGATGAATGGATAGACAGATACATACATAGAGAGAAAGAGAAGGGACTGTTTTATTTCTAATGGTAAACAGATGTTGAGAAATAATCATTGACTTGCTTACACAGTTCCTGATGTAAACACACTTTAAACATTTGATAATTTATGTTCTACATTCCGGTGAAATCCGTCGTCTCACTGATTGAACTTTTTTTTTTTTTTTCTTTGTACGTCTAGTAAAGGGCGTACTCGAAAACATTTTTAGAATGTTGTAACATTAGTTTCCTAACAACAAGTAAAACGTTGAATTCGCACTGTATATCTTATTACATCATACTACGTTGCTACGCGCGTCTTCGTCATCCATTTTTCTATGGTGTCCGACAACCAAAGTTTAAGTGGTTTCATAATTAATCCAAGCAATTTTGATTGCAGAAGGTAAGCACACTGTATATATACAGGCCATGCCTGTAGCCAATGAATATAAAACAAATCTCTTGTAATCACTAACTGTACATCATCATAACAGATTTTTCTGAAAGCCAACGCAAGACACAATTTAATAATCCGATTTCACTCTTTAAATTTTTTTTAATATTTTACTTTCCTCTGTGTATCCTAGGTAAAAAAAAAAATAAAAAATAAAAAAGTCACAGGTAAACGAATCACAATTTTTGAAAACTGAGAAAAACCACAATAACTGTGGGAGGCGGGGAAGTAACAAAATGAATGGGAATGAATTGTGCTCCAGTTCATTCCCTTTCATGTTGCTAAACATTTTCATCCAGGCATTGCTCGATTAATCATTACACAAAACATTACTAATAAAAATCCGAGGATGAGTGAAGTGAAAACGAGATTTTTTTTTTTTTAACCAATAACCGGTATCTTATTTTAAAGCAAACTTTCACAGTTTAGATGGTCATCGCACCTGTACCATGTTTTACGTCCTGCTCATGAAGTCTTTTGGTTGCAGCACCATCGTTTTATGGGTTTCTTCACCTCGTATTTGTGGAATAGACGTCCCGGTAATTAATTTTTCGTCATCCAAAAGCGTGAAAATTAAAGATGATAATGTAAGTAGACCCACGACTGACAGCAACTTCATGGCTGCACCAGCCATTGCCGACCGGACTAGCCAGGTGGGTAAAGTGCCTCTCTGGCCACCCAAAGGTCGCGGGTTCGAATCCCACCTCGGGCTTGGATTAAAGTACTGCAAAAACTTTGGGAGGTGCACTATGGCCACAGAAGCCGATGCGCCAACAACTACCAAAAAAAAAAAAGAAAAGCATCAACCATACATCAAATCGTCCTAATTACTTTGCCAGCTAAGCAAGGGTCGTAATGGAAAATTTTACGAAGCGGGAAAACTCGTTAATAAAATAGCTTATTTTTAAATTTATGACATTACGGATTCGTGTAACGAACGGGAACGGCATTATGATGTGGTCCAGTTCATTCCCATTCATGCTGCTAAACATTTTCAACCAGGCAAGTGCATTGGGCCCAAACAAAAGATAAAGAGATAGAGGGGGGGGGGGGAAAGCCTAGTTTTTTCACTTTACATCTCCATATTAACAAAAAAAAAAAAAAAAAACATGTAAAGCAATCGCCGTAACAGTTACAGGAATATTTGACTGTGAAGCAATCCCTCCACCAACCGTGAATTTCAGGTAAAGCGGTTTTATATTATTTGCATACCAAAATTTGACATAGTTTTTTGTTTTGTTTTTTTAAGCGCAGTTCAATTTTGTCTCTTTAACAACAGTCATATAACAAATAAATACTATGATTGATTGATTAATAAAAAAATGTATTTTAATTGTAATTTTCTCTTACTTTTTGAAGGAAAAAATGCAATACTACATATTTCGTTTCAAGTTGTCCACACTTACCAATTTTCAAAATATGGCCACCCTGCATATAGAGTTAGTCAGAAATTTAAGAAGCTGTTTTTCCGTTTCTTTTGAGATGAAAGCAACAAGGAGTGAAACATCCTGTTTCCTCCTTGAATTGATTCCGAAGAATGGAGAGGGGATAAACCGTGCCTGAGTTGCGGTGGATTCACTTTTCGCCGGGCATTACATAAATGCAAACAGTTGTTTTGGGTACACATGTATCATCCAGTTTAGCTAAATATTATCTAGGCCAATCGATATGCTGGAAGTCAGAACTGTGTTCCTCAAACCATTCCTACAACAAGTGCCCGATGGCTCGGCGATTGTCATCTTGGAAGACACCATCGCTATTCGGGAAAAAGTGTAACACAGCGGGGTGTACACAGTCAGCAAGCAGTTGACGATAACAGAGACCACTGATATTTTGTTCCACATGCACCAGGGGTCCAAGTTCCTGCCAGTGAAACATGCCCCACACCATACAACCACATCCACTGGCTTGCATTTTTGATACCATACATGATGGATCAAGTGGATCATGTTATTGACGCCAAATCCGTACACGACCATCCACGGTGTGCAGTAAATAACGTGACTCATTGGACCAGCACACCTTCTTCCAGTCTTCTAACATCCAACTTGCATTCTCTTTGCACCAGGCGAGTCTTTTATGCCGATGAACCTTGGTTGGAGAGGATGCAGTAGGAGTCGTCTGCTGGTATAGCCCATGAATGCGACTGTGCGACGCATGGTCATGCCAGATATTGTTCCGGGTTGGCCCATGTTGTATTGGGTTGTCAACACTTCAACAGTGCTGCGCCTGTTCGCGTTGTCGGACCCGGCGCTCACCTCTAACATCAACCTTTCGCTGACCTTTGCAGTTTTGCCGTCGGGTTATTGTTTGACCATTTTGACGCCATGATTTTGTTACATTTTAACTACGGCGGCTCTCAAACACCCCACCAGTTCAGCCGTTTAGGAAATCGAGGCACCAACTCGTCGAGCACCCACAATCTGTACTTTATCAAAGTCGATAAATCCTTCCTTTTACCCATCACGCTCAGAATTTTACTACCTGCTGAACCACTGTTGTTGTTGTTTTGTTATTTAGGAGCATTAGCAACTAAGGCCATATTGCTCCGGGATATGCGGTGGTCATTCCCTGACCTTTCCGCATCCTCCGTATTTGGTGGTGACGGGCTCGAACCCCGGTCTAATCAAGAAGCGTGTGCTACGCACTGCTGCTCCTTCCTACCTGGCTACGGAGGCGCCTAAATAAGAGAGTAGTGAGACCGCATTTTCAATACTGTGTTCGGGTCTGGAGGCAACACTTTAAGGACCAAATAAGATTAGAAGATGAAAGCTGCAAAATTTGGCAACTAGACATCTTTGGGGGGGGGGGGTAACTCGTGGAGCTATATAAGATCCTTCGTCACCAACTTTTGGTGAGGAGGGAGGTCAGACAAATTTTTTCCTCTTTTTTGGCGAGAAAATAAAAGGTGAAAAAAGTGCACTTACCTTGCATCATTTAGCCATTATAATACTAGTACAGGAACTCCACAACTTACGTAAAGGTTGCGTCCGAGGAACGCTACCTAAGTCGGAATTTCTCCCATGATTGTGCACGCATTCGCAACTGTGCTTGCTGAATTGATTGAATCAAAAAAGAAATGTTCGACAAACACGTAAATAGAATTATTTACTGTATTTATTCAATTTTTTTATCTTATGCGCAGGAAAAATTACAAAGGCGAGCAATTTAAAAAAATTTCAAAATTATAAAATTACAAAAAAAGGGAGGAGAGACAGGCATAACGTCAGTAAGTTTTACCTCTCGAGCATCGTTGCCAGAATCGATGTCTTCAGCTGATAAGTAGGCCGATGCAGAGGTTGAGGGCTGTGGCGATTTAGACGGGGTCGGCCGCTCAACCTTACGAAAGAACATTAATGGATGACTGGACGGTGGCGTTTTTCTTTTCTTCGTAGATTTCTTTGTAGCAAGCAAGCATATCATTCAACCCTCTGTCAACTTTTAAGAATCGTTCGGTATCAGGATCCATCTTTTCAAACCTCGCCATTGCGGATGCAATTTCACCAAATGCCACTGCCATCTCTCTGGTGATGAGGCGCCTTGGCTACTCATTTGGTTCATCTTGAGCTTCGTAAGCATTTTCATCTTTCACTATCGCTGCCTGCAAGTCAATAAGTTCTTCGTTAGATAATTCCTTCTCTTCTTCCTCTACTCCTCCACGTCTTTGGCAACAAATTACAGCTGAAGTAGTTCTGCAACCTTATCTGTAACCTCTTCATATGGTTCGTCTTTTTCAAATCCTTCGAAGCCTTTTACGTGCCGTGGGAATATTTTCTTCCATGCGCCATTTAAACAACTTTCAGTAATTTCCGCCCACGCCTTATTAATGTTTAATATGGCGTGGTAAATATTGTAAAATTTTCCAACAGTCTCTTAACGTAAATTTTTTTTTAATCGTCTACTGCAGACAATGCCTGAGCAAATGTTGTGCGTAAATAGTATGCTTTTAAATTCGAAATAACACCCTGATCCATAGGTTGGATGAGTGAATTCGTGTTTGGCGGATTATCTAATAGAAGCAAAATCTTGAAAGGTACGCCGTTGTCGTTACAATATTTTCCAACCTCGGGAATGAAGCAGCATTTAAACCAATCCTCAAAGAGATATTGTTATCCATGCTCTCTGGTTCGATCGGAAATGCACGTGAAGGGTGGCTTTATTGATGCCCTTAAATGCACGAGGATTTCCAGAATGGTAAACAAGCAGGGGTTTTAATCTGTAATCTCCCGCTGCATTAGTCCCAAGCAAGAGCGTGGTCCTATCTTTTGAAGCCTTGAAATCTGGCATTGTCTCTTTGGCAATGTATGTTCGATGCGGCATTTTTTTCCCAAGAGAGAGCAGTCTCGTCAACGTTAAAAATTTACTGCGTTGAATAGCCGCCTTCATCAATAATTTTTTCCAAAACATCACAAAATTTCTCTGCAGCTGCAGAATCGGCACTGGTGACTTCACCGCATATTTTAACGTTGTGGAAACCAGCTCGATGCTCGAACCTATTAAACCACCCGTTGCTTGCCACGAACTTGGGTTGGGGTTCCCCGTACTTATCCTTAATATCTTTATAAATACTTGTTGCTTTTGCTTGAATGGCCATTAAACTCAGGGGGCACTCGCTTCTGAAACTGATTTTCCATCCATATTATTAACAGCTGTTCCATCTTAGATATAGCACCTGAGCACTGTTTTGTGATCACTGTTGATCTTAAGTGCATTGATCCTTTGGCATGTTCTTTTATACGCGCACTGTCCTTTAAAATAATATTCACTGTTGAAGCAGCGAGATCTAATTCCCTTGCAATAGATGACAAACTTTGTCCTGTACGTACTTCTTAATCATTTTCATCTTCATTTCGAAATCGATTTTGTTTCGTTTCCTGGCACTACCACCACTTGCACTTTCCGTTGGTCAGTGTAGGGGAACTCATTTCGCCATAATAACGTAAAAACCCACACAATTGCAATCAGTATTATCGCAAATACAATAAGATCGAGTTTATTACCCGTTTATAATTAGATGCAAACTAGAAAAATAGAAAAATACTGTATCACAAAGGCGTTCAAAACTGATTCTTATAACGAGAACATATAATGATGAAAGGATAGTGCAATTTCCATTATAAATATGACCTTTTAGAGAGATAAATAGCTTAGTAATATAGCAAAATGTTCAACTTCCAAGGACTTGGAACGAATTACAAGGGGAAAAAAAAAAAAAAAAAAACGATGTGTTATTGGGTTCACTTTACGATATTTTCACGATTTTTTTAAGTTTGCACCGGCCGGCAAAAACTTACGTCAAGCCGAATTTCCGTAAGTCGGGGAGTTCCTGTACTATTAATTAAGATTATATTAATAAATAAATTATTTTTTAAATTAACAAATTTTATTAAATCATTTAATAATTAAAATTAATTTCATAAAAAACATAATGAAACCAGTGGTGCATTTCTGAGATTTAGTCATATTGACTAATTTGATTTTATGACATAAGAAAATACTCAACAAGCATATGTGATGAAAAAGCGAAATTCGCGTGTATTCCCCAAAATTTGTCGGTTATGGGATATATATATATATATATATCTACACTGTGCTGCCACTTTATTAGGTACACCTACCTAGTAGTGTGTTGAGCCTCCTTTAGCTTTCAAAACAGCCTAAATTCATCTAGGCATGGATTGAACAAGATGCTGAAAACGTTGTGCAGGAATGGAGTACCATGCAAACATGTGTTACGCAGTTCCTTGAGATTGGACGGAGGTGTAGGCCTGCAGCGACCAGCCCTTTCCAGCTCATCCCAAAGATGTTCAATAGGATTGAGATCCAGGGAGTGAGTGGGCCACTGCAGCAAAGAAAAGTCATTGTCATGTTCCTGGAACCATTCCATATTGATTCGGGCTTTGTGCACCGGCGCATTATCTTGCTGGAAGTAACTATCTGACTGAAGATAAACTGTCAACATGAACGGATTCACTTGGTCAGCAACGATGTTTAGGTGCGATGTGGCATTCAGACGTGAATCTATGGGTTTCAATGGACCCAACGTGTGCCAAGAAAACATTCCCCACACCATAACACTGCTCCATCTTCTCAACGGCAGTCCCATGGACTGCCATTGAGAAGATGTTCTCTGATCGTTGCACCATTCTCGATACACCCTTGAAACTGTGGTGCGTGAAAAGTTCAGGAGAACTGCCGTTTCAGAGATGCTTTGTCAGCACGTCTTGCACCTACTACCATGCCACGTTCGAAGTCCGTTCGATCATTCCTTTTCCCCATTCTTGCTACGGTTTGTACGCTTAACTGATACAAGAAAGGTTGTTCTGCTGCATTTCTATCCACAACTGTAGTCATGTAACTTGCAACGTTGTGGGACAAACCATTTGTATGCAGAGCAGGGGTGTACCTAATAGAATGGCAGCACAATGTGTGTGTGTGTATATATATATATATATATATATATATAGTATTAGTGTCATAACCAGAAAAAGTGGGCCCAATGAAAGTTTAGCGTGCCTCCCCTCGAAAATATTTCTTTTGGTTAAAATAAAAAATCCTTAAAAATTGCCCTGGAACAGCAGCTATCCTAATGCCATTTCACCTCTATTCACTGCAGTTTCGCTTGTGTTGTACAGCTAGCTAACAATAAACATGCTTCATAGACATAGTAAATTTTATCATAAATATAACTAAAAAAAACTTACATTTTACTCAATTAAATTTTTTTTTTTTTTTTTTTTTTTTCTGGTTCGGGCAGGAGGGCAGTGGGCTCCGTTTCGGTCGTGTGTCCCAATTCACCGCATTGGCATTCTTACACCACTGTTATTATATAATAGCTACATGACTCATGGCTAAACAGAAACATTTCAAATGAAAAACTTTGTCAGAATAATACATGTAAGAACATTAGGGGGGGGGTGCAATTTACTTCTTTCAGTTTGCTTTTTGTGTATCTCGACAAATCTTAATTTGTACATTTTGTTCAAGCTAAAAAAAAATCATGTTTCCGGTGCAAAATTATTATTCATAAAACGAACTCTGATATAAACTGCAATTAAGATAACGCGAGGAAAAGCAAGCAAAGTAAGGCCTACCTTAAGTCCCGTCGATTCCATTTCAAGATTTCAAGGGAACTAAGGAGCGAATAACAAGAAAAAAAAAACGTAGATGCAGCGCAACTGGCAATTCGTCTAATAATAATGTATTCGTTGTTCAGACTTTTATTATAAATTTTCAGCTATGACCCATTTTATAAGGGTGTCCGTTTTGCCTCCTGTCGTCACTGCGGCCTTCGAATAAACATCACGTGGTATGGCCTCCACGCCATCCAACTCACCAATAGGAAGATGGGTCACTCAGGAGATGATTGAATCGTTATTACAACAGTGGAACGAAATGAAAACAAGTGGATAAAATAGATAACGACAGGGATGTAATGCTAGTTTTTGCATGGGGTTCGCTCGAGAAGAATTTCAGTTAATCATCCCCGGGTTAAAATAGTCTATTAAATTTGACCAAACTATAATTTTTTAAACAAGGGGCTTGGATAATTCCCTATAATTTTACTAGGGGGGGGGGGATCACGCGAGTCGGAGCCTGCTCCCTCAGTTCTCAAATACACCCTCCCTACTGCTTGGTAAGTAGAAAAATACTTCATGGAGAATCGGGGTTGGAGGAGAATGATCTGTAAGCAGAGGAAATAAAGCACTCGTGCAATTACAATAATTTCGGATTTGTTGCTACTTTTTTAAACAATTTTAATAGTAATAATGATAATTTTGTTATTACCCTTAAAAATTTACTGCTGTTTATAATAAACATCAATAAATGATTTTAGCTTTTCCATACCTGCTCAGATAGTATGACTCAAAATATTTCTGCTAATAAACATTAATAGCAGACAACTCAAAATGGCAATCTGAAAAGGTATTCAAGAATTTAATAAATAAATACTTTCTATCTTGGAGCAAAATCCGGATACTGGGTATGATACCCATGCCGTCACCTTTTCTCTCTGGTTTCACTGATACTAAAAATGCTTATGCATTTTTAGTATCAGTGAAAGTAAAAATTTTTAGTGCAACCCGAGGTTGCACTAAAAATGCTTATGCATTTTTAGTGCAACCTCGGGACTTGTAATAATAACAATAATAATAAATGCTCTTGTTTATACTCCGGCACGACCACCAGATCCACAGATTAGTTAGAGCATTGTCAATCTTTGCACCAGGTCAGAAGAGTTTATAAAAAAATCAAGAATACAATCGTTAATCGTATTTAGCAATCACAGTTTCAGTAGCCGAATATTTAGTGTGAAATGACAAAAACTTCACTACAGTACAGCAAACCCCCGCTATTCGCGGTATCTGTATTCGCGGTTTCGCGTATTCGCGATCGCCGATTTAATATAAAATGAAACCTAAAAAATGTGAATTTTAAAGCGCCGTGAATATTTTCCGCCATAAAAAAACATGGGCGTGGCTAAAATTATCTTTCCCGGTCAAAACATCGCTCAGTGGGTGAGGGAGAGGGGTGACAAAATCGCGAGCGTGAATGTTTCTCGCTAATCCTTGTTCAATATGTGTTATGCGCTTGTTATGGAAGGTTTCGTCGTTTGCTTTTAATTTATATGCTTAGAAATTGAATAAATTTATCAATTTATAAATTGATATGCTTAAAAAAGTGATAAATCTACCGTTTTGCAGTGTAAAACAGACTTTTTCGAGTGTGTTAACGGAAGAAAGTGACTTAATTGTGGACAAGTTCTTTCTAACCCCTACAAAAATATGACTACGAATAACAAGAGAAATGTGAAAATATCAAAGAAGGTGATGACATTAGCGAATAAAATTGAGTTATTAGATAAAATTTCTAATGGTGAAAGTGTCTCCTCAGTGGCAAAACATTATAAAATCAATGAGTCAACGGTACGATCAATCAAAAAATCGGAAGAAAAAATCCGCCGTAGTGTCCGTGAACACCCGCTAATTGCTTCAAAAATTTGCTCTGTAACTTGTGATGTTAAATTAGAAAAAATGGAAAAAGCTTTAAATCTGTGGATAGAAGACCGAACTCAAAATAAAATTCCGTTAAATTCACTCATCATTCGTGAAAACGCAAAACTCCTTATCAACGCTTTAGCAAAACTGGTGATAGCACTGGCGGGATAGGTTTTTTAGCTAGCAAAGACGCTGGTTTGAAAGATTTGTTTGAAATTTCTAATAAATATTACATTTAATATTAAATTGTTTCTTATTTTCATTTCGATGCCATATGCTTGCATTTCACTATGTACTGTCTATGTACATAGTCATATTATGAAGGTACATATAATACATACGTAGACAAAATTTTAGACTAGTTTTTCTTATATATTTCATACTTTGGAACGGAACCCCTTTATTACTATGGAAGCCATAACTCAGTATTCGCGTTTTCGGTATTCGCGGCATTTCTCAGGAACGTAACCCCCGCGAATAGCGGGGGTTTACTGTATTTATAAAGTTGCTGAAGAGGTAATCATTTCTTACAGAACATGTCATGCCACTTGACAATGAAACTGTTCTCACTTCGCCGGAACGCCATTCCAGTTCGTCTTAGGCATTAGTAATATCATCTATACGAGTTAACTGCTTTTTGTTCTTTTATCCAGACCAAGCGTGTTTGTAATATTTTCTGTTTCAAGCCATGAGTCTCCTGAATATAGAATTTCAAACTTTTGGGGTACTGATTACGATTTCAGACCACTGCAAATCGTTTGGCTGCACTGTACAATAGCTACACGATTGCTTGTGACCAGGGCTCACAGGCTTGAGCAGCCTAAAACAAGAAGGGGGAACCACATTTTTGGACCCCCATAAAAAATAAAATATTTTATTTTTAAATAAATATATTTTTATAAATACAATTTTGTATATATATTAAAACTTTTATTTATTCAAAAAATAAATTTATATAATAATTTATTTAAAAACATATACTGTACATAATAATAGTTCGTAACTAATAAATATTCAACCTTTTTTAGGTTTAAAATGTTTTTAGGTCTATTTAATTATTTTATTATAATAATATTCTACGTTCAAAAGGAAAAAAGGCGACGAATTCGTCAATTACTTCTTCTACAGTGACTGCAGCAGTTAAATCCTGTTCCACGTATGAAAGCAATTGTTGTTGTTATTTAGGAGCCAACTAAGGCCATATTGCTCGGGGATATGCGGTGGTCATTTCCTGACCTTTCCGCATCCTCCATATTTGGTGGTGACGGGCTCGAACACCGGTCTAATCAAAAAGCGTGCGCTGCGCACTACTGCTCCTTCCCACCTGGCTACGGAGGCGCCGCAATAAGTAGTACAACTGTTCTTGTCATGACGCTTCCTAATTTTGATGACTCGTTTTGGAAAAAGTTCGCAACTTGTAATATCTAAAACCTGAAAGTCGTATGTCACTTTTGTGAAATTTGGATATAATTTATATCGATCGGTATCATTAAGCCACTTGCTCAGGTTAAAAAAGATTTTTGCAGTTTAGATGATTAGTGGCTTTTAACAATGATATTTCTGTCTGTAAATCCGTCAAACATAATTGAAAACAGTCGCAGAATATTTCCATATATTCAGATGACTTTTTTTTATGATTTAACAAAAATGTTTCACACGTGAGGCTACGAGGGCCCCCTTCAAGATTTCACGGGGGGCATTAGCAGTAGCATTAGCATTAATAGAGGCATATGATGCAAGAAAGCAAGCTTATGCAGCATCAGCCAGAAAAAAAAAAAAAACTTCCACTTCACCCCTCTGTTCATTCGAAATACCTGTCCAGCCGAGTCTTAAATTTATTTACACTATCAACTTCCACAACAAGGGATTGGAAGTCTGTTCCACCAACCAACTACCCGCTGGCTAAAGGCAAATTTCCGCACATCTATCCTACATCTGTCTTTCCTCAATTTGAATTTATGCCCTCTCAGGTGATTATTCTGAGCAAGAGGAAGAATCCCATCAGCACTGGGCATGCTCAAACCATTCAAGGCTTTATACACCTCTATCAGATCACCTCGCCGGTGCCTAGTCTCCAGACCACTGTAATTTGCAAAACTTAAGCCTTTCTTCGTAAGAGCAACCCTTTGTTCCATTCACTAATCTTGTTGCATTCCTCCGTACTCGTTCCAGCAGCTCTACATCCTTCTTGAAATGAGGCTTCCAGACCTGTGTACAGTACTCAAGGTGTGTTCTGACCATTGTCTTACACAAGGGAATAATCACCTCCTTATCCCTGCTAGAAAAATTCCTGTATATCATTGACAAGGCACCATGAGCTACTCTTGCAGCCCGTCTGCACTGCTCAGAGAACTTCATATCTTCCTGCACAATTACCCCCAGGTCCTTTTCACTCTCTCTACCACTGTCAGTGTAGTACCACAGAGTTGATACGTTGCTGTGGGGTTGCTGTTTCCCATATGTATTACTTTACATTTCTCAATGTTAAACTTCATTTGCCACCTCTCAGCCCATCTGCTCAACCTTTCCAGATCCTGTTGGAGCAGCATAGCGTTAGTAGTGTCCTTAACAACCCTGCCCACCTTTGTATCGTCTGCAAACATGGATATTAAGCTTGATATACCCTCATCAATATCATTTATAAATACAGAAAACAATAATGAACCCAATACTCAACCCTGAGGGACTCCACTAATAACATTAGTTCACGATGAGCAGTGTCCATTGATTACCTCTCTCTCTCTCTCTCTCTCTCTCTCTCTCTCTCTCTCTCTCTCTCTCTCTCTCTCTCTCTCTCTCTCTCTCTCTCTCTCTCTCTGTCTTCTCCCACTCAACCATCCCTTTATCCATAGCAGCAATTTGCCTCTAATGCCACACTGGTCCAATTATTACAGCAGTCTTCCATGTGCAACAGTATCAAAAGCCTTTCTAAGATCCAAATATATAATATCAAAGTTATTCCCTGCATCCAGTACTTTTGTGACTGCATCATATTATCCAATCAAATTGGTCAGGCAAGACGTTTCCCTTAACAAAACCATGCTGTATCTGAGCTATAACTGAAGTCTTGTCTAGATGATCCTGCAGTGCTTCTTTAACCAGTGCCTCCATTAATTTGCCTGGAACAGAAGTTAATGTCTATAATTACTTGTGTCTGCCTTTGATCGTCCTTTGTGAATTGGGGTCACATTTGCACATCTTCAGACTATAGATACCTCCCCTGTCCAAGGAAGCTCTCATAATTATGGCTAAGGGTTTGCTTACTTCCTTTGCTGCCTCCTTTAATCTAATTGGATAGATCCCGTCCACCCCGGGTGACTTTTTTAGGTTTATTTTCAACATTTTCTCCTCCACTTTACTCTCAGTTATTACAAGATTATCTAGCTTACTGCCTGAGTTGAATACACCTCTGGCATTCCCCTCGCTGAATAACTCCTCATGTGTGAATGTCGATGCAAAATATTCATTTAGTTTGTTAGCTACCTGAGCAGGAACATCAACAGTTAAACCATCGATATCAAGTGGACCAATTGATTCATCCCCTTCGTTCTAGAATTTACATAAGTAAAGAACTCTTTGCTGTTTCTCTTTGCATCCTTTGCCAAAGATTTCTCGCCTGCCTAACATCCTTTGTAACTTGGTTACAGATCAACTTGTATCTATCACAAGCTTCCATGTCACCATTAATTTATATGTATCCCATGCATTTTTCTTCTCTGCCATATCTCTCATTAATTCATCTGACATCCATTTAGGCCTAAACCTTGAACACTATTTCTTATTTGGTATGTAAAGCCTAGTATCTTCCAAGACAAGTTCTTTGAATGCTTCTCATTTTGAATTTGCTGTGGTATCATCATCAGTTGGTCCCACTGTATAGAATTTAAATACTGTCTCAGACCATCGTAGTCGCCTTTACAAAAGCAAAAACCCTTCCCTTTACTCCTGATGATAGTTACCTCTTTGTATAAATCCCAGTTCAGCACACTGTGATCACTGCCGACTAGTGGTTCCTCTATCTGCAGATTCTTAATGCATGAAGAATCACTACTGATAATCAGATCAAGTGTATTACTCCCTCTAATTGCCTCCCGAACATGCTGATGTAGAAAACAATCATCTAATAAATCCACAAAAGCGTTGCTAGTGTGTGAGTGACCAACCCTCAAATTCCAGTCAATATCTGGGAAATTAAAATCCCCCATTATAGGACTCTGATTTACTGGCCCACTCTATTTCCCTGTACAGTTTCTTATTATACTCATCAGAGTCACACTCCTACTCTAAATTTTGATCTCCCAATGCTTATGTCACACCAAACTGACTCGACACTGCACTGTCCAGCGATGTCGACTGGCTTCACTTCCTTAGCTAATAGCCTAACCCCTCCTCCCTTCCTATCCTGTCTATCTTTTCTGTACACTTTCACATGACAATGTATACTACGCGGAGATGGGGGAAAACCCCTGGTGCCGTATGACACGAATACACTTTACTTTACTTTACTTTACTTTACTCCCCAAATTCCAGTTCTGCATTCCTTATATGTGTGACACCACGTCTCTGATATCTCAACAAAATCTGCCTTTGATATTTTGAGCAATACCTCAAATTCATCAAATTTATTTACCATTAGCATTGGTGTATACGCAATGCTCCTAGCATTGGTGTATACGCAAGTATACATGTACCTGTTCCTATTCTTAGCTACCCTAACACAACCCATGTGTTTACTTGTACCGCAATTACTCCCAGCAGTCTCTGAAATACCCTGCATCTTGTTTTCTAGGCTACTGCTCATTCCAATAGAAGCAGTGCAAGAATCGCTTTCACCTCTGCCAGTGGCTATTGTTAATCTATTAGTCCTTGTGTCCCCCCCAAGCTAGCAGTTTTCGACCCACCTAACACTGCCTCGATAGCATCAGCAAATATTCTTGCACCCTCTCTATTTAAGTGTATCTCATCCCTGTAGAAGCAGTCTCTACTGTTAACAAGCACAGACCAGGCTGAGAAAAATTCTACCCCTTGAGCCTTGCATAATCTCTCAAGGGCCGAATTGATTGACAAGGCTCTCATCATATACTCCCTCCTATCGTGTCTGGGCAGAATTGCAGACACTTTGAAATTCAACCCCTAACTGTCGGCTTTTTTTAAAACTGACCTGTACTTGTTAAGTAATTCCTCCGGCCTCCTACTGTTAATATCAGTAGTGCCATATATATTAATCATTAGTGTATCTTAATATCATTAGTGCCATATACGTATTGTAAGCTCTGGCTTACCAGTAATGAAAAAAAAAAAAAAAAAGAGGGGGGTTGGGGAGAATTCCGGTTATACTTATCAAATAAAATATGTATATTATTCCTGAATAGAGCTTAGCTATATTTAGCAGTCATTTAATTAAATATGCCAACAATTTGAACAAAACAGAAACGGGTAATTAATCGTTTAAGAAGGTGCGAAAGGGCGAGGAGAAATTCGCAGAAATTATTATTATTATTATTATTATTAATAATAATAGCCATATGGTGCAAGGAAGCCTGAGGCTTATGCAACACCGGCCAAAAAAAAAAAAAAAAAAAAAAAAATTTCCCTATTACCCTGAGAGAGAGAGAGAGAGAAGTAGAAAGGAATCACCAAGAAAGAGAAGAACGATGATATCCAGCTCAGTATCCTGGGTGTGCCAAACCCATACTCACCAGATATGAGCCCCTGGGGATAATGAAAGAGAACTTTTACCCCGAGTAAGTGAAGACCGTTTTCCTGGAAATGGCCAACCCGGAATTTTCGGCGAAACGAGCAGAAAGGGTTTTAGAGGGTCGAAGACGGGATTGGGGGGGGGGAGATTAGTGAAATTAGGAGTGGGAGAAATGAGAACCAAATTTGGTGTATAAAGAATTGAGAGGCGGGAAAAGTGTGTCCTTTTTGTTCTTTCGGGCAAGGCTTTGGTGGTGTGTGGAGGTAAGGTAGTAGAGCCGTGTACGTAGGCCGGACGGGAAAGGTTCAGATGGGGGTTCAGTTACAGTTAGCAAGGGATCGGAATGTGCTGAACAGAAACGTTGGAGCTATAAGGAAAGCAGAGGAAGCTGAAAATGAAAAGAAGACCATGAGTATAAGTCAAGCAATGGAGGGCCCATCCTTACTGAATATGGTGGCCCGACCTGGTGAAAACCTGTAAGTACGATATTGTTGAGTTTAATATCCCACAAAAAAAATTGGCCCAAGGTAGCAAGATTAACTATTAACTTTAGAAACGCAATGCAACAAAAAAGGGCATTCTGTGTTCTTATAGACTAGGATACCTAAAGAAAATGTCAGCTGAAAATAATGTTCACTTTACAGCAGAAAGACACCATATCAATTGTCATGTAAGATGTACTGAGGATAAAAATTAATGTAATAACAATTGACTAGTAATGTGGAAGTGACAGAGCTGTGTGCTGAATTGTTCCAATGGTAATATTAATATAAGGGTATTTGAATGTGAGTGCCTGTATACTTATTGTCTGATGTATATTTCATTAAACATTATTGAATATATATGTTGTATCACTCTATTCCAGTTAGCAATTAAGTACCTGATCCTGTGAGCGGACAGTGGCCCAAGGTAACAAAAAAGGTTGCCCCAAATAAAGTAGGTGATAACTAATATATATATATATATATATATACAACCTAACTATATACTAACAATATACTTCAGACATATTTTGTCTGTAGTATGCGTCTGTTCTGTGGTGGAGTTGCCTGCTTACTGGACAAAAAAGCCGCAGTTTACAGAAGGCAACCATGCAATCCTGGCCCAACACCGACTAATCACTCATGTTGTGAAAGAAGCGCATAAAAATTGCTCGTCATTTTCGAGATTCAAACCCTGGCCTTTTCGACCAGGCCAGCCAAGCATCTAAGGACTTTTAGCGTTAACACATTAGTGAAGACATATGATGCAAGAAAGCAAGCTTATATAGCATCAGCCAAAAAAAAACCTACCCTTCTCATTTCACCCATCCATTCGCTCGAGGTGTTTGTCTAGTTCTGCTTTGAATCTATTTAAGCTATCAACTTCTACAGCGTCAGATGGAAGTTTGTTTCAGCAATCAACCACCCGCTGACTAAGGCAAACTTCCGCACATCTATCCTACAACTGTCTTTCCTCAATTTGATTCATTCCCTCTCAGGCGTTTATTCTGAGCAAGATGAAGAATCCCATCAGCATTGACTTGCTCGTGTTCAACCATTATCAAATTTTCCGTTTCGCGCAGAAACCAAAGTTTTATCCTGCTTTCATGCAGCAGCTTAAATAACATTAGAAATCCCGTAAATAGGATGTTCCTTATTGAGTTCTTGTACAGTACAGTACTTGAAACGCCATTTTTTTTTTTTTTTTTTTTGTGTGTGGTAGATTATGGGTTATGTAGATCAAAATCATTCTTGTCAAGAGCACATCTATTAATTTTGTGCATTTAGTATTCACTGCATTGTAATACAAGTTGTCTCCAAACTTTTTTGGTTGCGCTCCTTTATTTTACTTAAAAGGACTAGCGCGCACATCGGAAAAAAAATTAAATTTATAATAGTTTAATAGATTTTATTTATTTATAAATCATTTACATGGAATGCATTACATCGAAAATCGCATTTATAAAATCATTGGTTTGATTGTTTGCTTGATCTACAATCGTTCAGTAAGTTAAACAAGGATGGAAGATATAATCCGAGCCCGAAGCGAGCACGTGGCAGCTTCGTTTCGGACATGGGCGAAATCGACGGCGCGATCAAATAAAGCCGCATACTAAAGTATTAAAAAAACATTTATTTGTAATTTTTATTTTCAATTACGTTTCGAAAAACTAAAGTTTTCATAATTAATAAATATTGATTTATTGCGGATTATCTCTCGCAACCCATGGATCATCTCGTGCACCCAACTTTGGAAACCACTGCAACAGCGGATGGAAACAACAGAGTATGTAAATGATGTGATGGGTAACTACAGGTAAGATGATAGAGGCTGTGGTGAGGAATACAATATAGGATCATCTCGAAAGGAATAGTATTCTTAACAGATCATAGCGCGGGTTCGCGAAATCCTATACAGGTATTGTATTTAGGATCCTATATTTTACTATAATAAAACAATGGAACACAAGAAACAACCGCGATATTACTTTCCTTGATTATAGTAAAGCTTTTAGCATTAGCATTAGCATTAGTAGAGGCATTTGATGCAAGAAAGCAAGCTTATGCAGCATCAGCCAAAAAAAAAAAAAACCCACTTCCACTTCACCCCTCTGTTCGTTCAAAATACCTGTCCAGCTTAGCCTTAAACTTATTTAGGCTATCAACCTCCACCACAAGGGATGGTAGTCTGTTCCACCAACCAACCACCCGCTGGCTAAAGGCAAATTTCCGCACGTCTATCCTACATCTGTCTTTCCTCAATTTGAATTTATGCCCTCTCAGGTGATTTTTCTGAGCGAGAGGAAGAATCCCATGAGCATTGAGCATGCTCAAACCATTCAAGGCTTTATACACCTCTATCAGATCACCTCGCTGGTGCCTAGTCTCCAGACACTGTAATTTGCAAAATTTAAGCCTTTCTTCGTAAGAGCACCCCTTTGTTCCATTCACTAATCTTGTTGCCCTTCTCTGTACTCGTTCCAGCAGCTCTACATCCTTCTTGAAATGAGGTCTCCAGACCTGTATACAGTACTCTAGGTGTGGCCTGACCATCGCCTTATACAATGGAATAATCACATCCTTATCCCTGCTGGAAAAATTCCTGTATATCATTGACAATACTCCATGAGCTACTCTTGCAGCCCGTCTGCACTGCTCAGAGAACTTCATATCTGCCTGCACAACCACCCCCAAGTCCCTTTCATTCTCTACCACTGTCAGTGTAGTACCACAGAGTTGATACGTTGCTCTGGGGTTGCTGTTTCCCATGTGTAGTACTTTACATTTATCAATGTTAAACTTCATTTGCCACCTCTCAGCCCATCTGCTCAACCTTCCCAGATCCTGTTGCAGCAGCATAGTGTCAGTAGTGTCCTTGACAACCCTGCCAACCTTTGTATCGTCTGCAAACTTGGACATTAAGCCCGATATACCATCATCAGTATCATTTATAAATACAGAAAACAATAATGGACCCAACACTGAGCCCTGAGGGACTCCACTAATAACATCAGTCCACGATGAGCAGTGTCCATTGATTACCACTCTCTGTCTTCTCCCCCTCAACCACCCCTTTATCCATAGCAGCAATTTGCCTCCAATGTCACACTGCTCCAATTTGTGTAGCAGTCTTCCATGTGCAACAGTATCAAAAGCCTTTCTAAGATCCAAGTATATAATATCAAAGTTATTCCCTGCATCCAGTTATTTTGTGACTGCATCATAGTATCCAATCAAGTTGGTCAGGCAAGACTTCCCCTTAACAAAACCATGCTGTGTCTGAGCTATAACTGAAGTCTTGTCTAAATGATCCTGCAGTGCTTCTTTAACCAGTGCCTCCATTAATTTTCCTGGAACAGAAGTTAAGCTCACAGGTCTATAATTACTTGTGTCAGCCTTTGATCCTCCTTTGTGAATTGGGGTCACATTTGCACATTTCCAGTCTATGGGTACCTCCCCTGAGTCCAAGGAAGCTCTCATAATTATGGCTAAGGGTTTGATTACTTCCTTTGCTGCCTCCTTTAATATAACTGGATAGATCCCATCCACCCCGGGTGCCTTTCTTGTGTTTATCTTCAACAGTTTCTCCTCCACTTTACTCCCAGTTATTTCAAGATTCTGTAGCTTACTGCTCGAGTTGAATACAACTCTGGCATTCCCCTCGCTGAATAACTCCTCATGTGTGAATGTCGATGCAAAATATTCATTTAGTTTGTGAGCTACCTGAGCAGGATCATCAACACTTGACCCATCAATATCAAGTGGACCAATCTGATTCATCCCCTTCCTTCTAGAGTTTACATAAGTAAAGAACTCTTTGCTGTTTTTCTTTGCATCCCTTGCCAAGGATTTCTCGTAATCTGCCTTCGCCTGCCTAACCTCCTTTGTAACTTGGTTGCATATCAACTTGTATCTATCATAGGCTTCTGTGTCATGTGTTAATTTGTATGTATCCCATGCATTTTTCTTCTCTGCCATATGCCTCATTAGTTCATCTGACATCCATTTTGGCCTAAACCTTGAACAATATTTCTTAGTTGGTATGTAAAGCCTAGTAGCTTCCAAGATAAGTTCTTTGAATGCTTCCCATTTTGAATTTGCTGTTGGTAACATCATCAGTTGGTCCCACTGTATAGAATTTAAATACTGTCTCAGTCCATCGTAGTCGCCTTTACGGAAGCAATAACCCTTCCCTTTACCCCTAATGGTAGTTACCTCTTTGAGTAAATCCCACTTCAGCACACTGTGATCACTGCCACCTAGTGGTTCATTTATCTGCATGAAGAATGCAGATAAATGATAAATGATTCTTAATGCATGAAGAATCACTGCTGATAATCAAATCAAGAGTATTCTTCCCTCTAGTTGCCTCCTGAACATGCTGATGTAGAAAACAATCATCCAATAAATCCACAAAAGCCTTGCTAGTGTGTGAGTGACCAGACCCCAAATTCCAGTCAATATCTGGGAAATTAAAATCTCCCATTATAAGACACTCTGATTTACTGGCCCACTCTATTTCCCTGTACAGTTCCTTATTATACTCATCAGAGTCATTAGGCCTATAGCACACTCCTACTCTCAATTTTGATCTCCCAATGTTTATGTCACACCAAACTGACTCCACACTTCACTGTCCAGCGATGTCGACTGGCTTCACTTCCTTGGTTTTTATGTGTTTCTTAACTAATAGCATAACCCCTCCTTCCCCCTTCCTATCCTGTCTATCCTTTCTGTAGACGTTGTACTCCCCAAATTGCAGTTCTGCATCTCTTATATCTGTGTGACACCACGTCTCTGATATCCCAACAATATCTGCCTTCGATGTTTTGAGCAATACCGCATTACCAATTTTATACCAATACCAATTTTGATACAGCTTCACGTGAAAGACTATATAAATTGGAGCAAATCGGGATTACTGATAAGACCCTTTGTTGGATCAGAGTTTGGTTAAAAGATAGGATACAGAGGGTGTTCTTAAATGGTCATTCTTCAAGACTGAAGGATTGAATTGAAGAAGTAATGACTTAGAGCGATCGGTTGGAGATATGGTGTGAAAAGTGGCAACTAAACTTTAATGCTTCTAAATGTCAGGTTTTTGCAGGCTTCCTTGCACCATATAGTTAATAATAATAATAATAATAATAATAATAAAGACCTAGAGGTTATGATATTATCAGATGTGAAATTTACTATACAGTGGAAAGAGGTGAGTAGAAAAGCACATTGTTTTTGTCTACAATTTATTAGGTCCTTGCAAGCAGGGAGCAAGATATCCCTCTTTATGGTGAGATCGCATTTGGAATACTGTATTCAGGTTTGGAGGCTACACCTGAAAAAAGACAGAGCTTCTGGCTAAGGTTCAAAGAAGGGATACAAGATTGGTGAGAGGGTACTAATGGATGTCCATGGGAGGAACAGCTTCAAAGGTGGGATATGCAAAGTTTGGCAACAAGGCATCATCTGGGGGACTTAACTAAGGTGTATAAAGCCGTGAAGGAAATCGGCAAAGTGAATGAGATAGGTACACTCCTGCCTAAAAGTTTGGAATAAGGTTTAATTTTTTCTTAATTTTCAAAGTTTTATTAAAATAGGTCCAACTTGTTTAACAATTCTTATACGTTCTATTATGTAGAAAAAAAAAAAAAAAAAAAACTTAAATAATACTTACATGTTTAAAAATTTTCCAGAATATTCCAGAAAGGTTGTTGTTGTTGTTGGGTTTTAGGCGCATCGGCAACCAAGGCCATGTTGCTCCGTGTACATTGTCTGTAAATTGTGTGTTCTGAGGTAGATTTTGTTTCTGGACTAAAAACGCGAGTTTCCGGGAGAAAAAAACTATGCTGCCCTCACCTCATATCGACTAACTCAGCCACGTTGTGGAAAAAACCCATAAAAATTCCCCCGTCATCGACAGGATTCGAACTCAGGTCTTTTTCATCCGGTGTGGGAAGGAATGCGATCCTAGCAACTGTGCTGCTCACGAGAGCTTCCAGAAAGGTGTAGAATACTCCTGAATATGATAGAATATTGTAGGCGATTCTAGAATATTTTGTAATTGAGGGGTAAGAGCTGTAACTTATAAAACAGAACACCCGTCATTGAGAAAGACTATGTGCATTTCGTGATAAATATAGCAAAAAATAAGGAACTGAGTGTTGAAAAAAGAAGTGCTATTATAACCCTGTATAAAGAGAGTTATTCAGTTATTCCATGAGAAGTACTGGCAAAAAACTAGATGTTTCATTTAAAGGAATACAAAATACCATGCGACGATTCAAGAAGTTTAAAGGAAAACCATAACAACTGCGTGTAACAACGGAAGCACAAGGTAGACCATAAACACTGATTTCTAAACGCAATTGACGACTTGCTGCAACTGAAATCTGAGCTGAGTTCAATAGGAACAAAGAAACTCCTGTGCCTACATCCACCGTAAAACTTCGTCTTAAACAAGCCTGATTTCATGGTCGTGTAGTGATCTGAAAACTGTTATTAAAACCGGAAAATCGAAAGAAATGGTTGGCTTCAGCTAAGAGCCGTCAAAATTGGACAACTGAAGAGTGGACAAATGTATTGTGGACAGATGAATCCAAATTTGAAATTTTTGGATCCAAGAGTAGAATTCATGTGACCTGATCAACTGAAAGAAAACTGCCACATTGTTTAGTGCCTCCAGAAAAGCATGGTGGTGGTGGTTCCATCGTGATCTGAGATTGCTTCTGTTTTGCTGTGTTCTTGTTTTTCTGGAGTGAGTGACATCGTCAGAATTAATTTTTAGAAAAGAAGGCATAAAAACATTATTGAACATAACGTTATTGTAATATCTTCTGGACTTGACTTCCACTCTGTGGAAGAAATTTTAAATGACAAGACAATGACTTGAAGCACAGCTCTAAGCTGCGCAGGACTTTCTAGTAACTAAACAGGAGGAAGAATTGCAAATTATTTCAACCGAATCATCTGACTTAATACTCATTAGAAAACCCAATAGAGCTTTTATGAGATCATCTAGACCTTCAAGTCAGCGAAGCCTGCTCATTTTCATAAAATTTATGAGGGACCTTGAGATCGCTTGGAATCATTTTAGTATTATAAAATTAATCACCAGAATGCGACGTCCATTTAAGCAGTGATAAAACTCGTGGATGATATTTAGATGAAAATCAGTATAGTTGTTAATATTAATCATTTCAATAATCCTTTTGTAAATTTTTTGATGCTTAATAAAAAAATCTTAAAATACTTTGTAGTGTGTTGTTTTTATATTAAACCTTACGTTGCCATAGCTAATTACAAAAAAATTATGGAAAACTCTTGTCAGGTCGGCGAATGGTGATGTGGTCTGCAAATGAAGTGAAACTGCTTCGAAACAACCCAGAAAACATTGAAGCTGACTGAATGTGATAGGAGAGACCTGAAAAGAATTGTCTGTCAGATCGCATGCCTTATTGAGATGATTCCGACTTCAGTATGATGTGCAGGGCACTGCACGATATAGTTTACCATGGTTGTTTAAGCCGTCCACAAGCTACTAATCACACCCACTAATTCCAGATGCTGTCTAGCTTGATGTAAGAGCCAACTGTTCGTGGATCACAGACCAACGGAAAGCCCTGCTTTGGAGGGATGAGTTATGGTGCATGGTGTACTAGTGAGGTGGTTATGCCTGGGTATGTAAGATGCTCAGATAAAGCTACCTGCTGGACTGTATCATCCTGACAATAAAGTTTGATGAAGGCATGTGATGGTGTGGGGCTGTTTTTCATTGTTTGACCTAGGATCATTAGTTATTTTGGATAAAAATCATGAATGCAAGTGTGTGGGTGGATTTCCTTGACAATAATATGTTACCTACGTTGTTGCAGCACGTCGGGACAGCTCCATACTTGTATCAGCAGGCAATGCTCCATATCGTAATTCTCGCGTTGTTGACAGATGGCTTGAGAAATGTCCAATCCAACATTTCAATGTTGGATTGGACAGCCCAGAGATGATTTCATTCTATAGAGAACTTCTGGGATGAACTGGAACGACAGGTATGTGTGAGAAGAGACTATTGAAAAACACAGTTGAACCTGGTCGCTGCTTTGAAGGCTGAACAGCGGAAGATATCTGAGGACATTTGCAAAAGACTGGTGGAGGGCGTCCCATGGAGACTAGATGCAGTCATAAAGATTAAACTTCCGGCACATCTAACAGTTTCCCTATAAATAAAGCTTATTTGTATGCAGGTGTCCAGATATTGATGGTAGGGCAGAGTGTGCATCATCATGTTAAAACACAACCCTTGTGATAAGCAGTACGTGAGCCAAAGCTCATCTAAACTTCACAACCCAATAATTACATTAATACACTTAAAAAAAATCACTTTGCCCCATCTACTGCCTGAACAATCAGACGCAGTAGGCCGAATGCCCTGAAAGGGAGAGCCCTGAAAAGAATTGTCTGTCAGATCGCCTCTGCTGCAGGTAGGCAGATATTCTACTAACATTTAATGCTTCAGTTATGACTCTTAGCAACCATTGCACATTCTTCATACACCACTGAAGTGTGGCGCACTGAAGCTTAAGCTTCAGTGTGCCACACTTGCATGGGTTTCTTATAAAGCCATGGGAGGGCGCCTAGCAACGAGTTCACAGAGTTACAGGCCTGACGTAGCCGAGTGGTCAGGAACGAGAGTGCATAGCATGCGTTCCTTGAGTGGACCGGGGTTCAAGCCCGTGACTACTAAATATGATATTTGTATTGACGATTTATTGTAAACTCTACTGACTTGGTTGTCGTGCCAGAGTATAAACAGAAAATTTAATTAATTAATTTATTTATTTATATGTTTAAATAAAATTTGCAAAAATTAGATAATTTAACCCCAACAGGTTAAGACTCGATATTACAAAACTGGGCAAGGGATCATAATCTTCAAATCTCTCCAATGAAGACCAATTCCATCTTACTCAAAGATTCCTTCAGAAGACACCCACAAATTAAGATAGACGAGACCACAGTACGTTTTACTACTGAATTGAAATATCTAGGAATCCTCGACTCAGGACTTATATTCCTCCCACATTTGAAGCACTTGCAGACAATGATAAGGACTATTCTGCCTTGGTTGCCAGTTACGTAGCAGGATTGGGGCCTCAACCACCACATTCTCTCGCTGTTCTACAGAGCAGTATTTCTACCAGCAATTACATATTCTGCAGGTATATGGTATCCGAGAGTATCTGTGGCTGAGTTAGTTGGTCTCAGGCATAGATAGCAAGGTATTCCCCGCCAGAAACTGGGGTTCTTCATTCAGCAAAACAGACAAATTGACCATAGAACATATGCAATTAACAGACGTAAGTCACACAGCACAGCAGATGAATTGAATTATTCGGGTGGCCAAAAATAACAGTTTGGTGTCCGAGAGGAAAAATAGCAGTAAACAGAAAGAAGCTTGAAACTATTCAACGATTTATCCTCCTTACCATTACCTAGGCCTACCATACTGTCAGCACCCATGCCCTTCAGGTGCTGGCAGGCACCCTCCCTTTGGACCTGGAGGAGCGATGTGGGCTCCTCTGCCACCTATCAAAAGGCACATTGGTAACCTTCACAGAATATACCATCAATCCCACTAACAAGGAAAAGGCTGAAAAGAAGCACCTTAAACTCCATCTACAGCAGACCTGGCAAGATAGATGGGCTAACTCCGCTAAAGGAGACATCACTAGGAAATTTATTCCACATATCACCAAGGTATATCCCAAGACTCCTTGACGGTTTTCCTCCAGCCTGCATGCAACTTTCATGCTTACAGGGCATGGAACCATCAGAGTGAAGCTCTCGTCTTGAAATTATTGATGACCTCCTCTGCCATTTCAGAGAGAGTGGTGGAGTCACCTAACGTATGACTGCTCTTTGTATGAGGGCCTTCGCTGCATCCTGATTACCAGAATTAACTTCATCCGAAACACCAGAAGCAATACTTGTTGGATAGCGACAGAGTATACAGCCTTTTCACAATACTGCCAGGAGTGCTTCACAAGATCCCTACCACTGGAATGACAACATACACCTAACTTGTCTTGTTCAAATTCAAGCAGGACAGTCAATCTACACTCATTATTTGGAAGAGATCTCTGTCCCACGAATGACAACACCATTTTGGGCTCCCAAGTCTTGCTCAAATTCAAGCAGAATGGTCAACCTAACTACCATCATTATTTGAACGGGACCCATGTCTCATGAATGACAACACAGTTTTGGTCCTTCCTAATTTAGACTCTTTAACTCTGACAATAAGTAGCTCTGCTGACCCAGCAACTAAATGGACAGGAGCCTTGAAACTTGCTCTGATAATATACAGCTCCTCTGACACAGCAATTAAATGAACAGGAGCCCTGTAACTTGTTCAATAGTCAGACTGCACTGAACATACATCACTAACTTTGACTTACCAGATGGGAAAGGAATCCCAGGAGAGATCCCTACTTGTGACGCAGCCCAGTGATAACCACACACCTAACGACCAGATCTGAAATCTCTGAATTCGTAGTGACCAGTATATGTTGGATGGGACACACGATGTATAGTTCCAAGTGTGACCACAAGAACTGACATATCAGACTGACAACCAGGACAGGATGGAATCTTCTTCCCAGGTGTGACACAACCACCAGCACAGCTCAGCTGCTGCCATTAGGCCTTCCTAGCCATGCTCCCTCGCGTGGTCCTTTGTCTCCATTCCCAAGGCAGGAGGGGGAGGTGACCCCTGGTCTTCTCCCCCTCACCACCCCTCTTTTCCTTCTGGTGGGGAATGGGTCTGCTCCACTGATTTGGGGGTCTCCTCCTCTATGGCCCCTGTATTTCTCTCTTCCCCCAGCCTTCAGTCTCCCCCACCACTCTAACTTACAACTAGCATCTGAATCACCTCTAAATTGCTTGAGACCTACACCCAAAAACTTAATAGCCTCAAATCACATAACTAGTACTCCTTTTCGCTGACTTCTATCTATAGCGATTTTTTTTTTTTTTTTTTTTAGGTCTTAGCCACTGAAATCTCAGGAAATTAGGGGGGCAGAACCTGTCTGCCTCCACGAGGCTGGAGGCAGATAATGTATACTACGTGGAGATGGGGGAAACCCCTGGTACTGTTTGACACTAAACACAGTCTCTTTCCACTCTGATTGCTCTTTGACACGAAATACCAACATCGACGAAGGTAATATAAAACTCAAAATACAGCACTACATGAGAATTTCGACGACAAAGTGATTAATGAGTGTCATCAATTCAAAGAGTATCTAGGATTAGTCACTACACAAGAAACAAGAAAACTTGAAACGCCCTGAAATCTTACAGCTCATATATGAAAGAAAGTTGATCAAGTTCCCCAAATTTGACAACAATCCTAAAAATTTACATGACATTTCTAATAAAGAGTTGTTAAGCTGAAAGAAACGTTTCTAAACTATCAATAATAAAAAACAAATTTTGATCAACTATGCTAGCTAGAGGAAAGACTGAATTACCTTTCTCTCTCTATAGAAAATGATATTACAAATCGTTGTCGTGTGGAGAGGCAATCAAAGAGTATGCAGTCCACCATAAATTTTGTTATGAAGAAATTGTATTAGAAATTGGCTGGCTAAGACATCATTTTCAATGCTGCAAAAATAACTGTTGAGGAAGCAAAATAGTGGACAACTTTGCAGTTTGTAGAGTGTATTATAAAGTGGGATTTTTCTGAATCTCAAAATTTATTGTATGTTTAAGGTTCTTTTTAACAGCATGTGTATCTATAGCTTCTTGTGAAAGAAACTTTTCCAAATTGAAATTAATTAAAAATTAATTCTGCTCATTAATAGGTCAGATTAGATTATCAAATTTAGCTCTATTATCTATTGGAAATGAATATGCCAGTAAAATTAATTTTGATGAGGTATTGATAAATTTGCAGAAATGAAGGTACAAAAATGGAAACTATAAATCTCTTCTGTTACTGATTTTCACATTTATCTTTTCTCTTTTTGTGATTATATTAAATACTATGTAAAAACAATATACTTTATTCACTGAATTTTTAACATTCCTTGCAAAATGTTCCTTAGTTTTCTGTGATTCCTTAAAATCAATTATGTTTTAAGACTTTTTTTTTCAAGTTGATAACATTATTTAGGGGGTGATACCAGAAAGATCCTCCCGCGGTCAGAAGACCGTAGCTACGCCACTGGGTAGGAAGAATGTAGGTAAGGGTAAAGTCCAATGAGTGAGCCTTACATTTTCGAAGGAGCTACTTTGGTCACTCCTTTGAAAATGTAGGCGTTAGGTACAGTACAGTCGGAACAAAATCTTATAATGGATTGGGTTTCTGTATCTTACTGCCATGTCATGCTTTGTGGAGGAGGGGCTAAAATGTGATGACACCTGTAATTATTGCAATGATCTTCATAATCACAACAGGAAACTTCTATATACAGGTGACCCACGCTTAACGCTGATAGTTTGTTCCGGAAAAAGAGAGCGCTAAGTGAATCCGTGCTAAGCAAGCGCCGTATTCCCATAAGGTAACATATGTTTTTGTGAGTTGCGGTCTATTCCATAGGATATTTTATAATAATTAATAAATGGTAGTGAAAATATGCACCAATGTCGATTAAAAATATTTAATATTCAAAATTTTGTACATATAAAATATTCTACATTATATACACATATAATTATGAGGTAATTAACTAATGAAAATCATGAATTTATTAATTTGATGGCCTGTGCTCGAGTTTCGTATCTTTGGACTGAAAAATGTGTCGATTTTGGGTTGTGCTTTGGCCCTCTTCCTCTCGTTGTACATCATGTAGGGATTCATTTCTTTCTTCAAATTTCTTATTACCTTGGCGCTTTGTTCCATGTCAGGGTTGTTCTCCCGGAAATAATCACACATTTTTTCGAAAGCTTCACTAAGTCCTTTTGCAGTCAGCGACTTAATCGGTTCTACATCTATAGTATCTTGATCATCATCTTCCTCAATAGCAAGCTCTTGTTCTTTTATCATTTCCATTAGTTCTGCATTAGAGAGGCCATCCCTGTCGTTGTCGATCATCTTTTGTACGATGTCTTCGTTAATTTCGTGTAATCCTGCTTCTTTTCCGAGCTCAACAATTTGCATTTTAACATTTTCAACGGAATCATCAGGTTCCTGGGAATGCTTTATGCAATTTTTCCAAACTTTCCTGCACACTCCATTCATGGTTTTCTGAGTCACTTCATCCCAGGCACTTGAAATGTTGTAGATGGCTTTAATGTTATAGGATTCCAAAACTCCTTTAAGCTCGGTACATTTTCAGTGTTGATGGCTTTAATAGCTTGGGAAAAGGTGTTCCTGTAGTACGCTTTAAATGTGGTAATTACTCCTTGGTCCATTGGTTGGATCAGAGACAGTGTTTGGAGGCATGTAAAAAACTTTTATGTGATTGTTGAAGTCTTCTAAGCTCTCTTTGCTTGGGTGTCCTGGTGCATTGTCCATGATTAGAATTGCTTTGTAACCAATGTTATTTTTTTGCACAATTTTTTTTCCACTGCAGGACAGAACTCAGCGTAACAATCAATGAAAAGAGGCCTGGTTACCCAAGCTTTTTTATTAGCCTTCCAGATTACAGGTAGGTTTGATTTAGCTAAACCTTTAAGAGCCCTTGGATTTTCGGAATGGTAAACTAAAAGGGATTTTAATTTAAAATCCCCTGCAGCGTTACCACTCAACAACAAAGTTAACCGATCCTTCGCCGCTTTGAAGCCCGGCATGTTTTTTTCTTCTTTCGATATGAAACTTCTTTTAGGCATTCGTTTCCAAAAAAGACCTGTTTCATCTATGTTAAAAACTTGTTGAGCAGTATAACATCCCTCTTCAATAATTTTAACAAATTCTTTTTTGAAAGTTTTGGCTCCTTGTTGATCTGCACTTGCAGCTTCTCCCTGTATTGCTACGTTGTGCAGGTTTTAGCGCTTTCTAAATCTATCAAACCAGCCCTTACTAGCATTAAATGGTTCCACATTTTTTTCAGGGTGAGCTTCCTTCAAATCTTCACATAGGCTCTTCGCTTTTTCTTTAATAATAATTGAACTTAACGGAATTCTACGTTGAATGTTGTCTTCAATAAAATTATGTAGAAGTTTCTCCATTTCAATCATAATAGCTGGCCTAGCCCTAGTCAATTTAGTTGCCTGCAGGGGAACAGCTGGTTTTCCAGCTGCTAAAATTGATTCTTTATTTTTTATGATTGTTCTTACAGTTGAACCTGCGAGTCCTAAATTATTGCACACATCCACTTGTCTTTGACCGGAATCAATTCTCTTCAAAACGTCTAATTTAATTTTCAAACTCAATGTTTTTCTTACCTTTCCAATCTTTGCACCACGTCCAGACATTGTTGCTTTTTCATTCTTATCCGCCATAACTCTCTGCAAATGTAACTGCGTTGCACTGATTGTGATACGATGTTCGAGTACAGTGAACTGACCGTATTTCTAACACTGTATGCACTGAATGATATCTAGAATTCCTCTGGCAAGTGAGCTGAAGACGGTGACAAATGTTTTATTTATCTGAAAAGTTCGATTTTACCGTGCAGTAAAATCAAATGGTTGTTTATTGCATGAAAAGTACTGTAATCAATTATGGTGTGAGTCATGGAGAATGTTTTTGGAATTTCCAAAACAGTAAAACAAACAAATTTTATGTACTTCGGGTGACCACAAGGTCAGAGGAGTTCAGAAGACAAGAGAATACTGTAAAAGAAACAGCACTGCATTTAGCACTCATGGGATTGATTGTGTGAAAAACATTTTGCAAGTTATAGTTCCCACAGTAAAACAAAAGAAGAGATAGGGAGTAAATCTATTTTTCGATAGGGTATACAGTATCTTTCTATTACAGGTCAGAACAGAAAATGCAGACTTCGTAACAGCATATGACACTGGATGGTAAATTTTTTCAGTTTGTGTACTAAAAAAGAATTTCTCCCTTGAAACTATCCACACCAAGAAAATAGAGCATATTGAAAGTTTCAATTTTGTACATAGAGTAGAAATTATAAAAATAATTACAGTAGTTAATTTCATGGTGGCTATTTTCTCCTTTTGCCAAAAAAAAAAAAAAAAAAGGCTTAAAAACAGACTGGACTGAAGAAGGATTTGCCAAAAATTCAATCTGTATGCTATTAAAATAGCGTTACAGTGAGTTTTGACAGCGTTATAGTCAGATACGGGTTATAATATAAGAATAGCGTTATAGCGAATCAGTGTAAAGCGAACCGTGTTTTAACGGGGGCCTGCTGTAATGAATTTCCTAAGTATAATGAATTGCACTACTTGAAACAAATAACATAGTGAAAAGGCTCATCTGTAACTTATATGTCCTATATTTGTCATCATCATTTATCTCACCTAAATAAACGGAAGTGAAGCCAAGGTCATGTTATTGTTTTAAAGTAGTGCAATACCTGGCCAACTTGTATTGGAAACAGTTCTACTGTAATACTAAGATAATTGCAATATTTATTGCAATTTAAATCAGCTATCTATCGGAAAAAAAAAAAAAAGTAGTACAACAGTCCAAGTGCTTTTATGTATCAAGTACAATAATTTTATTAAACTCTCATAGTATGAGATTTTTGTTCAGAATTTTTACTCGAGTTTTACTTATTTTAATGAATTATTTAAATAATGTAAGTTTCACAAGTTATTAGATTATATATATATACAAAATTATGTTAACACTTATATGGAATGAACATTTGAATGTTATTTTATTTTTTTTTCAGATATAATGGCAGATAGGTTAATGCTAAAAGAAAGAAGAGTGGTGGCAAGCTTGACGGAAGTGTTTCGTTCTCCAACCATAGTCTGCAACAAGTTCCAATTGACAATTTCAACAAGATCCACCAAGCTGTTTAACGATTTATCGTATATACGAAAAGTTTGTTCAAACTGGCTCGGTTACAGTCAACTACAAAGGTAATGCTGGATGTCCCAGAACAGGTAGAAGTGAAATGAACATCGCTGTTGTTCAGCTTTCAATTCTGAATAGTCCAGGAAAGTCTACCAATCGATGCAGTTTGGAAACAGGGATTTCACAGAAAACTGTGTGAAGAATTTTAACACAGGACCTCGGAATGTACCCATACTATATCCAACTCATCCAAGCATTGACAGTTCAAATATGTGTTTGTGTGGAATGCTGCCAGATTTTAGCAGAAACGGCAAACATCCAACTGGACATTGCATATCAGATGGCATTCAGTGATGAAGCCACTTTTCACATTAGCAGTCATGTGAACCAACACAACACAATCTTTTGGGGTACCGAAAATCCATGAGTACTTCATGAGCATGAATATGCCTCCCCAAAGGTGAATGTCTAGTGTGCTGTTACCACTGCTAGTGTAATTGGACCTTACTTTTTTGATACCCCAACAGTGAATTCCGAATCCTACTTACATATGTTACATATGTTGCAGTCCTATGCCATTGATGAACTTCCACTGATAATACGCTCAGCGGGGTATTTTCAACAGGACGATGCACCTGCACATTTTGGTCATATTGTTTGTGATTTCCTACATAACACATTTCCACAAAGATGGATAGGAAGATGTGGGCCTGTGCAATGGTCTCCCAACTCCCCTGATTTGACGCCCTGTGACTTTTGGTTGTGGGGTATGGTGAAAGAGAGAGTATACAGCATGAAAGTTCAGAATATCAATGAACTTAAGGAAAGAGTTACGAATGTGGTAACATCTATTCCCAGAGAATTATGCCTCAGGGCTTAAATGCTACTTTCAATCATTTCCTATTGTGCATTGATAACAATGGACAACAGGTTGAGAACTTACATACATAACATTCCACATATATAATACAATAAATGCTGATTACAGTAAATGTTTTTTCCCTATAAGTGTTAACATAATTTTGACATGCCCTGTATATATATTATTTATTTATCTTTATTATTTTTCCCCCCAAATGGTAAACTTAAATCATTGTTAGAGTGAAAATGCAAGTACTGCACCTCTGTGCTTATATAATTTTACTGGTATGACATGCTGATAAAAATATTTCAGATTGTTTCTAATAAAACATCCAGCTGGCACAACTTTTTAAATATATTTAAAATGTGTTTTATTATTATGGAAACCTAAGTTGTTTTCTTTATTTATGTTGCCATCAAAAATTAAGGGTTCAACATATCTACACAGTGTTGTTGACAGTGTAGATATGTTGAAAAAATTGGTAAAATAAAAACCTATAGTAATACACACAGAGCAGTAAGACACAGAGTGGCCACTTGCTCAATTACTCTCAGCCCTTGCAGTTAATATAAAGAAGCCCAGTATACTGTACATTGAGCTTATTTATAAATACTATGAATTTAATGGTTTGTACCATGACAGGCCTCCACAGCCGAGCAGTGGTCAGGAGCAGGAGTGCAATAGCACATGCTCTTTGAGTAGACCGAGGTTCAAGCCCCTTGGCTTGAACTAAATATCGTTGATCTGCCAACCTGCACTGGACCAGCATGGCAGATTATGGTCCATTCCCTCAACATGAATTGTTGAGGAGGCATCCATCCTGCATGGGTTGATAATGGCTGCAGTTTACCTTTTACGATGAGAGACTGTCACAGAAACAAAAATACAAGATAAACTCATAGATAAAATATCTTGCAAATACTGCGACTATTTTATTAAAATATCAACTCTACAGCAAAATAAATTTTGTCATATTACAATCATAGGTAATATTTTGTACTAATATGGCTGATTTATGAGTGAGAAAAAAAAATTCTGAAAATAAATTATTGCATGATTCTAAACCACTAATTCCTCCTGTTTTTTTTTTTTTTCCCCTTAAATACAGAATAATGAGATTACATGTGGACATTTAATTCATAACAGACATTTCATATACTAATTTAGTAGAATATGAACCGGATATATTTTTATATGCTAAAGTTATTAAAATTGCTGAAATGGAACATTTTTATATTAATGTGGCAGTTGACTTTTGTAATATCATCATACAGTCTGGTATAATATTTTAACTACAAAATTTTTAAAAATATAAATATCTATAAAGTTAAAAAAAGAAGTTTAGTAATTACACCTGTATTATCTGCATCTTAACTTCTTTCAATAGTAAGGGATTCCTTTAGTCCTCTTCACCACCTTCAACCTGATATATATGTATACATACATAATACAAATTAAAATAATTTAAATTCCCTATTCATTACACATTATCTTATTTGCATTATAAATTTTAAAATAGTCATATTACAATGATGTTAAAATAAATATATTTAACTGTGCTTCTTGATGGTGTGGCATTATGAAACACGGGTGATGGCATGTGATGAATGTTACAGCCCATCTTAAAAGGCTTATAATGTGCACAGTTAGAGATACTACTTGACACCACCACTGATAGATTAAATATCTGAAAGTGAACACATCAGAGAGTCTAAATGCTGAAAAAACTTTATAGCAGTTTACTTTTTCTATGGTGTTTTTCTTTTTTTACTAAATCTACTGGAAAGTCATGTTTAAGTTGGCACAGTAAAATCACATTGTCATGGATTCAAAGAGCGGTGGTAAAATTTTGTTTTAAAGCTGTAACAAGTGCAACCGAAACAGTTGCAATAGTAAGTGCAGCTTATGGATATTATTATTATTAGCCATATGGTGCAAGGAAGCCTGAGGCTTATGCTGCACCAGCCAAAAAAAAAAAAAAAAAAAAATTTCTGAATTACCCTGAGAGAGAGAGAGAGAGAGTAGAAGGGAATCAACAAGAATAGAAGAATGATGATATCCAGCTCAGGACCCCTAGGTGTGCCAAGCCCATACTTACCAGATGTGAATCCCTGGGGTTAATGAAGTACTATCACAATCCAACAGTTTTCGCTGGTATGTGAAGGGTGGAAAGATGTTCAGGATGATATGTGGAGTGGTCACCCATCCCAGTCTTGTACGGACTTGACCATCGAAAAAGTCTGGCAGCTGTTAATGGAAGATCATTACTGATTCCTCAAAATGATAGCATACCAGCTTCACATCAGCAAGGATATTGGGGAGTTTGACTGTTGTCGAAGATTTAAAAAAAAAGGAAAGTGTGCTCACACTTCATACAGCATGCATTGACGGTGGAACAGAAAGAGGAACGAATTGCTGCATGTCGAGATTTGACAGACAGTGATCCAGACTTTTTTTTAAAAAATCATAAATGGTGATGAATTGTGTGCGTTGTGTACGAACCTGAAACAAAAAGACAATCAACTGCATGGGTTGGAGAAAATTTTCCGAGGCCAAAGGAACTCCAGTTCCAAAAGTTTTGAACCAAAATGATGTTGGTGATATTTTTTGACTGGTAGGGAGTTGTGCACAAAGAATTTGTACCAGGACAGACTGAATTTTACAGAAGAGTGACGGACAGACTTGAAAAGGATTGTGTTCAGCCAGACAGGGCCAACTCGGGTGAGTGGTTCTTGCTTCACAACAATGCACCTTCACACAACACGACCATTGTCAAGTAGTTTCTTTCATAGAAAGAAGTTACAGCTTCACCACCCCCTTCATCTTCATTGGGGATTTGGCATCTGCTGGTTATTTTCTGTTCCCCAAAGTGAAATCCCATCTGAAGGGGCACTTTTTGACAGTGTTTCAGAGATCCAAACCAGCATGAGAACAAGGTTCCACAAGATCAGTTCCACAGTGCCACCTGGAAGATGTACAACTGTGCACAGAGGTGCATCGAGTTACGGAGGGATGTACTTTGAAGATTAAATGGCAATAAATTTTTTTCATTGAGATTTCATATTTTTATTAATGTAGTCTTAAAATTTTTCAGACACACCTTGTTTTTTTTTTTTTTTTTTTTTTTTTTTGATAGTTGTTGGTGCATCAGCTGCTGTGGCCATATTGCACCTCCCAAGGTTTTTAGAGTACTTTGATCCAAGCCCGAGGCGGGAATCGAACCCGCGACCTTTGGGTTGCCGGGCAGGTACTTTACCCACTCGGCTAGCCCGGTCGGCGACACACCTTGTATATTGAGAACCACTCAAGAGCTGGATGTAGTCAATAATTTTGATATTGTTCACTTGGATTTCAGCTAAATATTTGACTTAGTCCAGCTCATGATCAAAGTAAAAATCTTTAGTGGATCACAAAATGTTTGCAATTAATGATCACTCTTCAGATTGGACATACACATGAAGTGGGGTTCCCCAAGGTAGTGGGATCACTATTTATAATTTTCTTAAATGACACTGACAAAGGAATAAAGGGTGTGACGTCAAAATTTGCAGGTGATATAAAGATCGGTAGAGTAGTTAATGATCACTGCCAAGCAGAGCTTCTTCAGGATGACTTAAACAGACTTCAGGGATGGTTAGAAAAATGGCAGCTATATTTTAATTCAGAAAAATATAAGCTCTTGCACTAAGGAAATAGCAACCGACAAAATAATTTATAGATGGGGAGTCATGATCCCACTCTAAAACAGTTGTAAGACTCAGTACCGTATCAAGATATCATTTTAAGGAGGGCATGACGACCAGGTTTATTGAGTGTTTTTTTTTTTAAGATAGACCTAGGAACACTTATACTCATGGTTGGGGGGGCATATGTCCCTTCTGTCCACCCCTGAATACACCCCTGGTAAGACCACACTTGAACTACTCTGTTCAAGTGTGGAGACCACATCTAAAAAAAAAAAAGAGCTCAAGCTTTTTGAAAGGGTCCAAAGATGGACAATGCACCTGGTGACATTAGCAAAACGGTGTCCATGTGAGAAAAGGCTTTAAATATGCGGGGCTACAGAGCTTGGTAACTAGGCACCTCATTGGAGACTTGACTGAGGTGTATAAGTGTGATTTTATATGTATGATGATAAGCAATTTTAAATTTCCTGAGAATACTGTTCTAAAAAAGCAAGTGTTCTTTTAAGCTGCAATTTTTAGGAAACTTTTAATAATGTTTTGTACTAAAAGATTTTATTTTTAATGTTGATCCAATTTCTAATTTTGCATCACTGAGTGCAAACTTCAGCATTGAAAGATAGATTGGAATTGAACTCAAGTCTCTCAAAATTAGTGACAAGTGGTGAAACCATTGTATTGTCATGGAGAACCCCAATGTAAGAGTCTATGGCACACAAAATCTTAAATTGGAGTAAGAGTCTATGGCACATACAGCTTTGTGCAGTAGTTTTTATAGAATTTAATCTGAATGAAAGCTTACAAGAGTTCCAGCAATGTTTAGAGCAGTGGGAGAAATAGTGGACTTTGTATTAACTGTGAGGAGACATCACTGTTCAGTGATGTCTCCTCATGACTAGTGGTGGGTCTGGGAGGGAGAAATCAGGGTAATCCCCCCCCCCAACTTGTTACAATTTACTCACACAAATTGTAACAAATTGGGGGAGGGGAAAAATTCAAGCTTAATTTTCAATTAATGTCAATCACACATATAATCTGGATCAACTCCTACCTTTGACTAAGGTAATCCTACCCTTTGTTATTGAACCAGCCCAGGAATGTTTGGCTCACATCTGTATATAATTTTAAATAACGTTATCTACAAATTGGTATTCAAAGCATTTGAATAAATATGGCTTTTCGACTATTGTAATTTATCTGTGCTGTCTTGCTATTTACATTCTTGCATAGTAAAGTCTATATATTGCTAAAGCATTGTGGTCTCTGCAGTTTCCCAATGGAGACAGAATATTTCAAACCCTCCTAGTAAACGTGGCTACCCACTCCTTACTAACCACTCCTGTTGGTTGTTGGTCAGAATCTGTCATGTGGCAAGCAAAGAGAACCAAACTGTTCTCCTTGTCTAGTGGAATTAACTGTCACTCTTCAACAATCAGCCATACAAATATAAAAGTCTGTTTGTTTTAGTAATTTAAAAGTTAATGGAATGCATTTAGGTTTGCAGAAAATAAACATATCACCAAATAAAATTACATGTAGCATGGTACGAGGGGGGGGGGAATGAAAAGTTTGTGGTCTGAGTATCAAAGGGTAGTGGTACAGTATTAAAAATTTCTGTACTAAATGTATAGAACTTCAAACAGTAATCCACCAAGTTTCAATAATGTCATTTTTTAATTATAGGGCTTGAAGTCAACAAAGTTGTGTGAATAAGAAAAGATGGATAAAATCAGTCACCGTGCAGTCGTCCAATATGTGAGAAAAAAGGGACTGATGCCAAAAGCAATTCATGAGGATATAGCTAATACATTGGGGGAAGATGCCCCTTCCTATTCATAGTTAAGAGATGGGCAACAGAATTTAAGCGAGGGAGGCAGAGCCTGGAGGATGACCCATGCTGTGGAAGATCTGCAACATCCATCACTCTAGAGGTTGTTGACAGTGTGCATGATCTGGCAATGAGTGATCGAGGGGAGGTGACCGTTCAGTACATTGCCATTGTCTTGGGAATCTCATCTGAATGTTTGTACCACACAGAGGTTCATGCTATGAAAAAGTTGTCAGCACACAATGCGTCCCAAAATTTCCCAAAGTTCGGTTCTGAGTTTTGAGGTAATTTGAGAAAGACTCTTTTGGCGGCACTGATAATTCAGTTTGCCTTGCTGTTGGCCGGGGTTTTTTGGTTATTTGGGCATATGTTGGCCTGTTTGGGTGGGTTGGAGGTGAGATGATTTGCTTTGCCTCTCGATAGGAAACATGGTTTGCTTTATTTTTTGAATAAGTTTTTCACTTTTCCAGCATTCACATGTTCTAGCATAGGCAGGGTGGTCTTTTTTACAATTTGGGCATATTGATTGAGTGACAGTACAGGCTTTGCAGTTGTGTTCTATTGACCCGCATTTTGCACAAGTAGGGGGTTCCCCGGCAAGCTGTCTAGGAATGTCCGTACTTCTGACATCAGAAACACCTCAGCAGGTTTGGAATAAATGGTCTGACATTGCATGCCGGATATCCGTCCTTAATGGATGTTGGACAATGTAGCATGTTAAACATCAAGGTCAGATTACCATCTTTTCTGGTGGAGATTCTCTTTACTTGAATAACTACTTGTTGTTTAAGTTCTTCTAGTATCTCCTCTTCGGACACGTCTAGTAAATCCCAGTCTGAGGTCACTCCTTTAGAGGTGTTCAGTGATCTGTAGGGTGTCACAGTGACTGGTAGTCCGGCAAAGAATTTAATGTTCAAAAGTTGCTCTGAATGTTTAGCGTTAGAGGTCTCAATGAGAATGTCTCCTGACCTCAGTCTTTTTACAGACGTGGGAGATCCTGCTCTCCTTTCTTATTCCTTTTGGACTCTAAATGGTGAGAGTTTCCCAACTGCATTTTCATCAGTTGAGTGGATAATTAAGAAGGTTGGACTAGGATAGATCTCTGTCTCGGTTTTCTGACGTTTGGCAGTTCCTGCATTGAAACTGTCTTTCTTTTTGAATGTCTGGGATGCGTCTGACAGCCCCGATAAATCAGAATTTGGTTTACTCATGATGATGTGCTCTTTTTGGCCCTGGGAGATTTTCTCTTCTCCCCAGGTTACCAGCCCTACCACGTGGAGGCAAGAGCGGTGCCACCTAGTGACCCAAGCAAAGAGAAGGTTAGTATGAACTAAAAATAAAAAGGGGGTTAAAGAAAGGTGCTTTCCTTTCTATGCTATATTATTTGAATAAGTCTATTTAAATCTGATACTCAAGAGTTAATGGACTTGCGAAACTCAGGAGAAACGTATTTACAGTAAAGCGTACCAGATAATCACTATGAAAGGCACTGTGGTCTAATATTGCTTGGCATTCGGGGCCTAAGAAGTGGCAATTGAAATTTAATTGACATTTGACAATACTGACATATGCAAGGTACTTCATATCCCAGATTACCATACTAGCTGTGTGTTACCACACTCAGGGCAGTGGAGAATGAAAAAGATCTGGGAATAATTGCATAGTCATATGTGAAGTTCTCTGAGCAGTGCAAACAGGGTATTAGAACAGCTTGTTGGGAATATAGGAATTTTTGCACCAAGGATAGGAAAGTGATTATCCCTTTGTATTAGCCAATTGTTAGGCCACATCTTGAATACTGCATATGTACATCTGTATGCAGTATTTCAAGAAGGACAAGAATCTGTTGGAATGGGCTGGCGGGTGGAGCAATAGGATGCTTCACCCAGGAGAGGCTTCATTTTTGCAAATGCATAATCTGGAGACTAGGCACCTGCAAGTAGATCTTACAGAGGCATTTAAGGCTTTGAATGGATTGAGTAAGCTCAATGCTGATGGAATCCTTCCTGATGCTCAGATTACACTCAAGGGGGCACAAATTGATATTGAGAATGGATGGTTGCAGATCAAATTTGTGGAAATTTGCCTTCGGCTAGAGAGGATGGTTGACTGTTAGAACAAACTTTCATCCAGTGTTGTTTCAGGAGATGGGTAATTTGAATAAATTCAACAAAGAACTAGATAAATTGTTAGAGAGGATGGTCAGGTGAAATGAGAAGTGTATTGCCATCATTTGTTACTACTACTACTATAAACTCACTGAACTAACTTTTATTCTTATTATTTATCCCTTCTATATCTAATATTTGGGGGAATCTTCCTCCTTGTATATATTCTGAAAATTAGAAATATACAGAAATTCAACTCAATGTCAACTAATATTTTCTCTATCTTAATCCTTCATATCGCACATCATATGGAAAAATGACAACTCAAAAAATGTGATTTTTCAGAAAAGCGAAAACAAATAAACCAGATAAGGTTTTATCTCAATTGTGGGCATTAATAATAGATTAGAAAAAAAATTACCAGCTTGATAAAGTGCAATAAATCTTTCTAACAGATTTTATAAATATTATTTCAAATTTGTGTTACCATGACTACCGTGGAGGCCTTACCATGACCATGAGTTGTGTCACTTTTCTTATTTGTTATTTATGTTTTTTCAGTTGTGACACTTTTAATATAGGAAAGGTACAGAAAAATTAATATTTGAAAATAGTTTAAACAAAAATAGCATATTCAATATATTCAATAAATTCAATATATTCAAATGAAAATATATTTTGAAATGAACAATGTAACAAAAACAAACAAAAACTTAATTTTAATTAAAACAATACAATAATTCTCTTATTAATCAAAATAAGGTTTACAGTTTGAATGCAGAAACACAAAACGGTTTGCAGCTTTTAGGGATATGATTTTTTTAATCAGGTCCAGGATATCTGATTTTTTTTTTTTTTAATCTGAAATTTGTATCTTCTTTGTTTATGCTGATTTCATTTTGATAGTTTTAACCTGCGATGACTAACATCTCTTGTTAGTCAATTTTTTTATAGTCCTCTTGCTGGTTTGATGTTTTTATGAAGAATGTGATGGGACTACATTTTTCAACCTTCAGTATCTTGATTTCGCCTAATTTTACATTTTCATTATCTTCCAGCTTTGAGTTGTTCCCGTAATGCTGACAAACGTTTTTAAAATCGATGAAATCGTCATGGGTCATTTCACTTACTCTATATGGGTTTCCTCATTTCTTCACTGCACATATTAACGTAACATACTGCCAAGGAATATAAACTGATCCCTATTTTAATGCTTTCTTTATGGATTTTTCTATCATGGAATGCATGTTATCCCTTTCATTTTGCATATGCCTGTAATTAGGAACTTGTGAGTGGACTTAGTACTCAACGTAGATGCAGCATGCATGTTCATGGTAACAGTGAATTTATTCTTCTGTTGACCACTGCAGTTGTCTGAGTAGAATCTCAAGGTAATCTCAAGATCAGTACTCTTCATGGATCTGGCATTCTCTTCTAAATATTTGTAAATGCAAGTGTCTATTTCTATGGGCCTCCAGTTACCTTCACCCTCATGCCAGAAAAAACATTGTACTTTATCACTTTTAAGTTCTGAAATTGTAAAGTTATGGCGGTTTAATTTAGATTTGTAATAGAATAAGGAAATATCACCCCCCATCACCTAAGTCACAATTAAAAAAGTGTCGCTTTACCAGCGCAAAACATAGTCTTGTCTGCTACAACTCTGATGTGTCACTTTTCTACTGTGACCAGTGGTGATAACTGCTTAGTAGAAAAGTGACATAACTGCACTCTACTGGATCAAAATTGGAGTTATAAATGTTTTTTTTTTCCCCCAGGATGTGCCGTTCAAGCTTGTGCAGTTGCATCCTCCTATAATATTAACTTGAATTTGACAATTTTTGATTTGTGTCACTTTTCCATACAATGTGTGATATATGGAATGTAGAATATTATATATCCCTTTTGTGCTTGGGGTTATCATAAAAAATAAAATAACCTGACTTCTGAGTCAGTTATTTAGGTGGTAAAATAAATGAAAGATAAATATTTTACAAGGGAACTCCCATTATGCAAGAACCTTTTACTCATGAAAAAATGGTCTTATACACAATATGACAGATGAAAAAAATTCAAATATTTTACAAGGAAAAACTCCTTAGGTGGAAACTATATATGCATTATCTATGAGAAATATCTTCCAAAATTCTTAGGTTCAGTATGCAAAGCAAACTCTGAAGCCTATTGTCCAAGTTAAGATTAACATAACTTGGTATATAAATGGTATTTATACCAAGTGGCTATCTACAATAAGTGCTATCTACAATAAATATGAAAAAAGTAATTTTAAATTGTAGAATATTTTCAAACTTACAATACTTTCAGGACCTTCTTCAGCATCATCGCCTACTTCACCAGATTCTTCAGCTACTTCAATAGGTATCTCGGGTTTTGGTTCATATTCTGGAGATATCTGATGTGCAGATACTGGATTTATCACTGAAGTTTCATTAACTGCTCTTACAGCATCAACAATCAATGCTATAAAATGTAAATTAACAAATTTCATCAAAATGAACTTTAGAACAGTGTTTCTCAACCCTTTTTTCATTATCGCCCCCTAAAGGGCCTTTTTAGACAATTTTTTTTCTATTTCCCCCCCATGAAATTTTAAACAAGAAAATACTTTATACATACTCTTTTTATTCACTGGGATCCCTGAGCCTGATGCTTCTTAGCTAAAAATTCAATATTCGGTATGATGTTAGTAAGTTTAATTCTAATGTCTCCTCTTGAACATATATCAATTCTGTCTCTTTTGTAAATATTTTATTTATTGAACTAAAACCACTTTCAACCATATAAGATGTTGGAAAACAAAGAAGTACTCTGGCCATTTCAGACCACATTGTTGGATAAAGAAGTTCAGTTGGTTTTGATCTCCACAACTCATCCATTCCATCTTTTTTGAATTTCAAATATTTCCAGTTTTTCAGTGAAGGCTTTTAACATGCATTTGCAGTCTGTCACCATAATTAATTTCCCTTGAAGTTGAAGTGATACCTCATTAACTTTTTGAAAAATCCAAGCCATATAGTATATGTTGTTTTTGTGTTTGCTGATCCCCTTTGCTAAATCTGTGTCTCCTTCGCTTTCTAAAAAACTAATTATCGTATCAAAAAAGTTTACAAATCTTGTTAGACAGTTTCCTTCAGAAAGCCATCTGACTTCTGTGCTTAAAAGAAGCCTCATATACTGTTCTTCATTATCAACACAAAATTTTCTGAAAAGGTGATTATAATTGCTATGTGACTATTTTACTGATGGTCTTAATAACTATACTGAGAGAGTGATAAAGAACTGGACTAATATTTTTTGCAACCAGATGATGTCGGTGCACAATGCAATGTATCGCAAGAACTTCGGGATGTACTTCCTTTAGGTGGGCTATAAAACCTTTATGTCTTCCAACCATGGAGGTAGCACCATCAGTGGCACAGGATAGCAAATTTTCCAATAGTACTTGTTTTTCAACAAACCATGTTTTTACAGCAGAACAATATGGATGCTCCAGTATAGTCAGTTTCTATAGATTTTACAAACAACATCTCTTCTTGAAATTTATAATCATCATCGAAATAACAAACGTATGCCATTAGAAGGGCCTTATTGTCAGTAACTGTGGATTCATCAATCTGAATAGAAAATTTTCTCATTTTTAGTTTGTCAATTTGCTGCTCTTCAATGTTAACTGACATCTCATCGATTCGTCTTCGAACTAAATTGTTGCTAAATGGCAATGCTTTTAAAATACTGAAAGGATTTTGATGCATCACTGTTGAAATTACAATCTCTAATGCGGGTCGTATAACAATCTCAGCAACTATATGAGCACTACCAGTTTTTGCAATGATTTCTGCAATTTTATAAGACGCAATCATTCCATCGTCATTTGTTTGCGTGTTCTTCTTAAATAGGAAATTGTTTTTTTTTTTGGCTGATGCTGTATAAGCTTGCTTTCTTGCATCATATGCCTCTACTAATGCAAGTAACAGTGTTACATTGCTCAAAATTCTGTTTTAAAATTTTAAAATATTTAATATGTTTACCAACTTTATCAGGATGTTTCCTTTTTAAGTGATCTAAAAGTCTTGATGGTTTCATAGCCTCATTTGAAAAAGAACTATTACACATAAGACACATGGGCTGTCTTAAGTCGAATGGGCTTTCAATAAAACCATAAGCTAGATATTCATCCAGATACCATCGACACTTTTTTTTCCGAACTTGACATGATTGATGATGGGTTGAATAACTACAAAGAATTAAATAATATTTTTTGAAACATTGAACCAGAGTTGGACAATATCTTACCATACTTAGACACCCTTGTCTGACGTGAATGAAGACAACTGTCTACCGCAGACCAATGTGTGCTGGCCAATTTACCAACTATCGGTCAGCACACATGCGCAGCCATCTTCTTGGCACTACACGGACCTTGTTAACCCATGCCTGGACCCATTCTAGTTCTGTGGATGAGAGGTGCACTGAGATTGCAGTGCCTCAGTAGCCAGGTAGGCAGGAGTGACAGTGCATAGCAAACGCTTCTTGATTAGACCGTGGTTTGAGCCTGTGACCACCAAATACAGAGGATGCGGAAAGGTCAGGGAATGACCACCGCATATCCCAGGAGCAATATGGTCTTAGTTGCTAATGCTCCTAAAAACCAAATAACAAACAAACAAACAACCGAGATCGCTAAGGTCAAGGCAGATCTTGCAATGTGTGGCTATCCCACCAGTACGCTTGAAAGGTGTGACCTGCAGACACATGACCACATAGCGACCAACAGGAACATTCAAGGTAATGATTCCACCGTGAGTGCCTTTATCTCATACTACCCAAACCTATCACAGCAGGTTTCTAGGGTCCTGAAATCACATGGGATAAAGTGTGTACAGCTCTCGGACAGGAAATTGTGATCCCTCATCTCTAGAGTGAAAACACCGGTTTCCACCTTACTACAAAGTGGATTAGTCTACCGCATTTCTTGCTGTGACCACTAGCTGGTACTTGGGAGAAACTGGGAGACGGCTTGGCAAACGCCTTTCAGAATATGAAAGAGCCATTCGCTTAGCGGACATAGAAAACTTGGCCATTGCCAAGCACTTCTGGTCAACCCCACACAACATTGACCCGCACAGTGACATCGTGGTTGTTGATCAGTCCCGCCATTACCAGCACTGCGCCTGATTGGAGTCATTGACATCACGTGCTCTAATACGTCAGTCGACAGAAGCAGTGGATGTCATGTCCACCCTATTATTGAAGCAACCATTCTCATGAGTGACAAACATTGGCAATGTTCGCATACGTCACAACCACAGGCTTCAACATCAAACAGTTAACTATTACATCACGCAGTTTACTATACATGACTGGCACTACATGCCCACACCTTATGTTCTATGTTCCTAAACTGTCAGTTTGACTGATGATGGTTACCATAATAACTGAAAGCTATTTGTACTGTATGTATTTAATATATGTTTTACAATTTAATATTAAACTTGTCATTTATTTATTCTGTCTTCCGTTTCGCTCTGTGCTACGTAATAACTCACCAGAATTAAATAATAAAATATAAACTATTTTTATTTAACTCTCGTAGCCCATGTCACTCACAAAATCATCGTGGATCAAAAATAAACAACAGACAAACATTTCCTCATCCCATCCACCGCCAAGGTCGCTGCTGTCGGAATGGTCCAAACGCCAAGGATTGTGGAGACATTACCTCTGAAAGCACTTAAGCATTTAATGCCTATGCAAAGGTGGTTGAATTAAATCACACCCACTGTTTTCCTTTTATCAAAATTTCTCACTCACTCCTAATATTATATTAGGAGTGAGTGATATACTTATATGTTAAATATCAGTTGTCTCAGGGGGAAAAGAAAACCCAATGAGAGAAATTAAATATTAAGGAATAAGATGTTGCCAGGTAGGGTTGAACTTTGGAGGGCCACAAACTATTGTAATATCCATGATTTTTTTGCCCCTCAAAAACCAATTTTTGCCCCCTTGGGGGAAATATCACCCCAGTTGAGACCCTCTGCTTTAGAAGTATAAAGAACTAAAAGCTGCTTTAAGGTAATGAGCATGTAACTTTCTTATAGGAAAAAAGAATTACATTCTTCATAAAAATAAGTTTTTCTTAAACAATACAATATTAGGTACCATCAAAATCAAGTTAAAAAGTAGATTTACTAAATACTGCATTTTCCAAAGTGCAACCTATGGCTCAGTACCAGTCATTGGGGAGGAAGGGACATGTTCCATAGAAATATACAAATGATGGCACAATATTATTATTGTGCAACATTCAGGAATGTGGCAAGTCATAACATATAAGTGTTAAACTAGTTTCTCATCTTTGATTTTCTTCAACAAGTAATGTCAACCACATATATCATTATTATTACTAAAGTAATTCTAACCTTTGTTACTGAAAGATAGAAACTGATTGATTATTGAAGCAGATTTAACCTGGAAGTAGTGGTGGGTAACCTGACAGTGTTGCAGATTTAACCTGGAAGTAGTGGTGGGTAACCTGACAGTGTTGCAGATTTAACCTGGAAGTAGTGGTGGGTAACCTCGAAATAATGTTCCCACATTAATCAGTGATTAAAAATCTGACATTTTTTCTACTTACTAAATATAGTGAAACTTTTATTGAAATTGTTTCTGAAGCGTTTTTTTTTTTTTTTTTTTTTACACTTTTCATATAAAAATTTCACACAAGAACATGCCAGGTGACCTTCCACAGTCTTTGCACCTATTTGCCTTTTTGCTTGAAGAGTGACTTGGTGCTGGACAAGCACTGATGTGTTTGTTAAAATTACTTGTTTTTATCTTCCTACTAACATCTACAGTCTATTAGGGGAGCTAATTGTTTTTGAAAGATTTATTATTGTTTTAGCATTAGCATTAATTTTCATTGTTAATCAATTAAATAGTATTTAAATGGGAATCATGCCCCAGACTAGAACATCAAAGCAACAAGAACAAACTAGTGGGGATGCTGTAGCTCAAGGAGAACCAAAGGGGGCGATTCTCCAACACATCACAGCCTAAAAAAATATGCAACTTGTGAAATGTTAGCAACCTTTCTGGAACAGGACATGATCTAGCCAAGGAGGATATCTTTATGTTTGCTAGATGCAGACAGTGTAAAGAAATTAGGCACCAACTCAGCATTCTGATTGGCTTCTATGAGAGTCAGAAGAATAGGAAAGATGCCGTCGAAACAAATTAAAATAGGGAACCATGAAGCTCTCAGGTGCCCAACTCAAGACCAGAACTCACTCTTGTGCATCAGGCAACAGAGTGGCAGTCTTCGGGAGCTAGTTATTGTCGGTGACTCTATTGTCAGGGAGACAGGAAATATATTATGCAAAAAGGATAGGTGGAATGGGGGATTTTAATTTTCCAGATATTGACTGGAACTTGTGAGTTGGTCACTGGCACACTAGCAAGACTTTTGTGGATTTATTGGAGGATTGTTTACTATCCTTGGCGTTTGGACCATTCCGACAGCAGCGACCTTGGCGGTGGATGGGATGAGGAAATGTTTGTCTATTGTTTCTAGTTTCGAAGGGCAAACAGAGGGAGTAATACTCTTGATCTGATTATCAGTAGTGATTATTCATGCATTAAGAATTTGCAGATAAATGAACTACTAGGTGACAGTTATCACAGCGTACTGATGTGAGATTTACCTAAAGGTGTAACTACCATCAAGGGTAAAGGGAATGGTTTTTGTTTTTGTAAAGGTGACCACAATGGTCTCAGACAGTTTTTAAATTATATATAGTGGGATCAACCTGATGATGTTTAAAACAGAGAATTCTAAATGGGAAGCCTTCAACAAATTAATGTTGGGAGCTACTAGGCTTTTTATACCAACTAAGAAATACTGTTCAAGATTTAGACCTAAATGGATATCAGATGAACTAATGAGGCTTGTGGCAGTTAAGAAAAATGTGTGGGATGCATACAAATTATAAGGTGACATAGAAGCCTATTGCAGATATAAGATAATCTGTAATCAAGTCACAAAGGGTGTTAGGCAAGCAAAGGCTAATTATGAGAAATCCTTGGCAAAGGATACAAAGAAAAACAACAAGGGCTTCTTTACTTATGTAAACTCTAGAAGGAAGGGGGTTGAATCAGATTGGTACACTTGATGTTGATGATCCGGCTAAGATAGCTGGCAAACTGAATGAGTATTTTGCATCTACATTCACACATGAGGAATTCTGTAAGGAAGGGGAGGACAGAATTTTAGTAAACTCTCAAATGGAGCTAAATGATTTTGTAATAACGGAGAGCAAATTAGAGGAGAAATTGTTGAAGTTAAACATAAAAGAGGCACATGGGGCAGATGGAATCTATGCAGTTATACTGAAGGAGGCAGCTAGGGAAGTTAGCAAACCCTTAGTCATAATTATGAGAGCATGCTTAGATTCAGGGAAGGTCCCCATGGACTGGAGATGTGCAAATGTATTCCCAATTCACAAAGGGCATTCAAAAGTTGACACAAATCATTATAAACTTGTTAGTTTTAACTTCTGTTCTGGGGAAAATAATGAAGTCATTGGTTAAAGAAGCGATACAGGATCACCTAGAAAAGACCACTAATAGTTCAGACACAGCATGGGTTTGTTAAGGGGGAAGTCTTGTCTGACCAATTTGATTGGATACTAAAAAGTGGTCGCAAAGGAACTGGATGCAAAAATTTATTTTGATATCATATATTTGAATTTCAGGAAAGCTTTTCATACTGTTGCACACTGAAGACTGCTTTACAAATTGGAGCAGTTTGGCATTAAGGGCAAGTTGCTGCAATGAATAAAGGATGGTTGAGTGGGAGACAGCCTAGAGTGGTAATAAATGGACACTGCTCTACATGGACTAATTTTATTAGTGGAGTCCCTCAGGGTGCTGGGCCCATTGTTGTTTTGTGTATTTAGCAATAATATCGATGAAAGTATAATAGGCTTAATGTCAAAGTTTGCAGATGATACAAAGGTTGGTAGGGTTGTTAATGACAGCAAAGACAGTATGCTACTGCAACAGAATTTAGAAAAGTTAGTCAGATGGGATGAGAAGTGGCAACTAAAGTTTAACATTGACAAATGCAAAGTACTGCAAAAGTACTTTAGAAAAGTTAGTCAGATGGGATGAGAAGTGGCAACTAAAGTTTAACATTGACAAATGCAAAGTACTGCATATGGGTAGCAGCAACCCAAGAGAAACGTACTAACTGTGTGGTACTACACTCAGGGAGGTGGAGAATGAAAAAGACCTGGGGGTAATTGTGCAGTCAGATATGAAGTTCTCCGAGCTGTGCAGATGGGCTGCCAGAGCAAGTGTTGGAGTTTTGTCAATGATTAGGAATTTTGCTATCAGAGATAAGGAGGTGATTATCCCCTTGTATAAGGCAATGGTCAGACAACATCTTGAATACTGCGTACAGGTCTGGAGGCCTCATTCTAGCAATGATGTAGAGTTGCTAGAATGAGTAAAGAGAAGGGCAACAAGATTGGTGAGAGGAACAAATGGGTGCTCTTACCAAGAGAGGCTTAAGTTCTGCAAGTTGCAGCATATGGAGACTAGGCACCTGCAAGGTGATCTGATTGAGGTGTGTAAGGCCTTAAATGGTTTGAGCAGGCTCAATGCTGATGGGATACTTCTGCTTGCTCAGATAAAGATCCTGATGCGACATAGGAAAATCAAATTGAGGAAAGACAGTTGTAGTATAGATGTGCAGAAGTTTGCCTTTACCCAGTGGGTAGTTGATTGCTGAAACAGACTTCCATCTATTGTTGTAAAAGTTGATAGCTTAAATAAATTTAAGGCTGAATTAGAGAAACATTTGGAGTGAACAGATAGGTGAAATGGGAAGAATTTTTTTTTTTTGCATGATGCTATATAAGCTTGCTTTTTTGCATCATGAGCCTTATTTGCTCTTGGTTTTATAATATTTTTCTGTTTTATTATTGCCTTTTTAAATAATCAATATACTTACAGTCAACAAGTCTACATGATGTTTCCAATGCAGTCACTTCTTTATCTACTTCTTCCATTAGCCATGGCCAAAAAGTTTCTTCAACTTCTGTTGAATAAGAAAAGAGGATATGCAAGTAAAGAAATTTTAAAAATAAAAATTAAATCTGAAAATTCTATAGAGCAGATATTTACTTTATAAATCAAAACAGTTCAGATACAGAAAATTGTTTACAAAATCATTACAAAATTGTTTATCATCTAATTCATATAAGTTAGGCAATCTACAACAGAACAATTTTTTCTAATTTCTTTTAAAAGTAATTAAATTCAAATATTGGATGTATGATAAAATGTAATAATCAAAATGTTTATGTTGAATATTTATTTTGTTTTATTTATACTACTGTGCGATAATAGTTGGAACAAGTTATACTGGTCAGGTGTGTGTTTATGTTAGTAGTGATGTGCATGAGCAAAAAAAGTAGAAATTTAAAATTGTGGAATTGTATCTGATATTTAAGCATTGGAAGTAAATTTTAAAGTGCTACTGAAAAGTAGAAAATGTTGTGGAAAAAATATGAATTCAAAAAGTGCTGGACACATGAATTTAAAACTGAACTGCCAACACATAACCACTTCAAAGTTATGTGATAATTTTGAGGCAGTGGTACAGCATAAGAAGTTGTACTACATTATGCCGAAACCTTTCCTGTAATTTTTCATGTATTATGAAAAATTACAGTAAATTTGCCAAAAATTTTCATGTAATAGTGTTCCCCGTGAGATCGTTACTTACAAAACCAGTATACAAGTCCTGAAAGTGCCGTATGGAAAACATATGTACTAAGATTGTTGTAATGAAGTTGGCCCAGATTGTCCAATTTGATTTTGTAAACAGTTTTCAAGAACATATGATAGTGATGCATTCTGACTTAGTGGTGTGAATGAAGCAACTTTTAAACTTAAGCAAAGTCGAGTTTGCTGGTTCTCTGTTAACTCATATTTAAAAGTGCTTAAACTACCAGGGATATTCTTGTGTGGACTGTTTTGAAATGACTGATAAGGCCATTTTTCTTTGTAGAAACTGTCACTGCTTTTCCCTAATTACAACTGTCTCAGGAGAACTGTATTGCTATACATTAATGTGACATATAATGAGGGATTATTTTTACTTCTAACAAGGTAGGTCACTGCTTTAATATTATGCTGTTTCAGGTTATCACTTTTGGGAATGTTTCTATTTGGATATTCAAGCAATGTAAAGGGATATCATGGAGAGTGGCATGTGGCCATGATGTGGTCAATAATCATAAAAGAAAAAATGTTCAGCTCTTCACATTTGTTCTAAATATCTTTGTTTACTTTGATTTGCTGTTCCAAGATAATGGACTTCCTTTGGTGTTCTCTTTTTGTAAATTATATAAACCTTGACAATATGATACCTTATAAACAACAAATATATGCAAATTTTTTTCAATTTTCAAAAATCAGCATATTCATAAACATACAAACTTTTTATATTTCTTGAAGTGTAATTTAGGAGTCTAAATATTGTGATCCCTCATGTCAGACTTTATGTGATTGAAGGAGGGAAAGTTACTAAAAATAATTTAGAACCAAAAGTATTATATAAACAATAGCTGAACCAAGTTTCAAACTAGAACTAATATAACAAAGATATGCACAGAGCAGTTCAAAGTTATGCAAATTCCTGTTGGTTAAAGCTGTATGAATGACTAACCTTGCTGATCTTCAGGAAAAAATTATGCTGACAGCACTGGCTTCTGGCTAGCTGCAGTCGTGGTCCTTCAGTGGTCAAGGCAAAGCCGTGCGAGGTCAGTGTGCATGTGTACTAACCTCACACACTGGAATTTCAGTGATTGACTGACTGTTGTAAATAGATTCAATATACAAGGAGTGGTATGAAAGTAATGCCTCCTATTTTTTTCCTCAGAAAATTTGATTCCTACAACTATGCCTTTTACATCAATTAATCCTCAATCATTAATAAACACACTATTATTTTCCACAAGTCACCACTGTTTACTATGCACTTCCACCATCTCTGAGTCAGACACTGTATTCCAATTCTGTAAAAATACTTACTCTTGCTCTGGAGGGCTTCGCTAACACTGCTTGAGCTAGCTGTTGTCCACAAAATGGGTTCCACAAAGTGCATCCTTCAGAAGGCCGAAGAGGCGATAGTCAGAAAGTGCAAGATCTGGGCTATGAGAGGGGTGAGGAAGAACAGTGCACATCAGTTTTGCAATGGCCTCCATCTGCAAACTGGTGTGGTATCATGCATTGTCATGGAGAAGAAGAACCTCATTATGGTTTTCTTCTGTTCGAACTCTATGGATGCGGGCTTTCAACTTTCCTACATATCGATCTGAGTTTATTGTGGTGCCATGCTCCAAGAAGCCCACAAGAAAGATCCCATCTTTGTCCCAAAACACTGTTGCCATGACTATACCGACAGAAGGCTGTCTTTTGAACTTCTTGCACGGTTCATTTCAGGGTCATAATGGTGGACCCATGTTGCGTCACCTGGGATTATTTGTGAAAGAAAAACCTCTCCTTCATTCTTGTAGCACCAGAGAAGTTCTGTATAGATGACTTTTCAGGCTTCTTTGTGCTCTTGTGTCAGCACTTTTGGGTGCAAACCTTGTTGTAGTTCCTTTATGATGGTTATCACAGCAGGTTTCCCTATACCTACTGCATTGCACAATTCGTGTGTTGTGATGTGGCAGTCCTCTTTGATCAGCACATCAATCTGAATGTCACTGATGTTACTGGCCAGCCACTTCAGGACTTGTCAACAGTGTCACTTTCCCCACTCCTAAAGTGTCTTACCCAACATCTAACTGTACTCACATCTACAGTATTGTCACCATAAATATTTTTGAGATGTGTATGAATTTCGACAGGCGGTCATTTCTTCCTTGGTAAGAAATTCAATCATCACTCTTTACTTGATATGTATATCTGTAATTGGTGCCACCCAAAATCCTGACAGCCAGATTGCCGACTGCCGAAATCCCAACATACCGATTGTATTTAAAAAAAAAAAAAAAAAAAAAAAAGTTAAAAAAAAAAAAACAAAGAGTCTATATCTCAGAAACTGTTTTTGCAATAAAAAATGTTTTTCATGTAATCGAAATGGCAAATAAAAACATTAAAATTTTATTTATATATATATTAAAAAAAAAAATACAGTAAACCCTTGCTATTCGCGGGGGTTACGTTCCTGAGAAATGTCGCGAATACCAAACACGCGAATACTGAGTTATGGCTCCCATAGTAATAAAGGGGTTCCGTTCCAAAGTATGAAATATATAAGAAAAACTAGCCTAAAATTTTGTTTATATATGTACCTTCATAATATGACTATGTGAAATGCAAGCATATGGCATTGAAATGAAAATAAGAAACAATTTAATATTAAATGTAATAAAATGCCTTTGCTAGCAAAAAAAACTTATCCCGCCAGTGTTATCACCAGTTTCGCTAAAGTGTTGATATGCATTTTCACGAATGATGAGTGAACTTAATGGAATTTTATTTTGAGTTCGGTCTTCTATCCACAGATTTAAAGATTTTTCCATTTTTTCTTATTTAACATCACGAGTTACAGAGCAAATTTTTGAAGCAATTAGCACGTTTTCACAGACACTACGGCGGATTTTTTCTTTCAATTTTTTGATTGATCGTACCGTTGACTCATTGATTTTATAATGTTTTGCCACTGAGGACACACTTTCACCATTAGAAATTTTATCTAATAACTCAATTTTATTCACTAGTCATCACCTTATTTGATATTTTCACATTTCTCTTGTTATTCGTAGCCATATTTTTGTACGGGTTAGAAAGAACTTGTCCACAATAAAGTCACTTTCTTCCGTTAACACACTTGAAAAAGTCTGTTTTACACTGCAAAACGGTAGATTTATCATTTTTGTAAGCATATCAATTTATAAGCATATAAATTAAAAGCAAACGACGAAACCTTCCATGACAAGCACATAACACATACTGAACAAGAATTAGCGAGAAACATCCACGCTCGCGATTTTGTCACCCCTCTCCCCCCACCCACTGAGCGCTGTTTTGACCGGGAAAGATAATTTTAGCTACGCCCATTTTTTTTATGGCGGAAAATATTCACGGTGCTTTAAAATTCACATTTTTTTAGATTTCATTTTATATTAAATCGGCGATCACAAATATGCAAAACCGCGAATAGCAGGGGTTTACTGTATATATATATATATATATATATATTTTTTTTTTTTTTTTTTTTAATATTGATAAAAAATAATAGGATATAATGGCATTACTGAATGTCTAAGCAAGCAAGAAAAAGTATTAAATTATTCAACTGGGTTATGGATCTGTGCACTACTAGTTATAGCAGAAATACCCTGCAACCATAATGAAATATAGACAAATGTATTTTATCAGTGAATTGGGTAGGAGTGCTGACCTGTTATGATGTATACGTACAAAATGAATACATCATAGCCGATCCGATAGAGACCAAAAGGAAGGAATAAAATTCAAATGTAAATAAAAATAAATAAAGTAAAGTTAAAAAGCTATAATAATGCCAATTAAATCCTGTTAAAGGAAAACTGAATGAAAGTTTGAATTAAAAAATGAAGGCAAAAAGCCCAGCATGAAATTTAAACAAAATAACATAAGATAGAGGAATAAATTCGGTTATTGACAACTTACTGCATGCTTAGACTGGAATTGGTGAAATTAGCTGAGTGTGGCGAATAAAGAGCTACATTGGAGACCAAAGATGAAAGCCGATAGTTCTCTGTACAGTATATTTATATCAGTTGAAGTAACCCCGAGTGTGAGGGGAGGGTGAATTGGTCAAAGTGAATCATACTTGTGTGACGGTGAAGTAAGCAATTAAACAAATGAAGGAAAGTGCTAGCAAGAGCAAAGGGAAAATCAATGACTAACAAGGTAGTGTAGAAAAGACAGTAGACTTTGTTTAAGAAGAAAAAAGAAGTGACAGCAGAGGAATAGCCATCTTGATATTGCTTTGGGCCTAATCACACATGAGAAATAAGTTTAGTTATTAAGGACAGTAGAAAGTAATGGAAGAAGGAGAATATAGTTGTATAATGCTGATACCACTTCATGCTAACTGGACTTCAGGAATGTCAACCAAAAAGTTAATACATTAACTCAAAGAATTTAAATTACCTAAAAACACTACTCCATTACTGACATTTTTATGGTGTATATTTGCCTAAAAGGTACAATTAGTTTCTTACATTTAAAACTGTTATGTTTTATTGCTCCCCTGCCAATATCATATTGGTGGTTCTAGGTATTTTCGCTGTAAACATCTTTGCTGCATAACATTTTCACTGTAAGGCAATTTTACTGTAAAAAATTAACCTCAATGATTTCCAATACACTCTCTGGCTACCTCAAAATTACTGGATATATGCCATCAGCTCTAGGAGCCTTATTTTCCTTTAGGCTCGAAAGTTTTTATAATAAACAATCATTTCTAAATTCAGAATCACTATTTTCATATGTCTCAGCAAGATGGATCCACAAGTCTTTCATCAGTAAAGATTGATATTAAAAGAACAATAGCGTACAAGAACAACAAGTGATAACCTACCTTGAACTACAGGATCTAAAACTTTAATATAACCATGTTCTTCTAACTTGGTGAAGACCTGTGGCATCAAGTCTGATAGATAATTCTGGGCAAAAACACATGCAGCTACTTTTTGGGCAGTTTCTTCCTCTAATCTGATAGCTTTCTCTTGTTCTTCAAGGCGTTTTTGCTGAAATTTTAATGTTCATTATTAGAAAGCAACTAAATTACATTGATAATATTGTTATTAATTTTAATTAACTGTCAACTTATTTTCTTATTTTCAAGAAGTGGGCATGAAAGAATATTTCCATAACTGAAAATAATCAGGATAATTAAGAGAATAAATAAATTAAGGCTGTCAGATGACACTCATCATTTTTCAATGAAAATTGACTCGTATCTTACTGATGTAGGAGGATCACGTTTACAGTCTAAATTTGTTGACATAAAGGTGAGCAGGGCAGTTGATGAGAGTAATTCAGAGTATGCTACTTCAATAAGATCTGGATAAATTAGCTAAATGGGATGAAATATGACAAGTGAGGTTTAGCATTGATAAATGCAGTGGTAGCAGTAGTCTCAAATATAATGCCATTTTTGATGGTACTAAACTGAAGGCAGAGGAGATCGAAAAATGCTCAAGGTAGTGCAGTTCAACATGAAATTCTCTGAGAAGTGCAGGTGGGCTACTAGGAAAACTCATAAAAACAGATGATAACATTGTAAAAGGCAATGGTTACGATGCAACTTGAGTACTCCATAAAGGTTTGAAAGCCTCATTTTGGGGAGAATGTGAATCCTTTAGTAGAATGGGTGTACAGAAGATCAACAAGTAATGGGAACAAAAGAGTATTTTTACCAAAACACACCTGAGTGCTGTGAATTGCAGTATCTGGAAAACAGACCTTTACATAAGGAGACCTGACTTAAGTGTTTAAAGCTTTAAATGGCTTGAGTAAATTAAATGTGCACGCACACACACATATATATATATAAATTTAAATTGGAAAAGGATGGTTGCTAGATAGATGTGCAGAATTTTCTTTCAACCAGAGTGTGACTGTATACATCTTTCATCTATTATTTTGGATATTAAAGCTCGTTCTACCATGACTCACTTTCATTTCACACTGAACTATATCAGATGTTGCTATTTCAGCCAGTCTATCAGGCTAATGTTCATTTGTTATAATCAAACAATTATTTCTAAAAACTTCTTACCATAAATTTAAAGAAGGATTGAATAAATCATTTTGCCACTGCAATTAATAATCCATTTGTAAATTTTAAACATTCCAATTCTGATAAAAAATTAAATTAGAGTTAATGTTCAGATCATCACTTGGCAATTTTAACCCAAGCACAGTACTAAGTACTATAGGTTCTAATACCTCTTGTGTTTGGGGTTTACATAAAAAAAAAAAAATTAATAGCCATTGCTTTTTAAAACAAGAAAAAATTAGTCAAGAAACATTTGTCACAATGAACCGAAGACGACAAACAGAGAAAATGTAGAACAAGCATTAAGGGACAACAAAGGACTTAAATTAGCAGTCATGAGCAGCAATACAGAAAGACAAATGATACTGAATCTGAAGAATAGTGATGGTGTACATATAAATAGCAGAGATGGCATAATTGAAATAGCAGAAGACTACTATAAAATATTATATAAGGAGCAAGGGAATGATGCCTGCAGTGGGAAAGATGTATCACAAATTAGCAACACATACAACATACCCAATATGCTTCCTAATGAGGTAGAACATGCATTGAAGAAAATAAGAATCAAAAAGCCCCAGGTGAAGTTGAAGTTACTGTAGAGTTGTTAAAATTAGGAGGAAGAGACATGACAGAAACTGGCAAGACTCCACAAAATACATTAGGAAAGATGTCATGCCTAAGGAGTAGAATAATGCAATCATAATTTTGCTGCATAAGAAAGGAGATAAATCAGAAATTGGAAATTATAGACCAATTAGCTTGTTGTCCCACATCTACAAGTTGTTCACAAGAGTCATTACTAATAGATTAGAAAGAATACTTGATGAGAATCAACCGAAAGAGCAAGCTGGCTTTAGGACAGGGTTCTCAACTATGGATCACCTTCACGTAACATCACAGCTAATGGAAAAAGCAAATGAATATAAAATGCCATTACGCCTGGTATTTGTGGATTATGAAAAGGAAATTTACTCCATACAGCATAATGCAATGTTTCGGGCACTGGAAAGACAAGGCAGGCATAGACATCCCATTATGATTTTGAAGAAAATATATGAGAACACTACCTCCTTTATTAGACTAGACAAAGAAGTAGCAAATTTAAAACTGAGAAAGGAGTTCGACAAGGAGACACAATATCGCTGAAGTTATTTACTTTGCCTTTGAAGCAGCTTTCAGAAATTGGACTGGTCGCAGAAAGGAATCAATGTAAATGGAGAATATATAAACTATTCATGATCCTGATAGCGCACTATGGCTATAGTTGCCGATGTGCCTAATAAATCCCAAAACAAACAAACAAACCATGATCCTGAAGGATTAGAGGAAAATCTTAATTAGTTATGCAGAGTTAGTAAGGATTTTGGATGAATATGGTAAAAACAAAAGTAATGATGAAAAAGTATGCCACAGGAAGGGATATAATCATTGAAGTAGCATAAATTGAAAAGGTGGATTCATATTCTTATCTTTGACAAGTCATTTGCTGTCATAATGATAAATGGCTGGAAGTCAAGAGAAGAATAAATTTCAGATGGATAGCTTTCAGGAAATATAGTCACATACTGAGGAGCAATATCCTCATTATCCCCAATTTGTCTGAAATACAAAATAATGACCCAATGTATACTCTCTACCATGACTTATGGAAGTGAAACTTGGGCACTTACCACAAGAAAGGAAGGAGAAGCTGAAAACTATATAGCAAAGAATGGACCATGTGCTTCTTTTCTTATCCATTATTGGATAAGAGAAACACATGAATTAGGCAGCAAGCTCAAGTAAAGGGCATTCTTATCAAAACTAGAGAACTGAAATGGACCTGGGCAGGACACAGCTCAAAGACATAATTGACAGATGGACTTAAACAACAACAGAGATGGACAGATGAAATTCAAGAATTTGTGGGTAGTAAATGGATGGCCATTGCAAAAAATGGAAGGAACTGGAAAATTGCTGGAGAGATCTTTATCCTACAGTGGATTGAAAATGGCTGATGACGATGATGATGCTTTTTAAATTTTTTTTGGAAATAAAATCAAATCCTCTTATGTGCCTTTTTCCACTAATTTATCCATATGATGCAGTATTTTCTGTTTTGATTTTTATTTATTAGATAGATGCAAGAGTTGCAATTAAAACCAAATATGTGGATATAGTATGGAACTGAATTTCAGCATCACAGCATCTCTATAATGGATATTTTTAATTTTTAACATTTTCCAGAGCAGATGCTTCAAATACTCAGCTGCCCAGCTCAGTGCTAGAGTCTAATCTTATGCATCAGACAAAACCGCAGAATCCCCAACAACAGAGATCCCTGGTTACCACAGGAAGTAGCTATAGTCAGCTACTCTACTGGCAGAAAAATGGGAAATATATTGAGCGAAGTGGGTAGGTGGAATAGAACAAGGGTATGTCTGCCAGGAATAAATGTAAATGATGTTATATAGCCGTTATCTTTTAAAGGCACAAAATGTGATATTTCTTAACAAATTGGTATAAGGCAATGATGGGGAAAAACCACAAGCTAGGATTCAATTTTAAAGTGTCTAGAATTTGGCCCAGACATGACAGAAGTAAGGCCATGATAAGAACCTTGCCAATCAATTTGGCCCTGGAGGGGGCTGAATTGATTGACAAGGTTCATGATTCAGATTGATGAATTCATTGAACAAGGTTCATTGGATAAAATTATTCTCTACATTGTCTGTACTTTTTTTTTTTTAACAGGAAAGACTGTTTTTTTAATAAGAGGAATCAAATAAATAGGACTGCAAGAATATTGCTGATGCTATCAAGGCAGTGTAGGGCGGATTTAAAAAAAAGCTAATGGGGGAGAGAGATGCACACTATTAACTTAATAGAAACTGCAAGCAGGAGAAAATGCGGCTCTTGACTTGATTTTATTGGGACATACAGCAGCCGAAAAGAAGCAAAGTCTGGGGGATTATAAGGCCTTCTAGTGATCCTCACAGGACAAGCACCCATATATGAATATATGTACTGTATTAATTACCATGAGCAAAAGCAGAGTTGCTTGTACACTAATCCTAGGAGTATAGTAAATACATTTGAGTAACATAAGCTCATCATAGAATCCTTATTAAAAATTAGAAGTACTGGTTGAGTTATGAAGTATGGCCTTATTATTATTAGCCATATGGCACAAGGAAGCCTGAGGCTTATGCTGCACCACCAAAAAAAAAAAAAAAATTCTCGAGTTACCCTGAGAGAGAGAGAGAGAGAGAGAGAGAGAGAGAGAGAGAGAGAGAGAGAGAGAGAGAGAGAGAGAGAGAGAGAGAGAGAAGTAGAAAGGAATCACCAAGAAAAAGAAGAATGATAATATCCAGCTCAGGACCGTGGATGTGCCAAGCCCATACTCACCAGATGTGACTTTATAGGGATTTCAACAATGGAGGCAGAATTTCAACATGGTGAATACAATGTGTATGGAAAGGGGAGGGAAGTTATACTCTTGGTTAAGAACCACATAGAATAGAAAGTGCACCCAGTTGACATGGACTGCTAGTGTAATGTTGAGTTGGTCTGGTCTGGTCTGGTGTGACATAAGCTTGACTGCTAGTGTAATGTTGAGTTAGTCTGGTCTCACATAAGAATCAGGAAAACAAAAATGAAAGCAGGAGTGTGTTATAAACCAAATGATTGATGAGCATAACAAACAACTATACAGACAAGGTGGGACAATAAATCAGAATCATAATGGTGGGTCATTCACACAATAAGAGAATGAATGTTTTTTAGGATTTACTGAATGACTATTTTTCTGTATCAGAATTTCCCTAAGAATCTAAGCCTTCATGCCTTAAGGATTTCCAAATAAATAGTAATAATAATAGTAATAGTGGCATGTGATACAAGAGAGAGCAAGCGTATGAGCTTATGTAGAATCAGAGAAAAAAAATTTCACACAACCATTCCCTCTAAATGTTTGTCCAGTTCCTCCTTGAATTTATTTAACCTATCAACTTCCACGACAGATGGAAGTTTTGAATCTGAGCAAGTGGAAGAATCCTATCAGAATTCAGAGTGCTCAATCCACTCAAGACCTTATACACCTCGATCAGATCACCTCGCAGGTGTCTAGTCTCCAGCTGCTGCAATTTGCAGAACTTAAGTCTCTCTTAGTAAGAGGATCCCTTCATTCCCCTCACCAATCTCGTTGCCCTTCTCTGTACAAGCTCAAGCAAATCTATATAATTCCTAAAATGAGGACTCCAGACCTGTACGCAGTACTCAAGGCGTGGCCTGACCATTGCCTTATACAAAGGGATAATCACCTCCTTTTCCCTGCTAGCAAAATTCCTGTATATCACTGACAAAACCCCATGACTGCTCTTGTAGCCTGTCTGCATTGCTGAGAAAATTTCATATCTGACTGCACAATTACTCCTAGGTCTTTTTCATTTTCTACCACCCTAAGTGTAGTACCACACAGTTGGTACATTCCTCTGGGGTTACTTCTACCCATATGCAGTACTTTGCATTAGTCAATATTAAACTTTAGTTGCCACTGTCTCTCAGCCTATCTTCCCAAATTTTCTAGATCCTGTTGCAGTAGCACACTGCCATTACTGTCATTAACAACCCTGCCAACCTTTGTATCATCTGCAAACTTCGACACTAAGCCTGATACACCTTCATCAATATCATTGATAAATATACAAAACAACAGTGGGCCCAACACCGAACCCTGTAGGACACCATTAATAACATTAGTCCATGAAGAGTAGCGTCCATTGATTACCACCCTCTGTCTTCTCCCACTCAACCCATCCTTTTATCCATTGTAGCAACTTACCCTTCATACCATTCTGCTTCAATTTGTACAATAGTCTTCCATGCACAACAGTGTCAAAAGCTTTCCTGAAATCAAAGTATATGATATCAAAATTATTTTTTGCATCCAATTCCTTTGTAACCACATCATAGTATCCAATGAAATTTGCCAGACAAGACTTTCCCTTAACAAACCCATACTGTGTCTGAATTATTGCTGCAGTCTTATCTAGATGATCCTGCAATGCATCTTTAACCAGTGACTCCATTATTTTACCTGGAACAGAAGTTAAACTAACTGGTCTGTAATTACTCGTGCCACCCTTTGATCCCCTTTGTGAATTGGGGATACATTTGCACATCTTCAGTCCGTAGGGATCTCCCCTGACTTTAATAATGAGAGCATCCTCCCCAAGGATGCTCTCATTATTATGGCTAAGGGTCTGCTTACTTCCTTTGTCATCTCCTTTAATATAACTAGATAGATCCCATCCACTCCAGGAGCCTTTCTTATGTTTAACTTCAACAATTTCTCCTCCACTTCACTCTCAGTTATTACAAAATCATTAAGCAGCCTGCTACAATTTGATAACCTTCTGGCACTTTCCTTCCTTAATAACTCCTCATGTGTGAATGTAGATGTAAATACTCATTCAGTTTGTTTCCTATCTGAGCAGGATCATCAATAGCCGAACCATCGATATCAAGTGGACCAATCTGATTCATCTCCTTCCTTTTAGAGTTTACATATGTAAAGAAATCCTTGCTGGTTTTCTTAGCATCCTTTGCCAAAGATTTCTCTTATCTGCATATGCTTGCCTAATCTCCTTTGTGAGTTGATTACAGACTAGCTTATATCTGCCACAGGCTTCTGTGTTGCTTGATAATTTTTGTGCATCCCATGAATTTTTCTTCTCTGCCACGAGTCTCATTAGTTCATTTGACAAGCATTTAGGCCTAAAGCTTGAACAATATTTCTTAATAGGTATGAAACGTCTAGAAGCTTCCACGATTAATTCCTTGAATGCTTTCCACTTAGAATTTGCTGTTGGTAACATCATCAGTTGGTCCCACTGTACAGAATGTAAAAACTGTCTGAGACCACTGTAGTCACCTTTACGAAAGCAAAAATGTTTACTTTACCCCTGATGGTAATTATATCTTTAAGTAAATCCCACATCAGTACATTGTGTTCACTGCCACCTAGTGGTTCCTTTATCTGCAAATTCTTAATACAGGTATATTAAAGGAGCCATGATTGATCATAGTGTACTGATGTTGCGTTTAAGTAAAGATGTAACTACTGTCAAGGATGAAGGGAAGGGATTTTTCTTTCATAAAGGCAACTGCAGTAGTCTTAGATTTTAAATTGCTTAGGTGAACTAATAAGACTAGCAGCAAAGGAGAAAAATGCATGGAATGATTATAAATTATTATATTAATAAATAATTATATTAATAAAATTTATTAATAATAAAAATGCACGGAATGATTATAAATAAAGGAGGCAGCAAAGGAAGTAAGCAAACCCTTAGCCATAATTATGAGAACATCCTTGGATTTGGGGAAGATCCCCATAGACTGGAGATGTGCAAACGTGTCCCCAATTCACAAAGAGGTATCAAAGAGTGACATGAGTGATTAGAGACCTGTTAGTTTAACTTCTGTTTTGGGGAAAATAATGGAGTCACTGGTTAAAAACATATTTCAGGATCATCTACACAAGACTTCAGTTATAGTTCAAACATAGCATTGGTCAGACAAGACCAATCAAATTGGTCTTGTCTGACCGATTTGACTGGATACTATGATGTGGTCACAAAGAAATTGGATCCAAAAAATAATTTTCTTATCATATACTTGGTTTTCAGGAAAACTTTAATACTGTTGCACATGGAAGATTGCTGTATAAACTGGAGCAGTTTGACATTAAGAGCAAGTTGCCACTATGGATAAAGGGATGTTAAGCGAGAGAAGACAGAGGATGGTAATCAATGGACACTGTCCTTTGTGTACTAATGTTATTAGTGGAGTCTCTCAGAGTTCAGTCCATTCTACATTTATCAATGATACCGATGAAGGTATATCAGACTTAATGTCCAAGTTTGCAGATGATACGAAGGTTGGCAGGGTTGTTAATGGCAGTAATGACACTACACTACTGCAACAGGATCTAGAAAACTTGGGCAGATGAGCTGAGAGGTGAAGTTTAACGTTGACAAATGCAAAGTACTGCATATGGGTAGCAGTAACCCCAGAGTAACGTACCAACTGTGCAGTACTATGCTCAGGGTAGTGGAGAATGAAAAAGACCTAAGGGTAACTGTGCAGTCAGATATAATACCTTTCTAGGTAAGAGCTCCCTTTTGTTCCCTTCATTACTCTAGTTGCCCTTCTCTGTAACCATTCCAGCAGTTCTACATCTTTCCTAAAGCCAGGCCTCCAGACCTGTATACAATACTCAAGATGTGTCCTAACCATTGCCTTGTACAAAGGGATAATCACCTCCTTATCCTTGCTAGCAAAGTTTCTGTATATCATTGACAAAACCACATGAGTTGGCAGTAAGTCTGCACAGCTCAGTGAATTTCATATCTGACTGCACAATTACCGCTGGTCTTTTTCATTTTCCACTACACCATAGTACCATACAGTTGATATGTTACTCTGGGATTACTGCTACCCATATGCAGTATTTTGTATTTGTCAATGCTAAATTTCAACTGCTATTTATCAGTCCATCGACCCAATTTTCCTAGATCTTGTTGCAGTAGCTTACCCTGATTACTGTTGTTAACCACTCTGCCAACCTTTGTATCACCTGTAAACGTAGACATTAAGCCTAATATACCTTCATCAACATCATTAATAAATATTGAATAAATAGTAGATATCATACAGGTAAGCTGCAGTGCTAGTGGCATTGTGTAAAGATTGAGACTGTTTAAATTCTAATAATGTAACTGGTTGATTACACAGACAGGAAATGGGAGTAGTAAAATTGGCACTATACCATTCGGCACCACTTTAATTTGTCAGAAATGCGTATCACTGCAGAGAAAACATCAGCCAGCATTTTTGATATCTTAGCAGGGGAGCATAAATTTGCATACTGTTTCTTCAGCACTTTAAAAAATCCATTGATACAAATAACTAGAAATCTTAGCAGAGATATCAGAATATGCCTGGATGGTTTATTATTTGATTTACATTTTCATTTATCGGTAGATTTTTAAAAGTTGTTCTGAAGAAATCTCCTGTAAGTGCACCAAGCTTATTGGTGTGCATTTTGGGATAAAATGTGTGCAAGGTATTCAGATAAATTCAGTACATTCAATATATAATGAAATTGCCAAAACTGTTTTTTAATGTAGTAGATTTTACTCAGTTCAATGTTGCATTCTTTCTTGCATCATATGCCTTGACTGCTACTGCATATCATATTGTCATAAAAAAATAATATAGCCTTCTGTAACAAATCAGTTTGGAAACAAAATTCCATACAAAAGCACTTAAATATGTATAGGTACTTATATATTCTAGAGAAAACCAACAGTCACATAAAAAGATACAATTTCTAACTATATTGGCAGAAGATTTACTTTACTATAATTTAAGTATAGGAGTTGCATCCATTTTTTATACATTAGGCCAGAGGAACCAAACCTTTTTTAATATGCAATGCATAAATTCGATCTATCAAATTTTGGCTATGGAAAATACAAAAGCCGTTATCACAATGATACTGATCTCTCACAATGTAAAGCTATTGCTACAAAGTGCCTTGGCTCTATGAATATATAGCACTTTCCAACGAGAGGTATAATGCTACTTACATGTAATACAGTTCCATCCTCCCAAAAAATAGCATTTGAGTGATTGTTGTCACTTCATCAGTAGGAGACAAAATATCCAATTAGTGCAACACCTGATGATCCAGTGACACCTTTAAGCACAAGATATAAGGAGCTAAAGGTATATGGAATACATTTTAATATATAGCACTTTTTTCCATAGGTAATGAAAACCTATTTCACATACAGGGCTTGCATTCATATTTTATATAACAATCTATTGAAAAGACAAAATCCTTTATCGCAAATGCATTAATCTCTCAAGTTGTGAGGCTATCACTATCATATATATAGTGATACATTACATTCTCAAAATTCTCAGTATTACATTATATTCCCAAAGAGAAGCATATAATGCTTCTTATTTGTAATATGAAACACTCCTTCATGACTATTTTGTTGATTATTATCACCTCATTGGTGGGAGACCAAGCCACTTTTTCTTTGGTAGTCTTACTATTTGAGTGATCAATATCATTGTGATAAAGGCTTTTGTCTTTTCCAAAGCCTAGTAGCAAAGTGTTTTATATATACAAAGTCCTTTATATGACTAGCAAGTTCTTTATATGAATAATGTTTTGTTACCTATGCAAAAAATTTTATTGTACTGTATACACCACCTGGCATCTTTCATCTTGAGTTAACCTGTTACTGGGTTGTTAGGTGCTGTATTGAGGATGCCTAGCCTCTCATTTATTGTACTAAAATATTTTCTGTAAATTATACACATAACATTCATTCAAGGGCACAGAATTACTTCAAGAAAATCTCACTTACTCGCTCTTCAAAAAGTCTTCTTTCTTGTTCTTCTAATCTTTGTCTCTCAGCCAATTCTGCATTTCTTCTCTCTTCAAATCTCTTCTGCATATCTACAAGTGTTGCCAGTTCTTCCTCCTCCATTACTTCTATAATAGACTGTTCCAGAGTTTGCCCAACCATGACCTCTAGAATAGGCTGTACTTCTCGATCAAAGTCAAACAGCTACAATATGTTTAAAAAATAACTTTTTGAATTACATGTATATACTCTTGATACTGTATCAGGGGAAACAAAACAATTAGTTCCAGGGTAATATTCCAGGGTAATGGCTGTAATATAGAACAAGTTCTATATTACAGCCACTGTTAAGGGCACCAGAGCTCTGAAATATTTAGCATGTGAATTAGGTTAGTGGTATTAAACTGCTTCAAATTAAATAGTGCAATATACAATTATTGAGCCAGTTATCTCTACATTCACAATTATAGCCTTCATTAATTTAACGATAGTGCACAAATTGTATTTTGTAAATGACTGAAACTTACTTATGTATTATTCAGTCTAATTTCTCCCTTGTACCATAACAACTTCATTATATTACTCTATTATAAAATTACATTTTAACATATTACTGAATGGTTTTGTTGTAAAAGAAAATATTATAGCAGTTATCCATTTCATGCTTGTGCACATGCATAAATGTTTTGTAACTGATTTTACTAATATATAGTTAATCTTACTTTCACTATCCAACTGTTACAGCAGGCCAATACAAAGAAAATGAGTGGAAAAAATCTGTATACTATATTTTCTGATGATAATGAACAAAAAATCACTCTGTTCTTTTAAATGTTAGAACAGCATGAAGGGAACTGGCTGCTAAAGAATTAAAAACAAGGTTACAGTTAGTGAAAAAAGACTATATTGCTTTACATACAGTAAAAGGTTGTATGTAAAAACTTGCAGTAAAAGGTTGCTAAACTCAAAGTGTAATTGTCACTAATGTAATCTGAGGAAATTTGAATCTAATTAAACTTCAAAATTCTGTGTACAAAGTAACTTACAAAGCAAATTTAGTGAAACTCAAATTACATAAAATAATAATAATTTATTTTTCACAGCATCCTAAATTTTGTTTAAAAACAAACAGAAATTTAGTAATTATAAATTTTTTTATACATATCACAAAGACAATCGATATAGTGTATATTGTAGCTGAAGCACTGGATATTACGTTTTTTTGCCATGCACTAATTGGAAGAATGAATGGCAGTAGAGAAGATGTACAAAAATGAAATTTTCTTGGATCTCAGTTTGTGCATAAAAGTCCTTGCTCCCCCCCCCTGTTTTTGTTATCATTTGACTGAATTTATAAATTATGAATTATTATTATCTGATTATGTTAATCACAGCAGAAACAAGAAATGTGTGTTATATTATGAAAGATTTTAAAATTCTACAATTTGAGGTATATGCTGCTTTTTTTTTTTTTTTTTTTTAATGAAAACTTCAAACATGCAACCTATAGTACTTGGTTCCCTACATGTATTTAAGGATGAGAAGAGAAAAGATTGTTATTTACATTAGACCTGAATTTTAGGAAAATACATGTGGAGGATTGGTTTTTTGTTTTTTTTTTATGGTGCAAAATTGACTACGGTTATAATGCACCATGTCACACATGTGGAGGAAGCTATTCCAGAACACAGAAGTGATAAATGGGGAAACGTTTGTTCTTTCAGTTTGGAATTGGACAGTAAATTGATGCTGACTGGTAATGACATGTCTTTAGACTGTATTAGTAGTAGTAGTAGTTTGTTTGTTATTTTGTTTTTAGGAGCATTAGCAACTAAGGCCATATTGCTCCGGGATATGCGGTGGTCATTCATTGACCTTTCCGCATTCTCCGTATTTGATGGTGACGGGCTCGAACCCTGGTTTAATCAAGAAGCGTGTGCTACGCACTGCTGCTGCTCCTTCCCACCTGGCTACGGAGACGCAGTAGTAGTAGTAGTAGTGGCATGTGATGCAAGAAAGCAAATGTATGAGATTATGCAGCATCAGCCAAAAAAAAACATCACACCATTCCCTCCAAATGCCTGTCCAGTTCCTCTTTAAATTTATTCAACCTATCAACTTCCACAACGACAGATGGAAGTTTGTTCCAGCAATTAACCACCCGCTGGCTAAAGGCAAATTTCCGCACATCTATTATACATCTGTCTTTTCTTAATTTGAATTTATGCCCCCTTAGGTTCGTAATCTGAACAAGTGGAAGGATCCCATCAGAATTCAGCGTGCTCAACCCATTCAAGGCCTTATATACCTCAATCAGATCACCGTGCAGGTGCCTAGTCTCCAGCCACTGCAATTTGCAGAACTAAAGCCTCTCTTGGTAAAAGGATCCCTTCATTCCCCTCATCAATCATTTTGCCCTTCTCTGTACACGCTCAAGTAAATCTACATCCTTCCTAAAATGAGGCCTCCAGACATGTACGCAGTACTCAAGGCGTGGCCTGACCATTGCCTTATACAGAGGGATAATCACCTCCTTTTCCCTGCTAGCAAAATTCCTATATATCATTGACAAAACCCCATGACCTGCCCTGGCAGCCTGTCTGCATTGCTCAGAAAACTTCATATCTGCCTACACAATTACTCCCAGGTCTTTTTCATTTTCTACCACCTTAAGTGTAGTACCACGCAGTTGGTACGTTTCTCTGGGGTTACTTCTACCCATATGCAGTACTTTGCATTTGTCAAGGTTAAACTTCAGTTGCCACTTCTTAGCCCATCTGCCCAAATTATCTAGATCCTGTTGCAGTAGCACACTGCCATTACTGTCATTAACAACCCTGCCAACCTTTGTATCATCTGCAAACTTCGACATTAAGCCTGATATACCTTCATCAATATCATTGATAAATATACAAAACAACAGTGGACCCAACACCGAACCCTGTGGGACTCCACTAATAACATTAGTCCACGAAGAGCACCACCCATTAATTACCACCCTCTGTCTTCTCGCATTTAACCATCCTTTTATCCATTGTAGCAACTTACCCTTAATACTATTCTGCTCCAATTTGTACAATAGTCTTCCATGCGCAACAGTGTCAAAAGCTTTCCTGAAATCCAAATATATGATATCAAAATTATTTTTTGCATCCGGTTCCTTTGTAACCACATCGTAATATCCTATCAAATTTGTCAGAAAAGACTTTCCCTTAACAAACCCATGCTGTGTCTGAATTATTGCTGCAGTCTTGTCTAGATGATCCTGCAATGCATCTTTAACCAGCGACTCCATTATTTTACCCGGAACAGAAGTTAAACTAACTGGTCTGTAATTACTCGTGTCACCCTTCGATCCCCCTTTGTGAATTGGGGATACATTTGCACATCTTCAGTCAGTGGGAACCTCCCTGAGTCCAAGGATGCTCTCATAATTATGGCTAAGGGTTTGCTTAGTTGCTTTGCCGCCTCCTTTAATATAACTGGATAGATCCCATCCACCCCAGGTGCTTTTCTTACGTTTAACTTCAACATTTCTCTTCCACTTTGCTCTCAGTTATTACAAAATCATTAAGTACCTTGCTACAATTTGATAACCTTCTGCCATTTTCAAACCTTAATAATTCCTCACGTGTGAATGTAGATGCAAAATACTCATTCAGTTTGTTTGCTATCTGAGCAGGATCATCAACAGTCGAACCATCGATGTCAAGTGGACCAATCAGATTCATCCCCTTCCTTTTTATATAAGTAAAGAAAGAGTTTATATAAGTAAAGAAATCCTTGCTGTTTTTCTTAGCATCTTTTGCCAAGGATTTCTCGTAATCTGCCTTCGCCTGCTGAACCTCCTTTGTGATCTGATTACAGATTAACTTATATCTGCCATAGGCTTCTGAGTCGCTTGATAATTAGCATTAGCATTAGCATTAGCAGAGGCATTTGATGCAAGAAAGCAAGCTTATGCAGCATCAGCCAAAAAAAAAAAAAAAAAAAAAAGTAACATAAATAAATAAAAATAACCACTTCCACTTCACCCCTCTGTTCGTTCGAAATACCTGTCCAGCTGAGCCTTAAACTTATTTAGGCTATCAACTTCCACGACAAGGGATGGAAGTCTGTTAATTTATATGCATCCCATGCATTTTTCTTCTCTGCCACGAGTCTCATTAGTTCATTTGACAACCATTTAGACCTAAACCTTGAACAATATTTCTTAATAGGTATGAAACTTTTAGTAGCTTCCACGATTAATTCCTTGAATGCTTCCCACTTAGAATTTACTGTTGGTAACATCGTCAGTTGATCCCACTGTACAGAATTTAAAAACTGTTGGAGACCACTGTACTCGCCTTTATGGAAGCAAAAACCCTTTCCTTTACCCCTGATGGTAATTAAATCTTTAAGTAAATCCCCTATCAGTACACTGTGATCACTGCCACCTAGTGGTTCTTTTATCTGCAAATTCCTAATACATGAATGATCACTGCTGATAACCAGATCAAGAATATTACTTTCTCTGGTATTTATGATGAAAGAAAGCAAGCTTAAGTAGCATCAGTCAAAAAGGAAAAAAAAAATTCACATTTAACTTATCCATCACCTCCAACAGTTTGTCTAGTTCTTCTTTGAATTTATTCAATATATCCACTTCCACAACATCAGACAGAAGTTTGTTCAGGCAATCAACCACCTGTTGGCTAAAGGCAAACCTCTATACATTTATTCTGCAACCATCCTTCCTCAATTTGAATTTATGCCCCCTCATGTGCATAGTCTGAGCAAGAGGAAAAATGGCATCAGCACTGAGCTTGCTCAATCCATTCAAAGTCTTCAATCAAAGTCTTCTGGTTAAAGAAGCACTGCAGGATCATCTAGACAAGAATTCAGTTATAGCTCAGATGCAGCATGGTTTTGTTAAGGGCAGGTCTTGCCTGACCAATTTGATTGGATACTATGATGTAGTCACAAAAGAACTGGATGCAGGGAATAACTTTGATATTATATATTTGGATCTTAGAAAGGCTTTTGATACTGTTGCACATGAAAGACTGCTGCACAAATTGGAGCAGTGTGACATTGGAGGCAAATTGCTGCTATGGATAAGGGGATGGTTGAGTGGCAGAAGACAGAGAGTGGTAATCAATGGACACTGCTCAACGTGGACTAATGTTATTAGTGGAGTTCCTCAGGGTTCAGTGTTGGGTCCGTTGTTGTTTTCGGTGTTTATGAATGATATTGATGATGGTATATCAAGTTTAATGTCCAAGTTTGCAGATGATACAAAGGTTGGCAGGGTTGTTATGGACACTACTGACGCTATGCTGCTGCAACAGGATCTGGAAAGGTTGAACAGATGGGCTGAGAGGTGGCAAATGAAGTTTAACATTGACAAATGTAAAGTACTACATTTGGGAAACAGTAACCCCAGAGCAACGTATAAACTCTGCGGTACTACACTGACAGTGGTGGAGAATGAAAAGGACCTGGGGGTAATTGTGCAGGCAGATATGAAGTTCTCTGAGCAGTGCAGATGAGCTGCAAGAGGAGCTCATGGTGTCTTGTCAATGATATACAGGAATTTTTCTAGCAGGGATAAGGAGGTGATTATTCCCTTGTATAAGGCAATGGTTAGGCCACATCTTGAGTACTGTATACAGGTCTGGAGGCCTCATTTCAAGAAGGATGTAGAGCTGCTGGAACGGGTACAGAGAAGGGCAACAAGATTAGTGAATGGAACAAAGGGTTGCTCTTACGAAGAAAGGCTTAAGTTTTGCAAATTACAGAGTCTGGAGACTAGGCACCGGCGAGCTTATCTGATAGAGGTGTATAAGGCTTTGAATGGTTTGAGCATGCTCAATGCCAATGGGATTCTTCCTCTTGCTCAGAATAATCACCTCAGAGGGCATAAATTCAAATTGAGGAAGGACGGATGTCGGATAGATGTGCGGAAATTTGCCTTTGGCCAGCGGGTGGTTGGTTGGTTGGTTGGTTGGTTGGTGGAACCGACTTCCATCATTTGTTGTTGAAGTTGATAGCCTAAACAAATTTAAGGCTCAACTGGACAGGTATTTCGAACGAACGGAGGGGTGAAATGAGAGTGGTGTGTTTTTTTTTTGTTTTTTTTTTGGCTGATGCTGAATAAGCTTGCTTTATTGCATCATATGCCTCTACTAATGCTAATGCTAATCACACCAATCAAATCACCTCAATATTCAAAGCTTTCAATCCTATCACCTTGAAGGTGTGTAGCCTCCAGATGTTGCAATTTGCAGAACTGAAGCCTTTTTTTGTTAAGATGCTTGTTAAGAGCATCCTTTGTTCCACTCACCAATCTCATTGCCTTTCTCTCTACCTGCTCAAGCAACTCTACATCCTTCCTAAAATGAGGCCTCCACACCTGTATGCAGTATACTCAAGATGTGGCCTGACCATTGCCTTGTACAATGGAATAATCACCTCCTTATCCCTGCTAGCAAAATAGTTGGTACATTAATCTGGGATTACTGCTACCCATATGCAGTGCTTTGCATTTGTCATTGTTAAATCTATTACCATTTCTTCTTACAGTATCATAGTGTCATTAATCACCTTGCCAACCTTTGTATCATCTGCAAACTTAGACATTAAGGTTGATACACCCTCATCAATATTATTTATAAATACAGAAAACAACAATGAGCCCAGCACCAAGCCCTGGTTAACTCCACTGGTAACACTACTCCACGAAGAGCAGTGTCTATTGATAACAACGCTTTATCTTTTCCCACTCAACCATCCCTTTATCCCCCTAGCAGTAACTAGCACTTAATGCCACACTGCTACAATCTGTACAACAGTCTAGCATTAGTAGAGGCATACGATGCAAGAAAGCATGCTTATGAAGTAGCATCAAAAAAAGGGCTCCTATTTCACCCCTCCAAATGCCTGTCCAGCTCAGCCTTAAATTTATTTAGGCTATTAGCTTCCACAACAAAAGATAGAAGCCTGTTCCACCAATCAACTACTCACTGGCTAAAGGCAAATTTCTGCACATTTATTCTACAACTGTCTTTCCTCAATTTGAAACTGTGCTCCCTCAGGTTCTTAGTCTGAGCTCTTGCTCAGACTAAGAACCTGAGGAAGAATCCCATCACCATTCAGCTTGCTCAACCCATTCAAGGCCTTATACACCTCAATTAGATTACTTTGCAGGTGCCTACTCTCCAGGTGCTGCAATTTGCAAAACTTAAGCCTTTCTTCATAAGAGCACCCATTTATTCCCCTCACCAATCTTGTTGCTCTTCTCAGTACTCATTCTAGTAACTCTACATCCTTCCTAAAATGAGGCCTCCAGACCTGTACACAGTACTCTAGGTGTGGCCTGACCATTGCCTTGTATAACGGGATAATCACTTCCCTGTACCTGCTAGCAAAATTCCTATATATCACTGACAAGACTCCATGACCTGCTCTGGCAGCCCGTCTGCACTGCTCAGTGAACTTCATATTTGACTGCACAATTACCCCCAGGTATTTTTCACTTTCCACTTCCCTCAGTGTAGTACCACACAGTTGGTACGTTTCTCTTTGGTTATCGTTACTCATATGCAGTACTTTGCATTTGTCAATGCTAAACTTCAGTTGCCACTTCTCAACCCATTTCCCCAACTTCTCTAGATCCAGTTGCAGTAGCATACTGTCTTTACTGTGGTTAACAACCCTGCGAACCTTTGTATTACTGCAAACTTGGACATTAAACCTGATATACCTTCATCAATATCATTGATAAATATAAAAAACAACAATGGGCCCAACACCAAACCCTGGAGAAATCCACTAATAACATTTGTCCATGAAGAGCAGTGTCCATTGATTACCACTCTCTGTCATCTCCCACTCAACCATCCCTTTATCCATTGTAGCAAGTTACCCTTAATGCCATACCTCTCCAATTTGTACAGCAGTCTTCCATGTGCAACAGTATCAAAAGCTTTCTTGAAATCCAAGTATATGATATCAAAATTATTTTTGGCATTCAGTTCCTTTGTGACCACATCATAGTATCCAATCAAATTGGTCAGACAAGACCTCCCTTTAACAAACCCATGCTGTGTATTAACTATTACTGCAGTCTTGTCTAGATTATTCTGCAATGCTTCTTTAACCAGTGATTCCATTATTTTCCCCGGAACACGTTAAATTAACAGGTCTGTAGTTACTTTTGTCACCTTTTGAACCCCCTTTGTGAATTTGTGATACATTTGCACACCTCCAGTCCATGGGGACCTTCCCTGAGTCCAAGGAAGCTATAATAATTATGGCTAAGGTTTGCTTACTTCCTTTGCTGCCTCCTTTAACATAACTGGATAGATCCTGTCCACCCCAGGTGCCTTCCTTATGTTTAACTTCAACAATTTCTCCTCCACTTTGCTCTCAGTTATGACAAAATCATTTAGCTCTCTGTTAGCGTTTGATAAACTTCTGGCACTCCAAAATCAACAGTATTAAAAGCTTTCCTGAAATTCAAGTACATGATATCAACATTAATTTTTACATCCAGTTTTTTTGTTACTGCATCATAGTATCCAATCAAATTGGTCAAAAGAGATTGCCCCTTGACAAATCCATGCTGTGACTGAAGTATAACTGCACTCCTGTCTAGATGGTACTGCATTACTTTTTTCATAAGTGGCACCATTATTTTCCCTGGAACAAAAATTAAGCTAACATGTCTGTAATCACTCATGTCACTTGTTGATTCCCCCCCACTTGTGAATTGGAGGATCAGCAAGTGCATTTGCACATCTCCAGTTCATGAGGACCTCCCTAAATCCAAGTGCTCTCATAATTACAATTAAGGTTTGCTTACCTCCTTTGCTGTCTTAATATAATTGGATAAATCCGATCCACCCCAGGTGATTTTCTTACATTTCACACTGGTAATTTCTCTTCTGCTTTCCTCTCAGTTATTACAAAATAATTTAGTTCTCTGATACAGTTCAATAAACTTCTAGCATCCACTTCCCTAAAGAATTCCTCATGTGTGAATGCAGATGCCAATACTTATTCAGCTTGTCAGCAACCTGAGCAGGATCATCAATGGTTGAACCATTGGTATCAAGTGGACCAATGTGATTCCTCCCCTTCCTTCTGTTGTTTACATAAGTAAAGAAGTCTTTGTTATTTTTCTTTGAATCCTTTGCCAATGATTTCTCATAATCTGCCTTAGCTTGCCTAATAGCCTTTGTGACTTGATTGCAGACCAATTTATATCTACCATATGCTTCTGTATCACCTGACAATTTAAATGCATCTCATGCAATTTGATTCTCTGCACAAATCTCATTAGTTCATCTGATATCCATTTAGGTCTAAGCTTTGAATGGTATTTTTTAGTTCATATCAGGAACCTGGGGGAATAACAGATGCTAATTAAGAAGAACAGTGTCCATAAAAGTATCTACAGATGAAGCACACACCAGAAATTGAATTTCTATGAGACAGAGTGTGGAAGGATTTTGCAAGACTGGCCATAAATCAATCTGATGGCCTTCTTTTGAATGAAGTCATTAAGCTTGAGAGAGTTAGCATTAACAAAGCTAGCATCAGCCAAAAAAAAAAAAAACGCTCCCATTTCACCCCTCTGTTCGTTCCAAGTACCTGTCCAGCTCAGCCTCTTAAATTTATTTAGGCTATCAACTTCCACAACAAAGGAGGGAAGTCTGTTCCACCAACTAACCACCCGCTGGCTAAAGGCAAACTTCCGCACTTCTATCCTACATCTGTCTTTCCTCAATTTGAATTTATGCCCTCTCAGGTGATTATTCTGAGAAAGAGGAAAAATTCCATCAGCATTGAGCATGCTCAAACCATTCAAGGCTTTATACACCTCAAATCAGATCACCTCGCAGGTGCCTAGGCTCCAGACACTGTAATTTGCAAAATTTAAGCCTTTCTTCGTAAGAGCAACCCTTTGTTCCATTCACTAATCTTGTTGCCCTTCTCTGTACTCGTTCCACCAGCTCTACATCATTCTTAAAATGAGGCCTCCAGACCTGTATACAGTACTCAAGGTGTGGCCTGACCATTGCCTTATATAAGGGGATAATCACCTCCTTATCCCTGCTAGAAAAATTCCTGTATATCATTGACAAGACACTATGAGCTACTCTTGCAGACTGTCTGCAGTGCTCAGAAAACTTCATATCTGCTTGCACAATTACTCTCAGGTCCTTTTTTTCGTTCTCTACCACTGTCGGTGTAGTACCACAGAGTTGATACATCACTCTGGGGTTGCTGCTTCCCATATGTAGTACTTTACATTTGTCAATTTTAAACTTCATTTATCATCTCTCAGCCCACCTGCTCAACTTTTCTAGATCCTGTTGCAGCAGCATACTGTCATTAGTGTCCATAACAGCCCTGCCAACCTTCGTATCGTCTGCAAACTTGGACATTAAGCTTGACATACCATCATCGATATCATTTATAAATACAGAAAACAAGAATGGACCCAATACTGAACCCTGAGGGACTCTACTAATAACATTAGTCCACGATGAGCAGTGTTCAATGATTACCACTCTCTGTCTTCTCCCACTCAACCATCTCTTTATCCATAGCAGCAATTTGCTTCCAATGCCACACTGCTCCAATTTGTGCAGCAGTCTTCCATGTGCAACAGTATCAAAAGACTTTCTAAGATCCAAATATATGATATCAAAGTTATTCCCTACATCCAGTTCCTTTGTGACCACATCATAGTACCCAATAAAATTGGTCAGGCAAGACTTTCCCTTAACAAAACCATGCTATGTCCGAGCTATAACTGAAGTCTTGTCTAGATGATCCTGCAGTGCTTCTTAACCAGTGCCTCCATTAATTTTCCCCGAACAGAAGTTAAACTAACAGGTCTTTAATTACTTGTGTTGCCCTTTGATCCTCCTTTGTGAATTGGGGTCACATTTGCACATCTCCAGTCCATGGGTACCTCCCCTGAGTCCAAAGAAGCTCTCATAATTATGGCTAAGGGTTTGCTTACTTCCTTTGCTGCCTCCTTTAATATAACTGGATAGATCCTGTCCACCTCGGGTGTTTTTTTATGTTTATCTTCAACAATTTCTCCTCCACTTTCCTCTCAGTTATAACAAAATCATCCGGCTCACAGCCAGAGTTTAACTCACCTCTGGCATTCCCCTCCCTGAATAACTCCTCATGGGTGAATGTAGATGCAAAATACTCATTTAGTTTGTTAGCCATCTGAGTAGAATCATCAACAGTTGAACCATCAACTGTTGATGATCCCTTTCCTTCTAGAGTTTACATAGGTAAAGAACTGTTTGTTGTTTTTTTTGCCAAGAATTTCTCATAATCTGCCTTTGTTTGCCTAATCTCCTATGTGACTTGGATACAGACCGGCTTATATCTATCATAGGCTTCCATGTCACCCATTAATTTATATATATCCCATGTAAAGCGTTTGTTTGTTTGTTTGTTTGTTATTTGGTTTTTAGGAGCATTAGCAACTAAGGCCATATTGCTCCGGGGATGTGCGGTGGTCATTCCCTGACCTTTCCGCATCCTCCGTATTTGGTGGTGACGGGCTCGAACCCCGGTCTAATCAAGAAGAGTGTGCTACGCACTGCTGCTCCTTCCCACCTGGCTACGGAGGCGCCGATGTAAAGCGTAGTAGATTCCAAGATAAATTCTTTGAATGCTTCCCATTTTGAATTTGCTGTTGGTAACATTATCTGTTGATCCCACCGTATAGAATTTAAATACTATATCAGACCACCATAGTCACCTTTACGAAAGCAAAAACCCTTCCCTTTACCCCTGATGGTAGTTACCTCTTTGAGTAACTCCCACTTCAGCACACTGTGATCACTGCCACCTAGTGGTTCCTTTATCTGCAGATTCCTAATGCATGAAGAATCACTACTGATAATCAGGTCAAGAGTATTACTCTCTTTAGTTGCCTCCCGAACATGCTGATGTAGAAAACAATCATCTAATAAAACCACAAAAGCCTTGCTAGTATGTGAGTGACCAAACCACAAATTCCAGTCAATATCTGGGAAATTAAAATCCAAATTATAAGACTCTCTGATTTACTGGCTCACTCTATTTCCCTGTACAGTTCCTTATTATACTCATCAGAGTCATTAGGCCTATAACATACTCCTACTCTCAATTTTGATCTCCCAATGCTTATGTCGAGTCACTTATACCAAAGTGACTCGACACTGCACTGTCTAGCGATGTTGACTGGCTTCACTTCCTTGGATTTTATGTGTTTCTAATAGAATAACCCCTCCTCCCTTCCTGTCCTGTCTATCCTTCCTGTACACATTGTACTCCCCAAATTCCAGTTCTGCATTCCTTATATCTGTTTGACACCACATCTCTGATATCCCAACAATATCTGCCTTTGATGTTTTGAGCAATACCTCAAATTCATCAAATTTATTTACCAAATTCCTAGCATTGGTGTAAATGCAAGTATACATGCACCTGTTCCCATTCTTAGCTTCCCTAACACAACCCATGTGTTTACTTGTACCGCAATGATTCCCAGCAGTCTCTGAAATACCCTGCATCTTGTTTTTCAGGCTGCTGCTCATTCCAATAGAAGTAGTGCAAGAATCACTTTCACCTCTGCCAGTGGCTACTGTTAATCTATTATCCCCCCAAGCTAGCAGTTTTCCGACGCACCTAACACTGCCTCGATAGTGAGTTTTTCGAGAGGTTCCACCCCATATGTGAGAACAAATCTAAGGTGAATTTGAGATCAATTATGCTTATGCAGAGAGAGAGAGAGAGAGAGAGAGAGAGACTATTCCATTTGTCTTGCATCATCCTAAAATGTGTCCAGACCTTTATGTAGTACTCAAGATGTGCCCAAACCATTGCTTTGTGCAATAGGATAATCATCTCCTTATCCATTGAAGAAAAATTTCTGTACATCACTGACAAAACATCATCAGCTGTCCTGGCAGGGTGCTTGTACTGCTCAGAGTACTTCATATGTGACTGTAAAATTACCCGCAGGTCTTTTTCATTTTCCACTACCCTAAGCTTAATATCACATAGTTGGAACATTAATTTGGAATAATTGCTACCCATATTCAGTATCTTGCATTTGTTAAATTCAACTGCCATTTTTCAGCCCATCTGGTGATTTTCTTTAGAAATTGTTGCAGTAACATACGTTTATTATTGTCATTAACTACCCTGTCAAACTTTGTATCATCTGCAAAATTAGACATTAAAGCTGATATATGTTCATTAATATCATTAATAAATACAAAAAACAACAAGGCATCCAACACTGGACCACCTCTCTCTCTCTCTCTCTCTCTCTCTCTCTCTCTCTCTCTCTCTATATATATATATATATATATATATATATTCTCCCCCCAATCAGTTCCTTTATCCATAGAAGTAACTGGCCTTAATGTGCCATGGCTAAAATTTGTACAGCCTATTACCTTATGTAGTATTCTCAATTATTCAATTAAATTAAATCAGATCAGTTAGACAAGATTGCCCCTTAACAAATTTGTGCTGTGACTGCAGTATAACTGCATTCTGTCTAGATAGTCCTGCATTACTTCTTTATCACAGACTACATTATTTTCACTGAGAAAGAAGTTAAGCTAACAGTTCTCGTGATTACTCGTGTCATCATTTAATCCCCACCCTTCATGAATTCAGGATACATTCACACATCTCAGTCCACGGGGACCTTTCCTGATTCCAAAGATGCTCTCATCATTCTGGCTAAGGGATTGCTTTTCTCTTTGCTGTCTTTCTTAAAATAATTGGATAGATCCCACCCACTCTGGGGGCAATTTTTATATTTAGCTTCAACAATATCTCTTCCACTTTCCTCTCAGTTATCATAAAGTCCTTCTTAGTGTTTAAGGAAAAAAAGCTTTGCTGTTTTTATTTGCATCCTTTTGCCAAAGACTTCTTTTAATCCGTTTTAACTTGCCTAACCTCTTTTGTGACTTGACTGCAGACTAGTTTATGCATACCACAGGCTTGTATCACCTGATAATTTATATGCATCCGAACCATTTTGTGTCTGCCATGAGTTTGGTTCTTAGTTGGTATGAAAAGCTAGTAGCTTCTACAATTATTTCCCTGAATACCTCCCATTAATTGTGATAACTAATTAGCTCGACGGTTCTAATCACTTTTTGGGTATATATCTTTTTTGTGTTTAGCTAAGGATATAACTAATTTAACAGTGTGATTATTATGGTATAGCATAATATATATCTTGAACTTGATAGTGTAAGGTGTAATGTAAAACTAGATAGCATAATATGTATCAATGCATTTAGGAATCTATTAGCTTAGTGTAGTATTCTCAATTATATTCAATTAAATTAAGTAATTAATATTATGAGTAATACAATTTAATCAATTAAATTGTATTTAAATGGAAGTCGGCCCCAGACTAGAGCAGCAAAGCAACAGGCACAGTAATTACATCTTTAAGTTGAAAACACCCACAGTGTGGGTATTTCATCTGTAAATTCTTAATTCATGAAGAACTGCTGCTGATAATCAGATCAAGAGTATTGCTTTCTCTGTAACATGCTGCTGTAGAAAACAGTCATCCAATAAAGTCTTGATAGTGTGTAAGTGATCAACCCACAAATTCCAGTCAATACCTGGAAAGTTAAAATCCCTAATTATAAATCATTTTGATTTATGGCCCACTATTTCTCTGTATAGTTGGTTAGAATATTCATCATACCCATTAGGCTTATAACACACACACACACCTATTCTTATTTTTCTTTTCCAAGTGATTATGTCACACCAAACTGATTAAACATTGCACTAGCCACTCACATCAACTGGATGCATTTCCATATTAACTCAGGTTTAAATGTATTTTATTTGGGTCCAGTGTTATATTTGGAGAATCTAGAGAATCAATCACACCAATCTGAAAGAATACATCTGTATACATCTATATACACTATATAATAAACTTAGATTTTCCTGAGGAGAAGAAGAATATTACATAATAATCCATTTTAAAACTCATTAAGCCATATTTCTTTAAAATGCTAAAGATCTAACAGGAAATAGGAGAACTTCGAATAAAACATTGAATGGCAGGCTGATAATCCAGAAGACCCGCTTTATACTATAATAGTGAATTGTTACTATATAACAGAGCTTTTTTCAGTATATGTGGAAGAATAAGAGAAATTTACCTCAATATGATATGTAGAATTCCTTGGTATGATACTCTCCAGAAATTAAAACGAATAAAAGATTAACTCAAAATGATTACAGTAAAAAATCAATTAAAAACAATAAAAAAATTAATTTAAAAAAGTTTAATGTAAATTTTGAACATGATTTTCCTTCCTGAAGCTGACAGAGCTTTTCGATCGTATGTCGCGATCACAGAAATAGAAATTATGGAGTATGTGTGAGTATGAATTTTAAATAGACTATTTGTCTTCATGCATGTGCATATAAGACCACGAATCGGAGATTAGATATGGACAGCGAACATTAATAGAATTCTCATGTAATTTAATTTCGACGGTTTCTGCAATTGCTATTAGTTAAGAAATACATAAAATCCAAGGAAGTGAAGCCAGTGGACATCGCTGGACAGTGCAGTGTCGAGTCAGTTTGGTGTGACATAAGCATTGGGAGATCAAAATTGAGAGTAGGAGTGTGCTATAGGCCTAATGACTCTGATGAGTATAATAAGAAACTGTACAGGGAAATAGGGTGGGCCAGTAAATCAGAGAGTCTTATAATGGGAGATTTTAATTTCCCAGATATTGACTGGAATTTGGGGGCTGGTCACTTACACACTAGCAAGGCTTTTGTGGATTTATTGGATGATTGTTTTCTACATTAGCATGTTCGGGAGGCAACTAGAGGCAGGAATACTCTTGATTTGATTATCAGCAGTGATTCTTCATGCATTAAGAATCTGCAGATAAATGAACCACTAGGTGGCAGTGATCACAGTGTGCTGAAGTGGGATTTACTCAAAGAGGTAACTACCATTAGGGGTAAAGGGAAGGGTTATTGCTTTCGTAAAGGCGACTACAATGGACTGAGACAGTATTTAAATTCTATACAGTGGGACCAACTGATGATGTTACCAACAGCAAATGCAAAATGGGAAGCATTCAAAAAGAACTTATCTTGGAAGCTACTAGGCTTTACATACCAACTAAGAAATATTGTTCAAGGTTTAGGCCTAAATGGATGTCAGATGAACTAATGAGGCATATGGCAGAGAAGAAACATGCATGGGATACATACAAATTAACACATGACACAGAAGCCTATGATAGATACAAGTTGATCTGTAACCAAGTTACCAAGGAGGTTAGGCAGGCGAAGGCAGATTACGAGAAATCCTTGGCAAGGGATGCAAAGAAAAACAGCAAAGAGTTCTTTTACTTATGTAAACTCTAGAAGGAAGGGGATGAATCAGATTGGTCCACTTGATATCGATGGGTCAACTGTTGATGATCCTGCTCAGGTAGCTAACAAACTAAATGAATATTTTGCATCGACATTCACACATGAGGAGTTATTTAGTAAGGGGAAAGCCAGAGGTGTATTCAACTCTAGCAGTAAGCTAGAGAATCTTGTAATAACTGAGAGTAAAGTGGAGGAGAAATTGTTGAAGATAAACACAAGAAAGGCACCCGGGGTGGATGGGATCTATCCAGTTATATTAAAGGAGGCAGCAAAAGAAGTAAGCAAGCCCTTAGCCATAATTATGAGAGCTTCCTTGGACTCAGGGGAGGTAACCACAGACTGGAGATGTGCAAATGTGACCCCAATTCACAAAGGAGGATCAAAGTCTGACACAAGTAATTATAGACCTGTGAGTTTAACTTCTGTTCCAGGAAAATTAATGGAGGCACTAGTTAAAGAAGCACTGCAGGATCATTTAGACAAGACTTCAGTTATAGCTCGGACACAGCATGGTTTTGTTAAGGGGAAGTCTTGCCTGACCAATTTGATTGGATACTATGATGCAGTCACAAAGGAACTGGATGCAGGGAATAACTTTGACATTATATACTTGGATCTTAGAAAGGCTTTTGATACTGTTGCACATGGAAGACTGCTGCACAAATTGGAGCAGTGTGGCATTGGAGGCAAATTGCTGGTGTGGATAAAGGGGTGGCTGAGGGGGAGAAGACAGAGAGTGGTAATCAATGGACACTGCTCGTCGTGGACTAATGTTATTAGTGGAGTCCCTCAGGGCTCAATGTTGGGTCCATTATTGTTTTCTGTATTTATAAATGATATTGATGATGGTATATCAAGCTTAATGTCGAAGTTTGCAGACGATACAAAGGTTGGCAGGGTTGTCAAGGACACTACTGACACTATGCTGCTGCAACAGGATCTGGAAAGGTTGAGCAGATGGGCTGAGAGGTGGCAAATGAAGTTTAACATTGACAAATGTAAAGTACTACATATGGGAAACAGCAACCCCAGAGCAACGTATCAACTCTGTGGTACTACACTGACAGTGGTAGAGAATGAAAGGCACCTGGGGGTGGTTGTGCAGGCAGATATGAAGTTCTCTGAGCAGTGCAGACGGGCTGCAAGAGTAGCTCATGGTGTATTGTCAATGATATATAGGAATTTTTCTAGCAGGGACAAGGAGGTGATTATTCCCTTGTATAAGGCAATGGTCAGGCCACACCTAGAGTACTGTATACAGGTCTGGAGGCCTCCTTTCAAGAAGGATGTAGAGCTGCTGGAATGAGTTTAGAGAGGGGCAACAAGATTAGTGAATGGAACAAAGGGGTGCTCTTACGAAGAAAGGCTTAAGTTTTGCAAATTACAGTGTCTGGAGACTAGGCACCAGCGAGGTGATCTGATAGAGGTGTATAAAGCCTTGAATGGTTTGAGCATGCTCAATGCTGATGGGATTCTTCTTCTCGCTCAGAATAATCACCTGAGAGGGCATAAATTCAAATTGAGGAAAGACAGATGTAGGATAGATGTGCAGAAATTTGCCTTTAGCCAACAGGTGGTTGGTTGGTGGAACAGACTTCCATCCCTTGTCGTGGATGTTGATAGCCTAAATAAGTTTAAGGCTCAGCTGGACAGGTATTTTGAACGAACAGAGGGGTGAAGTGGAAGTGGTTTTTTTTTTTTTTTTTTGGCTGATGCTGCATAAGCTTGCTTTCTTGCATCAAATGCCATCAAAAGGCTAATTTTGATGCTGCTGAATGAGAAGCACGAACTGAGGAAGTGTGCTGTTTTACTCGAACATTCAGCAGAAATATGTGTCAAGCCTTGATATGATGAGCTGCAGTCAATGCAAGAAATGTTGTATAACAGGTCATTTATTTGTTTTGCGAAAGAGTAGACTGAGTGGTTGTTCAGTATAGCGTGTATTGTACCCTAATTCAGTTTATTGTAGCAAGGGGGTAACTGTTGTTTAAGAATCTGCTGGTTAATATCTGTATTTCTGAGTCTAAAGCTGATTCTGTTGTTGAATATTTATAGGCATTGACAAATTGATTAAAGATAACAGACCTTTTGCAGGTGAATGGGTGATAGCTGTTATAATGTAGGAGCATACCGGTGTTTGTTGGTTTACAATAGATGTTAAATTGGATTTTGTTCACATCCCGAATAACCACAAAATTAAGAAAATTTAATGACTTAGTATCCATATTTTCCCTTTCAAATGTAAAACTGAGTCTAGGATGAATATTATTAAATGAATGTAAAATGTCTTGAATAGTCCTACTATCAGTAATAACCAGAACATTGTCTAAATACCTCCCACAGTATGTGATATGGGGTAGAAAAGGCATCAAATGCATATGCTCAATCGTTGAGAGATAGACCTCCGATATTAAGCCGCTTAGATTCAATCTCATTGGCAAACCAAAAATTTGTTTGTGCACCTTGTCTCGAAAGGTGATATAGCTAGCTTCAACTAAGAGTTTAATTAAGTGAAAAATTTCTTTAATAGGAAGCTTCATATAATTAATCTGTATAGAGTTATTATTTAACACATCCCAAAGAATATCTAATGTGTATTCAACATTTACATTCACATATAACAAAGTAACATCCAGTGAGAATAAATTATCATTATTGAGGAGTCTACAGTCCTTAAGGTTATTAAATAATGTGTCATAGTTTTTTATCCCAAATTGTATCACCTGTCTAAAGGGTTTTATAATACTATATACATGTGTGGCTAAGGATGAAAATGCCAAGTTTCTGTAAGAAACAATGGGCTGAATAAGAAATCCAGTCTTCTGCAATTGTACCTAACCGAATAGTGCAGGAATGGTGTATGTTCTGGCCTTCATGGGCTAATGTTATTAGTGTAGTCCTCTAGGATTTGCTGTTGGATCCATTGTTGTTTTCTATATTTATTAATGATATCGATGAAAGTATATCAAGCTTAATGTCTAAGTTTGCAGATGATACATAGTTGGCAGGGCAGTTAATGACAGTAAGCAGGTAAGCTATGGCAACAAGGTCTAGAGAAATGACTGGAAAAATTTACCATTGACAAATGCAATGTTAATCTTCCACAAGTATTGTATATGGGTAACAGTAATACCGTATCAAAATGAAAGAGACCTGTGGGTAATTTTCCAGTCAGATATGAAGTTCTCTGAGCAGTGCAGACAGATTGCCAGGACAGCTAATGGGAGTTTGTCAATGATATACATTTTTGCTAGTAGGAATAAGGAGGTGATTATCCCACATACTAGTCAATGTTTAGGCCAAATCCTGAGTACTGCATACCTTTTGGAATGGGTGTAAAGAATGTCATCTTGAGTACTGCATACAGGTGTGCAGGCCTCATTTTAGAAAGGATGTGGTCTTTTGGAATGGGTACAGAGAAGGATACCAAGACTAGTAAAGGAAACAAAAGGGCATCTTACCAAGATTTGCTTCAGTTCTTCAAACTGCAGCATCTGGAAACTAGGCACCTGTGAGATCTAATTGAGATGTTAAAGTCTTTAAATGGATTGAGCAAGCTCAATGCCAATAGTATTCTTCCTCTTGTCATGTGTGCAGTCTAATCAGACTGCACACATGAGAGGGCATAAATTCAAATTGAGGATGAATGGTTGCACGACAGATGCTGAAACTATCTACTTCCACAACAAACAACTGGGATAGTTGATTGTTGTGGAAGTGGATAGTTTAAACAAATTCAAAGAATTAGAAAAAATATTTGAGTGAATAAACAGGTGATGTGGAAAGGTTTTTTCTTCTTTTTTTTGGCTGATGCTTTATAAGATTGTTTTCTTGCATCATTTGAAACTATTAATACTAAAAGTTGGATTTAGTATAATTCTGAAAATTAAAAGATATCTTCACCTCTCATTTTAGTTTTTGAACTTTGCCCTTTTTTAACAGCATAAAAATTGTTCTATATTTTTCAGCACAACACTGATTAATCTGGTTAAACAAAAATGCTTAAAAGATTAAAAGCTCTTTCCTTTAAGCAAAATCAAATTTCATTAAACTGAACAAATGAAATTAATTAATTCAATTGAATTAGCCATTTACATTTAAATGTTATAATTATACTAGTTTTTTAGACAATATATCCAGTCCTTTTTTATATAAAGAACAATGTAAAACTAATTCTGATTTTAATAGGTAATAAGTATGCTTTACTTACATCCCCCTCATAAATCTGCGTTCCTACATCAATTCCAATTTTAGCAGGCACAAAGAGAGGAGAAGGTGGTCTGTCCAATAGCGGGTCTGTCTGACACTGGACATCACTTTCTTCAATAATATCACACAGTTCTTCAAGATAAAGATCTGTCTGAATGGGCATATGTTGGCGTCCCATTACAGGTGGAGGTATATAATCCTCCCCAAAGTCACCATGAGATTTGGTATATTTACTTTTAGATGTTGCATGGCTACTTGGTACCTACAATTCAGAGAGAGAGAGAGAGAGAGAGAGAATCATTATTATAAAACAATCAATGTATAATAGTGTGCATCAAAAGTCACATTATCTTTATTATCAAAAATGTACTTAGTTTCTATTTTAATTCTGGTCTGTTATGTGTTTTCTTTAAACTAACTGCAGATTTAAAAATACTGAGGGAATATTGAATAATTTTTGTATGATTTTCGTTTTTACCCTTGTTTTATACTAACCAAAAGTATCCAGATGCGCACAACTTGCAGTAACCAGAATTTTGACAATTATGAAACCCTGAATCATTACGACACCAAAAAAGGAGGGCATCCAGAAAAAAGAAAACAAAGGGAAGTCAAAAAAGAGCGAGCTTAAAAGACCACTTATTTATGGATTAAAAACAGTATCAGGCAATGATTTATTCCACTATTCAGGCAATGATTTATTATTATTATTAGCCATATGATGCAAGGAAGCCTGAGGCTTATACTGCACCAGCCAAAAAAAAAATTTCTGATTTACCCCGAGAGAGAGAGAGAGAGAGAAGTAGAAGGGAATCACCAAGAAAGAGAAGAATGATGATATCCAGCTCAGGATCCTGGGTGTGCCAAGCCCATGCTCACCAGATGTGAGCCCCTGGGGATTCTTCATACAGAGATTCTATATAGACAATGTTGTCATTGATGCCAAGATTTCCTTTTTTGATCTTCTCTAGCTTAAAATCTCAACCACTAATCACTTGGACCTCTGACTTCCTCTTTTTGAAACTTGACTTTCTCCAGTCAAATTTTCCTAACAGTGAGGTTTACTTGGTGATTTTAATGTTCACAAATCCAGCTGTTCGACATGCTGAGACATTTACAATTACCAATTATCTCGCACAGATTGTTAATTTACCCACCAGGATACTACACAACCAACACGATATTTTCCTCACAAACAATCCTTCTAGGTACACGGTTGAAGTGAATGGTCCTCGATGCACCACCAATCATAACCTGGTAATGGTCTCTTCTCCAATGGAGCCTTTCTCTTGTGGCCAATCTCAATCTGATGTAGTTTGGCCATTAAAAGAATGTAAAATAGGATGATATACGAGATTTCTTTTATTCATCTTGGTCGGATTACTGTTTTAAATCTTATGATGTCAACATTTGCTAACATCATGTCAGTGAAATTACTCTTGTAGGAATGGAATCCTTTATTCCACACTCCAACTTAAAATCATGTCTTTTATCCAAACCTTGGTTTTCCAATGAATGTGCTACGGCTGTTCAAGATAAAAATGTTGCGTGTTGCAATTGGCTTGTATCCAACAAGTCCAGCTTCATTTCCTCCAACCAGCAGTTGGCTCATTGTTGGAACAAACTCCCACCTGGTATAGTAGAAGCAGGTAGTTTGAATAAATTCAAGAAAGAACTAAAGAAACTGTTAGAAGGGATAGATAGATGAAATGGAAAGTGGTTTTTTTTTATTATTTGGCCGATGCTATATAACCTTGCTTTCTTGCATCATTTTCCACTACTAATACTATTAGTAGTGGAAAATGACGGAAAATATATTAACTTATTTTCATTTGTAATCACTAGCACTACCTTTCAATCATAAAATTATTAGAAATGTAAATGAAAAAAATCAGTTTTTTTTTTGTTTAATGTGATCCTCCAAGACTGCTCAGACACTAGGTATAACTGTTTAAAATCATGCTCCTTTCAATCCTGTAAATGCTGGATGTTAAAGAGTTTGTGTACGATTTTCACAAATGGGGTCCCTGTGCTAAACATATACATTTCAAAGATCATTCCACATAACATGTTCATTTGCATATGGAAAGAAATATTCCTGTAGGTGCTGCCATATCTTACCTATGTTTCTGGGGCGTAGCTACCATATAGCAAAAATTAGGCAAAGCCTAAGGCCCTACTTCACCAGGGAAGCAACATGTAATGAAAATATTTTTCTCATTGAGCTCCTCAACAATGTTATATATCTAGAATAAGTAAGGAATTCTTATATCTTATCGCCAAAACACAACAAACCCAGGAGGCAGAAGTCTTTATTTTGCTTTTACAAATGCAACTTTGTATAGTGATCAGACAATTGTTTGGTTACTGAATGCATACGTGTCATATCGTATGGCTTTCGGGATTCCCCAACTTGACAGGAGGACAGGCCCCACCGTATGCTGTGGTCAAAAGTTGTTAGTTGATTAATTTCAATTCAAGTTTGTTCAAGTTCAAGTCATTATCAAAACAGCAATTGACAAACAAAAATGTATTTGTTTATTATTGCTATTTGAATTTAAAATATAAAGTTTACAGTTAAATTAATAAAATTTTCAGTTAAAAATGGATGAAAAGAAAAAGGCAAAGAGTGGAGCACAAAAAAGGACAATGAAGAAAGCAGTAAATAAATTACCTAAATTAGATAATTTCTTTACAAAACACAACAATGAATTATGTCCAAAAGAAGGTAAAGAATAGACCAGTATTGAATTGGAAAATGCGGAAAAGAATGCTGCTGGCGTAAATATATCTGCAGGTCATTTAAATCATGCAGGATCATCAAATGAAAACAATTGAACAATAATAGATATGCCTTCGTTGGAAATTAGTATTGAATGCACTGCACCGTTTATTCTCTCAAGCGATCTTGGAGAATATGTGGACATCATTTCCAATGAAACAAAAAGAAACATTATGAGTATGTCACCTCAGAGGCCTAAAGAGCTATTTCCAAGGGATCCTGAACAACAAAATAAAAGTTTTAGTGACACATACTACTATTCTACTTCAAACCCCCAGGGGCTCACAACTGTTGAGTATTGTCTTTGCACACCCAGGGTCCTGAGTTGGATATCATCATTCTTCTATTTCTTGGCAATTCCCTTCTATCTATACCAGCCTCTCTCAGGATAATTCAGAATTTGTTTTTTTTTTTCCCCCTGGTGCAGCATACGCCTTAAGCTTCCTTGCACCATATGACTAATAATAATAATAATAATAATGATAATTATAATAATAATGACTTGAACTTGGGTGTTAGTCCAATCTATGACACCTTCGGGGTCATAGATTGGACTAACACCAAGCTAGTGGATATTATGCAAAACACAAGGACAATGATGACCAAGAGCCACCAACACCACCCGAAGTCAGCAGTGGAGAGAGTAACAATAGCTCGGGAAGAGGGAGGAAGGGGCCTGATAGAGCAACAGAAAACTGATAGTTAACCTGAAGGATTACTTCGAGAACAACATAGCACCACTCCACCAGGCCATAAGGAAGATAGATAAGTAGTAAGGAAGATAGATAAGAAGATAGATAAGTAAGATACAGATCCTCATTTGGGAAAATGGTACTAGAACGATTATTTCGGATAATGTTTATGTTGGCTAAAAATTCTTTAGCATTTTGCCGTCATCTGGAAGGATTTTCGGAAGATTATAACGGCAATTTTTTTATCGCAAATCCATTTACTTTCCTACTATGATGGCATAATGAAACAAATTATTAATAAGCCATATGGCTTATTAATAATCTGGTTCAGTAACTTATTTAAGCCCCACTATCCAAAATGAGTTAATAGAATGTTTAGGTACCAAATTAACAAAAGAAAAGTGTTACACTCAAAATTAATTCAGCACCATTCTATTTACTAATTTTGGATACTACTCAAGATCTCACAAAAAAAGATCAATTAAGTGTTATTGTATAACATGTTCACATAATTCACGACGAAAATGAAAAATCCAAATATTTTGAAATTTGTGAAACGTTTTAAGGATTCTATGACATGAATGATCATTTGGCATAAATGATAACGAATAATACAGTATAATGAAAATATTACACAAACTAAATATTCCCACTGAAAAATAATCACCTGAGAGGGCATAAATTCAAATTGAGGAAAGACAGTTGTAGGATAAATTTGCCTTTAGCCAGCGGGTGGTTGATTACCAGAACAAACTTCCATATGTCGTAGAAGTTGATAGCTTAAACCGATTCAAGGCAGAACTAGACAAACATTTGGAGCGAGTGGATGGATGAAATTAGAAGAGTCTGTGTGTTTTTTTTTGGCTGATGCTATATAAGCTTGCTTTCTTGCATCATGTGCCCTTGCTAATGCTAAAGGGAGGCAACCAGACTGGTGAGGAGCACTAACCGTTGTCTCTATGAAGAATGGTTTAGAAAATCAGAAATGTAAAGCCTGGAAACTACACACCTTGGAGTTGAAGCGAAGGAGATCTGACTGGGGTTTATAAGGCGCTTAAGTAAAATGAACAAAGCGGGTAATTCTCATTGGTAGACGAGACAAGAACCAAGGAGTACAAATATAAAATCTTACAGAGTAACAGAAGCTGGAATAATGCACCAAGGTTACTATATGAACAATGGATATCAGTTAACTGTATAACAACTGCTTGTTATTTACTAAATAAATATACTGAATTTATGTTTATCCAAAAAACATGTAAAAGAAATAAGGCTTGGTTATGCTACTAGAAGAATTCCGAAATTTTAATTGCAGGAATTGTTAGTATAGCTGAAGAATATATTGACATAGCTGAATAATACATTGTATTTATGTGTTCATAACTATTTTCTTTCTCTGGTATAATTAATTTAATCCAAAGTTCCATCCCTCCACAAATAAAAAATCGTGGATACACTAATGGTCAATAATGTTTTCTTACACTTCAGGATAGCATGGTGGTCACACATTGAGCTTTTAAAATGACAATACAAGTACTGAATATGATAAATAAAACATATTGGCCCTTTGGTGGCAGGATTTTTAACTACCCCCCCCCACCCCGCAAACCTCCATTATAGATTAAATATGCATAACTGCCAAAGTATGACTTTCAAAAAGCTGGAGAGCGAGGTAAGCAGAAAGAAAACAGGAGACTTTTTGGATAAATAATTTTTTCACAAAAAAAAAAAATAAAATAATAAAAATAGGAGGAAATCAGGCCATTTTTCAGAAAAAGCAGAAAAGCAGGAGGTTTTTAAAGTATAAACTGCACTAAAAATTTAATTTCACTGACAACATATGCATTTTGTATTAAAATACAGCCATGGGACTGTTTATGAGTACAGTATGCTTTTAAACATTAGTTTAGCTATGATTTTTCTGCCTGTGGATTTCTGTTTGAATTGGCTCTTAGATATCAACTGATTATGATTGCTTCAAGAAAAATATTACTGCAGACTTTGCACTCTTCAGAAATGTTGGGCCAAACTTTTGTTCATAATAATGGCCCTGCTATCAAGGGCATTTCTATTCAATGGAAAGAGAATTTAATTCAATTTTTTTTTTTTTTTTTTACTTGGTTAAAAATTCTCTCATACTCAGCATTTCTCTGAGGAATTGGTAAAATGTCAAGAATACTTGGGATAATTTGTTATATTTCAAACTTCCTTGTGCATTTGTCAATTCCCTAAACAAGGACCCTGAACACTTCTTTACTTTTTCATAACAGCTTCTGGGGATTCTCACATTGAAATTGATAAAAATGATACTATAAAACATCTATTGCTTCATCTTCAATGATGTTGAGCAGTATTGGAAACTTTTCCACAAAAATTTTAAAATTATGCACTGCCAATTGGTGAAATTTCTGCTACCTCAGCATTTATAACCACCTTTCAATGGGAACTTGTATACCATATGGTTACATGCAACAATAAAGTACTTACCCACTAAACAAAAGAAAAATCTTCTCCACTTGTTTTAATCTCTGTAATCTTGGCAACAGAAATGTCTATGCCTCACAAACAAGTACCAAAATGGAATTAGAAGATTTAAAAACCCGGTATAAAATTTGCACATAACACTCTTCAACATATCTATGAGTAATGATATCAGTACATGGATGTGGGAGTATTACATTTAAGAGTTCTGTTTGGATTTTTGAATGTTAGCATAAGATTTTAAAAAACAAGGAAATTGTTATATTTAAGCCAGAAGAGAGGAATATAAACAGACTTTCTACATGAATGAGCATAACTTGCCTAAAGTTCTCAGTTTGTTTGACTTATTCAGGACTGCTTTCAAGCAGAAGGCTGAATTCAGAAATTCTTTTTTTTTTTTTTTTTTTTGAGGAGTTCAATGGTAAATAGAAAAATACTTATATGTCTTTTATCTCCAATAACTTCTTTAAATAGACTAGTCAGAGGTTGCCACCAGCCAATTTAACACTTACCCAAAGAGTAACTTACCTATTGTGTACAAGAATGCTTTAAAATCTTTTTTACTTCAGTAACATACATTAATTGAAACTCTATAAATTTATCTTTTCTTTTAGCACTTCTTAGTATTAAGTATTAATAATGGAAAATGAGGCTGAGTGGTCATGAGCGGGAGTGCAGTAGCACATGCTCTTTGAGTAGACTGGGGTTTAAGCCCCTGAATGCTAAATATGGTTGATCTGCCAACCCGCACTGGACCAGCATGGCAGATTATGATCCATTCCCTCAACATGAATCATCCTGTAGTGGGTTGTTAATGGCTGCAGTTAACCATTTTTTTTTTTTTTTAGCGGAAAACGATGCAAGACAGTACGCTTATACAGCATCAGCGAAAAAAAAAAACATTTTACCTATCCATCCACTCCAATAGTTTGTCTAGTTCATTCTTGAATTTATTCAAACTACCCACTTCTACAACAGATGGAAGCATATTCCAGCAATCAACCACCCCTTGGCTAACAGAAAACGTATGCACATCAATTCTGCAACCATCCTTCAATTTGAATTTATGCCCCCTCATGTGCACAGTCTGAGTGAGAGGAAGAATACCATCCGTACTGAGTTTGCTCAAGCCATTCAAAGCCTTAAATACCTCACTCAAATCACTTTGCAGGTGCCTAGTCTCCAGATGGTTACATCTGGAGACTAGGCACCAGTTCTGCCTTACCAAGAAAGGCAGAACTGAAGCCTTTCTTGGTAAGGGCATAAAGGCATCCCTTTGTTCCCTTCACCAACCTCACTTCTCTGTACTTCTTCCAAAAGCTTTACATCCTTCCTAAAATGGGGCCTCCAGGATTGTATGCTGTACTCAAGATGTGGCCTTATACAATGGGATAATCACTTCCTTATCCCTACTAGCAAAATTTCTGTATATCATTGACAAAACCCTGTGAACTGTCGTTGTTGTTGTTATTTGGTTTTTAGGAGCATTAGCAACTAAGGCCATATTGCCCTGGGGATATGCGGTGGTCATGGGCTCGAACCCTGGTCTGATCAAGGAGTGTGTGTGCTATGCACTGCTGCTCCTGCCCTGGCTATGGAGGCACCCTGTGAGGTGTCCTGGCAGTCTGTCTGCACTACTCAGAGAACTTCATATCAGACTGCACAAATGAGGAGCAGAAATGGAAAATGTTGAAAGTGCCAAAAACTAAATTTTTCAGGAAATGAAGAATATGTAATTTTTGCTTCTTTGGCACTTTCAGCATTTTATGGAAGATTTCAATTTTCTAAAGCAAAGCTTAGGGAAAATACTTTGTTTGAAGAAAATCATTATGATTCTCATTTATCCATATGAATAAGTTTTGTAATCTAATGCAGCTAGACTAGTTTTTTTTTTGGGGGGGGGGAGGAATTGGAGGCAAGAATAACCCAGATAATGATTAAATTTTATTTTATTAAAAAAAAATAATAAATGAAATTTAAAAATGCAAATTTCAACATAACAGTTGTCCATATCATAACACCCATTATCTTCATTGTGCTCTCCCAAACAAAGGGCTCAATAAAAGTTTTTGAACTACTAATTGCCCAAAAAAAGAGCATAGCTCCAAAAGGTCTTTATTTTTTTCTTGACTAATTTAATATCTGTTTGTTTCACATGAAAGCATAAGTATTAAGGGTAGCTGTTTTGCTTTTCTTAAACATGGTGAACACAGTCAAAAAGTTCACTGAAGGAAGATTCTAACCAGAGATGGTCTGGTTGCTAACCTTGTCACTCTGATTTGTGAAGCTTTACTTAAGCTTAGTTTAGTGGTGCTCATAAAGTTATCAGCCAGTCTTGCAAAATCGAAGAAATTCTCTGGGCCCATTTTAACTATCTAAAAAAGTTTTTTCAGTCTTGCACTTTTGATGACTTTTTCCAGCTCATCAGGGATTATGGCTTTTGTGAGCCTCTTTCTTTTTTCGATAAATCCAAAGTCCCTGTCACAGGCCATAAAATTATGCCCCAAAAGAAGATATTTAATTTTAATAACATCAAAAACTGTTTTGGCCAATAAGTAAATCATAATGAAGAGTAGCATTCAGTTTTTATTATGGGCTGCACAGCTGTCAGCCTATACAACATGTCTAGTGTTCGTTATTTTTGAAGACATTACCTTGAAAAAGCATGATGAAATTTCATTTCCTCTCTGCCTAGAAATACACTCATGCCACATACACATGTAGCTATTATTATTTGTTGAGTCGTGTATGCAAGGTGCCTCTGTAACCAGGTGGGAAGGAACAGCAGTGCATAGCACACGCTTCTTGATTAGACCGGGGTTCGAGCCCATCACCACCAAATACGGAGGATGCGGAAAGGTCATGGAATGACCACTGCATATTCCCGGAGCAATATGCCTTAGTTGCTAATGCTCCTATAAACCAAATGACAAACAAACAAACATCGTGTATGCAAAGGTTGTAGACAACTGACATGAGTAAAATATTCTGGAATTTGTTAGTGTAGGAACGAACAGTACTTGCTGCACGTCCATGGCACAAACAGCAGTTAGGCTACCAGGAAACTGACAAATCAGTTTTCATTATGGTCTGCACCTTTTCTGCTTTTCATTGATAAATTCATTATTAGTTTGCTGTTTGATACCAGGAACTGAAGCAGATTTTATTGCAGCATTGAGCTTATCACAATGGTTACAAGCGTCTGATTTAGGTCATCCAAATGCGAGATTATAAAGTCTGAATTCAAAACACTTCCATAATATTTAAGTGTAATTTGACTCTGTAAATATTTTTATTTAAATGCTTGATAAATTCTATTTTTATTTAAGTTGAGAGTCGGGTACTTTTTTTTTTTATTTACTTTCTTGAATAATAACTTATTTCACAAGGAAATTACATAATATGACAATGAACTAGATTTCTTTCATTATTAGTAAACTTAAATTTATGTGCATTACACTCTGGTTTTCTTTTTCTTTCATCTGTGTTCAGCAGTAGTTTCCCCTCTTTGCTTTTTTTCCTGAACAGTCTGTAGGTGCTGGTAGGTGCAGTTAAAGCAAAAATGTCTTTGAATGTCATACTACAAACTCAAATGTGCTCACCATTACCACTGGGAATAGTGTAACAAAATGTTGTTTGCCTTCGACTGCTAGTCAGATCATTGTAGGTTCCAAGATGCTGCCTATATATTTTTATGAGTTCAAGCCTATTCATAATATATGTTCCTTGTTCTTTGTCAGCTAAGTTATAGAACTGAAGAAAAAGAGTGTCTCTATACTCCTTGGAGAGAGACTTGTACACAACTTCTTCTAATGGTGGTTTTTCTGAGGGATTTGTTTCTCCTGAAGAAGTTCTGTAGGTCTTACAGCTTGCCATCTAGATTACCGATATTTTATTTGTTGTGTCTTATTTATCCTCGCAGGTTCAGGGGACGAAGTAAGTATGGAAGTGAGATAACACACAATAACAAAGGAAAAGAAATACAAAGTTCCAAACCATGAACTACTGAGGAAACATACACAACTCGAACACTGAACATGAATCTTAGCCTAACTGTGGTATATAAGATTAGATTACAATCCAAAAACTGCACAAAAACAGTAAAATTTGTGTGCAGTTCAAGAGATGCAACCCTGTAAACTAAACTCACAACAGCACAATAACTGAGGGCAGATACTGGCCCTTTTATCAGTCTCCAAGTTGCTAGCTATGTCACTATCACAGTAGTGCATTCATTTGGCAGAATTTCCCATTAACTATCATTCTCTGGAACTTTCCTCATTGATTAGGCTGTCAAGCAATGCACATGCAACCAATTTATAGAAAAAAAATGAAATATGAATTTTTGGGCAGTTTCACTGTTTTCCCTTTCTACTCCTCAATTACTTCCTGACTGTAGTACCACACAGCTGATAAGTTATTCTGGGATTACTACCACCCACATGGAGTACTTTGCATTTGTCAATGTTAAACTTCAATTGCCATTTATCAGCCCATCTGCCTAATTTTAATAGACTTTATTGCAGGAGCATACTATCATTGCTGTCATTAACTAAACTTTTTTTTTTTTTGTTTGGTAGTTGTTGGCGCATCGGCTTCTGTGGCCATAATGCACCTACCAAGGTTTTTGCAGTACTTTGATCCAAGCCCAAGGCGGGATTCAAACCCATGAATTACCGGGTGGGTAAGCAACCTTTGGGTTGCTTACCCACCCGGCTAGCCTGGTTGGCATTAACTAAACTACCAGCCTTTGTATCATCTGCAAAATTAGACATTAAACCTGATATATCCTCATAAAAATCATTAATAAATACAGAAAACAACAGTATCCCCAGCATTGTGTAATACCACTAACAATTTTTATTTATTTATTTAAAAATAAATAAATAAAAATATATCTAGAGCAATGGGTAACATATATTAGTATTGCAAACTATACAATATTTGACGATCGTTGACATCATGGACCATTCATAATTTGTGAATGGTCCATCATGTAAACTTATGAAAGAGCAGTGTCCGCTGATAACCACTCTCTGTCTTCTCCAACTAAACCAACCCTTTATCCACAGAAGGAACATTTACTTAATACCACACTGCTCCAATTTGTACAGTAGTCTCTTATGTACAACGGTATCAAAAGCTTTCAGGATATTTAAGTATATAATTCCAAAATAATTTTTTTGCATCCAGTTCCTCTGTAACAGTATCACAGTATTCAATCATATTGATCAGACAAGATGTGCTTATACATGCACATAAATAATGTTTTATTGATTATCTTTATTTGAATATTAGGAAATCATGTGAATAATAATACATATCAATCACAAAAAAATGACAATATATTATTTCCAAACAGTTCGCAATATAACACACGGAACAAACATGCTTATGAAATAAAATTACTGACATCAGAGTAATAAAATTACAAATCGTTCTGTCAGATTGTAATAAAATACAAATCGTTCTGTCAGATTGCAACAAAATACAAAGAATAGTAAAAATAAATAAATAAAAATATATCTAGAGCAATGGGTAACATATATTAGTATTGCAAACTATACAATATTTGACGATCGTTGACATCATGGACCATTCATAATTTGTGAATGGTCCATCATGTAAACTTATGAAAACTGGAATAATAAATTCACTTACATGAAAGCTGATGTAGCCGAGTGATCAGGCGCGATGGTGCATAAGTACACATACCTTGAGTTCAAGCTTGTGACCCGGCAGCATGGTGCGAAATCCAAAAGTGATGCACCTGCACCACGTTTTGATTTCAAAGTAATACACAATATTTAATATTTTCATTAATTTATTGAAACATTAAAACAATACAAATTCTTTCTTTCAAAGTACAAGTACTTTCTCCCACTGATCATGAAATGTTGGCTCGGCTGTACACATAAATCAGTCAAACTTGACTTAATTAAAATATTGCATGTATTCAAAAATTTGGTGAACAAAAAAATTTATTCCCACATGCACAACCTTGCAAAATATTCTGCCGACGTACATGTCCGTGACTGCTAAATATGGTGGCATTTCTTGTATTCTCCCTATTGTGACCTCCTCTGACCATGTGGTCACCCGGAGTATAAACAGAAAATTCATTTTCAAATAAAATGAATTTTTATTATAAAATCTCTTTTTACAGAATCACTACAAAGTTGGCATTGCATTGCACACATAAAGCAAATCAATGCATACTTCTCTATTTAGAGGTGTGCATTCATTGTTTACTGAGCACAAAAGGAAAATAAAAGGTGTGGACAAGAAAATTAACTTTTTTGAAATTCATATATTTTTCTCTAATCTGTAAATGATCCATCAACAGGTTTTCAATAAAAAAATATACATATATATATATATATATATATATATATATATGTATATTTTTTTATTGTATATATATATATATATATATATATATATATATATTACTGACACAAGAGTAACAAAATTACAGATCGTTCTGTAAATTATAAAATGTATTAAAAGCAACAAAGTCCAGTCCTGTTGGCTGTATAGAAAGAAAGCAATAGACAAGGTAGGTTGTTGTGAAAATGGCAAATGAACCTCAAAACCATAAATTTAATGAAACTGCATGCTTTGGAGTGACATGCATGTTGGACAGACAACTTGTGACTGAGACCCACTAATTTTGGGGTGACTGAAGTAGATGTTTCACTCTTTCTTGTGATTGTTTAATCTGCTCTCTGCACACCATCATTGAATATGATGGTGTTCAGAAAGCAGATTAACATTAATTATACAAAGGATTCCTCCCAATGCACCGGTCATCATCGACATACGTGAGCATCAAAGGATAGGCAATTTAGATTAGTCTCTGGTTAGCATAGTAATAACTCATTCGTAGTCCTTCATTAATAATAAACAAAAAAAAGGAAAGAAAAAAATTCCACAAATCTAGCAGGAAAGGTACTAAAACGACAACACTGGTCATAGCTAGACTGTTATGTGACAAATTTGTGTATTATTGTCCTCGCAACAATCAGTGTGTACACACACACACACACACACACACACACACACACACACACACACACACACACACACACACACACACACACACACACACACACACACACACACAATGTAAAATAAATTCATCAACACTAGAATAAAATCAGATGTGATGTATATCTATATTTGGCACTGGTTGTGCTGAATATTTCATGACTATCTTTTATTTGCTAATATTTCTATAAGCGTGGCACAGGCAAAACAATACTCGGATGGCCAGTCGCTGTGCTCATAAGAATGTGTTACATTTAATTTTAAAAAATGCTCATTTATTGCTTAAGAAATGAATCGAAATTTCACGGGCCCTTTCAAGCTCGGGCCGAAATGCAGCTGCATTGGCACAGTTACGCCACTGAACAAAATCACTGGTTTTACTGGGGATTTTGTCTTTCAGTTAGTACTTCGTATACTGAAATCCTTTGAGAGAACAGAGAAGAAGCGAAATGCCTCTTGCATTCTTTTTCTTTAATATGAATTTTTGGTTAAGGAAGGCATATCCCCCCCCCCCCAAATACACCCCTGCAAGACCTTAAAAACCTCAATCAAAAACTCCTCACAAGTGCCTGGTCTCAAGATGATGTAATTTGCAGAACCGAAGCCTTTCTTGGTATGAGTAACTTTTTGTTCCCTTTACCAATCTCATTACCTTTCTCTGCACCTGTTCCAGCAGTTTGACATCCTTCCTAAATTGAGGCCTCCAGGTCTGTATATGGTACACAAGATGCGGCTTAACCATGGTCTTGTAGAAAGGAGTAATCACCTTATCCCTGCTAGCAAAGTTCCTGTATATCACTCGCAAAACCCCATGAGCTGTCCTGGGAGCCTGTGTGCACTGCTCAGAGAATTTCATATCTGACTGCACAATTACATTAACCATATTTAGCAGTCACATGAACATGAACCTGAACCTGAGTTCACTCAAAGTGCATGTGCATTTGTACCCTTGTACCACTATTCCAATCACCCAAAGATAACTGGAGTAGCATAGTTAACTAGCTGGTTGAGAGAAAAAGCAGAGAACAGGCTAGGGTCCAAAGAGGGTAACCCGACTGGTAACTTCGACAAAAGGGCATCCACATGAGGAAAGATTTTGAATATGTGGGTTGCAACAGCTTGGAAACTAGGCACCTTACAGGAGACTTGATTGAGGTGTTTATGGTGCTGAGAGGCAAAAGTAAAATGAATAAGGACAAAATTTTCAAAGGTAATAAATGATTCTAGAACTAGGGGCCCTTAAATTCAAATTACAGGGAGAAATGGTTAGACTGGATTGCAGGAAGTTTAATTTTAGCTAGCGAGTTATAAATTACTGGAATAAGTTACCTAGGCGCCTCCGTAGTCAGGTGGGAAGGAGCAGCACTGCATAGCACACGCTTCTTAATTAGACCGGGGTTCAAGCCCGTCACCACCAAATATGGAGGATGCGGAAAGGTCAGGGAATGACCACCGCATATCGCGAAGCAATATGGCCTTAGTTGCTAATGCTCCTAAAAACCAAATAGCAAAACAATAAGTTACCTACTAAGGTGATTGAGGCTGATAGTTTGGGGAAATTAAAAGGTCGGCTGGATAGTTACCTACGGGAGGAGGAAAATGCATAGGTTGTCTACTTCCTTTTCTTTTATTATTTATTAAGTATTTATTTAATTTTATTTTATTATTATTATTATTATTAAAAATTTTTTTTTTTTTTTTTGGCTGGTGCAGCATAAGCCTTAAGTCTTCCTTGCATCATATAGCCATTACTAATACTAATAACAGTGTTCTCTCCAGAAAATTTTGCCAGCTGGGCATTATGAAGTTGCTAGGTGGGGAAGTGTAATACTTTGCAATATTATAAAATTTTCTTTGCATAATTTAACATTATAAGCTCCTGTCGCATTGACCTCAAATGCATAGTATGTTCAAATTAATATTGATCAAGATTAGTGAGCAGTACCGTAGGATACCGCAAGAATTATTATTATTATTATTATTATTATTATTATTATTATTATTATTAGCCATATGGTACAAGGAAGCCTGAGGCTTATGCTGCACCAGCCAAAAAAAAAAAAAAAAAAAAAAAATCCCGAGTTCCCCCCCCCCCCCCGTGTGTGTGTGTGTGTGTGTGTGTGTGTGTGAGAGAGAGAGAGAGAGAGAGAGAAGTAGAAAGGCATCACCAAGAAAGAGAAGAATGATGATATCCAGCTCAGGACCCTGGGTTTGCCAAGCCCATGCTCACCAGATGTGAGCCCCCGGGGTAAATTGCTTAAATTTTAGCTGGGCAGTCAGTTAAATTCCCCAGGCAGTGCACCCATTCGATAGGTCCTGAGGAGAACATTGTAATAAGAAAGATCAAATGCAAAACTAACAGTTCTCAATGGAATATCATTATGCAAGCAGCATGAATAATCAAATTAATTACAATAGTAAAGGTTTACTCACTGGGGAGTGCCGACTGTTTTGGGTAGTGGAATAAGAGCTGCTTCTAGTTCCTGGTGTAACATATAAAGCATTTCCTCCAAATGGAAGTTGTACAGTAGAACCCTCACTGAAATATAACAATAACAAAAAAAATGACTTAACAATTTTTTACATTTAATTGCAATGAAAGTATCTACTTCAGATGACAATGTCATACATATCTTGAAAAAAAAAAATTTAATTTTACCCCTATTAGGATTCTGCTGCCAATTAGTGTTAAATGTGTGCTTCATGGCTTGCTCTACAAGCATCCAAATGACATTCCAAATCTGCCACAACTTACACAGTGCATTTTTATCAACTGGCATAATGGAATGGCAAATGTAGTCCTACAGTTGTTGAACAATTGTTGACAAAGGTAGTTCAAAGTTTACTTTTTAACATAACTCCAAAAAAAGGGTTGGACTGGCAGCTACAAAGGGCTTGAGAATAACGAAGTGAGGAATCCTTCCTCAACTTTTTAAAATTATAAATATCCCTCGCTGGTTAGGGACGCAAAGGGCAGGAACCTAAAAACCCTTATTTTCAGCACAAGTGTGAACAGTAAATACTTATAAGAGATGGAAATAGGTTGAAAATATAGAAGTTGAAAATATAGAAGCAAAATTTTTAAACAACAGACACAGAAAAGACTAATAGGTAATGTACACTGAAAGGACAGAATTCATGGGATATCTGGTTCCTGGGAAATGCAATGCTGTCACCCCCTCTCGCTAGTGGATGAACCCACTGCTTGGCAATATAGGTGCACTGCATAATTCGATGTCAGTATGGATAAACATCGTGACTTAACTGACTTTGAAAGAGGGATGATAGTGGGTGCCCGACGCATGAGTCACTCTATCACAGAGGTGGTACAGAAATTGCACTATCCTCATTCAACAGTATCAAGAGTGAGTATCAGGAATACATTATTTCTGGAACAACATCTCATCATGGGCAGCACTGTGGACAGAGAAAGGTGAGGGATGAATGTGGCCATTGACATCCATCTCGCATTGTTTCAGCCAACCGGAGAGTGACAATGGCACAAATCACTACCGACATCAATGCCGGAGATACCATAAATGTCCCCACCAAGACCATCAAGTGATCATTAGTCGCAATAGGTTATGGAAGCCACTGACCCACCAGAGTCCCATTGCTAACACTACGACACAGGACTACACACCTCAACTAGATGAAAAAACATTGACACTGGACTTGGATGACTGGAGATTGGTCTTCTGGTCCAATGAGTCCCATTTCCAGTTATTTTGAGTGGATGGGAGGGTGCGTGTCTGGCAAAACCTACACAAAGTTATGCACCCCTCATGTCAACAAGTAATTGTTCAGGCAGGTGGATGGCCAGTAATGGTCTGGAGCTTGTTCAACTGGCATATGTTGGGACCTCTGGTATGTCTAGATGCATCTTTGAATGGTCCAGGTAAGGAGCCAACTGCATCCGTTCATGATCATCGTGACAGGACAATGGACTCTTCCAGCAGGGAATGTGGTTTCCCACAGAGTCGTGGTGACTAGAACATGGCTCAAAGAGCATTCCACAGATTTTATCACCATGGAGTGGTCTCCCCATTCAACAGACACGGACCCTGTGGAGTATCTTTGGGATGCTGTGGAAAGGTCCATTCGAGCTGTGGATCCTCCACTCAGGAATGCGAAGAAATTATGGACAGCAGTGCAGCAAGGATGGATGGAAATACCTATGGAACGCTTTCATGAACTAATGGACTCAATGCCTAGCCATGTGACTGCCTTTATCATGGTGAAATATGGGCCTACCCGTTACTAGGTAGGTATGTAGGGGTGTGCTGGTAAATTTTTAACAACCAGCTCTCTAAAAGAAAGTAGGGTCGTGGTGACTAGAACATGGCTCAAAGAGCATTCCACAGATTTTATCACCATGGAGTGGCCTCCCCATTCAACAGACACGGACCCTGTGAAGTATCTTTGGGATGCTGTGGAAAGGTCCATTCGAGCTCTGGATCCTCCACTCAGGAATGCGAAGAAATTATGGACAGCAGTGCAGCAAGCATGGATGGAAATACCTATGGAACCCATTCATGAACTAATGGACTCAATGCCTAGCCGTGTGACTGCCTTTATCAGGGTGAAATATGGGCCTACCCGTTACTAGGCAGGTATGTAGGGGTGTGCTGGTAAATTTTTAACAACCAGCTCTCTAAAAGAAAGTAAGGCTACCAGTGATTCGATGTTTGTTTGTTATTTGGTTTTTAGGAGCATTAGCAACTAAGGCCATATTGCTCCGGGATATGCGGTGGTCATTCCCTGACCTTTCTGCATCCTCCGTATTTGGTGGTGACAGGCTCGAACCCCGGTCTAATCAATAAGCATGTGCTATGCAACGCTGCTCCTTCCCACCTGGCTACGGAGGTGCCACCAGTGATTCGAACTGATTTTAATTGTGGCAGCTGACACTAGGCGGCGCAACCCGTCTCCCATTCTTTGCACAGGCTGGACTCTATTATTTATTATTATTTTGCCACTGGATGTTGCCACATGTTTTTTTTTTTTTCATATAAAAATGTTATTTGGTTCGATTTGAATTGACATCTACGAACTTTTATGGATAGAAACCATAACCACTGGACTAAACAGATATTTACTTACAAGCTTGAAAATGTGGTATTAGAATGTAATATGAACACAAATTTTGGTGAAAATTCAGATCTTGGCCTCTCCACACTTCGACTAAAAGTCAGGAAGAAATCAGTGATTGGCAGGTGCCACTAACTGTTTCTCTCCCCCCATCCTCCTAGGTTGGCAATGCCTATGGTATTTATCCATCCACTTTGTTGGGATATCAGCAATGTGGTGTCACACAGATATTAGGAATGCAGAATTGGAATTTGAGGAGTACAATGTGTACAGAAAGGATAAGAAGGGAGGAGGGGTTATGCTGTTAATTAAGAAAACCCTAAAATCAAAAGAAGCGCATCCAGTTGATATAGATGGACAGTGCACTGTTGAGTCAGTTTGGTGTGACATAGGCGCCTCCATAGCCAGGTGGGAAGGAGCAGCAGTGCATAGCACACGCTTCTTGATTAGACAGCTCCTTGATACGGAGGATGCGGAAAGGTCAGGGAATGACCACTGCATATTCCCGGAGCAATATGGCCTTAGTTGCTAATGCTCCTAAAAACCAAACAATGAATGAGCGAACGATGGTGTGACATAAGCACTGCGAAAGCAAAAATAAGAGTAGCAGTGTGTTATAGGCCTAATGACTCGAATGGACACAACAAACAATAGTACAAAGAAATAGAGTGGGCTAGTAAATCAGAATGCCTTATAATCAGATATTGACTGGAACTTACAATCAGATATTGACTGGAACGTGCGGTTTGGTCACTTGCACACTAGTAAGAATTTTGTGGATTTATTGGATGATTGTTTTCTGTAGAACGGCCAAAGAGTATTACCCTCAATGGTTTTGGTTTGGTTTTTTTTTTTTTTTTTTTTTAGGAGCATTAGCAACTAAGGTCATATTGCTCCGGGAATATGCGGTGGTCATTTCCCGACCTTTCCGCATCCTCCTTATTTGGTGGTCACGGGCTCGAACACCGGACTAATCAAGAAGCGTATGCTACGCACTGCTGCTCCTGCCCACCAGGCTACCCTCAATGGTTGTTCGAAAGGCAACCAGAGAGGGTAATACTCTTGATCTGGTTATCAGCAGTGATCATTCGTGTATTAAGAATTTGCAGATAAAGAAACCACTAGGTTGCAGTGATCACATTGTACTGATGTGGGATTTACTTAAAGATATAATTACCCTCTGTGGTAAAGGAAAGGGTTTTTGCTTCCGTAAAGGTGACTACAGTGGTCTGAGACAGTTTTTAAATTCTGTGCAGTGGGACCAACTGATGATGTTATGAACAGCATACTCTAAGTGGTCGGCATTCAAGGAATTAATCATGGAAGCTACTAAACGTTTCATACCTATTAAGAAATATTGTTCGCCGACCGGGTTAGCCGAGTGGGTAAAGTACCTGCCCGGCAACCCAAAGGTCGCGGGTTCGATTCCCACCTTGGGTTTGGATCAAAGTACTGCAAAAACCTTGGGAGGTGCAATATGGCCACAGAAGCCGATGCGCCAACAACTACCAAATCAAAAAAAAAAAAAAAAAAATATTGTTCAAGGTTTGGGCCTAAATGGTTGTTGAATGAACTAATGAGACTCGTGGCAGAGAAGAAAAATATATGGGATGCATATAAATTAGCAGGTGACACAGAAGCCTATGGCAGATATAAGCTAGTCCATAATCAAGTCACAAAGGAGGTTAGGCAGGCGAAGGCAGATTATGAGTATTTTTGGTAAAGGATGCTAAGAAAAACAGCAAGGATTTCTTTACTTATATAAACTCTAAAAGGAAGGGGAAGAATCAGAATGGTCCAGTTGATGTCGATGATCCTGCTCAGATAGCTAACAAACTCAATGAGTATTTTGCATCTACATTCACAAATGAGAAGTTATTAAGGTTTGAAAATGTCAGGTTATCAAATTGTAGCAGGGTGCTTAATGATTTTGTAATAACTGAGAGCAAAGTGGAGTTGAAATTGTTGAAGTTAAACATAAGAAAGTCACCTGGGATGGATGGGATCTATCCAGTTATATTAAAGGAGGTGACAAAGGAACTAAGCAAACCCTTAACCATAATTATGAGAGCATCCTTGGACTCGGGGGAGGTCCCCATGGACTGGAGATGTGCAAATGTATCCCCAATTCACAAAGGGGGGAATCGAAGGGTGACACGAGTAATTACAGACCAGTTAGTTTAACTTCTGTTCTGGGTAAAATAATGGAGTCACTGGCTAAAGATGCATTTCAGGATCATCTAGACAAGACTAGATGATTCAGTCACAACATAGGTTTGTTAAGGGAAAGTCTTGTCTGACAAATTTGATTGGATATTATGATGTGGTTACAAAGGAACTGGATGCAAAAAATAATTTTGATAACATATACTTGGATTTCAGGAAAGCTTTTGACACTGTTGCACATGGAAGACTATTGTACAAATTGGAGCAGAATGGTGTTAAGGGTAAGTTGCTACAATGGATAAAAGGATGGTTGAGTGGGAGAAGACAGAGGGATGGTAATCAGTGGGCGCTGCTCTTAGTGGAGTCGCACAGGGTTTGGTGTTGGGTCCACTGTTGTTTTGTATATTTATCAATGATATTGATGAAGGTATATCAGGCTTAGTGTCGAAGATTGCAGATGGTACAAAGGTTGGCAGGTTTGTTAATGACAGTGTTCTACTGCAACAGGATCTAGAAAATTTGGGAAGATAGACTGAGAAGTGGCCACTGAAGTTTAACATTGACAAATGCAAAGTACTGCATATGGGTAGAAATAACCCCAGAGGAAGGTACCAACTGTGTGGTACTACACTAAGGGTGGTAGAAAATGAAAAAGACCAGGGAGTAATTGTGCAGTCAGATTTGAAGTTTTCTGAAAAATGCAGACAGGCTGCAAGAGCAGGTCATGGGATTTTGTCAATGATATATATACAGGAATTTTGCTAGCAGGGAAAAGGAGGTGATTGTCCCTCCCTCTGTGTAAGGCAACAGTCAGGCCACACCTTGAGTACTGCATACAGGTCTGGAGGCCTCATTTTAGAAAGGATGTAGATTTGCTTGAACATGTGCAGGGAAGGGCAGCAAGACTGGTGAGGGGAATGAAGGGATCCTCTTACCAAGAGAAGTTTAAGTTCTGCAAATTGCAGCAGCTGGAGACTACACACCTGCAAGGTGATCTGATTGAGGTGTATAAGGCCTCCAATGGATTGAGCACGCTGAATTCTGTTGGGATACTTCCACTTTTATTATTATTACTAGCCATATAGTGCAAGGAAGCCTGAAGCTTATGCTGTACCAGCTGAAAAAAAAAATTTCTGAGTTACCTAGAGAGAGAGAGAGAGAGAGAGAGAGAGAAGGGAATCACCAAGAAACAGAAGAATAGTGATATCCAGCTCAGGACTCCAGGTGTGCCAAGCCCATACTCACGAGATTTGAGCCCCTGGGGTTCAATTGTTCAGATTACGAACCTAAGGGGGACATAAATTCAAAATTGAGGAACGACAGCTGTAGAATAGATGTGTAGAAATTTGCGTTTAGCCAGTGGGTGGTTCATTGCAGGAACAAACTTCCATCTGTCATTGTGGAAGTTGATAGGTTAAATAAATTTAAGGCAGAACTGAAGGACAAACATTTAGAGGGATTGGGTGTGTGAATTTTTTTTTGGCTGATGCTACCTAAGCTCATACGCTTGCTTTCTTGTATCACATGCCACGATTACTATTACTTGCCGCTGTTTTAAAATCAGGAACTCATTTTCCAATTTTAAAACAGTGCCATGAAGGGATAAACATCCTATCTAAGCTAAGCAACCCCCTTGACGACACAAAACAATCAGAAACAAAATGCCTTCACAAGAATCACCCAATCACAGAACTCAACTGAACAATCACTCTGGTCTACGACCATGCCTACTGTGCAGAGACAAAGTGGTAACAAAATAACAGATTTTAGTCCAAATTTTTTCAGTTAATGTTTAGTTAACAAATTAATTATTTTTAAAGTACTTAATGTGTGGTATTATTCGAACACAATAAATGCCTGGTATTTTAAACATAATTATTTTTAATCAACAAATTAATTATTTTTATTAGTGTTATTTATTTTGAACATAAATTAATGAGTGGTATTGTCCCAACTGAAAGTGTATTCATGAATTTTTAATTTCACATTAGTGTTTATTCAGCAAATTATTTTTAACCATTAGTTTTGGTCTTTGAGGTTGTCACAGACATTCTCTCAGATATGCCAGACAAGCTGTACTTACTACCTGGGAGTCTAAAACGCTGATGGAACTGATATTCGGGTGACACTCAAGTCAAGTGGACTCAATTTCGGCAAAGTCCGAATGGTCTGTGGCAGCCAAATCCTCTGCTTGCATCTTCATGATGGTGGGACTGTTAGTAATCCTGGGTATAACCTCCATGCACAAGTACATGGTGGGTGACCACCCAGGTGTGAACCAACGTAAGCAGGGGTCGAGGTTTGGCGCCCACACCACATGGAGGAATGCCGCCCCTCTATGTTACCAGGCAGTACTAGGTGGTAGATGACTCTCATCAACTGGTGCAATACCACCACTTTGCTCATTGGAGGCTTGAAGTGGTGGAACCCATGTTTAGTCTCTAGAGCTAAGTTCCAGTCAACCCTTCCCTATCTCTTCCATCATGCAGTATGATTGATGCCTTTTGAGGTTATGATGAACATCGTGGCGAGATCCAATATTCCTTACATTTCGAGGGTACAGCATTAAAACGGTGTTCGCAGGCCAGCCGCTACTTAGTACACGGGACCGAACCTATTGGTAACTCTCTAGGAGGCTTCTGGATCAGCTAGTGTATAATCTTGCTACCTCTACTCCACCAGATAGTGACTGGAGGGAGTCCGAGTAGTGTGTATGTGGGGAGTATTGTCGGGGCCACGTTATGTCAAGGATCTGGGTATATTCTTACCACGTGTACGCCATATCCAAAAATTTCATTACTTCATACAGCATGTCCCACCCACTTTTTCTTACTATTGAATACACTATGAATTGTCAAACTAATAGAGCAAGTTTATCTGCAAAAAGATCTAAATCTCCCAAGCACTTCCTAATTCATTTCACAAATATACGTGGTCTCAATTCTAATCTCAACGATGTCCATTTCCACTTACAGACTGCCAAACCCCATGTACTTTTTCTGACAGAATCTTAGTTATCGGTTTTTCAACTACTGCTCATCTCAGATGCCCAAATTATTCGCTGTATGATTCCTTTCGCCTCAAAGGTGGTACTTGTGCATATGTACATTCTGATATTCCCTGTCAGAGACTTGGCAATTTGGAATCTCCTCTCTTTGATCTTCTCTGGCTTAAAATCTCTCTACCTCATTGTGTCAAATTCATCTGTTGTCTCTACCGTTCTCCCAACTCCACTAATCACTTGGAGCTCTTTGACTTCCTCTCTTTGCAACTTGACTTTCTCCAGTCCAACTTTCCTAACAGTGAGGTAATTTTCCTTGGTGATTTTAATGTTCACAACTCCAGCTGGCTTCCACTTTCTAGTCACACCGACCCAGTTGGTCGTGATGCTGAGGCTTTTGCAATTACTAATGACCTTGCACAGATTGTTCATTTACCTACAAGAATACCGGACAATCCTAATCATACAGCCAATACGCTTGATCCTTTTCTCAGAAACAACCCTTCTAAGTACGCGGTCGAAGTGAGAGGTCCTTTAGGCACTTCAGATCACAACTTGGTGATTGTCTCTTCTCCAATGGAACCTTTATCTAATAGCTATTCCGAACCTCGTGTTGTTTGGCATTACAAGAATGCAAAATGGGATGACCTGCGAGACTTCTTTTCCTTGGTCGGATTACTGTTTCAAAACTTCTGATGTCAATGTTTGCTCAGATCGTGTCAGTGAAATTATTCTTGCAGGAATGGAATCCTTTATCCTACACTCCACTTTAAAATCTTGTCCTTTATCTAAACCTTGGTTTTCCAATAAATGTGCTAAGGCTGTTCATCAAGAGAAGAATGTTGCATATCATAATTGGCTTGTTTCTAATTCTTCAGTTTCATTTTCTGCCTACACCAAAGCTCGCAATCAATAAAAATTAGAGTTTGAACAGGCTAAGAATAGAAAACTTGCTTCTTGCCCTAATGGTAGCAGAGCATTCTGGTTTCTTGCCAAAGCTATTGGCTGCAACTTTTGCCCATCTCTGCTCCCACCTCTGTCCAAACCAGATGGTTCTGTTGTCACTTCAGCCAAGGATAAAGCTGCTAGCATCCCATTTTTCTTCCAACTCATGTATTAATGATCTTGGTAAAACAATTCCCACCATTCGCAACTCGCTCCATTCAATGCCCCCTGTGGTCTTCCGTCAAAAGGATGTCAGAAAGATTTTGACGAATCTTGATGCTAAGAAAGCTCCAGGTCCCGATGGTATTTCTCCACTTGTTCTCAAAACCTGTGCTCCTGAACTTACTCCTATTCTTTGCCGCCTTTTTTCACTTTCTTATTCCAAAGGTGTTTTTCCTTCTGCTTTGAATGCTCATATCCAGCCAGTTCCTAAAAAGGGTGACAAATTCCTCCCATCCAATTATCGTCCCACTGAAATTACTTCTACTCTTTCTAAAGTAATGGAGAAATCAATTAACCGCCAACTCTTAAACTACCTAGAAACCTTCCGTCTGATCAACGATCGCCAGTATGGATTCCATCAGTGTCGATCCATTGGTGATATTCTGGCTTATGTTACCCATTTGTGGACTAATTCAATGGAAAGGTTCGGTGAAACATAAGTAGTTGCTCTTGACATCTCAAAGGCTTTCGATCATGTTTGGTATAAAGGTCTTCTAAACAAGCTTCCATCTTATGGTTTGCCAACTGTTTTTAGTAATTGGTTATCCAGTTTTTTCTCTGATTGCTCACTGTAAGTGATGGTAGATGGCTCTCTTGTCTTCTAACTTCTCCACTAATGCCGGTGTCCCCCAAGGTTCAGTTCTTTTCCCCACTCTTTTCCTCTTGTATATTAATGACCTTCTTCCATTGACTGGAAATCCTATCCATAGTTTTGCCGATGATAGCACATTGCATTCCACTTTCCATTTTGAAAAACCTTGTCCTGCTCAATCAGCTTCAACTTCTCGAAAATCTGCTACCAATTCCTTAAATGCCGATCTTCGGGTAATTGTCCAGTGGGGCAAGGACAACTTAGTTGATTTCAACCCTTCTAAAACTCAGTCTTGTCTTATATCTGGCAAAAAAGGATTCTTCTGCTCCTATGCTTATGTTCAGTGACACTCCGATTTCTAGGCAAAATGATATATCTCTTTTGGGGATTACCCTGATTTCTAATCTCTCTTGGCACAAGCACATTACAAATACTGCTTCCTCTGCATCTAAAAAACTTGGTTTTCTCTTTCGCTCTCGGTGTTAATTTTCTTTCAAACAGCTGCTCGCTCTGTATAAATCGCAAATCCGCCCTGCCGTGGAATATTGTTCCCACATTTCTGGGGTGTTGCCCCCAAAACCTCTCTCAGGTTTCTCGATTCCATTCAGAAGAGGGCAGTTAGGTTAATTAATGATTCATCTTTAACAAAGTCTCTCCACTCGCTGTCTCATAGACGTACTGTTTCTGCTGCATGCCTCTTCTACAGATACTTCCATGGGTACTGTTCTGAATTGGCTTCTATAATTCCCACTCTCTCCTTCAAAACAGTTCAAACACGTGTTGCCACCAGCCAACATTCATTTACTGTCCAACTTCAAACTCACAGAACCAAATTTTCATCTTTCTCATTTATTCATTCAACTGCCGTTTTCTGAAACAACCTTCTTTCATACATATTTCCTGAAAATTACAGTCTACCGAAGTTCAAGTCCAATGTCAACAAATATCTTCTTTTGTCTTCTCAACCTCCAACCCAAGCACGGTACTAAGTATAGTCAGTCCTCGTATAACACGTGTTTACACTACACGAATTCGATCATACACGATTTATAAATAGGGGAACGATATCTTATATAACACGAACCAAATTCGCTTATGCACGATTCGCCTTTGTGTTTACAAGAAATGGCAGTCGAACAATTTTTACAAGAAATGGCAGAATCACCCCAACTGAACGCAACACGATAGGAATGAAGAGAAGATTCTGAAAATGTATTTATGTTTTTTATATCAGTGAAGGGGGGGGGAACACATTTCACCATAATAACGTAAAAACCCACACAATTCCAGCTATCGGTATAATCGCAAATGCAATTAGATCGAGTTTACTACCAGTTCATAACAGATTCCACTAGCAGAAACGCAACTGGAAATTGTTTTTATTGTTTTATGGTAGTAATCCCCAGAAATGTGCTTTAGTAAAATGTGAGGTGTTAATAGCGTATCTCTGCCTTTACGGTGTTGTTTATTCAGTTGCTACACGCGCGCGCGCAGCTTTGTTTATATGTATCAAGCATGCCTCCTCGTTTTGTAATTGTGCTTTATTCCCTAAAAATGAGTGAAATACTTAAAAGGTGTGAAAAGGAAGCGTCCTGGTGAAGACACTGCAGATTCAGAGAGAAAAAGAAAACCAATATTGATAAACAGAGGCGGACTGCGTCAAAAATTCTTACCCGGTAAAATTTATAGTGGCCTCATACCATGGTTTATGGCCAAAATCACTCTGGCCAGTCCGCCTCTGTCGATAGAGAAAAAATATGAAATTGTGAAATGCTTTGAGCGAAATCAAAGACCATGTGATATCGCACGTGCTACAGACCTAAATGAAGCAAAGCCGAGAATTACAAAGAATGCAGAGAAAATAAAAACAACTTTCATAGCACTCAAAGTGTAATTTAAAACCATTAGATTAAAACACAAAGAATTGGAAGAGATGGAACGGCGGCTGTCATCTGTTTGGGTAGAAAATCAAACAAAAAACAAGTTTGCTTACGATAGAAGCAAAAGCATTAGCAATATTTTATTACGTAATAGTCGTAATAAAATAACTATTTTATTCGTAAAAAATACGTATTTTTTATTATTTATTATATTATAATAAAATATAATAATAATAAAAAATATTATAAAAAATTGTAATATTATTTTTTATTACGTATTTTAATCGTTATAAAATACGTAAGTATTTTATTACGATTATTTATTGTGTTTGGTAATGTTTTGGTTACCAATGTGTGTTCAATCTTGGGTGGTCAGCACGTAACCCTATTTTCCCCATAGGGCCTGTTGTTTGTATTGCATGATTTTGCATTGCACTAGAGTTTCTAGGAATACAACTATCATGCTATATGAGGACTGACTGTATTATAGGTTCTAATACCTCTCGTGTTTGGGGTTTACATTAAAAAAAAACAAAAAAAAACAACAAATTATTTTTAATTAATTGCGCTTATCAACAAATTAATTATTTTTAATAAACAAAATAACATTTTTATATTTCCCCAACTTATTAACTTTTTCAACAGATACTTTCCTAATTCTGTAAATCACTCTCTCCTTATTCTCTCAGAGGGCACTTACAGTAGCTCCAGGGTGCTTACCTCTTGATCTGCTCGCTGTTCACCAGTGCAACTCCTCAGTATGTAAGGTGGTCAGATAAGTTTTATGAGTACCACTGGGTTGTAGAATGGTAATCTGTTTAGCTCACTTAATTTATGCTTAGAGGCAGTACTAATTTCCTGAAGGGCAGAAGCGCAACAGTGTGTACTCTTAAGGCTTGCCTAATCCGTTCATTATATTAAAACTCTCTTCGCTCAACGACAACTATTTTAAATGTAATTACCAAAGGGAATTCAAAACAAAAAATTTTGCTAACCAGAAATATTAGCTATAAAAGAGTTCATTAAACAGAGATCTGATTGAGTATTTTAAAATTCTAAAAATGGCTATAAAGTTTTATATAGCAAATATCTTAGCTGACAATATCATCATCATCAGCCATTTTCAATCCACTGCGGGATGAAGGCCTCTCCAGCAACTTTCCAGTTCCTTCTGTTTTGAGCACTGGCCATCCATTTACTACTCAAAAACTCATGAATTTCATCTATCCATCTCCGCCTTTGTCTTCCAGGTTTTCTTCTAGTTCCTCTTGGGTACCATTCTGTTATTTTCTTAGTCCATCTGTCATCATGTCTTCGAGCTATGTGTCCTGCCCAAGACCATTTTAGTTCTTTAGTTTTGATAAGAATGTCCTTTACTTGAGTTTGCTGCCTAATCCATGTGTTTCTCTTCTTATCTAACAGTCTGATTCCCAATATAATTCATTCCATTCTTCGCTGTGTAGTTCTTAGCTTCTCTTCCATTCTTTTGGTGAGTGCCCAAGTTTCACTTCCATAAGTCATGGTGGGGAGTATACATTGATTCATTATTTTACGTTTCAGACAAACTGGGATATTGCTCTTCAGAATGTGGCTATATTTCCTGAATGCTATCCATCCAAAATTTATTCTTCTCTTGACTTCCAGCCATTTATCATTATTACAGCTAATAACTTGTCCCAGATAAGTATATGACTCCACCTTTTCAATTACTGCTCCTTCAATCATTATTTCCCTTTCCGTGGCATACTTGTTCATCATTACTTTTGTTTTAGCCATATTCATCTTTAGTCCAAAATCCTTACTAACTGTGCATAACTGATTAAGATTTTCCTCTAATTCTTTGGGATCGTGGCTTATGACCACAATGTCATCTGCAAATCGTAAATGGTTTAGGTACTCTCCGTTCACATTGACTCCTTTCTGCGACCAGTCTAATCTTCTGAAAGCTTCCTGAAAGGCAGCAGTAAACAGCTTTGGAGATATTGTGTCTCCTTGTCGAACTCCTTTCTCGATTTTAAATTTCATACTGCCTTTGTCTAGTCTAATAAAGGAGGTAGCATTCTCATATATTTTCTTCAAAATCATAATATGTGGGGTATCTTGTCTTTCCAGTGCCCGAAACATTGCCTTATGCTGTATGGAGTCAAATGCCTTTTCATAATCCAAAAATGCCAGGCATAATGGTGTTTTATATTCATTTGCTTTCTCCATTAGCTGTGATATTACGTGAAGGTGATCCATAGTTGAGAATCCTGTCTTAAAGCCAGCTTGCTCATTCGGTTGATTCTCATCAAGTATTCTTTCTAATCTGTTAGTAATGACCCTTGTGAACAACTTGTAGATGTGGGATAACAAGCTAATTGGTCTATAATTTCCAATTTCTGATTTATCTCCTTTCTTATGCAGCAAAACTATGATTGCATTATTCCACTGCTTAGGCATCACACCTTTTCTAATGCACTTTGTGAAGAGCCTTGCCAGTTTTTGTGTTATGTCTCTTCATCCCAATTTTAACAACTCTACAGTAACTTCATCTTCCCCCGGGGCTTTCCGATTCTTTATTTTCTTCAATGCATGTTCTACCTCATCGGGAAGAATATCGGGTATGTCGTATGTGTTGCTACTTTGCAATCCATCTTCCCCACTGTTGGTATCATTCCCTCGCTCCTTGTATAATTCTCTATAGTAGTCTTCTGCTATTTGAATTATGCCTTCTCTGCTGTTTATAAGTACACCATCGCTATTCTTCAGTTTCAGTATCATTTGTCTTTCTGTATTACTGCTCATGGCTGCTGATTTAAATCCTTTGTTTTCCCTTAATGCTTGTTCTACTTTTCTTGTGTTAAATCTTCTCATGTCCTCTCTGAGTCTCTTTCTAATGGCTTTGCATAACTCAGTATACTCAATTTTCTCCCTGTCAGTGTTTTTCTTGCTCTTCATTTGTCATCTTTGGTTCATCATGACAAGTGTTTCTTGACTAATTTTTTCTTCTTTGAATTTCTGTTTCCCTATAGGTTTCTTGGGCTTTATCACTTTCAGAAAGTTGTAATATTCCTCGTCGATATCTTGGTCCTGAGCAGTCTGCAGAACCTCAAACTTGTTCTTAATTTCCAGTACATACTGCTTTTTCTCCTCCTCTGTTATTTCAAAGACCTTTGTATTATTTACTCGAGTCAGTTTTTTCCTTTCCTTTCCTACATCTATATCAAGTGTACATCTTACCATTCTGTGATCACTTCCAACATTTACCTTATTCAGGACGGTAACATCGTTTACAATATATCTTCTGTTAGTGAGGATGAAGTCGATTTCATTAGTTGTTAATCCATTTGGACTCTTCCATGTCCACTTTCTATTCACCCTTTTCTTGAAAAAAGTGTTCATTACTGACATTCCTTGAGATTCTGCAAATTCCACAAGTCTTTCACCAATTCCAAAATTTCCTATAGTTCCTCTTTCTGCGCTGTTTTGCCTTTTTCCAACCTTAGCATTGAAGTCCCCCATAATAATAGTGTAGTGAGTTTTCTGCTCATCTAGAAGACTCTCAATTTCAGTGTACATTTCTTCAACCTCTTCATCATCATGGCTCGATGTTGGTGCATAAATCATTATAATCTTTAGCTTGTACCTCTTAGAAATCTTGAGTATTAGTCTTGACACCCTTGGTGATGTACTTTTGAATTCCAAAATGTTGTTTTTAAAATCTTTATGGACCAGAAACCCAACTCCACCTTCACTCCTTTCACTGTTTCCATTGGTGTACAGCAGATTTCCACTTGATAAACTTATAAGTGACTCATTTCTTCTTCTTGTTTCAGCCAAACCGATGATATTCCAATTCACATTTTCTAATTCCTTTTCCAGCTCTAATATCCTGTCTTCACCGATGAGTTATAACAGGCCAAGTTCAATTTCCGTGCATGGCAGCCTGGTCGTACCCAGAGATTCTTAGCACCCTCTGCTTCCACTCTGATCCTCTCGCTGCCGTAAGAGGGAGAGTGAAAGCTGCTGGGGACTGAGGGCCATTTGTATTGTTGTGCTCTCATTGCTGGAGGGTTTGGTCTCTTCCTCTTCACGCTGACCAGGCGTCTTGAAGAGAACCACTCTACACGTTCGTTGCCACCTAAGTGACGTAACAGGGCTTACCATCGAGAAGGTGTGCATGAGTGGATTTTAGGGAGGCAGGCCAACCGGACTTCTCCTAAATCTTCTGTAATAGAGAGATATTGGATCCATCAGTGTTTTAGGCTGAGTGTCTGATAACACACAGGATACCTGTTCCCCTCTAAGCCCCTCTTAGCTGACACTGTCTGCTTATTGAAGCAGAGAGTGAAAAAGGCAAATTTAGTTGAATAACTATAAGCTAATTTGAACAGTATGTAAAAAAAAATTACTGAATATTATAAATTAACACACATCACTGTTAATAAAGGTGCCGTACTGTCCCAAAAAAAGCACTGTCTGTGCTTACTGCTGAGTATATTTGTATAATTATAGATAGTGGAAACTTAACAGTACAATTAAATGAGAAAAGATATTTTATATTTGGGGTAGAGTTGTTGTTGTTGTGGTGTTTTCTGGTGAAAGGGCAGCTTAGGCCATATTGCACCTCTTAAATCAATGGACTTTACATACAGGAACTGCTTGTATTGGGGTAGAGAGCAAGTAGAAATCTGATATTGAATGTTAAATGTAAAGCATATTTTATTAATGATGCATAGCCTATTGAAGGCGGTGCCTGTGGCAAGTGCCTTACTTGCAGAGTCCTAAAGCTGGCCCTGACTTTCCGTAATTTAAAGGGTAGCTTCCTGTTTGATTTTACCGCAAGGGACTTTTTGGAATAAAACACCTATTGTTACTGTCTTCACACCACTTGACATTATTTCCAGATGGAATATTGACAAGTACTTTTCATCCATTTGAAGCAGAAAACATTCTCCACAACCCACACTGTAACGGATTACTTTCTGTGCAATTAAAGATTACTACTGTTCAGTAGTATAGCCAGGGAAGGGTCAGCAGGTACATTGTACCCCGCTGATGCCGAGATCTGGTATTGTGGTGCGATTTTAGAGAAGTAATACCGTGATATATATTGTACAACTTAAGTATTTATTCAATGTTTTTAAAAATGTTAACTTTTAAATCTATAACTGACCAGTTCCTTTGTGACTATATCATAGTATCCAATCAAATTGGACAGACAAGACTTTCCCTTAACAAACCCCATGCTCTGTCTCAACTATAACTGAAGCCTTGTCTAATTGATCCTGCAGTGCTTCTTGGACCAGTTCCTCCATTTATTTTCCCAGAACAGGGGAAATTAATGACAAATCGGTGCTGTGATTGCAGTATAATTGCATGGCTGTTCAAATGGTCCTATCTTACATCTTTAACCAGTGATTCCATTATTTTTCCTTGAAGTTAACAGGTCTGTAATTACTGATGTCACCTTTTGATCCTCCTCTATGAATTGGGGATATATTTGCATTTCTCCAGTCCATGGGGATGTCCCCTGAATCCAAGGATGCTCTTTTAATTATGGCTAAGGGTTTGCTTACATCTTTTGCTGCCTCCTTTAATATAATTGATAGATTCCATTCACCCTAAGTGTTTTTTTTATGTCCACCCTCAACAATTTCTCCGCCACTTTCCTTTCAGTTATCACAAAGTCATTTAGCCCATCATTACAGTCTGATAAACTTTAGGCATCCCTAAAGAATTCCACACATGTGTGAATGTAGATGCAAAATACCTATTTAATTTGTCTACAACCTGAGCAGAGTCATCAACAGTAAACCCATAAACATCATATCCCAAGGTGATTTGACCTCTTTCTTCTATGTTAATGCAAGCATAGAGGTCTTTGCTGTTTTTCTTTGCATTCTTTGCCAGACTTCTCATAATCTGTCTTAGCTTGACTAACCCCCTTTGTGCATTGATTACAGACGAATTATATCTACCACAGGCTTCTTTTCATCTGATTATTTATATGCATTCCATGCACTTTTCTTCACTACCACTTGTCTCAATAGTTCATCTGACAACCATTTAAGTATAATCCTTGAACAATGTTTCTTTGTAGGTATGAAAAGCCTAGTAGCTTCTTTCATTAGTTCCCTGAATACTTTCCATTTAGAATTTGGTGTTAGCATTAGTAGAGGCACATGATGCAAAAAAGCAAGCTTATGCAGCATCACCGAAAAAAAACCCTCCCATTTCGTCCCTCCATTCATTCCAAATGCCTGTCCAGCTCAGCCTTAAATTTATTTAGGCTATCAACTTCCACAACAAAAGATGGAAGTCTGTTCCACCAATCAACTACCCTCTGACTAAAGGTAAATTTCCACACATCTATTCTACATCTGTCTTTCCTCAATTTGAAACTGTACCCCCCTCCCCCCCCTCAGATACTTAATCTGAGCAAGAGGAAGAATCCCATCAGCATTCAGCTTGCTCAACCCATTCAATAAGATCACCTTGCAGGTGCCTACTCTCCAGGCATTGCAATTTGCAGAACTTAAGCCTTTCTTGGTAACATCACCCCTTTGTTCCCCCTCACCAATCTTGTTGCCCTTCTTTGTACTCATTCTAGTAACTCTTTATGCTTCCTAAAATGAGGCCTCCAGACCTGTACACAGTACTCTACGTTTGGTCTCATCACTGCCTTGTATAACGAGATAGGGGCTCGCATCTGGTGAGTATGGGCTTGGCACACCCAGGGTCCTAAGCTGGATATCATCACTCTTCATTTTCTTGGTGATTACCTTTCCCCCTCTCTCTCTCTCTCTCTTTCTCAGGGTAATTTAGAAATTTTTTTTTTGGTTGGTGCAGCATAAGCCTGGGGCTTCCTTGTGCCATATGGTTAATAATAATAATAATAATAATAATAATAATAATAATCACCTCCCTGTCCCTGCTAGCAAAATTCCTATATATCATTGACAAGACTCCATAACCTGCCCTGGCAGCCCATCTGCACTGCACAGCAAACTTCATAATTCACTGCACAATTACCCCAAATCTTTTTCACTTTCCACTTCCATGAGTGTAGTACCACACAGTTGGTACATTTCTCTTCAGTTATTGCTACCCATATGCAGTACTTTGCATTTGTCAATGTTAAAGTTCAGTTGCCAATTCTCAGCCCATTTGCCCAACTGATAAATCTGATATAACTTCATTAATATCATTGAAAATATACAAAACAACAATGGGCTCAACAGCAAACCCTGGAGAACTCCAATAATAACATTTGTCCACGAAGAGTAGTGTCCATTGATTACGACCCTCTGTCATCTCCCACTCAACCATCCCTTTATCAATTGTAGAAACTTACCCTTAATGCCATACCTGTCCAATTTGTAATTTGTACAGTAGTCTTCCATGTGCAACAGTATCAAAAGCTTACCTGAAACCCAAGTATTTAATATCAAAATTTTGGCATTCAGTTCCTTTCTGACCACATCATAGTACAGTCAGTCCTCGTATAGCACAATAGTTGTGTTCCTAGAAACTCTCTTGCAATGCAAAATCGTGCAATACAAACAACAGGCCCTATGGGGAAATTAGGGTTACATGCCGACCACCCAAGATTGAACACACATTGGTAACCAAAACATTACCAAACACAATAAATAATCGTAATAAAATACTTACGTATTTTATAACGATTAAAATACGCAATAAAAAATAATATTACAATTTTTTATAATATTTTTTATTATTATTATATTTTATTATAATATAATAAATAATAAAAAATACGTAAGTATTTTTTACGAATAAAATACTTATTTTATTACGACTATTACTATTACGTAATAAAATATTGCTAATGCTTTTGCTTCTATCGTAAGCAAACTTGTTTTTGTTTGATTTTCTATCCAAACAGATGACAGCCGCCGTTCCATCTCTTCCAATTCTTTGTGTCTTAATCTAATGGTTTTAAATTACACTTTGAGTGCTATGAAAGTTGTTTTTATTTTCTCTGCATTCTTTGTAATTCTCGGCGTTGCTTCATTTAGGTCTGTAGCACGTGCAATATCACATGGTCTTTCATTTCGCTAAAAGCATTTCACAATTTCATATTTTTTCTCTATCGACAGAGGCGGACTGGCCAGAGTGATTTTGGCCATAAACCATGGTATGAGGCCACTATAAATTTTCCCGGGTAAGAATTTTTGACCCCGTCCACCTCTGTTTATCGATATTGGTTTTCTTTTTCTCTCTGAATCTGCAGTGTCTTCACCAGGACGCTTCCTTTTCACACCTTTTAAGTATTTTACTCATTTTTAGGGAATAAAGCACAATTACAAAATGAGAAGGCACACTTGATACATATAAACAAAGCTGCGCGCGTGTAGCAAATGAATAAACAACACCGTAAAGGCAGAGATACGCTATTAACACCACACATTTTACTAAAGCACATTTCTGGGGATTACTACCAAAAACAATAAAAACAATTTCCAGTTGCGTTTCTACTAGTGGAATCTGTATAAACTGGTAGTAAACTCGATCTAATTGCATTTGCGATTATACCGATAGCTGGAATTGTGTGGGTTTTTACTTTATTATGGTGAAATGTGTTCCCCCCTTCACTGATATAAAAAACATAAATACATTTTCAGAATCTTCTCTTCATTCCTGTCGTGTTGCGTTCGGTTGGGGTGATTCTGCCATTTCTTGAGAAAATTGTTCGACTGCCATTTCTTGTAAACACAAAGGCGAATCATGCATAAGTGAATTCGGTTCGTGTTATATAAGATATCGTTCCCCTATTTATAAATCATGTATGATCGAATTCGTGTAGTGTAAACACGTGTTATACGAGGACTGACTGTACTTAGTACCGTGCTTGGGTTGGAGGTTGAGAAGACGAAAGAAGATATTTGTTGACATTGGACTTGAACTTCGGTAGACTGTAATTTTCAGGAAATACGTATGAGAAGGAAGGTTGTTCCAGAAAACGGCAGTTGAATGAATAAACGAGGAAGATGAAAAGTTGGTTCTGTGAGTTTGAAGTTGGACAGTAAATGGATGTTGGCTGTTGGCGACACGTGTTCGAACTGTTTTGAAGGAGAGAGCGGGAATTATAGAAGCCAATTCAGAACAGTGCCCATGGAAGTATCTGTAGAAGAGGCATGCAGCAGAAACAGTACGTCTATGAGACAGCGAGTGGAGAGACTTTGTTAAAGATGAATCATTAATTAACCTAACTGCCCTCTTCTGAATGGAATCGAGAAGCCTGAGAGAGGTTTTGGGGGCACCACCCCAGATGTGAGAACAATATTCCATGGCAGGGCAGATTTGCGATTTAATTATCAGAGCTTCTTTGGACTCAGAGGAGGTACCCATGGACTTGAGATGTGCAAATGTGACCCAAATTCACAAAAGAGGATTAAAGGGTGACACAAGTAATTATAGACCTGTTAGTTTAACTTCTGTTCCAGTAAAATTAATGGAGACACTGGTTAAAGAAGCACTGCAGGTTCATATAGACAAGCGTAAGGTATAGCTAGGACACAGCATGGTTTTGTTAAGGGAAAGTCTTGCCTGACCAATTTGATTTGATACTATGATGTGGTCACAAAGGAACTGGATGCAGGGAATAACTTTGATATCATATTTTTGGATGTTAAAAAGGCTTTTGATACTGTTGCACATGGAAGACTGCTGAATAAATTGGAGCAGTGTGGCATTGAAGGCAAATTGCTGCTATGGATAAAATGCTGGTTGAGTGGGAGAAGACAGAGAGTGATCATCAATGGACACTGCTCATCGTGGACTAATGTTATTAGTGGCGTCCCTCAGGGTTCAGTATTGTGTCCATTGTTGTTTTCTGTTTTTATAAATGATACTGATGATGGTATATCGAGTTTAATGTCCAATTTTGCAGACAATACAAAGGTTGGCAGGGTTGTTAAGGGCACTATTGACAGTACGCTGCTGCAACAGGATCTAGAAAAGTTGAGCAGATGGGCTGAGAGGTGGCAAATGAAGTTTAACATTGACAAATGTAATGTACTACATATGGGAAGAAGTAACCCCTGAATGACGTATCAACTCTGTGGTACTACACTGACAATGGTATAGAACGAAAAGGACCTGGGGTAATTGTGTAGGCAGATATGAAGTTTTCTGAGCAGTGCAGACAGTCTGCAAGAGTAGCTCACAGTGTCTTGTCAATGCGATATAGGAATTTTTCTAGCAGGGATAAGGAGGTGATTATCCCCTTGTATAAGGCAATGGTTAGGCCACACCTTGAGTACTGTATACAGGTCTGGAGGTCTCATTTTAAGAAGGATGTAGAGCTGTTGGACCGAGTACAGAGAAGGGCAACAAGGTTAGTGAATGAAACAAAGGGTTGCTCTTATGAAGAAAGGCTTAAATTTTGTAAATTACAGTATCTGGAGACTAGGCACCTCCGAGATGATCTGATTGAGGTGTATAAAGCCTTGAATGGTTTGAGCATGCTCAATGTTTATGAGATTCTTCCTCTTGCTGAGAATAATCACCTGATAGGGCATAAATTCAAATTGAGGAAAGACAGATGTAGGATAGATGTGCAGAAGTTTGCCTTTAGCCAGCGGGTAGCTGGTTGGTGGAACAGACTTCCATCCTTTGTTGTGGAAGTTGAGAGCCTAAATAAATTTAAGGCTGAGCTGGACAGATTTGGAGCGAATGGATGGGTGAAATGGGAGAGTTTTTTTTTTTTTTTTTTCGGCTGATGCTGCATAATCTTGCTTTCTTGCATCGTATGCCTCTACTAATGCTAATGCTGACTCCTAGCAGTCCTGGAAATCTCCATTGCCTTTCTTTCCAGGCTGCTGCTCACTCTAATAGAAGCAGTGCAAGAATCACTTTTGTCTCTGCCCGCTGCCACTGTTAACCTTTTAATCTGTGTATCTCTCCAAGCTAGCAGTTTTCCGACCCACCTAACACTGCTTCGATAGCATCAGCATATATTCTTGCACCCTTTCTATTTAAGTGTACCCCATCCCAGTAGAAGCAGTCTCTCCTGTCAACAAGCACAGACCAGGCTTTAAAAAACTCTATCCATTGAGCCTTGCACAATGTCTCCAGGGCTGAATTGATCGACAAGGCTCTCATCATATACTCCCTCCTATTGTGTCTAGGCAAAATTGCAGACACTTTCACTTTCAACCCCAACTCGCGACTTTTTTTCAACATTGACCTGTACTTGTTGAGTAAATCTGCAGATTTCTTACTCTTAATGTCATTAGTTCTAATGTGTACAACAATATCACCTTTTGCTTTTAAAAGATGATACAACTTTATCAACTTTTGCCCCTGGCAAGACATATCCATTCCTGTTCCACCTAACTTTCTTGTATAGTATATTCCCCATCTTCCCGACAATAGAGTCACCAACAATAACTGGTTCCTTTGGCACCAGAGCATTCTGCCTTCTTGGAGATTGCTTCTGTGTTGTCTGAGCACACACAGGAGTGAGCTCTGACATTGAGCTGGGCAGCTGAGAGCTTGATGGGCCCCTCATATTAATTTCTTCAAGAGCATTTACCCTACACCTCAAGCTCTGATAGACACCCATCAGAATGCTGAATTGGCGCTTATTTCTTGACACTCTAGACACCTAGATCATGTCCTGTTTTAGAAAGGTCGGCAAACATTTCACATTTCGCACATTTTTTGAGTCTGTGATGTGTTGGAGAATTGACCCCTTTGTTTCTCCCCCGAGTCACAGCACTCTCGCTAGTCTGTGATCTTTGCTTCGCAACTCTAGTCTGGGTCATGATTTCCGTTTAAATACAATTTAATTAACAATGAAATTTAATAAGATTAATAATATTTTTGATTGATTGATAATACTATAATAAGCTAACAGATTCCTAATACAATGCTTAATATTACGCTATCTAGTTTTACTTTATACCTTATGCTATCAGTTCGAGATATATATACATTATGCTATTTCTTATCGACTACAATGTCGTGGCTAGTTCAAAAATATTGGCACCAACACTGGGAGTCATAACTTCCAAAAATCTCTAGTTAATTTCAAAATAAGAAGCTAACAAATACTACTAAACCTATTTAATATCTCTGTAAAACACAATGTACTATATATGGTAAAAATTAAAAATACTTATCCCTTTACAGCAGCCAAAAATCCACTGACTGTTCTCTTCCACGACCAGAGCACCTGTTGGTAACATCATCAGTTGGTCCCAATACACAAAATTTAAAATCTCTCTGAGACCTCTATAGTCACCCTTATGAATGCAATAGCCTTTCCCTTTACATTTGACAGTAGTTATGTCTTTAATTAAATTCGACATTAGTACAGAATTGGTACATTATTATTACAGATTTTAAAAATGATATCTAAAGAAGCTACATTTATATATTATAGGCTCTAAGTTGGACTAGGAGAGTTGGAAAAGAAGCTTCCTATATCTAAAATAAAGGTAATCCCTGTTGATTTATAATATAATAGAATATAGGAATTATCAAGCATTTAATAGCTCTCAATTATCAAAAATATTATAGGCTCATATGCAAGTCATTAACATGAAATTATAGAGAAAAGGTAAAGTAGAGTAAAGGACCTTCTAGATTCCAAGACACAAAAACTAAAAGGTGACAAAAATGAGAGGAAATTAAAGATAAAATAGAGAGAAAGAAGAAGTGCCCATCAAACCAGCTCTGTGAAACTTTGCAAAACTTTCTACTTTGGGAAGTATTTATTCCAAAGATTTATGATACACTGCCCAAAGATAAACTTCATGAGATCTATGAAGAATCTATGAAGATCCAGTCGTGTTACTCCCTAAGATTTTTATATTTGACCTCTCAGTACTTGTCTCATCTATCAGTGAGGATATACTACCCTAATTCACTTTACTTATTCCTTTTAGATCCTTATACAACGTAATCAGGTTTCACCCCAACCCCGAAACTTTCAAGTTCACATTATACATAAACCATTATTTTGGGATAATAACACTTAGTCCTTGTTCAGTGGATTAAGTGTTATTAAATCTCAACAAGTTCCATCTTTTATTATATGGTGCCACCAGATCTGAATAAATAATACAAGTTCTCTCTCCCCATCATCTAATATAGAGAAATACTGACTTTCTTCCCCCTACTTAAAAGTCCAATAAATTACTGATGGGACACCATACACCACCTTGACCACCTATTTATACTTCACAGAACACATCATATTCTTTGTATAATAACCCTAAGTCTTTTTCATCTTGAATGACTTAATTTTTTATTAGTTAATTGTACGTCTCTATTTTCACAAGATTAGTGAATGGAAAAAAAGGGTTGCTCTTACGAAGAAAGGCTTAAGTTTTGCAAATTACAGTGTCTGGAGACTAGGCACCTGCGAGGTGATCTGATTGATGTGTATAAAGCCTTGAATGGTTCGAGCATGCTCAATGCTGATGGGATTCTTCCTCTTGCTCAGAATAATCGCCTGAGAGGAGCATAAATTCAAACTGAGGAAAGATAGTTGTGGATAGATGTATGGATGTTTGTCTTTAGCCAGCAGGTGGTTGATTGCTGGAACAAACTTCCATCTGTCATTGTAGAAGTTGATAACGTAAATAAATTCAAGGCTGAACTAGACAATCTGGATCGAACAGATGGGTGAAACAGGAAGGGTTTTTTTTTTTTTTTTTGGCTGATGCTATATAAGCTTTCTTTCTGACATCATGTGCCTTTACTAATGCTAATTTTCCAGGTGCAACACCTTACAGTTAGTAGCATTAAACCCTTAGATGCCATTTTTTGACTATTTCTGTAACTGGTCTTTATCATTTTGAAGAAGTATAGCTTCAAAAATGATAGGAACTGGTTATAAAAGGAAGATTAGAACCAAGAAGTAAGGAGGGGCACCTCTAATACATACTTATTCCTGAAGGGAAAGCGGAATATGCTCCTTAAAATAGCACAATGTATGCATTGTGCTATTTTCAGGAGCATTATATTTCTTAATTTAATTGAAGTCATTTTTTTTTATTTTTCTGTCATTAATAAAAGTGAAAAGTGAATTACTACTTACCTTGTCACCAATTAATTACTGACTGACTGATTAACTAATATTATAAATATTATACTGACTAATTAACTACATAAAAGAAATTCTTTTCACTTCATTACATGTATCTGATATGATACAGCCAAAAGGGATATCTCTGTCTGTGTTTGGTGAAAGAGAGTGTGAGGAAATGTGTGTCAGCTCAGCATTCTGATGGGCATTTATGAGAGTTGCCAGGGAAACAGGAAATACGCTGTGTAAGAAGGATAGGTGGAATAGGACCAGGGTATGTTTGACAGGGGTAAAAGTAGATGACATTGTATAACAGATATCAACTTTTAAAGGCACAAAAGGTACTGTTGTACACATTGACATTAACCACAACAAGAGTATGAGATCTGAGGACTTACTTAACAAGTACAGGAATGTTGGCAAAAAGTTGCAAGTTAGGATTGAATTTGAAAGTGTCTAAAATTCAAATCAGGCATGAAAGGAGAGAATACATGTTGAGAGCCTTGTCAATCAATTCAGCCCTGGAGTGAATGTGCAAGGCTCATGGAGTAAAATTTTTTACAGCATAGTCTGTGCTTGTTAACGGGAGAAGCTGCTTCTACAGGGATGGAATACACCTAAATAGAAGTGGTGAAAGAATATTTGCTGATGCTATCGAGGTAGTCATAGGTAGGTCAGAAAACTGCTAGCTTGGGGCTGGGGGGATATACAAACTAATAGTTTAACTAGAGCAGCAGCCAGAGGTGAAAGTGATTCTTGCATTGCTACTATAGGTACATACAGCAGCCTGTAAAGCAAGGTGTCTGAGATTTCAGGCCATGCTGTGAGTTATCATGGAACACACTAATACATGGGCTATGTTAGAGTAACTAAGAGAAAGGACTCATAAAAGTGTACTTACATGTACACTAATGCTAGGAGTATTGTAAATAAATTTGATTTTTTTTTTGAAGTACTGATTAAGTCATCAAATGTATACATTGTAGGGATAGCAGAGATATGGTGTTCACTCAGACATAAGTGCTGCTAAATTTGAATATGGGAAGTACAATGTATACAGGAAGGAAAAAACGTACAACGTATGCAGATAGACCAGGAAGGGGTGGAGAGGTTATCTCTTACTTAAGATGCATATTAAATCTAAGGCAGTGCGTCCAGTCAACATGTGTGAACAATGCAATGTTGAGTCAGTCTGGTGTGATATAAGCACTGGGAAACAAAACTGAGGGTAGGAGTGTGTCATAGCCCAATTGACTGTGATGAGCATACCAAACAGCTATACCAAGAAACAGATTGGGCCAGTAAATCACAATGTCTTATAATGGGCATTTTAATTTTCTACATATTGAAAGGAACTTGTGGATTGGTCATTCACACACTAGCAAGGATTTTATGGTTTTATTGGATGACAGTTCTACAGCAGCATGTAAGTGAGGCAACAAGATGAAGCAATACTCTTGATTTGGTTATCAGCAGTGATTCTACATGCATTAAGAATCTGCAGGTAAAAGACCCAACTGGGTGGCAGCAATCGCAGTGCATTAATATGAAATTTAATTAAAGATATAACTACTGTCAAGGGTAAAGAGAAAAGCTTTTGCTTTTGTAAGGGTGACTACAGTGGTCTCAGACAGTTTTAAATTTTGTGCAGTGGGACCAACTGACGATGTTACTAACAGCAAATTCTAAATGGGAAGCATACAGGGACGTATTCAAAGAAGGTACTAGGCTTTTCATACCAACGAAGAAATACTATTCAAGGCTTACACCTAAATAGATGTCAGTTACCTATTGAGACACGTGGCAGTGAACAAATGTGCATGGGATCCATATAAATTATCAGGTGATACAGAAACATATAGTAGATAAAATTCAGTGGGTAATGAAGTCATAAAGGAGGTTAGGCAAGTTAAGGCAGAATAGGAGAAGTGTCTGGCAAAGAATGCAAAAAAAAGCAGCAAAGACTTCTCTGTTTGTTTGTATGTTTGTTATTTGGTTTTTAGGAGCATTAGCAACTAAGGCCATATTGCTCCGGGATATGCGGTGGTCATTCCCTGACCTTTCCGCATCTTCCGTATTTGGTGGTGAAGGGCTCGAACCCCGGTCTAATCAAGAAGTGTGTGCTACGCACTGCTGCTCCTTCCCACCTCGCTACGGAGGCACCCTCGGTTTATATTAGTTTGTATAAGGCAATAGTAAGGCAATGTATAAGGCAATGGTCAGGCCACACCTGACCATTGCCTTATACAAGGATATAGAGCTACTAGAACGAGTACAGAGAAAGGCAGGGAAACAAGATTAACAAATGGAACAAAGGGTTACTCTTATGAAGAAAGGCTTAAGTTTTGCAAATTACAGTGTCTGGAGACTAGGCACCTGTGAGGTGATCTGATTGAAGTGTATAAAGTCTTGAATGGTTTAAGTATGCTCAGTGCTGATGGGATTCTTCCTCTTACCCAGATTATTCTCCTGAGGGGACATAAATTCAAACTGAGGAAACACAGTTGTAGAATAGATGTACAGAAGTTTGCCTTTAAGCCAGCGGGTAGTTGATTGCTGGAACAAACTTGCATCTGTCATTGTAAAAGTTGACAGCTTAAATAAATTCAAGGCAGAATTAGACAAACATCTGGAATGGATGGATGGATGAAATGGGAAGGGATTTTTTTTTTTTTTGGCTGATGCTGTATTAGCTTGCTTTCTTGCATCATCATCATCAGCCATTTTCAATCCACTGCAGGATGAAGGCCTCTCCAGCAACTTTCCGGTTCCTTCTGTTTTGAGCACTGGCCATCCATTTACTACCCACAAACTCATGAATTTCATCTATCCATCTCCGCCTTTGTCTTCCAGGTTTTCTTCTAGCTCCTCTTGGGTACCATTCTGTTATTTTCTTAGTCCATCTGTCATCATGTCTTCGAGCTATGTGTCCTGCCCAAGACCATTTTAGTTCTTTAGTTTTGATAAGAATGTCCTTTACTTGATTTGCTGCCTAATCCATGTGTTTCTCTTCTTTTCTAACAGTCTGATTCCCAATATAATTCGTTCCATTCTTCGCTGTGTAGTTCTCAGCTTCTCTTCCATTCTTTCGGTGAGTGCCCAAGTTTCACTTCCATAAGTCATGGTGGGGAGTATACATTGGTTCATTATTTTACGTTTCAGACAAACTGGGATATTGCTCTTCAGTATGTGCTATATTTCCTGAATGCTATCCATCCAAAAGTTATTCTTCTCTTGACTTCCAGCCATTTATCATTATTACAGCTAATAACTTGTCCCAGATAAGTATATAACTCCACCTTTTCAATTACTGCTCCTTCAATCATAATTTTCCTTTCTGTGGCATACTGTTAGATAAGAAGAGAAACACATGGATTAGGCAGCAAACTCAAGTAAAGGACATTCTTATCAAAGCTTTTCTTTTAGCCATATTCATCTTTAGTCCAAAATCCTTACTAACTGTGCATAACTGATTAAGATTTTCTTCTAATTCTTTGGGATCGTGACTTATGACCACAATGTCATCTGCAAATCGTATTGACACCTTTCTGCGACCAGTCTAATCTTCTGAAAGCTTCCTCAAGGGCAGCAGTAAACAGCTTCGGAGATATTGTGTCTCCTTGTCGAACTACTTTCTCGATTTTAAATTTCCTACTGTCTTTGTCTAGTCTAATAAAGGAGGTAGCACTCACATATATTTTCTTCAAAATCATAATATGTGGGGTATCTATGCCTTGTCTTTCCAGTGCCCGAAACATTGCCTTATGCTGTATGGAGTCAAATGCTTTTTCATAATCCACAAATGCCAGGCATTATGGTGTTTTATATTAATTTGCTTTCTCCATTAGCTGTGATATTACGTGAAGGTGATCCATAGTTGAGAATCCTGTCCTAAAGCCAGCTTGCTCACACACACACTAGTCAGACTTTTGTGGATTTATTGGATGATTGTTTTCTGCAGCAGCATGTTCGAGAGGCAACCAGAGAAAGTAACACTCTTGATCTGGTTATCAGCAGTGATCATTCGTGTATTAAGAATTTGCAGATAAAGGAACCACTAGGTGGCAGTGATCACAGTGTGCTGAAGTGGGATTTACTCAAAGAGGTAACTACCGTCAGGGGTAAAGGAAAGGGTTTTTGCTTCCGTAAAGGGGAGTACAGTGGTCTCAGACAGTTTTTAAATTCTGTACAGTGGGATCAACTGACGATGTTACAAACAGTAAATTCTAAGTGGGAAGCATTCAAGGAATTAATCGTGGAAGCTACTAGACTTTATATACCGATTAAGAAATATCGTTCAAGGTTTAGGCCTAAATGGTTATCAAATGAACTAATGAGACTCGTGACAGAGAAGAAAAATGCATGGGATGCATATAAATTATCAGGTGACACAGAAGCCTGTGGCAGATATAAACTAGTCTGTAATCAGGTCACAAAGGAGGTTCGGCAGGCGAAGGCGGATTACGAGAAATCTTTGGCAAAAGATGCTAAGAAAAACAGCAAGGATTTCTTTACTTATATAAACTCTAAAAGGAAGGGGATGAATATGATTGGTCCACTTGACATCGATGGTTCGACTGTTGATGATCCTGCTCAGATAGCAAACAAACTGAATGAGTATTTTGCATCTACATTCACACGTGAGGAATTATTACAGTTTGAAAATGGAAGAAGGTTATCAAATTGTAGCAGTGTGCTTAATGATTTTGTATTAACTGAGAGCAAAGTGGAGGAAAAATTGTTGAAGTTAAACATAAGAAAGGCACCTGGGGTGGATGGGATCTATCCAGTTATTTTAAAGGAGGCGGCAAAGCAACAATGCAAACCCTTAGCCATAATTATGAGAGCATCCTTGGACTCAGGGGAGGTTCCCACGGACTGGAGATGTGCAAATGTGTCCCCAATTCACAAAGGTGGATCGAAGGGTGACACGAGTAATTACAGACCAGTTAGTTTAACTTCTGTTCCGGGTAAAATAATGGAGTCACTGGTTAAAGATGCATTGCAGGATCATCTAGACAAGACTGCAGCAATAATTCAAACACAGCATGGGTTTGTTAAGGGAAAGTCTTGTCTGACAAATTTGATTGGTAATTATGATGTGGTCACAAAGGAACTGGATGCAAAAAATAATTTTGGTATCGTATACTTGGATTTCAGGAAAGCTTTTGACACTGTTGCGCATGGAAGACTACTGTACAAATTGGAGCAGAATGGTATTAAGGGTAAGTTGCTACAATGGATAAAAGGACGGTTAAGTGGGAGAAGACAGAGGGTGGTAATCAATGGGTGCTGCTCTTCGTGGACTAATGTTATTAGTGGAGTCCCACAGGGTTCGGTGTTGGGTCCACTGTTGTTTTGTGTATTTATCAATGATATTGATGAAGGTATATCAGGCTTAATGGCGAAGTTTGCAGATGACACAAAGGTTGGCAGGGTTGTTAATGACAGTAATGGCAGTGTGCTACTGCAACAGGATCTAGATAATTTGGGCAGATGGGCTAAGAAGTGGCAACTGAAGTTCAACCTTGACAAATGCAAAGTACTGCATATGGGTAGAAGTAACCCAGAGAAACTTACCAACTGTGTGGTACTACACTTAAGGTGGTAGAAAATGAAAAAGACCTGGGAGTAATTGTGCAGTCAGATATGAAGTTTTCTGAGCAGTGCAGACAGGCTGCTAAGGGCGGGTCATGGGGTTTTGTCAATGATATATAGGAATTTTGCTAGCAGGGAAAAGGAGGTGATTGTCCCTCTGTATAAGGCAATGGTCAGGCCACGCCTTGAGTACTGCGTACAGGTCTGGAGGCCTCATTTTAGGAAGGATGTAGATTTGCTTGAGCGTGTACAGAGAAGAGCAACACGATTGGTGAGGGGAATGAAGGGATTCTCTTACCAAGAGAGGCTTAAGTTCTGCAAATTGCAGTGGCTGGAGACTAGGCACCTGCGCGGTGATCTGATTGAGGTCTATAAGGCCTTGAATGGGTTGAGCACGCTGAATTCTGATGGGATCCTTCCACTTGTTCAGATTACGAACCTACGGGGACATAAGTTCAAATTAAGAAAAGATAGATGTAGAATAGATGTGCGGAAATTTGCCTTTAGCCAGCGGGTGGTTAATTGCTGGAACAAACTTCCATCTGTCGTTGTGGAAGTTGATAGGTTAAATAAATTTAAGGAGGAACTGGACAGGCATTTGGAGGGAATGGTGTGATTTTTTTTTTTTTTTTTTTTTTTTTTTTTGGCTGATGCTGCATAAGCTCCTGCACTTGCTTTCTTGCATCATGTGCCACTACTACTACTACTACTTCTGCTCTTTCGGTTGATTCTCATCAAGTATTCTTTCTAATCTGTTAGTAGTGACCCTTGTGAACAACTTGTAGATATGGGATAACAAGCTAATTGGTCTATAATTTCCAATTTCTGTTTTATCTCCTTTCTTATGCAGCAAAACTATGATTGCATTATTCCACTGCTTAGGCGTCACACCTTTCATATGCACTTTGTGAAGAGCCTTGACAGTTTTTGTGTTATGTCTCTTCCTCCCAATTTTATCAACTCTACAGTAACTTCATCTTCCCTTGGGGCTTTCTGATTCTTCATTTTCTTCAATGCATATTCTACCTCATCAGGAAGAATATCGGGTATGTTGTATGTTGCTAATTTGTCATCCATCTTCCCCACTGCTGGAATCATTCCCTTGCTCCTTGTATAATTCTCTATAGTAGTCTTCTGCTATTTGAATTATGCCTTCTCTGCTGTTTATAAGTACACCATCGCTATTCTTCACTTTCAGTATCATTTGTCTTTCTGTATTACTGCTCATGGCTGCTGATTTAAATTCTTTGTTTTCCTTTAATGCTTGTTCTACTTTTCTTGTGTTAAATCTTCTTATGTGCTCTCTGAGTCTCTTTCTAATGGCTTTGCATAACTCAGTATACTCAATTTTTTCCTTGTTAGTATTTATCTTGCTCTTCATTTTTCGCCTTCGGTTCATCATATCAAGGGTTTCTTGACTAATTTTTTCTTCTTTGGATTTCTTTTTCCCTATAGGTTTCTTGGGCTTTATCACTTTCAGAAAATTGTAATATTCCTTGTGGATATCTTGGTCCTGAGCAGTCTGCAGAAGCTCAAACTTGTTCTTAAGTTCCAGTACATACTGCTTTTTCTCTGATTCTGTTATCTCAAAGACCTGTGTATTATTTTCTCGAGTCAAGTTTTTTCCTTTCCTATATCTATATCAAGTGTACATCTTACCATTCTGTGATCACTTCCAACATTTACCTTATTCAGGATGGTAACATCATTCACAATATATCTTCTGTTAGTGAGGATGAAGTCGATTTCATTAGTTGTTAATCCATTTGGACTCTTCCATGTCCACTTTCTATTCACCCTTTTCTTGAAAAAAGTGTTCATTACTGACAATCCTTGAGATACTACAAATTCCACAAGTCTTTCACCTCTTTCATTTCTTTCACCAATTCCAAAATTTCCAATAGTACCCCTTTCTGCACTGTTTTGTCTTTTTCCAACCTTAACATTGAAGTCCCCCATAATAATAGTGTAGTGGGTTTTCTGGTCATCTAGAAGACTCTCAATTTTGGTATACATTTCTTCAACCTCTTCATCATCATGGCTCGATGTTGGTGCATAAACCATTATAACCTTTAGCTTGTACCTCTTAGAAATCTTGAGTATTAGTTTTGACACCCTTGGTGATGTACTTTTGAATTCCAAAATGTTGTTTTTTAAATCTTTATGGACCAGAAACCCAACTCCACTTTCACTCTTTTCACTGTTTCCATTGGTGTACAGCAGATTTCCACTTGATAAACTTCTCCTAATGCTAATTAACATGCCTCTCTGCCCTGTGCCTCTCCTAATGCTAATTAACAGTAGAAGGAAGGGGCTGAATCACATTGGGCCACCTGATGTCAATGACCATGCTCAGGTTGCTGACAAATTGAATAGATATTTTGCATCTACATTCACACATGAGGAATTCTTTACAGAAGGGAATGTCAGAAGTTTATCTAACTCCAACGGGGAGCTAAATGACTTCGTGATAACTGAAAGGAAATTGAAAGAGAGATTGTTGAAGCTGAACATACAAAAGGCCCCTAGGGTGAATGGGATCTATCCAATCATATTAACGGAGGCAGCAGAGGAGGTGATCAATCCCATAGCCATAATTATGAGAGCATTCTTGGATTCAGGGGAGGCTCCTATGGACTGGAGATATATGCATGTATCCCAAATTCATAAAGGGGGATCAAAAGGTGACATGAGTAATTACAGACCTGTCAGCTTAGCATTTGTTCCAGGGAAAATAATGGAATCACTGGTTAAAGATATAATGTAGAACCATCTGGATAGAAATGTAATTATACTGCAGTTGCAGCATGGATTTGTTAAGGGGCAGTTGTGTCTAATCAATGTGACAGGTTACTATGATACAGTGACCAAGGGACTGGATGCAAAAAATAATCTTGACATCATATACATAGATTTCAGGCAGGCTTTTGTTTATTGTTGCAAAAAAAAATACTGTATAAACTGGGGAAATGTGGCATTAAGGACAAGTTACTGTTATGGATAAAGGGTTGGTTAAGTGGAAGAAGACAGAGAGTGTTTATCAATGTTCATGGACTAATGTTATCAGTAGAGTTCCCCAGGGTTTAGTGCTTCATCCATTGTTGATTTCAATATTTATTAATGATACTGATGCAGGTATATCGGGCTTAATATCAAAGTTTGCAAAGTTTACAAAGGTAGATGTACTGAGAAATGGCAGTTGAAGTTTAACAATGCAAGGTACTGCAAATGGGTAGCAATAATCTCAGAGTAACTTACCAACTGTGTGGAAATACAGACGAGCAGTAGAAAATGAAAAAGACCTGGGAGTAATTGTGCAGTCAGATATAAAATTCTCTAAACAGTGTAGACAGGCTTCCAGCATAGCTCATGGGGTTTTGTCATATACAGAAACTTTGCTAGTAGGGATAAGGAGGTGATTATCCCTTTGTACAATGCCACAATTAGGCTGCATCTAGAGTATTGTATACGGGTCTGGATGTCTGGAACGGGTGCAGAGAAGGGCAACCAAATTGGTGAATGGAACAAAAGGGTGCTGTTACCTAGAAAGGCTTCAGTTTTACAAATTGCAGTATCTGGAGACTAGACACCTTCGGTGTAATCTGACTGAGGTGTTTAAGGCCCTGAATGGATTAAGTAAGCTGAATGTGAATGGCATTCTCCCTCTTGCTGAGACCACACACAAGCGGGCATAAATATAAGTTTAGGAAGGATGGTTACAGGATAGATGTGTAGAAGTTTGTCTCTGGCTGGTAAATGGTTGATTGTTGGCATAGGCTTCCAGCTGTTGTGGAAGTGGATAGTTTAAATAAATTCAAGGAAGAACCAGACAAATTCTTGGAGGCTAAGGTTGGATGAAGTGTGTGTGGTTTTTTTTTTTGGCTGATGCTTTATAAGCTTGGTTTCTTTCATCATTTTCCACTACTACTACTTCTAACCACCTTGCAACCTAATATTCAATCAACATCTTTCAATACTTTGTAATTAGCATTAGCATTATTAGAGGCACATGATGCAAGAAAGCAAGCTTATGAGCATCAGCCAAAAAAAAAAAAACTCTCACATTTCAAAAAGCATGAAATGCACTGTGTATTTCACACTCCCCATAATAAATTAAGCAAATAACAACCATACCTCAGATGTAGTAGACCAATAATGTGATTTCACAATGTGCTTTATTTCTTCTGGAATTTTTTAATAACTACTGAAACATAACAAGTATTTAATTCTTCTGCTGTGATTAATATAATAGGAAAGCAGTAATAATTCACAATGTATATATTTAGTAAATCGAAAACAAACTAATGAGCTTCTCAAAGAGTAACTTTTATGAAAATATCAAGAACATTTATTCGTTTCTGCATATCTGTCATACTGCCTACTCATTCCTCCCAGCAGCGCATGGCAACAAACATAATAACCAGTGCTTCAACTACATGGGCAGCCTGTATAATATTACTGAAAAAAAAAAAAATAACAATAATAACTGTTGGATTTTGTATTTGTCCAATTTTAATTAATTTGGGGATGGCTGGACAAATCTTTCAAAAATAGGTAAATATAAAAGTTCATGAAATCCATCCAGTAGATAGATTTTCATGAACTGGACACGATGAAGATAATAGCTGCATATGCATAAGCATATATGCATTTATATATGCAACTGCACCTAAAAATAGGTTAAGTAAAACATAAAAGTAGTGGATAGAGCAATAAAAGGAAGTGGAAATGAAGAATTAAGTGTGAAAGCTTTTTATCACAAGGCATAAAGAGGATACAATACCAGAGGCTTTGGGAAAAGTCTCTTAACTCTCTATGATCAGAAAAGTAACATCTACAAAAACACACTAATAAACCTAATTGAAAACCAGGGAATACAAAGCAAAATTATAGCAGGAGGTAGGGAAATAATGACAGCATTCAGTCAATATTCAGTTCCACAATGGAAAAGAAGCATGTGCTATTTATATAATTATATACATTGAAAATCTATATATTACACTATATTATATATATATAAGAATATATTTATAATATATTGTTGCCCAACAATTATTATTCAGATTTGGTTTGTTTTTAATGGCGCATTGGCAGCTAAGGCCATAATGCGCTATTATTCAGACACCCCCATCCCATCCACTGATAATTGGTCATATCCTACCGAAGCACCCCAGGTCAGACAGAACTACAAATATGCTCATAGGCAGTCCAAGAGACATTGTGAATGCAAGATGCAGCAATTGCCAAAGTTAGACTTCCATCATGGAATGATAATATGAATACCACATGAATGAGAAGAGACAGAGTGGTAATCAATGGACACAGCTCTTTGTGAACTAATGTTATTAGTGGAAACACCCTCCCCCACAGGGTTTGGTGTTGGGCCTATTGTTGTTTCCAATAAATATCAATGATATTTATGAAAGGTATATCAGGATTAATGTCCAAGTTCACAGATGATACAAAGGTTGGTAGAGTTGTTAATGACAGTAATGATAGTAAGCTACTGCAACAGGATCTAGAAAAGTTGGGCAGATGGGCTGAGAGGTGGCAACTGAAGTTTAACATCGATTTATTTATTTTATTTATTTTGTTAGTTGTTGGCGCATCGGCTTCTGTGGCCATAATAATGCACCTCCCAAAGGTTTTTGCATTTACTCTGATCCAAGCCTAAGGTGGGATTCGAACCCACAACCTTTGGGTTGCCAGGCAGGGACTTTACCTATCCAGCTAGCCCGATCGGCGTTTAACATCGACAAATGTAAAATACAGTAGAGTGTCGATAATCAGAATTAATTGGGACCGGGGGTAGTTTGGACTTCCAATTTGTTCGGATTTTTGAACTTATCAAAAATAGTTCTGGAGACTAAAAAAAGGTTCAGTAAGTTTAGAAATAAAATGCTAAGTTGTGCTTACGTACTTTTATTCATAGGTAAATAAAACAAATTGAACTTTAAGTCACAATAACACATATGTATAGGCCTTTAACGAAAATAATTACTTATTTTTTGATGCACCATTTTCGAACTTTGTTTCTTTGTTGAGAGATCTCTCACTCTTTTCAGCAAGAGTAGTTAGATGAGTTGGACAGTATTCAGCATGTTGCTTGTACCTAGCCCTCATGGGTAGCACAGTTGGTAGAATCATTGTCCTCCCCCACCCTAGGTGTAAGATACCCAAGTTTGAGATCCGTGAATAACAGGAGAAATTTTTATGGACCTTTTTCACAATGTGGCTGAGTTAATCAGTCTCAGACCAGAGTAGCATGATTTCCTCCCACCTCCAACGATCAGGTTTTTTATCCAGTAAACAGAAAATTGACCAGAGAAAATGAAATTTACAGACAGTATAAGATGAGCAATATGGCCTTAGTTGCTAATGCTTCCACAACCCAACTACAACAACAAACAGCATCTTAGAGGAATGGATCATTAGCTGTTCTCATAGTTCTCTTTTTTTTTGCGCCATCTGAATCAAGTTTCGATGCAAAAATTAAAATTTTTTCCTTGTTGTTTTTGATTCCTGCTATGGTTGACTTTCCAACCTTGTAAAATCTTGCTAACAAAGATCCATTTCCTCCCTTTGAAAGTCTGTTTAAAATCTCAATCTTAGATTTAATTGTTAAAAATTTCTGCTTCCTTTTAAAAGAAGAAGACCATAACTTCAGTATTGTAAAATAAAAGTCTGTAAATGTTCAAAATCTCTTAATTCCTATATCTAAGTGTTGTTGTTATATAGGAGAATCAGCAACTAAGGCCATGTTCTCCGTGTATATTGCCTGTAAATTGCACGTGGTCTGAGGTCAATTTTCTGTTTGTTGGACAAAAAACAAGAGTTTCTGGGAGAAAAATCATGCCACCCTCGCCTGAGACTGACTGACTGAGCCACATTGTGAAAAGATTCATAAAAATTCCTCCAGTCATCGACAGGATTCGAACTCAGGTCTTTTCCACCCGGTGTGGGGAGGACAGCGATCTTACCAACTGTGCTACTCATGAGGGCTCCGCAATACCTAAACTTCGTAAATGTTTTATTCCATATCTCACTTGCGCATAACATGTTTGTTGCAATTTCTGTGTGCTGTGTTCTTTGTTATTGATTGATGCTTATCTTTTTTTACTGTTTTAGATTTTACAACCTAAAAGAAAAATGTCAGTGAACAGAAATATCAGATTACAGTGTTATGTTTAGTTAGTACTGTATGTATATTAATTAAGCTATGTACATAAGCATAAATTTACTTTTACTTTGCTAACCTCTGGATAATATTTTTCTGATTTTCACATATCATTTAATTTTGTTAATTGGTAAGGTGAAATAAAACTATAAATTTATGTTTTATATCTTCATTTTTATAACCTGTGGATAATATTCCTCCGATTTTTGCCTATTACAATTGCCATTTAATAGAATCAAAATTCAATTTGCAAACGTGATCATAATAACTGGTGCTTACTGCAATTATTTTACGGCACCAGCAAAAAAAAAAATAATAATAAATAATGGCTCATTTGGATTGTTGACGTTTATGATTGATTCAAATTTCGATGCTCTACTGTACTACATATGGGTAGCAGTAACCCCGGGGTTAAATACCAACTGTGTGGTACTACACTCAGGGTAGTAGAGGATGAAAAAGACCTGGGGGTAATTGTGTACTCAGATACAATGTTTTCAGAGCAGTGCAGATGAGCAAAAATGAAGTCTCCACACCTGTACGCAGTAGTCAAGGTGTGGCCTGACCATTGCCTTTACAAGGATAATCCTTATCCCTGCTAGTAAAATTCCTGTATATCATTGACAAGATCCCCATCAGCTGCTCTGGCAGCATAGCATTAGTTGAGGCATATGATGCAAGAAAGCAAGCTTATACAGCATCAGCCAAAAAAAAAAAAAAAAACCCTTCCCATTTCACCCATCCAGTCACTCTAAATGGTTGTCTAGTTCAGCCTTAAATTTCTTTAAGCTATCAACTTCCACAACAACAGATGGAAGTCTGTTCCAGAAATCAACTACCCACTGGCTAAAGGCAAATTTCGCCACATTTATGCTACAACTGTCTTTCCTCAATTTGAATCTAACCTGAGAGGGCATAGATTCAAATTGAGGAAAGACAGTTGTAGAATAGATGTGCGGTTGTTGTTGTTGTTGTTGTGGTGTTTTCTGGCGCAAGAGCTACTTAGGCCATATTGCGCCTCCTAAATTAATTGAGTTACTTATGATAACTGCACCGTGGGCAGTTAGAAACGGTCATACATTTTTATTTGTTTTATATACAAAAAGAATTCAGAGAGATTTGCTTCTTTACCTATTATGCTATTCAGAGAGAGAGATTGCTGTAGATCTGAAATGAAACTAAAAGACATTCGTTGGGCATTGCTGAACAAGTTACATTCAAGGAGTATATGTTTTACTGTAAGTGGTTGCGAGCAGTGTGCACACTGTGGAGGATCATTTCCTGTAAGCAGATAGAGATGTGTGAGGTGAGTGTGACCTATACGAGTTCTGGCTAAGATTACTTCTTCTTTTCTATTTTTCCGAAGGCTAGAAGTCCATAATTGTGGTTCAGGTTTTATTTGAAATAGCTTGTTATTGGTTTGCGTTTTCCACAGAAGTGTCCATTGTTCCATAGATGTTCTCCGTATGTTATGTCTATAATCAGGATATGAGACTAGGTTATTTGTTGAGGATATGATGGAAGGATACTTAGCAGCACTGTCTGCACATTCGTTTCCTGGAATACCACTGTGGCCAGGGATCCATGAAAAGATAACAGTTTTCTGATGCTCATGAAGACGCATCAGCTTATGTTTTATGAACTTTAATAAAGGATTTTTAGGTGGGAAAGTCCTTTTCAAAGCTAGAATAGCACTCCATGAATCAGTATATATTATACTTTTATTTATTGACATTAGCGAGATGTTTTCCAGAGCAAGCTTAATGGCATGGAGTTCAGCAGTGTAGCTGCTGCATTCGGTTGGAAGTGAAATTGAGACAGTTGTATTAGGGAAGACGGCAGCTGCACCCACTCGACTGTCAGACTTCGAACCATCAGTATAGATCTTGGTAAAGTGTGGGTACTTTTGTGAGTGAGCAACATGCAGTTGTTGGATGTTAATATCTGATATAGAGCTTTTACCCCATTGCTCAAAGTATTCATCAGAAGAAAGGGTGAAGTTAGTCCACGGGGGATCCGGATCTTTTTTTTCTCTGATGATATTATCAAGCTGAATATTCCAGCTTTCTGTTAGATTCTGCAGTCTGATACCAGAAGGTCGAATTGTTCTAGGTTTATTTGTATAATGGGTTTTCAATTGAGGATTATGCAACAGTGGCCAAATTGGATGAGTAGGCAGACTTTTAATTTTAGCTGAGTAGTTTAGCAGTAACATCTTTCTTCTTATGCTAAGTGGAGGTTCGTGAGCCTCAACATAAAGACTTTGAACTGGTGATGTTCTGTATGCACCTAGGGCTATCCTAAGAGAAGAATGTTGGATGGGTGCAAGACGGGCCAAGGTGCTCTCTCTAGCTGAGTCATAAACAGGTGCTTCGTAGTCTAACCGAGATATAATTAGAGATTTATATAAGTGGAGCAAGGTATAACGATCGGCGCCCCAAGGTGTACTGGAGATGACCCGGAGTATATTCATTTTCTTTATGCAAGTGGTTCTTAGATACTTGATGTGCTCCTGGAAGTTTAACTTCTTATCAAAAATTAGCCCTACGAGGCGAATACTGTTCACAATTGGTAGTGGATGATCGGCCGAGTGCAACTCGGGTTCAGGATGCATTGCTCGCTTCATGCAGAAATGTATAGCTGTAGATTTGTGGCTTGACAGTTTGTATCCATTTTGCGCAATCCATAATTCAATGTTATTAATGGATATTTGTAGATGCCTCTCAATATAGTTCATATTCTGGGAATGACAGGATATGGTAAGATCATCTGCATAGAGATACGAGTCAACGGTATTTGGAATGCTGTTTGTGATGTTGTTTATTCGTATTGCAAACAGAGTGGCGCTAAGAACAGAGCCTTGTGGGACTCCTTATTCTTGAATGTACGTTTGAGATAAAACCTGCCGGTACCTCACTTGGAAAGATCTGTGCTGAAGGAAGCTTTGAATAAAATATGGTAAATGGCCTCTCATATGAATAGAATGGAGATCTCTTAGGATACTGTAGCGCCACGTGGTATCAAGAGCCTTCTCTATATCAAGGCATATCATGACGAGATGATGATTTCTGATGAATGCATTTCTTATGTTGGATTCAGCTTTGGTCATGAGGTCTAGGGAAGATCTAGGGAAGATTCTTCCGAAAGCCAAACTGATTATTACTGATTATGTTTTCGGATTCAAGGTACCAGGTGAGTCGATGGTGAACCATTTTTTCCAAAGTCTTACTCAGGCAGCTGGTTAGAGAAATTGGTCTATAGTTGTTAGGAATCGAATGGTCTTTTCCAGGTTTAGGTATGGCTATTACATAAGAATGTCTCCAGGAAGTAGGGAATATATGTTCTGAGAATATGCTATTGTAAAAGTTTAGCAATGAAATTAGTGATTTCTGATTGAGGTGTTGAATCATTATATTGTAGATTCCATCAGGGCCAGGAGAGCTGTTTCTTGAGGTATATATAGCTTCTTTCAGTTCAGATATTGTAAGTGGTTGGTTATAGGTAAAAGGACATGCAGTTTTGAAGTCTAGTTTCCTTTTCTCAGCTTCAGCTTTGATTTTTTGAAAAGAGGGTTGATATGCAGTTGAGGCAGCAACTCACAGAACACCGTTCCTAGGGCATTGGCAATTTCATCAACAGATGAGATCTCCTTTCCATTCCAATTAATAATAGGAGAAGGCAACTTATGATATTTACCATTTAGTTTCTTTATTTTTTCCCAGATTATTCGGGTATCAGTATCTTTGTTGATTGAGGAGGCAAATTTTATCCACGAGTCTTTTTTCGCTTTCCGCCGGATATAACGAGCTTTGGCTCTTAGTCTCTTGAAGTTAATAAGGTTGGCAGTGGTGGGATGTTTGCGGAAGGTGTTCCATGCTTTGTTTTTTACTCTATTCGCTTTATTACAATCGCCATTCCACCAGTGATTGGTATGCCGATGGTTTCTTATTTGAGACTGTGGGATGGCGGCTTTTGCTGCTGTTAGTATCTGCATTGTGATATGATCGGTGACAGTGTCAATAGCAGAAGACTCTATTGTGTCATCATCAAAAGATACATGACTGGTAAATTTCGTCCAGTTTGCTTTGGAAAATTTCCATTTTGTTTTTGTTTCAGTTTGTTTGGAATGGGTGGTTTGAATACTACAGATCAGCGGATAGTGGTCACTATTTAGAGGATTGTCATGTACTGCCCACTCTATAGTTGGGAAGAGGATCGGAGAGCAAATTGAGAGATCTATTGCACTGGTTGACCCAGTAGGAAAATGGATATATGTCGGTAAGCCATTATTCAATAGTGTCAAATTTTCTCGGTCAAGTAACATTTCAATGAGTTCGCCACATCCGTCTGAGACCAGAGATCCCCATAATGGATGATGCCCATTAAAATCTCCTAGTAAACAAACAGGAGGTGGTAATTGGGAAATTAGATTTAACAGTTGCTGAATTGTACATGATTGATTCGGCAGAAGATAAATTGAGGCTAGTGTCAGTGTGATACCGATTACTATACGGGTAGCAACAGCTTCTAATGGTGTTTGTAATGGAATGTGCCTGGAGGGGACTCCTGATTCCACTAGTATAGCTACTCCTCCATGGGGGCTGTTAGTTTCAGATCGATCTTTTCTGAAGATAGTATAGTTTTTGACTGAAACAGATATTTTTGTTGTTAGATTTGTCTCTTGCAAGCATATGGCAGCAGGATTGTAACGGTTAATTAGTTCATAGATATCATCAATATTGCTGCGAAAACCTCTGCAATTCCATTGTAAGATTTGTTCCATTATTTGGTTTTGTGAGCAGAAGAGGAGTCTGTTTGCTTTTTGTGAGAGGCTTGTTTATATCTCTCATGTTTTGATTTTTCTTTTCTTGAAAAATTTGGGCGTCTTGAGTCATTGCCTTCTTCCATATCATCATCTGCATGTATTTCAAGCAGATCTTCTGAGTTGGTGGTATCATCGGTGTCCATGCTTGAGGGGTGAGATTGCTTCACCTCAACTGGATCTAATTTTTCCACTGCTTGGCAATGTGGAAGTCTCTGGGATGGAACTGTCAGTGGCGTATTACTGCATTGATCGACTGCCTTTGATGTATTTTGGACCGAGAGGACTGATTGAGCCCAGTGTGAGATCGATGTATCTGGAGGGATGGACACTTCTGTCTGACATGCTATTGACTGGTGACTATAAGTAGCAGAGGCATAAGTGCATTTTGGATTATTTAATCTTATTTGTTTTCTTGCCTCTTGGTAGGAAACTTTATTTTCAACTTTATACTTTTGTATCTTTTTCCCCAACTTCCAGAGGTCGCAGTCTTTGGAGTATGCCGGATGGCTGCCCTTGCAATTTGGACACTGTGGGGTTGGTGCTTTACATTCTGTTTGTGCGTGAGTTTTACACCCACAGTTTGCACATGTTGCGTCTCCACAGCATGCTGTCTGGGAATGGCCAAATTTCTGGCATTTAAAACATCTTAGGGGGTTCGGAATATATGGCCGAACGTGACAGTTTAAATATCCTGCCTTGACTGAAGCTGGTCGGTTTGGAGAACTGAAAGTTAATATTATACTCCGGGTAGGAACTAAATTGCCATCTTTTCGGATCATGATCCTCTTTGCCTGAATGACTTTTTGTTCTTTAAGTTCCTGGGCTATCTCATCTTCACGAACGTTTAATAGATCCCATTCAGTGATCACTCCCTTTGAAGAATTGAGGGTGTTATGTGGTGTGATTTGAACTGGGATTCCACTCAAAGATGTCAAACTTAATAATAGTTCAGAGTGTCGAGGATTGGTGGTCTCTATTAATAAATCTCCTGATTGGAGACGTTTCACCATTTTTGGTGAACCTGCGGCATGTTCGAGGCATCTCTGAATGATAAAGGGGGAGAGCTTGCCCACAGGTTGTGTTGACAGAGAATGTATTATCAGGAATGCTGGTAATTCCTGTCTGCCAATGTCTTTCTTCATTCTCTTCGATAGAGAGAAGTCATGGTCAGTGTCATGAATGTCATTTGCTTGAGAGCTCTTCGGCTCTAAGCATGGGAAGTCGCTTGTTTCCATTTCTGCTCCTTTTAGCCCTGGGGGTTGTCTTATCCCCCAGATTACCGGCCTCGCCACGTGGAGGCAGGGGCGGTGCCACCAGTGACCAAGCGGTTGTTGAAGTAAATAAAGGGTTAGTAATGAATATATAGAATAAAAAAGAAAGGTAGATTTCCTCTCTCGGTTCTTACTTTTGTCCTTTAAAGTACAGAACCTCTTCAAGTAAACAAAAGAACAGGTGACTCTAGAAAAGAATCGAAACTATAACACTTGGGGAGATCACTATATATTCGCAGGAAGAAAATCGCTTGTCACTATCGCTTGGCACTCGGGGCCTAGATGTGCGGAAGTTTGCCTTTAGCCAGCAGGTAGTTGATTTCTGGAACAGACTTCCATCTGTTGTTGTGGAAGTTGATAGTTTAAATAAATTTAAGGCTGAGCTAGACAAACATTTGGAGTGACTGGATGGGTGGAATAGGAAGGGTTTATTTTTTGTTTTTGTTTTTTTTTGGCTGATGCTGTATAAGCTTTCTTGCATCATATACCTCAAATAATGCTAATGCTAGGCTGCCAGAGCAGCTGATGGGGTCTTGTCAATGGTCTTGTCTTGCCCTTCCTAAAATGAAGTCTGGAGACCTCATTTTAGGAAGGATGTAGAGCTGCTGGAACAAGTACAGAGAAGGGCAATGAAACTGGTGAGGGAGAACAAAGGGTTGCTCTTACCAAAAAAGGCTGCAGTTCTGAAAATTGTTGAGTCTGGAGACTAGGCATCTGTGAGGTGATCTGATTGAGGTGTATATATTCTTAAATGGTTTGAGTAAGCTGAATGCCAGTGGGATTCTCCCTCTTGCTCAGATTATACACCTGATGTGGGGTCATAAATTCAAATTGAGAAAGACAGTTGTAGAATAGATATTCAGAAATCTTTCTTTATCTAGTGGGTGCTTGAATGCTGGAACAAGCTTCCATCGGTCACTGTGGAAGTTGATAGCTTAAATAAATTCAAGGAAGAACTGGACAAACTTTTGGAGCAAATTAATGGGGAAATGGGAAGGGTTTTTTTTTTTTTTTTTTTTTTTGGCTGATGCTGTAGTATAAATATGCCTCTCCTAATGCTAATAAGAAATCTGTCTGTATGCACCGAAGCAGTGAAGATGCCTGGGTTAACAACTGGTGATGTAGTCTAGAAATGGAAGGGACTGGTGCTAAAACCATCACAAAACAAAATGGAAAACCTCTGAAGCCAATGGAATGTGATATGAGTGACCTGCAAAGAATTGTCTGCTCAGAATGCAGGTTGACAATTTTGTAGTACACAAAGGCCCTTGGTAAGATGATTGTAACCTCATATCAGCACAATGTGCAGGGCATTGCATGATATGGGTTATTACCATGGTTATAAAGCCATCCAGAAGTCAATAATCACATCAACTAGCCTGCTTTTTTTTGGACCAATGGAAAGGGATGCTTTGGAGTGATGAGTCATGGAGTGATGAGTCATGGTATATAGTGTACCGTTCTGATATTCATGCTGGGTGTGGCAGATGCTCAGTGAATGATACCTGCTGGACTGTATTATCCTGATAATGAAATTTGGCGCAGGCAGCATGATTGTTTTTTCATGATTTGACTTGGAACCATTGGTTGTTTGGGGAAAACAATGTATGTTATATTCTATCTAAACAACCTGAACAAAAATTTGTTACCTAAGTTGCAATAGCATGTTGGAGAAGGCCCATACCTGTATCTGCAGGACAATGCTCCATGTAATACTACTCATATTGTGATGGACTGGTTTAAGGCCATGGGTGTTGAAAAGTTGGACTGGCCAGCCCAGAATCCTGCCTTTGATCCTATAGAGAACCTTTGGGGTGAATTGGATTGTCATGTGTGTGTGTGTGTGTGAGGAAACTTGCAGAAGCCTGCTCAAATTGAATTGAATTGGTTGCCATTTTGAAGGCTAAAAAGCAGAAAATATTAGCATTAGTAGAGACACATACGATACAAGAAAGCAAGCTTATACAGCATCAATTAAAAAAAAAAAAAAACTTCCCATTTCACCCATCCATTTGCTTCAAAAGTTTGTCCAGTTCTTCTTTGAATTTATTTAGGCTATCAACTTCCACAACAACAGATGGTAGTTTGTTCCAGAAGTCAACCACTCACTGGCTAAAGGCAAATTTCCGCACATCTATTCTACAACTGTCTTTCCTCAATTTGAATTTATGGCCCCTCAGGTGTGCAATCTGGGAAAGAGGAAGAATCCCATCAGCATTCGGCTTGCTCAACCCATTCAAGGCCTTATACATCTCAATCAGATCACCTCGCAGGTACCTACTCTCCAGGTGCTGCAATTTGCAGAACTTAAGCCTTTTTCCATAAGAGCAACCCTTTGTTCCATTCACTAATATTGTTGCCCTTCTCTGTACTCGTTCCAGCAACTCTGCATTTACATACTGGACAACATTTACAAAAATCTGGTGGAGAGTGTTTCATGGAGACTAGAAGCTATCATAAAGGCTACAAGTTTCATCATACATTATTAGTTTTCCCATAAAGAAAGGTTATTTGTAGAAATGCAGGTGTCTGGATATTAATGGTAGGTTAGTGCATATTGGAAGCCTCACTTTAAGAAGAATAAGAATCTGTTGAAATGGGTGCAGAGAAGAGCAATGAGATTAGTAAGGGGAACAAAAAGGATACTCTCAACAAGAAAGACCTTTGTTCTGCAAATTGCAGCACATGAAACTAGATACCTGAAAGAAGATTTGATTGAAGTGTTTCAGTCTCTCAATGGATTGAGCAAGTTTACTGTTGATAGCATTCTTTTTCTAGCTAAAACAAAACACATAGGCAGGCACAAACTTAAACTGAAGAAGCATGGTTGTACGATAGATGGAAATAAATGGAAATCTGCTCTTAGCCAGAAAGTAATTGATTGGTGGAACAAACCCTTATATTTGGAATTGTAGAAGTGAGTACTTTCAATAAATCTCAGAAAGAGCTAGACAAATAAGAAGTGGAGTTGGACAGGTGGTGTGGGAAGTCTTTTTTTTTTTTTTTCGCCAATGCTGTATAAGCTTGTTTTCTTGCTTAATTTGCTAATACTAATATGGAAGATTTTTTTTTTTTTTTTTTTTTTTGGCTGATGCTTCAATTGCTGCTACTAATACTAACTATGGTTCCCAGTAGAAATGACTGAATGCTCTTATTACACTATTCTGAAATCAGTCAGCAAAGGCATCCAAAGAGAGGATGTTCAGTTTGGTGATTATGTTTTATGTCCTTTAATAACTTGAAATCTCTTTTCTTCGAGGCAGTTTTCACTTTAGGAGAGAAGAAGAAGTCTGCTAGTGCTAGATCGGAAGACTAAGTGGATAGCTGATCTGTACAATCCCATGCTAAATGTTTTCACAAGTGCCAAATAGGGGTGGGCTTTGTCATGTAGAATGAACCTGCTGCCTTGCTCTCAAAATTAGGGCCTCACCTGGAAAATGCATAATAGTCTTTGAGGCACATATATAAAAAAAAAACAGCACTGAATCCCCCCCTTTAGTTAAAATTCCTTGTGAATCACTCTCTGTTAGTTAAAAAATGTGATCAGCATAATCTTGATCCTAGATTTCTGTAAATGACACTTTTTGGACCTTGATGATGATTTAAGTCAACTGCATGTTCTGACACGGTCATACTGAAACATCCAACACTCATTGCCAGCGACAAAAGAGTTGAGAAAATTAGGATTGTCCTGACAAGTCTAGATGAAGTCTTTGTATGATGACACTCTGTTGCTTCTTCTCATCTGTCTGGCTGTGTAGCACAAATTCTGCACAGACCTTTCCTTTCCCTAAATCTTCATGCAGAATTAGACAAATCATCTCCTCATTCATATCTAACTCATCAACCATCATTCTCAGGTTCAAACAACATTTACTCCACAGTTTTTTTTTATTTTTATTTTTTTTTGTTAGTTGTTGGCGCATCGGCTTCTGTGGCCATATTGCACCTCCCAAGGTTTTTGCATTTTCTACTCTGATCCAAGCCCCAGGCGGGATTCGAACCCACGACTTTTGGGTTGCCAGGCAAGCACTTTACCAACCCGGTCGGCTACTTCACAGTACTGCAAGTGCTATGTTATGATGAATATAACTGTTACAGAACATTCAAAAAACAACCAAGTGCTGTGCTATAATGCATATAGGAGGTCATTCTTCAGCAGTCAATAAATGAGTGGTGTAAAAATAAAGACATTAAATTAACTGCTCAATTCGGTTGGCACTGTGATTGAACTCTGAGCTGTTAGCAGTTATGGTTTTTTTATGAAAACCCCAAACAAGAGAGGTATTAGAACCTATAGTACTTTAATACCAGTTGAAGGTTTAGAAGATGAAAGAATATATTTGTTGATATTAGACTTGAACTTCTGTAGATCATAATTTTCCAGGAAATACATATGAAGGAAAGTTGTTCCAGAAAACAGAACTTGAATGAATAAATGAGGAAGAAGAAAAGTTCGTTTCTAAGAGTTTTAAGCTGGAGAGTAAAAAGATGTTGAGTTGTGGCATATGTACACACTGCTTTGGAAGAGAGAGAGAGAGAGAGAGAGAGAGAGAGAGAGAGAGAGAGGAGAGAGAGAGAGAGAGAGAGAGAGAGAGCAGGAATTGCAGAAGCCAAATCAGAAGGAAATAGCATGCAACAGAACCAGAATGTTTATGAAAAAGAGAGTAGAAAGGCTTTGTTAGAGATAGGTCATTAATTAACCTAACTGCCCTCTTTTGCATGGAATATAGAAGCCTGAGAGATGTTTTGGGGACACGCCCCAGATGTGGGAATAATATTCCACGATAGGACAGATTTGCAATTTGTACAGAGTGAACAGCTGTTTGGAAGAAAAGTAATGCTAAAAAGCAAAAGAGAAAACTCAGTTTTTTAGATGACAAGGAAGTAATATTTGTAATGTGCTTATGCCAAGAGAGATTAGAAGTCAGGGTAATCCCCAACAGAGATATATGATATTACCTAGAAATCAGTGTGTCATCAAAGATAAGCATAGGAGAGCAGAAGAATCCTTTTTACAAGATATAAGACAGGACTGAGTTTTAGAAGGATTGAAATCAACTATGTTATCTTTGCCCATTGGAGAATTACCTGTAAATCAGCATTTAAGGAATTGGCAGTGGATATTTGAAAAGTTGAAGCTGTTTGTGCAGGGAAAGTTTTCTCAAACTGGAAGGTGCAATGCAATGTGCAATGTATCATCAGCAAAAACTATGGATAGAAGCTAGCTGGGGAGGAAGATTAAAGTCTCCACAAAGTGCAAGGCTGAAGGATGAAGCTGGTTGATGATCCAGTTTGATATCACATGGATGGCTTAATATGAAGGTGCTAGGGATATATATATATGATAAAGATGCAATGAAATTACTGAAAGTCTTAGTAAACAGGGATGAGAAATTAAAATATATAAAAATATATATAAGACTGGATTATGGATCCGGGGTACTAAGGTAAACGTAGAAAAAACCAGCAACCATAATGAAAAATAGACAACTTCAACTGACATATATACACCACATGTGAACATTCGGCTCTCTCCTTTGGTCCCCATTGACTTTCAACGTCTTTCAGTCCACACAGACAGGTAAGTTTTCTTGTTTTGCCCCCTCTCTTAGATTTCTTTGATTTTATATTTCTTTTTTTTTCCACAGGATTCTATCGGCATGAACTTATTTATTTATTATTATTTTTTTTTTAAAGTTTATTTATTCTTTTATTCTTCTTTCTGGTCTCTGTCGGGTCAGTTATGATGTATACGTATACTTTTTACATGTATATCATAAGAGAAACAGAGACCTGGCTTATTGCGGTGGCTCCTATGATTTTCACTGCTGACCCCCCTGATGAAGTAGTTAAAGTCCTAGGACCGACAGCTTTAGGTACTTACAATAATTATGCTTATATTAATTGCACTTTATTTCAGGTAATTTGTATTTTAGCATACAGGTTCTCTCAATCCTTCCATGGTACACCTGATAGCTCAACTCCCCTACCAAATACACAAATATACTGATAATTACTTTTTTGTCTATATATATATATATATATATATATAGAATATAGAATATCATGAGAAAAAGTAAATCAATCCAATAATAAGAATACCATCAAGGACTTAAGAAAACGAAAAAAAAAAAAAAATTATTATTATCGCTTTTTACCGACAATCTAGATGACTTCAACTGGGGCCAACCACCCAGAATGAAGGCAAAAAACGACAAGAAGTTCTCTGTTTCTGTGATGATCAATATATGCTAAGTAATTTAAATCTAAACCAAATATAAACCAGTATAGGCCGAATATAAATCGAATATAAATAAATCGAATGAAGATAATTAATTTTGAAATATTAGAATCAAAGGTAAGAAATATAAGTAAAATATAAATGTAAGCATATATTAATCATCGTTGACCCGACAGAGAACGTAATTTAAGGATTAAAACAAGATTAAATATATAATACATACTACATTGACCGTATCTAGGACATAATGTAATAATCGTCAAAATAATATGTGGTGCCCCCTATGTGATGGATACGGTAAAAATAAATAAATAATTAAATTAAATTAACGCAAAGAGAAACATGCAGATAGTAAGAAGAAAAAACTAAAGGAGTAGGAAAAATAGAACCTGAACTCCACAAAGGCGAAAAATAGTGGTATAGATAAGAAATAGTTTCTCCTACGTCCTCGGATTGCCCTAATAATTTCGGAGAAATAAAAATAAAGAGTGTAGGACAGCTTAAAGGCATTACAAGATATAAGTTGTGGCTCGGGTATGCCCGGGATCGCAAACCCGTTCCTATAGTAGGACCCTGAGCTGAATTTGCATGTTATCTCAGCGTGAATTTAAGTAAATTTAAATGAATTTAACTATATGTATTAAAAAAAAAAAAAAAAAAAAATGATACACTGTAATTTGCAAGCCGGTGGGTACAAGTTTTCTACGCCGTAAGACACCAAGAATGCAAAGTGTATCCTATTTACATATATACATGGCACTAAATATAACGATTTTATTGAAAATTATATTGAAACGATAGGTTCAGAAAACAAATTTTTGAAATTAATTATGCTAATTGCTTTCCTGAAGTGATATTTCAGGTAAGCGATAGGGAAATTATTATTAATCAACTTGCCGTACAACGCTGTTAAGCCTGTTGAACAATTTTTATTACTATTGCAGATATAAGCAATCCTTAAACATTGCGATAAAATTATATTAGCATGCACTGATTTTGATACATTTGATTTCCAGTTTGTAAGGCTGACTACGTTAAAATTAAATGCATCTCTTTTATTATATACGTTTACGTCTATTTTATTATTATGTAATATTTCTATATGAAGATCCAAGTAATTTGCTATAGTATCGGAACTATTAGTTTTTTCCAACACAAGCTCCCCTGGATATAATCCACTGTAATTCTGGACAAAATGTGGACAATTAAAAAACACATATATCATCTACGTATCTGTATATAAGTAGGTTATCTTGAAATTCTCTTTCTGTATAATACAGATAAAGGTTTGCGATTATGCTTGATGCTGGACTTCCCATAGGGGTGCCAGTCACTTGTAAGTATAACGAAGTTCCGTCATATACATAATTATTAAAGATGCATAATTTTATTAGAGAATCCCAATAGGTTAAGTCAACCTTTATAGCATTTTTATTTTCTAAATATAGTTTCTGGAGGACGACTTTTAAATTATCAAGATTAATACTCGTAAATAGACTGTTAAAGTCAAATGTTTGTATTTGATGAATATTGTTATTTTTTATAGCATTTATAATCGGTAAGTTATTATTTATTATAATAGTTTTATTTAAGTTATTTAATATAATTTTAAGTAACTTTTCTAACGTTTTTTCGGGAAATTTAGCATAACTATCTCTACATGATGTTATGAATCTAAAAGCAATGGGTGATTTGTGAAATTTGGGTATGCAATATATAAACACTATAAACAATATAAAACACTATATCCATACGGTCTAAATAATAAATTTAATCAAAAATATATGACGAATAATTTAAAAGATATTTGTGTTTATAATATGTTTCAAATTGCCAAACTTCGTAAAGATAATCGCAATAGGAAATATAGTAAATCCAACACGTATAAAAGCAACCGAGAACATCTAGGAGACTTTATAGATTTATTCAAAATGTGGGATACGGATCCTATAAATATTAGTAAAATTCACAACACACTTTTCAGTATTAAACTTAGTGTACTCAAAGCACTATATAGAAAAACCAATGATTACGTCTTTGCATCCTCCCACCTTATGCACATTATATTGGATATTTTTAAATTCAGAATTAATATTTTGAATGTTAGCAAGCAGCCTGAAAACTCTGTCCTCATCTTATACTTTCAAAATAAAATGATGGATGACTTAGATATACATAAAACTATTAATTTACGTAATGACTTGCTGCCTATTAATAACTTACATATTAATATCAGATTTAGATATTCTAAACCATTTGGTCTTAAAGCGTGTAACTATAAAACAATAGCTACAAACCTTCACAATATTAACATCGGACAGGATACATGTGTTTGTCACAAACCTTCATTTCATAGATACGTGGATCCTAACCATAATCACATTATAACCGGCAATTTAGATATAATCCCATATCCCGAACTTAGAGATATTTTATCACTGGGTTTTAAATTTCGACCTAATCCACCTATTAATAAATCTAATTTTAAAAAATTGTTATATCTAGATTTACTAAAATACTGCATAAGATCAGCATACAAACATAATATACCGGTTGAAGCTTATCACATGTGGTTATTTACAATGCTTAATATCATATCTAATAAATATAATCAATTGAAATTTGTACAGGATAATCTATATAATACCAAATTAATAAATAGGCAGCTCAAAGATATACATGAACATTTTATAATAACTCCCGTTGACAAAGCTGCTTGCAATTATGCAATCATATGTAAATCATATTATATAGATATTATAAAAAATGAACTACAGTCTAGCCGTACATATAAACAGATAACATCTTCTTCTAATATAATAATCAAAAAATTAATTGCATTGCATAAAAAATTAAAGTTAAAGTATAATAACCTAAAATATCCATTTATATATTGCATACCCAAATTTCACAAATCACCCATTGCTTTTAGATTCATAACATCATGTAGAGATAGTTATGCTAAATTTCCCGAAAAAACGTTAGAAAAGTTACTTAAAATTATATTAAATAACTTAAATAAAACTATTATAATAAATAATAACTTACCGATTATAAATGCTATAAAAATAACAATATTCATCAAATACAAACATTTGACTTTAACAGTCTATTTACGAGTATTAATCTTGATAATTTAAAAGTCGTCCTCCAGAAACTATATTTAGAAAATAAAAATGCTATAAAGGTTGACTTAACCTATTGGGATTCTCTAATAAAATTATGCATCTTTAATAATTATGTATATGACGGAACTTCGTTATACTTACAAGTGACTGGCACCCCTATGGGAAGTCCAGCATCAAGCATAATCGCAAACCTTTATCTGTATTATACAGAAAGAGAATTTCAAGATAACCTACTTATATACAGATACGTAGATGATATATGTGTTTTTTAATTGTCCACATTTTGTCCAGGATTACAGTGGATTATATCCAGGGGAGCTTGTGTTGGAAAAAACTAATAGTTCCGATACTATAGCAAATTACTTGGATCTTCATATAGAAATATTACATAATAATAAAATAGACGTAAACATATATAATAAAAGAGATGCATTTAATTTTAACGTAGTCAGCCTTACAAACTGGAAATCAAATGTATCAAAATCAGTGCATGCTAATATAATTTTATCGCAATGTTTAAGGATTGCTTATATCTGCAATAGTAATAAAAATTGTTCAACAGGCTTAACAGCGTTGTACGGCAAGTTGATTAATAATAATTTCCCTATCGCTTACCTGAAATATCACTTCAGGAAAGCAATTAGCATAATTAATTTCAAAAATTTGTTTTCTGAACCTATCGTTTCAATATAATTTTCAATAAAATCGTTATATTTAGTGCCATGTATATATGTAAATAGGATACACTTTGCATTCTTGGTGTCTTACGGCGTAGAAAACTTGTACCCACCGGCTTGCAAATTACAGTGTATCATTTTTTTTTTTTTTTTTTTAATACATATAGTTAAATTCATTTAAATTTACTTAAATTCACGCTGAGATAACATGCAAATTCAGCTCAGGGTCCTACTATAGGAACGGGTTTGCGATCCCGGGCATACCCGAGCCACAACTTATATCTTGTAATGCCTTTAAGCTGTCCTACACTCTTTATTTTTATTTCTCCGAAATTATTAGGGCAATCTGAGGACGTAGGAGACACTATTTCTTATCTATACCACTATTTTTCGCCTTTGTGGAGTTCAGGTTCTATTTTTCCTACTCCTTTAGTTTTTCTTCTTACTATCTGCATGTTTCTCTTTGCGTTAATTTAATTTAATTATTTATTTATTTTTACCGTATCCATCACATAGGGGGCACCACATATTATTTTGACGACTATTACATTATGTCCTAGATACGGTCAAATGTAGTATGTATTATATATTTAATCTTGTTTTAATCCTTAAATTACGTTCTCTGTCGGGTCAACGATGATTAATATATGCTTACATTTATATTTTACTTATATTTCTTACCTTTGATTCTAATATTTCAAAATTAATTATCTTCATTCGATTTATTTATATTCGATTTATATTCGGCCTATACTGGTTTATATTTGGTTTAGATTTAAATTACTTAGCATATATTGATCATCACAGAAACAGAGAACTTCTTGTCGTTTTTTGCCTTCATTCTGGGTGGTTGGCCCCAGTTGAAGTCATCTAGATTGTCGGTAAAAAGCGATAATAATAATTTTTTTTTTTTTTTTTCGTTTTCTTAAGTCCTTGATGGTATTCTTATTATTGGATTGATTTACTTTTTCTCATGATATTCTATAGACATTGTGGGTGTATTGCATGATTGCTTGCAACTGCATTAACCCATAAATATTAGTTCTTGTCTTTTAATTTTCTTGCTTTTCTTTATTTCTTGCTTTCCTTTTATCACTAATATAACTATTAATATATATATATATATATATATACAAATTACTATAAAAATAAAAATATGCTGGTGTTTAGCTAGAAACTTGATGAACAAGTGAGGCCTGTTAGCTCTTAAAGAAAATTGCAACACTGCCTCCTCTTTGCCCAACTCTAAAAGTAAAAGCAGATTTATAGCCAACTGGAACACAGGATGTAGAAAATTCTTGGTCTTTATCGAGCCAGGTCTTGGTGACACAGAGGATATCGATATCACTAGCAAGGAAAATTTGGTCAATGGTATCCTTGCGAATGCTTCTAACATTCTGGTACAAGACTATGACTGTATAATTTCTAGGGATCTTTTGGAGGCAACTACCTCAAGTATTTTTATTCAAGGCAGGCTTTTGAGTTTGTCGATTTGTGACCCATGTTGGGATCAGCATTCCCGAACTGTTTATCACTGGTGACTGCAAGCTAGTGGTATCAGTTTGTTAATGGCAATGAGGGTCACCACTGGTATAATTGTGACCTATGCTGTGCACATTTTGAGAAAATACCCGGAACGTGGGGCCATTCATGCTTGTCTCCTTGAAGCATTGATTGCTATTGGGGAGGCTGGATTAGTTGAGATTGTTGATGGATCTCTTTTCCTCAGAAAAGGATCTGATATATATTTCTTGGGGCCAGGAGACAGGATCTACAACAGGATCTTTTAATAGGCAGTGGGTGAATGCATTACTAGGAAGAAGGCATAAATTGCCTCCTTCCTTATTTGCAAACTTTTAAGCCATTTAACCTGAACTGAGATGTTATGTTCCTCAATAAACATTCTCCTAATAGATTCAGGAGATGTTCTAGGTCCAAATCCGGAGGCGAAAATCTTGGCTCTAGTGGAAACTACGAAGATATTATATTTCTCAGCCAGTGTCAGATGAGGTTTGGAGGCTGTTATTTAGGGAGTGGGGGATAATGAAATCTGATTAGAAATAACAGCATGACAGGGAGGGCAATCAATATCGGTAGCTCAAAAGCATCCTGAGGAATTTGAGGCAGGGTTGGCTGTGGTATTGAGGGAATTTTGTATATATGTAGATGAGATGCAGGTATTGCAAGAAGGTTGGTAAGCATAGCATAGGAGGTGGGCAGAACATGAATTGAATTACTGTTTAATTCTTGGGCTTGTAGGGAGTCTGTTATTTCCTGGTGGGTTCTCTGGCTGGATACTTCTTCAAGAGGGTGCAGCTGTGGTTGGTCACAATCTGTTGAAGGTCTAAGTAAGTTTTTCTGCTGAGTGCATGACCAGGCCCTGCTAACATGCTCAGTCGGAGTATCTGCAGATCTATCTACTAATTGTCTTGAGTGGATTTCAGTGTGGGAGCCAGGCTTTATAAGGCTTGGAGCCTTTATTTCTCTTCACTCTGAAAATCATAGCAGGCTAAATGAATTCCCTCAAATACAGGTGGTAGCACTAAAATGAGGTCCATTAAAGCAAGGGGGGGGGTTACGTATTCCGAATCCCCCTCCCAAGGCCAGCTACAGAATGTCAAAGAAATTTGCACAACAGATTAAGAAAAGTAAAACAAAAAAGGTCCATCACAAGGTAGATTTACACCTTAATCTACCTTATGATTGTTATTTGGTTTTTTAGGGATATCCGCATATCCCGCATATTGCTCCGGGATATGCGGTGGTCATTCCCTGACCTTTCCGCAGCCTCTGTATTTGGTGGTGACGGGCTCGAACTCCAGTCTAATCAAGAAGCATGTGCTACGCACTGCTGCTCCTTCCCACCTGGCTACAGAGGCACCCCTCTACCTTGTGATGCTGGATTATAAACTAGTATACAATAAATTGCAGTAGAGAATTGCAACATCTTTACATTTTTTTAAAATTTATATACAACTATAATATGACAACATAAAATTTAAAAAGTTCTAGGATCCAGAAAGGCTCAGACCACCTGTATTCCAATATTTCTGAATTTTGGCAATTCCACTGTGTATAAACCAAATAAATTAAACACTAATTAATAATAATAGCAATAAGAGGTTAACTGATGGTACTCACCTCTTTTTTTTTTTTTTTTTTTTTAGTCACAACAAGCGACTTTCGTGAGAGGTGAGTACCGTCAATTAAGCTCTTATTATTATTAAGTCAATTACATAACGGTACATTAAGAAGCCCCATAAATCAGCTAAATTAAACACTTACTTATTGTAGTAGTGGGATTGGGATCTTCTCTGATGATGAGGGAACACTGGTTTCAGAAGTGCTTTTGGTGGACTTGAAAATACATAGCATCCTTCAGCACTACGGTGTACAGCTGCAGCCATCTTTAGGTATATTTTACAGCTAGCTGAACAAAAAAGATTCAAATATGTAATTAAAAATTACTTGTTTAAAAAAATCAGTGTAAATGTGTGCATATCTCTAACAGTACTGACTTTAGATCTGTCTTAGTGTGATTCTGTAATTTGCATGTACTGTATATGGAGATGGGAGGGATGTGGAGGAAAGTGTCTCCTCACCAACCAGCTACTGAATTTGAAATCTGTCTTCATAGCAAATACGAAGACAGGTGGTAATATTCATCATATGAAACACATACAATAAATGTTATGTAAGGAAGAAATTCAGGGTTTTTCTTTCTAACGAGAAACATACCATGGTGTCAAATCAAAGAAAAAAATTTTATATATTTTTTTTAATTTGATAAAATTCCTTTTTTTTTATTTTTTTTTTATGAAAACCCCAAATACTAAAGGTATCAAAACCTATAGTACTTAGTACCATGCATGGGTTGAAGGAGATGAGGAGGGCAAGGATGCTGGAAACTTTGCTCTGTTGATTAAACATGGGTGTTTTTAAGATTGCCTTACTGATTGATTTTAACATAAGCTAGAATATTTACAGTTCAATACACTCAATGTTTTTTTTTTAATTGTTTAAAGCTGCATTGGTAAAAGTTTAATAAAGCAAAATAAACTACACTACTTTTCTAAGCGAATACAGGAATCCCTCAGTAAGATTACAGTTCCATAAGATTCAAAGTATTACGAAAACAAGCCCAAAATACATCCAGGAAAATTAAATATTAGTCAAAAACACAAAGAGGTAGCAACAAACTCATGCCCAACACTGTATATATGGTAATAAGGAGTGCATCATTGAAAAGGTGGTCTGAAATACCTACTAATATTTCCCCCCCCCCACATGATCTATAAGAGGTGAGAACAATAACTGGAAAGTTCATTAGTTTAAGGTCGGTGGATCGAACCATGTATACATAAAAAGAAACCCGAATTGTAAAATTTTGGTTATATGAATACAAAATTTTATCTTATCATGATGCAAGGGGATACTGTATTGTGGTTGTGAGGGGGCAGAAATTTGTTTGTGCTCTACTCTCTCAATGCTCATCTGCTCTACTATCCTGCAACCATACTTCTTGAACTTGATTTCGTGACTCCCTTATGAATGCTGTCAACATTTAGCTTACTCAATCCAATTGCAGCCTTAAACATCTCAATCAGATCTCCCTGCAAGTTGCTAGACTTTGGATGCTGAAATTTACAGAACTGAAGCCTTTCTTGGTAAGAGCACTCTTTTGTTTCCTTCACTAATCTGGTTACCCTTCTCTGCACCCGTTCCAGCAGATCTATATCCATCCTAAAGTGAGGCATCCAGATCAGTGTACAGTACTAAGATATGACTTAACCAGGGCCTTATGCAAAGGATAATCACTTGCTTACCCTTGCTAGCAAAGTTGCTGTATATCACTGACCCTATGAGCCAATGCGCTATCCTTGCTGCCTGTTTGCGCTGTTCAGAAAATTTCACATCTCACTGCACAGTTATCCCCAGGTCTTTTTCATTTTCCACTAACCTGAATATAATACCACACAGTTGATAAGTTACTCTGAGATTACTGCTACACATACGCTCTACCATACATTTGTCAATGGTAAACTTTAACTGCCATTTCTCAATCTAATATTCCTAGATCTTGTTGCAGTAACTCACTGTGATCACTGTCATTAAACACCCTGCCAATCTTTCTATCATCTGCAAACTTAGACATTAAGCCTGATACACCTTCATCAATATCAGTAAAAAAATATTAAAAACAATGGGCCCAGCACTGAACCCTTGGGAATTCCATGAAGAGATAACCATTAACTGTCTTCTTTTACTCAATCATTCCTTTATCCATAGCAGTAACTTGGTCTTAATGCCAAACACTTCAGTTTGTACAGAGTCTTTTATGTGTAACAGTATCAAAAGTCTACCTGCATCCGCTTCCTTGGTCACTGCATCGTAGTATCCAATCAGATTGGTTAGACAAGACCGACCCTTAACAAATCGATGCTGTGAATGCAGTATAAATACATTCCTCTCTACATGGTGCTGCATTACTTCTTTAATCAGTGACTTCATTATTTTCCCTGTAACAAACATTAAGGTGGTAACAGGTCTGTAATTATTCGTGTCACCTTTTGATCTCCTTTTATGAATTGGAGATACATTTGCACATTCTCCAATCCTGAGAATCCAAGTATGCCCCCAAAATTATGGCTAAGGGTTTTCTCACCTCCTACAATATGATTGGATAGGTTCCAGCCACCCCAGGTGCCTTTTTTATGTTTAGCTTCAACAATTCTATGGAATGAGCAGCAGCCTGGAAAGCAAGTTGCTGGGGATATTAAGAACTGCTGGGAGTCATCATCGAACAAGTAAATACATGGGCAGTGTTAGGATAACTAAGAGTAACAGGTGGATGCACACCAGTGAGCGGAAGTATCCCATCAGCATTGAGCCTGTTCAAAACAGAACTTAAGCCTTTCTTCGTAGGCACATCCCTTTGTATAAGGCAATAGTCTCCTGACCATTGCCTTATACAAAGGGATAATCACCTCCTTGTCTCTGCTAGCAAAATTCCTATATATCATTGACAAAACTCCATGACCTGCTCTGGCAGCCCATCTGCACTGCTCAGAGAACTTCATATCTGACTCCCAGGTATTTTTCATTCTCCATCTCCCTGAGTGCAGTACCACACAGTTGGTACGTTTCTCTTGGGTTACTGCTACCCATATGCAGTACTTTACATTTGTCGATATTAAACTTCAGTTGCCACTTCTCAGCCCATCTGCCTAACTTTTCTAGATCCTGTTGCAGCAGCATACTGTCTTTACTATCATTAACAACCCTGCCAACCTTTGTAGCATCTGCAAACTTGGACATTAAGCCTGATATTCTTTCATCGATATCATTGATAAATACACAAAACAACAATGGGCCCAGCAGCGAACCCTGCGAGACTCTGATAATAACATTAGTCCACATACAGCAGTGTACATAATTACCACTCTCTGCCAGCTCCCACTCAACCATCCCTTTACCCATTGCAGTAACTGGTCCTTAATGCCATACTGTTCCAATTTGTACAGCAGTCTTCCATGTCCAACAGTATCAAAAGCTTTACTGAAATCCACGTATATGACATCAAAATTATTTTTTGCATCCTTTATGACCACATCATAGTATCCAATCAAATTGGTCACACAAGACCTCCCCTAAACAAACCCGTGCTGTCTGAACTGTTACTGCTGTCTTGTCTAGGTGATACTGTATCACCTCTTTAACCAGTGACTCCATTATTTTCCCCGGAACAGAAGTTGAACTAACAGGTCTATAATTATTTGTCACTCTTTGCATTGCATGCATACATTGTATGCATGCATGTGTAGTCTAAATTGGAGTCTGTTTCAGAAAGTAGTTCCTCTTAATTTTATGTTTAACCCTTGTTCAAAATGTGTTTTTTGTCCTGATTATTATTATTATTGATTCAAAACAGTTTCTTGCTTTGATTATTATAATATTTATCTGTTTATTCCTTTCATTTATTTGATAAACAAATTAATACGCACACAAACAGAACTTGGAAATTTCTCAGTCTTAATGGTTCTCCGAATACCAAAATGGAAGAATGTATTAGATTCATCATTATATATTATAAATGTAACTTTGTTTTTTCTTTTTCAGCAGAATAAGTATTTGTTTTTTTTAATAATATGTAAAAATACACAGCATTTTTTAAATATTTAAAATTTGAATTAAAATTTAAAAAAAATACAAAAAAATAATGAGCCCCTACGGATATGTGTGACAAAATATTAATATGCATTTTTGTTATACTTACTACTTTACAATTAAAAAACTCAGCTGTCATGGAGATTATACATCAGTCTAAGTGTGTGTGTCCTGAAAATAACGGCGCCTCCGTAGCCAGGTGGGCAGGAGCAGCAGTGCATAGCACATGCTTCTTGATTAGACCGCGGTTCGAGCCCGTGAGCCACCAAATACGGAGGATGCGGAAAGGTCAGGGGATGACCAACGCATATCCCCGGAGCAATATGGCCTTAGTTGCTAATGCTCCTAAACAACAACATAAACATAAAAACCTGAAAATAACAAGGACATCAGTAATTCTGAGTTAATACGTTAGAGAACCATTTCCTAATGGTAGCCATGTGGCAAGGAAGGGATTAGCATTAGTAGAGGTATATGATGCAAGAAAGCAAGCTTATGCAGCATCAGCCAAAAAAAACTCTCCCGTTTCACTGCTCCGTTCGATCCAGATACCTGCCCAGCTCGGCCTTAAATTTATTTAGGCTATCAACTTCCACAACAAAGGATGGAGGAAGTGTCTTCAACCAACCACCTACCCGCTGGCTAAAGGCAAGTTTCCGCACATCAATCCTACATCTGTCTTTCCTCAATTTGAATTTATGGCCTCTCAGGGGATTACTCTGAGCAAGAGGAAGATCCCATCAACATTGAGCATGCTCAAACCATTCAAGGCTTTATACACCTCAATCAGATCACCTCACAGGTGCCTAGTCTCCAGACACAGTAATTTGCAAAACTTAAACCTTTCTTCATAAGAGCAACCCTTTGTTCCATTCATTAATCTTGTTGCCCTTCTCTGTACTCATTCCAACAGCTCTACATCCTTCTTAAAATGAGGACTCCAGACCTGTATACAATACTCAAGGTGTGGACTGACCATTGCCTTATACAAGGAGATAATCACCTCCATATCCCTGCTAGAAAAATTCCAGTATATCATTGACAAGACACCATGAGCTACTCTTGCAGAGCATCTGCACTGCACAGAAAACTTCATATCTGCCTTCACAATTACCCCCAGGTCCTTTTCGTTCTCTACCACTGTCAGTATAGTACCACAGAGTTGATACGTTACACTGGGGTTACTGCTTCCCATATACAGTACTTTACATTTGTCAATGTTAAACTTCGGTTGCCACCTCTCAGCCCATCTGCTCAACTTTTATAGATCCTGTTGCAGCAACGTACTGTCATTAGGTTCCTTAAAAACCCTGCCAACCTTCATATCGTCTGAAAACTCAAACATTAAGCTTGATATACCATCATCAATATCATTTATAAATACAGAAAACAACATTAGTCCGCGATGAGCAGTGTCCATTGATTACCACTCTCTGTCTTCTTCCACTCAACCATCCTTTTATCCATAGCAGCAAATTGCCTCCAATGCCACACCTCCAATTTGTGCAGCAGTCTTCCATGTGCAACAGTATCCAAAGCCTTTCTAAGATCCAAATATATGATATCAAAGTTATTCCCTGCATCCAGTTCTTTGTGACCACATCATAGCATCCAATCAAATTGGTCAGGCAAGACTTTCCCTTAACAAAACCATACTGAGTCCGAGCTGTAACTGAAGTCTTGTCTAAATGATCCTGCAGTGCTTCTTTAACTAGTGCCTCCATTAATTTTCCTGGAACAGAAGTTAAACTAACAGGTCTATAATTACTTGTGTCGCCCTTTGATCCTCCTTTGTGAATTGGGGTCACATTTGTCCAGTCCATGGGTATCTTCACTGAGTCCAAAGAAGCTCTCATAATTATGGCGAAGGATTTGCTTACTTCCTTTGCTGCCTCCTTTAATATAACTGGATAGATCCCATCCACCCCGGGTGCCTTTTTTATGTTTATCTTCAACAATTTCTCCTCCACTTTCCTCTCAGTTTTACAAAATCATCTAGCTCACTGCCAGAGTTGAACTCACCTCTGTCTTTCCCCTCCCTGAATAGCTCCTCATGTGTGAATGTAGATCCAAAATACTCATTCAGTTTGTTAGCCACCTGAGCAGGATCATCAACAGTTGAACCATCAATATCCAGTGGACCAATCTGATTCATCCCTTTCCTTCTAGAGTTTACAAGTTTACATAGGTAAAGAACTCTTTGTTTTTCTTTGCATGCTTTGCTAAGGATTTCTCATAATCTGCCTTTGCCTGCCTAATCTCCTTTGTGACGTGGTTACAGACCAGCTTATATCTATCATAGGCTTCCATGTCACCCATTAATTTATATGTATACCATGCATTTTTCTTCTCTGTAATATGTCTCATTAGTTCATCTGACATCCATTTAGGCCTAAACCTTGAACAACATTTCTTAGTTGGTATGTAAAGCCTAGTAGCTTCCAAGATAAATTCTTTGAATGCTTCCCATTTTGAATTTGCTGTTGGTAACATCATCGGCTGGTACCACCGTATAGAATTTAAATACTGTCTCAGACCACTGTAGTCGCCTTTACGAAAACAAGAACCCTTCTCTTTACCTCTAATGGTAATTACCTCTTTGAGTAAATCCCACTTCAGCACACTGCGATCACTACCACCTAGTGCTTCCTTTATCTGCAGATTCTTAATGCATGAAAAACACTACCGATAATCAGATCAAGAGTATTACGCCCTCTAGTTGCCTCCCGAACATGCTGATGTAGAAAACAATCGTCCAATAAATCCACAAAAGTGTAAGTGACCAACCCACAAATTCCAGTCAATATCTGGGAAATTATAATCCCCCATTATAAGACTCTGATTTACTGGGCCACTCTATTTCCCTGTACAGTTTCTTATTATACTCATCAGAGTCATTAGGCCTATAACACACTCCTACTCTCAATTTTGATCTCCCAGTGCTTATGGCATACCAAACTGACTTGACACTGCACTGTCCAGCGATGTCGACTGGCTTCACTTCCTTGGATTTTATGTGTTTCTTAACTAATAGCATAACCACTCCTCCCTTCCTATTCTATCTATGCTTCTTGTACACATTGTACTTCCGAAATTCCAGTTCTGCATTCCTTATATCTGTGTGACACCATGTCTCTGATATCCCAACAATATCTGCCTTTGATGTTTTGAGCAATACCTAAAATTCATCAAATTTATTTACCAAACTCCTAACATTGGTGTATACGCAAGTATACATGCACCTGTTCCTATTCTTAGCTACACTAACACAACCCATGTGTTTACGTGTACTGCAATGACTCCCAGCAGTCTCTGAAATACCCTGCATCTTGTTTTCCAGGCTGCTGCTCATTCCAATAGAAGCAGTGCAAGAATCACTTTCACCTCTGCCAGTGGCTACTGTTAATCTATTAGTCCTGTATCCCCCAAAGCTAGCAGTTTTCCGACCCACCTAACACTGCCTCGATAGCATCAGCAAATATTTTTGCACCCTTTCTATTTAAGTGTATCCCATCCCTGTAGAAGCAGTCTCTCCTCTTAACAAGTATAGACCAGGCTGAAAAAAATTTACCCCCTTGAGCCTTGCACAATCTTTCCAGGGCCGTATTGATCAACAAGGCTCTCATCATATACTCCCTCCTATCGTGTCTGGGGAGAATTGCAGACACTTTCAAATTCAACCCTAATTTAGGGCTTTTTTTAAACAGTGACCGGTACTTGTTAAGTAATTCTGCCGGTCTCCTACCCTTAATATCATTAGTGCCAACAGATACAACAATATCACCTTTTGTGCCCTTAAAAGATGATATCCGCTCTACCACATCATCAACCTTTGTTCCTGGCAGACATACCTCTGGTCCATCTATCCTTTTTACATACCATGTTCATCGTTTCCCTGACAACAGAATCACCAACAAGTACTAGTTCCTGTGGGACTAGCAAGATTTGAACCTTTTTAAGCCTGTGACACACCAAACTCATCATACTGCGGGCATTAACTTTACCACAAAATTCCACTAATTTGTTTTAAGAAAATGCTATAGTGCACTTTTGTAAAAGACTGAACAAATTCTGGAAAAGAATTTAAAATTCATTATTTGTCCATGCTGTACATTATTATTTATAACCACAAAAATTAAAAATACTGGATACTATCGTTTACAATATGTAGGTGACTATTTATTAAAATACATTATGTCCCCAAACAATGTATACTGTCAATTTACTCTTGTCATGTCAAATTACTGACTTCCTAAGTTGTGAATTTCAGAACAAATCATGGCTGTGGTTCTAAGTTAATGTATATGTGGATGTGGATATTAACATGTGCATTGTGAAATTGAGCCCATACAATGCCACAAAAAAATATATATATAAAAACAAAAAGAAGCACAGCCTGTTATTAAGTGGTATACTGGTTTATCTGCTGCTGTAAAACAGTAGAAGTAAAGCTGTAAACTCCTCTGGCTGCAGTGACCATACAGAGTTATAAACAGAAACATTTGTTTCACTAGGGTGCAAGCAGGTATGTAAGGAAATAAATCAATCAACTTACAAGAGGAAGCAAGTGCTCTTTGACATTAGAGACAGGAAACATTAAAGAAACATTAGTTTACTCAACCAATTTCTCCCTTCCATAGGAATTGGTTGGGTAAACTCTGATGGCATTTTTACTTTCTCTGAAAACAAAACGAAGGGGCATAAATTTAAATTTAAAAAGGGTGGTCACAGAATTTTGTCTACAGCTGGAGAGTAACTTATTGTTAGAATAAATTTTCAACTCATGTTGTGGAGGTAAAAGTCTGAAAAAGTTTAAAAACTGACTGAAGAAATGGTTATTATTATTATTAGCCATATGGTGCAAGGAAGCCTGAGGCTTTTGCTGCACCAGCCAAAAAAAAAATTTCTGAGTTACCCTGAGAGAGAGAGAGAGCAAGGGTAAGAAGTAAAAGGGAATCACCAAAAAGGGGAAGAATGATGATATACAGCTCAGGATGTGCCCTGGGTGTGCCAAGCCCATACTCACCAGATGTAAGCCCCTGGGGTTTAGAAGGGATGGACAAATAAATTGGATAAAAGGAATTTTTTGGGTGATGCAGTATAAGTTTACTTCACCTGTGTTACATTGTAAACACTAACTGAAAACTGAATATCAATTCTCCCAGGGAGTTTCCATATAGGTACGACCCTGAGTGGAATTAATCATTAGATGCATGGGTGCTTTGGGCAATAAATGTTTCAAAACCACTAAATTTGATTTAAAAGACGCACTGTCCTAAAAATAAAATTTCACTAAAAACCTTAAAATTTTAAAAATTATTACTAGGGTGTTTTTTTTGTTTTTTTTCTCTCTCTCTCCCTCAACTGCAAAAGGACCCCACATCCCAACAAATGTGGGTACCCCTCAATCCAGGCAAGAACTCACCATTGCTGTTCTTTTCTTGAATATCAATTCACCCAAGGGGTTTCAATATTCGTACGCCCCTGAATGGAATTAATCATTAGATGTATAGGTGTTTTAAGTGATAAATGTTACAAAACCACTAAATTTGATTTTGCAGGTGCACTGTCCTAAAAATAAAATTCCACTAAAAACTTTAAAATTTTAAATATTATTACTCGTTTTTTTTTTTTTGTTTTTTTTTTGTCTCTCTTTCAAATACACAGATATACACTTAATGAAATAGAGGGAAATTACCATATTGGCAAATCGAAATTCCTCACCCCCCCTATCATTACTACAGCACACTATAAGCACATACATGACAGCGCTGTAAAATGCTGCTATAGCAACGGTAGAAATTTTGATAAAAGAACGGCTCCCTCTCTTGTACGTCACCAACAAAATTTTATTTAATGTTTTTTTATTTATTAAGAATTATTAATATGTGTAATTAACCACCCTTTTACAGCGTGGAGTTTTTAATATATATTTTATTAAGCATAGCCTCAACTAATATACACAATAGGGTGACGCCTCGGGTATTTTGCCGATAGCCATCATCAGACCGTGCTGCTGACCATCCTCAGACATGAAGAGAAAATCTGAAGAATTATTTTATTTATGTTCTGTTATGCACTACAGATCACTGCAATAAAAGTGATTGAAGCATTGCTTTAAGTTCCGATAATTTAAGACGATTATATACATTAGCATGGAAATAAGCTAATTAGTATTAATAGTGGCAAATGATGCAAGAAAGCAAGCTTATATAAACCATCAGCAAAAGAAAAAAAAAAAAAAACCTTTCCACATCATTTACCCCGGGAGCTCACATTTGGTGAGTATGGGCTTGGCATACCCAGGGTCATGAGCTGGATATGATCATTCTTCCCTCTCTTGGTGATTCCTTTCTACTTCTGACTCTCTCTCTCTCTCTCTCTCTCTCTCTCTCTCTCTCTCTCTCTCTCTCTCTCTCTCTCTCTCAGGGTAATAAAGAATTTTTTTTTTTTTTTTCACTGGTCCAGCATAAGTCTCAGGCTACCTTGCTACATATGGCTAGTAATAATAATAATAATCACCTGTCCATCTCCCTCCACTAATTTGTCTAGCTCTTCCTTGAATTTATTCAAAATACCCAAAATACCGATAGATATCGATGGTTCGGCTGTTGATGATCCTGCTCAGATAGCAAACAAACTGAATGAGTATTTTGCATTTGCATTTTGCATTTACATGAGGAGTTATTAAGGTCTTAAGATGGCAGAAGGTTATCAAATTGTAGCAGGGTGCTTAATGATTTTGTAATAACTCAGAGCAAAGTGGAGGAGAAATTGTTGAAGTTAAACATAATAAAGGCATCTGGGGTGGATGGGATCTATCCAGTTATATTAAAGGAGGCGGCAAAGAACCTAAGCAAACCCTGAGCCCCAATTATAAGAGCATCCTTGGACTCAGGGGAGGTCCCATGGACTGGAGTTGTGAAAATGTATCCCCAATTCACAAAGGGGAGTCGAAGGGTGACACGAGTAATTACAGACCAGTTAGTTTAACTTCTGTTCCGGGTAAAATAATGGAGTCACTGATTAAAGATGAATTGCAGGATCATCTAGACAAGACTGCAGCAATAATTTAGACACAGCGTGGGTTTGTTAAGGGAACGTCTTGTCTAACAAATTTTTTAGGATATTATGATGTGGTTACAAAGGAACTGGATGCAAAATAATAATTTTTATATCATATATTTCGATTTCAGGAAAGCTTTTGACACAGTTGCGCATGGAAGACTATTGTACAAATTGGAGCAGAATACTATTAGGAGTAAGTTGCTACAATGGATAAAAGGATGGTAGAGTGGGAGGAGACATAGGGTGGTTATTAATGGGTGCTGCACTTCGTGGACTTATGTTATTAGTGGAGTCCAACAGGGTTCGATTTTGGGTCCCTGTTGTTTTGTATATTTATCAATGATATTGATGAAGGTATATCAGACTTAGTGTTGGAGTTTGCAGATGATACAAAGGTTGGCAAGGTTGTAATGACAGTAATGGCAATGTGCTACTGCAACAGGATCTAGATAATTTGGGTGGATGGGCTAAGAAGCGGCAACTGAAGTTTAACCTTGACAAATGCAAAGTACTGCATATGGGTAGAAGTAACCCCAGAGAAACGTACCAACTGTGTGGTACAACACTTAAGGTGGTAGAAAATGAAAAAGACCTGGGAGTAATTGTGCAGCAGATATAAAGTTTTCTGAACAATGCAGACAGGCTGCCAGGGCAGGCCATGGGGTTTTGTCAATGATATATAGGAATTTTGATAGCAGGGAGAAGGAAGTGATTGTCCCTCTATATAAGCCAATGGTCAGGCCACGCCTTGAGTACTGAATTCATATCTGGACGCCTCATTTTAGGAAGGATGTAGATTTGCTTGAGCGTGTACAGAGAAGGGCTTAAGATTGGTGAGGGGCATGAAGGGATACACTTACGAAGAGAGGCTTAAATTCCGCAAATGTCAGTGCCTGGAGACTAGGCACCTGCGTGGTGATCTGTTTGATGTGTATAAGGCCTTGAATGGGTTGAACACGCTGAATTCTGATCGGATCCTTCCACTTGTTCAGATTACGAACATAAGGGGGCATAAATTCAAATTAATAAAAGACAGATGTAGATAGATGTGCGGAAGTTTGCATTGAGCTAGCGAGTGGTTAATTGCTGGAACAAACTTCCATCTGTCGTTGTGGAAGTTGATAGGTGAAATAAATTTAAGGATGAACTGGAGAGGCATTTGGAGGGAATGGTGTGATTTTTTTTTTTTTTTTTTTTTTGACTGATGCTGCATAAGCTCATACACTTGCTTTCTTGCACCACATGCCACTACTACTGCCACTACTACCACCATAAACAACAACCTGACTTTATTGTCTCCATGTGACTCTATTGTCAGGGAAACGGGAAACTTCCTTGGTAAAAAGGATAAGTGGAACAGGACTAGGGTATGTCTGCCAGGGACAAAGTTTGATGACGTTGTAGAGCGGATATCATCTTTTAAGGGCACAAAAGGTGATATAGTTGTACACTTTGGCACTAATGATATTAAGAGTAGGAGACCAGCGGAATTACTTAACAAGTACAAGTCACTGTTGAATAAAAGCCTGAATTAGGGTTGAATTTGAAAGTGTCTGCAACTCTCCCCAGACACGATAGGAGGGAGTATATGATGAGAGCCCTGTCGATCAATTCGGCCCTGGAAAGATTGTGCAAGGCTCAAGGGGTAGAATTTTTTTCAGCCTGGTCTTTACTTGTTAACAGGAGAGACTGCTTCTACAGAGATGGGATACACTTAAATAGAAAGGGTGCAACAATATTTGCTGATGCTATCGAGGCAGTGTTAGGTGGGTCGGAAAACTTCTAGCTTTGGGGGATATAAGGACTAATAGATTAACAGTAGCCACTGGCAGAGGTGAAAGTGATTCTTGCACTGCTTCTATTGGAATGAGCAGCAGCCTGGAAAACAAGATGCAGGGTATTTCAGAGACTGCTGGGTGTCATTGCTGTAAAAGTAAACACATGAGTTGTGTTAGTGTAGCTAAGAATAGGAACATGTGCATGTATACTTGCGTATACACCAATGTTAGGAGTTTGGTAAATAATTTTGATGAATTTGAGGTATTGCTCAAAACATCAAAGGCAGATATTGTGGGGATTTCAGAGTCGTGGTGTCACACAGATATAAGGAATGCAGAACTGGAACTGGGGGAGTACAATGTCTACAGAAAGGATAGACAGGATAGGAAGGGAGGAGGGGTTATGCTATTAGTTAAGAAATACTTAAAATCCAAGGAAGTGAAGCCAGTCGACATTGCTGGACAGTGCACTGTCGGGTCAGTTTGTTGTGACATAAGCATTGGGAGATCAAAATTGAGAGTAGGAGTGTGCTATAGGCCTAATGACTCTGATGAGTATAGTAAGAAACTGTACAGGGAAATAGAGTGGGCCAGTAAATCAGAGAGTCTTATAATGGGAGATTTTAATTTCCCAGATATTGACTGGAATTTGGGGGCTTGTCACTCACACACTAGCAGGGCTTTTGTGGATTTATTGGATAATTGCTTTCTACATCAGCATGTTCGGGAGGCAACTAGAGGCAGGAATACTCTTGATTTGATTATCAGTAGTGATTCTTCATGCATTAAGAATCTGCAGGTAAATGAACCACTAGGTAGCAGTGATCACAGTGTGCTGAAGTGGGATTTACTCAAAGAGGTGACTACCATTAGGAGTAAAGGGAAGGATTATTGCTTTCGTAAAGGCGACTACGATGGACTGAGACAGTATTTAAATTCTATACAGTGGGACCACCCGACTATGTTACCAATAGCAAATTCAAAATGGGAAGCATTCAAAGAACTTATCTTGGAAGCTACTAGGCTTTACATACCAACTAAGGAATATATTTCAAGGTTTAGGCCTAAGTGGATGTCAGATGAACTAATGAGACATATGGCAGAGAAGAAAAATGCATGGGATACATACAAATTAACACGTGGCACAGAAGTCTATGATAGATACAAGTTGATATGCAACCAAGTTACAAAGGAGGTTAGGCAGGCGAAGGCAGATTACGAGAAATCTTTGGCAAGGGATGCAAAGAAAAACAGCAAAGAGTTCTTTACTTATGTAAACTTTAGAAGGAAGGGGATGAATCAGATTGGTCCACTTGATATCGGTGGGTCCACTGTTGATGATGCTGCTCAGGTAGCTAACAAACTGAATGAATATTTTGCATCGACATTCACACATGAGGAGTTATTTAGCGAGGGGAATGCCAGAGGCGTATTCTCACTCTGGCAGTAAGCTAGAGAATCTTGTAATAACTGAGAGTAAAGTGGAGGAGAAATTGTTAAAGATAAATACAAGAAAGGCACCTGGAGTGGATGGGATCTATCCAGTTATATTAAAGGAGGCAGCAAAGAAAGTAAGCAAACCCTTCGCCATAATTATGAGAGCGTCCTTGGACTCAGGGGAAGTACCCATGGACTGGAGATGTGCAAATGTGACCCCAATTCACAAAGAGGATCAAAGAGCTACACAAGCAATTATAGACCAGTTAGTTTAACTTCTGTTCCTGGAAAATGAATGGAGGCACTGGTTAAAGAAGCATTGCAGGATGATCTAGACAAAACTTCGGTTATAGCTCAGACACAGCATGGTTTTGTTAAGGGGAAGTCTTTCCTGCCCAATTTGATTGGATACTATGATGCAGTCACAAAAGAACTGGATGCAGGGAATAACTTTGATATTATGTACTTGGATCTTTGAAAGGCTTTTGATACTGTTGCACATGGAAGACTGCTGCACAAATTGGAGCAGTGTGGCCTTGGAGGCAAATTGCTGCTCTGGATAAAGCGGTGGTTGAGGGGGAGAAGACAGAGTGTGGTAATCAATGGACACTACTCATCGTGGACTAATGTTATTAATGGAGTCCCTCAGGGTTCAGTATTGGGTCCATTATTGTTTTCTGTATTTATAAATGGTATTGATGATGGTATATCAAGCTTAATGTCCAAGTTTGCAGTTGATACGAAGGTTGGCAGGGTTGTCAAGGACACTACTGACACTATGTTACTGCAACAGGATCTGGAAAGTTTGAGCAGATGGGCTGAGAAGTGGCAAATGAAGTTTAACATTGACATATGTAAAGTACTACATATGGGAAACAGCAACCCCAGAGCAACGTATCAACTCTGTAGTACTACACTGAGAGTGGTAGAGAATGAAAGGGACCTGGGGGGTGGTTGTGCAGGCAGATATGAAGTTTTTTGAGCAGCGCAGCCGGGCTGCAAGAGTAGCTCATGGTGTATTGTCGATGATATATAGGAATTTTTCTAGCAGTGATAAGGAGGTGATTATTCCCTTGTATAAGGCAATGGTCAGGCCACACCTAGAGAGATTCCCTGTGTTTCAACGATGCTTAGAGTGTTCCCAGAAAATACGGATTCTACTTTGGATTATCAATTCCCTGGACTGTGACAACCATTTCAGTGGATGCAGCTTCGCTTTCTCTTCCTGCAGGTAAAATTTTATCTTTTATTTGATGTGGGAAGGCCATTTTACAAGCAAGTGAAATATATCGTCGTATCTTCCCTATGGAAACCCACGTGGTCGCCGTAGCGATAGTGTCACTCAAGCAGTGAAACCTGTAAACTGTGAAACTGACTGGGAACGGAGATCTCCCAGGAAACTTTTAAACTGGTCACCTCACATACAACGTCTTCATTTTAGATTCTAGCAGTTTATTTTACCTTTTACCATGTTTATCGCCAGTCTCCTTGGTTCGCCACCGTATTGTTTCACTTAGCGAATCTACGTTTTTCGAGTTGGCATTAAGAAGCTTTCTGCTAATTGGCTATAAATTCTAGCAGTTTTGAACAACTTCAAAAAAAAAAAAAAATAAATAAATAAAATAATAATAAATAAATAAATAATAATAATAATAAATGGATAAATAACAATAGGTGAATAATAATAAATAAATGATAATAAATAAAATAGTAATAATAAAGAACAATAAAATTAAATAATATGTCAGAAATTGAATCTCAAACGGGAAACAGTACTCCTAGTTGTGCGATTGCGCCCTTCATGCAGAGAACGGCACACCTCAAGCAACGAGGAATTACTTGAATATACCTGCCCAAACTCAGCTCTGATTAAACGGGTCAATAACAAACCAGCTAAGTTAGGCACTGATGTTTCCTGGCAACGGGTCCCAATTAATAGTAATATTATTGTTGATGAGGAGGTGGCGAGTGTGGACACCAATATGAACAACTCCACCCCTCCAGCTGAGCGAAAACGGCTAAAACCCAAAAAAAAGTCAAGAAATCCACTAAAACCTGTTCTCCTTCAGCTGCTCTCTGGGAGAACCTAGAAGAAGAACTGAACTCCATGCAGTCCTCACTAGATAAGGATTGCTCTCACTTGGAGAAAATTAGGATCCTCAGGTCCATGATGGAATGGTGCCTTCGCTTTGAAGGAAGCAGAGTAACCAAGCCAGCTGCCCAAAAAGTTACAGGCTGCTGAGGTACCCTCGAGAAAATGTTACATGACTTAATACTACAGAATGAACAACTAAGAGCAATCAATGAACAACTGAGGGAAACAAATTATACTTTGACAAAGGCCCTCAGCAGTCCAGCTTAGACCAGCCATAGCACTCAGAACTCTTTGCTCCCAGATCTGACAGCACAATCAAACCGCCAGCCACGACCAGCACTTCTCCCTACACCTATCTCAGAATCAACCTATGCTGCTATGGTACAGCGGCCAAAAATTAATGCCCATCCTCCCAATCACACTGCCTTACCACCAGAAGATTCCCTGAAGACCAGCAGAATTACTTAACAAGTACAGGTCACTGTTGAACAAAAGCCGAGAATTAGGGTTGAATTTGAAAGTGTCTGCAATTCTGCCCAGACACGATAGGAGGGAGTATATGATGAGAGCCTTGTCTATCAATTCGGCCCTGGAAAGATTGTGCAAGGCTCAAGGGGTAGAATTTTTTTCAGCCTGGACTGTACTTGTTAACAGGAGAGATTGCTTCTACAGGGATGGGATACACTTAAATAGAAAGGGTGCAAGAATATTTGCTGATGCTATCGAGGCAGTGTTAGGTGGGTCGGAAAACTGCTAGCTTGGGGGGAGACAAAGACCAATAGATTGACAGTAGCCACTGGCAGAGGTGAAAGAGATTCTTGCACTGCTTCTATTAGAATGAGCAGAAGCCTGAAAAACAAGATGCATGGTATTTCAGAGACTGCTGGCAGCCATTGCGGTACAAGTAAACACATGGGTTGTGTTAGGGTAGCTAAGAATAGAAACAGGTGCAGGTATACTTGCGTGTACACCAATGCTAGGAGTTTAGTAAATAAATTTGATGAATTTGAGGTATTGCTCAAAACATCAAAGGCAGATATTGTTGGGATATCAGAGACGTGGTGTCACACAGATATAAGGGATGCAGAACTGCAATTTGGGGAGTACAACGTCTACAGAAAGGATAGACAGGATAGGAAGGGGGGAGGGGTTATGCTATTAGTTAAGAAACACATAAAAACTAAGGAAGTGAAGCCAGTCGACATCGCTGGACAGTGCAGTGTTGAGTCAGTTTGGTGTGACATAAGCATTGGGAGATCAAAATTGAGAGTAGGAGTGTGCTATAGGCCTAATGACTCTGATGAGTATAATAAGGAACTGTACAGGGAAATAGAGTGGGCCAGTAAATCAGAGAGTCTTATAATGGGAGATTTTAATTTCCCAGATATTGACTGGAATTTGGGGGCTGGTTACTCACACACTAGCAGGGCTTTTGTGGATTTATTGGATGATTGTTTTCTACATCAGCATGTTCGGGAGGCAACTAGAGGGAGTAATACTCTTGATTTGATTATCAGCAGTGATTCTTCATGCATTAAGAATCTGCAGATAAATGAACCACTAGGTGGCAGTGATCACAGTGTGCTGAAGTGGGATTTACTGAAAGAGGTAACTACCATTAGGGGTAAAGGGAAGGGTTATTGCTTCCGTAAAGGCGACTACGATGGACTGAGACAGTATTTAAATTCTATACAGTGGGACCAACTGATGATGTTACCAACAGCAAATTCAAAATGGGAAGCATTCAAAGAACTTATCTTGGAAGCTACTAGGCTTTACATACCAACTAAGAAATATTGTTCAAGGTTTAGGCCAAAATGGATGTCAGATGAACTAATGAGGCATATGGCAGAGAAGAAAAATGCATGGGATACTTACAAATTAACACATGACACAGAAGCCTATGATAGATACAAGTTGATATGCAACCAAGTTACAAAGGAGGTTAGGCAGGCGAAGGCAGATTACGAGAAATCCTTGGCAAGGGATGCAAAGAAAAACAGCAAAGAGTTCTTTACTTATGTAAACTCTAGAAGGAAGGGGATGAATCAGATTGGTCCACTTGATATTGATGGGTCAACTGTTGATGATCCTGCTCAGGTAGCTAACAAACTAAATGAATATTTTGCATCGACATTCACACATGAGGAGTTATTCAGCAAGGGGAATGCCAGAGGTGTATTCAACTCTAGCAGTAAGCTACAGAATCTTGAAATAACTGGGAGTAAAGTGGAGGAGAAACTGTTGAAGATAAACACAAGAAAGGCACCCGGGGTGGATGGGATCTATCCAGTTATATTAAAGGAGGCAGCAAAGGAAGTAAGCAAACCCTTAGCCATAATTATGAGAGCTTCCTTGGACTCAGGGGAGGTACCCATAGACTGGAAATGTGCAAATGTGACCCCAATTCACAAAGGAGGATCAAAGGCTGACACAAGTAATTATAGACCTGTGAGCTTAACTTCTGTTCCAGGAAAATTAATGGAGGCACTGGTTAAAGAAGCACTGCAGGATCATTTAGACAAGACTTCAGTTATAGCTCAGACACAGCATGGTTTTGTTAAGGGGAAGTCTTGCCTGACCAACTTGATTGGATACTATGATGCAGTCACAAAAGAACTGGATGCAGGGAATAACTTTGATATTATATACTTGGATCTTAGAAAGGCTTTTGATACTGTTGCACATGGAAGACTGCTACACAAATTGGAGCAGTGTGACATTGGAGGCAAATTGCTGCTATGGATAAAGGGGTGGTTGAGGGGGAGAAGACAGAGAGTGGTAATCAATGGACACTGCTCATCGTGGACTAATGTTATTAGTGGAGTCCCTCAGGGCTCAGTGTTGGGTCCATTATTGTTTTCTGTATTTATAAATGATATTGATGATGGTATATCAAGCTTAATGTCCAAGTTTGCAGATGATACAAAGGTTGGCAGGGTTGTCAAGGACACTACTGACACTATGCTGCTGCAACAGGATCTGGAAAGGTTGAGCAGATGGGCTGAGAGGTGGCAAATGAAGTTTAACATTGACAAATGTAAAGTACTACACATGGGAAACAGCAACCCCAGAGCAACGTATCAACTCTGTGGTACTACACTGAGAGTGGTAGAGAATGAAAGGGACTTGGGGGTGATTGTGCAGGCAGATATGAAGTTCTCTGAGCAGTGCAGACGGGCTGCAAGAGTAGCTCATGGAGTTTTGTCAATGATATACAGGAATTTTTCCAGCAGGGATAAGGAGGTGATTATTCCATTGTATAAGGCAATGGTCAGGCCACACCTAGAGTACTGTATACAGGTCTGGAGGCCTCATTTCAAGAAGGATGTAGAGCTGCTGGAACGAGTACAGAGAAGGGCAACGAGATTAGTGAATGGAACAAAGGGGTGCTCTTACGAAGAAAGGCTTAAGTTTTGCAAATTACAGTGTCTGGAGACTAGGCACCAGCGAGGTGATCTGATAGAGGTGTATAAAGCCTTGAATGGTTTAAGCATGCTCAATGCTGATGGGATTCTTCCTCTAGCTCAGAAAAATCACCTGAGAGGGCATAAATTCAAATTGAGGAAAGACAGATGTAGGATAGACGTGCGGAAATTTGCCTTTAGCCAGCGGGTGGTTGGTTGGTGGAACAGATTGCCATCCCTTGTGGTGGAGGTTGATAGCCTAAATAAGTTTAAGGCTCAGCTGGACAGGTATTTTGAACGAACAGAGGGGTGAAGTGGAAGTGGGGTTTTTTTTTTTTTTTTTTTTTTCTTTTTTTTTTGGCTGATGCTGCATAAGCTTGCTTTCTTGCATCAAATGCCTCTACTAATGCAAAAAAAAAAAAAAAATGAAGACACTCCACTCCCTGAAGCACTCCCTTCAGACGATTGCGTACAGATTATTACCACTGCCATAAGATCTGCATGTGATCTCTCCATCCCACGCAGAAGGCCCTACCGGTATGCAGTTCCCTGGTGGAATCCCCAACTACAGGATCTCAGAAGAAGAGTCCACCATTCAAGAAAAATGTTCCAGCAGGCTCGATCAAGGCTACCTCCCCATGAGGTAGATGCCGCCAGAGAGGCTTACCGCATTGTCAGAAATGAATACACAAAGCTAATTCGTAAAAGTAAAAAGCAAACGTGGCAAACCCTGGTATCCACTTCTGGGAATAAGGACCCCTGGGGCATCGTTTTCAAGATCGTAACAAACAAGCTGCCGCGAGGAGAGGTACTCGATACAACACTAAAGATGGATGGCTCCTCTACTTACACCTGGAAGGATAGCATTAACAATATTCTAGACACCATTTATCCCATTGAAGCTGCAGCTATGACTCAACAACAACAAGAAATAGTAGATGAAAATCACAACTATCATCCTGCCTCTGTGGAATCCCCCTTCACTAACATTGAGATGGACTTGGCAATAACCAAAATGAAAGTAGGAAAAACACCTGGTGCTGATCTGCTGGAAGTGGATGTGGTTAAAAAAATTGCAGAATGCTATCCTGTTACTCTCCTAAGCCTTCTAAATAGGTGCCTGACAGAAGGCACCTTTCCAACATCCTGGAAAACGGCAACCCTGAAATTTATATTGAAAAATCCCGACAAGCCACCACAAATTCCAACCTCCTACCGCCCGATTGCCTTGCTCTCTGTAATAGCCAAGCTACAAGAACGCCTACTCCTATTTCGCTTAACCGCCAGATATGAAGAACAAAAACTTCCAAGTGACAAGCAATTTGGATTCAAAGTAGGTAGTAGCACAGAAGATGCCATTAACAGTTTAATCACTCAAGCAACTCACACAGCCTTTAAATACTCCCTTGCAATCATGGTAGACTTCGCTGGCGCCTTTGATCGACTATGGTGGCCCAGTGTTCTTCGGAGGCTTCGGCAAACAAATGTTTCCAACAATCTATACAACAGTTTAAGGTCATATTTAACTGGTAGAAAAGTCCAAGTTACCAACAGATTCCAGACAGTGACTAGGTACATCGATCGAGGCTGTCCGCAGGGCTCTGTGCTTGGCCCTTTCCTCTGGTCTATTGTCCTGGATGAGTTCCTGGGCATGGACCTGGGAGGTGTTGAGTCCTTGGCCTTTGCGGATGATCTTGTCCTTTTGGTATGTGCTAACACCAGAACGAACCTGGAGAAAATGGCAAATGGAGCACTGGTAAAACTTCAGAACTGGGCAGCCCTGCACAACCTTACCATTTCAGGAGAGAAAACAAAGTCCATACTCCTTAAAGGCAGGCTACAAATCACAAGACCACCTACAATAAAATTAAACTTTATGCCCATACGGCTGCACACTGAAGTCAAGCTCCTAGGTATCTTCTTAGACTCGGGGCTTACCTTCCACCACCACCTAAAGTATCTAGCCAACAAAATTCAAAGGTACAGTGCTATGATAAGGCGAGTCAGCAGGGCAGACTGGGGGCTGAAGCACAAAGCTCTTACTCTGATATACCAAGCGGCATACGTGCCAATTGTGTGTTATGGTGCCTCTATCTGGTACCGAAAAGCCATCCTAGCAAGAAATAAACGTAAGCTGGATTCAATCCAGAGATTCATGCTCCTTTCAATTTGCAGGGCGTGCCGCACCGTCAGCACCCCTGCTCTGCAGGTATTAACTGGATGTCAGCCACTATACTTAGAAGTGGTTAAAAGAGGGCTTTTTTATCACTTAAAGAAGGGAGTTCCAACCCAACTGCTAAATTTTCAACTTGACACCACAAACGGCACCAGGCAGGAAAGACAACGGATATCCCAACATCTACAAGAGATATGGCAACATGACTGGGACACTACAACAAAAGGGGCCATCACAAAACGATTCCTTCCATCCATAAGCTCAACTCACCCAGAACCTCCACCCTGGTTTTCGCCTGGCCTCCATGTGACCTTTATCATCACCGGCCATGGATCCTTCCAACAAAAACTGACCGCCATGGGAATCGAGAATGATCCACGTTGCCACTGCGGCGAAGAGGAGTCCTGGGGGCACCTCATGTATGAGTGCCCCAGCTACGACAACATTAGGCTTAAATTCCTCACCACGATACAGAGAAACCCTCGTAATCAAGAATCCACTCTGCTACTCGAGGAACATACCTATAAGGCATTAACCACCTACGCGCAGGAAACATTTGCTCTTAGGCGAGCTAAGATTGCAGAACTCAGAGCCCAAGAACTAAACCGGACCGGCGTGGGATAACTCTCTATTCCCCCGGAAAACGCAGACATAATCATGCAAACCCTAATAGGGTAGGATCTATTGCAGGCACCATCCAACGTGCGGGATGCTGGCACTCCTTGGAGTGCGGGATTTAAGTCATCGCAAACCTGAAATGGGTAGGATATACTGCTGGCACCGATCTAGGTGCGGGATTGCTGGCACTGACCTCAGTGCGGGATCTACAGGCACTATGCCATTGACAATTACACAGGGGCACCTGTCCCCTGTGACTTTTTAAACCCACACTCTTTCCTATACTTCGCCCAATTAGGGTGGATTTATTCTCCACTGTCAACCCACCCAAATTCATTCCCCCTCAAATCCTCTATTCTTCTATGCCCCTCTCTCTCTCCCCTTTTTTTTTTTTTTTTTTTTTTTTAATCTATTACTTTTTTACTTATTTTATTAATTTATTTTTATTTTATATATATATATATATATATATATTTTTTTTTTTTTTTTTTTTTTTTATTATTATGCAGTATATATATATATATATATTTTTTTTTTTTTTTTTTTTTTTTATTATTATACAGTATATATATATATATATTTTTTTTTTTTGGTCTCCGTCAGGAAGCTCAGGCAACCCTGGCGGAGGCCAGCCAGAGTATAATGGGCAGACTGGCTCACCTCCCAGAGGTGGTGGCGGGCAACGTGGGGTTCCCTTAGGGGCCTTGCGGCTAAGCAGCCAGAGACAGAACAACAGACCACAGCACAACTCTGTCACAAACCAGACACCACACTTTTTCTGGCTTTTACAGAGATTCTGTAAATCCTTCACAGAGTACTATGGTGCAGATGTGGGAAACCACCGGTGGCGCCTTCCACAAAACACTATGCCACTATGCCACTATGCCTTACCACCAGCCAGTATAGGCTGCCACCCTATGGACAGTGCACCGAATATCACGGTTAATGATTATCACCAGACCAAGAACCGGGAACCAAGTGAAATGCCACAGCGCCCACAGTCCTATTCAGATGCGCTGAGGATCCAACCAATGGCAGATAAGCTATTTGTCCCTCCCAATACCAGACAGAATAGAGAACAAAACCTAGTCATCCTTCGTGCGACCCAAGAAGGTTGCTTTACTTCAAGCGAGGCTGTCAAGGAGGTTGTTCCTACCAACTTGAAACCTCAAATGAAAACCATAAAAATTAAAAGCCTCAGAAAAACCCGTAATTCTGGGATCATCATTGAGACTGCTTCCAAAAAAGATGCAGAAAACATTATCCAAATCCCACAGATAAATGAACTTGGTCTTATCACGGAGATGCCCAAACCAAAAGGCCCATCTATTGTAATCTTTGATGTTGAAAAAGGAATTTCCAAAGATGACTTCCTTGAGGAAATATAAGACAGGAACCTTGCCGATCATATCACTAGACATGAAATTCAAAGTGAACTTAAAGTCAAGTACTCCACCAAATCCAGATCGGGTACTTGTTGCAACTGGGTAGTCGAACTCTCCCCGAAAATATGGAAAATATTATCCCAACAACAACGAATATTTATCGGCTGGAGCTCTTGCAGGTTCAAGGAGCACATACCTACCATTAAGTGCTTTAAATGTCTCCGATTTGGACACACATCCCATGTCTGTGCCCGACAAGACTTCACCTGTGGCCACTGTGCTGAACGCGGACACACCTACAACAATTGTACAAACAAAACTCGAGCCCCTAACTGCGCCAACTGCAAAGCAGCAAAAATGGATCCCAATCACTCCGTCCGGGATGTCAAATGTCCAATCTATTTAAGGGTATTGAGAACCATCCAGAACAAAACCGACTATGGCTGTACACCATAATCGCCATTCCACCAACGTCCTCAAAATTCTTCAACTGAATGCCCAAAGAGCCAGAAATGTGGTCGAACAAATTAGAATGAAAATGAATGAAGAAGAAATTGATATCCTCTGCGCTCAAGAGCCCTACACCCACAAGGGACGGGTACAGGGCTACACTCGCGCATATAGGATCATTGTGACAACCACAGATACTCCATGGGCAGCCATCATTATTAGGAATACTACAATTACAGTCACAAAGATCGACTCCTTATGCACCCCCTTTGGTGTTTGTGCACACATTATCTGCCAACAGGGCTCTCTGCACGTAGTCTCATTGTACTGCCGACCACGAACTGATATCGCACCATATATTGAATATCTCCAGTCAGTCATAACTCTCTTACTTTCCAGCAAAATCCTGGTAACAATGGATGCCAATTGTAGATCTCGCTTGTGGCATAGCCGGGTGGATGGTCATGTAGTTTCCCAGAATGGACAGCGATTAGAAGATTTCCTTTCATCTTCTCCATTTGAGGTCCTTAACAAACCACATCACCTTTCTATCTTCAGCAATACCCTGTGGGAAAGCAACATTGATGTTACCCTTGCCACATGGTCCATTAGCACAAAAGTTCTCATCATGGATGGTTCATGAGGCCTGGACCACCTCAGACCACAGGGCCATCTCCTTCCATCTATCGAGACAACTTGATAGTACTCCTCCCATATACCACGATATCATCAGATACTCCACCAAAACAGCTGATTGGAATGCCTTCAAGGACAATATAAAATCAAAGCTACAAATGGATACCTCCCAACTAAACCATCTTGATCCACAGGAGCACCTCTCCCTCCTAACAAGCACAATCCAACAAGCATGTGAGAGAACACTGAAAAAATGTCAGAAACACCAAAAAGCAGTCCCTTGGTGGTGCATGGAACTAGAAAACCTAAGGCGCCAAGTCCACACTGCCCAAAAAGCCTTCCAGAGAGCGAGGCACTCCTGGCCTCCTGCTGAGGTCCAGGCTCTACGGGAAGCATATAAAAGATATCGTAAAGACTACACAAGCCTCATTCGGCATAAAAAGAAAGCGTCTTGGCAGAACCTTGTGACAACTACTGGAAACGCAGATCCTTGGGGGGTCGTTTATCGCATTGTTATGAACAAGCTGCCCAGGGAAGAGATGGTAAATGCAACCCTGACTCCTGATGGCAATCCAACACACACGGGCTGAATCCATGAATAATATTCTGAATGCCCTACTTCAGACTGATGACAGTCCCCTCAATGATGAACAAAAGCAAATTAAACAAGACAACCAGGCCTTCTCCAACAATAAAATAGAACCTTCTTTCACCTCTGAGGAAATGAACAAAGCACTAGACAGAACAAAAATAAATAAATGCCCTGGTCATGATAATATTGAGGCTGAGGTCATCAAGAAAGTAGCAACACATCTCCCAAACCACCTATTAGCACTGTTCAACAAATGCCTTGCGAAAGGAATTTTCCTTGATTCTTGGAAACAGGCAGTGCTTCGACTCATCCTAAAAGGTCCAGATAAAGATCCTACTCTACCCAAATCTTACCGCCCCATTGCTCTTCTCCCGGTCTTGGGAAAGGTAATGGAGTGGCTGCTTCAATCCAGATTATCCACCTACTACCAGACAGCCAACTTAGACTCTCCAAAGCAGTATGGCTTTAAGCCAGGATGCTCCACTGAAGATGCTGTGAACAATCTCTTCAACACAGCAAACTCAACCACAGAAAAATATCTACTGGCTATCTCCATTGACTTTGCTGGTGCCTTCGATTCCATCTGGTGGCCCAGCATTGTCAGGAGATTACGTCAACTCAATATTCCACTCAACCTCTACCGCTGTCTCCAGAACTACCTCTTCAACCACTCAGTAACTGTTCAAACAAATTTTCAGAAAACCTCCCGACCAGTTGTTAGAGGGTGTCCACAGGGCTCAGTTCTTGGGCCCTACTTCTGGAACTTGTTACTAGATGAATTCCTTCTTATGGATCTTGGTCCTGTGGACTGCATGGCCTATGCAGATGACCTCATCCTCCTTATCAAAGCTGATTCTAGAACTCAGCTTGAGCAAATTGCCTCCCCTGCCTTAACGATCCTCCAAAATTGGGCAAACAACCACAAGTTAGTCATCTCTTGGGAAAAAACGAAGACTATCTTCCTCAAAGGATCCTTGGACATAAGAAGACCGCCCCAAATTAAAATCTCTGGGCAGACATTGCAACTCAAAACAGAACTAAAATATCTAGGAGTAACCTTCGACTCCCGATTAACATTCTTACCTCATCTTAATTACCTCTCCAACAAAATACGTCGTTATACTGCCATGATCGTAAGAATTAGCAGAGCAGACTGGGGTTTGAAGAGGAGGACTCTCATGCTACTTTACAAAACCATCTTCTTACCAGCTGTGTGCTATGGTGCAGCCATATGGTTCCCTCGTGCCATCATTGCCCGTAATAAAGCAAAGCTACATACAATTCAACGCAATATCCTACTCACTGTGACTAGAGCTTGCCGCACAGTCAGTAATCTTGCCCTGCAGGTCTTAGCAGGTACTCTTCCTCTGGACCTGGAGGTTATTCGTCACGGCCTTGCATACCGCATAAAGAGAGGAATTCCCACCACCATTCTGGATATAACACTCGATCTAGCTAATGATCCAAAAAATGAAATGAAACAGATTTACTCTAAGCTCTTCCATCATTGGCAAAGATCTTGGGAGCAAACAACCAAAGGTGAAACAACAAAAAGATTTCTTCCACAAGTTATGATAACTGCACCAAAACCTCCTCCGTGGTACTCACCAGGCCTTCACGTCTCGTTCTTCCTCATTGATCATGGATCGTTTCGGGCCAAGCTGCATGCCCTGGGTCTCACCGATTCTCCTCTCTGCACATGCGGTGACAATGAAGACTGGATTCACCTCATGTATAATTGCCCTCTTTATGATTTACCCAGAAGTCTCCTAATTACCAGAACTGGAAATATACCAAGTGGGCAGGAACATCTCTACATAATTGACGAAACCAACTACAAAGCCTTCACCACTTTTGCCCAGACTGTATTTGAAATGCGCCAAATTCACCTACAGCAAACTGTTCAACGCACCCCCATCTTATAATGAACCCAAAACTCAATTCACAGAACATATCCTGAATGGCATCAAAGAAAACACAAACAGGATAGTGATCTTTATCCTGACCTAACAGGAATCTCTCGACGTTCACAAAGGAAACTATCTGACAAACCCACGAACCCAAAAAGGACTTTTCTACAATAGACACAAGAACTCCAAGCAATCCTCGAGCTTCATGAATCCATGTGCCTCCTCTCATCCCCTAAGAGAAGATTATCCAAGTCCTCTACCCAGTGTGGGACACTGCTCATTGCCTACTAGTCACCCTTGGATGAAGAAGATTAAATTGCTGACACTGGGCCCCTTGCCCAATGTGGAACCCACTCACTTGCCGGCACCTCTTCTCTTCAAGTTGTAGGACAATATCTGATTTTCCTGCTTGTGTAGGAACTCATATAAATACTCCTCTGGGAGTGGGACTGGCATTTGACATCAAATGCAGGGTCATGCTATTAGGCAATCTGACTTTGTGGGTCACTTGACCTCACAATCTTTTCTCTTCTTCCTGAGGTAGGGGGGAGCCCACCCTACCTCAGGAAGAAGAGAAACCACCATTCTCTTCCCACCCAAAATAAAAAAAAAAAAAAATTTTTTTTTATTTTTTTTATTTGTTTTTTATTTTTATTTTTTTATTTTTTATTTTTATTTTTATTTTTATTTTATTTTTTATTTTTATTTTATTTTTTTTTCTTTATTTATTTTTTTATTTATTTTTATTATTATTATTATTTTTTTTAAATATTTTTTTTATATTTATTATTTTTTATTTATTTATTTATTATTATTTATTATTATTATTTTTTTAAAATTATTATTTTTTTTTTATTTATTTATTTATTATTTATTTATTTATTTATTTATTATTATTATTTTTTTATTATTATTATTATTTTTATTTATTTATTTTTATTTTTATTTATTATTTTTTTATTTTTTATTTATTTATTTTATTTTTTTTTGGCTCTCCCTGGGAAGCTCAGGCGAACCCCAAGGTCAGCCAGCCAGAGTTCTCTTCCCACATACCTGGTCCGGCTCCCAGTGCCAGTGACAGTAACTAGCGGTCTGTGGTGTTCCACGGACCCTAGGCTAAGCGTCCAGATGAACAACATAACCCACACTAAGCAAAGATGAACATACACTAACATATGCTATCTGACATTGACAGTACTGTACTGTCTTACTTCACAAGAGATTCAAATGCGGAGTTGTGCGAAAGCACCGGTGCCGCTTGTCAAAAAACACTATGTCACTATGAGTCTTCGTAATTTTCGCACTCACGCATGACATGGTGGCATGTTTCCGGTTCTCCACAAAGGCAGTGTGCTTTTTGATGATGCCCAGGGCTCTCAGTTTCGCCCTGAAGGGCCGTGGTCGGTGAGGAGGAATGTCGTATTAAGGCCAGGGTAGTACCATTTGGGAGCCTTGGGATATAGTTTGGTAACTTGCGGAATAAATTTTTTTGTAATCGCTCCTTTTGTAAAAATGCTTTCATTTTTACCTCTTGGCCTGCCTTTGAGAGGCAGTTTCTGCTCCGAGTCACCCTGTATTTTTGTCACTACTGTATTTAAAGACTAATGAACACTCCTTGCAGAAAGCTATTTTTATCCGCACAAACATGTGCCCCTTTGATGCCACGCTCTGAAAAGCAGCAATCGAGATGCTATCCCACCGTAATGAGTTCGGCTCGTTCACAGCAAGAGATAGTCTCTCGATCGGATCTGACAAACTTCATGGATATAAATTTAATGAAAACGATGGGAAAGTCTGGGATTCTCGGCGGAGAAATCAGAGTAAGGTCAGTTAAGAAACCTACTTTTGGGATGAAATCTGAACGTGATTGTTGTTTGGAAATTGGTAGGGATGAACAGACTTTAGATCTAATGATTACCGATAGACAGTCTGGAGATGCCACCCCCCTGCAGATTCTATGTTCCTCTTTCTCCTCTTAGACTCCATTCCAATTGTGTCAGGTTTCGAGGACAATAGACCTTGGGACTTTCTTTTCCCCACAAAATTCGCCTTTTCACCAATGCGTGGATTCTAAACTTAAAAGGGGGGATATATATATTTTGAGTGGGGAGAAGGAAAAGGCAGAAGGGGTTGTTCGTTGCGGTTGTGGTTGCTGATGCTAGAAGGTCGTGGGTAAAAACGGAGAAAAAACAAGAGGAAAGAGGAAAAAGACGCATAGAAGCCGTTCCCAACGGAATTCTACTCCAAGTCTTAAACCCGAAAACTACCCAAGAGTTTCCCTTGGTAAGTTAGCCACGTGTTTTGATAGCGAATTGATTGGAACTATCCGACAATTAGACCTACCCCTCCCTCTACATTGTTGCCATTTACTTACATCTCACCTCCTATATACACATGCTGATAAGTGTCCATTTTGCTGTGCTTGGACTCTAGAATGTATTATTAATACTCCTCACCATTAAACATAGTACTATCAGTTATTGTGAAAGTTACATGTCAACTTTATACAGGTACCTAAATACTCGGACAGAGAGAAGCCTGTCGGTTCCTTCGAGTACGAGCAATAGTTGTCCACCAAAGGCCACACGAAGAAATGGACTCCATAGCATATATGTAACATGAACACTGTAATCGATAGCCACATGGTAGAAGAATAGTGAATTCATCCCTTTTTTGATTAATGAAGTGATCAATCCGAATTACCCTGTAAAATATATACAATAAACTATGTTTTGTTTGTTCACTCTTGCCTCATGATCATTCTCATGCTATAGACTACCCATAGCACAAATGACAGAGAAAGAACCATAATTTGTGGCGCTTTGGAGTCTAACCATCTGGGACGAGTCCAGAGTGAAAATCACAACGCGATCTTGTTGTTACGAATCTATTCTCTACATCCCTGAATGGATCTTGAGAACACGAGATTTTGTCCTAAAACTAAACCACTAGCCGATCATATAAAACCCAGGTTTCCTGGAATACCAGTATTAGTGTTTAAACTTGTGGTCGTCTGCGAAGGCCTGCAGACGAATTCGCGGTGACGATCCAGGCAGACTCGAGATCGGGACTCGAATCACAAGCAAAACAAGGCCTTGAAACCCTACAAGGTTGGGCAAATCTCCATGCTTTAAAAATCTCACCAGAAAAAACGGACTCAGTGCTACTGAAAGGGAGGCTAAACCACAGACGACCGCCACAAATCAAACTAACAGGACAAACAGTTAGATCAATGGTAGTGCAAAGTGCAAAGTGCAAAGTGTGTTAAGTGTCTAACGGCACCAGGGGTTCCCCCCATCTCCGCGTTGCTTTCATTGTGAGTGTACCAGTTCACTGGGAAAGCCAGAGATTTAAAAGTGTATGGATCATGTGAGTGTGTTGTGTTATGTACCGTTGTTCTTCTGGCCATTTAGCCGCTGGACCCCAGCTGAGGCCCAACGTTGCCCGCACTTCGCCCCGTGGAGGCAGACCAGGTAACCACTAGTTTAAATTTGCACTCTGGCAGGTCCTGCGACCTAGTTTCCTGGGATTTCAGTGGCTAGGACCTTAAAAAAAAAAAAAAAAAAAAAAAAATTTGCATGGGAATATTGCGCTAGAATTAGAAAAGCCAAAATGGTGGGCGAACAGCGTAATTTAGACACGGTTTTTTTTGGCGTGTGGGACATTCGCTTGCATACAGATAGAGTTGGGTAGGGAGAATGAAGACTGGAGGGATAAAGACAGAAGAATGGGGTCAATAGGGGAGACGACCCCAGGTAGAATCAGTGGGGAATGCCCATACCCCACCAGAGGGAAGAGTGGGGTCGGCAAGGAGGGGAGGAGACAGGAAAGCCGTCACCTCCCCCCGCCGGGGTAAGGGAGAAGAAAGGGCCGAACAAGGGAGCCGGCTCAGATCACTAACATGGCGTGTATGTAGCAAAGCTGTGGCTTCGTCAGGTCCATGACAGTGTACAGTCCATTAGTTGGTCAGTGTTGGAATAGGATCCCATCCACTGCTGTTCCAATAATCAGGGTGTCAGTGTGGGATGGTGTCACTAAGGGGATATAGGTCTCCTCCAGTTAAGTCCTAGTCATTGTTGTCCGTTTCAGTTGTCAGAGTTCCAGTGTCGAGTTTAGGGAAGTTGTGGTAATGCTCGTAGTCTGCTGAACAGTTCGTGCGCAAATTTCAAGAGGGCTCTATAGTACTCCTCCTCCGACAGTACAAGGTGTTCCCGATCCTTCGGGTTGAAACATATTTTGGTTATAAAGTGACATCTTATATCATCAAAGAGGGGGCATTCATGCATCAGATGTGTCCATGTCTGATTTTCACCGCAGTGGCATAGTGGTGATTCTTTTATTCCGAAGGTCGAAAGTTTGGCATTAAAGGAACCATGTCCCGTTAGAAGGAAGGTGGTGTAGAGCCCCGGTGAGAACCAGGCCGGCTGGTGGGGGTAGACTTGGGTAACGTCCGGGATAAATTTCCGGGTTATGGCGCCTTTAGTTGATTCTGCCCATCGGGACTGCCAGGTTTGCCGGAGATGGTTGATAAGACGTTTTTTCTCTATGTTGCTGTTGTTGGCTGGATCGGTAGTGAAGCCGATGCAGGATACACTTTTACCTCTGGACAGTTGAAAGAGCATGCCGCAGCGGACAATTTCCAGGTCCAGGGGGAGTGATCCTGCCAGGGCCTGCAGCGCATGAGAGCTGACAGTGCAGCATGCTCTTGTGATGGTGAGCAAGATGCTACGCTGTATTGATTCTAATTTCCTTTTGTTCACAGCCGTGGTTGCTTTGTTGTACCAAATCCCTGCAGCGTATGAGACGGCAGGGAGGAAAAAAGCCTTGTAAAAGAGAGACAGGGTCCGTTTCCGTAGTCCCCAATCTTTTCGTGTGACTCTTGCTATGAGGGCTGAGTAGTTCCTGATCTTTCTCTGGAGATAGATGAGATGTGGGGTAAAGGATAAGTTTTTATCCAATACGATTCCGAGGTATTTTAGTTCTGTAGTTAGTTTAATCGTGGTTCCTTCTATTTTGATTTGTGGTGGCCTTCTCGTGTCGAGAGAACCCTTGAGGAGTATTGAGGATGTCTTGGTTGGTGATATTGTTAGGTGGTTCTGCTTCGCCCACGGTTGCAGGGAGTCAATTGCCCGGTTTGCAGTGGCTTCCAGTTGTGCCCGGCTGTCCCCCTCCAGCATCAGGACGAGGTCGTCTGCAAATGCTTGTGCATCTGCCCCATTGAGATTCTGATTGAGGAAGCCGTCCATCACCAGATTCCAAAGGAGTGGCCCCAGGATTGAACCTTGTGGGCACCCCCGGAAGATAGGCCGAGTAAGTTGAGAGTAGGGAGCACATACTGAGATCCTTCTATCAGATAGGTAGGTTTTGATACAGTGGTACAGGTTATTGGAGATATTTGCTTCCCGGAGTCTGCCGAGGACACTTGGCCACCAGAGTGAGTCAAATGCCCCGGCAAAATCGACAGAGATCATTAGGAAGTATTTGCGGTTACAGTTGTTAGCTGCAGTTATTATGCGTTCCAAGGCGTCTACAGTGGAGCAGCCTCTACGAAAGCCAAATTGTTTGGGGGATCGTAGCCCTGCTTCTAGGTAGTAGGTTTCTATTCTGTTGTGGAGTAAGTGTTCAAATAGTTTGCTCAGTACCGGTAATAGTGCTATAGGTCTGTACGACTCCGGAAGTTCCCGTGATTTTGTCGGGTTCTTCAAGATCAGTCGGATCCGTGCAGATCTCCAGTCGTGAGGAAAGTAGCCTGCAGAGAGACAGTGATTGAACAGATTTAGGATAGTTGTTGGTATGTATTCTACGGCCTTTTTTACGATCTCTAGTTCCAGATAGTCTTCACCAGGCATTTTCTTGTTTCGTATTTTGGCGGTCGCCAAGTAGAGGTCTGCTAGTGTGAATGGGTCTTCATGTTCTACTGGGTTGTAGTTTGCATTTTCTTCGCAGAGACGGAGCTGCTCCAGGGAGTGAGCTGTCGGGAGTTGCCGAAAGGTGGTATTGAGGATATTGTCTATTGATTGGTGCCATGATTTTGTATAGAAGCCAGCAGGTGTTTTAGTTGAGGGAACTACATCAATGGTAGTGGTGAACGCAGTCCGTCGCGACTTGTGTGAGCCGATAGACGAAAAAAAAAAAAAAAACAGTGGAACAGTTGACCATGGACATCTGCGCCAGTAGCACAGTTATATATTCCCTAGACTAGATAGAAAAGGCCGAGTTTCGAATCCCGTCAATGACGCAAGGAACGTTTCTTGAACTTTTTACGCTCCTTCGCTGAGTTAATCTATCTCAAGCAGGGATAATAAAGTGTTCCCCTCCCCACTCCGAAAACTCTGATTTTTCGATAGGAAAATAGGCAAACTGACCAGAGAACAAGAACCCATGCAATTTATAGACATTACATTGGGGCAGATGAGTTAGTTCCCCTGGTGACCCTAACATAACATTTTAATTTACTCTTAACCAAACTATTATATTAGGCTCACCCTGTAATTTCTTACATATATCCATATTTTTGTCTATAGATTGCATGTTTCTGGTCGATTTGCCTGTTTTACTGGATGAAACAAATACCAGTTTCTGGGATGAAAACCTTGCTATCTATGCCTGAGACCGACTAAATCAGCCATGGAAGGAAAAACGTCCATTAAAGTTCCTGACATAAAATACAGAATTCGAACCCAGGCCATTTCCACCCGTTGAGGGGAGGATGTTAATACTGTGCTACACATGCAGACTAGGTGACCCTAACATAACATTTAAATCTATTTTTAACCATGGACTAAACAGGAAATGACCAGCAGTCCAAAGTAGTCGCTAGATCAATCTACCCATGCATGAGGCCCCTTATCGTCAACGACACTTAAAGTTTACGTTTACATTCAGATGTAATTTTTATGAATGTTTATATCGTCATTATACCATTGACGACTGGAAAATGGTTTCCTTTTCCGAGGAATCAAAGTTTCCTATTATTGCATATGGGCAGTAGATGGAGGGTACGGTGACAAACTGCGGAGAGTATTCACTTCGATGTCCTGGTCCAGCAGAAAGAGGCAGATGGTGGGAATGTTTTAGTATAGAGAATATTTTTCTTAGAATCCTTTGAAGTCATACCTCTATACCACACTCTGGATGCTAAAACCTAACTCTTCATTGTAGGTAGTCCGCCTTAGTAGCCCAGTGGTATAATCACCATTATCCCACACTGGATAATACTGGCCCATGTTAAAATCCCTTAATGAAATGAGAGAATTTTTAATAACAACATTAGCATTAGTTAAGGCAAATGATGCAAGAAAGCAAGCTTATAGAGCATTAGGGGAAAAAAAAACAAAAAAAATCTTCCCATTTCACCCATCTAGTCACTCCAACTGTTTGTCTAGTTCAGTCTGCAATTTATTTAGGCTATCAAATTCCACAATAACAGATGGAAATCTGTTCCAGCAATCAACTACCCACTGGATAAAGGCAAATTTCCGCACATCAATTCTACAACTGTCTTTCCTCAATTTGAATATATGTCCCCCTCAGGTTCTCAATCTGAGCACCCAAAAATATCCCATCAGCATTGAGCCTGCTCAAACTATTCAGCAAAAACATAAAAAACCTTTCCCATTGTGCCCATTAAGTCACTCAAAATGTCTGTCTAGTTCAGCCTTAAATTTATTTAAGCTATCACCTTCAAACACACTGGTGGTCATCTCCTGTTTAATCCACGGTTAAAAGTAAATTTAAATGTTATGTTAGGGTCACCTACGCCTGCGCGGTATCACAGTGTTAACGTCCTCCACACAATGGGTGGAAAAGGCCTGGATTCGAGTCCCGTCGATGAAATCAGATCACCTTGAAGGTACCTAGTCTCCAGATGATGCAATTGCAGAACTTAAGCTTCTCTTGGTAAAAGCACCACTTTTTTCCTCCAGTCTTGTGCCTTTCTCTGTACTCGTTCTAGCAACTGTAAATCCTTCATAAAATGAGGCCTCCAGACCTGTACGCAGTGCTCTAGGTGTGGCCTTACCATTGCCTTATACAAAGGAATAATCAACTCCTTGTCTCTCTTAGAAAAAATCCTATATACAGTATTATTGGCAAAACTCCATGACCTGCTCTCGCAGCCCATTTGCACTGCTCAGAGAATTTCATATCTGACTGCACAATTTCTTCCAGGTCTGTGTTCATTCTCCATTTTCCGGAGTGTAGTACCACACAGTTGGTACGTTTCTCTTGGGTTACTGCTACCGATATGCAATACTTTGCATTTGTCAATGGGCTTTTGTCACTTCGTGGTTGAGTTAGTCAGTTCCAGGCATGGATAGAAAAGTTCCCCTTCCCAGGAAACTCATCTAGCAAAACAGGCAATTCGACCAGCGAACACATACAATTTATGGGCATATTACAAATGGGTTAACCAGTTAGTTCTTGGGGGTGACTTAAAATGCAGATTTTTTATCCATTGTGACTGCTCAGATGTACTCCTTCATGGCGATTATCTTCCGGGATGACACATGTTCCAGAAGCCTAATGTACGTTACCACTATTATTCGAGAGTTCGAGCCACCTCAATTGACAGAGCGACCATTAATTTAAATCTTGAATTCGAGCTCCTAGAGTCGATTACACCTATGTTTTTTCAGCTCATTATTATTATTGCTGCTCTTATATTATTTCTTCCTGATTGGGGGTTCCACCTCGTGATGGGTATTGCTACTAAGTACACAGGGCGTTTGTAATGTCTGGTGTTACTGTCGGTCGAAGAAATCTCTGACTATCCTACAGGTGTTCAGGATTGCGACTTCCTGGAGTTCCTTGTAGGTGATTTCTGGGAGACCTATTGCTGTTAGGCTGCTATGTAGAGTCTTTGGTACCATACCGGTTGTTGACACAATGATTGGGATGGTTGATACTTCTTGCATATGCCAGATCTCCTTGATCTCATGTCTCGGTTCGTGTACTTCCTAATTTTTTCCACATGGGTTTTCTGGATATTGCTACTGTTCGGCACCGCTATGTCAATCAGGTACGTAGCCTTTTCCTTCTTGTCCACAAGGCCTATGTCTGGTCTGTTGTGCGGGATGCTCTTATCCGTTGTTATGGCGCAGTCCCAGTACAGCTTGTGGGTTCGGGTCTCTAGTACCGCCTGTTCGTACTTGTAGTATGGTACACTTTCTGTGGTCGACTGGTATTTCCTCGCTAGCTTCTGATGTATTATCCTGGCTATCTGGTCGTGTCTATGAGTGAATTCAGTCTGAGTGATCTGTTAAACAGGTTTTCTGCTTCTGTTTTAGCATGCCTGCTAATTAACGTTCTCTGTGAATCACTCGGCTTCGAACAAGGCTGCATGCTAATATGTGTTTCCAGAAGACCTGGGTTTAGTATGATCATCTAACAGTTACTTCAGGACAAAAATCTTGTGTTATTAAATTTACTCTGAGAAGTAAAGAGCAAATTGCAACATCAAGATGCATTGTGATTTTTCACCCAGAGGTACCTCTTAGATAAGAGGGACCCGGAGTGACCGCAATTAATGGTTCTTTATATAAGCTTATTCAGTGAATTATGTGCAATTAGGAAGAATGGTCAAGAGACAAAAAGGGTAAACAAACAAAACAGGGTTTATTAAAAATACAAAATTATACAGCAGATTATTAAACAAAATATATCATGATTTGTGTGACACTTGTACAAGGCAGATTAGAAACAACTAGATAGCAGGTTAAAACATTACTGCTGTTGGTATAGCTGGAAATAGTGTTCTTCATGTCGGCTTTTTGCTTGTCACTCTTACAGGTATCAAAATGATTGTTGTTTGTCATAACATACAATTGTTCTAATGCTAGAACAGGAAACTATATTAACTTAATAGTGTAATTATTTTGACAACTAGGTTGATAAGTCACATTATCTGTTAAAACTGAGTACTAAGAAAATGATACAATTGTCTGATAGTCTATGAAGAAAGATATCTTGTAAATGCATTAAAACGAGTGTAAAAGGGTAGATTCGACTTTGGGCAATTTAGTATAATTTGTTCTTAAGCAACAAGGGTTGACTTACCCGAATAATTCTGCACCGTCTCGGGGGAAGGGGAGTTCTGAACGAAACGTTCATTGTGGCTCTTTTCACATCTTTTCTTAGAGATTATTCTCCTTCTTTGCTCACACACACTCTCAAAAATCGGCCAAAAACTCCCACTGCTCACTCCTTTCTGTCAAGTGTCACCCAAACTTAATATCTCCCTTGCTTTCTCCTTTCAAATTATATATATCTCTGCATCCCCCTAACTGAAATTTCCCATGACCTTTTCTGATCCCACGCCTCAACAATGTGGGGAAAAGCATTACACTTGTGACTGCCAACTCGTGGGATTTGACACTCTAAAAATGATATGTTATATTAATGTGTTTGTAGAGTTCTGATTACGCAGATGTGCTGTGTCTTGTTTTGCTAATTCTACTCTTATAACAATAGTCGCCTTCTGCCTACACCGTACTTGGGACATTACGTGTTCGATGCTCTTGTCCATTACACAGGAGATCGGCGTGATGTCATCGACCAACTAGATGCTCGCGGTAGTGTAATATTACAGTGGCCGCACCCCTAGGGTGATGTTGATTGCGTGGGCGAAAAACTAACGCAAACGCAGCTATCTCCGATGGAGTGACGAAGTCCTAAATATAAAGGCTGTGGCAAAAGTATTGGGCACTATGAGGAATGAATGCTTCTAGAAAGCAAGCGAAAAGGGATAGAAATGAAAAATATTTTTCCTACACCTCCGTTCTACGGCCAGAAATTTTGAGCAAACTGAAAAGAGAATTTCACAAGCTCAAAATTTCTCAAGTTTCTTTGAAATAAACGTGTAACAGGAAATCTTCTGGTGGGAAAAATGTAGACACAAACATCTCTCCTCTTACAAAATTGGATTACTCTTAACTATGATAAATGGTACCCAAAAAAAAATTTTTCTATATAACAATTTACAAGATCTCCTGATTTATCTAATAACAAAAAATGATAATTTTATGTAAATTTTAACATCGAACAATCCTACCTTGGTTGAACAGACAAACTGGTGTCCCCAGACCTTAAACAAAATCATCTACAAGAAAGTATATTTTCACATGAGTTAAGAGGTGTTTATCACATGTCCAATGTCTATAGTGTAACAATGTTTATTTTATTTAATTATTATTTTTTTTTTATGGTTTAACATATTGTTTTGGTATCGTTGCACTGAATGTTCTCTAAGCTAGAAACATCGACACTTGAAACTTGAAGCACTGGAACGCTCATTAGACTGTCCATTGTTGGTTCGGGGAAACACTAGAAACTTTCTTCTTAAAGAGTTCTCAGGATGCAACTCCTTTATCATACTATTGACTCGACACAATAGCATTACATGTAACAAAAATAAATCAAAGAATCAATATCTATTCTTATTTTAACATAATTAGTATAATATAACATTACACATACTATTCATTGTGACATTTAACAACTGAGACAACACAAGTATATAATACACATGACATTCTATTATAATGAATGTATTTATGTATGTAACTAGTAAACAGTAAGTATCGTTTTTACAACACATGATAAGTCTCTCTTTTTTTTTTTTAGCAAACAATAAACTCAAGGTGGTCAAATAATATAAATGTTCAAATATATGACTGCAAATTGTACATACTATTTGCAAGAAAAGAAACCATTGAATATAAGGATTGCATATGAGTAAATATGGTTGCAAGTTCCAACTTATAACTTGCAATGTTATAAGCCTACAAATTCAACTGTAAAAAGTTTAGGAAGTTGTATCATCTAACCAATTGAAAAGTTTTTTTTTATATATTTTAACTTTTCATACCTTCTGGAGGTGTTATCAAACATCTTACGAGTTATCTCACTACCTCTGGATAGGGAGAGATTTCGGCTTCACCAATCCTTTGAGTTCAAGCCACTGAATACACTTGTCAGCCGCGAAGACAGCACAATGTTCCTTTAGATGATTCCATGGACATTCATGGGGATAGTCCTTCACAGCGGGCATGAACGTCATGTCGGGGCAGGAGAACGATTCAATGTTCACGACAGTTCTGAATGGGAGAACTGTTTGCGTTCAGAAGAACGTCAACAGTCGTGCACAAAAAAAAACTAAGACAACCAGCAAAAAATCTCATCAATGCAACTGTGAGCAAGGAGAGGGTAAGACGTTAAGCGGAGAAAATGATCTCATTTGCTCACTCTTTCTTCTTACCCTTCAACACGTTCAACTGACAGGTTTGCAACATTTACTCATCTTTTAGCTTTTTGTTTTGACTTGAAGGAAAGGAGGTGAGGTCTCATGTTATTTACACTTCACATATACACTTTCCACTCACTCTTCTTGTACTCGCTCACAATCAATACTGTCACTTTCCTAATTTCCTTTCATTTCTTTACAAAAATGGATAATTCGAAAATGACCTCAAGTTTCCTCAATCAGCGCACTGTTTTAATTATCAGCTGTTTGGATTTTTGAAGGCATGAGCACAACAGGGATACTGCAGCAGTCTTCTTTTCATTATAGTTCATATTAACTATACATGCGTACTGTCTAAACCCTCTTTACATTAATATGATATCACTCACTCCTCTAATTTCATACGTGATAAAGTTGCCATCATTACTGGATATACTTCTTTTCAAAAAAAAAATATTTATGGAACTAAAATTCTGATTTATATTGTTTCAAAACCTTAACTCAGGATGAGGCTGAGTATTCTTTTCCAAAATGGCACAAGAAATGATCCTCTTATCTATATCTTGAAATACGAGTGTTACTATTTCTTTTATTCCGCTCTTCTCTTCGGAGGAACGACAAAACAAGCAGTGACTGAGCGGAACCAGACGTCCTCAGGCCACTTATTTCAACTGATCTTCAAAAGAAGAAGAACCAATTAATTATTTTTTTTTTGGACTTAAATTTTAGCCATGCAATGAGAGAGAGAGAAAACAAAAGAGACCAGGGGGTGCACCCATGAGGCCCTAGCCCCATCTGCAACTCATTTCGCAATTGATAGAATAAATAAATCTCTCGAAGAACCTGGAATTTAGTTCTACTAATTGCAAAATTGTATGATGTCCTTCTGGATTATTTTGTTGATGTTCAAGATGAAAACAAATTTGATGATTTTGAAAAAATGGCAAAAACCTTTGTTCCAAATTCTGATTACAGACAATGCGAAGACCGAAAGTGGAAAAGGAAGAGACCGTTTTATGAAACACCAGAGGAATTGATATCAGAACTAAGTGCAAAAGATTTCTAATTCAAGTTTTTTGTATCGTATTTTAGACGTACTAGTCAAAAAAAGGTGTGCGCTGCACGTTACATGATACCTTCAGGTTTCTTGCAGACAAATTTATATCAAAGATGAAGTTCAGTCCAAAGCCAGAAAGTTAGTCAACATCTATTCGTCAGACTTGGAAGTATTTCTGATGTTTTCTGGGTTGTAAAAGGACGAAGTGTCTGTAGCGGAACTGATAAAATCCAAAATAAAAGATAAAATCGTTACAAGTTTGCGAAATGATCGTATTGATCTGAGGATTTATCTATCGATAACTGGATCAACTGTAGGGGACAGATCATTTTCTAAACTTAAGAAAATCAAGAACTGTATGCGCTGAACACTATGAGCGAAGACTGCTTATCGTCTTTGTCTCTTCTGTGCAGTTGAACGATATTACTCGTAAATATGAACTTTGAGTATGTTTTGAAAGACTGCTGCAACGAGAAGCTGAAAAAGGAAACTTTCTTAGGAAATGTTTTAAGTAGCGTAGACATTGTGGAATTATTATTTTATTTTTTTTGAAATATAATTTTTAAGTTTTAGTTGCATTATTCTGGTTTTTTTTTTTTTTTTTTTTTTTAATTTTTCCTTCCTTCGTAGGCCCTAAGCACTGTACCTATGGCGCCAAATGGGAAATCCGGCCCTGGTCACGACACCATAAAACATGTTTCAAATTATGATACATTTCAAGGAGCTTTGGGGCAGAAAAATACTCCAAGAACTAACCCAAACTTTTCAAAGTCAACAACAAAAGATTAGAATTCATCAAAATTTATCTACAGTTAGAGCTAGTTTAAGACCTTCACAAATCATTGCCGAAGAAGGAAGGGCCTTTACGGATGGAGAATTTGTAAAACGAATTTGTTTGGCAATTTCAGAAGAAGTATGTCCTGAAAAAGTAAAGAATTTTGTGTCTGCAAGTTTATCTTCATCAACTGTAACGAGAAGAACTGAAGGTTTAGGAACCGATGTTCAAAATGAACTCGTAGAAAAAGTTCGCGAATTCACACATTTTTCAATAGCAACTGGTGAGAGTGAAGATACAAGCCATACAGTTCAATTAATAATTTATATCCCAGGTGTAAATCAAAATTTTGCAGTAACTTAAGAGCTAGTTGCATTAAAAAGCCTGAAAGATACAACAACAGGTGAAAATAGATTTTTTTTAGTGTGGCCTCAAATTGAATTGGGGTTTGCTATCAGCGGTTACGACGGATGGCGCTAAAAATATGGTCGGTACTAAAATTGGGTTCATGGGTATAAATATCTTCAGCTTCATAAATATCTTGAGAGTAAAAATATTAAAAAACCAATGCTATTTCATTGTTTAATTCACCAGCAGTATTTGTGCTGAAAATTTTTGGGCATAGATTCAGTTGTAATATCATAATGTTGCCAAGGCAACCAGTCACTTCCCCCCCCCCTCAATCCTTTTTTTATTCTAATATGTAGTTACTACAGCAGCTGTCTATTAATACTTGACATTATTCAAATCATAAACATATTCCGAATCTGTCCAAGACAAAACAGATTCTGTGTGAATCAACTTTTTCCAAGTGCAAGTTTTGTGTTTCCTGCTACGGAAGTTAATCTTTTTAGAGACATTAAATCCGCTACAAGTCTATACTTTCCTTAGTGTTAGAGTCAAGGAGACACCCAGTAATTCCTGATCATTACCAAGTCTGAAATATAACTGAATGCATAACTGAATATTGTTTATACATCAGGGAATCACATTAGAAATGGAGATCGGTTTGACAAAGAAGAGGAACGTATATGGATAGAACTCTAAAAAGGGAGCGAATGAATATTTTATTAGTTGGGGATTTAATTACAAATATATATATAAAGGCTTTATGAGTTAACTGTCTTATTCAGTAATTTCAGTAGAGTGATAAAACTTTGCTACAAAAGTAAAGGCAAATAAAAGAATGCGAAGAGAAAGTTAAGTCACCAGTCTCGCCCACATCCTGGTTCCTGTCACAGATAATGTTATCAGCGGTACCAGACGGTGGATGGCGCAGTGGTAAGTGAAGAAGGAAATCGAGTTTACGATTACAGCATTTACGAAAAGACGCAGCTGTATGTTGGCCTGCAAGCCAACAGGATGAAGGCCGAGGCCCAGCAAGTGCGTAGGTGCGTGCACCAAGACCTGGAAAGGTCCCACTAGAGGGCTGTTGACTTTGTCTCGAGGTCATAATCCTCATTGGATGGCAAGAGCCACCCCAGGAATTTAGTATCCAATCCGAAAACTCCTTTATGTTTGTGAGGTGATGTAAAAAGGGAAGACGAGGAGCAAGGGTGTGTGTGGAAGAAGCCAGGTCGTTAATGTAGACCAAGTGAACGTCTCATCCCCCCCTACCCGTAGTGCGGTCGCCACGTCCACGGTGGACACGAGTCCTCAAAATTTCACCTGCATCAGTATTCTCCCGAGTTCTCCTTTGAAGCTACTGACGTTGAGGCACACAAAAGTCCGTGAAATTGATCGGTAAGTGCTCCTTCTGCAAATAATTTGCTTATTTAGACATCCCAGACTCGTGACACCGCCCCACACATACACACATACCCACTCCACACGGAACAGTACACCCCTTTTAGGTAGACAGCTCCCGGACCAAATTCCAACAATGTTAGGGTTAAAGAATTATGTAATGTCGTGAATCATTAAAAGGGCGTAATATTGATCATTGAATCAACTAAGTACAAGCTAATAAGATATTGCACCACTACTCAGTTGTCTAAGGGCCCACTCTAAAGAGGTAATTGTAAGGTGTTGGCCAATAACTCTGTTGTCTTGACTCTTGCCCATAACCACCATATGTGGAATAGTTGTATTGTTAATCATCCTGTTTTCTATTAAAATGTTTATCTGTTAATCCATAAATGTGTCCATGATCCTTTTATTTACTTGGGGGCATAAACTGAACTAAGAGATATATATAGATAGATAAGTGAACATATATATATATATGGAGGAATCTAGTTAGAGCAAGAAGTCTCTAGATAAAACACCACCGTCAACAAGCATAAAGGTGGAAATAAATCAGTTAAGTACTATTATTTTAATACGGGTTATTGCGGCTCTAGGTTGAAAAGGAAGACCCAACCTGGAAAACCTAGGGTATCACACAACGCACTCTAATCTGACCCTGCAAGTGAAAATAAACCCTTTTCACGATGGGGGGCGGATTCGTCCTAGACTCTTCTTTGAGTTGAAAACCACTAGTCCCTAGTTGGGGGTTTAATCGCCAAGTGGTCATGAACTAAAGATTCCATTTAATGTTGTTATTATCAAGCCAGGGGATTAGACCTCACAACAATATTGGTTGCCGTGTCCAGGATTATCTTAACTATAACAAATAGGACAATATTGGTTTCCGTGTTTAGGATTATCTTAACTATAACAAATAGGCCAGTTCGACTATAACATTCTAATCTCCCCTAACTCATTATTATTGTCAATTGACGTCTATTTTAGTAAACAAAAAAAAACGATACACTTGTATATATATATCTGATATAAGTGAAAGTGTTGTCAATAGTGTTGAGAACTTGTTCGGTATGAAATCATGGGAGTGATAATATGTTTAATAAAATGTTATAGTTTCAGAATGAGGAGCTCTTCGACAACAGAAAGGTAAGACAAAAAAAAAAAATTGTGTTTTGGTAGCAATTATTTCTAATTTTAGTTGACTTGAATGTCAAGTGTGTTTGTGTGGGAAGGTAGCATACATTCCTTAACGTATTATGGAGAATAACATGGAACAGAATGGGCAGGATCAACTCAGAGCTGCCGCACCCCTATTACAACCCACAATTGCTGGATTTTCTAACCTAGTACCTGTGTTATCAGGCTCGCCAGAAGATTCAATTTCCCCTAGCCATTTCTTTGCTAGTTTAGAGGAAATAGGTGGTTTAGCTGGGTGGAACGACTTAGTTAAAATTATAGTGGCAAAAAGTCGCCTGAAGGGACCAGCATTTGATTTCCTATGTGAATCAACGGATCTGAAAAGAGAAGTAGACTTTGAGCAATTTAAACAAGCTTTCATAACTCGATTCGAGAAAACTGAATCATTGATAGTGCAGTTGCAGAAGTTTAATTCTGCCAAACAGGAGAATGGAGAGAGTGTGGTTCAGTTTGCTACCAGGCTGAAAAACCTGTGCCGTCATGCTTTTAAGACTAGAGGAGATAACGAAGCAGCAAGAGAATTAAGAGATCAAACGTTATTGTCTCAATTCTTAGCTGGGCTGCAAAGTAAAATTAAGAGATTAGTGTTATCGCAGAATCCTCCTGATTTTGAAACAGCTTTTGCTTGCGCTAAGCTTGAGGAGGAGAACGAAAATTTAATGAAGAAACAGTCTCATGTTGGTGTTTTAGAAGTGATGGAAAGAAAATCTAAGGGTGGTAAGGAGCCGAATAAGATTCCTAGAAGTTTGGAGGAGCCAGGCAGGAAAGAGGCTCAATCAGACCTAGGTATAGGGAAGTTAGAAAAACAAATAGCAGCGTTGAGCACTGCAGTAGAGAATCAAATGGTAGATTGGCGACATAGAGTGGAGCACTCACAACCAGTTGTTTCTCCCTCGGCTGTGAATCAACCTCTGACAAGGGAACCTTTAATTCTCTTGCCCAATGAGGACACTTTAACTCTACAGCCAGAAAGATCAGAGAGGCGGTATGTGAATTATGTACCTGTTGATAACCGGTACACTCCACAAGGGCTGTCGTCTAACATCCCTCGCTACAGGTATGGCAATCAGAGGCCATTATCTTATTGTAGTTCGGATGCACAAGGCTTTCAACCACGGTTTTCTCCAAGAGGAAGGAGGGTGCATTTTGATATGGCACCACGCCCACAAAGGGAACAGTATTTTCCTCCAAATCGAACCTATCGTTCACAGGTGGGCTTCTATCAACGAATGCCCAGGAATGTGGCTGTGCAACCTACTCAGAGATGGTCTGGTGTGGGTAATATTCGAGCGAATTTTCAGTCAAACCAACAAGCACGAGGAGGAAGGTGTGCTACCTACCCTAAAGAGAGATGGTCCCCTAGACAACTTACTCCGGTACAGAATGGTTTACAGTCTTATGCGTCTGTTAGCTATAATGATCCAAGCGGTAAACGGAAAGGAGCAAGTAGAGTTTATCCTTCTAACATAAATGGTGAATATAAGGGTAGCAGGTCCCAAACAGTCAATAACGTAACCGTAAATGAAACAGGGGGATTTTCAAATAAGTGTGAGGGTTCTGAGCATAATGATTCTTGACTAATTAAGAGAGGTAGGTTAGGCGCTCGGTCAAAAAGGGTTAAATTTGAATGTGGGAGCGTATCAAAATTAGATGATAATATTTTGCCTATCGTTAAAGGCCTAGTTCAGGGTATTCCAACCTTATTTCTGGTAGATTCAGGTGCATCGGTCTCATTGCTCTCCCCTGAGATATTTTCTAAAATACCTCATAACGACCAATTGCCAAATAATCAAATATCAGAGACGGTCTATTCTGTTACGGGTCATGAACTTCCAGTGCAGAATAAAGTGACTTTATGCATTTCCTTAGATGGTGTGGAATTTATTGAAGATATCCTTGTCTCAGAAAGTAAACTGAGTGATAAATATCAGATGGTTTTGGGAGCTGATTTGCTGCGGAAGCACGACTTTGTGATACATATGGGGACAGGTATGATTAAGTCAGTGCCAAGGCGTGTCTGTATGCATGAAGAAGGTGTTAGGGAAAAAATAATGAAGTCCTATGAACCTACCCCAGGTAGAACTGTTACACAGGAAATAATTCCACCTCTAACGGAACGTATTCTAATGCTACAGTGCGACGATCAGTTAAAAGACGAATGTGAAGTGGTTATAGAACCTAACCCTAAATTCAAGAATGACTCTTTGGCAATTAAATGTGTTCTTTCAAGTCTCAATGACAAAAGACAGGCCCGTGCTGCCATAGCTAATTTATCTACAGAACCAGTACGCCTGCAAAAGAACTCTAAAGTAGTTCAGGTTCACACCATAAGTGACCAGCAGTTTAAGTTAGCTTCTGAATCTTCAGGAGGAATGGATGAAGACATTATTACTATGGACGATTTTGAATTAGATCATTTGAAGATGCACGAGAAAGAACAACTGCAAGAGTTGTTATCGAGATATTTGGATGTCTTTGCAAAAGCACCGCATCAGTTGAGTGGTTCAGATGTTCTCAAACACAGAATTAAACTCACAGATGATAGACCTATCAAACTGAAACAATATCGTGTTCCACATGTTTTTAGACCTGAAATCGACCGCCAAATACAAGAATTGTTAGATGCTGGAATTATTGAATATAGCAAGTCACCGTTTGCGGCGCCATTAGTGCCAGTTCGGAAGAAAGATGGCAGTTTACGCATCTGCATTGACTTTAGGAAATTAAATAGTATTACTGTACCAGATGCTTATCCAGTGCCAAACATGGAAGATACTCTTAGTATGATCGGGAAGGCTAAACTATTTTCGAAAATGGATCTTGCGTATGGTTACCATCAGCTATTTGTACATGAAGCTGATCGTTTCAAGACAGGCTTCATCTGTCATGCCGGGTTATTTAATTACCGACGCCTGCCTTTTGGGCTTCGCAACGCGCCTGCGACGTTCAACCGCGGCCTTCAATTTGCTTTAAGGGGTCTCCAATCCGAAGCCATCTTCATCTATCTGGACGACATCATTTTGTGTTCAGAAACGTTCTCTGACCACCTCCGCAAACTTGAATTAGTGTTTGCAAGATTGAGACAATATAATCTTAAAGCCTAGTAAATGTGAATTTCTGAGAACTGAGATTGATTTCTTGGGACATGTCGTTAGTGCCGAAGGAGTGAAACCCGACCCCAGAAATGTGAAAGCTGTAAGGGAGTGTAAACCCCCAAAAAACGTGAAACAAGTTCGTGGATTTTTAGGAATGTGTAACTTCTATCGCAAATTCATCCCAGACTTTGCTAGTATTTGTCTTCCTTTGACAAAACTGACAAAAAAATCAGTGCAGTTTGTATGGGACGAAGCTGCAAATAAAGCTTTTGAGAAGTTAAAAGAACTGTTGACTTCCGAACCAGTTCTTATATATCCTGATTTTGAGAAGGAATTTTATTTAACTACAGATGCCAGTGAAAAAGCGATCTCTGGAATTTTGGAACAATGTGGACAAACTGGTGTTCGCCAACCAATAGCGTATGTGAGCAGGCAACTAAGAGCGGCCGAGCTAAATTACAGTGTTACAGAAAAAGAAGCATTAGCAATTGTCTTCTCCATTAAACAGTTCCATCCCTTCATATATGGACGACAAATGGTTATAGTAACAGACCACAGACCCCTGCAATACTTACTTCATCTGAAGAATCCAAATGCACGTCTTACACGTTGGAATCTTATGTTGATGGGGTACGATTTTACAGTTCAGTATCGCCCGGGAAAGAAAAATCAGAACGCAGACTATCTGTCTAGACCAGTTAGTGCACTGGACACACAGATGCCAATTGACTTGAATCAGCCAAGTCAAGATGGGAGCAATAGTGACGGTAGCGATCCACAAGAGATCACTCGTAAATTGCAACGAGAAGATCCAAAACTAAAACCAATTTTGGAACAATTAGAAGGGAAGGCAGAACCTCTTTCCCCCAAATTAGCAAACCAATACTTTCTAAGAGATGGACTATTGTATCACTATTCCCTACCAACAGATAAGTCAACTAGGGGTGAACCTTTGGAACAACTAGTAGTACCAAGTAAATTAAGAGGTGAGATATTAAAAGCTTGCCATGATGCACACTGTTCAGGACATATGGCTCTCACCAAGACTCTTCAGAGAATCAGGCAGGACTATATATGGGACAACATGTACTCCGACACAAAGAATTATGTTAGTTCTTGTCCAAGTTGTATGGAAAGACGAGGTTTTAAACCTAAAGCCAAAGCGAATTTGGTTAGAGCTGAAGCGGAAGCAAGACCTTTCTATAAAATTGCAGTCGATGTGTTAGGACCATTACCAACTTCAGAAGAAGGTTACAAGTATATCTTAATGGTAGTGGATCACTTTACACGGTATGTGGAGGCATATCCTATGCGTACTCAAACAGCTCAGCAGGTCGCAGAAACCCTCATCGATGGAGTAATAAGTCGTCATGGGATACCATCCATAGTACTCTCAGATCGAGGCAGTAATTTTGTATCACAGTTAATGCAAGAAGTGTATACAAAACTTGGAGTTAGAGCAGTACGAACGAGTGGATATCATCCCTCAAGTAATGGAAGATGTGAAAGGATAAATCAGACATTAGAGAACATCTTGTCACACATGGTTGCCTCTGCTCAAACATGAATGGCCCTAAATTTTTGCAGATTGCTTTGTTAGCCTATCGCTCTGCATTTCACAGCGCTACAGGAGAAACTCCTAGTTTTCTACTGTACGGACGTGATATTGTATTGCCACAGCATATCTGGAAATCTGATGTTCAGCCAACATATTCGTCATTGGAGAATTATAGCGAAGCATTGTGTGCACGACTGAAGAGAACCTATGAGATTGTCAAAGAAAACCTAGAAGAGGCTGATGAAGAACAAGAAGCCTATAGACGTCGGAAAGCAATTGACAAGAAAATACGAGTTGGCAGTGTAGTCTATTTGTATGTGCCTAGAGTGAAAAGAGGTTTACACGTAAGCTGGCTCGACAAAATGTGGGACCATATCGAGTTATTAGTCAGACATCTCCTGTAAATTATGAAATTCAGAATTTGACGAAACCAAAAGACAGACAACTCGTACATGTTGATAGACTTACAAAGATTACTGAAAGGAAACCCTTTTTGGAAGTGAAAACTAGAATAGAGGAGCAAACCGCTCCAAAGCATGTGGAGGTACACCCTAAGGCTACCTCAGTTGAAATAGAGGAAGGAGAGGAGAGCGACCAAGAAATTTGGTGGGATGCTCTCCCTGGTCAGCTGGGTAGGACATATCGGCAGATAAGACCGGTATCCAGACCAATAGATGAGTCAAACAGGACAATTAAGTGATCACTATCATCGGAGGAAGTTCAACAAGCATCACGAAGTGACCCACAAGAGTATCCTGACTCTAGAACGTGGTTAGGTCGACCAACACATCACTATCACTTAAGAAGTAGAGACCGCCAATTAGAACGAACCTCAGAAGAAGCAGATGTCAAGAGTCCTGTTGAAAGGCGTAAGCCAACCTGTCATTTTTTTTAAGCCAAGGAAAAGGAAGTTCCAACAAATGGCGAGGCATCACTATCCACAGGTGAAACAACGCATGAGTTCGAGATATCTGCAACGGAGGAGAGGATGTAACAGATGACGTCGAGGACAGATAATGATGTTGAAGGAAGAAGACTATCCACAACGGAAGAAGTTTCAGATGGTTGAGGGTACGGAAGAACGGTCATCGCAAGATGCTTTAGAATGGTTTAAAGAAACGGTTGGGAGATGGAAAATTTAAAAAAAAAAAAAAAAAAAAAATGAGAACGAATGAAATGAAAAAAAAAAAAAAAAGAAAATTTATATATATATAACACAATGAAAAAGTACATCTCCTGAGGAAGATATTGATGGAACAGGTGAGGAGCATCTACATCCTCCAACTTGCATGTTTTCTAAAGGCTTTGATAGGTGGCTCGCAGGTAAACAAAGAGAATACATATATACTCATAGTTTGTGTGCATATGATTACTTCGTATTCATTCATCTCAGTCAACTCTGTACCAGTTGGTTTTACCTTGTAGGTCCCCTCCTGTGAAATAAGGCTATACTGAAAAGGCAAGACTAATAGAATCGTGAATATCATGAGTCCATGGTTTGAATCTTTAATATCACGGAATGTATGGATGATAGGATGTTTATTAATTATAATAGTAAAGGAAGCTGAAGCTTATGAGATAGAAAAATGTACCATAGTAAATGGCAGTTATCGCTGTGCATTTGTAAAGCCAAGTGAAGTGAAACTCGATTTAATGGTAGAAGGCGGATGTGTTAAAAATAGATGTCGAAATTGTTTAAAAACAGTGGGTAACAAGAATACTGTATTCCAATGGATCATTGGGTATTCCTCAACACTTTATTATTAATCAAGTGATGCGTAGAAACGGTACTTCTCAGGTTTATCGATGCCAAAAGGAAGGAAGACCTTGTCACTGCTCACGTCAGAAGTGTAAATGGGTCGATGGAATTTTGTTTTCAGATGGAATGTAACCAACAGTCGGATTGCATTTGTGACATAGAATCAGCCGAAACAAGCTGGTTAGCATTAAACGGATGGAGGAATTTCTATAAATCCCAACGCTTATCTCTTTTAAATGCTGCACTGTGCCTGCGACCTTCTTCGAGGTCACATCGACAGTTATTAGCTGAGGAGATGGCTAAGTTTGAGGAGCAGGGAATTAAAGTGCTGTTTACGGATTCAGTATTTACATTAGATAGAAGAGGGACTTTAATTATTCGAAAACAAGGCATCGAAAAGATAATGCGTGTCACTGAACCTTTACAAGCCCAAGTACCTTTAGAAATGTTGAGAACCCCAGGAGCATTAAAATTTTCCTTCATTACGGAAAAGGGTAATGTACTGCAGGGTGTAGTACATGTTTCTGGAAGAAATGAATGTTATCAGTTGAACTGTGTTTTTTTGTTGGGAGCTAATTAAAAATAGGCATTGTCTACCAGAATCTTTAGTGTATTGTATCTATGTAACTGTAGGCATTATGACATTAATGGCTGTCTACTACAGTAAAGTACTGATACAATTATTGTGGCAAGTTATCAGAGCCTTAACATTGCTATTAAGGGCCGGATGGCGTTTAGCGAAATTAGCAGGTCACATTTCAGCTATTGCGGGAATTAATACCGGTGAAAGAATAGCCCAAACAACTGAGCGAGTCAGTCAACATTTTTGATAATCATGCGAGAGGAATGGGTAGAGTAAAATGATCAAGGACCATTGATTGCAACTGTTATTATGTTGATAGGGTAATAATAACCACGCTAGCTGTAGACGATGTAGTAATCATCAAGTTATACCATCCGAAGTACGAGAGTGTGATGGAAACGAAGGTACAAATCCTTGTGAACTGTTTACCCATGCTCGAGTTACACTAAGGAAATCTTGAATTTACGCAGTGTCTATGGTTCACCTCAACTACTGACCAAACAGTGTTTCAGCTAAAATTACATTCAAAGAAGTAAAATGCCGATGGTCAACAACGCGACTTTATTATATGTTTTCCTGTGGATGGAGCATCTAGTCAGCCAAACTAGCTGTCCACAAAATCAGTTCTGTCGTTGGGGAGACGTATGCCACAGAGACTTCAACTTCCCCCGCTCTGACAAAAGAATCCTTAAGCTGGGCCTGGGATTACGAACTGTCTAGCTGGAGATAGCGGTTCGATATGTTTGATAATCGATGGTCAATCATGTATCCATTACCGAGTATGGCTTGTCCCTGACTTTACGAAATCATACGAAGTAAGGAAAGTCAATGGTATGTCTTGCTCCTATGTGGTCATTGCTCACACAGAAGAGGACGGACGCGACGAAGAGATAATCTTCGAGGAATATGCTCGAACACAGAAGGGGATAGAAATGCAAGTGGTTGGTGCATATGACCAGCCAACAGGAATCACGGATTCCCCAGTTAATTTTGCGAGTGGGACAACCCCAGGAGGCATACTTGGATAAGGCTGCTCCTATGTCAAGGACCGAAGTATGGTGAGATAGGAGACGTCCAGTCTAACTATAGTGTTTCGAAGGATTTCATTTTTGATGAGAATATGATCACATGTCATTTGTACGAAGCAAGAGTTACTTGCAGTAGGAAAGAGTCCTATTTGCTGAGGATGGTGAAAGGAAAAATTAACAAATTGCCGAAAACACGAACATATCATCAGTTTCTATACAGAACAGTCGGGACAGTTATTATCAAAAATGCTTCGATCTGCACCTTTAGTGCTAGATCTAAACTTTAATGGATATACCTTCTTCATGGAAACTCATACTGTATGTCCAAAACTATCACCTGAAATAACAACTCCAGTGGGATGCTATGCTTGTGACACAATGGTAGTAACTCGGGTGACCGCATCATCAACCTGTTTAGCCGGAAGAGTTGTCGTCACTTTTAAAAAACATTGAAATAGCTACTAAATCTTTATATTTGACTACCACAGCCACAGATTTTGAAATACAATTTAAAACGGATCAGAAGTTGCCATGAGGAAAAGATTTGCCTCGTTGGACGCACAATCTCGGATTGCCGCGATTTGAAATTTTGTTTAGATGACCCTACAATACTAGTAATGCATCCCAACTATTCACAGGTAAAGACACACAACCAGATTTCACGCCAGGAGAAAATCCATGGGAAGCCTTTGTAAGGCTTATTCGAGGAACCAGTATAATTTCTTGGCTCCTCTATCCAGCGATCCTAGCGGCCATTGTTTTAGGAAGTTTATTTATGATTGGGGCTTGTTTGGCCTGTATAAAAAGGTAGGTCACAGGAAGTTCAAAGAATGCTCAAAAAAAAAAAAAAAAAAAAAATATGTATATACAGATATATCTCATGATTTTGGCATTCTCATTTTTAACCAACAGTATTGATTAAGAACTTTAGGAATCTAGAATATTTGGATAAGTAGTAAGGAAGATTAATTAGGTTGAAGTTCAAGGGAGAAGAAGATGTGAAAAATTTACCGGTCTCATCCTTTCTTTACAATTTGCAAAGAAATGGAATGAGAAAAGAGCAAGAATAGTAAATTAGTCGTCATCTCTATCTCTTTCTTTACAGAAAAGAGAAAGAAGAGGAGGACGTATTGTAACATTCGAAAAATTTAATTAGCAGTAGCCCTGGCCACAACCTTCCACTGAAAACCATGGAATGGAATCACCGAGTCACAGGAACATTGGAGGCCGCTATAGCACAACAGCTATCCACTGTCCCCACAATCTATTATACCAGGTTGACACGTAATGCATATGAACCAGTGCGAGAGGCGTTCCCATCACTGGGGTATGCAATTCTAAATCCAAGAGGATGTGTGATTCCGTCTGGATCACATCGAACCATTAATACTGGATTAAGGATCCTAATACCACCTGGTTGCATAGGTTTTATTGCCCCTCGTGAAGGCCACACGGTGTTGCCATTAGGACTGAGATTGGAATCTCAAATGATTACTCCAATAACCACTGAGCCATTAGAAATCGTTTTTTTTAATGTCACTTCCAGGAGACTTGTGATTGGGCAAGGCGTAAGAATGGCCCGGATAATCTGCGAGCGTGTCGAATTCCCAGATCTAATGGAGAGACGCTTAGGATGCAATGTCACTCCTCGAAATACTGAACCGTCTTTTTCTATTCCTCAACAGGTTCTGGGAGAAGAATTTTATCGAATGAATCACAGTACGAAAGGAGTTTGTGTGATCTTGTGTAACCGGATATTTGAAGTAACACCGATAAAATGCGGTGAGATGAGTGCTTCTCAGGATGCGGAGCGTGTGCGTGGGTGTTTTGCATCTATGGGATTCCTATCCCAAGTTTATTATGATGCATCAGTCGTAGAAATTGGTATGATCTTACAGGGCATTGCGGCTGAGGACCAGTCACATGTAGATTGCTTTGTCTGCTGTATCATCACTCATGGGGAAGATAATAAGCTGCTTGCGCGAGATGGCTCGTATACTTTTGATCACATCACATATCCCCTCCTGGAAATGAATGCACCTACTTTAAAAGGAAAACCTAAAATATATTTCATCCAGAACTGCCATGGTGTCAAGTTAACCGGCACTGAAATACAGCCTGCAGAGACAAAAATTGACCCATCAACCATTCAACCTTTCGCCCATGCAGATTTTCTTTTAGTACATTCAGCAGTACAGAGATGCCAATCCTGGCAAATGAAGAAAGATGGGAGTTGGTTCATTCAGCGTCTTTGTGATAAATTAGAAGGAGCCAATGGAGCAATCGATTTGTTAGGGGTTCTCACCACGATGAATAGAGAGTTTGTGCAGATTTTCGAAACAATACAAGACCCAAAACCAGTGCCCATAGAGCGAGTGCCGTGTATCGCGTCTTGGTTGACTAAATCAATGTATTTTGCTCCAAGTCTTAGCCTCTTGGCTATAGAAGATCCTTGGGATGTACTTGACGCCCTGGAGGGTCCAAAGACCCCAGACCATTCAGACGGTCCCAGTGACAAAGAAAATTTTGTGGAGCTGATAGATTAGGGAAGATGAGCATTCAGTATTTAAAAAAAAAAAAAAAAAAAAAAAAAATGTATATGTATAGATATATATATAATAATGAATAACCACACTAATAATAGTAAGGATAATCTTTGGGAAAAATGCTATTGATCAAAAAAAAAAAAAAAACTAACATTCTCAACTACAGTGCCTAAGGCAAATTCATCATGTTGCAGGCAAGTCGAGACAGCAAGGACAATCTTAGAAATGTCATGGCTACCAGAGGAGCTGACCCCGTAGAGGATATCGAGGAGGAATTGGCTAATCTGAGAATGGACGTACATCAGGCTCAAAAATACTATCTACACCCGTGGGTGTCCACAAACTTGACTACTCAGGAATGGTTGCAACAAGCTCTGACGAACTCACTACGTATACAAGGACTGTCTGTCCTGTGCCTCCGTCAGACTGAAAACTTAGTCCCTACAGTCGAAGAACGAACCGAGAAAGAAGCTCTGTTCGCATCTGTCAAGAAACACATCTTGAGTATGTATCCCGAGTCTAGACTATCGATAATTGGTTCCACCTCTACTGGACTTGATACATGAAATTCAGACTTAGATGTCCATGTGAAGTTGTCAGGTGTGCACTCTAAGGTGAGAAAGGTCTCCGAAACAAGAGTACTAGAAACCATATGCTCTGGACTTCGAAGGCGTACGAACTGTATGGGGGCAGACGCCATTGTTCAGGCCCGAGTTCCCATAGTTAAAGTACTCTATAAGAGCCAAGGTCCAAGACGAGAGACTATGTTGGTCGATATATGTCTAAACAATCGATTCGCCGAATCCAATAGCGCTTTACTTCGTTTGTATGTGGAGATGGACGTGAGGGTAAGGACCCTTATTTTGAACCTAAAATACGTAACGAGGAAGTTCCATATTGAAGGAGCAGGGCATAATGGAATATCGTCATATGCAATCTCACTAATGGTAATCTATTACCTGCAGAAGGTTCATCCGCCAGTTCTCCCAGTCCTACAGGAGTTACCTGGAATTACCAAGGACTACTGGAAAAGGAAGCCTCCTGCCCACATTCAGCATGAAGTAGAATGGATATCTAAAACTTGGCCCGGATGGGAAAGGAATCGCGATGGAGTCGGGGAGCTATGGCTCCGAATGCTATTATACTATAGCGAGGAATTTAAGTACCAAAACGTCATTATTTCGATAAAAAGAGATGAGATGTTGTTAAGAAGTGCGAAACCGGCGTGGAGCTCACCGCTCGTAGTCGAGGATCCCTTTGAGGATGATCGTAATCTTGGAAAACCACTCAGTTGGCCAAATTTCAAGATGTTTCGACAGGTTCTCAGGTCGACCCTCTTCGTGGCTACTACCACGGAAACTATCGTGGAAAGAAAGACCGCTGAAGTTTTAAGAAGGAGTAAGAGTACCTTCGCAAACTCAGGAAAAAAAATCTGTACAAAAAGAAAAACGAAATGAATAAACAGTTATGTAAAAAAAAAAAAAAAAAAAAAAAAGGGAGGAAATTTAAGTAAACAGTAAATCCTTATATTCATTATTCGAAAATATAAATATTGAATTTTCTTCATCCTGGAAATAAAAATTTGGATATTTTTGTTGCTGTTAGGAATAGATAAAATAAAATATCTGAAAGGAAGGTATGTCTATTATTTAGGTATAAACCTAAGGCTTTCAAGAGGACACGACAGAGATGAGTGGAGTAATGATTGTAATCCTTGGAGCTTTCCTGACCTATATCCAGGCTGTAGTCACCGAAGATGTTTTTCTCATGCAGCCGATCAATCGGACGGCTATTTTGGGGCAATCAGTGATCTTACCGTGTAGCAGTACAACCCCGGTAGAAAACTTCGAGTGGTTTAAAAATGGTAGATCCCTAGGGGATGCACATCATATTGGAATCTGGACCAGATATGGCATGGTTGGTTCAACAGGGGCGAGAACGTACAATCTGCAAATCAAGCCTGTTGAATTGGAGGACGAAGAGAGTTTTCACTGTGAATTAACCCTCCTTGATGGGAGTGTGAGTGTTTCATCAAGAGCTTTTCTGACAGTATTGATTCCCCCAGATCCACCCTTTATTGTGGAAGGTGCCCAGTTTAACCTAATAGAAGGACAAGAATTAATACTGACCTGTCGGGTGATCTCAGGTAAGCCATCCCCAAGTATATTTTGGAGGGATTGGAGCCAACAAATAGTGACGTCAAATGTTACGTTAAAGGAGCGAGTAGACTCTGTAAACAAAACGACAATTGTAGATGTAACATGGAGCCTAAAATCGATCAACGATTCTTGGGACCAGAAAATCATTACCTGTGTCACGGAGCACCCGGCGCTGACTGAAATTCGTTATGCCCAGGTTGTCATTAATGTAAAATTCAAGCCTAGAATAACTATGCAACTTATGAAGAGCCCAAAAATGGTGGGAGATGACCTACAAATTTTCTGTCATGTTAAAGCGAACCCCAGCAAAATTAATTATTTCTGGTATCGGAATAATGTAACACTTCATGAGACCAATCGACCCTTATTGGAAATACGCGACTTGCAGGAAGAGAATGATGGGGATTTAATTTCCTGTTTAGCGGAAAATCAATTGGGATTCTCAGTCAAAACCTATCGTATTGACATTATGTATAAACCTGTATTATTATCCAAATTAAATGACACTGCCGCCCAGATCGGCGAAACCATCATTCTAAATTGTACCGTGCATGCGAAACCCCAAACACAAATTAAGTGGAAGAGGGATGGAGTAATTCTCCACAATGCCCACTCACAGGAGTTAATCATTGACAACTTGCAAGAATCAAAAACTGGAAGATATGAATGCTACGTTTCTTGTTCCCCATTTCCCACGATTCAGGATGGTTGTCTTGTATTTATTTCAGGACCGCCTCTGGTGCACTGTAGGCTAAACCACGAAGCAGAATTGGAAGAAATTCTACACCTCCCATGTATGATTAAGAATGTGCCACCAGTCAGAAACTGGTATTGGTCGTTTGAAGGACAGGCGCTTCCAGACCAATTTCGATGGGATCTTAAGGTTCACAACTATACCAGTTATACTCGTGTTACATTGATCCTTATAAGAGTCACCTCTGACACCTATGGTCAGTACATCTTTCACGCGATCAATGAGTGGGGAACAACAGAAATAACAGTTATGGTAAGTCCACAGAACACGAATTTTGAATTTATAGCTTTAGTGTTAGCAGTAGCCAGCAGCCTCATAGTTACGATAGGACTCGGAATTTTGATATTGACGAAATGTTGTTGTGAGGGAGATGACCATGGCCGTTTTGACGTAAATGAGATGGGGACACCAGCAGCTACCTACTTAGCGCCAATAGCTGGAATAGTTGAATACGAGGTAATTCTTTAAAAGGATTATTCTAAAAAAGAAAAAAAAAAAAAAAAAAAAAAAAAAAGAGATGTTCTTTTCAACCTCATCTATCTCATAACTCTATAATCAAAAAAAAAAGAAAAAAATATATATATTCACAGCTACGAATTCAGAATGAGTCGATGGAGAAGTTTTCAGAGTAGTAAAGGTCGTATCGTTTGTAAGTACACTTCCCCCATAGCGGGCGAACCACACACAGGATGTTCTACAGTTTCAGATTTAAAAGGCCAATCTCTCACTCGCTATGCGATGGACTCAACAGAAGAAACTCACTGTGAGGTGTGTAGAAGAGTCCGTAGACGCAAGCGAAGCGTGAAGCAAGGTGCCAGGGAGTTTGTTAGCCAAGTAGACCATATTCACAGTCCATTCTTACATGTCTGGCAGAAATACTGCAGGCAAAGAGTAGACACTTCTCCTATGACCAGAAACGTATCAACACAAACAGTCATTAGCATCGTAGAGAGTAACGTTATGAAGTCTAAACATGTAGCCAACAATTTAAGTACCACTGAAAACTCGAAACAACCGGATAGTGCAGATTGGATCTATGATGAAGAGGCCCTTCCTCCTTTACCACTTTTATGTCTTTTCAGAAATTAAAAAAAAAAAAAAAAAAAAATCCATTTAAGTAGTTTTGAGAGTTGTTAGCCATTTGAGAGTTACTATTGTTGCATGATAATCAGATACGATTCAGACATCAATTAATATTGCTATGTGCTAAGTAATCACCTCATATAGTATGGGTATAACGAACAGCATATAACCTATGCAATTAAGATGCCACCTCTAATATATACATGCATAGATAGAAGAAGGAAGTAGTTAAGAAATTGAGTAAAGACAAGAAAGTTGTTCTCGTAAATCGTTATTCATAACCACACGGACACCCAACGCTTACAGGAAAATTCATCATTTTACAGGCTAATAAATTCATCGAGTGGATAAAAGGAGCTCAATTATGGCAATTGGAGGAGTGGAGTCAGTAGAAGAACTCGAACGAGAATTGACCATTTGGAAGATAGAAGATCCGCACACTGAGGAATGTTGCTCACGCTCACAACTTTCTGCCGATACGCTATATGATAGCCAAAATAGGGTGATACAGGCACTGACCAATCCACTACGATTACAAGCTCTGACGAAATCATGTAATCACCATACCTTCAAGAAGAACCCTACCAGAAGCGAGTGGAAGGAGAAGGAAACATTATTTGCGTACCTTCGAGGATACATCTGTAAGACATATCCTGGCTCCAGTCTGTCAGTTATTGGTTCCTCAATTACCCGACTTGATGCCTGGTACTCAGCTTTGGATATTAATGCCAATATTCCAATCCTCGAATCCGAAGAGCGAAGAGTTTTCATGGAGAGAACCATCGACGAAATATGTGCAGGTTTGAAACTCCACACACTGTGCATACAAGCAGACACGATTGTTCATGCACGAACACCACTTGCGAAGTTGTGTTTTAAGAGTCGTGGGCCTCGACGAGAAAAACTAAGAGTTACAATTTGTCTGAACAATTCACTTGCTGAAGCTAGTAGCTACCTTCTCCAGACTTACGTAAGATTAGATGTAAGGGTAAAGATTCTCGTAGGGAGCCTGAAGAACATCACCAAGAAACTTCACAAGGAAAAAATTGGAACACATGGCCTATCCTCCTACGGACTGTCCTTGGTGGTCATTTATTACCTACAACAGGTTCGTCCACCCGTCCTCCCAGTATTACAGGAGATACCTGGGATGACAAGAGACTGGTGGATAGAGCGACGACCTATATCTTTTCAGAATACCCTAGGAGAAATAATCAACACTTGGCCCATATGGAAGAGGAACCAAGATCAAGTTGGAGAACTTTGGTTACGTATGTTACTCTTTTACAGCGAAGAATTTGATTACCAGAATGTAATCATATCGATCACACGTGGACGAATGTGCTTCCGAAGAGCTGAGTGGGAATGGAAATCCCCACTAGCCATTGAAGACCCACTTGAAGTAGAACGAAATCTAGCAAAGCAAGTTAGCCGATGGAACTTTCTTCAATTTAGACAAACTCTCCGGTCAATACTCATAAAGGTTGCCACTACAGAAACAGAATTAGAAAGAGAAGCGCTAGTCGGGAGTAACCCTTCCTTTGTTGACCGTGACGAAGAAATTGCTAAGATTGAATCAGCTGAATCTAAAGCCCTGTCATGCTTGACCACACACCAAGAGAATCATCAGCAGATACCGGACACTGAAGTCACACGCCGCAAGGAAGAGATGGTCTAAATATGTAAATGTAGAACTATCAAAAAAAAAAAAAAAAAAAAGAGGTTGTATACTTACAACCTTGCCTTCCAAATATTATTTTGGGTAATCCATTGGTATGTAAATTATGTTAAGACGCAATGTTAACTTAATTGGTATATAAAATATGCACTCTATTCCTTCTTAAAAGCATTCACATTATAAAGAAGTCTGTGATGAAAAGGTTGCTGAAAGATGATGAATAATATTCTCAATGCATACTTATGTAATGATTTAAACTTCTTTGGTTAAATTTCTGAAATTGAGAGGAAGGATGTTTTAAAAAAAAAAAAAAAAAAAAAAATATCTATATTGTAATAAGCTTCTTAATGAATATTGTTATTTCTATGTAACTTGAATTGAAATGGTTAGTTTATGGTCATGTCATATTACTATATTCATATTCTTATATCATATGATATTATTATACCTCACTAGGAGTATGTTATCTCAAGATATTAGGTAACCTAACGTATTGTATCGTATTATAATATGTCCCATACGGACAAATATCAAGTGTATGTGTAGTTCCATTTGAACTGGGTTGGTTTCGGATATATCAAACGAACAGCCACCCAGAAGTGTATTCTGAAGTTTAAGGAGGTAACTTAACCATTTAACATTTAACTTTATCATTTGATGTTTAAGGTACTGTGTTTATCTATTTACTATAGTGATATATATAACCAAGATATAATGTTAAATCAAGAAATATAACATTGATTGAAATGGATACTAACAGTCAAATGTAGAATGACCTAATATAACCTACTATGAGCTGATTTGTAATACTGATATTACGTTTTGTTCTTTTTCTTTCATGTAAATGGGCAATGAGTGACGACAAGAGAGAAGTGCCATCATCAATGGTGGGCCGATGTGTTCTTAGTGTTTCTCAATGTATTAGGACTTGTGTTAATGTAAGTGCCATTTAAAGAAGGAAATCTATGTGACCTCCAAGGACTCAAGCACGGAAACTTCTTATTACTTTCCTCTCCAAATAACCTGGAACTTATAAGGTCTTCCACCCCCACAAAGGCACTGTTGTTCGAGGAGTGGATCGGTTACAACCCTCAGTGATTTAAAAAAAAAAAAAAAAAAAAAAAAAATGAAAGATTAATCTACAGAAAGACTATGTTTTCTCACAAGAATTTCTCTGAAAACTGTTGCTGAACATTCCAAATTAGACTCTTAGTTTTCACCTTCCTAAAGTGTAAATTGACTGTTTCAGAAGTGTGTGTGATACCACAATGAAGATTTGTTCCCCAACTCTGGTGATCTATTGTTGTTAAATTTTATTTTGATAAATTAATATGAAGTTTTGGTAAAGAAATTGGATCAATGATCAATGTAAATTTCTCACAAGTTAGAGGTATAACTGCGGAAATTAACTTAAAAAAAAAAAAAAAATGTCGATCGGGAGTTGTTATACCCTCTTCTTGTGTTCAAAGTTCGGTGATACCTTAACAAACTTTACGCGCAAACGAGACACATACTTAGAAAATTCGTGTTTCACAATCTTTTAGCTCAGTTATTACTTTTTCCTGATAATATACCGTAAATTAGAAAGGGTCGAAAGGGCCTGCGGCTCCTAACGGCACCCTACAACTTCTTCAGTCAGTCGCACTGACCTTTACCGAGGAGAACTCCTACCACACAAGAGAGCGCGCTCATATCAAATACCTTTTTAATAATAATGATAATAATAAATAAAAATTAAAGCAATAAATAGAATAAGAGGAATAACAATACTATTAGTAAATGTATGGTAAAGTTCATCTACTTACATTTGGTTCTACTCCAGGGAGGGAGACTGTTCTCGACCAATCCTTGGTCTTCACAGTTGGTGAATGGAGGAATGTTGCCAAGGCAACCAGTCACTTCCCCCCCCCCCCTCAATCCTTTTTTTATTCTAATATGTAGTTACTACAGCAGCTGTCTATTAATACTTGACATTATTCAAATCATAAACATATTCCGAATCTGTCCAAGACAAAACAGATTCTGTGTGAATCAACTTTTTCCAAGTGCAAGTTTTGTGTTTCCTGCTACGGAAGTTAATCTTTTTAGAGACATTAAATCCGCTACAAGTCTATACTTTCCTTAGTGTTAGAGTCAAGGAGACACCCAGTAATTCCTGATCATTACCAAGTCTGAAATATAACTGAATGCATAACTGAATATTGTTTATACATCAGGGAATCACATTAGAAATGGAGATCGGTTTGACAAAGAAGAGGAACGTATATGGATAGAACTCTAAAAAGGGAGCGAATGAATATTTTATTAGTTGGGGATTTAATTACAAATATATATATAAAGGCTTTATGAGTTAACTGTCTTATTCAGTAATTTCAGTAGAGTGATAAAACTTTGCTACAAAAGTAAAGGCAAATAAAAGAATGCGAAGAGAAAGTTAAGTCACCAGTCTCGCCCACATCCTGGTTCCTGTCACAGATAATGTTATCAGCGGTACCAGACGGTGGATGGCGCAGTGGTAAGTGAAGAAGGAAATCGAGTTTACGATTACAGCATTTACGAAAAGACGCAGCTGTATGTTGGCCTGCAAGCCAACAGGATGAAGGCCGAGGCCCAGCAAGTGCGTAGGTGCGTGCACCAAGACCTGGAAAGGTCCCACTAGAGGGCTGTTGACTTTGTCTCGAGGTCATAATCCTCATTGGATGGCAAGAGCCACCCCAGGAATTTAGTATCCAATCCGAAAACTCCTTTATGTTTGTGAGGTGATGTAAAAAGGGAAGACGAGGAGCAAGGGTGTGTGTGGAAGAAGCCAGGTCGTTAATGTAGACCAAGTGAACGTCTCATCCCCCCCTACCCGTAGTGCGGTCGCCACGTCCACGGTGGACACGAGTCCTCAAAATTTCACCTGCATCAGTATTCTCCCGAGTTCTCCTTTGAAGCTACTGACGTTGAGGCACACAAAAGTCCGTGAAATTGATCGGTAAGTGCTCCTTCTGCAAATAATTTGCTTATTTAGACATCCCAGACTCGTGACACCGCCCCACACATACACACATACCCACTCCACACGGAACAGTACACCCCTTTTAGGTAGACAGCTCCCGGACCAAATTCCAACAATGTTAGGGTTAAAGAATTATGTAATGTCGTGAATCATTAAAAGGGCGTAATATTGATCATTGAATCAACTAAGTACAAGCTAATAAGATATTGCACCACTACTCAGTTGTCTAAGGGCCCACTCTAAAGAGGTAATTGTAAGGTGTTGGCCAATAACTCTGTTGTCTTGACTCTTGCCCATAACCACCATATGTGGAATAGTTGTATTGTTAATCATCCTGTTTTCTATTAAAATGTTTATCTGTTAATCCATAAATGTGTCCATGATCCTTTTATTTACTTGGGGGCATAAACTGAACTAAGAGATATATATAGATAGATAAGTGAACATATATATATATATGGAGGAATCTAGTTAGAGCAAGAAGTCTCTAGATAAAACACCACCGTCAACAAGCATAAAGGTGGAAATAAATCAGTTAAGTACTATTATTTTAATACGGGTTATTGCGGCTCTAGGTTGAAAAGGAAGACCCAACCTGGAAAACCTAGGGTATCACACAACGCACTCTAATCTGACCCTGCAAGTGAAAATAAACCCTTTTCACGATGGGGGGCGGATTCGTCCTAGACTCTTCTTTGAGTTGAAAACCACTAGTCCCTAGTTGGGGGTTTAATCGCCAAGTGGTCATGAACTAAAGATTCCATTTAATGTTGTTATTATCAAGCCAGGGGATTAGACCTCACAACAGTCAACAACAAAAGATTAGAATTCATCAAAATTTATCTACAGTTAGAGCTAGTTTAAGACCTTCACAAATCATTGCCGAAGAAGGAAGGGCCTTTACGGATGGAGAATTTGTAAAACGAATTTGTTTGGCAATTTCAGAAGAAGTATGTCCTGAAAAAGTAAAGAATTTTGTGTCTGCAAGTTTATCTTCATCAACTGTAACGAGAAGAACTGAAGGTTTAGGAACCGATGTTCAAAATGAACTCGTAGAAAAAGTTCGCGAATTCACACATTTTTCAATAGCAACTGGTGAGAGTGAAGATACAAGCCATACAGTTCAATTAATAATTTATATCCCAGGTGTAAATCAAAATTTTGCAGTAACTTAAGAGCTAGTTGCATTAAAAAGCCTGAAAGATACAACAACAGGTGAAAATAGATTTTTTTTAGTGTGGCCTCAAATTGAATTGGGGTTTGCTATCAGCGGTTACGACGGATGGCGCTAAAAATATGGTCGGTACTAAAATTGGGTTCATGGGTATAAATATCTTCAGCTTCATAAATATCTTGAGAGTAAAAATATTAAAAAACCAATGCTATTTCATTGTTTAATTCACCAGCAGTATTTGTGCTGAAAATTTTTGGGCATAGATTCAGTTGTAATATCAACAGCAAATTTTATTCGCAAGACTGGTCTGAATCATCGGCACTTGTGATTAATAATAATAATAACAACAATTATTATTATTATTATTATTATTAATAATTAAATATTTTTCTTGAAACTATTGCGGTTGAATATGGTGATTTGCTGTACCAAACTGGAGTACGATGGTTGAGTTGCGGTAACGTGTTGAAGCGATTTTTTGAACTTAGGATCGAAATGGATCTATTTATGAACGAAAAATTGTCAGATCTCAAATGGTTGTGAAACTTTGCCTTTTTAACTGTTATACACTGTGCTGCCACTTTGTTAGGTACACCTACCTAATAGAGTGTTGAGCCTCCTTTAACCTTCAAAACAGCCTAAATTCGTCTAAGCATGGATTAAACAAGATGCTGAAAACGCTGTGCAGGAATGGAGTACCATGCAGACATGAGTGTGTAACGCAGTTCCTTGTGATTTGACGGAGGTGTAGGCCAGCAGCGAACAGCCCTTTCCAGCTCATTCAAGATGTTCAATAGGATTGAGATCCGCGGACTGAGCGGACTACTGCAGAAAAGAAAAGCCATTGTCATGTTCCTGGAACAATTCCATAGTGATTCGGGCTTTGTGCACTAGCGCATTATCCTGCTGGAAGTAACCATCTGACTGAAGATAAACTGTCAACATGAACGGATGCACTTGGTCAGCAACAATGTTTAAGTACGATGTGGCATTCAGACGTGAATCTATGGGTATCAATGGACCCAACGTGTACCAAGAAAACATTCCCCATAACACTGCACCTTGCACAATAGTCGTCAGACATGACGAGTCCATGGATTCATGTTGTTTTCGCCAAATTCTGATCCTTCCATCAACATGATGCATCAGGAACTTCGACTCGTCAGACCAAGCAACTGTTTTCCAATCCTCGATAGTCCAGTGCTGGTGCTGCTGTGCCCACAGGAGGCGTGCTCTCTTCTTCTTCATTGATAATAAAGGTACATGATATGGCCGTCGGCTGTTGTAGCCCATTCGCGACAAAGTGCGACTAGTTGTCCGTTGCAATATTTTGTTCTGCCCACCAAAGTTATATTCTGACGTGATGTGCTACAATGTGGCCCGTCTGTGTGCTTGCACAATTCTAGCCATCCTCCTCTGACATCTCTCACCAACAAGCGATTTTCTTCCACAGGAGTGCCGTTGAGAGGATGTTTTCTGTTTGTTGCACTATTCTCGATACGCCCTTGAAACTGTGGTGCGTGAAAAGTTCAGGAGAACTCCCGTTTCAGAGAAGCTTTGTCCAGCACGTCTTGCACCTACTATCATGCCATGTTCGAAGTCCGTTAGATCACTTCTTTTCCCCATTCTTTAGCATTTAGCATTAGTAAAGGCATATGATGCAAGAAAGCAAGCCAAAAAAAAAAAAAAAAAAAAAAACCACTCCCACTTCACCCCTCTGTTCGTTCAAAATACCTGTCCAGCTGAGCCTTAAACTTATTTAGGCTATCAACTTCCACAACAAAGGATGGAAGTCTGTTCCACCAACCAACCACCCGCTGGCTAAAGGCAAACTTCCGCACATCTATCTTACATCTGTCTTTCCTCAATTTGAATTTATGCCCTCTCAAATGATTATTCTGTGCAAGAGGAAGAATTCTATCAGCATTGAGCATGCTCAAACCATTCAAGGCTTTATACACCTCAATCAGATCACCGCGCCTAGTCTCCAGACACTGTAATTTGCAAAATTTAAGCCTTTCTTCGTAAGAGCAACCCTTTCATTCACTAATCTTGTTGCTCTTCTCTGTACTCGTTCCAACATCTGTACATCCTTCTTAAAAATGAGGTCTCCAGACATGTATACAGTACTCAAGGTGTGGCCTGACCATTGCCTTATATAAGGGGATAATCACGTCCTTATACCTGCTAGAAAAATTCCTGTATATCATTGATAAGACACTATGAGATACTCTTGCAGACCGCCTGCACTGCTCAGAAACTTCATATCTGCCTGCACAATTACCCCCCCCCCCCAGGTCCTCTTCGTTCTCTACCGTATACCGTATTGATACGTCACTCTGGTGTTGCTGCTTCCCATATGTAGTACTTTCCATTTGTTAATGTTAAACTTCATTTGCCACCTCTCAGCCCATCTGCTCAACTTTTCTAGATCCTGTTGCAGCAGCGTACTCTCATTAGTGGCTTGCTACGGTCGTACGCTTAACCGATACTAGAAAAGTTGTTCTGCTGCATTTTTATCCAAAACTGTGGTCATGTGACTTGTAATGTTGTGGGAAAAACCATTTGTGTGTACAACAGGGGTGTACCTAATAAAGTGGCAGCACAGTGTATGTGTACACCTGAATTTTCTTCTTCTTCTTCTTATTATTATTATTAGCTATATGGTGCAAGGAAGTCTGAGGCTTATGTTGCGCCAGCCACAAAAAAAAAAAAAAAATAAAAAAAAAATAATAATAAAATAAAATAAAATTCCAGAGTTACACTGAAAGAGAATCAAAAGTAGAAGGGAATTACTAAGAAAGAGAAGAATAACATCCAGCTCAGAACTCTGGGTGTGCCATATGAAACTACAAGGACGAGACAAACTTGTCAATGAATTGTATTAGTAATGTCAAAGCATTTGAAACAAAACTTGAGTTATTTATAAGTTGACTACTGCTTAATAATTTTTCACATTTTCCACCTTGCAATAATTTACCTAAAAATATGCCTAGTTGTAACTTTTCCACTGAAAATTTTGTTCAAAACGTTAGTTTGTTGCAGGAAAATTTTGAGGATAGATTTTCTGATTTTAAAAATAATTCAAAGGTGTTCGAACCTTTTAAAATCCGTTTGACGTACCCGTCAACGATGTTGATAAGAATTTACAATTAGAGTTGGTAGACCTTCAATCAAATGATGCACTGAAGACAATATTTACAAATGAAAATCTAATTCAATTTTATTCAACATTATCTGAGTCAGATTATCCAAAAATTAAAAATTTTGCAAGAAAGATTACATCAATTTTCGGACTATTCATATATACAAGTACGGAAGTACATGTATATATTAACCCCCCGGGCTCACCTCTGGTGAGTATGGGCTTGGCAAATCCAGGGTCATGAGCTGGATATCATCATTCTTCCCTTTCTTAGTGATTCCCTTCTACTTCTGACTCACTCACTCTCTCAGGGTAGGGTAACTTGGGAATTATTTTTTTGCTGTTCTAGCATAAGCCTCAGGTTTCCTTGCACCATATGACTAATAATAATAATAATAATATATGTGATCAGATCTTTTCAAAAATGACATATGTAAAATCTAAAATACGATCTTACTGACCCGCACTAAAATGACTTTTTAAGAACTGGAATTAGTACGTACTTTAAAACCCGATATTACGAAACTCAGTCGCACTCTGCTTACCAATCATCGCATTAATTATAATTTTGTTGTTGTATTTTTGTAATTAGTACAATAAATAAGTAATAATTAATTTTGTTGAATTACTGAATGTATTTTTGTGATTAGTGCAAGAAATAAGTAATGATTAAAATCTGATATAAACAAACTGGTATATTTTACATTACATATCCATCGATTTTTTTTGAATCTGTAGATATAGGTAGGTATAAATTTTGTTTCTCTGCATAACATTAAAGTTATGCAGAGAATGTAGTTTTCAGCAATTAGGAATTTTCTCAGCCAAATATTCCAAAAATTCATATGTGACCCGCTAGCTTAAAAGTTTGGGAACTCCTGTGCTACAACGATAGAGTGGAAAGATACGTTACTGCTCTTGACTACAACATTAGTGGAAACCGTTGCAGTAGCGGCATCTAGTGGCAAAACATTGAATTGGTGGCTCCACTGAAGCAGCATAGTAGTACTAACAGATAGGAACATGTACAGTACCTATTTCTGTGTGGTTTTCCTGTGAAGTACGTTATGAGTAATGGGTTTGCTTAATATGATGTACTGGATAGAGTTAATTGTTGTATGCGAATTAGGCAGTTCAACATATGAATTTCCACGCTTGTTGGTTATATCGTTTGATGGATTTCGGTATGATTATATTGAAAAGGTACCCACACCAAATATCGATCATATAATGAGAAATGGTGTATTGGCAAGAGCAATGAAAAGTGCATTTGTCACCAAAACGTTTCCAAATCATTTTTCAATTGCAACGGGGCTGAATGAGGAATCCCATGGTATTATAGCAAATGAAATGTTCGATCCCGAGTTTAATGAGACTTTTGATGTTAGAACCCTTGATCCAAAGTGGTGGAACAGTAGAAGAATTTTACCCATATGGGTATGTATTTACTTATTTTAAGGACACTTACTTTGTTTATATTATTATTATCATTATCAGCCATATGGCGCAAGGAAGCTTGAGGCGTATGCTGGATCAGCCAAAAAATAATAAAACTGATTGACTGACACTCTCTCTCTCTCTCAGTGTAACTGGAATTTGAGTGTCAGTCAATCAGTCAGAAGTAGAAAGGAATCACCAAGAAAGAAGAGTGATGTTGGTATGACGTTAGTTTTGGAAAAAAACACTCGGTAAGACAAAAATTTAAAAAAAACTACAGAGTAGTGCGGAATAAAATTTTATATATTATTTGAAGCATAGTGGTGAATAAATATCATTCGTATTAAAAAAAAAAAAAAAAAAAAAAAGTAAGGGTTAAATCAGTAAGAATCGCTTACCATTGGATCTTGGCGAAAAATGATTGCCAGATATATCTTTGGCTGCTAATCCGTAAAGTTTTTGCGCCTGAATCCATATCGAATTTAGTGTCGTCTAACCTGACAGGTTAAATTCAGTAAGAAAGGTTATGTTAGTTTACGCCACCAATTTCGGGGCGGATTCTAGCAAAAAACGGCTCCGTAATAATGTTCAGTTATTACTTTTTTTTCGCTCGAATCCATCCCAGATTTAGTGGCATAATATAACCTGAAATGTTTTCAGTAAAACTCCGGAGAGCAGTACCCCTTACAAGGTAGTGACGTACGGTTCGTAACTCCGCCCACTCACTACTTCCCCATCTTCTTCTCGACCACGGCGGATGTCACGTGACATAACAGTACGTTGGAGCTGAAAAACAAAAAAAAATTAACGACAAAACGGCAATTATTTCAGAACAGCAAGTAACAGAAATGCAATTTATTTGGGGGAAAATGAAATGTCATGTAACATAACATCTCGGAGTTAAAATGAAGAAAAATTAACATGAAAGCAGCAATTTTTTTTCAAAACAAGAAACAAAACGTAATACCATGTGTGGCCAACAACCAGTTTTTGCTGGAATCCCTTCCCAAGTTGCATAAACATCTAACCTTTTTTCACTAAACACAAATGAAAGTCAATTAAACTCATCATCGCCCATTTTCAGTCCACTGCAGGATGAAGGCCTCTCCAGCAACTTTCCAGTTCTTTCTGTTTTGAGCACTGGCCATCTATTTACTACCCACAAACTCATGAATTTCATCTATCCTTCTCCACCTTTGTCCTCCAGGTTTTCTTCTAGCTCCTCTTGGGTACCATTCTATTATTTTCTTAGTCCATCTGTCATCATGTCTTCGAGCTATGTGTCTTGCCCAAGACCATTTTAGTACTTAGTTTTGATAAGAATGTCCTTTACTTGAGTTTGCTGCCTAATCCATGTGTTTCTCTTCTTTTCTAACAGTCTGATTCCCAATATAATTCGTTCCATTATTCGCTGTGTAGTTCTCAGCTTCTCTTCCATTCTTTTGGTGAGTGCCGAAGTTTCACTTCCATAAGTCATGGTGGGGAGTATACATTGGTTCATTATTTGATGTTTCAGACAAACTGGGATATTGCTCTTCAGTATGTGACTATATTTTCTGAATGCTATCCATCCAAAATTTATTCTTCTCTTGACTTCCAGCCCTTTATCATTATTACAGCTAATAACTTGCCCCAGATAAGTATATGACTCCACCTTTTCAATTACTGCTCCATCAATCATTATTTCCCTTTCTGTGGCATACTTGTTCATCATTACTTTTGTTTTAGCCATATTCACCTTTAGTCCAAAATCCTTACTAACTGTGCATAACTGATTAAGATTTTCCTCTAATCCTTTGGGATCGTGGCTTATGACCACAATGTCATCTGCAAATCGTAAATGATTTAGGTACTCTCCGTTCACATTGACTCCTTTCTGCGACCAGTCTAATCTTCTGAAAGCTTTCTCAAGGGCAGCAGTAAACAGCTTCGGAGATATTGTGTCTCCTTGTCAAATTCCTTTCCCGATTTTAAATTTCCTACTGTCTTTGTTCTAGTCTAATAAAGGAGGTAGCATTCTCATATATTTTCTTCAAAATCATAATATGTGGGGTATCTATGCCTTGTCTTTCCAGTGCCCGAAACATTGCCTTATGCTGTATGGAGTCAAATGCCTTTTCATAATCCACAAATGCCAGGCATAATGGTGTTTTATATTCATTTGCTTTCTCTATTAGCTGTGATATTACGTGAAGGTGATCCATAGTTGAGAATCCTGTCCTAAAGCGAGCTTGCTCTTTCAGTTGATTCTCATCAAGTATTCTTTCTAATCTGTTAGTAATGACCCTTGTGAACAACTTGTAGATCTGGGATAACAAGCTAATTGGTGTATAATTTCCAATTTCTGATTTATCTCCTTTCTTATGCAGCAAAACTATGAGTGCATTATTCCACTGCTTAGGTGTCACACCTTTTCTAATGCTCTTTTTGAAGAGCCTTGCCAGTTTTTGTGTTATGTCTCTTCCTCCCAATTTTAACAACTCTACAGTAACTTCATCTTCCCCCGGGGCTTTCTGATTCTTCATTTTCTTCAATGCATGTTCTACCTCATCAGGAAGAATATCGGGTATGTCGTATGTGTTGCTAATTTGCAATCCATCTTCCCCACTGCTGGCATCATTTCCTTGCTCCTTGTATAATTCTCTATAGTAGTCTTCTGCTATTTGAATTATGCCTTCTCTGCTGTTTATTAGTACACCATCGCTATTCTTCACTTTCAGTATCATTTGTCTTTCTGTATTACTGCTCATGGCTGCTGATTTAAATCCTTTGTTTTCCCTTAATACTTTTTCTACTTTTCTTGTGTTAAATCTTCTCATGTCCTCTCTGAGTCTCTTTCTAATGGCTTTGCATAACTCAATATACTTAATTTTCTCCCTGTCAATGTTTTTCTTGCTCTTCATTTTTCGCCTTCAGTTCATCATAACAAGTGTTTCCTGACTAATTTTTTCTTCTTTGGATTTCTTTTTCCCTATAGGTTTCTTGGGCTTTATCACTTTCAGAAAATTGTAATATTCCTTGTGGATATCTTGGTCCTGAGCAGTCTGCAGAAGCTCAAACTTGTTCTTAAGTTCCAGTACATACTGCTTCTTCTCCTCTTCTGTTATCTCGAAGACCTGTGTATTATTTACTCGAGTCATTTTTTTCCTTTACTTTCCTACATCTATATCAAGTGTACATCTTACCATTCTGTGATCATTTCCAACATTTACCTTATTCAGGATGGTAACATCATTCACAATATATCTTCTGTTAGTGAGGATGAAGTAGATTTCATTAGTTGTTAATTCATTTGGACTCTTCCATGTCCACTTTCTATTCACCCTTTTCTTAAAAAAAGTGTTCATTACTGACAATCCTTGAGATTCCACAAATTCCACAAGTCTTTCGCCTCTTTCATTTCTTTCACGAATTCCAAAATTTCCTATAGTTCCCCTTTCTGCACTGTTTCATCTTTTTCCAACCTTAGCATTGAAGTCCCCCATAATAATAGTGTAGTGGGTTTTCTGCTCATCTAGAAGACTCTCGATTTCGGTGTACATTTCTTCAACCTCTTCATCATCATGGCTTGATGTTGGTGCATAAATCATTATAACCTTTAGCTTGTACCTCTTAGAAATCTTTAGTTTTGGTCTTGACACCCTTGTGATGTACTTTTGAATTCCAAAATGTTGTTTTTTAAATCTTTATGGACCAGAAACCCAACTCCACCTTCACTCCTTTCACTGTTTCCATTGGTGTATAGCAGATTTCAACTTGATAAACTTATAAGTGATTCATTTCTTCTTCTTCTTGTATAATTGATTCATTTCTTCTTCTTGTTTCAGCCAAACCGATTATATTCCAATTCACATATTCTAATTCCTTTTCCAGCTCTAATATCCTGTCTTCAACGATGAGTGATCTTACATTGTAAGAGGCCAAGTTAAGTTTCCACGTGGTCTAAACACATGACCCCTCTTAATTGTTTTTTTTTTTCGGACTGGTTTTTGCTTAAATCCCTACCGAATTCGCATAAAACCCTAACCTTTTTTTTACTAAACACAAATGAAAGTCGACCAACGCGTGCAATTAACAATAAAATTCCTCTTTGTATATGCGCAATACACCAATAGAATTTTTTTTAAAGAATGTAACTGACACAATACTAGGTTAATAAGATGGGAAAAGAAAACTCACCTCATTTCCAAGTTTCACTTTTCTTTAACTCAGGACGACACAAGGTACCACGTGGAAACCGAACCCAGCAAGCAAATGTGACTACAAAATGATACGAATTTCTCACTAACCACTGCAGTGATGTCATGTCATGTGACGTCTGCCTGAAATGAAGAGGGGAACGCAGTGAGTGGGCGGAGTCACAACCTGTCAATCACTGCTTTCCCCCCTCTCATCGCCATTTTGAAGGGTGTACTGCTAAGTGGAGTTCAACCATTTTTTTCGATAGTGGAAATTATAACTCCTACTACAAAGAAAGGTCAGGTTTACTGGCCTGTCTGTTGCTTGCAGAACGGCATTCACTCTAACTCAAAATTGTAGTGATTAGCAGCCAATCAGCGCAAGCTGTGGGCGGTGCTAGATCTGGCGATCATTTGCCGTGGCAAAGATACATGGGCAGGAGTCTTTTACTGAAGTTAACTAAATCAAATTCAAATGTTGAAATAAGGTACAGTCAGTTCTGCTATAATGCACATTTAATAACATGAATTTGCTCCAATGCAATTAGGGAACAATGCGAGTATAACGCAATTTTCACGTTGGTTCATGCGCTATTTCGTCTGTGAATAACACTAGGTGAATGCAAAACCCAGCACCAAGTTGAATGTAGCGACCTACCTGCACAATACATACAAGTTTATGAAGCTTGAGGGTAAAACATATCCATTTATGGACAAATTCAATGGAAAAGTTTGGTGAAACACAAGCAGTTGCTCTTGACATCTCAAAGGCTTTCGGTCATGTTTGGCATAAAGGTCTTCTAAACGAGCTTCCATCTTATGGTTTGCCAACTGTTTTTTTAATTGGTTATCCAGTTTTCTCTCTGAGGGTGATGGTAGATGGCTCTCTGTCTTCTAACTTCTCCATTAATGATGGTGTCCCCCAAGGTTCAGCTCTTTCCCCCACTCTTTTCTTCTTGTATATTAATGACCTTCTTCCATTGATTGGAAATCCTATCAATAGTTTTGCCAATGATAGCACATTGCATTCCACTTTCCATTTTGAGAAACCTTGCCCTGCTCAATCAGCTTCAACTTCTCGAATATCTGCTACCAATTCCTTAAATGCCGATCTCCAGGTAATTCTCCAGTGGGGCAAAGACAACTTAGTTGATTTCAATCCTTCTAAAACTAAAATCTTGTCTTATATCTTACAAAAAGGATTCTTCTGCTTCTATGCTTATCTTTGGTGACACTCCAATTTGTAGGCAAAATGATGTGTCTCTTTTGGGGATTACCCTGACTTCTAATCTCTCTTGGCACAAGCTCACAAATATTGCTTCCTCTGCATCTAAAAAACTTGGTTTTCTCTTTCTCTCCCGGCGTTACTTTTCTTCCAAACAGCTGTTCATTGTGTACAAATCGCAAATATGCATGGAATATTGTTCCTACAACTGGGGTGGTGCCCCCAAAACTTCTCTCAGGCTTCTAGATTCCATTCAGAAGATGGCAAGGCCGACCGGGCTAGCCGAGTGGGTTAAGTACCTGCCCGGCAACCCAAAGGTCGCGGGTTCGATTCCCGCCTCGGGCTTGGATCAAAGTACTGCAAAAACCTTGGGAGGTGCAATATGGCCACAGAAGCCGATGCGCCAACAACTACCAAATCAAAAAAAAAAAAAAAAAAAAAGAAGATGGCAGTTAGGTTAATTAATGACTCATCTCTAACTGAGTCTCTCCACTCGCTGTGTCATAGACTTACTGCTTCTGCTGCATGCCTTTTCTACAGATACTTCCATGGGCACGGTTCTTCTGAATTTGCTTTTATAATTCCTGATCTCTCTTTCGAAACAGTTTGAACACGTGCCACCACCTGCCAACATCCATTTACTGTCCAACTTCAAACTCACAGAACCAACTTTTCATCTTCCTTGTTTATTCATTCAACTGCCGTTTTCTGGAGCAACCTTTCTTCTCATGTCTTTTCTGAAAATTACAGTCTACAGAAGTTCAAGTCTACTGTCAACAAATATCAGCATTAATGTCAACAAATATCTTCTCTCGTCTTCTCAAGCTCCAACCCAAGCATGGTACTAAGTACTATAGGTTCTAATACCTCTCGTTTGGAGTTTTCATTAAAAAAAAACAAAAAAAAAAACAATATTCACTCAATGTTTTGTCATACTTTTCTTAATTCTTCCCATATTTTAATAACATTGAAAGATAACATATATCACATTTCTGCTGTGATTAATATAATAAGAAAATATAGTAATTCATGATTTATATGTTTAGTATTAGTAATAGTAGCAGCAAATGATGCAAGAGAGCAAGCTTATATGATATCAACCAAAAAAAAAAAAAATCCCTTCCTACATCACCTGCCCATCCCCTCCAATAGTTTGTCTAATTCTTCCTTGAATTTATTCAAACTACTCACTTTCATAACAACAGTTGGAAGTTTCTTCCAACACTTAACTATTCTCTGACTGAAGACAAACTTTCACCTGCCTATCCTGCAGCCATCCTTCCTCAATTTGAATTTATGCCCCCTCATGTGTAGTCTGAGCAAGAGGAATGGTGCCATCAGTATTGAGCTTGCTCAGTTCTTCAAAATCAATTAATAACAGAAAACAAGCTCTTCAAGTTTCTTATGAGAACATTTCTTTTCTGTTCATCTGTTTATTGCCATACTGCCTGTTTATTCCTTCAGTTAGCGTATGCCAACAAACAATATCATGTGCTTCGGTTACAATGTAATGTATGTGGATAGCCTATGATAACTTATATTTGTATTGGTACGTATGAAAAAAAAAAAAAAGAATTTTTGTTGTTTTGATTTTAATGAAATTTTAGGATGGTTCAACAAATCTTTCTACAAGAGTTAAATATAAAATTTCATTATGTCCCTTTGTAGTTGAGGTTATTACATGCAAATGGATTGACTTAGTGCAGACAATAGGCATTTTATACATATATTCTAATGCATCTGAAAATGTCTTGGCTCATATCTAAACCTTGTAATTAATTACTTTTGGTAAAAAAAAATTCCTTCCCTCAAAAGCAATTATATTTTTGAATAAATCCCACATCAGTACATTACAATCATTGCCACTAGTTTCCAGTGATTATAGTGTATTGATTTGGGATTTATTCAAATTCATTAAAACATTTATTTCACTCTACTGCCGTGCCATAATATTCAAGCAGCTAACTTTTGAAACTTGTAAAGGGTTCAAAGGAACACCTCTACCTGTCTTATTCAGTTTATGTAATTTCATAATTATTTTATTTAATTCTGGATAATATCATATTTAATTCTCGATAATATCACTTGATTCCTCTCATGACCTTTCAGTTGATATATGATTTGTCTTTATAGATGTAATACTTGAAAGAGAGCTCATGGACCTATATTCAAGAATGGTTTTGATAATGTATGATAGATTAAAAAGAAAAATAAGCATCTTTCAATAAAACAATTCTTGAAATCAGTACCTACCTCTATTGTGTCAAGCTCCATTGCATCTACCTCCTCCATATCTATTTCTTCTGATTACTTCTATAATCTCTCAATTGTTTCAAGCCCATTTGTGATGTCTTCTTTGGATTACTAGTAAGTTGAGTTATTTATCTAATATAGTAGTTAACATTATTCATTTCTTTCTGTTGTATTTAGACTATAAAGCATTTAGGGCGTAAGCCTCAAGCTATGGAAAAGTCTAGACTATGTATAAGTATAGTGCGCAAGCATCAATAATACATAGCCAAATCTGAATGAATAGAATATTAGTAAAGCAGCATCGTTTTAAGTTATATCTCATATTGTGAATACCTTCATGAGTTGCCATGATATTGCACTACTTCAAATAAGTAACGCTTCACCTGAGTAAAAGACTAATGTTACTTATTCTCAGATGGATACCACCACCCAGATGCCACCGTTTTGAAATATGGTATGGGATAAAGTTCTCGGTTATCCTCATACTATCCCTATTAGACTTAGAAAAGAGATAAAGATGTAGGAAGTGATAGTAGGAGAGGTAGAGGAAGGAAATGCTGTAGAAGGAAGAAAAGGACAGTTGCTCCTTCAATTCACACTCAAAGAAGCTCATATATTCCTCAAATAGGCAATGCTTCCCCAGTAGAGAAGACTGTTATTACCTATTCGAGGAAACTCAGCTCCTTCAACTCACACACAAAGCTCATATATTCCTCGAATAGGCAACGCTTCCCCAGTAGAGAAGATTGTTGTACACCATGAAAACATTCATTACAGCTACACCATAAAAATATTCATTGCAGTACCTTAACAGATCCAGCAAAGTTTTTCCCCCTAAAGGTCAAATTGCTGATATTTTATTTGGACGTTTTCAACATTTTATTAAGAGTTTCATAAAATTACCGGTATGTTGGTAAAAACCATAAAATCATCGGTAAGGCAAGACACAACAACATGCTGTTTTATGATAGCCATGACCATTACCTTATAAAACACAAGGTCATTTTTTGAGATAGATTTCAGAAAATTGTGTGTCTTATATGGCAGAAAATACGGTATCTTCTCTCCTTCATGGAATAAGAAAGGAAAGTAATTATGAATCTGTGATGTCAACTTTACTGCAATGTCATAAAGACATAGGCTGCTGAATGTCTTTGAAAATTTATTCCCATCTCAGTTTTTTTTCCTCCCAAAATTTGGGAAATCTAGGTGGTGAACAAGGGGAACACTTTCATTAGGACATTTCCATGATGGACAAGTGGTACTGAGATTACTGCTGGTTTTTTAAGAGGGGGGAAAGCAAAATGCTCTGTAAGAAAAACTGAGTGGCAAACATTTCTAAGGAAATCGAATGTATGTAGTGCATTATATGTTTGATTAAAGTATTTTAAAATGAATGAGACTCATTTTTAAGATGCCATATGTATTATTATATGATATTTGAAATTGGTTATTCATGAAATTACTAAAATTTTAGTTTATATTTCAATGGAGATGTGATAGAGATATAATTTTGTTATTTTTGGAATCAGCAGATCAATTTATTTTAGAATCTGCAATCTCCAGAGGTACAAAAAAATATTTTTTTTGGTCAGTGTTGGTTATATATTTACTTGAAAATCCAGCCTAATATTCAGGCATCTTGCTTATATATAACTTACTTATTCCTCAGCTCTGTTGACAAACTGCTTTTCTGATCATGGCTCATGATCCACTTTGATGTGATTTGCCTAGTATTTAAAGAACTTCTGAATATCATCTGATTATCTTAATCGAACAGCATTTGGATTAAGTTGTAATGACAGACCTTTATACTGCTTGCATAAATTGTAAAAATTAATAAGATGTACAGTCTCAAATGTTTCTAAAAAGAAATATTTGAAATTGTCAAGTCATTTTCATTGTTTCCCACAATCTTTGAAACTATTCTGTTATGTGTAAAAGTATCAGTGAAGGTAAAGAAATTGACTACAAAAACCATAGCAAACTTTTTTCCCACTACTGGCAGCATCACACTATGCTTGGTAAATGGAGAATGTGTGCGATCAATCAGATGTCTATCAACAAGATTTCCTGTTATGTGCTTGGTCAGCAGCATTCTACTACCCATGAACTGTGCAGCAAATGCAAATGGTAGTAAGCATAGAACATGGGCACTCATTCAGCAATGTAATGTTAACTCAATCACACAGAATGAATGTAAAAAAACTGACCACTTTGTAAATTTACCCTGCTGCATCTAAATGAACTTAAACTCATGAATGCTCACATCATCGACGACAAAGTGATGTGTCTACTTTTTACCAATGGCATAAGATATCTGGCATTTTAACATTTCATGCTTTATACAGGGGGTTCATTGTTCAAAAATTTTTAAACAGTACTTGGCATTTTTTTTCAGTCAGCACTGTTTTATTGGTGATTGGGAGCTCACTTGATATTGTATTTAGTACTTATAACAGATATTATCATTTTAACAGTGAGATATGGGAGAGTGCTATTCCTCCCCCAATCCTATTTTGCCCTTGTGGGAACTGTGATTCACTTATGTAACTAATATTGTCCGTTAAGTGAATTACAGTTTCTGACTTTTATACAAGGGAAAAAAGGGGGAATAGTACTCCTCTGCTGTTAAAATAAATATTTGGGGGGGGGGCAGGAGTGGTATACCACCATATGCTGTTGTATAAAATTCAAGAATGTAATTCACTTGTATAACTGGTTGTAAGTGAAGTACCAAATATAATATGAAGTCCCTGATACCTGAAATTCTGCATGAACTGCCTCCTGTTGATTTACCAATAGGTTTGGTCTGGTGGACCAAATAGAAGCCTGCCTGTGAACACCATTTTAGAGCTGTATCCTTGAAATGTAAGGGAGATTGGATTTCTCCACGATGACCATCATTGTTTATTGTCTGTTACACACACACACACACACACACACACACACACACACACACACACACACACACACACACACACGAGTGATTGAGTGGCAGTGTATGTAACAGACGATAAACTGATTGGCACATGGGCATAACAGACTGTAACATCATAGGTTTAAGTGGTCAATTGATATAATGATTCAGATTATAAAGATTAATGAACATTCAGTTAATGGAAAGCTGTTTGCCAATAGGGTTTTGGTGGTTTATGGATAGCTTTTCATCATATCTTTCTTTACTTTCACCAAAGTATCAATACAGTTGATTGTTCTGTTGCATCTCCTGGTTGCCAAGGCTTGACAGACTCTCTAAGCCTTCCTGTAGGTAAATGGCAATCTGAAATATTTTGGGATTTTTATCTCATGCATGATAGCTGTTTCTGGTGCAAGCTCTTGGCCAAGTTTAGCCAGAAGTTCATCATGCACATACCAGCAGGTTTTGATCATTTTCACTGATTAGCAGTTGTCTGGTTTTCCCCTGCAGCTTTTACGTTGCCAGTCACAAAGTACTTTGACTTCACAGCAGTACTTGTGAAGGCTTTCTTGAACTGCATTTTCAATTACTTGCTTGTAATGATCATTCATAACAGCTACCACGCTCAGAGGAGATATTCTTTACCTGCAACAATATTAGTCTGCTCATCTTCATTTAATGTTACATCCTTTCCTCCGACTTTTTTTTTATATTGTTACTTCAACTTCTAATGTGATCTCATTAATCAGTAATCCACCAAAGCCACCCCCCCTCCCCCAGTTGGAAGAACAGTAGCCACGTTGCAATGCTAAGATTAGATCTTAAAATACAGAATGTTTCACCACACTAAGTGGAATATTATTTGCACTAATAAACTTGCTACTAATCAATTTAATTTCTCAAGCATCACAGCATTGTTCACAAAATGATAGAATCAGTTTTGCATGCTTTCATTGAAACTTCAGGCTTTATAGAAGAAATAGACTCAATTGATACTGCTCTGGTATTTCCTTCTTCTGAGTTTAGCATGTTTTTGTTTTCAAGCTCTGCAATGCACAGCTTTTCATTCTGTCCACCCAATTAGTCCAAATGCTTCCACAATTCACAAAGATATGGGAAGCAGTGTACACTGTTTCCCATCTCTTTCTACTTCATAAAAAGGTTGCCGGACCAAATCTGTTCTGTTAGTTAACTGCTCAAGGAACAGCTGTTTTCAGCTGTTCCTTGAGCAGTTAACTAACAAAATTGTGTTAATCAATTAATACAATTTTGTGTTAATTGATATTAAGTGTGTTAATTAATCAATTAACACACTTAATATTAATTATTACTATTAATTTAATAAGAAAGTTCAACAGTCTACACCTGCTTACTACTAAGTAATACAGTGTGCAGGTACCAGATGGAAAGGGAGAGGCAGGAATAATTTAGACACCTTGAGTTAGAATTTATCTTTGCTTTCTCAGAGACCAGTTTTGCATGGAATACAGCTGTGAGGAACACCTCTGAACTTTGTGGAATGCCAGCCCACTTTGGATACTAGCTGAAGAACACTTTTGTGGCATTCTGTGGATGAGATACACAGACTAATATATTAATTAGAGCTGCAGGCAGAGGTGAAAGTGATTCTTGCACTGCTTCTATTGGAACATGCAGAAACCTGAAAAGCAAGGTGTCAGGGATTTCAAGTGCTGCTGTGGGTCATCATGGAACAAGTAAGTAGTTAGTAACGAATGGGCCTGCAGTACTGGGGTACATAGTTCAAATACAGATATATACAGTTATACCCAGTTATTTATTAACAAATAAAGTACAAATGAAATACATTACAAGCAAATGTGGCACGTTAATCATGCGTCATTATTGTAGCACGGACGTGTGCTGCTTTACGCCAGTGATCATCCATCAATAAAACGGTTGTTTCTAGGATGGGATGTAGACGCATGCCTTTCTGGCGATTTAATGCCTTAGGATTGTTTATTATGTTTAGTGACTCTAGCCGTAAGCGGTGGCGAAAGTTTCGCGCGTGGTCCACTATCTCAAAGTCGCGCTTGGGGTCAAGATCGTGGTTGGTAGCCCAAAAATGTTCTGCGACCGCGGACTGGTCAGTTTCGGCAAGCCGAATTGCTCTGTCGTGTTCCGCGAGGTGATCCTGGAGACGTCTAGATGTCTCACCTATGTAGCAACTGTTACAGGCCCTACAGGTGATACGGTATACTACATTGCTGCGTAAGATAGGTGTGACAGGGGTCTTCACGCTGGAGACAAGTGAACGTAGGTTCCTACCGGGTAATTGCACACATTTGATGTTGTAACTTCTAAGGACCTTCGAGATACGTCCTGACACTCCTGGATAGTACGGAATGTAGGCGGACGATATGCCGACTTGCTTCGGAGGTCTTGGGTTGGATGTAAGTTCTTCTGCCTGTAACAGGCATCTGTTTAGTACATGGGATGGATAACCGCATCTGGTTAGGTCCGCCTTCACACGGGAGATCTCGTTACGTCTAATTGTGTCGGTGCTGGAATTTCGACGATATTTTTACCATAATACCACGTGGTTCTGAAACAGTACTACTAGAACACCTCAACTCCCTATCCAATTTCATCAAGTTTACCGTAGAATCAGAGGTGAACGGTTCGCTCCCGTTTCTGGATGTGCTAGTGCATCGCGTAGGCCCACGTCTAGAGACCTCAGTATACCGCAAACCCATGTGGTGCGGTCAATTCACCAACTACGGGTCCGGCCACGCTCCAAGCCATCTCAATAGCACTGCCCGCACCCTATTCTCCAGGGCCTGGAGCCATTCCAGCACCGACACAATTAGACGTAACGAGTGTACTAAACAGATGCCTGTTACAGGCAGAAGAACTTACATCCAACCCAAGACCTCCGAAGCAAGTCGGCATATCGTCCGCCTACATTCCGTACTATCCAGGAGTGTCAGGACGTATCTCGAAGGTCCTTAAAAGTTACAACATCAAATGTGTGCAATTACCCGGTAGGAACCTACTTTCACTTGTCTCCAGCGTGAAGACCCCTGTCACACCTATCTTACGCAGCAATGTAGTGTACCGTATCACCTGTAGGGTCTGTAACAGTTGCTACGTAGGTGAGACATCGAGACGTCTCCAGGATCGCCTCGCGGAACACGACAGAGCAATTCGGCTTGCCGAAACTGACCAGTCCGCGGTCGCAGAACATTTTTGGGCTACCAACCACGATCTTGACCCCAAGCGTGACTTTGAGATAGTGGACCACGCGTGACACTTTCGCCACCGCCTATGGCTAGAGTCACTAAACATAATAAACAATCCTAAGGCATTAAATCGCCAGAAAGGCATGCGTCTACATCCCATCCTAGAAACAACCGTTTTATTGATGGATGATCACTGGCGTAAAGCAGCACACGCCCATGCTACAACAATGACGCATGATTAACGTGCCACATTTGCTTGTAATGTATTTTATTTGTACTTTATTTGTTAATAAATAACTGGGTATAACTGTATATATCTGTATTTGAAGTAAGTAGTTGTTAGGGTAACCAAGAGTAAGAACATGTGCTTGTATACTTGTGTGTACACTAATGCTAAGAGCATAGTAAATAAATTTGATCAAATTGAAGTACTGATATTAAATCATCAAATGTAGACATTATAGTGATATCGTAGATGCAGTTTGCAGAAGTTTTCCCTCAACCAGCGGGTGGTTGATCGTTGGAACAAATTTCCATCTTTTGTTTTGGAAGTGGGTAGTTTGAATAAATTCAAGGAAGAACTAGACAAAGTATTTTTTGGCTGATGATGATGATGATTATTATTATTATTAGCTATATGGTGCAAGGAAGCCCGAGGCTTATGCTGCATCAGCCAAAAAAAAAAAAAAAAAAAATTCCCGAGTTACCCTGAGAGAGAGAGAGTCAAAAGGGAATGCTTTATAATCTTGCTTTCGTGTATCATATGCCACTACTGCTAATACTACTAATAATAATATTAACATGTTTCTCAAGTTCGTCGTAAGTCCTTGAGGTGTACATGGGGCTGTGATGGTGATGTTCCTGAATGTGTGTGGGCTACTGATAGACCGTTTTTGAAGGCAATTAATTCTGTGTAGTGGGTTTCTTTTTTTTTTTTTTTTTTTTTGTGGAATTTAAGTTTTGTAAAAATGAATACTTTGTATATAATAGTTAAATATTAATTTGTTCTGATTTTGACTTAATTTTCTAAAGCAAGAGTGAATTTTTGTCATTCAGAATTATAAAAAATTTAGTGACAAAAAAACTGTGGGAAAAGAACTGATTTTTTTTTTTTTTAATGCAATATCATCAACTTACAGATCAGAATCCCAGACAATTTATTCAATTTTGCCCAGTTGTTGTTTTCAGGTATCTGGTTTATCAGATTTCAACATAATGTCTCAAAATGTTTGAATTTTAATTTTTAATTGCAGCTTCTGCAATATCAAAATTTCAGTGTGTTTGTGCTATAATGGAAAGCGAATATAAATAAAACTTTTAAATTTCTGTATACTGTATTATGAATAATTTTAACCTATTTATTTTAATATCTCTAGCAGCCCTTTATATGTCAGCATATTTATTATTATTATATTATAACAGTTATTATAAATAACATCTTTCAGGTAGCAAATCAGTTATCGAATCCCAACCGACATAGTGGTGGTATGATGTGGCCAGGAACAAATGTTTTAATCCATAACCAAACAGCATTTTATCATGTGACTTATAATCAAAATATCGATTGGAGGATACGAGTTGACATTGTGGTATCTTGGTTGATTAACGATACCAATCCTGCAAATTGTGTTTTTATGTACTTTGAGGAACCAGATAATACAGGACATAAATATGGCCCGAACTCTAAGCAAGTGGAAGAAAAGATAATGGCAGTGGATTATATTATAGGATACTTGCTATTGCTTTTAAAAAATGAAAATTTGCTTGAAACAATGAATATATTAATTCTCAGTGATCATGGAATGGCTGAAGTTCCAGTAACTCATTTAATAGAAGTTGACCACATTGTTCCTCCACTTCTTTATACAAAATATGGTTCATCACCTGTTTGGAATATTTTGCCGAAACCAGGTGAGATGTTAAATTTATTTTTTTCTTTTCTTGTGATATATCATAGAAAGTGGAGCATATATATATATATCCATGTTAGACGAAGAATTATTTATAAATTTTAAAATCATAGATATCTTAAGGTTATTAATAAAATTAGATCAGATTAATGCCATCTATGTGAAAGATAATTATGCATTACATCGGTCTGTATTAATTATAACAGATGTTGAACATCGTCCCAATGTTCTTCCTGACGCCAACCCTCACTATTTATCCGGAGTTGGGACCAGCACCTACTGAGGCTGGCTTTGAAATTTCACATAATTACTGAATGAAAAAACTTTTGAGCCTACAGGCGAGTAAGGCTCCTGGGGCCGATGGCATATAGCCTATACTTTCAATAGGGAGGCAGTAAGAGAGTGCATTGAACCATTAAAACTAATTATGAGAGTATTGCTGGACTCAGGAGAGATTCCTTCGAATTGGAAAAGGGCCAATGTATTGCCAATACATAAAGGAAGTTCTAAGAGCGTAGTGGGAAATTACTGACCAGTCAGTCTAACTTCAGTTTTTTTTTTTTTTTTTAGGAGCATTAGCAACTAAGGCCATATTACTCTGGGATATGCAGTGGTCATTCCCTGACCTTTCCGCATCCTCCTATTTGGTGGTGACGGGCTCGAACCCCGGTCTAATCAAGAAGCGTGTGGCACGCACTGCTGCTCCTTCCCAACTGGCTACGGAGGCACTCTAACTTCAGTAGTAGGGAAAATCATGGAGGCAATGCAATGATCGAGGGTGGAATTTAGGATCACTTGGATTGAAATGGAATTCTGAAGGATATGCAGCATGGTTTTGTAAAAGGAAAATCATGTTTAACAAATCTAGTTAGCTATTTTGAAAGGGTCACTCGTGAACTGGATTTAAGGAATAATTTCGACATTGTTTATTTGGATTTCAGCAAAGCATTTGACTCAATCCCACACGAGCAGTTACTCTATAAGCTGGAACAGGTTGCAATCACATTGAAAATCCTTAGATTGATAGCTGGTTGGCTATTTGGAAAGGGTCACTCTTGAACTGGATTTAGGGAATAATTTCAATATTGTTTATTTGGATTTTAGCAAAACATTTGACTCAGTCCCACACAGGCAGTTACTCTATAAGCTGGAACAGGTTGGAATCACAGGGAAAATCCTTAGATGAATAGTAGGATGGCAGGAGGCAGAGGGTTGTGATAAATGGTTATTCCTCAGATTGGGTTAATGTAAGAAGTGGGATTCCCCAAGGATCAGTATTGAGACCACTGTTGTTTTTGATTTTCTTAAATGACATCAATGAAGTGACAGAGGGCATGATTGTCTAAATTTACAGATAATGTAAAGGTTGGTAGAGTAGTTAAATGATCACTGCGAAGCAGAGCTTCCTCAGAATAACCTAGATAGACTTCAGGGACGGTCAGAAAAATGGCAGCTATGCTTTAATCCAGCAAAGTGTAAGGTATTGCACCCTGGGGAATAGTAACCCAAAAATAACTTATACACTTGGTGGAGTTGAACTAAAGTCAGTAGTGAAAGAAAGGGACTTGGGGGTTATGATACGGTCAGACATGAAGTTATCCGAGCATTGTAGACAGGTTGTAAGGAAGGCCCACGGTGCCCTATCAATGATTTATTGAACATTTTCTAGTAGAGATAAGGATGTCATAATCCCATTATATAAGGCTATTGTTAGATTACGCTTGGAATATTGTGTTCAGGTATGGAGACCGCACCTAAAGAAAGACATTGTTCTTCTTGAAAGGGTCCAGAGAGACGGGTAACTCGCCTGGTGAGATCGGCAAAAGGGCATCCATGTGAGGAAAGACTTCGAATATGTGGGTTGCAGAGCTTGGAAACTAGGCACCTTAGTGGAGACTTGATTGAGGTGTTTAAGGCTCTGAGAGGCATAAGCAAAATGAATGAGGATGAAATTTTCATGGTTATGAATGATTCTAGAACTTGGGGCCATAAATTCAAGTTATGGGGAGAGATGTTTAGACTGGATTGCAGAAAGTTTTATTTTACCCAGCAAGTTATAAATTACTGGAATAAGTTACCTACATGGGTGGTAGAGACAGTTTGGGGAAATTCAAAGGTAAGCTGGATAGTTACCTATAGGAGGAGGGAAATGCATAGTTTGTGTATTTCCTTTTCTCTTATTATTATTTATTTTATTATTATTATTATTTTTTTTTAATTTTTATTTATTTATTTTTGACTGGTGCAGCATAAGCCTTAGGCTTCCTTGCACCATATGGCCATTACCAATACTAATACTAACTTGCACTCATACACTTGCCTTTTTAATTCATCATCATGCAGAGATGGGACACAGGTGCTACCTAAATGTGAACAACCAACTAGGAAGCCATGTAGAATGGGGAGGTTTTGTGTTTTTTTTTATATTCAAATTCAGGGTACAGTTTAAACAGTAACACCTATTAGACAATCACTTATACTCATCATTTTCATACACTGATTTCATTCAGTGCAGTACTCTAAATAGGATGGTACATGCACTTTTTTTTCTTTTTTTTTTTTGCAGGTTAAGCACATCATTTCTCACCCAGTACTGCAGGTAATCACATATTGGGATCATCTTACATACATTTACTCTCACTATTACATACATTTACTCTCACTATTACACTCAGACACATACATATACTGTGTGTGTGTATATATATATACATACACACACACACACACACACACACACACCCAGACATACCCATTTTCAATCAATCTTTTACCCATTATTTCACACATGCACATGGATATGAGCTCTCAATTAGGTCTGAAACGTAAATGCCATTGAGAACCCCAACTAAGGCATAAACTGTCATGTACATGTCATTCATAAACTGTAAATGACATGTGCACAACAGACAAACTGTCATATACATTTCACATGCACTTGGACGTTCACCCGTACATAGAATGGAGAGGCACATAAGGATGGGGGAGGAGTTTTCTTTTCCATCAGAGATGTACACAGACACAAGCTCTCAATCATATCTGGCAATGCAGATGTAACAGAGAGCCCCAGCCAGAGTTATACCATTTTCCATCAAATATGCACAGTCACAAACTAACAGTCACGCCCAGCAATGTGGATGCGATGGAGAGCTCCAAACAGGGTTAGACTGACATTTTACACCACATGTGCACAGAGACACAAGTTCTCAATCATGGTGTCACACAGATATAAGGGATGCAGAACTGGAATTTGGGGAGTACAATGTGTACAGAAAGGATAGACAGGACAGGAAGGGAGGAGGTGTTATGCTGTTAATTAAGAAAAACATAAAATCAAAAGAAGTGCATCCAGTTGATATAGATGAACAGTGCACTGTTGAGTCAGTTTGGTGTGACATAAGCACTGCAAAAGCAAAAATAAGAGTAGGAGTGTGTTATAGGCCTAATGACTCAAATGAGTACAATGAACAATTGTACAGAGAAATAGAGTGGGCTAGAAAATCAGAATTTCTTATAATGGGGGATTTTAACTTCCCATATTGACTGGAACTTGTGGGTTGGTCACTCACACACTAGTAAGACTTTTTTGGATTCGTTGGATGATTGTTTTCTGCAGCAGCATGTTCGAGAGGCAACAAGAGAGGGTAATACTCTTGATCTGGTTATCAGCAGTGATCATTCGTGTATTAAGAATTTGCAGATAAATGAACCACTAGGTGGCGGTGATCACAGTGTACTGATGTGGGATTTACTTAAAGATATAATTACCATCAGGGGTAAAGGAAAGGGTTTTTGCTTCCGTAAAGGTGAGTACAGTGGTCTCAGACAGTTTTTAAATTCTGTACAGTAGGATCAACTGACGATGTTACCAACAGTAAATTCTAAGTGGGAAGCATTCAAGGAATTAATCGTGGATGCTACTAAAAGTTTCATACCTATTAAGAAATGTTGTTCAAGCTGTAGGCCTAAATGGTTAACAAATGAGACTCGTGACAGAGAAGAAAAATGCATGGGATGCATATAAATTATCAAGTGATTCAGAAGCCTATGGCAGATATAAGCTAGTCTGTAATCAGGTCACAAAGGAGATTAGGCAGGCGAAGGCAGATTACGAGAAGTCTTTGGCAAAAGATGCTAAGAAAAACAGCAAGGATTTCTTTACTTATATAAACTCTAAAAGGAAGGGGATGAATCTGATTGGTCCACTTGATATCGATAGTTCCACTGTTGACGATCCTGCTCAGATAGCAAACAAACTGAATGAGTATTTTGCATCTACATTCACACATGAGTTATTAAGGTTTGAAAATGGCAAAAGGTTATCAAATTGTAGCAGGGCACTTAATGATTTTGTAACAACTGAGAGCAAAGTGAAGGAGAAATTGTTGAAGTTAAACATAAGAAAGGCACCTGGGGTGGATGGGATCTATCCAGTTATATTAAAGGAGGCGGCAAAGCAACTAAGCAAACCCTTAGCCATAATCATGAGAGCATCCTTGGACTCATGGGAGGTCCCCACGGACTGGAGATGTGCAAATGTATCCCCAATTCACAAAGGGGAATCAAAGGGTGACATGAGTAATTACAGACCAGTTAGTTTAACTTCTGTTCCAGGTAAAATAATGGAGTCACTGGTTAAAGATGCATTGCAGGATCATCTTGACAAGACTGCAGCAATAATTCAGAAACAGGATGGGTTTGTTAAGGGAATCTTGTCTGACAAATTTGATAGGATATTATGATGTGATTGCAAAGGAACTGGATGTAAAAAATAATTTGGATTTCAGGAAAGCGTTTGACACTGTTGCACATGGAAGACTATTGTACAAATTGGAGCAGAATGGTATTAAGGGTAAGTTGCTACAATGGATAAAAGGATGGTTGAGTGGGAGAAGATAGAGGGCAGTAATTAATGGGTGCTGCTCTTCGTGGACTAATGTTATTAGTGGAGTCCCACAGGTTTCGGTGTTGGGTCCTGTGTTGTTTTGTATATTTATCAATACAAAGCTTTCGGTTGGTTAGACAACCTTCTTCAGTTGGAACAAAAACATAAACATGTTTTTGTTTCAACTGAAGACGGTTGTCTAACCAACCGAAAGCTTTGTATGTTTCTATGTATATTTATTAAACCTGTTACAATTCGCTCTGAGAAAGCCGTAATTTATTTTACTAAATATTTATCAATGATATTGATGAAGGTATATCAGGCTTAGTGTCGAAGTTTGCAGATGATACAAAGGTTGGCAGGGTTGTTAATGACAGTAATGGCAGTAATGGCAGTGTGCTACTGCAACAGGATATAGATAATTTGGGCAAATGGGCTAAGAAGTGGCAACTGAAGTTTAACCTTGACAAATGCAAAGTACTGCATATGGGTAGAAGTAACTTCAGAGAAACGTACCAACTGTGTGGTACTACACTTAAGGTGGTAGAAAATGAAAAAGACCTGGGAGTAATTGTACAGTCAGATATGAAGTTTTCTGAGCAATGCAGACAGGTTGCCAGGACAGGTCATGGGGTTTTGTCAATGATATATAGGAATTTTGCTAGCAGGAAAAGGAGGTGATTGTCCCTCTGTATAAGGCAATGGTTAGGCCACGCCTTGAGTACTGCATACAGGTCTGGACGCCTCATTTTAGGAAGGATGTAGATTTGCTTGAGCGTGTACAGAGAAGGGCAAAAAGATTGGTGAGGGGAATGAAGGGAACCTCTTACCAAGAGAGGCTTAAGTTCTGCAAATTGCAGTGGCTGGAGACTAGGCACCTGCGAGATGATCTGATTGAGGTGTATAAGGCCTTGAATGGGTTGAGCATGTTGAATTCTGATGGGATCCTTCCATGTGTTCAGATTACGAACCTAAGGGGGCATATTTTCAAATTAAGAAAAGACAGATGTAGAATAGATGTGCGGAAATTTGCCATTAGCTAGCGGGTGGTTAATTGCTGGAACCAACTTCCATCTGTCGTTGTGGAAGTGATAGGTTAAATAAATTTAAGGAGGAACTGGACAGGCATTTGGAGGAATGGTGTGATTTTTTTTTTTTTTTTTTTTTTTGGCTGATGCTGCATAAGCTCATACACTTGCTTTCTTGCATCACATGTCACTACTACTACTATGTTCAGCAGTGCAGAAGCAACACAGGACTGCAGCCAGGATTGACTGACATACAGACATGTTATCTTTATATGATTATACTTGCAGTCCTCTGCCTGCAGCCAAATCCACCAAAGCTCAGGCACGGGGACATACACACATGTAACTTGAACACATGTAAGCATTGACATGTTTAAACCCACTTATAATCATAAACTTTATCTTTTTGTCCAATAACATATACTCATTCATAACAAACATAGGTATACATAAAACACAAAGGTAATAAATATAATGCACGTATATATACACACTACTAATAACATCAAAATTGTGTCCCATATGTTCTGACTGGCTGGGAAACACACTCTGACAGGCCAGCCTCATTTTGGGGTTGTCTTCTTTGGTAGGTGTCACAGTCCGTGTTGCAGTCCGTGTTAGCTCGAAGTTTTTTTTCCTGGTCTGAAAAATTTTTTTGAGCAAACTCGGAGAAGAGAAAATTAGTTTATTGGTCTAATCTTGGAGGCAAGTCTACATCTGTGGGGATGGTAATTGGGCAGTTGAAAGGACATGGGTCCAGTCCTCGTCAGCTCCACAGGTGCATTTGGGATCCTGGGTGAGACAGTTGGCACAACTTTGCATTTAGGGAGCCATGCCCTGTTAGCAAAACTGTGGTGTAGAGACCTGAGGCATACCAGAGAGGAGGTTTTGGGGGGGGAACTAGGGTTACCTGGGGCTAGAACCTCCGAGTGATCTCCCCTTTAGGTGTCTGCTTTCCATAGACTCTGCTATAGCTGGTAGAGTGCGGATATTATCCTTTTCTTCTGTTTTATGTCAGCCTTAGAGTTTATAGTATTCTCTAATATGTTAGCTGGGATTTGCTTCTTCAGGCTATAATTAAGGCCTTTTCTAATTACTTCAAAGTGTAATGGCAGTGCTGCCCTGCAAAGGCAGGTAATAAAGCAGGTGTACTGATGGTGCAGCACACCCTTGTGATAGTTAAGAGTATAATCCTTTGTATGGACTCTAGCTTCTTACGATGGACTGAGACAGTATTTAAATTCTATACAGTGGGACCAACTGATGATGTTACCAACAGCAAATTCAAAATGGGAAGCATTCAAAGAACTTATCTTGGAAGCTACTAGGCTTTACATACCAACTAAGAAATATTGTTCAAGGTTTAGGCCAAAATGGATGTCAGATGAACTAATGAGGCATATGGAAGAGAAGAAAAATGCATGGGATACTTACAAATTAACACATGACACAGAAGCCTATGATAGATACAAGTTGATATGCAACCAAGTTACAAAGGAGGTTAGGCAGGCGAAGGCAGATTATGAGAAATCCTTGGCAAGGGATGCAAAGAAAAACAGCAAAGAGTTATTTATGTAAACTCTAGAAGGAAGGGGATGAATCAGATTGGTCCACTTGATATTGATGGGTCAACTGTTGATGATCCTGCTCAGGTAGCTAACAAACTAAATGAATATTTTGCATCAACATTCACACATGAGGAGTTGTTCAGCGAGGGGAATGCCAGAGGTGTATTCAACTCTAGCAGTAAGCTACAGAATCTTGAAATAACTGGGAGTAAAGTGGAGGAGAAACTGTTGAAGATAAACACAAGAAAGGCACCCGGGGTGGATGGGATCTATCCAGTTATATTAAAGGAGGCAGCAAAGGAAGTAAGCAAACCCTTAGCCATAATTATGAGAGCTTCCTTGGACTCAGGGGAGGTACCCATAGACTGGAAATGTGCAAATGTGACCCCAATTCACAAAGGAGGATCAAAGGCTGACACAAGTAATTATAGACCTGTGAGCTTAACTTCTGTTCCAGGAAAATTAATGGAGGCACTGGTTAAAGAAGCACTGCAGGATCATTTAGACAAGACTTCAGTTATAGCTCGGACACAGCATGGTTTTGTTAAGGGGAAGTCTTGCCTGACCAATTTGATTGGATACTATGATGCAGTCACAAAAGAACTGGATGCAGGGAATAGCTTTGATATTATATACTTGGATCTTAGAAAGGCTTTTGATACTGTTGCACATGGAAGACTGCTACACAAATTGGAGCAGTGTGACATTGGAGGCAAATTGCTGCTATGGATAAAGGGGTGGTTGAGGGGGAGAAGACAGAGAGTGGTAATCAATGGACACTGCTCATTGTGGACTAATGTTATTAGTAGAGTCCCTCAGGGCTCAGTGTTGGGTCCATTATTGTTTTCTTTATTTATAAATGATATTGATGATGGTATATCAAGCTTAATGTCGAAGTTTGCAGACGATACAAAGGTAGGCAGGGTTGTCAAGGACACTACTGACACTATGCTGCTGCAACAGGATCTGGAAAGGTTGAGCAGATGGGCTGAGAGGTGGCAAATGAAGTTTAACATTGACAAATGTAAAGTACTACACATGGGAAACAGCAACCCCAGAGCAACGTATCAACTCTGTGATACTACACAGACAGTGGTAGAGAATGAAAGGGACTTGGGGGTGGTTGTGCAGGCAGATATGAAGTTCTCTGAGCAGTGCAGACGGGCTGCAGGAGTAGCTCATGGAGTATTGTCAATGATATACAGGAATTTTTCCAGCAGGGATAAGGAGGTGATTATTCCCTTGTATAAGGCAATGGTCAGGCCACACCTAGAGTACTGTATACAGGTCTGGAGGCCTCATTTCAAGAAGGATGTAGAGCTGCTGGAATGAGTACAGAGAAGGGCAACAAGATTAGTGAATGGAACAAAGGGGTGCTCTTACGAAGAAAGGCTCAAGTTTTGCAAATTACAGTGTCTGGACATTAGGCACCGGCGAGGTGATCTGATAGAAATGTATAAAGCGTTGAATGGTTTGAACATGCTCAATGCTGATGGGATTCTGCCTCTTGCTCAGAATAATCACCTGAGAGGGCATAAATTTAAATTGAGGAAAGAAAGATGTAGGATGGATGTGAGGAAATTTGCCTTTAGCCAGCGGGTAGTCGGTTAGTGAAACAGACTTCCATCCCTTGTAGTGGAGATTGATAGCCTAAATAAGTTTAAGGCTCAGCTGGACAGGTATTTTGAATGAACAGAGGGGTGAAGTGGAAGTGGGTTTTTTTTTTTTTTTGGCTGATGCTGCATGAGCTTGCTTTCTTGCATCAAATGCCTCTACTAATGCTAATGCTAATAATTCTTTTTATTTCTATATAGAGTGACTCTGTGGTACCATATGCCTGTGCTGTAGGTAATAACTGGGAGGAAGATAGCCTTGTAGATAAGTATAAACATCCTTTTTAGTCTCCAGTCAGCATGGCTGATTCTAGTAGTCATACCAGGCAAGGAAGCACTTCCAGTAGTTCCTAACTTTTTTAGCTAAGTTTACAAGATGTGGGTAGAAGGTTAAATTATTATAAAATAGTATATGTAGGTATTTCAGTTCAGTGATTAGTGCTATTGTTTTACATGCTATTTTAATCTGTGGATACCTGTTCAAGTTACCTTTTAACAGAATTAATTTAATTTTACTGTTGGATATTGTTAGTTTGTGTATACTTGCCCATTGCTGGAGAGTAGTGATTGCTAAATTGGTACGCTGTTCCAAAACATCCCCGGTATTGGCCTTAACAAGCGAGGCAGGTTGTCAGCAAAGGGCACCCTGTCTGTCAGACATATGTCCATCCTCAGGAATTTGTCCAGTTCCAGAAACAGGGACACAGCACTGAACCCTGGGGGCATACTTGTATCACTGACTGATACCGCCTTGCCTCTAAGGTACTCTTGTATTATTTGGCACAGTTTTTATGGTATTTCAGTATATCAGTCTGTGAAGAATGCTGAGCCACCACCACCATAAGGCATCAAAGTCCTGTGGATATGGCAAGCACGTAAGTTTCTTCCACTGTAGTTCCTGTTTTGACTATGTAATTCATTGTGCCCTCAGTGAAGCTTCCCTATTTAAACCCATATTGTCTGTCTGATTGTATGTTAGCATTCAGATAGTGGATTTCCAGCCTAACTAATAACAGCCTTTCAAAAACTTGGCAACAAGGCGAGTCTTTATGATTTCAGATCTTTTAGGAATTTATTTGGATTCTTTAGAATATTAACCTTATGTTTCCCTGTTTCCATGAATTGTGAAAAATTTCTCTTTGTAAGCAGTTATTAAATAGTTGCAGGAGATGATATGGCTGACTTTTGGCTAGTTTTTTTTTTTTTCCATTTCCATTTCTATTTCGAATAGGTCATTACCGGGACATTTGTCATTTTTTTTTCTGTCTAACGCTGCAGATAATTCCTCACGGATGAAAACATTTCAGCCTCCAGAATTTGATAGTTGTTATTTTCAGTGCATTTTTGACTGTTATTCTGTAAGTGGGTTATCATTTACTGGTAACAGTGTATTAAGAATATTGCTGACTATTTCCTCCTGGTGTTGGTAGTCTGGCCAAATTCAGTGTTTGTGGTGCACATCACCTTTTGACAGCTTGTTGGTAACAGTACGGTAAACCACTCCTCATGTGTTGGCATTACCAGTGGTACCAACAAGCACTTGCCAGAGTCCTTTATTTTCTGCCTTATTAGACTTATATATTGATTCCTTAAACTTCAGTATGCTTCCCTTCTGGCCAGAAGGGAAGCATACTTGTTGGCCACCTCTGCTGGTGGCCAATGAGTACAAAGAAGGGCAACGAGATTAGTGAATTGAACAAAGGGTTGCTGTTACCAAGATAGGCTTAAGTCCTGCAAATTGCATGTCTGGAGACTAGGCACCTGTGAGGTGATCTGATTGAGGTGTATAAGGCCTTGAATGGTTTGAGCAAGCGCAATGGGATTCTTTCTCTTACTCATATTCTGCCCCTGAGGGAGCATAAATTCAAATTGAGAATAGACAGTTGTAGAATTGATGGCGGAAATTTGCCTTTAGCCAGCGAATGATTGATTGCTGGACCAAACTTCCATCTGTTGTTGTGGAAGTTGACAGCTTAAATAAATTCAAGGCTGAACTAGACAAACTTTTGGAATGAATGGATGGGTGAAACTGGAAGGGTTTTTTTTTTTTTTTGGCTGATGCTATATAAGCTTGCTTTCTTGCATCATATGCCGTTGCTCATGCTAAATTTGTTCTGGAAGTGCTTCCTTGCCTGCTTCACCCTTCACTAGAGAGTATCCAACTCTGGGCACCACCACCACCAGGGAACTGGGTTGTTTTCCCTCATGGAGTTGTCAGCTGCTCTGATAATAGTATTTGTAAGTCTCTTGACCTGTTCATTTGGATGGACCTGGTTGTTCTCTTGGATATCTCTGGTAAGAGGGATCCTAGGGCTTCTTGATATTTCTGCCAGTTTGATCTTATGATATGATAAATGGATAATATCATATATCAGTTTGGAAGGGTATAGCAGTGGTCGGATGTGATCCAGGCCTCCTGCACAGGCCTCCATCCTGCGTAGCACAACACACCAATACAAATTGGTATGCTATGGATTGTGTTGTCATAGTAATGTCAATCACACTTTCATGCAACATACTGCTGTACATTGGCAGACTGTGTGTCTGGTTTAAGACTTGAAGTGATGATATGGCTGTGAAGTGTTTTAGTTCCTGCTCATTAAAAGTTTCTGGTCTGTCTGAAGTATGGCTGTGCCACAGGTAAGATCTACAATTTGAATCCATTGATATTAAAATTTTGCTGCCAGGAAGTTTGCAAAGTACTGAATAGAAGGGGTTATACTTTGATTTGGTCTGCAGTACATTGATATGATATAGAGTGATTCCAGTGGGGATGTAATCTGTGCACAAACTGCCAGTGAGTGGTGCACAGGCTGTTTATATTGGTGACAGTAATGTTTCTATTTCTCACTACTATGGCAGCAGCCCACTTGGTATTTGAGGTAGCTTCAACAGTTCTACAGTTTTTGAGGTATCTCTGAACCCTGCTACCATAGGTGTGGGGCTTCTGGATACATTCTGTCTGTTTGGTTTTCTTCCATAACTATTTTCAGCTGGTCAACAACTGCACATACTCACTGGATGCTCAACAGTAAGAACTTCAAAGCTTGGTTACTACTGAGATTGTGGAGAATACTCATAGTCTATTTTCAGATTTAGCTGGTTAACAGACTTGATATAGATAGAGAACTTAGGGAGTTCTCTATCTATATCAAGTGATATAGATAGAGAACTTACTGAGTGATTATGAGACAGCCCAGCAGATTTGTAATTGACACAGTTGATCTCTTGAGGTTATTTGTTCTTGATCCTAGGTCCATTACTACAGCATTATTCCTAATTTTTATCAGAATCCTCCTTAGTTACTGCTTCTGTAATTACACTGGTGTTGCATATCTTCCTGAGACTGTTTACCTTGATATTTTTAAACTGCTGTTCTAGATTTTTAGTGATAGCTACTTTGATAGATTCACTAGAGTCAAGTTTACTCTCCTCTGGGGGTCTAAGTATTATGACATTAGCATTAGTATATGCATATGATGCAAGAAAGCAAACTTATACAGCATCAGCCAAAAAAAAGAAAAAAAAACTTCCCATTTCACCCACTCATTCACTCCAAAAGTTTGTCCAGTTCATTGAATATATTTAAGCTGTAAACTTCCACAATGACTGATGGAAGTTTGTTCCAGCAATCAACTACCTGCTGGCTAAAAAAATTTCCACATTTATTCTACAGCTGGCTTTCTTCAATTTGAATTTATGTCCCCTCAGATCTGTAATCTGAGCAAGAGGAAGAATCCCATCAGCATTGAGCTTGCTCAAACCACTCAAGATCTTATACACCTCAATCAGATTTCCCTGCAGGGAAATCAGTGTCTCCAGACACTGCAATTTGCATAACTGAAGCTTTTCTAGGTAAGAACACCCTTTTTGTTCCCTTCCCTAATCTGGTTGCCCTTCTCTGCACCTGTTCTTGCAGTTCTACTTCCTTCCTAAAATGAAGCCTTCTGACCTGTATGCAATACTCAAGCTGTAGCCTGACCATTGCCTCATCCAAAGAGATAATTGCTGACTAATCCCTGCTAGCAAAGTTCCAGTATGTCATTGAAACGACCCCACAAGCTGTTTTGGCAGCTTGTCTGCACTGCTCTGAAAACTTCATATCTGATGGCACAATTACGCCAGTTCTTTTCATTCTGGGGGTACGAATTGCACAGTTGATACATTATTCTGGAGTTGCTACTACCCATTTGCAGTACTTTGCATTTGCCAATGTTAAACTTTAGTTGCAACGACTCAGCTCATTTGCACAACTTTTCTGGATCATGTTGCAGCTGCATACCATTGTTACTGATCACAACCCTGCCCACCTTTGTATCATCTGCAGACTTGTACATTAAGACTGCAGATGATACTTCATCATTGACAAATAAATAAAACAACAATTGGCCAACACCGAATCCTGACGGACTCAACTAATAACGAATTAGTTCACGAATAGCAGTATCCCTTGATTACCACTCTCTGTCTTCTCCCACTCAACTATCCCTTTATCCATAACAGCAACTTCCCCTTAATGCCGTACTGCTCCAAATCGTACAGCAGTCTTCCATGTGCAAAAGTATTAAAAGGTTTCCTGAAATCCATGTATATGATATCAAAATTATTTTTTACACACAGTTCCTTTGTGACCACATTGTAGTATCCAATCAAATTGGTCAGATAAGGCTTTCCCTTAACAAACCCATGCTGTGTCTGAATTATAACTCCAGTCTTGTCTAGATGATCCTACAGTACTTCTTTAACCAGTGATTCCATTATTTTCTGTGGAGCAGAAGTTAAACTAACAAGTCACTAAATACTCATGTCACTAAATACTCATGTCACCCTTTGTGAATTGGAGATTCATTTGCACATCTCCAGTCTGTGGAACCTCCTGAATCCAAGGATGCTCTTATAATTATGGCTAATGGTTTGCTTAATTCCTTTGCCGCCTACTTTAATATAACTGGATAGAACCCGTCCACTCCAGATGCCTTTCTTATGTTTAACGTCAACAATTTCTCCTCCACTTTGCTCTCGGTTATTACAGAATCATTTAGCTTCCTGTTGGAGTTTGATAAACTCTAGCATTATATTAACTCTAACCTAATGATATTAGGAGTAGGAGGATGGTGGAATTACATTAAGTACAGGTTAATGTTGAAAAAAGCTGTGAGTTAGGGTTGAATTTGAAAGTGTCTGCAATTCTGCCCAGACACGATAGGAGGAAGTATATGATGAGAGTCTTGTCAATCAGTTTGATCCTGGAGAGATTGTGCAAGGCTCATGGGATAGAATTTATTTCATTATGGTTTGTACTTGTTAATAGTACTGCTTCTACAGGGATGAGATACACTTCAATAGAAAGCGTGCAAGAATATTTGGAAAACTGCTGGCAGAGATGAAAGTGATTCTTGCACTGCTTCTATTGGAATGAGCAGCAGCATGGAAAACAAGGTGTGGGGGATTTCAGAGGCTGCTGGGAGTCATCGTGGAACAAGTAAATACATGGGCTGTGTTAGGGTAGTTAAGAATAAGAACAGGTGCTTGTATACTTGCGTGTATGCCAATGCTAGGAGTTTAGTAAATAAATTGCTGAATTTGAGGTGCTGGTGAAGACATCAAAGGCTGATGTCGTTGGGATATCAAACATGGTGTCACACAGAGATAAGGAATGCAGAATTGGAATTTGGTGAGTAAAATGTGTATAGAAAGGATAGACAGGACAGGAAGGGAGGAGGGGTTATACTATTAGTTAAGAAACACATAAAATTCAAGGAAGTGCATTCATTTGATAACAGTAAACAGTGCAATGTTGAGTCAGTTTGGTGTGACTTAAGCACTGAGAAAGCAACATTGAGATAGGAGTGTGTTATAGGCCTAATGCCTGATGAGTATAATGAACAACTGTAGAGAGAAATAGAGTGGGCCAGTAAATCAGATTGTCTTATAATGGGGGATTTTAAATTCCCAGATTTGGTTTGGACACTCAAACACTAGCAAGGCTTTTGTGGATTTATTGGATGATTGTTTTCTACAGCAGCATGATCGAGAAGCAACCAGAGGGAGTAATACTCGTGATCTGATTATCAGTAGTGATTCTTCATGCATTAAGAATTTGCACATAAAGGAACCACTAAGTGGCAGCAATCGCAGTGTGCTGATGTGGGATTTACTCAAAGATATAATTACCATCGCGGGTAATTATATCTTTGAGTAAAGATATAATTAGGAAAAGGTTTTTGCTTTCGAAATATTGTTTAACAAGTTTTAGGCCTATGTGAGACACGTCGCAGAGAAGAAAACCATGGGATATATATAAATTATCAGGTGACACAGAAGCATATGGCAGATATAAGCTGGTCTGTAATCAAGTCATAAAGAAGGTTAGGCAGATTATGAGAAATCTTTGGCAAAGGATGCAAAGAAAAACAGGAGAGAGTTCTTTACTTATGTAAACTCTGGAATGAAGGGGGTGAATCAGATTGGTCCACTTGATATTGATGTTCAACTGTTAATGATCCTGCTCAGGTAGCTGACAAACTGAATGAGTATTTTACATCTCTGTTCACATGTGAGGAGTTATTCAGGAAGAGAATATCAGAGGTTTATTAAACTCTGGCAGTGAGCCAAAGGATTTGGTAATAACTGAGAGAAAAGTGGAAGAGAAATTATCGAAGTTAACCAAACAAGCCCTAAGTTAAGTAAGCAAACCCTTACCCATAATTATGAGAGCTTTCTTGGACTCAGGGAAGGTCTCTTGGACTGGAGATGTGCAGATGTGACCCCAATTAACAAAGGAGCATCAGTGGGTGACAAAAGTGATTACAGACCTGTTAGTTTAACTTCTGTTTTGGGAAAATTAATGGAGGCACTAGTTAAAGAAGCACTGCAGGATCATCTAGACAAGGCTTCAGTTATAGTTCAGACACAGCATAGGTTTGTTAAGAGGAAGTCTTGTCTAACCAATTTGATTGGATACTTTGATGTGGTCATAAAGGAACTGGATGCAAAAAATAAGTTTGATATGAAATTCTTGGATCAATGGCGCCTCCGTAGCCAGGTGAGCAGGAGCAGTAGTGCATAGCACACGATTCTTGATTAGACCGGGGTTCGAGCCAGTGACCACCAAATACGGAGGATGCGGAAGGTCAGGGAATGACCACCGCATATCCCCAGCCTGGATAAAGGTTGACGGTTGGTGTCAGGAAGGGCATCCGACCGTAAAAATTGCATGCCAAAACCATAAAAATGCTGCAAAACAATAAAAATGGGAAAAAGTGAGGACAAAAAAAAATCAAATACTTGGATCTTAGGAAAGCTTTTGATACAGTTGCACATGGAAGACTACTGTACAAATGGAGCGATATGGCATTAAGGGTATGGATAAAAGGATGGTTGAGAGGGAGAAGACAGAGGGTGGTAATCAATGGACACTGCTCTTCGTGGACTAATGTTATTAGTGGAGTACACCAGGGTTCAGGGTTTGGTCCATTATTGTTTTCTGTATTTATTAATGATATTGATGAAGGTATATCAGGCTTAATGTATAAGTTTGCAGACGATACGAAGGTTGGCAGGGTTGTTAATGACAGTAATGAGAGTATGCTACTGCAACAGGGTCTAGAAAAGTTGAGCAGATGCGCTGAGAGGTGGCAACTGAAGTTTAATATTGACAAATGTAGAGTACTACATACGGGTAGTAGTAACCCAAGAGTAACATATCAACTATGTGATACTACACTCAGGGTGGTGGAGAATGAAAGGGACCTGGGGGTAGTTGTGCAGTCATATAAGAAGTTTTATGAGCGGTGCAGACTGTCTGTAAGAGGAGCTCATGGGGTCATGTCATTGATATACAGTAATTTTTCTAGCAGGGATAAGGTGGTCATCCCCTTGTATAAGGCAATGGTCATGCCATACCTCGAGTACTGTATACAACTCTGAAGGCCTTATTTTATGTAGGATGTAGAGCTGCTGGAACGAGTGCAGAGAAGGGCAACAAGATTAGTGAATGGAACAAAGGTTTGCTTTTATGAGGAAAGGCTTAAGTTCTGCAAATTAGTTTTTGGAGACTAGGCACCTGTGAGGTGATCTGATCGAGGTGTATATGGCCTTGAATGGTTTGAGCAAGCTCAATGCTGATGGGATTCTTCCTATTACCTATATTAACGCCCGAGGGGACATAATTTCAAATAGAGGAAAGACAGTTGTGTGGAAATTTGCCTTTAGCCAGCAGATGGTTAATTGCTGGAACAATCTTTCATCTGTTGTTGTAGAAGTTGACAGCTTAAATAAATTTAGACAAACAATTTCAAGTGAATTGATGGGTGAAATGGGAAGGTTTTTTTTTTTTTCGCTGTTGCTGTGTAAGCTTGCTTTCTTTTTCATCATATGCCTCTACTAATGCTAATGCTAAACGTCTGGCCTCCACTTCCCCACAGAATTTATAATGTGTGAATGTAGATGCAAAATACTCATTCAGTTTGCCAGCTACCTCAACAGGATCATCAACAGTCGAACCATCAATATCAAGTGGACCAATGTGTTTCATTCCCTTCCTTCTTTACATAAGTAAAGAAGTCTTTACTGTTTTTCTTTGCATCCTTTGCCATAGATATCTTGTAATCTGCCTTCGCTTGCCTAACCTCCTTTGTGATTTGATTACCGTCTAGCTTATATCTACCACAAGCTTCTCTGTCACCTGATAATTTATTTGTATCCCATACATTTTTCTTTTCTGCCACAAGTCTCATTAGTTCATCTGACATCCATATAGGCCTAAACCTAGTACAATATTTCTTAATTCGTATGAAACGCCTATGAGCTTCCAAGATTAATTCTTTGAATACTTCCCATTTAGAATTTGCTGTTGTTAACATCATCAGTTGGACCCACTTTATGAATTTCGGCCTGGAAAGATTGTGCAAGGCTCAAGGGGTAGAATTTTTTTCAGCCCGGACTGTACTTGTTAACAGGAGAGATTGCTTCTACAGGGATGGGATACACTTAAATAGAAAGGGTGCAAGAATATTTGCTGATGCTATCGAGGCAGTGTTAGGTGGGTCGGAAAACTGCTAGCTTGGGGGGATACAAAGACGAATGGATTAACAGTAGCCACTGGCAGAGGTGAAAGAGATTCTTGCACTGCTTCTATTGGAATGAGCAGAAGCCTGAAAAACAAGATTCAGGATTTTTCAGAGACTGCTGGGAGTCTTTGCGGTACAAGTAAACACATGGGTTGTGTTAGGGTAGCTAAGAATAGAAATAGGTGCATGTATACTTGCGTGTACACCAATGCTAGGAGTTTAGTAAATAAATTTGATGAATTTGAGGTATTGCTCAAAACATCAAAGGCAGATATTGTTGGGATATCAGAGACTTGGTGTCACACAGAAATAAGGAATGCAGAACTGGAATTTGGGGAGTACAACATCTACAGAAAGGATAGACTGGATAGGAAGGGAGGAGGGATTATGCTATTAGTTAAGAAATACATAAAATCCAAGGAAGTGAAGCCAGTGGACATCGCTGGACAGTGCAGTGTCGAGTCAGTTTGGTGTGACATAAGCATTGGGAGATCAAAATTGAGAGTAGGAGTGTGCTATAGGCCTAATGACTCTGATGAGTATAATAAGAAACTGTACAGGGAAATAGAGTGGGCCAGTAAATCAGAGAGTCTTATAATGGGAGATTTTAATTTCCCAGATATTGACTGGAATTTGGGGGCTGGTCACTCACACACTAGCAAGGCTTTTGTGGATTTATTGGACGATTGTTTTCTACATCAGCATGTTCGGGAGGCAACTAGAGGGAGGAATACTCTTGATTTGATTATCAGCAGTAATTCTTCATGCATTAAGAATCTGCAGATAAATGAACCACTAGGTGGCAGTGATCACAGTGTGCTGAAGTGGGATTTACTCAAAGAGGTAACTACCATTAGGGGTAAAGGGAAGGGTTATTGCTTTCGTAAAGGCGACTACGATGGACTGAGACAGTATTTAAATTCTATACAGTGGGACCAACTGATGATGTTACCAACAGCAAATTCAAAATGGGAAGCATTCAAAGAAATTATCTTGGAAGCTACTAGGCTTTACATACCAACTAAGAAATATTGTTCAAGGTTTAGGCCTAAATGGATGTCAAATGAACTGATGAGGCATATGGCAGAGAAGAAACATGCATGGGATACATACAAATTAACACATGACACACAAGCCTATGATAGATACAAGTTGATCTGTAACCAAGTTACAAAGGAGGTTAGGCAGGCGAAGGCAGAGTACGAGAAATCTTTGGCAAGTGATGCAAAGAAAAACAGCAAAGAGTTCTTTACTTATGTAAACTCTAGAAGGAAGGGGATGAATCAGATTGGTCCACTTGATATCGATGGGTCAACTGTTGATGATCCTGCTCAGGTAGCTAACAAACTAAATGAATATTTTGCATCGACATTCACATATGAGGAGTTATTTAGTGAGGGGAAAGCCAGAGGTGTATTCAACTCTAGCAGTAAGCTAGAGAATCTTGTAATAACTGAGAGTAAAGTGGAGGAGAAACTGTTGAAGATAAACACAAGAAAGGCACCAGGGGTGGATGGGATCTATCCAGTTATATTAAAGGAGGCAGCAGAGGAAGTAAGCAAACCCTTAGCCATAATTATGAGAGCTTCCTTGGACTCAGGGGAGGTACCCGCAGACTGGAGATGTGCAAATGTGACCCCAATTCATAAAGGAGGATCAAAGGCTGACACAAGCAATTATAGACCTGTGAGTTTAACTTCTGTTCCAGGAAAATTAATGGAGGCACTAGTTAAAGAAGCACTGCAGGATCATTTAGACAAGACTTCAGTTATAGCTCGGACACAGCATGGTTTTGTTAAGGGGAAGTCTTGCCTGACCAATTTGATTGGATACTATGATGCAGTCACAAAGGAACTGGATGCAGGGAATAACTTTGATATTATATACTTGGATCTTAGAAAGGCTTTTGATACTGTTGCACATGGAAGACTGCTGCACAAATTGGAGCAGTGTGACATTGGAGGCAAATTGCTGCTGTGGATAAAGGGTGGCTGAGGGGGAGAAGACAGAGAGTGGTAATCAATGGACACTGCTCATCGTGGACTAATGTTATTAGTGGAGTCCCTCAGGGCTCAGTGTTGGGTCCATTATTGTTTTCTGTATTCATAAATGATATTGATGATGGTATATCAAGCTTAATGTCGAAGTTTGCAGACGATACAAAGGTAGGCAGGGTTGTCAAGGACACTACTGACACTATGCTGCTGCAACAGGATCTGGAAAGGTTGAGCAGATGGGCTGAGAGGTGGGAAATGAAGTTTAACATTGACAAATGTAAAGTACTACACATGGGAAACAGCAACCCCAGAGCAACGTATCAACTCTGTGGTACTACACTGACAGTGGTAGAAAATGAAAGGGACCTGGGGGTGGTTGTGCAGGCAGATATGAAGTTCTCTGAGCAGTGCAGACGGGCTGCAAGAGTAGCTCATGGTGTATTGTCAATGATATATAGGAATTTTTCTAGCAGGGATAAGGAGGTGATTATTCCCTTGTATAAGGCAATGGTCAGGCCACACCTAGAGTACTGTATACAGGTCTGGAGGCCTCATTTCAAGAAGGATGTAGAGCTTCTGGAACGAGTACAGAGAAGAGCAACAAGATCAGTGAATGGAACAAAGGGGTGCTCTTACGAAGAAAGGCTTAAGTTTTGCAAATTACAGTGTCTGGAGACTAGGCACCAGCAAGGTGATCTGATAGAGGTGTATAAAGCATTGAATGGTTTGAGCATGCTCAATGCTGATGGGATTCTTCCTCTCGCTCAGAATAATCACCTGAGAGGGCATAAATTCAAATTGAGGAAAGACAGATGTAGGATAGATGTGCGGAAATTTGCCTTTAGCCAGCGAGTGGTTGGTTGGTGGAACAGACTTCCATCCCATGTCGTGGAAGTTGATAGCCTAAATAAGTTTAAGGCTCAGCTGGACAGGTATTTTGAACGAACAGAGGGGTGAAGTGGGTTTTTTTTTTTTTTTTTGGCTGATGCTGCATAAGCTTGCTTTCTTGCATCAAATGCCTCTACTAATGCTAATGCTAATTTAAAACTGTCTGAGACCACTGTAGTCACCTTTACGAAAGCAAAAACCCTTCCTTTTACCCCTGATGGTAGTTACATCATTCTGTGATCCCTGCCACCCAGTGGTTCCTTTATCTGAAGATTCTTAATGCATGAATAATCACTGCTAATAATCAAATCAAGAGTATTATTCCCTCTGTTTGCCTCTCGAACTTGCTGCTGCTGCTATAGAAAACAATCATCCTATGAATCTACAAAAGTCTTGCTAGTGTGTGAGTGACCCATCCACAAGTTCCATTCAATATCTGAGAAGTTAAAATCCCCCATTATAAGACATTTTGGTTTACTGGCATACTATTTCTCTGTACAGTTGTTCGTTGTACTCATTAGAATCATTAGGCCTATAACACACTTCTACTCTCATTTTTGCTTTCCTAGTGCTTATGTCACACTAAACTGACTCAGTGTTGCACTGTCCACCCATGGGAACTGGATGCATTGCCTTAGGTTTTATGTGTTTCTTAACTAACAGCCTAATCCCTCCTTCTTTCCTATGCTGTCTATCCTTTCTGTACATATTGTACTCCCCTAAATTCCTATTCTGCATTCCTTAAATCATTGTGACACTGTGTCTCTGATATCCCATATTCCAACAATATCCACCTTTGTGTTTTGACCAGCAGTTCAAATATATCAAATTTATTTATATTTTCATCTCTCTTTTGAAAAGTAGTCATAGTCTGATGCTTGGTTGATTTGTGTATGGGTTTATTTGCCTTTACTGCTTGTGGATCTGAATGGGAACATTTCTGTTTTTGCTTTTCCCATTCAGATTCTTTAGCCTCAAGGTTTTCTTTTAAGACCTCAATTTCTATATGTATATTTGTGACGATTTGCTCTAGTGTTGTCCAATATATATTTTTTTCCCCTTTCTGTTGTCGTAATCCTTGTTTGAGTAGCTATAAGTTCCTCTAATTGAAGGTAATCACTAATTACTTTGTGCAGGGAAGAGCCAGCTTCTTGGGAAGACTTTTCAGAATTCTCTGTAATTGTTTCTGTCATTGGCATTAGCATATGATGTAAGAAAGCAAGCTTATATAGCATCAGCCAAAAAAAAAAAAAAAAACCTCTTCCCATTTCACCCATCCATTCACTCCAAATGTTTGTCTAGTTGGAAGAGTAGAGGGCAATGTCATTATACTCCCAGTGATCAGATGCCTCCTAGAATTATCTAAATTCAAACAAGTGGACTATCTAGCTGGTGGCCTGTGAAAACTGTTTAAAGGACTGGTTCCTTAAAATGTAAGGACGATTGTACGTTGCTTCAATTCCCATCATATCCTGAAAAGACCATATTGCATGATGGAAGAGATTAGGATTGCTGTAGCTTTGCTCTGGAGACTAAAATGGCTTTCACCACTCCAAGCCTCCAATAAGCAAAGTAATGGTGTATTGGTTACACTGGTTGAACAAGAGTAATGTACCATCTAGTGTATTTCCTGGTGACCCAGGAAATACACTCAAAATCACATGTGAAAGTCATACTGATTGCATTTTTTTGAAGAGTGAACGATGTTATCAAATTTTGTTCTGTGATATGTTGCTATTTCTATTTGCTACAAAGAAATTTTAAAATGTTTGAGAGATGCAATCCTCCATAAATGACTCAGAAATGGTGAAATGGGCCCCTTCACCATTTCAGTTTTTCATATCCAGTTTATAAATATAATTTACAAAAAAGTACTTTTTCACTATTACATATTTTATTATTTTTTTTTATGTGATCTTTGTACTTTATCACAGATTTTGTGATCTACCCAGATTTTGCTGTGACCCATAGGTTGATGCTATACAGGGTAATTTTAAATTACTGTTGGGGTTTCCATGGCCTATAATTTTCAAACTGGAAACAACAAAATAAAACTGCTTACGGAATATGAAAGTGTAACTCAAAAAGTTTTATTTGGCCACTCTGTACTCTCTGCATTGATGTCTGGGAGATATTGACAGCATTACTTCAAAATGGTGACTGTTCAAGAGAAGGCAATGTGCGTTCTTTGGTTTTTCTAAACAAAGTCTGTTATCGCAATGCAGCGTCATTACAGAACTCAATATGGAAAAGATCCACCTTCAGATAATGCTATCTGATGGTGGTTAAAGCAATTTCAAGAGACTGGTAGTGTTCTGCACCGAAAAGGAGAGGGAAGACCGAACACTTCCCAGGAAGATGTTGATTGAATCCAACAAGCGTTTTCTCAAAGCCCACAAAAATCAACTAGACAAGCTTCTTTGCAGTTAGATATACCACAAACGACTGTTTGGAGGGTTGTTATAGCCACCTTCACCTCCATGCCTACAAACTTGTAGGCATGGAGGTGAAGCTTTAAAGCCTGCACAAGATTGTGCAGGCTTTAAAGCTGAACGACCCTACCATTTCCAATTTGCCCAAAACATTTTGTCAAACATCGAAGCTGATGAAATTACCTTCGGAGATGGAGATTTAGGGATGAAGCAATGTTTTTACATATCAGGGAGGGTAAATCATCATAACTGCAGAATATGGGGATCAGAAAACCCTCATGCCATTTCAGAATTTGAAAGATAATCCAAAGGTCAATATCTGGTGTGTCTTGTCATGTTCGGAAGTTTTGGGGCCCTTTTTCTTTGCGGAAAAAACAGTGACAGCGGTGACATATCTGGACATGCTACAGCTGTATCTGTTACCCCAGTTGGAAAATCATCAGCCAAGTGTGGTGCATCGCGACATTGGGCTCTTATTGTCTGAGAATTTATGGACATGCATTTTCCTGGGTGCTGGGTTTGGCATGGTGGACTGATTCCATAGCCCTCGTGCTCGCCCGATCTTATGCCGCTTAATTTCTTCCTGTGGGGATACATGAAGGACACTGTGTACAAGACTCCTGTGACCTCCCTTGATGAACTGAAGCTCAGAATTGTTACTGCAATCAAAACAGTTACACCGCAAATGTTGGAGAAGATTTGGAGGGAAATTGAATATCATTTAGACATCTTACATGCCATGAAAGATGTGCATGTTGAAGCTGTTTAGCATTCTGCAGTATTGATTCTATGGGTAATAAAACTTTTTGAGTTACACTTTCATATTCTGTAAGCAGTTTTATTTTGTTGTTTCCAGTTAGAAAATTATAGGCCACGGAAACCACGACAATAATTTAGAATCGCCCTATAGATCGCCAATGTAGTTGTCCACCACACAGATAATATACTGGCAATAGAACAACCAGTTGTATTGCCAATATAAACTTTTAAAAATATTGCTTTCACTGTAGATTGCCATCACATATTACCATCACTGTAGTTTCACCTCAGAATTTTTATGTTTAGAATTTGGTGGTCACGTGAAACTTTCTACTCATGTAAATGAAACAGTGTTATCCTCAAACTTCCTTCTGCTAACATGAAAAAATTTACAGAGCTTCGTCCGAAGATTTTTCAATTCAACAACGTTTATTTTTAAATGCTAAATTGCTGATAGACATTTCTAATGCTTGGACCTTTGAGCAACACAAACATTTAGAATTCATGTTGATGGAACAAACACAACTTTCTCAATAAAGTTCGATATGCTGTTTTCTTCCCATTTTGCTCTGTCCTTACATTGGCAGAAATGTGTTTTTATCTCACCGTTAAATTATTTTTAATAGGCAATCCATATAGCCAGAGTGCACATTGCCTTTTATGGGGCAGTTTTTAATTTTCTAGCTGTTTCTAGTTCATATCCCAATATTTAAATCCCATTTTGAAACTAATTCCAAGGTCATTGTATGGCTTCATACATGAATCTAAAATCTTGTAATAAGAATTTTATTCCTATGTGCAAATCAAATCAAATTGGCTATAAGTTTTATTCCTATGCACAAAGAAAATAAAATTGATTCTTGTCAAAAGAACTAATTCTCATTCTTTGTACACCTAGCTGTGGAACATAAATTGCATTTATTAGCCCTTGTGTTATGGATAACTGCATGAATTACATCTCTGAAAACAAATAACATTTAATTTGGTAATTTACACTGAATTAGCAACACCTACCTGATTACTTTATGGGGCCACCTTTTGCTCATAATACAGCCCATATATGTTTTAGTCATAGGATGCTTCAATAACATCTGGTGTACTCCACAGGGTGTTATGAGGCATCCTAGGGTAGCGCTACCCATGTGTTGCATAATGTGTCTAGTAATTCCTATACATTGTCAAGTGGATGGTCATTGCATCAAATTTTCTTTTCCACTAGCTCCCAAACATGCTCACTTGGGTTGAATAGATGAGTTGGGTGGGCAGAGTATTCATTGCCATGTTCCTGTAACCAGCTGGCAACGTGCCATGCCTTGTGGCATGACATGTCTTGTTGATAGATGCTGCAGTTGTCCAGATACACCGTCATCACAAAGGGATGTACTTGATGATAGAAAGGTAGGTGTTCCTTTCAAGTTCAATAGTCTTAGATGCTGATGTGCCATAAAACTCCTAATAACCAACCAGCCAATCAACCAACCTTTCAAGCTATTGATTAATGATGACCAGAGGATCCAGAGCATGCGACAAAAACAGACCAGAAATCATAATGCTGTTGCCTCCAGCCTGTTGAATACCAAAAGTGCATCCAGGTGTCAAGGCTCATGTTGCATTTCTCCAAATGCAGATGCAACCATCATCACAACAGAGTTGGAAATGGGAGTTCATCAGATCAGGCAACAGAATTCCACATCTGGTTCAGTGTTGGTACTCACATGTCCATGCAAGGTGCAGTTTCTTGTGTCTTGTAGTGAACATGGGTACCTGTGACAGCCATCGACTGCTGTAGCCTGTATGAGCTAATTTCTGGCACATAGTCCATCTGGATGGCAGAGTTGAGGGAACCCTCCCCCAGTGCTGCTTTACAAAAAAAGACAAAAGTCCATGTGGATATTGGTCTTGCCATTCCTGCATTGAGCTGGGTGGTTAGCTGGGCCACTGTGCTGCATCGCTGCCATGTTAAGAGACACATGCTCACTACAGGTGTTGACCATATGTGGCTGTTCCATGTGTGACCTTTGGCTGTTTTTTGACTTTTGCTTTTGAACCTACCATCAAGGCACAGTTTCTTGTGTCTTGCAGTTTCATGTGTCATAAACATATGATTGGCTAAATGCTCTCATTCTGTGGTGGTGGTGGTGGTGCCAGATGTGCAGGTGTCAATGTCAAGACACTAGCACCTGCACATCTGGCACGACCACTTCCACCTTCCACCTTTACCCAGTGGGGTCTTGACACTGGCACCTGTACATCTTGGCCCCCATTATCATTCCATATTCGAAGTCACAAAAAATATTCTTGACATTGACCCAACTTTCCTCGCAGACACTCAAAAACTGATCGGCACGTTTATTAACTACAATATTATATCAGCCATTCCTGACTTTGGACCTTCACCAGCATTGCATACCTAGTCCATTCCTACACAAGGTGTTACTAATGCAAAGCCAATTCAGTAGATATATTAATAGAGACCTATTGACATGTTGTGCTATCCATCTTATTTGCCTCATTTGGCACCGTGCAACTTGTGTCTATTCCGAAAATTAAAATAGAACATGAAAGGAAAATGACTTGAGTTTGAGGCCAGCAAAATAAAATCAAATGCCACTTATTGAACAAGCATATCACCAAATAAAATTACATATAGAATGATTTCATGGACAAGTAGGTATAGCAAAAAAATTGACCCAGCCCATTGAGTGCATAGCAGGAAACAAAGGTAAACATATATTCCACCTTTACCCAAGAATTGAGTGCTGTTTTAGGTTTCCAATACTTCTGAGTTTTTGGATGAACTGCTGATGCTTTGTCACCACCAAGACCAACAAGTTAGTTAATATGTAAAGTGTTGCATTCGAGGTGTTTTAGATTTTTTTCCCTTAAATTTATTGAATTTTTTTTCTGTGATTTATCTTGTCAATTAATACTAAGATTTTAACTTGTTTATACTCTGGCATGATTACCAGGTAAGTGGAGTTTATAATAAATCAACAATGCAAATGTTAATCGCATTTAGCAGTCACAGGCTTGAACCTTCGGTCTACTCAAAGAGCATGTGCTACCGCACTCATGCTCCTGACCACTCGGCTACGTCACCTAATAAAATTTCTTCAAATAGGCCTCTGAGGTCGGGAATGTTCATGCTCACGATGACTGCACGATCATACACCAACCGTTATAAACTTTTATTAAATAAAATAAATTAGAGTTGTTAAGATAATAATAATTAAATGAAATAAAATAAATAGTACAATTACACCAGATAAAACTGATAAAATAAGATACCTGTCCATATAATAAAAACCTAATAAAACTCCATAATTTTACATTTTCTAAACTTAGCCATTCAGTTTACAACTGAATAATATTTATTTCTCTTCTCCCATATACTCTTTTATTTAAGTCTCTTTTCTCTCTCTATGTATCTGTGTATTTCATCATGAGTTTAACCTAAAGATACACATGAAGCATGCGTGGATTGTTGCAAGCTAACAGTAGTGCATTAAAACTATATTTAATTTATGAATTTATTTATTATTATTATTTATTTATTTATTTTATTATTTTTTTTTTCAAATTATATGGAAAAAAGAAATTATAATTTCTGGATTTCTATTTGTCTGATTTTAATGAAATTTGGACTGGCTTGACAAATTTTTAAATGACCCAAATACTAAATTTCATGAAAATCTGTCCACTGGGAGCCTCTGTTACATGTGGATGGATGGACATGGTGAATACAATAAGCACATATGCATGTATATGTGCAAATATACCTAAAAAGGACAGCAGTCAAAATCACATGTGAAAGTCATACTGATTACTTTTTTGAAGAGTTTGGCATTTGCATGGATTTGGAAAAATTTAGAAGTCTTTGGCAGTATCAAGGCTATTGTCAAAATTGAGTATTGTTGGCAGGGTAGACTGTTTTTAATAATAATCTCTGATATGTAATCAGATGATGTATTTTTTTTGTAGCATAATTTTAATTTCATTTCAAGAGAAATTTAAAATACCTACAAGTGAATAAATTCTAAAATTTTCACAGAGTATAAAGATGAAGTATATGCTATGCTATTAAATGGATCCAAGTTTAATGAATATTGGATATACAGAAAAGAAGATATTCCAATTCAGTATTTCTATAAAGATAACCAAAGAGTGATGCCTTTATTGCTAGTTGCAAAAGAAGGGTGGGGTTTAGTCCATAGAAAGCCTTTAAATTTCTCCTCTTCCACATGTAAGTATAAGCTTTTTCATATTGTTAATATGAATAATACAACACAATTATTGTTATATTTGAGAATTCTGACATTATTATGTCAATTATCAGCTGTTTATTCTTATACAAGGTGTGGTAATAAAGTTTCCAGATTGGTGCTGTTGCAGTTATGTTCAGTGACTTGAAAATAAAATGAAGTGGTATATTGTAGCTCAAACTTCCTCCAAAACATGGTGTTACTGAGATTGTCCAATAGGCTGACAGGTTGCAAATAAAAACTAGTTTTTTTTAGTAGTGTTAACATTCCGCTTCACGATTTTGCAAAGCAGAAACAAATGAATATCGAATTTTGTTTTAAACTGGGAAAACTTGTAATAGAAATGAATGAAATGTTAAAAACTATTCATGGTGATGAAATGTTAAGTTGTACCAGTGTGTTTGAATGGTAAGTGGTTCAAAGGTGGAAGATGAGGATGTTTGGAATGACCCAAGAAGTGGGCATTCATCAACCTCTCTAAGTGAGGACAGAGCCGCAAAAGTTTGGGAAATTGTGGCAAGAAATCATTTGACCCTCAGAATTATGGCTGATGAGTTGGATATGAATAAGGAGACAATTCCTCAAATTCTGCATGAAGATTTAGGGAAAAGAAAGGTCTGAGTGCAAAATTTGTGCTGCACAGCCTCATGGATGAGCAGAAGCAAAGAAGAGTGTGTCATCACAGGAACACTTCATCTAGACTTCTCAAGACAATCCTAATTTCCTCGACTGTATTGTCACTGGAAATGATTGTTGGGTTTTTCAGTACAACCCAGAGATGAAGTGTCAGAGCATGCAGTGGACTTAAAAACCATCACCAAGACCCAGAAACATTTGTTTACAAAAGTACAAGATCAAAATGATGCTTATCGTGTTTTTCTACAAACAGGGTGTGATTCACAAGGAATTTGTAACTGAAGGGGAGGGAGAGTCAGTGTTGTATTCTTTGTACAGGTACTTCAAAGACCATTGAAGTGAATATTCCAGGTGAGGCTGCAGTTTTGAGAGAAAGGCAGCTGGTTCTCATTGCATAACAATGCCCCCTATGTGCACTTGTTGTGAAGACATTTCTGATGAAACATGGCATGTAGAGATCAATCATCCTTCTTACTCTTCCAATCTAGCACTAGTGGACTGCTTCCCCTCTCCTAAGGTGAAAACTGCCATCAAAGAAAGATTTCAGCATGTTGAGGTTATAAAGAAAAACGTAACTGCTGAAATGAACATAATCTCGTTGGATGCCTTCGTTGATTCTTTTCAGAAACTTTTAGAATAGTGTATAAGTACATTCATCAGGTGGTGATTACACTGAATAAAAATAAAACCATTTTTGAGCTCCTTCACTTTGTGTTCTTTTTATGCACCAGCTTGGGAGCTTTATTGCCACACGTATATCCTGATTTTCCAGTTACCACCACAACACAGATTTCTTTGCACTCTTTATCTAACTGAATTAGTTATATGCTACTTTATATCACTTATCCAAAGTTTATTATTGTTTTTCAATTTGCTTCTGTATTAAAGTTTCTTATGTTTGTTTTGAGAAACTTGAATAAAGATGTCTGTGGAGACTGATTTGCTCACTAATGAATAACAGCAGAAAATGGGCAAATTTTCTAATGGTATTCATTAGTGAGAAAATCATAGCTATCAGATATCTTTGATAGCTATCAAAATTGTTTCAATTTTGATAGCTACCGAAAGTGATATCAAGAGTGCTAATTTATTGTTATAATCACACAGATCACCTTGAAAGAAATTGAATGGACTGCTGCTTGCCAAAGCCTTATCTGTGTATACAAGTAAATTGATGGAAAACATTTCTGGTTGTTTACAATACAGTTGTCATAAAAAAAGTTGGCAAGGACAATGTTCTAAATCATTTTAAAAGTGGAATGATAGTGGAGGGGTGGGACTCAGTGATTACAGTATCAACAAAGTAGCAGTTAGCATTAATAGAGGCATATGATGCAAGAAAGCAAACTTATGCAGCATCAGCCAAAAAAAAATAAATAAAATAACGCTCCCATTTCACTCCTCCGTTTATTCCAAATACCTGTCCAACTCAGCCTTAAATTTATTTAGGCTATCAACTTCCACAACAAAGAATAGAAGTCTGTTCCACCAACCAACTACCCGCTGGCCAAAGGCAAACTTCCGCACACCTATCCTATATCTGTCTTCCCTCAATTTGAATTTATGCCCTCTCAGGTGATTATTCTGAGCAAGAGGAAGAATCCCATCAGCATTGAGAATGCTCAAACCATTCATGGCTTAATACACCTCAATCAGATCACCTTGCAGGTGCCTAGTCTCCAGACACTGTAATTTTCAAAACTTAAGCCTTTCTTCATAAGAGCAACCCTTTGTTCCATTCACTAATCTTGTTGCCCTTCTCTATCCTTCTTAAAATGAGGCCTCCAGACCTGTATACAGTAATCAAGGTGTGGTCTGACCATTGCCTTATACAAGGGGATAATCACCTCCTTATCCCTGCTAGAAAAATTCCTATATATCATTGACAATACACCATGAGCTACTCTTGCAGACCATCTACACTGCTCAGAAAACTTCATATCTGCCTGCACAATTACCCCCAGGTCCTTTTCGTTCTCTACCACTGTCAGTGTAGTATCACACAGTTGATACGTTACTCTGGGGGTTACTGTTTCCCATATGTAGTACTTTACATTTGTCAATGTTAAACTTCATTTGCCACCTCTCGGCCCATCTGTTCAACTTTTATAGATCCTGTTGCAGTAGCATACTGTCATTATTGTCTTTAACAACCCTGCCAACCTTCGTATCATCTGCAAACTTGGACATTAAGCTTTATATACCATCATCAATATCATTTATAAATACAGAAAACAACAATGGACCCAACACCGAAGCCTTCACTGATTACCACTCTGTTTTCTCCCACTCGACCATCCCTTTATCAATAACAGCAATTTGCCTCCAATGCCACACTGCTCCGGTTTGTTCAGCAGTTGTCCATGTGCAACAGTACAAAAGCCTTTCTAAGATCCAAATATATGATATCAAAGTTATTCCCTGCATCCAGTTCGTGACTGCATCATAGTATCCAATCAAATTGGTCAGGCAAGACCTCCTCTTAACAAAACCATGCTGTCTGTGAGCTATAACTGAAGTCTTGTCTGGATGATCTTGCAGTGCTTCTTTAACCAGTGCATCCATTAATTTTTCTGGAACAAACTTATGTCACCCCTTGATCCTCCTTTGTGAATTGGGGTCACATTTGCAAATCTCCAGTCCACGGGGACCTCCCCCGAGTCCAAGGAAGCCGTTATAATTATGGCTAAGCGTTTGCTTACTTCCTTTGCTGTCTCCTTTAATATAACTGGATAGATCCCATCCACCCCGGGTTCCCTTTTTATGTTTATCTTCAACAATTTCTCCTCCACTTTCCTCTCAGTTATTACAAAATCATCTAGCTCACTACCAGAGTTTAATTCATCTCTGGCATTCCCCTCACTTAATAACTCCTCATGTGTGAATGTAGATGCAAAATACTCATTTAGTTTGTTAGCCACCTGAGCAGGATCATCAACAGTTGACCCATCAATATCAAGTGGACCAATCTGATTCATCCCTTTCCTTCTAGAGTTTACATAGGTAAAGAACTCTTTGCTGTTTTTCTTTGCATCCTTTGCCAAGGATTTCTCATAATCTGCCTTTGTCTGCCTAATCTCCTTTGTGACTTGGTTGCAGACCAGCTTATATCTATCATAGGCTTCCATGTCACAAAGGAAGCCAATGATAGAATTTGCTGTTCGTAACATCATCAGTTGGCCTCACCGTATAGAATTTAAATACTATCTCAGACCACCGTAGTTGCCTTTATGAAAGCAAAACCCCCTTTCCTTTACCCCTGTTGGTAGTTACCTCTTTGAGTAATTCCCACTTCAGCACACTGTGATCACTGTCATGTAGTGGTTCCTTTATCTGCAGATTCTTAATGCATGAAGAATCACTATTGATCATCAGGTCAAGAGTATTACTCCCTCTAGTTGCCTCCCAAACATGCTGTTGTAGAAAACAGTCATCCAATAAATCCACAAAAGCCTTGCTAGTGTGTGAGTGACCAGCCCCCAAATTCCAGTCAATATCTGGGAAATTAAAATCCCCCATTATAAGACTCTCTGATTTACTGGCCCACTCTATTTCCCTGTACAGTTTCTTATTATACTCATCAGAGTCATTAGGCCTATAGCACACTCCTACTCTCAATTTTGATCTCCCAATGCTTATGTCACACCAAACTGACTCGACACTGCACTGTACAGCGATGTCCACTGGCTTCACTTCCTTGGATTTTATGTATTTCTTAACTAATAGCATAACCCCTCCTCCCTTCCTATCCAGTCTATCCTTTCTGTAGACGTTGTACTCCCCAAATTCAAGTTCTGCATTCCTTATTTCTGTGTGACACCAAGTCTCTGATATCCCAACAATATCTGCCTTTGATGTTTTGAGCAATACCTCAAATTCATCAAATTTATTTACTAAACTCCTAGCATTGGTGTACACGCAAGTATACATGCACCTATTTCTATTCTTAGCTACCCTAACACAACCCATGTGTTTACTTGTACCGCAAAGACTCCCAGCAGTCTCTGAAAAATCCTGAATCTTGTTTTCCAGGCTGCTGCTCATTCCAATCAATGCAGTGTAAGAATCACTTTCACCTCTGCCAGTGGCTACTGTTAATCTATTAGTCCTTGTATCTTCCCACGCTAGCAGTTTTCCGACCCACCTAACACTGCCTCGATATCATCAGCAGTTGGAAGTTAGAGCACTGTTGCTTTATTGAAACAACAATATGCTTGCACCAATGTTTTGTAATGTATAAATAGCAGGCATGTTAGATCCATTTAGTGTTTTTTTTTTTTTTTTTTTTCCAAAATAGCACTGAGTGTGGCTAGTAATATATGCATTATTTTGTTAAAGTAGAAGAAAGAAAGAAAAAAAAAGTTGTTACTTACTTTGGTTATTCATATCCAGAATTCTGTATACTGAAAGCATTCTGCTAGTTTCTTGTACACATTTAATACAACTTTGCAATTTAGCAACAAAGTTGCTTCTTATTTGTTGAATGGTGTGAATAGCACATGTATAAAAGGATTGATAGGGAAATAAACATTACTGATTGGGACACTGTAAAAAGGATGGAGAGAAAGCTGCTTGAGCTAGAGTAAAATATGTTAGGAAGATTCAAAAGTTTCGGACTGACTTTGTGTCTTGAAATTGCAGTGAGTTGTGATTGTTGCAACATGTTTGGTGGAAAATTTCAACAGAAAGAAAATGTGAAAAAACAGCTCTCAGGGTATTAGTAGTGACAAATGATGCAAGAAAGCAAGCTTATATTAGCATCAGCCAAAAAAAAAAAAAAAAAAAAAAAACCTACACACTTCACCCATCCATATCCTCCAAGAATTTCCCTAGTTACTCCTTGAATTTATTCAAACCAACCGCTTCCACAACAGCAGATGAAAGCCTGTTTCAACAATCTACTACCCACTGGCTGAAGCAAACTTCTGCACATCTATCCTGCAACCATCCTTTCTCAACTTAAATTTATGCCCCCTCATGTGTAGTCTCAGAAAGAGGAAGAATGCCATTCACATTCAGCATACTGGGTACAATTAGAACACCCCACAGGTGCCTAGTCTCCAGATGCTGCAATTTGAAGAACTGAAGCTTTACTAGGTAAGAACACCCTTTTGTTCCCTTCCCCAATCTTGTTGTCCTTCTCCAATTGTTCCCTTCTCCAATCTTGTTTCAGCAGATATACATGCTCCCTAAAGTGACTTCTCCAGACCTGTATACAATATTGAAGATGCAGCTTAACCATGGCATTGTACAAAGGGATAATAGTTTCTGCATACCATTGACAAAACACCATGGGCTGTCCTGGCTGCATGTTTGCACTGCTCAAAGAATTTCATGTCTGACTGTACAATTACCCCTGGGTATTTTTCATTTTCTACTACCCTGAGTGTAGTACTGCACTGTTGATAAGTTACTCTGGGATTACTCTACCTATATGCAGTACCTTGCATTGTCAATGTTAAACTTCAACTCTCATTTCTCAGACCATCGACCTAATTTTCCTATATCTTGTTGCAGTAGCTCACCCTGATTACTGTCATTAACCACCTTACCAACCTTTGTATCACTGCAAATTTGGACATTAAGCCTGATATACCTTCATTAATATCATTAATAAATATTGAAAACAACAATGTGCCCAGCACTGAATCCTGGGGGGGCTCCACTGATAACATTAGTCTACAAAGAGTAGTGCCCATTGATAACCACTCTATTTCCTTTCAATTAACCATCCCTTTATCCATAGCAGTAACTTGCCCTTAAAGTCAAATTGCTCCAGTTTGTGCAACAGTATCAGAAGCCTTCTTGAAATCCAAGTATATGATATCAAAATTATTTTTTGCATCCAGTTCCTTGGTCACTGAATCATAGTAACTTCTCAGATTGGTTAGACAAGACTGCTCCCTTAACAAATCCATGCTGTGACAACAGTATAATTGCAAATAACTTGAAGACGTTTCAGTGGTTTGCAAAGTTTAAAGAGGGCCACTTAAGTATCCATCAGAGATTGCTTGCTCTATATCTGGCTACCTTTCAACTTCAAAAGCCAATGATTCAATTGTTTGCGATTTGTTCAGGTGTGGTCAACAGCTAATTGTGTAGTTGCTAGTAAACTGGTATTTTTAATGGTATGTGCCAATTAATTTTAGCACAAGCTTTGGGAATGCAATGCATTTTGCCCAAGTTTGTGCCTCACACACATCACAGATTGGCAGTGTCTCACTTGTCAGGATTTTCATCAACATGCTGCTGTTGCCTTACGTTTGTTTCCCTTGTTTCTTCCATTATTATTGGTGCTGAACCTTGGGTGTATGGAAGTTATTAACCCAGAAACAAAGGCTCATTCCTCTCAATGGAAGGTTTCTTCTTCTCCAAGGCTCAAAAAGGAAGACAGTCTCAATCAAATGTCAAGATTGTTGTTGTTGTTATTTGGTTTTTAGGAGCATTAGCAACTACGGCCATATTGCTCCCGGCATATGTGGTGGTCATTCCCTGACCTTTCCACATCCTCCGTATTTGGTGGTCACGGGCTCAAACCCCGGTCTAATCGAGTGTATGCTACGCACTGCTGCTCCTGCCCACCTGGCTACAGACGCGCCCTCAAGATTGTGTTTATTGTATTTTTTTTTTTTGATTCACAGCGCATTGTTCATTATGAATTTATCCTGTATGGTCAAACAGGAATACTACATGGCAGTCCTGTAGAATACCACAAAACAGTTTTATGCCAATTTCGTGACACTGTTCAGAGAGAACAGCCAGGAAAGTTGGGCTAAGGGAATTGGCACCTGCATCATTATATCCCTGCACACTTGCCACTTTCCATACAAGAATTTCTTGTAAAGAACTCGATTGCTGTGGTCCCCATCCACTAAACTCGCCAGATTTTGTTTCTCAACCCCTATTGAAATTATTCAGTTTGACACAGGAGCTATTAACAATTTCAACAAAGTCTGGGGAATGCTTCTAGAAGTTATAGAGGTTTTAGAATTGATTTTCAAGGAGACTTTAAGGAGATTCATCCGATAAGTTTTATCAATTCCCACATGTTAGTTCACTCTCTGAACTTTTTTTGAACACACTCTGTTCCCTGCAACCTTATCTGAGCACAAACAAATATGTCATGAAGTAAAACTCTCATTAGTCAGCAGCCGAAATACCACTGCATTATTTAGAAGCCTACCAGTGAGATCTTTATATGATTATGTATATTTGTTTTTGTTTTTTTTGTTAGGATTAAAGTCAGCATGAATAGTATAGTGGTTAATAGTAAAGAGAAGATAACCTCTCAATTCAGCAATGTTTTATTGCCTTCCTGATTCCCAGATCTGTTCCTACCAAATTTTTTTCCTTAGAGAATATTGCAGAATCATGTGTAAACTTTCCAAAACTAGAGATGAATTAAAAATCAAGATTAACAAAGCCTTTGTTACTATTCATAATGACACAATGCAGGCAGTAATAAACAGTTGTTTTGGTTCATTGAAGAATGGCATCAGTTTTAATAGACAAGATTTGAAAGTATAATATTTAAGAAGTAGACCTGTAAATATAGCTTAGAATTTGGTAAGACAACTCCCTTGTTTGTACTTCATTTTGATATCATAAATGAAAGGTTTTATTAGCCCATCTTTGTTTTAATGCAGAAATAGTGTTAGATGTGAATGGTACACCACATAAAAAACAACAATAATAATAATCTGTTTGAAATATCCAATGAATTATGCATTTCCTTTTTCAGTAGGAGAACATGGATATAATAACAGTCTTCTTTCCATGCATCCGATTTTTATTGCATCTGGACCTGCCTTTAAAAAAAATTATACAGCATCTCCATTCAATAATGTTGATTTATATCCATTGATGTGCTACCTGTTGCAAATAGGGCCTTACCCAACTGATGGTTTTCTTGCACATGTTTGGCAGTTATTAGAAAGTGAGCACTCTGTAATCTTTACTTCTTTGTGGTTCATTGGTAAGTGCACTATATATATTCCTTCTTTTCTCTCTCTCTCTCTCTCTCTCTCTCTTGCATTAATATTTAGCAGCTGGTATCAAAAATATTGAGCAGTGTTTTTAAAAAAAAAAGAAAAAAAAATACAACTACGTTAAATTAAGAATGTTTTAAAAGTTCTGCAAAAATCTTATTTTTGTTAATGAATTATCAGTAAGGTGGCTAGTCTATGTTGCATGAAGTATATGGAAGTGGGAACACAGAGAAACACTTAGCCTTGTCTCTGTAACATGTGACTGCAGTATTGCATTATACTGAAGTGGTGCAAAGATAATTAACAATGCTGTGAACTTTCAGAAGACACACGTAAGATTTTCTATGTATTGTAAAATATGGAAAAGGTAATACATTTGCTTTGTTTACTGTATATAGTTGTGATTTTTCAATTTCAAGTGATGGGAATTGCATTGTAATCAGATATTTACAAACAAATAAGCACAAGGAAATGTGCATGGAATGGAAGGAAATATAAGAGTAGATGTATCGTTTCACAGTGAAGTTGGTACTGCCATTCATACCAAATGTTTATTTGCATTGTTTGTCATAAAACATAATCTTCTGAGTTGTGCTAACCATGCAGGTACATTGTTCAGAAATATTTCACAATAGTGATTAGAAAAAAGTACATTTGTTAAAGAACATAAGCAGCTCTGTGAAACTGCATGGAGAGGGAAAGAAAAGGTAACTTTCTCTTAGTGCCAGCATTGGAAGTTGAATCAACATTGGGCATCTTCTGAATTTTTGTTAATGAATTAATGAGATTCCTTTACAAACTGTCTGGCACTATTGATAATGTTTGTCTGTTATGATATGTCTAAAAACTGTAGTGGCAAGGGTATTAAAGGAAGAGATTGAGCCACTTGTTAGTAAGAGACTGACTTTGTAATCTTATTAATTTTGTGTACTGAAAAGCAGAGGCTGCATGCCTTCCTCTGAAAGCGGATGAATATTGGACATGCAGTCTCTCCTTTTAAAGAAGCCATATGAGCACTTCCCAGAATCACCAAATTGAGTAAGTAATAAGTCACGAGTAAGAGTAAGTCGTGGGGTCTTGTCAATGATATTTAGGAATTGTGTGAGCAGGGATAAGGATGTGATTATCCCTTTGTATAAGGCAATGGTCAGGCCATACCTTGAGTACTGCATACAGGTCTGGAAGCCTCATTTTAAGAAGGATGTAGAGTTGCTAGAACAAGTATAGAGAAGGGCAACAAGACTGGTGAAGGGAACAAAGAGGGTGCTCTTATGAAGAAAGGCTTAAATTCTGCAAATTGCCGCTTTTGGAGACTAGGCACCTGTGAGGCGATCTGATTGAGGTCTATAAGGCCTTGAATGGTTTAAGCAGGCTCAATGCTGATGGGATTCTTGCTCAGATTACACACCTGAGGGGGGGGCATAGATTCAAACTGAGGAAAGACAGTTGTAGAATAGATGTGCAAAAGTTTGCCTTTAGCCAGCGAGTAGTTGATTGCTGGAACAAGCTTTCATCTGTTTTGGCGAAAGTTGATAGCTTAAATAAATTCAAGGCAGAACTTGACAAACATTTGGAATCAATGGATCAGGGCAAGGAAGCCTATGGCTTATGCTGCACCAGCAAAAAAAAAAAAAAAAAAAAATATATATATATATAATTTTTTATATATATATATATATATATATATATATAGATAAATAAAATAAATAATAAAAATAAAATAATAATAATAAGAAAATTAAAAAAAAAAAATAATTAATAAGTGAAAAGGAAATTATGGAGGACTATGATCCCAAAGACATATTCAACATCAGTGAAACAGGTATATTTTTTAAATGTTTGCTGAACAAGACACTGGCATCTAAAGGTGATAAATGTTTATGTGGTAAAAATAGTAAGGAGGGAATTAGTTTTGGTTGGTGCAAATATGGCTGGTAATGAAAACACTAAAGCTTTTGGTAATAGACAAAGTAAACAACCCCAATGATTCAAAGGAGTAAAGTCATTAGAGTTAGACTACAACTATAACAAAAAATCTTGGATGACAAGTGAACATTTTGAATATTGATTTTAAATTTTGATAGAAAGAAAACAGAAAAATCATGTTGATTGTTGACAGCTGCTCTGCCCACCTTCACTCAGTAATTTTGAAACTTACAAGTGTGAAGCTTTTTTTCTTCCCTCCGAATGAATACCTCGTCTAAACTGCAGCCAATGGACCAAGGCATTATCAAGAATTTGAAAATGCACTACTGAAGGTTAATACTGAAAAAAAATTATACTGAGAATTGAAACCAGCAAAAGATTTGCGGATATGCACATCAGAGTTGGCAAAAGTGTGGAGTCAAGATGTGATGGAAACAGCGATTAAGAATTGTTTTGCAATTAATAGCAATAAGAGGGATGAACTATTATAAGGTATTGAGCAACCTTGGGAAGAACTCCAAGCGAGAGGTTTGATCAGTGGAGAAATTGTTGACAAATTTTTAGGAGTTGATAATGATGTCATAGTAACTGAATATCCAAGTGACTCCAACATTTTGGAGAGTATTCAAAGAATTAGTGACAATATCGTCAGTGAGTTGGATGAAAATGAGGGCAACGAAGGCAATGAGAGCAATATTAAACCTTCCAAAAACATGAAATGTTGGCAGCATTTGAAACTTTGCGTCGAGGCCTTCAGTGTGAAGAAAATATGCCAGAAAATATATTTGAATGTTTAAAACAAATGAAAGCATTTTTGTGAACGATGTGCAGTAAATCCAATGTATAACAAAAATAACCAAATATTTTACGAAATAATTCTTAAAAGTGTACTAATATATTGTGCACATCATGTAAGTAGTCATTTCTTAATATGTATGTATGTATTAATAAATTAATTGTTTTAAAAGTTAGAAAATTTATTCATTCCCAGTTATTTATGATTAATTTCCCATCTTTTAGTATATTTCTGAGTATTGAATTACAGTATTTTTCTTTGTTGAAAAGGTCATATTTCTTTTATAACAAAATTTCTGTTTAATGAATTTTTTAAAGCAAACGATTGATTTCATTATAAAAAGAGGTCCAACTGTATTTGTACACATGCAACCATTTACTCATAATTGTAAGATTTTTACAAGGTAATTTTTAAGTATAAGATTCTAAAGTTTATTAATCCAGCAACAAAATATATTTGTATACATGCAACTATTTATTCATTAAGTATTATTGCCTCAACCAAAAAAACTGATTTAAATAATGTCTCGTGTGTATGGTTTGCATTACTGACACCAGACATCTGATCTTGCCCAGTGACACATTTATTTTATTTTATTCCATATATCATTCATACAAGCACCATTCATCTCGTATATGTGGTCTTGCTTTACCGGCACAAGATGTATGATTCGTGATCACGCCCAGTCAACTCATTATTATTCCATGTAATGTACAAGGTTGTTAAAATTAAAGTATCCCTATGTAGAGGGCTCTGGAGTGAGTGCTAAGGCTTGTACTGAAGAGAAATTTGGACAACAGGTACAATAAAGAATGCACTTGCCATTTATTGGAAAAAAAAATTTGTCACTGTATGGTGTGTGACTATCTTAGTTATGATTATGCAAATAACTTACGTTATTTGCACAACGTAAATAAATTCTTACGTTATAAAATCAAAGCAGCCTCTTCAAAATCATACAGTAGATGTTTGCCTGCACTACAGTAGCAATGCAGCTGTGGCTATCAGTGAAGTCTGGCATCAGAAGGCGTGGACCTATGACTGTGCTGTCTGCAAAATGATTGTGAAATTTGAAGCAACAGGACATCTTGGTGTACAACCAGGTAGAGGTTGAAAACGAGTGGACTCCACTCTTGTTGAAGATGTGGCTATGGCTGTTGTGGATTTATCAAGTCAATCTCCATGTGGTAGCACAAGTGTGTCAGCTGTTTCTTGTGAAGTGGACATGCCGTATTCCACTGTAAGGCTAGTAATGCATCAGGTGTTGCAGTACTATCCTTACAAGATGCACGTGCTACAGCAGCTAAAGCATTGTGATGCAGATATTCGTTTCACATATGCACTTCGGTTTCTGGCGCGAATGACAGTGGATATCACTTGGCCATGGAACATCCTTTGGAGTGACTAAGCCCACTTCTGCTTAAATGGACAAGTGAGTGCGTACAACTGTTACATTTGGGCAACAGAAAACCCTCGAGTTATGCAAGAGGTCCCATTGCATTCTCCAAAAGTGACAGTGTGGTGTAGATTTACGGCCACATTCATGATTGGACCATATTTTTTTGAACAGGTAACACCGACTGGACCCCACACCTTCTCTGTCACTGGACAGCAATATTATGAAATATTGGCAAATTTCGCAATACCAGAGCTGCAACAATGTGGGTGCCTTCAGGATACCATATTCATGCAAGATGGTGCCAACCCGATCACTGGACCTCACCCCATGCGACTTCTGGTTGTGGGGTTTTTTTAAGAACCAGGTGTATCGGAAGGAATGTCAAACTCTGGCAGATCTGAAGGACAGTATTAGACGTCGTGTGCTGACTATTCCAGTTGACATGTTTACGTTCTACTGTAGAAGATGCTGTTCTTCGAATGGAAACGGTTGTTGACCAAAATGGAACAATTTTGGTTAACAATTTGGTCAACGTTGAACAATTGTAACGCTGTTCAAGTGATTTGTATTGCCACAGTGCCATATAGTGACAAATTTTGTAACTAATTTTTTTTTCCAATAAATGGCAAGCACATTCTTTATTGTACCTGTTGTCCAAATTTCTCTTCAGTACGAGCCATAGAATTCGCTCCAGAGCCCTCTACATAGGGATACTTTAATTTTAACAACCCTGTATATGTACCACCATTCGCTATCCAGCTGATGAAGGGACACCTAGCCCCGAAAATAACTGTTATTTTATTTTACATCAGTTTTATGTATCTTTTGTTTTGTGTTATAATAAATGTTATTTAAATCAGTTTTTTCGGTTGAGGCAATAATACTTAATGAATGATTATGCTACCCAAAACTCGAGGCCTGTTCTCCAGTGCAACTATTTACTGTTCCACATATGTACAGTGTCCAGAGCCGTTACTAGCATGGATGGGAAATTGCACTCCCAGATAATATGAGAACTAACTTTATATTCTTCATTCATATACTGCTCACTTTCCTCCAACTAATTTTTTTCCCACTCTGGGCTGTTAGTTTACATGAGGGCAGGAGTATCTATTTCTACCCTAATTCCTTACCTAATTTTTCCTCCTGTTAGCTAAATTGCTATATCATTGCTTGAGACCACAGCGCATAACACGTACATAAAATCAGTATACAGTGGTGCTCAAAAAAATTGCATCGCTTACAATATTCACTGTATTTCTGTGAAATTGGGCAATATATATAATATATGTTTTGTAATAGCATTATCTAATTGCATCATCCACTCTAGAAAGCTCTCTTAGATGGTGTCACATGCCATACATGATTGCATGACCCTACTGGTAGTATGAATACAGTGCATATGTTGTGAACCCAGTATTCTGTGCTATTGCAAGGCTAAGTTTTCACAATAACCTCATATAGGAAAAAAGTTGCTGTTGTGTCGAGTATGTGTTATGCGCTTGTCATGGAAGGTTTCGTCGTTTGCTTTTAATTTATATGCTTATAAATTGATCTTATTATCATTTTTTTTTTTTTTTTTTATCTTTGCGTTTATTTTTTTTTCCCTTGATTCACAATATTTTTTCAGTAAAAGGTAAAACTGCAGTCATTATCAATTTATAAATTGATATGCTTACAAAAATGATAAATCTACTGTTTTGCACTGTAAAACAGACTTTTTCGAGTGTGTTAACGGAAGAAAGTGACTTTATTGTGGACAAGTTCTTTCTAACCCCTACAAAAATATGGCTACGAATAACAAGAGAAATGTGAAAATAGCAAAGAAGGTGATGACATTAGCAAATAAAATTTAGTAATTAGACAAAATTTTTAATGGCGAAAGTGTCTCCTCAGTGGCAAAACATTATAAAATCAATGAGTCAACGGTACGATCAATCAAAAAATTGGAAGAAAAAATCTGCCGTAGTGTCCGTGAAAACGCGCTAATTGCTTCAAAAATTTGCTCTGTAACTCGTGATGTTAAATTAGAAAAAATGGAAAAGGCTTTAAATCTGTGGATAGAAGACCGAACTCAAAATAAAATTCCGTTAAGTTCACTCATCATTCGTGAAAATGCAAAACTCCTTTATCAACACTTTAGCGAAACTGGTGATAGCACTGGTGGGATAAGTTTTTTTGCTAGCAAAGGTGCTGGTTTGAAAGATTTGTTTGAAATTTCTAATAAATATTACATTTAATATTAAATTGTTTCTTATTTTCATTTCGATGCCATATGCTTGCATTTCACTATGTACTGTCTATGTACATAGTCATATTATGAAGGTACATATAATACATACATAGACAAAATTTTAGACTAGTTTTTCTTATATATTTCATACTTTGGAACGGAACCCCTTTATTACTATGGGAGCCATAACTCAGTATTCGCGACATTTCTCAGGAACGTAACCCCCGTGAATAGCGGGGATTTACTGTATTGCTATCATTGTTTTCCTTCTGGAAAATAGATCCTGGGCATATTGACTGAGTGCCTTGTAGTCCTCTTGAGTGTCTAACAGTCTTGGTTCTTGATTGTCTGGTATATATTGGATTGCCGTTATTATGCATAGTCGTAGGTCGTCATACAGATGCCTAGCTTTAACAGGCCATGTCCTGCAAGGAGGATTGATAACTTTCATATCACTGATAGGTGCAATATGGTCTAAGCAGCCCTTGCGCCAAAAATAATAACAACAACCTGCAAGGAGGAAGGTAGTATTCTGACTGGGGTGAAACTGTGCTGGTGCTTTAGGGTAAAGGTTGGTGACAGTGGGGAGGAATCTTCTAGTCACTGCACCTTTTCCTTGTTGCTCTATCTCCTCTGCCAAATCTAGATGAGGTGGTTGGTGATTCTTCTCTTCTCACATTTGCAGTCATTGTTGATGTCAGTGGTGAGGTCATACATTGTAGCCGATGTGTTTCTAGCAAGATGGTAGAGCAGACTACAGCAGGTAGCCTTGAGATCTAGGGGAAGACCCCCCCCTGCCAGGACCTGGAGGGCAGCCGTGCTAGTCGTTCTAGTTGCTCTTGTCAGTGGTAAGGAGGATGGTCCTCTGAATGGTTTTGGGGATCCTTTTATTCACTTCTAGGCCCGCCCTCACGTACCAGACAGGGAACCATACGTGATGACAGGGATGAAGAGAGCTTTGTAGTAGAGGGACAGGGTAGTATGACTGAGTCCCCAATCCCTGCGGGTGACTCTAGCGATGAGGGCTGCATATCTTATCTTTTGTTTAATATATTCTAGGTGTGGCTTGAAATTTAATTTTCTGTCCAGGATTATTCCTAGGTATTTGATCTGTTTACGCAGCTTAACTGTTTTGTTCTCACTCTTAATTAATGGTCTCCTTAAGTCTAGTATACCTTTTAGCAGCACTGATTCTGTCTTGTCAAGTGCTAGTTTGAGCAAATGTAGCTTTGTCCAATGTAGCAGCTTTTGCAGGGTATCATTTGCTTGCATTTCTAGTGAGGATCTGCTGTCAGCCTTGATGGTCAAGACCAAGTCATCTGCATAGGCCTGGGCCTCCACACCACCCAGATCCATTGCGAGGAAGTCATCTAAGACAAAGTTCCACAGGGGCGGCCCCAGGACAGAACCCTGGGGGCAGCCCCTGCAGACTGGGCAACTGAGGCATTTATGTAGTGTGGTAACTTGCACTGCTCTATCAGCTAGGTACTCCTTCATGCAATTGTAAAGATTCAATGGAAGGTTGGTAGCTGTGAGTCTCGCCAAGACACTCGGCCACCAGAGGGTGTTGAACGTCCCTGTGAAATCCACTGCGATGATGAGGAAGTATTTCCTTTGACAATGGGTGGCTCTAGAGAGGAGGTTCTGTATTGCTTGCTTCAATAGTGGATTTGCCAGGAGTAAATCCGTATTGCTTTGTCATGTTAGGATTTACTTCATTATAATGCCTTGTGATTTTGGCGTGTAGCAGCCTTTTGTATATTTTACTAATGGTTAGTAGCAGGGCTATGGGTCTGTGGGAACTAGGTATCTCCGGTGGCCTTGTTAGGCTTTTTAGGAGCAGTTTTAAATTTGCCTTTTTCCACATAGTGTAAATTTACCTGCTTCCAGGCAGCAAATGATTGTTTTAGTAGTATTTCTGGTATATATTCCGTTGCTTCTTTTGCCATCTCCGGTTTGATTAGGTACAGTCCAGGGCATTTCTTGTTTTTCATATGGCTTGTTGCATCCTGAATTTCTTCTATCTAAGGTGAAGGGGTTCTATTTAGTCATTATTATAGCAATTATTTGCCTGACAGGTAGCCTGCTGCTCATCTGTTAGTGTAGTTGGTAGCTCCTGAAGGATGTTCCCAATCGACTCCTCCCAGGTTATGGTTAGGTTTCCTTATGCTGTTTTGGTGGCTGTCACGACTTCCCCCCTGGAGAGTTTGTGAGTGGTAATTTTGTATACTGCCCCCCCCCCCCCCCAAGGGTTGCTGTTTCCTGACCCTTGTACCAGCCTCAACTATGATTCTCTTTTCTTTTTCTTTTTCTGTTCAGTATAGTGATTTCTAGCGATTCTATATTGGTCCCCGAGTTCAGCGACTTCTTGTTGTGGCCAAGTCCTCCTAGCCCTCTGAAATTGTTTCCTTTTATGCTGTACTAATTTCCTCATTCGTGTGAGCTCTGGAGTCCACCAGGATGTGGCCCCTGCAGTGGGGGTTCTTCTCTTCATGGCTTTCTATGCTGTTTCAGTTATTATTTTTGTTATGTCCTTCTGGAGTCATTCTGGGTTTTCACTCCCGTATGCCTGCTTCCTCAGTCTGTGCCGGTATTGCTTGCCTGCTGTGTGTAGTGTCTCTCGGAAGGTGTCTCAGTTTGCCTTGCCGAGGGCAAATCTATTTAGCATGTGCCTGTCGGCAGTTGTTCTTGTCAGGTTGCTTTCTAATGTGAAGGTTATTGTATGATGGTCCAAGGTCATCCAGGTGTTTCTAACCATCGAATTTGTGATGTGGGTGTCTATGTTCCTTGTGGCTAATGTTGTGTTGATGATGTTTAGGTAGGTGGTAGACATCAGAGTGCCTGGCACATGGATGACTGGACCCAGGGCATACCAGCAGAAATGTTAGGTGGTAGACATCAGAGTGCCTGGCACATGGATGACTGGACCCAGGGCACACCAGCAGAAAATCACCCAAAGCATGACACCGCCGCCACCGGCTTGTTTTCGTCCCATAGTGCATCCAGACACCATCAGTTCCCCTGGTAAACGACGCATGCATACCCGGCCGTCCACACATGGTGCAACAGGAAACGTGATTCGTCGGACCAGACGACCATCTTCCAATCACTCAAGGTCCAGTTTTGATGCTCGTGTGCCCATACAATGGGCACACAAGTAACTGTGGTTAGCATGGTTACTCGGAGCGGCCTGCGGCTACACAGTCCCATTTTCAGCAGGGTTCGATGTACTGTGTGTTGTGACACATTACTCCTATCACCAGCATTCCAATTTCCGGCGAGTTGCACTACAGTCACCCTTCTGTTGCCACTTACCATCCGGGAGAGTCTTCGCTCATTTGATGTTTAGGTAGGTGGTAGACATCAATGAGCTGTGGTCGTCCAACACCTCGCCAGCTGTTCATGGGTTCCCCCTCCTTGGACCACTTTTGGTAGGTACTAACCACAGTTGACCGTGAGCATCCCACCATCTGTGCCATTTCAGATATGCTCTGACTCAGTCGTCTGGCCATTACAATTTGGCCTTTGTCAAACTCGCTTAAGTCTGCTGCTTTTCCCATCTGAAGAAAAAGAGTAACACTGATTAACGGATCTCAGCATCAGGTGTTTTTTATACCTTGTCCTGACCCGTGAAAGTGCCGTAGTTCACCTGCAGTTGCTTTGATTTGCATAACGACTCGCTAGTCATAATGTTTTGGCTCATTGGTGTATAGATGAAGGGCTGTATGGATGTTGTTTACAGATGTTGTTTATCTAAAAGTTCTAAAAACATTCACCAAACATTAAATGTATTTTTTAAATTATCTCAGTCTAATATTTTGTGTGTGAATGGTGAAACTCTGAGTAATCTGTTTCTTAGCAGTCAGATAATACCATGGTCTGACAAATTTTTTGATGTCTTTAGCATAGAAAAACTTGTGGCTCTGTGGTGAAATCTCCACCCTACACAGTCAGCTCTGATATGCTACTATGGTGATTGGCTAATTGAACCAACTCATTTGATAGCTTAGTGGTTTGCTATCACAGAGGAATTTTCTCTTGTCACTTGTTTGGAGAGGTCTGGATTTGAATCCTGCTGGAAACTGGAGGAATTGTTAAAGGTCTATTCAATCAGGAACTAGTTAGCTGATTTCATATGGAGGGAGTAGGGTTTCCCGTGTGAATTATTCCACGTTTCTCAGCCCATGTAACACTCAAATTGGCCTGTGAACACACACACTTGTACAGATAAAATACACTAGCACGTAAACCAAAAATTTATTCATTTTGAGATATGGTACATTTCCAAGAATTTCTTACACACAATAAATTGTAAATTATATTTTCTGGCAATGTTTAGAGAAAATGATCGATTCTGATGAAGAACCTGAGAATTAGCAAATTTATTTCTTGGTTGCTGTTGTAGAGTCTCAAGAAAAAGCAATAATGTTCTTTACGTTGTAAACTTTTTTTATGTGGTTGTTCTGGAATATAAACAGAAAATTTAATATGGTCAGTTATGCTGATGCTCTTTAAAAGCTGCAGCAACTGAGAACTAAATTTTCAAATCTCTGGTGGTTTGTCAGATTTGATAAATTACCTGAACTTCTCAAATATAGTAGTGTTAGATTTAGGAGGGTTGATTGTACCAAAAAAATCAAATAATGTAGACTAGAAATTAAATAAAGAATTTGTCTGATGCCTAATTGCATCAGTAACCACAGGGTCTTCACCAAAGAGGCATAACATTTCAATAACTCCTAACTTTGACTGAGCAGAATGGTGTAGGGTAAAATACACTTATTTAACTCCCTTTATTTGTTCTCTAAGTTAATGCACAATAAACATGTTACTTTTGATTCTCCAGTTAGTAGTTCCCACCTCTTATTACAGAGGTGGGAACAACTAACTGGTTCCATCATACCTATTGCACAAGCAATTAACCATCATCTTTTTGCTCGTTGTTTTTTTAAAAAACTTGCAATTTCAAGTGCTTTGTTGATCTTGAGATACAATGTGACCTCAAGATCAAATTCTGTTTTTATTTTTACTTGTGAAATTCATTTATAAATTTATTCACATCACTCACCATTGCCATTTTATCCATGCTTTGTTATTAGTATAAATAATTAATACTTTAACATTGGTAAAAAAAAAAATTACTTCACTGTAATCCATGTTTTATTTTTGTGTGCTCTGTCCTGTATGTTTATTACCACTATCAGTTTTTATATATATACTGCAATCAGTAATTTTACTATGCTATATAAACAAATAAACTACAACTGAAGTAAATAAATATACTCCAATTGTAGTTTGGTTAATTTTATGTTTCTAATACAGTGATCCCCTGTTTTATGATATAATACAGGGGTGGCCAACTTAATTTGTGATGTGATCTACTTTTTTTCTTCAAAATGCCGCAATCTACCATCGCAAAAATTTCATTGCACAAGTTAAAAAAGTTTATCAACACATATTGAAAAATGTTGTTTATAAATTTTAAAATTCAATACAATTTAGAATTCTTATACGTTATGTGAAGTTTTTGTCTTCATGTCATCTGCCAAGCTTTCAAAATCGGGGATGTACTGTAATAAGGCCAACCGTAAAGAATCTTCTGTTTGCAAGTCTGTAAGAGTAGATTCTTTGTATGTTTTAAATATGAAAAGGCCAATTCACGTAGATATGTGGAACCAAAACAGGAATTTAAAAGTTCACTACATTTTTTTTTACACTTGAGTACTCTTCCAGGCAAACATATTTCTATAAGTCTTTTTCTGATGATCTGGCTTTTAGGAAGATATTGTTTCGCAAAGTAATAATTTCATTTTCAAGTAATATTTTCTCCATGTGAAAAATCTCAGCGATATATATATATATATATATATATATATATATATATATATTTTTTTTTTTTTTTTTTTTTTGCAATTTGTTTCATATCTAAGTCAACATTAAATGGATAAAAAATATATTGAACAATGTCTTCAATTGTTTCAAAATCATCCAGAACTTTCTCAATTTCAGGAACATATTTCTCACTATTAAATTCAAAAACAGGATATTTTTGCAAATGATCTTGCATATTTGCAAAATGTTTGTGAATTTTTTTTCTTTGAGATCCTTAACCATTGCCAAAAATTGATATTTATATGCAGAAATACTGCGAATCGTCCACAATTTTATTATTGCCTTGTAATTCCAAATTCAGATCACTTAATTTACTGGTAAAATCTGCCGAAAAAGCCAGATCACACAACCACTCCATATCTTGTAGCTGCTGATAATCATCTTCCCTTTGATCAACAAATTTCTAAATCTCTGTAGAAACTTACTCCAAATCAGACGTCTCACATCTGTGTGTAATATCAGATCTGGTTCATTTTCATCAAGTTGCATTTTGAAAAGTCTCCTTTGAAGAGATTGTCCTCTGATGGAATTCACGATTTTGAAAGCGATGTCCATAACACTTTTAGTATTTAACCTTTTGCTGGCTAACACTTGTTGGTGGATGATACAGTGGTAACTCAAAAAATCTGGGAATTCATCATCCTTTTGGCACGATGCGATGAATCCGTTAAGATTCATCGCATTTTATTGATACGAGCTTAAATAGTGGTAATTTAATTTTTTCAATAAACTCTTTGAATGCGTTAAATATATCAAGACCTCTAGATAACTTCTTTTAACGAAACCTTACTCAGCAGTTCTTCTCTATTGGCAGAATCATAGAAAACCATATGAACAAAAACGAGCAATTGAGCTGTATCACTGACATCTGTAGATTCATCCAATCGTAAAGAAAAGGACACACTATTAGCAATATGAGCACGGAAAAAATTGCTCACATTTTTACTCATTTTTTTGATGCGTCTCATCACAGTATTTTGAGATAATTGTAGATCTTGAAGGGCACTTTTAATTTCATTTTTGTTCATAAAATTTTCAAAAAAGAGAATCTGTTATTTCTAAAAATGCGTCTTTGATGAATTGACCATCAGAAAATGGTTTGCTTTTTGCAAGAAAAGATGACTCACTTTAAATGAAACTATAGTTACTGCTTTAGATTGTAAATTAGGTGTCATGAAGAAATTTTGTTGTATGAATAATCTGGATTTAAGTTCTAATTTATTTTTTCTAAGGTCACTATTAGGCAGAAAATCTTATTGGTATTTGCCATGGAGTGCATTGAAATTTCCTTTTTTGGGTATAGCCACGGAAGCATTTCAAATCAAACAGCAACATTTTTCTTTCACCATTACAAAAAAGTATTCTAGTTCCCACTCTTGATGAAACTTTTACGTTTTACTCTTTTTTGTAGTATTCATTTTAAATCAAAAGGTATTAAATTAGCATATAAGTACTGTCCAGTTATTAAATCAGCAAAAGCAATGCTTACCAATTAAAACAATTTAAGTTGCACGAACCGAAAAAATATTCTGTCTGAACAGCTAATGTAGGATAATCGATGAAGAGGATTCCGGAATGAGGAAGTTGTTTCCAAAATAATCAGACAAACACGCCATTGTTTATTGCTCTGTTTGGTAAGAATCAGTTCTGAATGCCTTTGTGATATTTCTCTAAAGCTATTTCTGGAGTTCACGACAATAAAACAATTTGCAATTTTCGGTTTATTGGGCTTTTCTTTTAGTGCAATCTAATTATAAACGGTTAGTAAACTCAACATTATTGCATTTGCAATAATACCGACAGCTGGAATTCTGTGGGATTTTACTTTATTATGGTGAAATGTGTTTCTCCTTCAATGAAATCTTCAATCATGCAAAAAAAAACAAAAGTAAAATTTCAAAATCTGATCTTCATTCCTATTTTTGAAGCTTAGTAAAAAAAAAAAATAAAATAAAATAAATAAATAAAATAACGCGCAGGTAACGAAACCCACTGCACAATATAAAATTTTGGTAGTATACCTGACTGCGCAAATCGAGGGATGACTGTATATTTATTAGTCGTGATCGATTGAAATTAAAGTTGCGATCGACTCCGTTGGCCACTCGTGATATAATCCATTCCAGAGTTTTATGATGTAATCCATTCGTATAGTGTAAATATTGTAATGTGAACCTGATAATATATTGTTTTTTGGTAATTCATTCCAAGGCCTGGGAAGTTGAAATTTTTATTTAACTTTAATTTTCATTACCCACATAACTAAGCTATTTCCTTCCATACACATGGCTGAGATATTACAAATGCTGCTATTTGGCTGAAATGCCATCACTCCATTGACCCACATTACCCATGTGGTCCAGGCATCATAAAGTGATTTGATGGTATTGTGGTCCCCTCGTAAAGCGGGAGTCTACTGTATTGATATTTGAATAATTTATGCACTGTTTAAAATAAAAAAATGAATGTTCATTTTTTTGCTATTATGTTTTTTTTTTGTACAATTAGGTGGTGCTACTTCATTAGTTATTCTTGTTGGAGTAATAAGTGCCGTTATAATTATTACCAGAAGAAAGAAAAAGATTCATCACCAGTCTGACCTTGTTCATAAAACATTATCTGTAAGAACAGAATGGACACACTCAACCTTGGAAGAACAAGAATTTCTGATTGATAAAGACATTACGGAGGATCTATGATTTCTGACAAAACCAATCTAAGTGAGGACATTTTATATATACAGGGTGATTCAGGAGGAATATTAAATATTTTGGGAGGTTATAGTATTGATTATTCTGAGTAAAAAAGTTAATATATATAAGCATGTGTCCATTTCTCAATGGATACGGAGATACACTGTTTGAAACTGGCACACACAAAGCCATTATGAGAGGTATTAAAGAATGATAAATGACTTATTGTTTGTATTTACTGACTTTTTGAATGATACAAAACACAAATAATTGACAAATTTTTTAGTTCACAATAAATGTTCGAAAATCCCACTGCCAACCTCGATGCACTTGCAACTCTTGTGGTAATATGACGTGTTGTTCTTCTGAGGTCGTCTTAGCATTCATTTATGAGGGCAGCAATATCCAAAATGCGAGTGAGCAGTTTGTCTCTTGTATTTACCTTTTCTTTGTATATTCTTTTCTGGAGACCTTGGTGGCCAATGAATGGGACCACCACAGCTGCTCCATCGTTCAGGGAAAGTTTGATTTAGATATTGTATCACCAGACAGGTATAATGTGCAGGAGCTCTGTCATGCTGAAAGTACATACCAATTCTTGTAGTCAAGGGAACATCCTCTAATAGTAGTGGAAGTTCGTTTTGCATAAATTCTAGGTAAATGGGCCCAGTAAGATGATTTGTAACACAATAGGCCCAATAAACTGAATGTCGATAATACTGCGCCACACGTTTACAGAGAAGTGATGTTTAAAATTTGTTTCTACAGTGGCATGTGTCTGACCACTTATGAGAGTTACGGGTGTTTTTGATACCGTAACAGGTGAAAGTAGCTTCATTGCTGAACACTATTAATGGAATTAATTGGCGATTAGTATTTACTCTCTGACAAAATTCTAATCGCTGGGCGTCGTCTCCTGTTGAAGGTATTGCACCCGCTGTATGTGAAATGTATACAAGCTGTGCTCGCGTAGTGTTGGCCATACCCTTGTGTGTGGAACACCGATACATGTAGAAATTCTTTGTGTGCTAATAGTAGGACTACATTCTACCGACTGAAGAATGTGTTCTATTTCATCCACATTTTATTATTTATTTGCGTGTTCAGAAGAAATAAGAGCACTGGGAACTGTACCAGTCTGGTGTAAACACTAGTAAATGTTCTTGAATCTGGTATTCTGCGGTTAGGAAACCATTGACGGTATTCTCTACAAGTAGCAGTAACACTTCACCACAAAAACCATAGACAAACACCATATCGGCATATTACGCATGTGTGAAGATGTGTGGCATTCTTAACATACTTCTAACACCAAACAATGTCAGGTTATAACTGCTTCTTGGTCATATCTGATTCAGGGAACTGTGCACGTCAGTTTCAAACAGCTGTATCTCTATATCCTTTCAGAATTGGACACATGTTTATATGAACTTTTTTACTTGAAATAATCGATACTATAACCTCCAAAAATATTTACTATTCCTCCTGAATCACCCCGTGTACTGGGTCATTGAAAAAGGTCTCCCTGATTTCCCTTTTAATTGTGTTCGGAAATATTTGGCTTTGATCGATTGCTGTGATCGTAGCAGCAAACAGTGTGGTAACTCACTAAGTTTTATTTGACACCTCAACAATGACCTTGGCTGCACCGTGAGTGTGTGCAGAATGACTCCTACGTGCACTGCCTCAGTCAGTGTCAGTAAAATGGCCATGCAACAGAAAGCAGTGTGTGTTGTGGTACACTGAATTTTAATACTGACATACGGCAGTATAGACGTTGCACTGTTGTGATATATTTAAATTCAGTGTACCACAACACACATGCACTGCACTTTCTGTTGCACGGCCATCTTACTGACACTGACTGAGGTGGTGCATGTAGGAGTCATTCTGCACGCACACAGTGCAGCCAAGGTCATTGCTGAGGTGTCAAATAAAACTTAGTGAGTTACCACACTGTTTGCTGCTACGATCACAGCAATTGATCAAATATTTCCGAAGATAATTAAAAGGGAAATCACGGACACCTTTTTTGATGACCCTGCATATAAATATACATATGTCTACGCAGGATATTTCAAAACTCTATTGACAAATTTCACAAAGTGAACTCACAACAAAACAAGAAAGCAGGGGTCTTTGTGAACTTTTGTCCTATAGTTTCCTCATGATGGCACTCTAAACACAAATGTGTGACTGATGAATTTATTCTTTAAAGAATAGAGATTGTTCAGTAGGGCTCTAAAGTTGTTTTTGCAAGCATCTCATAAATTCACCATCAACAAGTACAGTTTGAAGAAATAGCACAGTGCAGTGATGGCGACATGAAAGCAGTGGAACAGTACCACTTTCAAGAAAATGGTATGACGTAGTAAGCATGCATAATATGTGATACCCAAGTACCATCCATATACAAAGAATGGAGGGAAAAGTATTTCAGACTGTCAAAGATCATCCTTCAATTAGCATTCTCATCTTCCCATTACTGTCAGTCATGCAAGAGCAGCAATTGCATCCATTCCATTTACAGAGGACATGGAATGATGGATGCAGTTCCAGATGAACTGAAAACCAGACGTACTGATACGTTAGTAGTAGCAAACAAAGAAAGAAGAAAGCTTATACAGAATCAGCATAAAAAAAAAAAAAACCCAGACACACACCTACTTCCCACATCACCTGTCCAACTCCTATAATAGTTTTATTTAAAGCCTAAAGAAAATTTCCATACATCTATCCTGCAACCATCCTTCCTCGATTTGAATTTATGTCCCCTCATGTGTAGTCTGAACAAGAGGAAGGAATGCCATCAGCATTGAGCTTACTGAATCCATCCAAAGCCTTAATCACATCTCTTCATTGGTGCCTAGACTCTAATTGCAATTTTCAGAAATGAAGCTTTTCTGATAAAAGCTCATTAATCTCATTGCTCTTTTCTGCAACGAGATTAGCAGATCCGCATTTTTCCTAAAACGAGACTTTTAGACCGATAAGCAGTACTTATAATGTGGCCTAATCATTGCCTTAATACAGGAGGATAATCACCTCCTTATCCCTACCAGCAAAATTCTTGTATGTCACTGACAAAACCCCACGAGCAGTCCAGACAGCCCATCTGCACTGCTCAGAGAACTTCTTATTTGATTGCACATGTCTTTTTCATTCTCCACTACCCTGAGTGTGGTACCATGCAGTTGGTACATTAATCTGAGATTAGTACCCATGTGCTGTATCTCATATTTGTTAGTATTAAACTTCAATTGGCACTTATCTGCCAATATACTTAAGTAGCTTATCTGCCTAGTTTTTATAGATCCTGTTGCAGTAGCATACCATGATTACAGTCATTAACACTCTGCCAATATTTGTATCATCGGCAAACATAGAGCCTGATACGGCTTCATTAATATAGAAAACAACATTGGGTGTATTGAAGCAGAGGGAGGAGATTCCATTAATAATGCTAGCTTGGAGGGATTCGCAGACTAAAAGGTTAAAAGTAGCCGCAGGCAGAGGTGAAGGTGATTCTTGCACAACTTCTATTGGAATAAGTAGAGACCTTGAGCGAGGGGTGCTGAGGGTTTCAGGGACTGATAGCAGTCATCGTGAAACAGGTGGGTATATGGGATGTGTCAGGGTAACTAGGAATAGGTGCATGTATGCTTGCATGTATACCAATGCTAGAAGTATAGTAAATAAATTTGATGAATTTGAAGTGTTGGTCAAGATATCAAAGGTGGATATTGTTGGGATATCAGAGATGTGGTGTCACACTGATATTAGGAATGCAGAATTGGAATTTGGGGAGTACAATGTGTACAGACAGGAATGGAGGAGGTATCATGTTGTTAATTAAGAAAAACAAAATCAAAAGAAGTGCAGCCAGTTGATATAGATGAACAGTGCACTGTTGAGTCAGTTTGGTGTGACATAAGCACTGCAAAAGCAAAAATAAGACTAGGAGTGTGTTATAGGCCTAATGACTTGAATGAGTACAATGAACAATTGTACAGAGAAATAGTGGGCTAGTAAATCAGAATGTCTTATAATGGGGGATTTTAACTTCCCAGATATTGACTGGAACTTGTGGGATGGTCACTCACACACTAGTAAGATTTTGTGGATTTATTGGATGATTGTTTTCTGCAGCAGCATGTTCGAGAGGCAACCAGAGAGGGTAATACTCTTGATCTGGTTATCAGCAGTGATCACAGAGTACTGATGTGGGATTTACTTAAAGATATAATTACCATCAGGGGTAAAGGAAAGGGTTTTTGCTTCCGTAAAGGTGAGTACAGTGGTCTCAGACAGTTTTTAAATTCCGTACAGTAGGATCAACTGACGATGTTACCAACAGTAAATTCTAAGTGGGAAGCATTCAAGGAATTAATCGTGGATGCTACTAAAAGTTTCATACCTATTAAGAAATGTTGTTCAAGCTGTAGGCCTAAATGGTTATCAAATGAACTAATGAGACTCATGACAGAAAAGAAAAATGCATGGGATGCATATAAATTATCAAGCAACTCAGAAGCCTATTGCAGATATAAGCTAGTCTGTAATCGGGTCACAAAGTAGGTTAGGCAGATGAAGGTAGATTACGAGAAATCTTGGTGCCTGCATAGCCAGGTGGGCAGGAGCAGCAGTGCGTAGCACACGCTTCTTGATTAGACCGGGGTTCGAGCCCGTGCCCACCAAATACGGAGGATGCAGAAAGGTCAGTGAATGACCACTGCATATCCCCCGAGCAATATGGCCTTAGTTGCTAATGCTCCTAAAAACCAAATAGCAAATAAACAAACGAGAAATCTTTGGCAAAGGATCCTAAGAAAAACAGCAAGGATTTCTTTACTTATATAAACTCTAAAAGGAAGGGGATGAATCTGGTTGGTCCACTTGATATCGATGGTTCGATTGTCGATGATCCTGCTCAGATAGCAAACAAACTGAATGAGTATTTTGCATCTACATTCACACATGAGTTATTAAGGTTTGAAAATGGCAAAAGGTTATCAAATTGTAGCAGGGTGCTTAATGATTTCTTAATAACTGAGAGCAAAGTGGAGGAGAAATCGTTGAAGTTAACCATAAAAAAGGCACCTGGGGTGGATGGGATCTATCCAGTTATATTAAAGGAGGTGGCAAAGCAACTAAGCAAACCCTTAGCCATAATTATGAGAGCATCCTTGGACTCAGGGGAGGTCCCCACGGACTGGAGATGTGCAAATGTATCCTCAATTCACAAAGGGGGATTGAAGGGTGACACGAGTAATTACAGACCAGTTAGTTTAACTTCTGTTCCGGGTAAAATAATGGAGTCACTGGTTAAAGATGCATTTCAGGATCATCTAGACAAGACTGCAGCAATAATTCAGACGCAGCATGGTTTTGTTAAGGGAAAGTCTTGTCTGACAAATTTGATAGGATATTATGATGTGGTTACAAAGGAACTGGATGCAGAAAATAATTTTGATATCATATATCTGGATTTCATGAAAGCTTTTGACACTGTTGTGCATGGAAGACTATTGTACAAATTGGAGCAGAGTGGTATTAAGGGTAAGTTGCTACAATGGATAAAAGGATGGTTGAGTGGGAGAAGACAGAGGGTGGTAATCAATGGGTGCTGCTCTTCGTGGACTAATGTTATTAGTGGAGTCCCACAGGGTTCAGTGTTGGGTCCACTGTTGTTTTGTATATTTATCAATGATATTGATGAAGGGATAACAGGCTTAGTGTCAAAGTTTGCAGATGATACAAAGGTTGGCACGGTTGTTAATGACAGTAATGGTAATGTGCTACTGTAACAGGATCTAGAAAATTTGGGCAGATGGGCTAAGAAGTGGTAACTGAAGTTTAACCTTGATAAATGCAAAGTACTGCATATGGGTAGAAGTAACCCCAGAGAAACGTACCAACTGTGTGGTACTACACTTAAGGTGGTAGAAAATGAAAAAGACCTGGGAGTAATTGTGCAGTCAGATATGAAGTTTTCTGAGCAATGGAGACAGGCTTCCAGGGCAGGTCATGGGGTTTTGTCAATGATATATAGGAATTTTGCTAGCAGGGAAAAGGAGGTGATTGTCCCTCTGTATAAGGCAATGGTCAGGCCACGCCACTCCTTGAGTACTGCGTACAGGTCTGGAGGTCTCATTTTAGGAACGGTGTAGATTTGTTTGAACATGTACAGAGAAGGGCAACAAGATTGGTGAGGGGAATGAAGGGATCCTCTTACCAAGAGAGGCCTAAGTTCTGCAAAATGCTGTGGCTGGAGACTAGGCACCTGCACGATGTTCTGTTGAGGTGTAGAAGGCCTTGAATGGGTTGAGCATGGTGAATTCTGATGGGATCCTTCCACTTGTTCAGATTACGAACCTAAAGGGGCATAAATTCAAATTAAGAAAAGACAGATGTAGAATAGATGTGCATAAATTTGCCTTTAGCCAGCGGGTTAATTGCTGGAACAAACTTCCATCTGTCGTTGTGGAAGTTGATAGGTTAAATAAATTTAAGGAGGAACTGGACAGGCATTTGGAGGGAGTGGTGTTATTTATTTATTTATTTATTTTTTTAATCTGATCCTGCATAAGCTCATACACTTGCTTTCTTGCATCACATGCCACTACTACTACATTATTCCAAGAAGAGCAGTGCCAATTGATAACCACTCTTTTTCTTTTCGCACTTAACCAGCCCTTTATCTATAGCAGTTACCTGCCCTTAATGCCACACTGCTCCAGTTGTACAGCAATCTTTTGTGCTGTGAGTGATAAACATTGTGTCACATGTACAAAGGTAGATGGGCGACAGTCAGAACTGCTGTAAATGTAGCAAGCTTAAATTTCATAAAATTCTGATAGACAAGTTTGAAACACTGTAATGTGGAAAGTGTTAAGTAAAACAAAAGTTCACTTAATTTAGGTTCACTTGTTTTAGAGTTTTGAAGCGTCCTGCATGTATATAGAGTGTATAGTTAATTGCATTTGAACACCTAACAGGCTGATTGCTTGAATCAAAATGAGACAGAAATGTTCTGAGGTATTTTTAGATTAAGGGTACAATTTCCAAGATATAAGGCATGAAAATTTTGACATCACTTCCTGTTCTAGGGCAAATGCATGATTTGATTTTTGCCCATGTATTAATAGATGAGAACTACCTTCACAAGTAGCACAGTTGTTACAGTCACTGTCCTCCCTCACCAGCTGGAAAAGGTCTTAAGTTTTCCTGGAACTTTTATGAGTTTTTTTGTCTATAGATCAGTCTTCCCCAAGACTAAAGTCCACAATGTGGACTTTAGTCTTGGGCAAGTGATACATGATTTTATCTCCTGGAAACTCGAATTTTTTGCCTGGGAAAACTGACTAGAAAATACACCACTTTACATGCGCAAGTCACACTTGGGGTGTATTAACTACTGCTCTGATAATCCATAACTTAATGTTTGTGTGACCTCTAATGCATACACCTCATTGCTGAATGAAGTGTTGCCAGTGCTGGCAGACAATGTACGTTGATGGTTTATTGAAGCTTCCAGTTTCACCATTGTTGCATCTTTACTCATTGGTTCAGAGGTCTGCAAATTACTGAATACAATATCCCAGGGAGATGGATAGGGAGAAGCAGCACTGTTACTGACAGCTGCCATCTAAAATATGTTTCAGTACCCTGTAAGTTAGAGAAAATTGTAAGATTACATTGCAGCAATCTTAACTGTTCATAGAGATATACTGTTAAACACTGAATTCAGTATTCATAGAGATGCCTTTGCCTGTTGTGTTATGCAAGATGCTCACTTTTAGCAATTATTGTAGGAATGTAGCAGTGCTTGCCCTACCTTTTTATCCTGTGCACCACCTTCAGAATCCTTTTTTGTTTGCAATAAAAGCCATGGTTTGAAGGTAGTATCTTGTTCAACTGTTACACCTACATCACACTGTAAAATAAAATGCCTACAGTTATTTTGAAATGTGACAGTTATGAATACTCTATACAAATGTGTCACCGATTTAATTGGATGAACTTTTGAAGGAACAATGCTCTTTCAGAGGTTCATCATAAATCTTTTGTGTGCTATGTCTTGGAAATGATGCCCTTAAATCCAACAATCTCTCAGCGTATTTTCATCTTATTTTACCTCAAGTAGCCTGTTAAATTCCATAAATAGTTTACCATGTACCTTGCTTTTTTATGTTGCTTTTTCATGTATATATACGCACAAGGTGGGCCATGTTGGTCTACCAAGAAATAATTTGTGCAGTTTAAATCCCAAAGTCAAGATTTAATACCCATATTCTATTTACATTGTGATTTATGAAATTTAAATGAATTGTACAAAACTGTTTTTAGTAATTTATTTCTTGGTAAACGGTATCTCTTCTCAGTAAACTAATATATGGCTCACCCTGTGCATGTATTTATGTTTTTTAATGCAAAGGTGTGGGAATCACATTGATAAAGGATCTAAAGTTATATTTTTGATAAAGATAAATAACTAGTTTGTTTTTATGAAGTGCATTTCTGATTAGATCACAGGTCAACGACTTACAGGTTGTTGACCAGTGATCTGATCTTCCTGTCTTTGTACTGCACGAAGTGCCTTGCACTAGACTGAAAATTCCCTTACCAATTCCACCATGTCCAGATAGAGGTGCCTAATCCCTTAAAAAAAAAAAAAAAAGTGTATGTATATATATATATTTATATATATATATATTATTAATACAGTAGATTTTTAGGTAATGGAGAATAACATTCAATACTGTGTGGAAATCAGTTGACTTGTCGCAATTAATTAACTTGCTGATTTTAATTATGGAAGACTGTGTGAGAATTATGGATTCTCAAGGGGTCAAAGAGTAAAGGTTATATGAAGGTGGACTGAAAGACTGAAATTTTGTTTGCTTATTTTAAGGAGTAGCATTTTCTTTCTGAGAAGAATGGGACTATTTATTTGCTTTTACAGTAGCTGATACATCAGTACTCTTTTAAAAATGGACAGTATATATTTTCTGGCAGCATATTGATTCAATTGTGCACTGAGTACCAATTTCATATGCTACCTCAGGACTTCAACTGTTAAAATATTGATTAGTCAGAAACTGTGGGAGGGCAAAATTAGAAATCTACGCCTATATAATGGCAATATAAAAATTACTAGTTTTTAATTCCTAGTTGTTGTCACATTACATAAGATATCCATGCTACTGCTACACTGAGTGGCCATTTTATATGGTACACCTACCCTGTACATAAAATGGAATGCTCCTTCAGTAATAGCATTGTGTGTTACTATCTGGGTGGGAAGATATGTAGGGATGCTGTATGTATGCAGTTAAGTGTGGGAATATGCGGATGAAAGAGTTGTGACTTTGAATGTGGCATGGTATTTGGTGCCAGATATGCTAGTATTAGTATACTACCATCTTGCAGAGATTGTTCTTTAGCATATCTCCAGAGATTGTTCATTAGCAGCTGAAGGAGAGGGCTCAGCATTGGAAGGTTAAAATCATCACAGAGAAGGTGAGTTAATAGAAGGATAGGACTTACTCATTATCCAGCTGGTAGCATCATCAATTGTTGCAATATCTGGAACTGGGGGAATGTAAATTTCCACTAAATTAGCATTAGCTTTAGCATTAGTAGAGGCACATGATGCAAGAAAGCAAGCTTATTCAGCATCAGCCAAAAAAAAAAAAAAAAAAAAAAAAAACCACTCCCATTTCACCCCTCCGTTCGTTCGAAATACCTGTCCAGTTGAGCCTTAAATTTGTTTAGGCTATCAACTTCAACAACAAGTGATGGAAGTCGGTTCCACCAACCAACCACCCGCTGGCCAAAGGCAAATTTCCGCACATGATTAAACAGGCATTAAATTTCTAACACGAGAACGACGAGAAATGTCTGATACTTACGTGGAAAATTAGTTTCCTGACTCTGCTTACTCGATAAACAGGTGGTAGGTGTTAATGGTCTGGAGCCGAAATCGAGAAGGATATACTGATTGACAGGTAGGCGTGGCAAACGATGAAATGATTGGTGGTGGTGGTGGTGGTGGTGTGGTGGGCGCGACAGACAAGCTACTGTGTAGTCATTGGTTGGCATTATAATGTGTATTTATGAGTAAAGAACGGTGCATAATTGTTTTGTGATGAATGGTAAACAGCTAACAGCAGCGATGAATCTTTTAAAGATGGAAGAAATTTGTAAGGAAAATAAAACTGTTGATTTTTTGATGAAAACTGAATTAATAAAAGTTTTGTTCCATTCATTTTTATATTCTTTATTATGTTTTTTCTCATTATTAAAAGCAGATTTTTGGAGTTCATGAGTGTTTTTACTATATTGTTGATTTAGGTTTGGTTACGAAAAAAAGGAAAAGGTTTCTTTATTTTTCGTCACCTGACCTTAAATGGTAGGTTAGGAAATAATAGAAAAAGAAAGAACGATTCTTTTATATATATATAGTGAATAGCTATTGAGGTTTTGATTGACGTTATGATACGTGTCTTTAAAAATAAAACTACAGTAATAAAAAAAATTAATAAACAATTTATGCACTAGTCCACCCACGATTCTAAAGAAAAAAGGTTAGGTTATCCCTCCATTTCTGGAGGGGTTCAAGCTCCCATGGGATTCAAGTGGAGGTAATTGACCTTTTTTAACCATTAGGGCATATTGAACAAGAAAATAAAAATACAGTCAAAAAAATTTATTTTTTTATGAATGTATTTCTAAATATAACTGTGATTCTAAAGAAAAAAAGGTTAGGTTACCCCGTCCACTTTGGGAGGGGTTCAAGCTCCCATGGGATTCAAGTGGAGGTAACCTGACCATTATGGAAAGTGTATATTAGGGCCTGTGCAATTAGGGCAAGTTATCATTAGTGCTTCTGAGTGCTACTAAAGTGATACTAAACTAATGTTATCATGTGTTTCATGCACCAATCAGCACATTGTTTGCCACGCCTACCTGTCAATCAATATATCGTTCTCGACATTCCAGACTGATAACACCTACCGTCTGTTTACCGAGCGAGCAGCACTAGTGCCGTATCGGGAAACTAATTTTCTGCATAAGTTATCCAATGTGTCTCGTGTTTGCTTTCTTTACCGTCGCCAAAAAATATATTTACACATATAAATCTGATAAATATATTATTAATACAGTACGTGTTCAGGTAATGGAAAATAACATTCAATACTGTGTGGAAATCAGTTGACTCGTCGCAATTAATTAACTTGCTGATTTTAATTCTGGAAGACTGTGTGAGAATTATGTATTCTCAAGATGAGCATTCTAGTTTTGTTTCAACTCGTGTAGTCTAATCCAGAAAGTTTACCCTAGCTGGGGTCGAAGAGTCAAGGTTATATGAAGGTGGACTGAAAGACTGAAATTTTGTTTGTTTTTTGGATAACTTATGCGGAAAATTTAAAGAGTAGCATTTTCTTTCTGAGAAGAATGGGACTATTTATTTGCTTTTACGGTAGCTGATATATCAGTACTCTTTTAAAAATGGACAGTGTATAATTTTTTGTAGCATATAGATTCAATTGTGCACTGTGTACCAATGTCATATGCTACCTCAGGACTTAAACTGTTAAAATATCGATCAGTCAGAAACTATGAGAGGGGAAATATTAGAAATCTGCACCTATATAATGGCACTATAGAAATGGCAATATAAAAATTACTAGTTTTTAATTCCTAGTTGTTGTCACATTACATAAGATATCCATGCTACTGCTACACTGCGTGGCCATTTTATAGTACACCTACCCTTTACATGAAATGGAATGCTCCTTCAGTAATAGCATTATGTGTCTTTACCATGTGATATTATCTGGGTGGGAAGATATGTAGGGATGCTGTGTGTATGCAGTTAAGTGTGAGAATATGCAGGATGAAAGAGTTGTGACTTTGAATGGGGCATGGAATTTAGTGCCAGATATGCTAGTATGAGTATACTACTGTCTGGGAAAGATTGTTCATTAGCAGCTGAAGGAGAGGGCTCAGCATTGGAATGTTAAAATCATCACAGAGAAGGTGAGTTAGTAAAGGGATAGGACTTACTCATTATCCAGCTGGCAGCATCATCAATTGTTGCAATATCTGGAACTGGGGGAATGTAAATTGCCACTAAATTGATTAAACAGGCATTAAATTTCACAGCATGAGTACTGCTTCATAGAATGAGTTTCTAGGTGTGGTGCGCACAAATTTCAGGTTTGGATCGATGGCAACATTGCTCCTTCTAGAATGAGATCTTGATGTGAAGAACAATGAAAAGCCAGCAGTAGGAGTACAAGCTATTGACTGTTGGTCAGGGCCAAGCCATGTTTCTGATAGGCAGTTTACATCTACTTTGTTGGACAAAAGGAGTTGTTCAAGGGTTTGAAGCTTATTTCGGAGGCTGCAGACATTTTGGTAGAAAACTCTTAAGGATGGGTTGAAAAGGGAATTTTTATAAGTGCTGATATATCTGTTGATGATTTTGGCTACCTCAACAGATTAGGCCTAGTTGAAGTTATACTCTGAATTTATAGTGATTGAAAATCAGGGTTTTGAGGTATCATATTTATAAGCAGTAGTTGGGGCAAGAAAGTGACTGGAGCTGGATGTGTGATGCTTTGGTAGTCGACAGACACTAGTGCAGTTTTACAATTTCTTGGTCGTGCGGGGAGTGGGCGAGATATCATCTGTTGGTTTTGCTTACAAGGTGAGGTTAAAGTGGATGGTTTTGGGCCTTTCAATTTATAAAATCACCTGATTAGGGTGCCGTCTGGCCACACTGGCAATGTAATAGATCTGAAGGCCTGACTATTGCAAACCACTTTAAAGGAGGAGTAATCCAAAGTTTTCTTGTTTTGCCGATACTTTGGTATGCAGTTCTTGACTCATTGCCACTTCAATATCTTCAGCTGTTGTCAGTGGCCCCAGTTGGGAAATAAAAAGCCTTCTGTGATGGGAGGGGGGGGGGGCTTGGTCATTAGTCTCAGGATAGAGGACATAGAGGTGCCAATCCTGGTCTGAAATTTTTCCTTGATATTAGCAGAGTGACTCTTAATTTGAGAAGGTTACCTGTAGGAATGAGGGTTCTGATTAGCTGTCGATTGAGGAGACAAAACAGAGGAGGTAGTGGCAATTTTGGCCCAAGATATTTGTTCATGACAGGTGAGCAATGGCATTTCCATTTGATAACCATTTAGGCCTAAACCTTCAACAATATTTCTTAATAGGTATGAAATTTTTAGTAGCTTCCACAATTAATTCCACAATATATTCCCCATCTCCCTGACAATAGAGTCACCAACAATAACTTGTTCTTAAATTTATTCAAACCATTCACTTCCACAACAAATGGAAGCCTATTCCTTTTAACAATTAATCACTTGAGTGCTGAAGACAAACTTCTGCATATCCATCCTTCTTCACTTGAATTTAGTCCCCACATGTGTCTAGTATCAGCATGTGGAAGAATACCATTAACATTTAGCTTACTCAATCCAGTCAAAGGATTAAACATCTCAATCAGATCACCTCCACAGCTGCCTAGTTTCCATGATGATGCAGTTTACAGGACTGAAGCCTTTCTAGGTAAGAGCACCCTTTTGTGCTATTGTCTGCACCTGTTCCAGCAGATATACATCCTTCCTAAAGTGAGGCATCCAGACTGGTATACAATACTCTAGATGTGGCCTAACCATGACCTTGTACAAAGGGATAATTGCCTCCTTATCCCTACTAGAAAAGTTGCTGTATATGATTGACAAAACTCATGAGCTGTTGTGGCATCATGTCTGCACTACTCAAAGAATTTCTGAATGCACAATTAGCCCAGGTATTTTTAATTTTCTGCTGTTCTGATGATTGTAGTTGCACACAGTTGATAAGTTACTCTGAGATTACTGCTACCCATATGCAGTATCTTGCATTTGTCAGTGTTAAACTTCATCTGCCATTTCTCAGTTCATCTACCTAATTTTTCCAAATCTTGTTGCAGTAGCATACCGTCATTAACCACCCTGCCAACCTTTGCACACTTCAAATACTGAAAACAACAATAGGTGCAGCACTGAACCCTGGGGAACTCCAACATTAGTCCATGAAGAGCAGTGGCCACTGATAACCACCCTGTCTTCTTCCACTTAACCATTCCTTTATCCATAGCAGTAACTTGCCCTTAATGCCACATAGCTCCACTTTATACAGTAATCTTTTATGTGCAACAGTATCAAAAGCCTTACTGAAATCCAAGTATGTGATATCAAAATTATTTTTTGCATCAAGTTCACTGCATCACAGTAACCTATCACATCGGTTAGACAAGACTGCCCCTTAACAAATCCATGCTGTGACTGCAGCATAATTACATTCCTGTCCTGATGGTTTTGCGTTACTTCCTTAACCAGTGACTGCATTATTTTCCCTGGAACAGATGTTTAGCTGACAGGTCTGTAATTATTCATGTCAACTTTTGATGTCCCTTTACGAATTGCGAATACATTCACCCATCTTCAGTCCCTGAATCCAAGGATGTTCTCATAATAATGGCTAAGGGTTTGCTTACCTCCTTTGCTGCCTCCCTTAATATGATTGGATATATCCCATCCTGAACATAATTGATCAGGATAAGATCTATGAGAAATTGTTGAAGCTAAACATAAAGAAGCCACCCCAGATGGCTTTATGTTCAGCTTCAACAATTTCTCTTCCACTTTTTTTTTCTGTTATCACATAGTCATTTAGTTCCCTGCTGGAGTTTGATAAACTTCTGACATCTCCCATAAAGAATTCATGTGTGAATGTAGATGCAAAATATCTATTCAATTTGTCAGCAACCTGGGCAGGGCCATCAACTGTTAATTCATTGATATCAAGTGGCCTAATGTGATTCATCCCATTCTACTGTTAATATAAGCATAGAAGTCTTTGCTGCTTTTCTTGGCATTCTTTGCCAGAGACTTCTTATAATCTGCCTTAGCTTGCCTGACCTCCTTTGTGACTTGATTACATACTAATTTATATCTATCATAGGCTTCTGTATCACCTGATAATTTTTATGCATCACATGCACTTTTCTTCTCTGCCATGTGTCTCAATAGTTCATATGTCATCCATTTAGGTCTAAGCCTTGAACAGTATTTCTTTGTTGATATGAAAATCTAGTAAGTAGCTTTGATTACTTCCCATTTAGAATTTGCTGTTGGTAACATCAGTTGGTCCCACGTCACACAAATTAAAAACTGTCTGAGACCACTGTAGTCACTGCCACCCAGTGTGTCTTTTTTACTGCAGATTATTAAAGCATGTAGAATAACTGCTGATAACCAAATCATGAGTATTTCTTCCTCTTGTTGCATCTCTAACACTGCTATAGAAAACAGTCATCCAAGAAATCTAAAGTCTTGCCAACCCACAACTTCCAGTCAACATCCGGAAAGTTAAAATCATCCATTATAAAACATTCTGATTTAGGGTCCTACTCTATTTCTCTGTAGAGATGTTTGTTATACTCATTGCAGTCATTAGGCCTATAACACACTCAATTTTGTTTTCCCAGTGCTTATATCACATCAAACCTACTCAACATTGCACTGGTTACCCATATTGACTAGTTGCACTGCTGTAGATTTAATATGCTTCTTAGTTAAGAGCATTACAAAAGAAAGAAAATTACTTCTTTGGTTGCTTAGTGGTTGTGGATGAGACATAGTGCACATACTTTATTTAAACCAGAGTGCAGGCAGTGAAAAGATCAGTCATACAGTTTTAATTTGTTACATGACAATATATGTGGTTGCACACGCATTAGGCTTAAGTCTATTATGGAAACTGAAACCATTTAGAAACCACTGGTAAGTGACTGAGCATCCTCTTCATAGTCTGGACATTTTTGCATTGCAAATTTCATGTTTTTGGATGAGTGAAAAATGAGTTACCTGGAAGTCATTTCCACATGTAAAATGAAGTGGAATCATCAAAAAATTATGTTAATATTGATAACAGCCCAGAGATTTATGAGGTGTATAAAAATCTAGTGTAAAGAAGGAATAAGTACGTAAGCTTCAGTTGGGGTGGGAGGAAATCATTTGATTCTTCCGATTATTTAATAAACAGTGAAACCATGGAGATATTATCAAAAAGATTAAAATTTAGAGGCCCTAAAAATAAGGCTGCGGGAGCCCTGGCCCAACAATAATTGCATTGTTCCAGGTTGCCTCATAGCCTTGGGGGTGTCACTGCATCTCAATAAAATGTTGATAGAGGGAAGGGATTTGTTTATGTTCTGCCCTCTCAATGGTGCACTTGTCAATATCAATAAATTAATTGGTTGATAGAAGTAAACAATTAATTTTCTTTGTGGTCCATATTGTGGTCTAGATTCCTTTTTTGGCATAAAGTTAATAAAATTTCAAGTATTTGGACTTTTTAAGCAGAAAAATTAATCACAAAGAGGGCAAAAGTACTTTTTTTTTTTTTTTTCCCTCTAACAGGGGAAAAATAGGTGTATAATTTAAAATGAAAGAGTTTAAGTAGCTTCTTCATTGGTAAAGTAGCATCCTATAAATAAAATGATAACTACACATATAAGATAAGATCAAAAGGGTTTGGGGCTGTATTTTTATTTAAACAAATGTAAATAGCCATGGCAAAAATAATACAAATTTTCATTAGCCACGTACATTCAAACAAATAAGCAGTTGCAAAAAGGGCTTTTAATTCAGAACCCAAATACAGGTGATCAGCTTCACAGTTTCAAATTCAGTGAAAACCTGTCATAAATGGTGGCAGTATTACAGAACCAGCAAAGTTGTATTAATTTACACATGGCCAACCCTCTTGGACTTAGCCACCTGTCTGTCATGAACAGTCGTAGGATTTTAGACTGGCTCCTTGTCCAAAGGATGGCAAATTCCTTGTTATTTACTCTGCAACTATCTGGGCTAAGAGGTCAATCATTCAACCCACACACACACATATATATACAGACACTACTACACTGATTGAGCTTTATTTTGAGTTTCTTCACACATTACATGAAAGAGTTGCAATAGTATGGCTGGGACAGTTTTCACATAAAATAATTAAAAAACCTTATCAGGCCCACCTTCACACATTTAAATTTTATAGCTCTGTTCATAATTTAACTTTTCACCAGTCTGTACAAATGAACCTCTCCACCCAATCTGTACTAAACAGTTTCCCCCCTTCTCTTTTACGATTTGAGACTGACATGCCAAGATTTTTAATAAAAAATTTGGCTAAGGTAAAGAAAGTCTGCATGAGAAGCATGCAAGAGTTTGATGAAATTTACCAGTAAAAGTACTTTGCCATAACAGCATTTGTATTGTTGCTTGCTTGGTAAACAGACAGTGAGCGTTATCGGTTTGGAGTAGAAGTTGAATCCCACGGGAGCTTGAAACCCTCCCGAAGTGGAGGGGGAGGGTAACCTGACCTTTTTTCTTTAGAATCACTAATTGAATCACGAACAGAGTTATACTGGAAGTTCTGGCATCGTAAAAAATGTTTGTAACGTAGTTTCACCGGTAAACTTTTTCGAAGTTTGCCGGTCGTGTGGGCTTCCTTTGCCTTTTTTTTTTTTTTTTTTTTTTTTCCTTAATAAACAATTTATCCACTAGTGATTCTAAAGAAAAAAGGTCAGGTTACCCCCCCCTCCACTTCGGGAGGGCTTCATTCTCCCATGGGATTCAATTTCTACTCCTGAGTGACAACACCCACTGTATGTTTACTGAGTGAGCAACAATACAAATGCCGTTATGGCAAAGTACTTTTACTGTTTAATTTCATCGAACTTTTGCGCGCTTCTCGTGCAGGCTTTCTCTACCTTTGCCAAAAAATTATGTTAAATAAGGAAGAATAAACAAATGCCTTTATTTCAAATTATTTTCCTGTATATCTGTTTTCAAAAATATGTACAGTACAGGAATCCTTCTTCAGCGGTGAAGTTGAGCTAATGTAGTGTTATGTATGCATGTGTACTAAAGTTCTGCACTTATGTTCAGGCCAGTCTTCTTAAACGAAAGAACATGTAAATTATAGTGCCCAAGTATATGTTAAGCCAAAGGAAAAGAATAAAAAAAATTACAATTGTCAGCACATTGTGTCTATTCTGTAAGACCAACTAACTCAAGTGCATAAAAAAAAAAAAAAAAAGCCCATTTATTCATGTCATTGATTGCATTCAGAATCAGGCCTTTCCACCTGATGTGGGAGTACAGTGATTATAAACCATCTTGTTATTAACAAGGGACGACTAGTGAGCAAAGAATATCCAAATCTAGCATTGCCCACTAGTGGGCAATGCTAGATTTGGATATTCTGGGGACCCTAGTGAACATATTTTTAGAGGCCCTAAAAATAAGGCTGTGGGAGCCCTGGCCCAACAATAATTGCATTGTTCAAGGTTTCCCCATAGCCTTGGGATGTCACTGCACCTCAATAAAACCTTGATAGAGGGAAGGGATTTGTTTATGTTCTAACCTCTCAATGATGCACTTGTCAATATCAATAAATTAATTGATTAGCAGGAGTAAACAGTTAATTTTCTTCATGATCCATATTAGTAAAAAGTGTAACTTATTGTGGTCTAGATTCCTTTTTTGGCATAAAGTTAATAAAATTTCAAATAATTATGATAACATATTTTTATTTCCTTTTATTACAGAATATGAAGGAAGTTGCATATGTATCATTGATTTTTTTTTAATGTCACATTAACATTAGTAGAGGCATATGATGCAAGAAAGCAAGCTTATGCAGCATCAGCCAAAAAAAAAAAACCCTCCCATTTCACCTCTCCAATTCATTCCAGATGCCTATCCAGCTCAGCCTTAAATTTATTTAGGTTATCAGCTCCCACAACAAAAGACGGAAGTCTGTTCCACCAATCAACTACCCACTGGCTATAGGCAAATTTCCACACATCTATTCTACAACTTGAATTCTAATGGGAAAGCCTTCAGTGACTTAATTTTGGAGGATACAAGGCTTTTCATTCCAACTAAAAAATACTGTTAAGGTTTAGCTTAACAGTATTTCTTAGTTGGAACATGTTAGATTAAGGAAACTTACAAAAATGCAAAGCATAAAATAATTATTTTATGCAAAGATCACTTGCAGGCTGTGAAAAACAATTAGCAGTCAACCAATTAGTGACCTCATATTTTGGACTTGTTTCCATAATACTTTGATGATTATTGTTTGTTACAGTATAAATACAGCAATATAAATTAACATTTATTTTATCTTTATAATGACAAACACTGCATTTATGTTGTATGAATGGAAAATGAAATTTGCTGCATCTTTTCCCACAATCCCTTATTTTTTATAGGACCTTGGTCTTGACAACAGTAGTTTTTGCCTAATGCAGTATTTTCAGGAACATATCCCTTGCAATTGGGAAGCAATTCCTGTACTGAATAGTGTACAAAGTATACCATGCGCTTGTTCATGCAACTTTTTTTAATTTTATGTTCCCAGGTGAGGCTATGGTAGCAACTCTGAAAATCAGAATTCAGCCACTAGTTCAGAAGATATGAGCTGTTACTTCAAGAGGATATTATAATATCTATTCAGTTGCAGAAAACTGTAGTACAAAATCTGAATTTAAGAAATCAGTATTATTACATAAGTGGTTGAGTGCCTTGGAGGAAATTTCAAGAGAAACTGTTGTAGAGTAAATTTAACATTTCCATCAGCGAGTAGAAGATGATGAGTGTGAGAAAGACACAGGTCTGGCTGAATTGACTTGTTCTCTTCTATTGAATTAGAACAACTTGGCCACTTTTGATGAGATGGAAAATGCTGATGATGCATTACTGTCTGTGAAGAAGTGCCTACCACAACCAAAGATGTTCTTGAAGAAATTTTTCAGGAAATCAAAGGATCATACCTATCCATGAATTGTGTAGTGAAAATGACAATGGTACAGTGATGAACAGTTAACCTGCCTCCAACCCACAAGGGTACTTATGTAAATATTTTATCTATGTGATTTAATTTCAGAATGATTCTTTAGCTTAAATAGTATTGTATAATGCTATTTTTTATTTTATTAAAATAAAACAAAACATGATATATAATTTAAGCTACATTAACTGGAACTGAAATCCTTTTGTGCTGATGTTCAGTGAAGGGTGTAACACCTCGTATGCTTGTGATAATAGGGTTGACATACACATCTGCATATAATTCTTCTAGGGGTATTTCTCTACCAGATTTAGCTACCTGAACTGCTTCTTCTACTTCTTTTCTGATATCCTGCTCCAATTTCTACAATAAAAAAATTAAGTTCAGTTAATTTATATAATCAAAGTAGGAAAAAAAAACTACAAAAATATAACTAGGTATTTATCTGTAATATAATGCAAGAGAACCAAGCTTATATAGCATTAGCCGGGGAAAAAAAAAAAAAACAACCTTTGAACACATTTAATTTGCCCATCACTCATGTTAATTTTTCATTATTCCAGCTCCCTACTACCGCAAAACTAAATGGAAGTTTATTCCAGCTATCAGTTACTCTGGGAAATGGAATCTAAACTAAATGTCAGTTGATCACTATAACATATGGGATACAACATATGCAACTTAATTACAAAAGCTACTCTTTGTTTACTCTACTTGGCATATAACTTAAATGAAAGAAAAAAAAAAAAAAAAAACAGTGACTTTTTTTTTTTTATGGTGCATCAGTAATTCTGGTAATGTAATGTGTATTTCACACATTACCATTTAGAAGAGGTGGCGCTGACCAAGTAGTGAAAAGCAACATGAATATAGTGCTCCGTAAAGTTTTGTGATTTTTAGTAATTCAAACTATTTGTAGGTGGTAGATGACTTTCATCAACCAGTGAAATACCACCACTTTGCTTATTGGAGGCTTGAAGTGGTGAAACCCATGTTTAGTCTCTAGGGCAAAGTTTCCGACATCCCCCTCCCCCTATACTTCTCCTTCAACCCATGCATGGTACTAAGTACTATAGGTTTTGATACCTTTTGTGTTTGGGGTTTTTCATAAAAAAAGAAATTCCAATTGGATATATTTTATGTTCCTCAAGCTCTCCAAGGTGACGGTGAGTCCACAGACACTTATTTTATGCCGAACTTCTAAGGTGTTCAATTGATATGGAAGTTTTCAAATCCCTGTATCACAACATTTAATCTAGCGGTCTGCACTATCGCGCCGCCATGTAGGTTCTGCCAATGGCTTAAATTAATTTTTGTGATTGAACTATGTTGCAGGTAATTATTCCTACTAGTCTAAACATTGCCTAGAACATCAGTCCATTCCGATTCAAAAATATATATTTTTATGATGATTGCATTTTCCATTCCTGATTTGCGGCCGATTGACAATTTGAGTAATTTAATTATGCCACATGGAGGCAACCATTGCTTCCTCCTCTGGTGTTGACAACAAAGGCCTTGTTGTTGTGACTGTAAGGCCCCTGTTTTGATTAGCTATTCTATTAACTTTTGATTTTATTGATTCTATTGACTTTTGATTTTATTGATTCTATTGACTTCTGTAACGCCAGTGCTCCTTTTTCTTTCCCAGGGCTGAGGTAGTGCCCCAACAACTTGTGACGGAAAGTATTGCGTCCATAGAGAAATACCAAGGAATTTGCATTCCCTCCACAACTCTGACTACAGACTTAGCATGGCTAAGGACCAACTTTTTTTCTGGACAGTCTGTTGTTCTTATTGCTGCCATCATTCTTAGCGCCCCCAAAACCCCCTGGAGAAATTAGTTTCGAGTCTCTGGGACAACTCTTTCACCTGGCCATCTTCCCCCCCCACCACGTGACTGGTGGGAATAGCCCAAAATTTTGCAGAGGAATTGCTTTGGAACTACCAGACCCACGGACTTGTGGTGTATGTCAAACAGCGACATTTCCGACCTCTACAAGATCAGCAGAAATTAAATCCGATAATCCGGACTCTTCCCGTTAATCTGTAAATCATGGACTCAACAGAAGAGACAGAAATCTTACTAACTGAGACCAGAGCCATATGGACTGCTGACAAGACTGAAGATATGGATGACCTTAAACTAGCTCCCATGACAAAGAAAAAGAATAATAAACTGGTGGTCCCAAAAAGTGATAGGAAAACCAGGAATAACTCCTCAGAGCAGAAGGAACAGGAAGAAATAACAAACACTCAGGCTGACATTATGGTTCCCAAACAGCAGGAATCTTACCCCCCGCTGAACCCCACCCTGCCAGATAACCCAGTTCTCACGCAGATGCTAACATTAAGAATGCAACTGGAAGCGTTAATGACAAAGTCCAACAGCAGGATCACGACAGGACTGAGAAGCGAGTAATCACTATATAGAATAAAATGGAAATTATTCTGGTCAATTCGCAACATGAACAAGAGAAAGCCACAGCTAAATTGGAGGCCTACTTGGATGAGCGGGGCAAACAAATGCAATAGCATGCCTCCTCATATGCAGATACGCTGAGGAAACCACAAAACAAGGATGCTAATGCAAAGGTTCCCCAGCAGAGGAAGCAACCCTTACTTAGAGCCCCCAACCTGGTGGTCCTCAGACTGGCGGTAGACATTAATGGCACCCAGACATGTGAGGAACTGAAGACAACCATCATGGCTCAACTACAGAATGACCTGAAAACAACAAGAATAAAGAGCATAAGGAAAAACAAGGAACGTAGGAGTCCTAATAGAGACCAAAATCAGCAAGACACATAACATTATGACAAAACCAAAGTTGCTATGATGGGATTCACAGCTGAACCTCCGAAAAGGCGGGCCCCTCGATCCTAGTCTTCGACGTGGATAAAGACATCACAGCTAAAACAACTGGAAGATGAGATCATCACAAGGAATCTGCAAAGGCCTAATTCGGGAGAAGAACAGGGGAGACTTGTGCAGCCAAAATATTACACAAAGTCAAGGAACAGGTTCGAATCACAACTGGATTGTGGAGCTAGCCCCAGCCGCCTGGCAAGTGTTGAAGAGCCAGACAAGCCAGAGTCGACTGGAGCAGTCATAGATTTCGGGAGCACATGGCCGTACCTAAGTGCTATAAATGCTGCAGGTTCGGTCATACCTCCCATACATGCACCCAGGCCACACCAACCTGTGTACACTGCTCTGCCAAAGGGCATGAGTATAAAAACTGCCCCAACAAAGAGCAACAACCCATCTGCGTGAAATGCAAGTCTCTGAAACTGGAGCACTCATTCTATTAGAGATCCAAAATGCCCCACCTTCTTAAAAACAAAAAGCTTTTACCAGTCTAGAACCGACTATGGCTATACGAGCTAAAAGGTATAACACAACAAGGTTACTAATATTCCAACAGAATGCACAGTGGGCCAGGGCAGTGCCCGAACAACTCAGAAGAAAGGCTGATGAAGAAAACCGATATCTTAATCATACAGGAGCCATACACCCACACAAGACAGGTGAAGGGATACCCTGGGATGTACAAAATAGTGAAAACTGAGGAGGAGAACCCTTAGGCTGCAATACTAGTACGAAACCCCAACCTAACTGTTACAAAAATAACCCAATGATGCATGGCGTGGGCTGCTTCTGTGCATCATTTCACCACTAGGCCCCTTTTACGTTGTCTCCTTGTACTGCAGGCCAGGAGAGGAGATCACCCGTGCAATCAGTTACCTGCAGACATTGCTGAACAATGAACAACCAGAAGATCATCATTGGGGCAGACGTCAACTGTCAATCCCCGGCCTGGCACAGTCAAACACCAGATAGGAGAGGGACACATAATGGGCAGCGACTTGAGGAGTTCCTGATAAATTCTCCTATGGTAGTATTAAATCAACCATGTCACTTACTCACCTTCTGTAACACTGTGGGAGGCCACAATAAATGTCTCCTTGGCAACCACCAATGTGGCCGGACATGTTATGGACTGGGCAGTCCAGACTCCTGGACGACGTCAGACCACAGAGTGCCTACCTACCAAATCAACCGGACAGTTAGCAGAACTCCAGTAGTCAAACGCACAATGAACCATTTTGCAGTTAACAAGGCTGACTGGGAACTCTTTGGGAGGCTGCTGGTCCAGGCGGCATGGCATTGGATGGAGGCTGACCAATGACTTGACCCAAATCAGATCCAGAGGAGGGTCACAAAAATTATCACAAACACCAGCGAAACAGCAATGAAGAGGAAGATTCCAACCCCGGGTGCAGTCCCTTGGTGGACCCCAGAAATTGAAACATTAAGAAAGCATGTCATAAAGGCAAGAAAAGAGTTTCAAAGGGTGAGACGTATCTGGCAGGAGCCGGAAGTAAGACTGTTAAGGGAAAGATACAATATCGTTAGAAACAGCTACACAGACCTGATACACAAAAGCAAGCGGAAGGCCTGGGAGCACCTGATCAACACAGCTGGAAACACCGATCCCTGGGGAGTAGTCTACAAAGTTGTTCCTAGCAAACCCCCCCCCCCCAGAGGAGAAATCATAAATGCAACTCAAACCGCACAGGGCACACTAGCCACCACCTGGGAACAGTCAATAACAAACCAGATCTATCATGAACCAGCTGTCCCAACCTTAAAGGAACAGGTACAGATATGTAGAGAAAATGAATCATACAAAACACAGCAAATAGAACAGCCCTTCACCTTGGAGGAATTGCATACCGTTTCAGCCCTCATAAGGAATAGAAAATGTCCCGGCCCAGATCTTCTGTAGCCAGAAATTATAAAAAAGGAACACACCTGGAGTCGGAAATTATAAAAAAGGTAATAGACACCACCCCGGAACTGGTCCTTAGATTATACAACGCATACCTGAAAACAGGAACTTACCCAGCCGACTGGAAACTTACAACTGTGAAACTCATACCAAAAAATCTTTCAAAACTCCAGAACAACCAGACTTTTATCAATCAATTGCCTTGCTCCTAGTGGCAAGTAAGCTATTCGAAAGGCTGAGAGGTAAAAGAATAACTCACCACTATGAAACAGCTGGACTAAGCATGCCAACACAATATGGATTCAAGCAAGGAACTTCAACCATCGAAGCCCTCAGTGGCCTTTTGAGGGCGGCAGTGGGGTGTGACAAAAAATATTTCTTTGCCATCTCAATCAATTTCGCTGGGGCGTTCGATGCCATTTGGTTTGGTGGCCAAGCATCCTAACTAGACTGAGAAGGGCAAACACACCAATGAATTTGTACAAAGTTATGGAATCCTACTTAACCAACAGAGAAATCCAGGTAATAGCACCATATAAGTTGACCAGATCGCTCTACAGGGGCTGCCCCAAGGTTCAGTTCTAGGGCCACTGCTCTGGAATATGATCCTAGATGCAGCCCTGGACCTGGGGGAAGTAAAATCCCAGACAGTCGCTGTTGAAAGCTGAGCACAAATGGAAGTCCAAGCACTTAAGCCCCTTCAAGACTGGGCCACTGTCCACTTCTTAAAAATATCAACTACAAAAACTAAATCTATACTGTTGAAAGGCAGCTTAAATAAGAAGACCACTACAAATTAAAATCCATAGCCAGAAAATCAAACTAGTCGCCGAACTGAAGCATCTAGGTATCATTCTAGACACCAACCTGTCCTTCCACCCTCATCTCAAATACTTGAGAGAAAAAGATGATATGCCGGATTAATAGCCAGAATAACAAGAAAAGACTGGGGACTCAAAAAATGCATGCTAACATGGTACTATAAAGCCTTCTTCACCCTGGCGATTACATACTCTTTACTCTTTCCCCGCGTGGTTCCATAGAGCCACAAAGGTGGCTAACAAAAAGATCTTGGATACCATAATGCTCAATTCTCCTGGTCATCACCCGTGCCTGCCATTAGTATGCATGCCCTCCAAATCCTGGCAGGGGTCCTGCCCCTCGACCTAGAAATTATACGCTGCAGAATGACGTACAACCTGACCAAAGGATTACCCTATACTCTGGGGGAAATGCACCATCAACGTAGCAGGAATAGAAGAGAAGAAAGGACCAGACTTGAGAATCATGTGCAGCAGGCATGGCAGGAAGGTGGTCTGCTTCAACAAAAAGGGAAATTACGAGGAAGTTCCTGTCTACAGTTGGATGCATGTATCCTAGAGCCCCTGTTGGTTCCACCCAGGTCTACTTACAACATTTCTCCTGACGGGCCATGGTGCCTTCAACGCCAAGTTAACTTATTTTCGAATAATGGAAGACCCCCTCTGCACATGTGGAGAGACAGAAACATGGTCCCACATTATTTATGTACAGCTGCGACCATTATGAGGACCTTTGCTGTCGACTTGTGACGGAACTCACATATCTACCAGCAGAACTGGAGCATCACCTTCTAGACTTGAGAGAGGAGTTCCTGGCCTTCATGAAGTTTGCGTAAGAGGTGTTTTCTAGGCAGATGACACATTGCTATTCATCACAACTAAAGCCAGTAACTGAATGAAACAACTCAACCTCATTGAACAGAAACATTCAAACGGAAAGATTGAGCTAACCACACTAAGGACCTTTTGCAACAGGACCAGGACCGGACACGGCACTTACTGCTCACCTGTCTCGAGATCCCTCTGCGGTGGGAGACACCAGTGATCACCAAGTCAGACTTGACTCTACACATCTCCTGAATCTGAAACCAGTTACTGTGACCTCTGAAACAAACTCACCGGACATGACTATTGCTGCAGCTTGCTGCTAAGGCCATTGGCCTCCCCATACCAGTGCACTCTTGCATGGTACTTTCTTCCTACTTCCTGGATGGGGGAGGAGAAGTCAGTTGTCTCCTCCCCTCCCCATTTTCTTCCATCTGGCAGAGCATGGGCATGCCTCACTGACCATCTGGGGTTGCTTTCTTTATTGACCCCACCTCTGTCTTACCCCCCCAGTCTTCAGTCTTCCCACCCTCTCTCTAACTTTGCGACTGCATCTAATGAAACCAAAATTTTCCAAACCCACACTCAAATTAAGTCAACATGCAACAACCCTATTACCAATTTGGCCCACCCCTTTCAGCATAAAATATACAAATTTTTCTTTTTCCTTTTTTTTTTTTAAGGTCCTAATCCACTGAAATCTCATAAAATTAGGTGGCAGGGCTTGCCAGAGTAAATATAACTATACTCTATACTGGGTGTACCTGGTCTGCCTCCACGAGGCCAACGGTGGGTCCTATTATGGCAGAGGTTCCTAACCTTTCTCGGTTCACAGCACCCTTAGTGTCCCAGGCCAAAAGAAATACCTATAACACAGTGGTTTTCGACCTTTTAATATATATTTAATATATATAATTTTATTCTTTATATAGAGGTACTAAATAAAGATCAATTATAGATCACCACAAAATTAAAAAGATACAGTACAATGGATATTGTACCCTTTTATAATGAAATAAATATATAAATTTCAAAATAATAATAATAATAACTTTAAGTAACTTAAACCCAAATTACGCGGCATCCGGTGCTGTTGAAAACCACTGCATTAGGGGCTCAACGGCTAAAAGGCCAGAGGAACAACAGTACAAACATTACATATATACAAGATCCACATACTTTTAAATCTCTGGCCTTTACAGTGTACTGTATCACATGACAATGTATACTATGATGGGGGAAACCCCTGGTGCCGTGTGATCCAAAAAACACTTTACAATACCATTTAGAAAGATTTAAACAAAATATTTCTCTTTATATTAAAACTTTTTTATTATTGTTCATGTGTTTGATTGGAATACTATAAAGTCTTGACTTTATTTTCTGAAGAAATAAAAGGCTATATTCGGTCTTTCTCTCTTCTCAAAGGTCAGAAATTCTTGTGGACTTGGTAACTAATTGTTTGATGCCTCCTTACAAAATTAGGAAAGGCTATTAAAATATTACATCTTACATTATATTACATATTACATTTTCTGCCTTTAGCAAATTTGATGAGTAACATGGGTATGGTTACTTCCTAAGTGTGATAATATTCCTTCCTTTTTGTTATGTGGAAACTTAATGACTAGTTTTAGTAATAGCTTTACATATTTGGGTTTGTTGTAGTCTTGATTATGCCAGTTCTTCCAGTAAATCATGCCTGTTTCATATGATTTGGAGGTTTTTAGCCAGAATTTCATCACCTGGCATATAGTGCCAGGTGATGAAATTCTGGCTTAAAAGTCAGCTACTATGGCTGACTTGGTTGCATTATCAGCTAATTACATTTCCTGGAATTTCTGCAGGTCCAGGAACTTAGTACAGATTTTTCCCATGTGCTTGTCAAGCATATTAATGTGTCAAGCACTTGAATAGTGCTCACAGACTGTATGAATTATACAATTTTTGTATACCCATAATCTTAATGTGATTTAATGTTACTTTAATTACCATTATTTCAGGAGTAGAAATGCTGCATTTGTTGGGACAGGCATGTAGATTGAACACAGTGTAGTTCTTTCTACTCTATTTCTAGGGTGTCAAACTAGAGGCCCGCAACAAAATTTTTGTGGCCCGCGATGCCCAAAAATAAAATGTTAAAGTAAACAATTAAAAAGTATCTATTTATAATTCTAGAATATAAGGATTAAAAAACCTCTGTAATAAATATAAAAAATCATTTTAATTAATAATAATTAAAAAAAAGACTAGATCGATGCAGCCTTGATTAGAAAGAACTAAAAATATAAATAGTAATTTCAAATGAATGAAAATTCAAATTATCATCTTTAAATATCATTGTAAGTTTTTAGTTTATTTCTTTAAAAATAAAAGAGTTACATTTTATTTTTTGAAATATTTTTTAAATGGAGAAATCTTAATCTAAATTTCTTTTACATTTAAACTAATATTACAATACTGCAAATGCAGCGTTTTTTATAATTTTATCGAAAAGATACTTCATTCGTACTAGTTTCTTTGTCGGGATCTGTTGTGTTGTGTTCATTATCTATAATTTAACAAATACCTAAGTAATCGTTTTTTTTTAATTTTATAATTTTAATTTCAACTATAGAATTGATATAGAAAATGTCACTTTCAACACCAGTCAAGAAAAGAAAAATTGATAACGAGGGAAGAAAATTCCAAGAAAAGTGGGAGGGAGCTAAACTATTTTTGTATGGAAGTGAACAGTAAAATTACATGCTTAATTTGTAAGAAAAATATTAGTGTTGCTAAAGAATACAACATTAAGCGGCATTATAACTCTAAGCATAAGGAAGAACATTCAGGCTTCAAAGGAAAAATAAGAGAAAAAAAATTAAAAACAATGAAGAAAACACTTCATAGTCAACAAATATTTACAAAATTCATGAAAACTAATGAATCAGTAGTAAGAGCAAGTTACGAAATAAGCTATTTGTTAGCAAAACATTCAAAATCGTTCACAGATGGTTCGTTAATTAAAGAATGTATGATAAAAGCAGCTGAAATCATCTGTCCTGAAAAAGTGCAATCATTTTGCAATATTTCATTATCAAGAAATACAGTGGTAGAGAGAATTAGCGAAATGGCAGATAACATCAGTTCACAACTACAGGATATATCTTCAGAAGTCTTGTTCTTTTCAATTGCGATTGATGAAAGTACAGATATACGAGATGTTGCTCAAGTTAATGTATTTTTTCATGGTTGCGATAATAACATGAGGATCACCGAAGAATTGTTGGAAGTTATCCCTCGTCTTGGAACTACGACTGGCAAAGATATTTTTGTTCTTGTGTGGTCTTGTGTGGAGCATTTTAGAAAAGTGTAAGCTTCCACTTGACAGACTTTTATCTGTAACAACCGATGGTGCTAAATCAATGGGTGAAATGACAGGTGAAAATCGAGGATTTGTGTCAAAATTGATTAGAAAATTACAAGCTGAGTACCCATATAAACCGAAAACCATGGCTGTCCACTGCCTTATTCATCAACAAGTTCTGTGTTTAAAAATATTAAAAATGGACGATGTATTGAAAACAGTAACAAAAACATCAACTTTAATTGAGCGAGAGCACTCAATCATCAGCAATTTACTTCTCTTCTTAAAGATTTAGAATCTGAGTTCGACGGTCTTCCTTATTATACAGAAGTTCGATGGTTATTATGCCACAAAGTTTTAAAGAGATTTTATATGCTTTTGGAGGAAATAACAGCTTTTCTTGAAAGGAAAAATGAAAATGTATCAGTTATAAAAAATCCTTTGTGGATTAAGGATTTGGCATTTTTAATTGATATTACAAGCCACCTCAATAATATTAACATTTCATTGCAAGGTAAAAAGTTAATAACGAACATGTATGACGCAATAGCAAGTTTTGTACAAAAACTAACGTTGTTTAAAAATCATTTAAAAAAAGACGTTTCGACCTATTTTCCTACTTGTGAGCAGTTAAAAACACAAAATCAAAATTGCTCTTTCTCACAGTATTGTGACAAAATTGAGGAAATCAAAAACGAATTTGATAAGCGTTTTAATGATTTTGAAGAGTTAGAAGATATGTTTTCTCTTTTTGTTGGACCTTTTTCATTTGAAATTGAAAAAGCTCCCACTCTGATTCAACTGGAATTAATTGATTTCCAAAATGATTCATTTTTGAAAGACAAATGTTGAGAAGTAGGAATTCCAAAAATATATTCTTACTTAGGTGAAAAATACCCAGAAATTAAAAAGTTTGCTGCACAAATTATGTGCTACTTTGGGAGTACATACTTATGCGAGCAATTATTTTCATGTATGAAATTAAATAAAACGGCATATAGATCGAGATTGACAGATAAACATCTTTCCGACATACTGAAAATTGTATGTTCCCAGTCTTTGACTCCTGATGTTGAAAAACTAGTAGGGGATAAACACTGGCAGGTTTCCGGGAAAACAAATTAATTATTTTCATAAATATATTTAATTTTTAAATAAAAATAATAATATAACAATTATATATACTAAAACCAAAGGAGCGCAAGGCAGCCAAAGTAACACACCTCTATTAGTTACAATTTATTAGGAAACGTTTCAGAAATTGTTATTGTTACAAAATCCATCTTCAGTCTTTGTAGCAATTTCCGAAACGTTTCCTAATAAGTTGTAACTAATAGAGGTGTGTTACTTTGGCTGCCTTGCGCTCCTTTGGTTACCAGTTCATCAACAGCCACTTTACTCCCATTTCTTCACTATACATACTAAATTCCTTGTATTCTGTAGATCTGAATAAAAATTTAAATGTTAATTACATATGAGTTTTAATTATCCTGATTATGCTACTGAATGCTGAATCAATATATAATGTTTAAGAAAATTTTATGCGGCCCGTGAAAATCATACCATCACACAAAATGGCCTGTGACAGAAATGAGTTTGACACACCTGCTCTATTTCATTCTTTGATCCATCAGTGTAGAGTGATATATAGTCAAGCATAAAAAAAAAAAAGGTAAACTGCAGCCATTATCAACCCACTGCAGGATGGAAACCTCCTCAACAATTCATGCTGAGGGGCATGGACCATAATCTACCACACTGGTCCAGTGCGGGTTGGCAGATCGACCATATTTAGTAGTCAGGGGCTTGAACCCCGGTCTACTCAAAGAGCGTGTGCTACTGCACTCCTGCTCCTGACCACTCAGCTACGGTCAAGCATACTGCTCATTAATTAAAATTAGTATTAGTAATAACAAATGATGCAAGGAAGAAAACTTAGAGCATTACCAAATTGGGAAAAAAAATCCTCTTCGGTACATCCCCTCTGACAATTTGTCTAATTCTCCTTTAAATTTATTCAAAAACCCATTTCCAACACCAGATAGAAGTTTATTCCAGCAATTAAATACTCCCTGAAAGCAAATATTCACACATCTATCCTGCAACCATCCTTTTTCAAATTAAATTTATATCCTGTTATGGACCAAAAAAGAACAAGGATGCAGCATTTGGTTTATTCTGTCATTTAAAGTGCTGCAATTTTCAGCACTGAAGGGTTTCTTGATAAGAGTGCTCTTGTCATTCCCCTGACTAATCTTGTTACTCTTCTGTGTACCCATTCCAATAGACCTACATGCTTCCTAAAATGAGGCTTACAAACCTCTATGCCATACGTGTGGCCTTCCCATTGCCTTACAGAACAGGATAATTACTTTCTGGTTTAGTGTGTGGTGACTCAAGATCAGATTTCCAGTGTCTAAATTCCAAGAGCATCAGATTTGGTAATGTCCAACTGATGTGTGATCCACCATGATAAGTTAACCTGTTGGTTAGCATTAGCAGAGACATTTGATGCAAGAAAGCAAGCTTATGCAGCATCAGCCAAAAAAAAAAAAAAAAAAAAAAAACCACTCCCACTTCACCCCTCTGTTCGTTCAAAATACCTGTCCAGCTGAGCCTTAAACTTATTTAGGCTATCAACTTCCACGACAAGGGATGGAAGTCTGTTCCACCAACCAACCACCCGCTGGCTAAATGCAAATTTCCGCACGTCTATCCTACATCTGTCTTTCCTCAATTTGAATTTATGCCCTCTCAGGTGATTATTCTGAGCGAGAGGAAGAATCCCATCAGCATTGAGCATGCTCAAACCATTCAAGGCTTTATACACCTCTATCAGATCACCTCACTGGTGCCTAGTCTCCAGACACTGTAATTTGCAAAACTTAAGCCTTTCTTTGTAAGAGCACCCCTTTGTTCCATTCACTAATCTTGTTGCCCTTCTTTGTACTCGTTCTAGCAGCTCTACGTCCTTCTTGAAATGAGGCCTCCAGACCTGTATACAGTACTCTAAGTGTGGCCTGACCATTGCCTTATACAAGGGAATAATCACCTCCTTATTCCCTGCTAGAAAAATTCCTATATATCACTGACAATACACCATGAGCTACTCTTGCAGCCCGTCTGCACTGCTCAGAGAACTTCATATCTGCCTGCACAACCACCCCCAGGTCCCTTTCATTCTCTACCACTGTCAGTGTAGTACCACAGAGTTGATACGTTGCTCTGGGGTTGCTGTTTCCCATGTGTAGTACTTTACATTTGTCAATGTTAAACTTCATTTGCCACCTCTCAGCCCATCTGCTCAACCTTTCCAGATCCTGTTGCAGCAGCATAGTGTCAGTAGTGTCCTTGACAACCCTGCCTACCTTTGTATCGTTTGCAAACTTCGACATTAAGCTTGATATACCATCATCAATATCATTTATGAATACAGAAAACAATAATGGACCCAACACTGAGCCCTGAGGGACTCCACTAATAACATTAGTCCACGACGAGCAGTGTCCATTGATTACCACTCTCTGGCTTCTCCCCCTCAGCCACCCCTTTATCCACAGCAGCAATTTGCCTCCAATGTCACACTGCAAATGCCTCCAATGTCACACTGTTTCTCCTTTCCTCTTAATTCGAACACTGGCAGATGATGATTGGACCAAAAACTTGTGGTTGCAGCTCCAGTCTTTCTTAGGTTCATAATTTTATGTTGTGACTAATCAAAATTATATGCACATTCCTTTGGGAGCTTAATTTAATTCTTTCATGTTTTATAAAAAATAAAAAAAAAAAAATTTAAAAAATGCATCATACATTCTAATTGAACAAATGTATGGTGGTGTATTCCATTTTAATATGTAGAAATTATTTGCCTGGCTCTCAACTGAGCTGTACAAAATGTTATTTTTGAAGGACAGTAAATCCTAGATTTTATGGACCTCAATTTAACGTGTGAAAAAACTTTTAATTGCACGAGCATATTTTGAGTTTCCTCATGAAATAGGAAAAATGGAGGATTCATAGGTTAGGGCAGTTGGCAAGTATCTCAGTCTGTTTACGTATACATTTGCCATCATATCGTTAAGTGCTTGTCTTTGCCCTGTTTTACTTTATTATAACTTCAAGGTGTACATGAGGTTATAATAAAATCATACCCTTAAAAAATTAGTGAAGAGAGAAAGCACGTACATCTGAATGTTGCACAGAAGTTAAAACTGTGAGAGAGTCATACTCCTGTGTGTCTGTTTCCTGTATCTGTGAGGCATGAAAGAAAAAACAAACTGCAGATATTGTAAAGAGCAAGGTTTAAGGAGTCCAAAGACTCAGCAGTATCTCAACTTTGGTTTCTTAGCTCCAAATGAAGTTTTTCCATATTCCAATATACAGTCATAATATATCTTCTATTGTGTATCAAACAATAAAGTCAAGGTAAATATAGTTGTTTTTTTTTTTTTAACTTGTTTGCAGTACTTCTAATACATACATATACAGATAACTTTATAAACCTTCAATTATTTTAGGTACAAATGGTCTCAGGAAAAAGAAAAAAAAAAAAAACCTTTTGATTTAATGGACATTTGCCAATAACTGACACTCCCCCTTCCTTCCTCATATTTTTCTGTAAAATTGAGGGTTTATTGTAGCACCTGACTTTTTTCCCCTCCACCCAAAATATTAACCAAGGCAGCTTGTTAGTGTAATGTGTTAATAATGTTCTAGACTGCTCAGGTCTTTCTCTGGTTTATGGATAGCAAACACAATGGCATGATCCCATTGTTCTCAGAAGACATTTTTCCCATGTACAGCACTACGCAGCAAATTTTTAAAAAAGGTTCTGTTTAGTGTGCAATAAATAAGTTCAAGGATTTTACTACACTGGCCAAAAATAAAATAAATACAGTAAACCGTTTAAATCCTAGCATCCCCTGGTGATTGAGAGGTGTGTGTGTGTGTGTGCTGGATTTTAAAATTTTCCAGTATGCTTAGTAGTTGAGCAGTTATAGAGAAGTATGTATCAATGAATATTAAGTACTGACTGTATTGATATTTGTAAACATGACTAAAAGGTAGTGCTAATGGTGACAGATGTAAATAACAATTAAATTTGCTAAATGTAAACAAATGTCACTGTAATTCCAATTTTAAATGTATGCCTGGTACAGTCTGACAGAATATCAAGAATAAGCTTCAGCGAAAAAAAAAATTGACTTTTATTAGCTCTCTGGAATTAAATCCGTTTGAGTGTATCAGTAAATCTCTGTTTATGGATGAGATTAACCATAGATTTTAATGAAGCATATATTTTTCCAGCTGGAAAAATTCCAGTTTGGTCTCTCACCAAACTGGTCACCAGCTCGTGCAAGTGCAGTATGATTAACCACTTATTCATAATTTGAAAGAGCAGCTTGCTGTAAATTACAAAGTTAATAAGAAATAGCACAAAAAGAGAGAAATTGAAAGTTATAATGTATCTAATACTATATGGCCTCAGAGAAATCATAGGATATTTGCAGGATTGTCTTGTCATCTGTTTTTTGCAGCTAGAAGGATTTAAACTGTATTGATAAAACAATGGTATTAATTTTCATAGTAGAACAAACTTGCCTTTGTGCCGAGTTGCCCCGGCATTACTCTATTTTCAAACATATTTTCTCATATTTGTATAAAAGATGAAAATGCTGTGACAGCCTGTTTCAGGTCCCTCATCAGGCAGCAGTGTCTGGTAACCACACTGGGACAAAACAGGCAAGTTTAGCTATAATTACAACTTTGAAATCTCATATTTCATATGCAGCACAGTAATTCACTTCAAACAACTACTTTGTTTGTTGTCACTAGAGACCACCTGTTACTTGATGAGGAACCAGATATTCCTGAAACACTGTCATAACAGTTATATCCCAGGGGCTCACATCTGGTGAGTATGGGCTTGGCACACCCAGGGTCCTGAGCTGGATATTATCGTTCTTCACTTTCTTGGTGATTCCCTTTTACTTTTGACTCTTGTTTTCTCTCTCTCTCTCTCTCTCTCTCTCTCACACATACAGGATAACTCAATTTTTTTTGGCTGGTGCAGCATAAGCCTCAGGCTTCCTTTTACCATATGCTAATAATAATCTTTTAAACCAACGGCCATTTGGTAAAGACAACTGTTTGAAAGCAGCGCAATACCATGGCAGCTTGTTGCAATATTTTGCTCTGAAACTTAAGACCATTGCATTATCTGCGCAGTTTAAATCCTGCAAGCATCTCATAAAGTGAGAAATGTCACCACTTTTGTTTGTACGGATTCTTAACGACCAGTGTGTCTATACGATTACCAAACTTTACTGTAATAAAATGAAATACTTATGTAATTCCCTATAAATAAACACCCATCCAGCTGGGCTTTGAATGTCTCCAATCTATCAGCCTCAACCATACATGGGCCAACTTATTCCAATAATCAACAACTCACTGGCTAAATGAAGACTTCCTGTAATCTAATCCAGTCAAAACCTCTTTCCCCATCACATAATTTGAATTTATGGCCCCTACTTTTGGAATCATTTATAACAGCAAAAATTTCATCTTCATTCATTTACTTTTTCCTCTCAGAGTCTACACCTCAATTAGGTCTTCTCTAAGGTACCTAGTTATGAAGCCCTGTAGCCCACATGTTCCTCATATGGCCCCCCTTCAAGGCTTGATGTCTTTTTTTTTTTTTAGATACAATTTCCATGCTTGAACAAAGAAATCCATGTGATGTGCAATTTTACAATTGTCTCATACAGCAGGATTATGACTGCCTTATATCTCCACAAGCAAATGTATTCAAATCCACTTCTTCCTCTACTATTTTTATTTCAATACCAACAAATGTATAATTAATTTTGGGGCTGATATTCTTCAAGGATAAGTAAGACCTTGCATTTTGCTGCACTAAACCATAGCTGGCACTTTTCTGACCATACCTGAAGCCTCTTCAGCTCATTCTGAAGCAGCACTGCTTGGCATTATTCATTAACTACTCTACTGATCTTGAAATAATCTGCAAATTTTGACTTCACACTTGTTATCCCCTCACTGATGTCATTTTAAGAAAACCAAAAACAAGAATATTCCCAGTACAAATCCTTGGGAAACCCCACTTCTTATATTAGCCCTATTGGAAGAGTAATCATTAATCAGAATTCTCTACCTCTTACAACACTACAATTCATTCAGAAAATTTTACTTTGATTCCAACTTATATAGTAACCTTCCATGTGGTACTGAGTGAAATTCTTTGCTAAAAGTGAACAATGCTGAAATTATTTCCTACATCCAGTTCATGAGTGACTGTCAAAACAGCTAACCATGCTGGTTAAACATAGATTTCCCTTTACAAACCATACTATGTTTCCTTCATAATTCCATTACTATCTAAAAGATCTTGTAATGCACTCTTTTTCATTGCCTCTATGGTTTTACTTGCCACTGAAGTGTGGAAGTGGATGAAAACTTGGTGTAAATTTACTTTCTAAAAAAAGTGCTAAAAAAAAAAAAAAGAGTTAAACAATTTCAACTGATGCATGTCACTGAAGTAAAAAGAATTCTGAAGAATGTGTGTACACTTTGGCTGTCTTTGGTTTAATGTGTAACTAGACTGACAAGTCTATTTAAAGAAGTTAGAAGAAGTGCTGACAAAATCAGTATGTCCATTTTTCAAAGTTACCAGATTGAAAAATACAAGCAATTATTAGTGAGTGGCACTGAAAAAATGTCAAAATCCAGTTCATGATCCAAGTTTTTAAAGAAGACAAACTGATGAACAAGAAAAAGAACTTCAGAATTGCAAACTTCTGAAAAGGAATCAAAGCAAGCTGATAATTCTGGGCACATTAGCCTCATTTGTGCAGAAAGTCTGTTCGTGTTTGAACAGAATTTCTGCACGAGTGAGGGTTTGATGTCAAAATTTGCAGATGATTCAAGATGGTAGAGTAGTTAATGATTAGCACCAAGCACAGCAGCTTCAGAGATGATAGAAAGTGGCTGCTATTGTTTAACACAATAAAATGTAAGATAGGCGAATAGCAATCCCAAAATAATTTCACACTTGGTGGGGTGGAACTGAAATCAGCAGGGGAAAGAAAGATTTGGGAATTATGATACGGTCTCTAAGCAGTGTAGACAGACAGCAAGCAGGGCCAGTGGTGTTCTAAGATTTATTGAACATTTGCTTGTAGAGACAGGGAGGTCATAATATCACTGTACAGGCACTCCTTGACTTATGTACTTAATTGGGTTTTTTCGTTTTTTCCCCATGCATGTAAGTGTATTTTGTACGTAATTCCAACTTTGGTCTTATAGATACTAAATACACGTACAGTACAGTACAACTCACCGAGATTATAACCCCCAAAAAACTTCACCAGGCCGTATGTACAGCATTGTTAAAAACTATAAGAGAAAACCTTATACCTTTATGTAGGACCGGAATTCTCTGAACCCTCACAGGCAAGGTTGTGTGATTATATGAATAAATGTCCCATATTTAATATTAAATAAAGTCAAATACAAAGACTACATTAAAATATATAAATAGATACGTATTAAAAGATTGTCATGTATTCAATTCTCTCCCAACATAACGCATCAAGAAAAGCCAGGGGAAGCCGACAGCCACGAACATCCCCAAAAAATCCAACCAATGTTGTATGCTAACATTGAGAACTGAAAACAATTGTTGGATTAATTTTAAGAAACATGAAATAAATGTACATTGAATTAAAATATCTAAAAACATAAAGTCTAAACTTCTAAGGGACCAAACTTATTCGGGTAGATTCTGTTCTCACAAGTAAAGTGCTTTTCGCGAGTGATGTCCACCCTTTTGTATACATAAATATTGAATCCCTGATATGAGATTATTTATACTAACCAATGTGTGAATCACCATTCACACATGCACGTAAAAGTCCACGAGTCTGAAATAGTGTAAGGACTACGAACATTAATGGAATTTACATTTAACCTAATTTCCAGCATTTCAGCAATTAATAACTTAATATATCCTTTTTGCATATTTAAAACTTTCACTTCATTAAAAAGGAACACATGGCTATCATTGATAGCATGGAAAGCAAGTTCCGAAGCACGTCCTTCTAGCCCTAACTGATGCCACATGTTGCTGTATCCTCATCGAAAGATTATTTTGTGTCGAACCAATATACGAGGAATTGCATTCACCACAAGTAATATTATAAACAACATTGTGTGCATCCATGGTTGAGATGGAACTGATTGCTCTATGCTTCAAAACATCATGGAGTTTACTAGTCAGTTGGGCAATAATCTTAAATTCAGTGTTCTTAAAGATATTAATGAATTGTTTGTGCCATATGTATATATATATATATATATATATATATATACATACACACACACACACACATATATACACACACACACACACACACACACATATAGCCCTCGATTTACATCGGGGTTAGGATCCTGGGGGGGGGGTGGACAGGTGCAAATGGAATCAGCGCAATTGGAACCCTTTATATAACAGAGTCAATCGGAAATCACAGGATTAGGTTCCGGGCACCAAAAATTTTACCTACCACTTTGCATCGATTGTTTTATTTTATTAGCATTCTTCGTAATTGTAGTAATAGTCGATGGAGGCATATGCATAGCCCTACGCACGTTAGGGGCAGCTTTCACCAGATTCCATCCTCCGAATATTGCACTAGGATTCAATGAACTTCTTTTACCAGACATGGTGTGTCTTTATTCTATTAAATTAAAAACTTTATGACGATTGGCAAAAACTGCACACGGATATCACTATTTTTATTTAATTTATTAATGGCACAATTAATAAAATATGCTAGTGTAATAAATTTCTAACACGTGTAAATAGCGTAAACAACAACCAACTGAATGGTTCACTGCATGGACCTTTACTACCCGCATCCACGAGTGGTTACTTTGAGGGTGGGAATCTTTCTCATCTCTGATACGGATAAGCTGATTGCCTCAGATTGTACTAATCATGTGAACAGTGGATAGCACAGTATGATGCCAATAAATTTTGTCTGACGATTTTAAACTTTCAATTTATAAAAATAAATAAATTTTAAAAAATGGCGTTGTGGTTTGATCGCACTATAGCAATAAACAGTGTTGGAGTAGGGTTTTTTAATCAGCAACTTTGGCCATATCACTCCATTTATACTGTCTGCAAATTGCATGTGCTCTGTGGTCGATTTTCTGTTTGTTGGATGAAAAACAAAGTTTCTGGGACAACAAAGAGTGAAAGTGTAGTGCATTTTAATGGTATGGATTGATTTTCTGAAATTTGATTCTATAAAGCAGCTGATTCTAGTGATCATGCTAACCGGTGCCTATTTCTTTCAGGGTTTACAACTGGACCACATAGTCCTTCCTCTCAGCCAGTAGCAGTGTTTGTAAACATGTTGGCTGTTTGTTTTGTTTTTGCATCCTTTAGTTAAGTGATTTTTGTGTTGTGCTTATTTGACACAAATTTATACAAAACTAATACAATTTCTATTATAAAAATGAACTTTCAGAGAGTAAATAGCTTAGTCATAGTCAAAGACCCTGGAAAATTTCAACTTCCAGGGTCTTTGAACGAATTACAAAAAAACAATGTGTTATTGGGTTCACATGATATTTTCATAATGATGGTGTCTCTGGATTGAATTAATATCGTAAAGCAAGGGTCCACTGTACACAGCGATTCTGATTTTGGCACTTCGCATGCATGGTTCAAAACTGTTGATATATTTTCGATATACAATAATTTTATTAATTTTGAGAAGCTTTGTGCTTTGTACATATCTACGAGTTTTGAGTTTTACGTAAGTAGGGGAGTGCCTGTACAAGGCAGTTGTGAGTCCACACTTGGAATGCTGTTTCCAGGGATGGAGAGTTCCCAATCACATGATACATGTTCTATCCCAAGCTGGAAAAGTTTCAGCCAATGTCACCTGATACTACTGATCCACATGTCTTGTGAAGTACAAAGTGCTTGCTTGCAGAACAACTACACTATATTTCAATGCACGCTAAACATCACTACATCATCATTAACTTGAAATTTACATGCTGTGCTTACAAGGCATAAATTTGTTAGACATAACTTCAAAATTTGATAATCAAGGGGAATACGTGGCATCATGTAACAAAAGTGTTATTTTCACATGAGCAACAGTTTTATTATCAACAAACTATCCATTGATATCATTAGAAATTTAACACCAGGCAAAGTAAATGTCAACAGGTATTCAACTTATGGATTGCCTCCAACTGAAGTTTTTTTTTTTTACTTTCCCAAAAATAATCTTTCTGGAGTGGTGACCATCTTAGAATTAAGTAAATTCTCTTGTGGTTGTTTGTGTGTGTGTGTGTGTGTGTGTGTGTGTGTGTGTGTGTGTGTGTGTGTGTGTGTGTGTGTGTGTGTGTGTGTGTGTGTGTGTGTGTGTGTCTCTCTCTCTCTATGTGGAATTATCATGCAACAACCTGCCAAAGCTGTTGAAATTTTACCAGGAACAACAAAAAAAAGAAATGAATTAAACAGAAAGTTATTTAAACCCTTACATCAAGTTTATCTTCAAACACATGAAAAACTTAATTTAACCTGAACTCACTGCCAAGAATTCACAGTTTTCTTGTTAACTAAACACTACATGACTGATGTAGCACTGAACTTCTTACCATTCCTTTCAATTCATAGCAGTCTTGAGTCTGACAGATGTTACTTTTTAAAATATTTCTTTTTGTTTTTAATTTCTAGAATAAAATCAAATCTGCATATCTATTTTTCCACACCAGTGTTCTCTAAAGGATGATAGTGTTTTGGTTTTGATTCACATAAATTATGAAAGTTTAACTGTTTGGCATCTGCATTTCTGGGTTTGAATTTATACATCAATTGTAATTTGTCTCTGCATCTACCTTTGAAGGTTTGGTTAGGTGTGAATTATAGATGGTATATCCACACCAATAGCATATTATAATTTGGTTCTTTTTATCTGTAATTCATTTTCACCCATAATTTTCAGGAAAATGCATGCATACATTTTTCGAAAATTTCTCTTTTATCAAGACTGATTTTCTGGACGAAAAGCTGGAAACTGAGTGATGGGGTATATACCTAGGGCTTACAATACCGGTATCCCAGTCATTTTTTTCCGGTATTGAAATACCAGTATTGATGCAAAAAATACTGGTTTTTTGGTACTAATTTTAAAAAAATAATTGTTTATAATTTAATCACATAAAGGTTATAAAATCACCTTTATGTGATTATGACGTTATCTCTACTATAAAATGTTCGATAAGTCATCGACAGGACACCATGCAACATTGCAACCTGTCCACAATTCTCGGACAACTTCATGTCTAACCGTATCGTAACTCCCAAGTCCCATTCCTCCACTACTGACTTTAGTTCAATTCCACCCAGTTATTTTGGGGTTGCTGTTCCTCAGGTGTAAGACCTTGCATTTTGCTGAATTAAAGCATAGCTGCCACTTTTCTGACCATCCCGGAAGTCTATCTAGGTCACTGAAGAATCTCTGCTTGGGGGCGATCATTAACTACTCTACTGATCTTTACATCATCTGCAAGTTTAGACCTCACACCCTCCATCCCTTCATAGATGTCATTTAAGATAATCAAAAACAACAGTGGTCCCCATAACTGATCCTTGGGGAACCCCACTACTTACATTAACCCAATCTGAGGAATAACTATTTATCACAACCTTCTGCCTGGTGCTCTCAAGCCATCATGCTATCCGTCTAAGGATTTTCTCTATGATTCCAGCCTGCTCCAACTTATAAAATAATCACTCATGTCAAATGCCTTGCTGAAATCCAAATAAACAATATCAAAATTATTCCCTAAATCCAGCTCATGAGTGACCTGTCAAAATGGCTAACCAGATTTGTTAAACACTATTTTCCTTTTACAAAACCATGCTGTGTATCCTACAGAATTCCATTTACATCTAAATGATCCTGAATTCCACCCTTTATCATTTCCTCCATGATTTTCCCTACTAATGAAGTTAGACTGGCTGGTCGGCAATTTCCCATTACACTCCTAGAACCGTCTTTATGTTCTAATTTACACCAATCCAATGGAATCTCTCCTGAGTCCAGTGATGCTTTCATAACTAGCCTTAATGGTTCAATGCACTCACTTGCCGCCTCCTTTAAGATTATAGGGTATATGCCATCAACCACAGGAGCCTTACTTGCCTGTAGACACGAAAGTTCTCATAAAATAATCATTTTAAATTTCAACTTCATTAATTACATTTTTTTCAACTTCACTTCCATAATATCTCATTGACACAAAGGGTTTTTTTTTTATGTAAATATCGATGCAAAGTAACCGTTGAGTTCATTTGCAACTTCAGCTATGTTATCTAATACTATCCAATGTCCATTACATAAGGGTCCAATCTGATTTGTTCTTCTGTTCTGTGCATTTATATATGTGAATAATTCCTTAACTGCACTATTTGCTCTCTTCTTTATTCCTTATCCCCACTCTTTGCTCTCTCCCAGACTCAGTAAAGATACTATAGTGAAAATTATACTTCACTGAATAAAAAATCATTCTCGTTCAGAAAATGATGAACATGATGATTCAACCACGGAAGACCAACATGGAACAGAACATCAGCGTTCCGCAAATTCTTTCCAAAATAAGAAACTGCCCGACTCCAATGAGATTTTTAAAGATGAACTTGAGTCGGAAATTAATGAAATATGTTTAAGAAATATGTCCAGACGTGTTCAAAGCCGCTAAGTGGATTTTCTTATTTATTGATTTGAAATTATTGTTTTTCTAAAACTTTTGATTTAAATTTAGTAGTATAGCATTATTTTGTGATATTTCTGATTAATCTGGTGTATTTATTCTTTACTCGGCCTTGTAATTGCATAAATGTATCAGTAAGGGTATTAAATCCACGTGTTACAAGTTAAAACTCCGCTGAACGAGAAGTTTTTTTTAGCCAAATTTAGCCGCTTATTGAATATCTTTTACATCAAATTATTTTTTGTAAGTAGCTTATAGACCTAGTAAGGATCGTTTATTCTGAATTGGGACAGCGAGATTTGAAAGTTAATTAATACTTAAGTGTCCATAGATTACCGTTCGTAACTTCCGCCTTTGTCTTTGTCATACGATCGTTATATATCGAACCTAGATAGCGTTAGTATAGTATACGTTATAATATTTTCAGCGATCGGTAAAATCTATTAAACTTGTTCAACTTCGTTGGCATTTAAATTGCACTTTTAACTAAATACATATACCGACTTAGATTACAAACGTAATCTAATAAATACGTATAATTAATTAATACATAACTGATACGGAAGTTATATAAAGGGAACTCGGAGATAATTAATACTTGACTGATTGATTAATACTTGACGCTAAAAATATATATCCCGTTATAGCTGTGTTGGAGATAAGTTAGGGTTATAAACTGAAATTGAAATTTTATTTAAATTAAAAGTAATCATGACTCAGACCAGAGCAGCAAAACAAAAGGCTCAAGCTAATGGAAGTGCTGTGGCTCAGAGGAGAACTGAGGGGGGCAGTTGCCTTCTGAGTCACAGCCTTCTAAAATGCACAGCTTGCATGATGCTTGTGGAGCATTCAGGTACGGGACATGATATTGCCATGGGGGATGTCTTTGTGTGTGCATGATGCAAGTATCGAAATCAGGCAACAACTCAGCATTCTTATGGGCCTATATGAGAGCTTGAAGGACAGGGTGGATGCCCTCGAAGGAACTAAATTGAGGGGCCCATCAAGCTCTCAGCTGCCCACATCAACGCCAGAGCTTGCACTTGGTCATCGTGAAACACAGCGGCAACCCCCAAGGCAGAATGCGCTGGTCCCAAAGGAACTAGTAGTTGTTGGTGACTCTATTGTCAGGGAAACGGGGAACATGCTTTGTAAAAAGGATAGGTGGAACAGGACCAGGGTATGTCTGCCAGGGGCAAAGGTTGATGACGTTGTAGAGCAGATATCATCTTTTAAGGGCACAAAAGGTGATATAGTTGTACATGTGGGCACTAACGATATCAAGAGTAGGAGACCGGCAGAATTGCTTAACAAGTACAGGTCACTGTTGAAAAAAATCCGTGAAATAGGGTTGAATTTGAAAGTGTCTGCAATTCTGCCCAGACACGATAGGAGGGAGTATATGATGAGAGCCTTGTCGATCAATTCGGCCCTGGAAAGATTGTGCAAGGCTCAAGGGGTAGAATTTTTTTCGGCCTGGACTGTACTTGTTAACAGGAGGGATTGCTTCTACAGGGATGGGATACACTTAAATAGAAAGGGTGCAAGAATATTTGCTGATGCTATCGAGGCAGTGTTAGGTGGGTCGGAAAACTGCTAGCTTGGGGGGGATACAAAGACAAATAGATTAACAGTAGCCACTGGCAGAGGTGAAAGAGATTCTTGCACTGCTTCTATTGGAATGAGCAGAAGCCTGAAAAACAAGATTCAGGATATTTCAGAGACTGCTGGGAGTCATTGCAGTACAAGTAAACACATGGGTTGTGTTAGGGTAGCTAAGAATAGAAATAGGTGCATGTATACTTGCGTGTACACCAATGCTAGGAGTTTAGTAAATAAATTTGATGAATTTGAGGTATTGCTCAAAACATCAAAGGCAGATATTGTTGGGATATCAGAGACTTGGTGTCACACAGATATAAGGAATGCAGAACTGGAATTTGGGGAGTACAACGTCTACAGAAAGGATAGACTGGATAGGAAGGGAGGAGGGGTTATGCTATTAGTTAAGAAATACATAAAATCCAAGGAAGTGAAGCCAGTGGACATCGCTGGACAGTGCAGTGTCGAGTCAGTTTGGTGTGACATAAGCATTGGGAGATCAAAATTGAGAGTAGGAGTGTGCTATAGGCCTAATGACTCTGATGAGTATAATAAGAAACTGTACAGGGAAATAGAGTGGGCCAGTAAATCAGAGAGTCTTATAATGGGAGATTTTAATTTCCCAGATATTGACTGGAATTTGTGGGCTGGTCACTCACACACTAGCAAGGCTTTTGTGGATTTATTGGATGATTGTTTTCTACATCAGCATGTTCGGGAGGCAACTAGAGGGAGGAATACTCTTGATTTGATTATCAGCAGTGATTCTTCATGCATTAAGAATCTGCAGATAAATGAACCACTAGGTGGCAGTGATCACAGTGTGCTGAAGTGGGATTTACTCAAAGAGGTAACTACCATCAGGGGTAAAGGGAAGGGTTATTGCTTTCGTAAAGGCGACTACGATGGACTGAGACAGTATTTAAATTCTATACAGTGGGACCAACTGATGATGTTACCAACAGTAAATGCAAAATGGGAAGCATTCAAAGAACTTATCTTGGAAGCTACTAGACTTTACATACCAACTAAGAAATATTGTTCAAGGTTTAGGCCTAAATGGATGTCAGATGAACTGATGAGGCGTATGGCAGAGAAGAAACATGCATGGGATACATACAAATTAACACATGACACAGAAGCCTATGATGGATACAAGTTGATCTGTAACCAAGTTACAAAGGAGGTTAGGCAGGCGAAGGCAGATTACGAGAAATCTTTGGCAAGGGATGCAAAGAAAAACAGCAAAGAGTTCTTTACTTATGTAAACTCTAGAAGGAAGGGGATGAATCAGATTGGTCCACTTGATATCGATGGGTCAACTGCTGATGATCCTGCTCAGGTAGCTAACAAACTAAATTAATATTTTGCATCAACATTCACACATGAGGAGTTATTTAGTGAGGGGAAAGCCAGAGGTGTATTCAACTCTAGCAGTAAGCTAGAGAATCTTGTAATAACTGAGAGTAAAGTGGAGGAGAAATTGTTGAAGATAAACACAAGAAAGGCACCTGGGGTGGATGGGATCTATCCAGTTATATTAAAGGAGGCAGCAAAGGAAGTAAGCAAACCCTTAGCCATAATTATGAGAGCTTCCTTGGACTCAGGGGAGGTACCCATAGACTGGAGATGTGCAAATGTGACCCCAATACACAAAGGAGGATCAAAAGCTGACCCAAGCAATTATAGACCTGTGAGTTTAACTTCTGTTCCAGGAAAATTAATGGAGGCACTAGTTAAAGAAGCACTGCAGGATCATTTAGACAAGACTTCAGTTATAGCTCGGACACAGCATGGTTTTGTTAAGGGGAAGTCTCGCCTGATCAATTTGATTGGATACTATGATGCAGTCACAAAGGAACTGGATGCAGGGAATAACTTTGATATTATATACTTGGATCTTAGAAAGGCTTTTGATACTGTTGCACATGGAAGACTGCTGCACAAATTGGAGCAGTGTAACATTGGAGGCAAATTGCTGCTGTGGGTAAAGGGGTGGCTGAGGGGGAGAAGGCAGAGAGTGGTAATCAATGGACACTGCTCGTCGTGGACTAATGTTATTAGTGGAGTCCCTCAGGGCTCAGTGTTGGGTCCATTATTGTTTTCTGTATTCATAAATGATATTGATGATGGTATATCAAGCTTAATGTCGAAGTTTGCAGACGATACAAAGGTAGGCAGGGTTGTCAAGGACACTACTGACACTATGCTGCTGCAACAGGATCTGGAAAGGTTGAGCAGATGGGCTGAGAGGTGGCAAATGAAGTTTAACATTGACAAATGTAAAGTACTACACATGGGAAACAGCAACCCCAGAGCAACTCTGTGGTATTACACTGACAGTGGTAGAGAATGAAAGGGACCTGGGGGTGGTTGTGCAGGCAGATATGAAGTTCTCTGAGCAGTGCAGACGGGCTGCAAGAGTAGCTCATGGTGTATTGTCAATGATATATAGGAATTTTTCTAGCAGGGATAAGGAGGTGATTATTCCCTTGTATAAGGCAATGGTCAGGCCACACCTAGAGTACTGTATACAGGCCTGGAGGCCTCATTTCAAGAAGGATGTAGAGCTGCTGGAACGAGTACAGAGAAGGGCAACAAGATTAGTGAATGGAACAAAGGGGTGCTCTTACGAAGAAAGGCTTAAGATTTGCAAATTACAGTGTCTGGAGACTAGGCACCAGCGAGGTGATCTGATAGAGGTGTATAAAGCATTGAATGGTTTGAGCATGCTCAATGCTGATGGGATTCTTCCTCTCGTTCAGAATAATCACCTGAGAGGGCATAAATTCAAATTGAGGAAAGACAGATGTAGGATAGACATGCGGAAATTTGCCTTTAGCCAGCGAGTGGTTGGTTGGTGGAACAGACTTCCATCCCTTGTCGTGGAAGTTGATAGCCTAAATAAGTTTAAGGCTCAGCTGGACAGGTATTTTGAACGAACAGAGGGGTGAAGTGGGAGTGGTTTTTTTTTTTTTTTTTTTTGGCTGATGCTGCATAAGCTTGCTTTCTTGCATCAAATGCCTCTACTAATGCTAATGCTAAACTATTTTTGCTAAAAAAGTTCAAAGCCTAGAAAATATGGACTGAGATCTTCTACAATCATCTCAGTATACAATAGTACCAGAATAGAATCCGAAAGGGCGTTTTCATTCTGCCGCTAAACAAATACTGTATGTACCAAAATTAGATTTATTTTAAACGATCATACTATTGATTACTTATGTTTCTTAAGAGCTCACTTTATTCAGACAGGTAGTGTGCATGCTTAAACATAACTAAACTTTGCAGTAACAATATGTATTTTTTTGTTTTTAGAATAACTGTATCTTAATGATATTTTTCAGAATATTTATTATTGCAATAAAAGGTTATTTAAAACATGAATTCAAGTAATTACAGTACTTGTTTTTTTCCTTACTTTATGGCACCAAATTGTCATCAAAATTTATTAAGAAAAACATTTGTTTTGGGAATACCGGTATCCCGGTTTCATAAATTAAAAATACTGGTATTAAGCTTTTGACCGGTATTGTAAGACCTAGGTATACACCATCACTTAATTTCTGGAGTACAGAAGTTGAGTGAAAAATTGCATATATCAACAAATTTCAAACAACGAAAAGTGGGATAAATTATATAAATCCTAATTCATACAACACCAGTTTCAGTTCAACAAAATAACTAAAAATTAAAGTTTTATTTAAAAAAAAAAAAAAAAAACCATTTCCAGACACCTTATGAGCAGATCAGATTTTCTCCATTTAGGAGTGCAATAGAAAGAATATTGAACAAAAAAAAATCTGTAGCCAGGAAGGCAGTGTTATTCAGTGTTCTTAGTAATATTAAGCCAGGAACTTAATCACTAGGCAATATATGCAGGTTGATTAAATTCCTACTAATTGTGCATGAGTGAACAAAATCACTTTTATAAGACATTCACAGTTGAACAAACTCTGAAACATAGCAAGCAAAACATGTATTAACTAAATTGTAAGAGTCCAAGACTGAGGCATGCAGTAATATACACTACACTAACCTTGAGTTCTTCATTCTCTACAAGATTTGCAGTGATTATCTTGTCCTTGAATGATGTTATTGGATCACGAGTCTGCCTAACCTCTTGTATTTCCTCTCTAGTTCGATAACTGGAAAAGGATTATATTTATTAGGATGTACAAGCACTGAAAATATTTCTGAGAAAATGCTTCAGCCAGCATTAAGGATTACTTGGTTAAAGCTAAATGCGGTATAAAAAAAAAAAAAAACAAAAAAAAACTGTGGCCAGAAAATCCCCTCAATATTCCTGAAGAAAACTTTCTGGCCATAGAAACTCTACAATGTAATAACCAGGTAAGTAAATTCCTAATAAGTGAATAAAACTCTTTCTTTTGGAGAATGACTTTTGTTCAACTAATAATATTGTTCAATTAATAATGTTAGTTGTACTTTTATGATTGGAGAGTCAGGGAAGGGCTATGGGTGGTAATTAAATTATTTTAAACAATTAATTTTATGTATAATCTTAAACATGGCCTTGATGGCTGCCATCGTGGCCGGTCTAGTCTCACTTTCCCTAATTCGTATGCCCTAATCTCAGAAGCACTAATGGTGACTTGCCATAATCACATCCCAATGGTAAGGGGTGCTACTGTCAGTCACCCTACACAATTATATAATTGCATACCTGCAATCCCTTTCACTCTAATGACCTTTTACAGGTGGACGATGAGCAAGTGAGGTAATGCACCCCACCTCTCCTGCATTGCATCTGTCGACCTAAGAATTCATTCAAACAGTAGCCAAACATCAACATGACTGCTCTTTACAGTAAGGGATAATGCCTATCGACAGTCAGTGTAAACTATAGGCTTAGCTGATCAGGATGGAAGGGTCTCAAATTGAAGATATTTCTTCCTGAGCGTGCAGAAATGTGGGAAAATATAAAAATTCCGAATAGTTTTATTTTACAGAATGGGCCAATTTTCTCTACTAGCACTGCCTACCGTAAAAGAAAGAATAGTTTTATTTTACAGAAATAAGAAAGGATTCAACGCATACTGGCTTACTTGCTTACGACCAAACACGGACTACATTTCTTTAGGACAGCTAGAGAAAAACTCTGCTACCAATTGTGAAATTTTTGAAGGGGTACTACTAGTAATATTAATATTATAATTTATAGTTGGTATGCCGGATAGTTCAGGTCCTTACCGATACCTATCATCAGACCATGCTGCTGCTAAGTTTTTATCATCCGGGGTTCTTATGTAGTGGAAGCCTGGGGTTGTTTTTTAAAAAAACCAAAGCTAACTTTAAGAGAATACTAGGATTAGTAAATGTTGGAATTCTTCCACCATATAAAAATTGTAAATACAAGGGCATTAATAAGAAATTAATGAAATTAACAGTAAATAGACAAAATGGGGATAATAACCAACTGCTTACACAAGTGATTTACACACTTGTGTAAGCAGTTGGTTATTTTCTTCTGCTAAATGATTAGTATAATTTAAACTTTAATAATTTGTATTTGTAAAAGAAAAAGAGAAGTTTACCTCAATATGATACATAAAACACTTCCATAGGATACTCTCCAGAAATTAAAACGAAAACAATTAAAAAAAATTCGAAAATCTTACATTACAGTAAGAAATAATTAACAACGAACAGTGGCACAAACAACTTAACAGATATTTTAAAGATACCGAATTTAAAATTGTAGCTAGGCCAATACAGAAATTACACACTATACTGAACAATCACTCAGTCCTTTCCTCGCTTGCAACACAAATAAATGACCTAGTATACAACATTTCTTGTGGTAATTGCGACTCGTCTTAGCAGGGTTCTATGCGGATTCTTCTGAATTTTCATCTTAATAAACACACGGGCTCAGTTCGTGCCTCTCATTCAGCAGCATCAGAATTAGCCTTTCATGCCATTAATGAAAAACATTTTTATTTAACAAGGCCAAAATACTTAGTGTCCAACGTAATTATACAAGACTTAATTGCAGAAACCATCGAAATCAAATTACATGAGAATTCTGTTATTAATGTTCGCTGGCCATATCTAATCTCTGACTCGTGGTCCTTTATGCACATGCCCAAAGACAAATAATCCCTATTTAAGTTTCACGCTCATCCGTGTTCGATAATTTTCATTCCCGAGATCACGACATTGATCACGACAATTTTTTCGTTAAATTGATTTTTAATTGTGTTCATTTGATTTTTAATTATTGTTAATTATTTCTTACTGTAATGTAAGATTTTTGATTTTTTTAAAATTGTTTTCATTTTAATTTCTGGAGAGTATCATATGGAAGTGTTCTACGTATCATACTGAGGTAAACTTCTCTTATTCTCTTACAAATATTGATATCAACATAGAATGTATTGAGCATTATAGCTCTGGTTCATACCATCAAATTCATTTTTAATCTCTTGTTGACTATTTCATTCATTTCCTTTCTCTCCAGGTATAATCTATTGATACCTGATATTAAAAAAATCCCTCAAATAATTATTATGGGGGATTTTTTTTAATACTTTGGTGCAAGATTACATTAGGTTAACACTAAGATACTCAGCCCAAAGTTACCACATTTCTTTTTTAAAGTATTGCGTTCAAAACAACATCATTCCGAAATTTGCCAGGGTAAATGTAAATCATAAAATTTTGGGCATTAAGCAACTAGTACTTACCACATTGCGTAATATAAAGCTTGCCTTAAGATCTCGATATTCTAATAAACAAAAATACTTTTCCCAAGTTAGGAAACTTCGCAAAAAATTAAAAAATTATGTGCATCCTAAGGATTGGTCTGTATTAAAGACCTCCATAGATTTGTGACTTGAAGCACAGGCCTCAGAAATAAAAAAAAAAACAGACACATTAACAAATTGAATACATTATGGGAGGGTTAAGACACGTTTATATGAGTTATAACATGTCGCGAGCCTGCAACCAAATGCATACACAAGTTGTGTGAACCCCCCCCCATATGTACAACCGTCTACAGCAGAATACTTAATCTAATTCGCAAACACCCCTTGCCCAACATTCAATAAATCGACATATCAACAGGTTACAAATCTTTCTTCCTATACACTATTGCAGGACTAGATTTCACTTTTATCCAAAGGATTAAATTACAATTTACCACCTCGAAAACTACCTAAAAAACAGTGCGTAATTTACATTGAATTTGGACTTCGTAATGTAACACAAAAAAGATTTATTCAACAAGTTAACCAGGTGGTGAAAAACATAAAAGAAACGCAACTTCCTAAATTGAATTTACACGACAGTGCAGCTTTACATGAACTTCGGGAAAATAAAGACATTATTATTTAGAGAGCTAATAAAGGAGATAAATGGTAATCTCAATAAACCTGATTATATTAATAAGTTAGAGTCAGTTGTATCAGATACCTCCACTTACCTTGAAGTAGACCCGGCACTATTTACCAATTTGGTCAATCAATACAATAAAACGTTAACCAAGTATCGAAAAAAAAACGACTGCATTATTATGGCTCAGTTAAAGAATTGATGGCCAGAACATACAATATTCCTGCACTTTTCAGGCAGGTAAAATTACATAAGACCAGATTTCCTATTTGGCCTATTGTTTCCTACAGAAACTCAGCATTTTCATCCTTGGGCACACATGTAGCATTATAAAACCCTTTAGACAGGTGATACAATTTGGGATTAAGAACTAGGATGCACTATTTAATAACCTTAAGGACTGTAGACTTGGCGATAATGATAATTTATTCTCACTAGATGTTATCTTGTTATATACGAATGTAAATGTTGAATACACATTAGATATTCTTTGGAATATGTTAAATAATAGCTCGATACCGATTAATTATACAAAGCTTCCTATTAAGGACATTTTTCACTTAATTAAACTCTGAGTTGAAGCCAACTATATCACCTTTCGATTGGCGTCTCCGTAGCCAGGTGGGAAGGAGCAGCAGTGCGTAGCACACGCTTCTTGATTAGACCGGGGTTCGAGCCCGTCACCACCAAATACGGAGGATGCGGAAAGGTCAAGGGAATGACCACCGCATATTCCCGGAGCAATATGGCCTTAGTTGCTAATGCTCCTAAAAACCAAACAAACAAACAAACAACAACAATCACCTTTCGAGACAAAGTATACAAACAAATTTTTGGTTTGCCAATGGGATTAAGCCTGAGTGGCTTAATATTGGAGAGCTATCTCTCAACAATTGAGCATATAAATTTGACGCCTTTCCTATTCCATATCACATACTATGGGAGGTATTTAGATGATGTTCTAGTTATTACTGATAGTAGCACTATTGAAGACATTTCACATTCGTTTAATGATATTCATTCTAGACTCAAATTTACATTGGAAATGGAGAATATGGATACTTACTTGGGACTCAAATAAAATCCAATTTAACATCTATTGTAAACCTTCAAACACTGGTATGCTTGGCTCCTCCTCAGTAGCCAGGTGGACAGGAGCAGCAGTGCATAGCACACGCTTCTTGATTAGACCGGGGTTCGAGCCCGTGACCACCAAATACGGAGGATGTGGAAAGGTCAGGGAATGACCACCGCATATCCCTGGAGCTTTTGCTCCAGGGATATGCGGTGGTCATTAGCAACTAAGGCATATCCGTGGAGCTTTTGCTCCAGGGATATGCCTTAGTTGCTAATGCTCCTAAAAACCAAATAACAACAACCGGTATGCTTCTGCACTATCACCTATTCACCTACAAAAGATCGATTATCTTTAATCAATTTCTCAATGCTTATAAATATTCAATGATGGAATCTGCTTTGGGCTCAGAAATACCAATATTAACCAGCAGATTCTTAAACAGGGGTTACCCCCTTGCTACAATAAACCGAATTAGGGTACAAACTAAGGGCAGGACACAGAAAACTACACTAACCAACAATAGTAATATCAAAAAATACTTTATTTCTGTCCCATATGTTGAACAGTGGCACAAACAACTTAACAGGTTGTTTCAAGATACCGAATTTAAAATTGTAGCCAGGCCAATACGGAAATTACACACTATACTGAACAATCACTGTCCTTTCCTCGTTCACAACACAGACAAATGACCTGGTATATATTTCTTGTGGTGATTGTGACTCATCTTACCAAGGTTCTACGCCGTTTCCTCTGATTTTTCATGTTATCATTAAAACGGCTTCATTTTGTGCTTCTCGTTCAGCAGCGTTAGAACTAGCCTTTCAAAAAACCCTTTGAAGTACACGGTTGAGGTGAGTGGTCCTCTAGGCACCTCAGATCACAACTTTGTGATGGTCTCCTCCACTGCAGCCTTTCTTTCATGGCTATTCTCAACCTCATGTTGTTTGGCATTATAAGAATGCAAAATGGGATGATCTGTAAGATTTTTTTCCCTTCTTTTCCTTGGTCGGGTTACTGTTTCAAATCTTCCGATGTCAAGTTTGCTCTGATTGCGTCAGTTAAATTATTCTTGTGGGAGTGAGATCCTTTATTCCACACTCCACCTTAAAATCTTTTCGTTTATCTAAACCTTGGTTTTCCAATAAGTGCGCTAAGGCTGTTCACAAGATGCATATGTTCAATGTTACATATCGCAATTTCTTTGTATCCAAATCTTCAACATCATCTTCTGCCTACATCAAAGCTTGCAATAATTGTAAAGCAGTTATTAATCAGTCCAAACTAGGCTAAAAGTAGAAAACCTGCTTATTGCCCAAATGGTAATTGGGCACTCTGGTCTCTCGCCAAAACTATTGGCCACAACTTTTGCCCATCTCTGTTCCCACTTCTGTGAAAAGCAGATGGTTCTATTGCCACTTCAGCCAAAGATAAAGCTGGACTTGCTAGCATCTTATTTTTTCCCAACTTGTGTATGGATGATCTTGATAAACCGCCTCCCATCTTTCCCAGTACACACTATTCCATGCCTCCAGTGGTCTTACGTCAAAAGGATGTCAGAAGGATTTTGAACAACTTGATGCCAAGAAAGCTCCGGGTCCTAATGGTATTTTTCCAATTGTTCTCAAAATCTGTGCTCCTCAGCTCACTCCTGATCTGTGTCACCTTTTTTCACTTTCTTATTGCAAAGGGGTTTTCCCGTCTGCTTTGAAATTTTCTCTTATCCAGCTAGTTCCTAAAATGGATGACAGATCCCTCCCATCTAATTATCAGCCCATTGCACTTCTACCCTTTCTAAAGTAATGGAGAAATCTATTGACTGCCAACTCTTAAACTACCTAGAAACCTTCCATCTGATCAATGATTGCCAGTATGGATTCTGTCAGTATCAATCCACTGTATATTCTGGCTTATATTACCCATTTATGGACAAATTCAATGGAAAAGTTCGGTGAAACACAAGCAGCTGCTCTTGACATCTCAAAGGCTTTCAATCGTGTTTGGCATAAAGGTCTTCTAAACAAGCTAGCATTTTATTATGGTTTGCCAACTGTTTTTTGTGATTGGTTTCCAGTTTTCTCTCTGATTGCTCATTGAGGGTGATGGTAGATGGCCCTCTGTCTTCTAACTTTTCCACTAATGCTGGTGTTCCCCAATTTTGGTTCTTTCTCCCACTGTTTTCCAATTGTATATTAATGATCTTTTTACATCGACCAGAAATTCTATCCACAGTTTTCCTTATGATAGCACATTGCTTTCCACCTTCCAGTTTGAGAAACCTTGCTCTGTTCAAACAGCTTACACTTCTCGAATATCCACTACCATTCCTTAAATGCTGATCTGCAGGTAATTCTCCAGTGAGGCAAAGATAACTTAGTTGATTTCAATTCTTCTAAAACTCAGTCCTGTCTTATGTCTCGCAAATAGGATTCTTCTGTTCCTATGCTTATTTTCGATGGTACTCTGGTTTCCAGGCAAGATCTCTATTGGGATTACAAATAAGCACATTACAAATATTGCTTCCTCTGCATCTAAAAAACTGGGTTTTCTCTTTCAGTGTCAGCATTGCCTTTCTTCCAAACAGCTATTCACTCTGTACAAATCGCAAATCTGCCCTACCAGGGAATATTGTTCTCACATATGGGACAGTGCCTGAAAACTCTCAGTCTTCTAGATTCCATACAAAAGAGGGCAGTTAAGTTAATAATTCATCTCTAACAATCTCTCCAATCACTGTCTCAGATACACTGTTTCTGCTACATGCCTTTTCTATAGATGCATTCATGGACATTATTCTTCTGAATTAGCTTCTATACTTCATGTTCTCTCTTCCAAACCAGTCAGAACACATGCCACAAATCAGTCAACATCCTTTTACTGTCCAAATTCAAACTCACAGAACCAACATTTTTTCTTCCTCATTTATCCTTTGCACAGAGAAGTGTTAATATTACAAAAAAAAACAAAAAACATTATAGAAATGGCATAATCCTAGTTATAGAATCAACGAGTTACCTTGTGCCTGGATCACTCATGCTGTGTCCATGGTATCTGTATGTAGTTACTTCCATGACTATTGGTCCTTTACCTGCACGACAAAGGTCAGCAGCAAATCGAGTGGCTTCCCGGACTGCTAAAACATCCATACCATCCACCTGAAACAGATACCATTATTTATAATATGATTTTTATTTTTTTGATCAAATTTATTTGACATATAGAGGCATTATAGTGCATTCAAATAAAAAATAAACAACCTTAACTTAACCAATGTGGGCCAAGCAATCAGTGCACTACCATAGAGAATTACATGTGTACAAAAAGGAACACACAGCCACTGAAAGCAGTCTACAGCAATTTACACATTTTAGATATACTGTAAACTATATACAGTATATAGAAGCATTCAAAATGGAACAGCAGAATGCAATCCATTTTTTGTGGGCCAAAGAAACAAATCTGCTGAATCTGTTGCTCCATGAAACAAGTTTATAGCAGGCACTATCTAAAACAGTTGTGCACAATTTGAGGGTGCCTTTCACCAGACAAAATGGCATTCTGGATGGCATAGTGTTGTATTCATTATCAGCATAATAGTGAATATTTTCATAACTGTATTGTTGGGAAAATTAATCATGGTACCATCATTATCTCTGGAAACCATCTGGTACCATTGTTACACTCTTACAAGAAAGTTTTACATTGCACAAAGTCATTAATTGCTTCCGAGTCAAATTAAACCTGGAATGAACAGAATCTCCAAATGCAGACAGGATATAGAATTCAGGGAAGGTAACTTCTTATACAGGTTAAAACAGTTCAATTTAGTATCTGCCCAACTTCTATCTACCTTTCAGCTGATTATATAAAAACTAGATGTACCCTGTGTAACATACGCCCTCTTTCTGATTATGGCAGAAATAGTTTAATCTAGATCCTTCAGTCTTCATCATTCTTGTTTAGTGGTGATAAATTCTGCAGCAATCATCTGTAGGATATATGCATATGTCTCTATTCGCAGGTGGTTCCCCATCTTCTCCAACAAATATTGCAGCAACCTTCGTTTTGGATGTAGGTGCATTATATCGTCTCTTAACCATCTCGTCCAATTGTTGCATTACTTCAGTCATGCACCCTTGGTTTGATTGTTTTTCAAGCTGTTTTGTTGTTGCTTCAGCAGAATCAAAAATAATAAGTTGTCCATATCCTGGCTTATTTGCCTCATTTGGATATAGTGGTGAGACCAAATGGTAAATCTGGCCGTGTATTCTAAAACAGTATGGACCATTTCCAGGAGATGATTTAATCTCTGCACCCATTGATGCGAATGCCATTGCTAAGTTGTACTCTCGTATATGTTCTCTGTAGTTATTTTCTTCCCATGTATCCCCTGTAAGCAGCTGTCATAATAGAATAAGTGTCTCAGACAGTGAGTCAAGTGAAACCTTTCCATCATGACAGCATTTAGTGTATTTATTCGATGTGTTTAACTCATGTCCCCAATATCTTGCATTGCAATACTCACAGTTGTAACAAATGTTTCCTATGTCATACTCTTCCACATTAATTACAGTTTGTTGATTATTCGCAAAGTTCTTACACACTGTTCAGCCATTTTTACACTTCTTAAAACCTAGAATGGTTTATTAAAATTGAAGACAGATAAAATAAACAGTTAAAATAAACATACATCGATAGTTTTCAGGCATAGGTTGCCTTTCTTCAGTCAAAAAACATTAGTACAAAAATTAAGAAAGAATGCTAGGCATGGTGGTCATGTGAGGTGAACCACATGAACGGGTGCTGGCAACAATTAGCAGTTGGAAAATTTGGGCAGCCTACCTAAGCATTTTATATATATATATAGATTCTAATACAGTTCCTATACATACATCTTACAACCTGTAATGTAAACAATGAAAATATTCTCTCCTTTTTTCTGTGACTGAAAAATTAGTCATAAAAAATTGAAATAATATTGCTTGTGTCTCTGTTTATATTATTTTATATAAAAACCTTTGAGTCAATAATATTTAATCTTAGTGTAATAAGTACTTATGACATGATTAAATATTGATAAAAGTAAGTTTGAAAATGGGGTAAGTAATGACAATTTACAGCTTTTATGGAACTTATCTTTGTCTTATGAAAATATGTATGCATTATAGCAGGATCGGATGTATTACCATATTAGCCAGTCTATGCTCAAAATGAATTCTATTAAAGAGAGAGAGAGAGACATCTTTAGTCTTTTCCTTAGAAAAGGACTTTGTAATTAATCTAGTGGCTGTACATAGTCTTGAAAGCAGCATTGACAGTAATACTTTGGAAGGTTTAAACTCAGCCTGAACAAATCTCGCACTACATGTCAATCAAAACTGGGGTTAAAATCAACTGTCTATTTACTGCATCTTGAAGAGAAATCAGCTGCATCCTTACATACTGCAAATTCTTCAGGTTCAATGTATGGAGTTTTGTTAATGGGCATTCCATTCTGAGCAGGGCAAAAAAAAAAAAAAAAAAAACACTTTGTTTCAGAACAACTGTGCTTCTAAGTGATGAGGTATTTTTATATATTGGATGTGGTTAACTGGCAAAATATATTACTAAACCAAAATTAACCATAACTGAATTAGCCTGTCGAAGGAGAAAGTTGGTATCCATTTTATGGTATGATGTAGTCTCTAGAAGCACCAAATATGGCCCACCCATCTTCCAAAACAGTGATATTCTGCAACATATTACTATTTTAGTATCAGTAATTGTAAACATATGCAAGGAAGCAATCCTATACAGTATCACACATAATGGAAGGGGAAAAAAATATCCATTTCGTTTGTCCTCTCAAATAACCTGCCCAATCCTTTAAACTTTTTAAATTACTCACTACCACAACACTAGGTGGAAGTTTATTTCAACAATTTTTACACACATCTATCCTGCAGCCATCCTTTCTGATTTAAATTTATGCCCCATTGTATGCATCATCTGAGAAAGATTAAGGATGCCATTAGCATTTAGCTTACTCAACTCATTAAGAAATAAAGTCTCCTCACAGATACTTGGTTTCCAGATGCTGCAATTCATAGACAAGTTATTTTGGTAAGAGTATCCTTATCTGTCCCAGACTAACTTTGTTGCTCTTCTCTGTACACATTCCAATAAATCCGTACCCTTCCTAAAATAAGACTTCCAAATCTATACGTATCCTAACCATTAATTGTCTTATACAATGGGACAACCACCTCTTTAAAGTTCTTGCTGCAAAATTCCTGCATATAACTGGCAGAATACAGTGAGCTCTCCTACTAGACTGTACAATTACCCCTAGGTCTTTTATTCTACACTAATCTGAATTTGTTACCAACCAAATGGTTTGTTATTCTAGGATTACTGCTACCCAAATGCAGTACCTTGCATTTAAGGTTAAACCTCAACTGCCATTTTTCAGCCCATCTGCCTAAATTTATCCAGTTCTTGTTGGAATAGCATACCCTAATTACTGTCATTGAACCCCTTGCCCACTGTATTATCAGCAAATTTATACCTTAAACTTTATATTCCTATATCAGTATCATTGATAAATATTAAAAACAGAAGAGACCCAACACCAAACCCTGAAGAACCACACACACTTATAACATTTCTCTTTATGGATCACTATCATTAATAGCCACTCTGTCTCCTGGCCATCCCTTTATCCATAACACTAACTTGCCCCAATGCTGTACTGCTCCAGTTTGTTTAGCAATCATTTATGTAGAACAGTATCAAAAGCTTTACTGAAATCTTTCTTTTATTTTTTGCTGCATCAGTCAAAAAAAAAAAGAAATTAAACTCTTCTTTCTATAAAACTCATATCCTTATTATCATATGGGTAGCAGTAACCCCAGAGTAATATATAAACTGTGTGGGGGGTGGTAGAGAATGGAAAGGACCTGGTGGGTAATAGTGCAGTCAGATATGAAGTTTTCTGAGCAGTGTCTTGTCAATGATATACAGGAATTTTTCTAGCAGGAATAAGGAAGTGATTATATCCTTGTATAAAGCAATGGTCAGGCCACACCTTGAGTACTGTATACAGGTCTGGAGGCCATATTTTAGGAAGGATGTAGAGTTGTTGGAATGAGTACAGAGAAGGGCAACAAGATTAGTGAATGGAACAAAGGGTTGCTCTTAAGAAGAAAGGCTTAAGTTTTGCAAATTACAGTGTCTGGAGACTAGGCACCTGCAAGGTGATCTGATTGAAGTATATACTCCAGGGCCTGCATCTGTGAGTATAGGCTGGCACACCCAGGGTCCTGAGCTGGATAACATCATTCTTCTCTCTCTCTCTCTCTCTCTCTTTAGTGGTATGATGAAGTCTCTAGAAGCACCAAATAAGTGGCGGTAACTCAGAAATTTTTTTTTTTGCCTGGTGCAGCAAAAGCCTCAGGCTTCCTTGCACCATATGGCTAATAATGATAATAAGGCCTTGAATGGTTTGAGCATGCTCAATTTTGTTGGGATTCTTCTTCTTGCTAAGATTAATTGCCTGACAGGATACAAATTCAAATTGAGGAAAGACAGTTGCAGAATAGATGTGCTGAAACTTGCCTTTAGCCAGCGAGTGGTTGATTGCTAGAACAAACTTCCATCTGCCATTGTAGAAGTTGACAGCTTAAATAAATTCAAGGCAGAACTAGACAAACATTTGGAGTGAATGTATGGGTGAAATGGGATGTTTTTTTTTTTTTTTTTTTTGCTGATGCTGTATAAGCTTGCTTGCAATCATATACCTCTACTAATGCTAATCATACTCTTCTTCTTCCCACTGTTTATATTTATCCAGTTTTTTGCCCTTAAACTTCACCAGACCGTCGACCTCAACCCCTCCCCCCCAGGAAGGCAGTTTATTTCAGCAGTCAACAACATGCTGACAAAGCAAACTTCTTCAGATCCAGTCCATCAGTTTTCCCCAATAGTTTATATTCATTTCCCCTGGTTTATGTGTCCCATTTCAATGTGAAAATTCAATTTAACCCCCCCCCCCTATGTTTTATATATACCTTGTTTCCAAGCTCGGAAAACCATATCTTTCTAATCTCTCATTATACAAGTGCCCCTTTACTATTTGTACTAGAGAACTTATCCGTCTTTGAACTCGAGTGTGATCTCCAAATGTAAATGCGGTCCCAATACTAATTTGTATAATATCATCCTTTTTCCTGGATGCAAAAGTATGGTAAATCATTGATAAAGTTTCAGACTTCACAGCTCACTCTATCAAGCCAATTCTCTTTCCTTATTTAAGCCCTTAAGCTCTACTCCACCTAATGTATAAGTTATTCTCAGTTATTATAATTTCCCCAAATGTAGAACCTTGCATCATTTGGCAGCATGACCAATTTGATTGAATACTATGATGCAGTCACAAAAGAACTGGATGCAGGGAATAACTTTGATATTATATACTTGGACCATAGAAAGGCTTTTGATACTGCTGCACATGGAAGACTGCTGCACAAATTGGAGCAGTGTGGCATTAGAGGCAAATTGCTACTATGGATAAAGGGGTGGTTGAGAGGGAGAAGACAGAGAGTGGTAATCAATGGACACTGCTCATCGTGGACTAATGTTATTAGTGGAGTCCCTCACGGTTCAGTGTTGGGTCCATTACTGTTTTCTGTATTTATAAATGATAATGATGATGGTATATCAAGCTTAATGTCCAAGTTTGCAGACGATACAAAGGTTGGCAGGGTTGTTAAGGACACTACTGACGCTATGCTGCTGCAACAATTCTAGAAAGGTTGAGCAGATGGGCTGAGAGGTGGCAAATAAAGTTTAACATTGACAAATGTAAAGTACTACATATGGGAAACAGCAACCCCAGAACAACATATCAACTCTGTGATACTACACTGCTACACTGACTGGTAGATAATAAAAAGGACCTGGGGGTAATTGTGCAGGCAGATATGAAGTTCTCTGAGCAGTGCAGACGGGCTGCAAGAGTAGCTCATGGTGTCTTGTCAATGATATACAGGAATTTTTCTAGCAGGGATAAGGAGGTTGATTATTCCCTTGTATAAGGCAATTGCCTGACCATTGCCTTGTATAAGGCAATGGTCAGGCCACACCTTGAGTACTGTATACAGGTCTGGAGACCTCATTTCAAGAAGGATGTAGAGCTGCTGGAATGAGTACAGAGAAGGGCAACAAGATTAGTGAATGGAACGAAAGGTTGCTCTTACGAAGAAAGGCTTAAGTTTTGCAAATTACAGTGTCTGGAGACTAGGCACCGGCGAGGTGATCTGATAGAGGTTTATACAGCCTTGAATGGTTTCAGCATGCTCAATGCTGATGGAATTCTTCCTCTTGCTCAGAATAATCACCTGAGAGGGCATAAATTCAAATTGAGGAAAGACAGATGTAGGATAGATGTGTGGAAATTTGCCTTTAGCCAGCGGGTAGTTGGTTGGTGGAACAGACTTCCATCCCTTGTTGTGGAAGTTGATAGCTTAAATAAATTTAAGGCTCAGCTGGACAGGTATTTCAAATGAACGGAGGGGTGAAGTGGAAGTCTCTTTTTTTTTTTTTTTTTTTTGGCTGATGCTGCATAAGCTTGCTTTCTTGCATCATATGCCTCTACTAATGCTAATGCATTAAAATGTAACTGCCATTTCTCTGACCATCCATGAAACTTTTCTAAATCATCTGAAGCTCAAATAGATTTGCATTGTTAATAAATAAATAAATAAATTTTCTGTTTATACTCCGGGACGACCAAACGGTCAGAGGAGTTCGCATGATAGATTGAATACAAGAAACAGCACCGTATTCAGTAAGTAATATATCATCTTTGATTTTGACATTATACTCTTTATTCCCTTATCTTTTTCCTATATTCAAGATCAGTAATACTCTTGATCTGATTATAAGCAGTGATTATTCATGCATTAAGAATCTGCAGATAAAAGAACCACTAGGTGGTAGCGATCACAGTGTACTGATGTGGGATTTACTCAAAGATGTAACTACCATCGGAGGTAAAGGATAGAGTTTTTGCTTTTGTAAAGGTGACTACAGTGTTCTCAGTTTCTAAATTCTATACAGTGGAAACAACTTACGATGTTATGAACATCAAATTCTAAATGGGAAGCATTCAAGGAATTAATCTTGGAAGAAACTAAGCTTTTCATACCAACTGAGAAATACTGTCCAAGGTTTAGGCCTAAGTGGATGTAAGGTGACCTAATGAGACTCGTAGCAGAGAATAAAAATGCATGGGATGAATATAAATTATCAGCTTACACACAGGCGTATGGTAGATATGCCTATGCTAGTCTGTAATCAAGTCAAGTCAAAGGAGATTAGGCAAACGAAAGCAGATTACAATAAATCTTAGGTAAAGGAGGTTAGGCAAGCGAAAGCAGATTACAATAAATCATAGGTAAAGGATGCAAAGAAAAACAGCAAAGACTTCTTTACTTATGTAAACTCTAAAAGGAAGGGGATTAATCAGATTGATCTACTTTACATCAATGGCTGACTGTTGACAATTATGCTCAGGTAGCTGAGAAACTGAATGAGTATTTTATATCTACATTCACACAGGAGGAATTCTGTAGGGAAGTGGGCACCAGAAGCTTATCAAACTCTAACAGGAAGTTAAATGGTTTTGTGAGGCCTGATGTAGCCCAGTTGTCAGGAGCGAGAGTGCATAACACGCGTTCCTTGAGTGGACCGGGGTTCAAGCCTGTGACTACTAAATACGATAAATATTTGTACTGACGATTTATTGTAAACTCTAATGACTTGGTTGTCGTGCCGGAGTATAAACAGAAGAAAAAAATTTAATAACTGAGAAAAAAAAAGTGTGAGAAATTGAAGTTAAACATAAGAAACATAAGAATCAATCAGAGGTGGATGGGATCCATCCAGTTATATTAAAGGAGGCATCAAAGGAAGTAAGCAAAAACTTAGCCATGATTATGAGAGCATCCTTGGACTCAGGGAAGATCCACAGACTGGAGATGTGCAAATGTATCCCCAATTCACAAAAGGAGATTAAAGGGTGACATGAGTAATTACAGATCTGTTAGTGTAACTTCTGTTCAGGGAAAAATAATGGAGTCACTGGTTAAAGAAGCACTGCAGGATAAGCTAAACAAGACTGCATTTATAGTTCAGACACAGCATGGGTTTGTTAAAGGGGAAATCTTGTCTGACCAATTTGATTGGGTACTATGATGTAGTCACAAAAGATGCAAAAAAATAATTTTGATGTCATGTACTTGGATTTTTGGAAAGCTTTTGATATTGTTGCACATGAAAGACTACTATACAAATTAGAGCAGAATAGCATTAAGGGCAAGATGCTGCCATGGATTAAGGGATGGTTGAGTGAGAGAAGACAAAGAGTGGTAATCAATGGACACTGCTCTTCCTGGACAAATGTTGCCTTTAGCTAGCAAGTGGTTGATTGCTGGAACAAACTTCCATATGTCGTGGAAGTTGACGGCTTAAATAAATTCAAGGCGGAACTAGCAAACTTTTGAAGTGATTGGAAGGGTGAAAAGGGAAGTTTTTTTTTTTTTTCTTTTTGCCAAATGCTGTATAAACTTGCTTTCTTGCATCAAATGCCTCTACTAATGCTAATGTTATTACATACAATTATTGCTAATACTAATGTTATTACATAAAATTATTGCTAATACTAATGTTATTAAATAAACTTATTGCATAAAAATATAATAACATAATAATTACTAGAATTCAGATAATATATATTAAAAACAGGAAAATATGCATTTGATTATGAAATAAAATACACAAAAATTGTGCCAAAATGTCATATGCAATAAAACATTTTTACATTAATTATCAGTTTATCACAATTTCTTTGTATTCAGCATTTAAAAGTAACAAAAACTGTTAATCAATGAAAATTTTTAGAAGCAATCATTTTACAACTTGCTTGAGAATGACAACAATATATTTTTCAATGTTATCTACTCTAAATCTGTGGCTTTTGTCATCCAAAATCATTTTAAAATATTTCTAAAATCTTTTCGCATCGATGGACATGGGTGGAGTTAATTGAAATGGTAATTTCTGTTTATTTCCATCAATGTCTTCTTATTTTCTCTCCAATGTATCCAGAGCTGGCTGAAATTTCTAATTAAACTTTCCCTATCTCTTCAATTACACTGCTCAAGGAAAGTATCCATGCTTCAATTTGGTTAGAGAATTAGGTAACCCAGAAAAACAAGTCTCAACAAACAGCACATGTTTTCTTTCCAAAGAAACAGAAAAAAACTTTCTTAGCAATGTAAATAGCTGCATTACCCAAAGCATCAACAACATTTCTTTTTTTTTTTTTTTTTTTTATAGAATCAAAGGTTTTGGCATAAAACAATGCTACACATAACCATATTCCTACTTTGTAAAACAGGATCTAATGGAAGAGGGAAACTATACTGTATATCATTAAGGCTTAAGTTCTGCAAGTTGCTGCATCTGGAGATTAGGCACCTGTGAGGTGATCTGATTGAGGTGTATAAGGCCTTGGATAGTTTGAGGCAGGCACAATGCTGATGGGATACTTCCACTTGCCCAGACTAAGAACCTGAGGGAGCACAGATTCAAAGACAGTTGTAGAATAGATGTTCGGAAGTTTGCCTTTAGCCAACAGGTAGTTGATTACTGGAACAGACTGTTGTAGAAGTTGATAGCGTAAATAAATTTAAGGCTGAACTAGACAAACATTTGGAGTGACCAGATGGGTGAAATGGGAAGGTTTTTTTTTTTTTTTTTTGGCTGATGCTGTATAAGTTTGCTTTCCTGCATCATATGCCTCAACTAATGCTAATCTCTGTAAATATACTATGCATTGTGTATTTTTTACACAAGGAATAACTTATTAACGTTAAAATTCTTCCAAGTTGTTTCTTCATGGCTATATAATCTATGGGTTAAGCATGTAATATGAATCAGGTTTAGATAGAAAACTTGCAATGAAGAAGCTACTTTTATCATATATAGAGCAGAATCATTTAAAAAAATGCTTTTTTTTTTTTTTTTTTTTTTTTTGCCATGGGTCGTATCTTGGTCTAGCTGTAATAACTGCTAAGGATCATTCACATATATTACAGTTGTGGAGTAATTCACATTTTAGAGAACTGTACAAGCAACCAAATACGGATTAGGTGGTGCTGTCTAATCTCCCACATACCAAATGTGCAACACAATAGCCATAAGCATCTAGACATCCAGATGCACTTTTCTTCAATAACTGAATTTTGTGAATAATACTATTATAAATAGCATTAAAATAATCCTTCCTCAAGATTAGTCTGGAATATTTTTATTTGTACAATTTTTCTTTCCTCCTAAAAATTGTTTGAAAAATGGATTGCTTAACTTAAGGCAAGACATAGATCCTTTGAAAAGTCACTTTTTTTTCCCCTCTCTTGAAGCAGATGGCTTGGTTAAAAACAACTGATCTGGCAATATTTTCATGTTTTTCTCTTTCTTTCTTGCTATTTTCACATGTTGGTTTTTCTGGAATTTATTTTCTACATTGTAAGTTATTTTCACAAAAGACGATACTGCCATCCATAATAAAATTGTGCAATGTTTGCACACCTGTCTAGAACAGGGGGGTTGTCATTGTGTGCATTTGTTGAAAAGAATGTGAAGAAATTAGGTCCAAACTTAGTGTTCTGATGGGCATTTATCAGAAATTGAAGAACAGAGTTGATGCCCTCAAAGGAACTAAAATGGGGGGGGGGGATCCATCAAGTTCTTGGCTGCCCATCTCAAGACCAGAGGCCTCACTTGAGCATCAGGCAACACAGTGGCAATCCCCAAGAAAGAATGTACTAGTCCCACAGGAAGTGATTATTGTTGATGACTGTATTGTGAGGGAAATGGGAAATATATTGTGCAGAAAGGTTAAATGGAATAGGACCAAGATATGTCTGCCAGTGGCAAAAGTAGATGACTACAGCAGATATCACCTTTTAAGGGCAACAAAAGGTGATATTATTGTACACATTGGCACTATCTTACTCTTAATATCATTAGATATTAAGAGTAAGATATGTGAGGAAATTAACAAGTACAGGGAAATGCTGAAAAAAGTCATAAGGATTAAATTTGAAAGTGTCTGCAATTCTGCCCAGGCACAATTGGAAGGAGTACATGTTGATAGCCTTGTCAATGAATTCGGCCATGGAGAGACTATGCAAGGCTCATGGAATAGAATTTTTCTCAGCATGGTCTGTGCTTGTTAATGGGGGAGAGAATTTTTGCAGGAATGGGATACACTTAATATAAGGGTGCAAGAATATTTGCTGATGCTATTGAGTGAGGCAGTGTTAGGTGGGTCAGAAAAGTGATAGCTTGAAGGTAGGGATACAAATACTAACAGTAACTAGAGCTACAGGGACAGGGGTGAAAGTGATTCTTGTACTGCTACTATTGGAACATGCAGCGGTCTGAAAACAAGGTTTTCAAACCTTGTTGCGGATCATCATGGAACAAGTAAATAGATGGGCTGTGTTATGGTAACTTAATAGTAAGAACAGGTGCATGTATACTTGTATGTACTCTAACGTTAGGAGCATGGTAAATAAATTTGAAGTACTGATTTAGTCATCAAATGAAACAGTGTAGGGATATCTGAGACATGGTGTCACTCAGACAAATGAGATGCAGAATTCAAATATGAAGGCTACAGAAAGGACAGACAAGAGGGGAAGGGTTCTGCTCTTAGTTAAGAAACATTAAATGTAAGACAGTACATGCAGTCACCATGGATGGCCAGTGCCATGCTGAGTCAGGTTGGTGTGACATAAGCACTGGGAAAATTAAAAATGAGAGTAGGAGTGTGTTATAAGCATAATCACTGTGATGAGTATAACAAACAACTATACAGAGAAATAGAGCAGGCCAGCAAATCAGAATATCTTAAAATGGGGGATTTTAACTTTCCAGATAGTGACTGGAATTTGTAGGTTGGTTACTCACATGCTAGCAAGGCCCTTGTGGATTTATTGGATGAATGTTTTCTAGAGCAGTATGTCAAAGGTGCATCAAGAGAAAGCAATATGCTTGATATGATTATAGCAATGATAGTTCATGCATTAAACATCTACAGGTAAAGTAAAAGACCCTCTCAGTGGCAATGATCACAGTGCACTAATGTGGGATTTACTTAAAGATATAACTACTGCCAGTAGTTATATCTTTAAGTAAATCCCACATGATGTTACGAACAGCAAATTCTAAAAGGGAAACATTCAGGGATATAAACATAAAAGCTACTTTAAGTTTTTCATATTAATTAAGAAATACTATTCCATGCTTAGACTTAAATGGATGTCAGGTGAATTGATAAGACTTATGGCAGAAAAGAAAAAGATATGGGATGTATATAAATTATCAGGTGATACAGAAGTCTATGGGTAGATATAAAATAGTCTGTAATCACGTCACAAAGGAGCTTAGGCAAGCTAAGGTAGATTATGCAATCTCTGGCAAAGAATGCAAAGAAAAGCAGCAAAGACTTCTTGACTTATATTATATTAAGGAAGAGAATGAACCACATTGGTGTTGATGGTCCTTGATGTCAATGGTTTAATGCTGATGATCCTGGTCATGTTGCTGACAAATGAACAGGTATTTTACTTTCACCCATGAACAATTTTTAGGGAGTGAAATATTTTTGTGATAACTGAGAAGAAAGTGGAAGAGAAACTGTTGAAGCTTAAGGGACAGCAAAGGAGGTAAGCAAACCTTTAGCTGTAATTGTGAGAACATCTTTGGATTTTGGTTAGATCTCTGTGGACTGGAGATGAGTATTATAGAACTGTTAGCTTAGCTTCTATCCCAGAAAAACAATGGAGTCATTGGTTAAAGAAGTAATCAGGGCCATCTAGACCAGTGTTTCTCAAAGGGTGTGCCGCGGCACATTAGTGTGCCGCAAAATTTTCTAAGTGTGCCGCGAAATCTTAAAAAAAAAAATAGCGTCGTTTTTATTTTAACATCATTGTCCGAATATATAGTGGTACCTTGGATTGCGAGTAACTTGGTCTACGAGTGTTTTGCAAGACGAGCAAAAGTTTTTAATAAATTTTAACTTTATAAACGAGCTAGGTCTTGCAATACGAGTACAGTCAGCAGTGTTGCCATTTAGATGAATTAGATTTAGCGGAATTGCTTCAGGTTTAGCGGATTAAAATATGAAATAGCGGATAGCGGATTTTTTAGCGGGAAGAGTATAAATGTTTAGCATTTTATATATTTTGGCAATGTAACATTTAAATTAAGAAATATTTATTTAACAAATATTAAATTAATTGTTCAATTAATTATTTAATTAACAATAAAATATTTCATAATTGAAATGTTTTATTGATATACATCGTAAACATAGTAGGGATATCATATTTCATAGGTTTTTTTTTGTTTTTTTTATAAAGCAAAGAATCGGTTTTATATTATTCTGGAATTTCCCTGAGGAGAACCACAGCAATTTTACGTAGTTACGCCCGCGGTCAAACGACCTGACCGTTGGGTCATAGCTTTAATTGTTGAATCAAATCTAAAAATGTGGGAAAAATTCTAATGACGCCTTTTTTTGAAACCGCGAAGAAATGGCATTGAATAATTTTTATTCTTCGTATTTGATTGGCTTCCAAGAAATGCGATCCGAATTACCGACATAACATTAAAAGTCATTTAAAAACTTTCAAACATATTAAGTCAGTAGAAGAACCATTTTCACCTAATAGATCAGGCAACCAATCTAAATTAAATTTTCCCACCAAGAATTTACAAACAGTGGAAGCTGAAGCAAAAGTTAAGTTTGTTTGTTTGTGCTCACTCATCAATACTGGCAATAGACCACCTTGGTGAATTAGGTAAGAATGCATTCCAAGATCAAACAGCCAAAACTTTAAAAATTCATCGAACAAAATGCAACGGCGTTATAAAATATATCCTACACCCCCACTTTCAGAAAGATTTATTATAGTCAGTGCTCAATGGCTTTTCAAATTATAGTTTGTTACTAGATGAATCAAACGATATTAGTGTAACAAAACTATTAGGTATTGCAATTGTGTATTATGATGAGCAATTCGATAAAAGAGTTTCTACATTCTTAGCTCTTGTAGAATTAGTATGTAACGCCGAAATGATCAATGTAACGCTGAAAATATTTCAAATTCAATTAAAATAACGCTGGAAAATTTTAAACTTCCTTTAAATAAATAAATGAATTTTCTGTTTATACTCCGGGACGACCAAACGGTCAGAGGAGTTAACAAGATACACAGAATACAAGAAACAGTACCGTATTCAGCAGTCACGGGCTTGAACCCCGGTCACTCAAGGCACGTATACTTATGCACCCGCGCGCCTGACCACTAGGCTACAGCATCAGAGCCAGTCTGTTTTCAGTATCATTTAATCTACCTTCCATAATTACAATATACCAAAAATAATATGAAGAATTAGCTGAAACGATTTAAACCAGAATTTAAATAATTTGTGGGCATTGGGACAGATAATGCTAGCGTTATGATTGGAGTTAATAACAGCGTTTATACACATTCGAAGTCCGATGTACCGAAATTGATATTAATTAAATGCGTATGTCATTCTTTGCAATTAGCAGTATCTCATGCAACCTGCGAAACATTCCCTAGAAGTCTAGAATTCATGATCGCTGAAACTTATAATTGGTTTAGTAAATCCACTAGCTGACAAAATCAATTCAAATATTTATACAGTGCCATAAACGATGGTGCAGATCCGAAAAAGATAGTTCATTCGTGTCAAACAAGGTGATTATCCATTGAAGTTGCTATAACAAGAATTTTAGAACAGTATAGTGAAATAAAAGCCCATTTTGAAATAACTCGTTTGACTGGCAAACGTTATACTGCACAACTTCTTTATTCAATGTTCAAAGATGAAAGTAATTTAGCGTATATTTTATTTTTAAAACCTATCTTATCTGAAGTACAAAGAGTAAACAAATCTTTTGAATCAAATTGAAAAAAATGAGCAACAGTATATAAACATTACTCTTGTTAAATGGGAAAACATCAACAATATAATGCAGTTTTGGTCAGAAGTTTAGAAATATCCAGATGCAAGCGGTGAAAATCCATTTAAAGAAATTAGCCAATTTGCATTGGGTATTTTAATTTTGCCATTATCCAATGCAGATGTGGAAAGAATATTCAGCAACTTAAATCTAGTAAAAAAAAAAAAACACGCAACAGAATCAGTGTTGGCATGGCTAATGCAATCTTATCAGTACGATACGGGCTCAAAAGAGTTGAAAAGTGTTGTAAAAATTGTTTTGCCTGAAGAAGTACTTCGCAAAATAGGTACACAAGAAGCATATGATGAGGAGATATTGAATTTCGAAATTAATTTAGATTTTTAGATATTGATTTTATATTAAAAACAGAAAATAAATAACTATTTATATATACTATTTGTTTGTTTGTACAAAGTACAAACAAATGAAAATTTTAAAAATTTGGCGGGTTAAGTGTTAAAAATAGCGGATTTTGAGTATGCGGCTAGCGGGAAATATTATTAAGAGTTGACAACACTGTCAGTCAGTCCTCGTATAACACGTGTTTACACTACACGAATTCGATCATACTCGATTTATAAATAGGGGAACGATATCTTATATAACACGAACTGAATTCGCTTATGCACTATTGGCCTTTGTGTTTACAAGAAATGGCAGTCGGACCGGAATCACCCCAACACGATAGGAATGAAGAGAAGATTCTGAAAATGTATTTATGTGTTTTATATCAGTGAAGGGGAAACACATTTCACCATAATAACGTAAAAACCAACACAATGCCAGTTATCGGTATAATCGCAAATGCAATTAGATAGAGTTTACGACCAGTTTATAACAGATTCCACTAGCAGAAACGCAACTGGAAATTGTTTTTATTGTTTTATGGTAGTAACCCCTAGAAATGTGCTTTAGTAAAATGTGAGGTGTTAATAGTGTGTCTCTGCCTTTACGGTGTTGTTTATTCAGTTGCTACATGCGCGCAGCTTTGTTTATTTGTATCAAGCGTGTCTCCTCATTTTGTAATAATGCGAGCGATGAATCTGTTTAACGACAATGCGATGTCATATTTCCGTGAAATCCTCAAGAGGAGGCAAAGTGTCATTGGAGAGGTCTTGTTAAAGTCGCACAAAAAAAGTGTCAACAGATAGCAGTGATTCCGTTGTGACAGTGAAAGTGGTCCTACCATAAATCCGATTGCTTTACGTATATTCAATTTAAATATTAAAAATATGAAAAGGCATGTATGTATTATGTATTAATCATTTTTACAGTATATGAATATTTTCAAGTTTTTGAACAAATCAACTGGGTTTCCATGATTTCTTAAGGGAAAATTCGCTTTTATATACGAGTGCTTTAGATTACGAGCACGTTTCCGGAACAAATTATGCTCGCAAACCAAGGTACCACTGTACGTACAATACCATTAATGATACGTACAATACCATTAATAAGAATAAAGTACACGAAGGATCTTTTTATGACGAATTGAAATTGACATATCCGAATACAGGGGCGTCTGCAGTTCAGGCGCCAACACTATTTGAATAAAGATCAATTATATGTCGCCCGCAAACCACGTGAATCGGACCGACGCGATACTGTATAAGTGCGCTGCGCCCCTAAATTACCTCATAAAGTCAAAATACGGGATCCCATCTCTAGTTCTCTGGGAGTTGTACGTGTAGGCATGCGGCGTATTACGTGTTTATATATATCGTGTTAATATTGTCATATTAAACTGTGTTTGTGTTGTAAAGTGAATAATTTAGTGTTATTCTACAAAACCGTTTTTTGTTTATTAGAAAAAACTGAAAATGGATATACGAAAATTTTTAAATAAAAACAAAACTATTGATGTCGGCGACAGTAGTTCTGCAGCAGATACAAATATATCCATTGAAAATAGTGATAATATGAACAATACCAGCGCCGATGAATCTCAGCCAAAAAGATCGAAAATTAGTACAAGAAAATATAATGAAGATTACTTAAATTTTGGTTTTACGTGGACAGGGGACATAAATTTCCCCTTATCTTTATGTGTTGTATGTGGACATAAAAAAGCAAACAGTGCAATGGTTCCTAGCAAGCTAAAACGCCATATGGAAAAAGTTCATCGAAATTTGATGTCTAAAGACAAAAGGTATTTTGAACGATTAATGACAAATACTGCCAAATACAAAAATTGGAAAACACAATAAAAGTGTCTGACAAAGCACAAATTGCCTCCTATGAAGTAGCGCAACTTATTGCACAAAAAGGGAAACCTCATTCGATTGGAGAAACGTTGATCGGTCCTGCTTGTCGTATAATGGTGAAATGTATGTTCGGCAAAGATGCAGAAGCTGAAATAAATAAAATTCCTCTTTCCAACGATACTATAAGTCGAAGAATAATCGATATGTCGGAAAATATAGTAGAAAATGTTCAACAAAAACTTGATGGTCAAATTTTTGCTCTGCAAATAGATGAGTCAACAGATATCAGCGGGAAAGCACAATTAATGGGATTTGTTCGATTCATTAACAGATATTTAATTATGAACCAATTTTTATTTTGTCAAGAATTGCCAGGAAGAACGACAGGAAGAGAAATATTTAATTGTGTAGATAACTTTTTCGAAAAGACAAAGTTATCGTGGAATTTTTGTACAATCATTTGTACAGATGGTGCTGCATCGATGATCGGACCTGAAAAAGGTTCTGGGGCGTTTGCAAAACAAAAATATTCAAATCTTATTTCTACACATTGCATTATTCATCGAGAAGCTTTAGTAGGCAAAACTCTCCCGACAGAATTAAGCATTGTACTAGATGACGTAATAAAAATTGTTAACTATATTAAAAGCAGACCTTTAAAATCACGAATTTTCAAAGAATTATGCGACAGCATGGAATCTAACTACAATTGTTTATTACTACATAATGATATTTGTTGGCTTTCTAGAGGAAACGTTTTAGCCCGTGTATTTGAATTGCGAGCAGAACTTTGTACATTTTTTAAAAATGAAATAAATACAGCAGGAAAACAAAAGAATCGTATGAAAATACAAAAATTTTATGTTGTTTTAAGAATGAATTGTGGTGTGCAAAACTGGCTTACATAGAACATATATTTGCACATCTTAATATTTTAAATACTAGTTTACAAGGGCGAAACGAAAATATCTTAACGTCAACAGATAAGTTAATTGCTTTTGATAAAAAATTATGCTTGTGGATGAATAAACTTGATGAAAATAATTTAGCTATGTTTCCTAAGATTCCTGAACAGATGAGAAATTTTCTTGCACCAGTGGTGAAAAACCATTTGGAATTGCTTCAAAAGGCAATAAAAACATATTTTCCATCTATTAAATCGGAAAAATATGACTGGATTCGAAATCCTTTTATTAATGATACATCAAACTGGAATCTTTGTCTTGAAGAAGAGGAAGAACTGATTTCCCTTTCATCCGATCGAACATTAAAAATCAAACATTCGGAATTTCATTTGGATACTTTTTGGATTTCAGTCAGAGATGAATATCCAAAGTTATCTAAAAGAGCAATAAATATTTTACTCCAATTTTCTACGTCGTATTTATGTGAGTTAGGATTTTCAACTCTCACTAACATGAAAAATAAAAAACGATCAAGATTGCAAAATGTCGAAGATGACCTGCAAGTTGCTCTGTCTGAAATAAGACCTGATATAGCAGAAATAACAAAACATCGCCAATCACATATTTCACATTGACTATAATTTTTTAAATAAAAATTCATTTGATTTCTATCAAATATTTGAATAATTTAAAGCTTTGTTGAAGGCGTACATATTTTCTTTTTGTAATTATTTATTTAATTATTTTTATATTTTATTTTGGTTGTAAGAATTGTTTGCATAACACAGATATAATATAAGTATAAATAAAAAAATTGTTATACAGTATTATTTTTCGTTCTATTTATTTAATTTAGAAATTTCTTCTTCTATGACTACGTAGGTGTGCTACGAAATTTTTCTTCTTTGGAAAATGTGCCGCGAGAGTAAAAAGATTGAGAAACACTGATCTAGACAGGAGTGCAGTTATACTTCAGTCACAGCATGGGTTTGTTAAGGGAAGATCTTGTCTGACTAATTTGATTGGATAGTATGCTACAGTAACAAAGGAACTGGATGAAACAAAATAATTTTTATACCATATTTCACAAAGCTTTTGATTATGTTGAACATAAAAGACTGCTGTACAAATTAGAGTAATGCAACATTAGGGGCGCTGCTCTGGATAAAGCATTGGTTGAGTGAGAATAGACAGAGAGTGGTTATTAATGGACATTGCTCTTTGTGCACTAATATTATTAGTGGAATAGCACAGGGTTCAATTCTGGGCCCATTGTTATTTTCTATATTTATTAATGATTTTAATAAAGATACAATAATTGATGAAGGCAGATGATAAAAAAGTTGGCGGGGTGGTTAATGACAGTAATCAGAGTAAAACCTACTGCATAAAATCTAGAACAATTAGGCAGGTGGGCTGAGAAATGGCAGTTGAAGTTTAACAAATGCAAGGTAACTTCATATTGTCATGGGAAATGATAAATCCATTGTCATGGATTTATCATGGGAAAACATATAATACTAATATGTTTTCCCATGATAAATCTATCATAATAACACAATGTTTTCCAAGTCTAAAGTCACATGTTTAATGTCTGAAAAACTTACTCAGAAATTAATGAATATTCCGGTATGACTAGTTATATTTGCGTTATATAAATTTATATGCACTAATGATTAAAACGGCAAAAATATGCTTTTACATAGGCATATATAGAAATGCATATAATCCAATGTCTTGTTATTATATAAAAGTGGGTATTATATAACATGACAAAAATGAAAAAAAAAAAAAAAAAAAAAAAATATATATATATATATATATATTTATTAATCATATAAATAATATACTTTGATATAAAAGGTATTTGGTCTGTTCACTTTCATCAGCATGAAAACATTAGCCATAACCACACATTCAACAATAAAAATGTTGATTTTGGTTCTCAACTCTTTTATGACTGTTTGTGAATTTTTACTGAAAATTATAATTCTAGAATAGATTTATTTGGCTGGCTGGCCACCACTCAATACTGGCATACTGAAGCCAAGTAAGTCACTGCTATCTGCCCATGATGGTGTGATGTTCCTTCAGAGTTTAGCACCAATGTGCCATGTACACTCTGCACTGTACACTCTTTGGTGTGGGCTGTGATTACAGCACTTTCAAGGGGACTAGCTCTAAACAGAACTATAAGTGGAAAGTGAGGTACACTAGCTTCTTTTGACCTCTTCAACTTTTTTTTTTGCATGTTATTAAAAAGAATGGAAAGTTTAAAAAAAATACATTAAATTAAGTATATCTTAAGTATTGTAAGTGTGTATTATATGAACTGAGCATTGGGCATAATCCTATATGGTGTAGCCTAACTTTTCTAGATCCTGTTGCAGTAGCATACTGTCTTTACTATCATTAACAACCCTGCCAATCTTTTTTTATCATCTGTAAACTTGGACATTAAGCCTGATATACCTTCATCGATATCATTAATAAATACACAAAACAACAATGGGCCCAGTACCGAACCCTGGAGGACTCCATTAATAACATTAGTCCACATAGAGCAGTGTCCATTTATTACCACTCTCTGCTGTCTCCCACTCAACCATCCCTTTATCCAGTGCAGCAACTTGCCCTTAATGCCATACCACTCCAATTTGTACAGCAGTCTTCCATGTGCAACAGTATCAAAAGCTTTCCTGAAATCCAGGTATATGATATCAGAATTATTTTTCAAATCCAGTTCCTTTGTGAGCACATCATAGTATCCAATCAAATTGGTCACACAAGACTTCCCCTTAACAAACTCATGCTGTCTGAACTATTACTGCAGTCTTGTCTAGGTGATCCTGCATCACTTCTTTAACCACTGACTCCATTATTTTCCCCAGAACAGAAGTTAAACTAACAGGTCTATAATTATTTGTGTCACCCTTTGAACCCCCCCACCTTGTGAATTGGGGATAATTTGCACTTCTCCAGTCCATGGGGATCTCCCCTGAATCTAAGGATGCTCTCATAATTAGAGAGGCTAATTATGAGATGAGTTTGGGTTTGCTTACTTCCCTCGCTGCCTCCTTCAATATAACTCGATAGATTCCATCCACCCCAGGTGCCTTTTTTATGTTTAACTTTTTAAAGCAATTATGCATGAATTTCTTTGAAGAAGGAAAGAAGATAATTATGAATCGTGTGTGTCAACTTTACTTCAGTGTTATAAAGATATGAGCTGAATGCCTTCATTGGTCCACAAACTCGTCAAAGATGATTTTTTGAAAGAAAGCCACAGGATACTGAACTAGCAGCTCGGCAATCATTTAAAGCAGTTATGCACAGATTTCTTGGAAAAAGGAAAGAAAATAATTATGAATCTCTGTTCTCAGCTGGGTTGCTAAATGTCTTTGGAAATTCATTTTCTTCATTTCCATTTCAGTTTTTTTTTTCCCACCTCAAAATTTGAGAGGTATGTGATGAACATGGGGACCCTTTTTTAATCAGAACATTGCCATGATGAAAAAAAGGGTACTTACATCAGAGGGATACTGCTGGTTTCTTAAGACTGAAAACAAAATAGATTATTTCTAAGGAAACAGAATTTATGTAGCACATTATATGTTTGAATAAAGTATTTTAAAGATAGCACATGCATTACTGTATGATATTTCAGACTGGTCATTCATTAACCCTTTTTGGTCGAGCTTATTTCTACTGTCTTCCTATTCCGGACAGGTTCGAAAACAAAAAAAAAAAAAAAAAAAAACGTATACTGAAAATGAGTTCTTCAAATATTATTTTTGAGTTTACATGAGTTACTATTTAAAACTGATTGATAAAACATTTTGAAAAACGCTTTAGACATTTTAAATATTTATTATTTATATGATTTTAGTGATGTGATATTTCTTGAAACATTCAAGGTTGCAATCCTGTTTTTCTAGAGCATATCTCACAATACCAAAATTTTTCTTTTCTTCCACTTCACCATTTCCACTTTCTTTCTTTATAGAAGTTTTTCATTTAGTCCCATGTTAATAATAACACTAAAAAAATAGCCTTTATTCATTGAAACCAAAACCCAGACAGACCATATGGAACAATCATAAAGTAGCTTATATGAAAGTTTCATTGGCATAATTATTTGTTTCATTTAAAATTTCTTCAAACAAAGAATCGGTAAAAAACAGCTGAAAATATTCAAGTTCAAAACAGTTAAGGGAGACGTTTTAATGAAACAGCATTTATCTTGCTTGGTCTCCAATTTACCACACAAGCATTGTTTGACAGGTTGTCATCAATTTCTTCAATCACTGCTATAAGACATACTGTTGTGATCAAAAATAATATCATTGTCACTGTCAAACAAAAGTAAATCTAATTCTGGATTGAAAAGTTCTAATAATTTCTCAATTTCTTCATTAGAAAGGCCTTTATGAGACATTGATGCAATGACTAAACACCGTTTAAAGTAGATAGTAAACAAACAGTAAACACTAAAAATGAAGAAAAACCAGCCACCAGCTGTTAACAATTGAATGTAAACATCTAGTTAGTTCATCAAATTGTTTATATGAAGTATAAATAGAAGGAAGTTCAATAATTACACCAAAACAGTAGGAAAGCAAACTTTTTTTAATTCAGTAGATCAAATCCTTTAGAATCTACAACTTTTGCTATGGAGATGCAAAAAAAAAAAAAAAATATTTTTTGTTGGCCAGCGTACTTTGTATAATTCTTCCTTAAATTTATTTAAATTACCCACTTCCACAACAAAGAGGTTATTCCAACAATCAATTACGCTGTTGGCTGAAAGCAAATTTTCATTATCCTGCATCCATCTTTTTTCATTTAAGTTTATGTCCCCTCGTGTATTATCTAAGAAAAAGTAAGGATGTCAATTTATTCAACTTATTTAAAGCCTTAAACACTTTAATCAGATCTCCTCACAGGTGCCTTGTTTCCTAGTGCTGAAATTTGCTCAACTAAAGTCTTTCATGGTAAGAGTACCCTTTTGGGCCCTTGAATAATCTTGTTGCTCCTCTGCACCCATTCCAAGAGATCCACATCCTTCCTAAAATGAGGCTTCCAGACCTTATGTACTACTAAATATGCAGCCTAACAATGGGATAATCACCTCCCATTCCCTTCTGGCAAAATTACTCTACATCATCAACACAACCCCCATGATCTCTCCTAGCAGCCTGTCTACACTGTTCACAGGAATTAATACTGGACTCAATTAACAATAAGATCTCTTTTATTCTCCACCAGTAATCCCAGAATAACATACCAACTGGGTAGTGAAACACTACCCAGTTGGTACATTATTCTGGGATTATACTGCTGCCCATATGTAGTACCTTGCATTTATCAATGTTAAACTTCAATTTTCATTTCACTTCAATAGTATGTCATAGCATTAACAAGGAAACTTGTGTTAACCTGACATTTATTCTACTGCAAGCATTAAGCCCATTGCATTATTAGATGGTTTAAACCCTGCTGGCCACAAAAAAAAATAACAGGACAAGGAAGTCTTCCTACCCACCATAATTTTACAAAGGGCCAATAATAGCACACTACCTATTTCATAATTGCAAATCACTTAAAAGGTGTTAATTTCAAAAATCTAGGGCTTATAGCAAGCTTCTTTTTTTTTTATTACGTATAAATATTATATGTTCATTAAACTGTTACTTTTATCTAAAAATAAACATGTTCAGTGATTTCTTGCCCACTCTATAGGAAAATAAAGTAAATAAACAGGTACAATAATAATTAGCCATAATTATGACAGCATCCTTGGACTCAGGGAAGATCCCCCCAGACTGGAGATGTGCAAATGCATCCCCAATTCACAAAGGGGGATCAAAGAGTGACAAGAGTAATTACAGACCTGTTAGTTTAACTTCTGTTCAGGGAAAAATAATGGAGTCACTGGTTAAAAAAGCATTGCAGGATCAACTAGACAAGACTGCAGTAATAATTCGGACAAAGCATGAGTTTGTTAAGGGAAAGTCTTGTCTGACAAATTTTGTTGGATACTATGATGTGACTACAAAGGAACTGGGTGCAAAAAATAATTTTGATATCATATGCTTGGATTTCAAGAAAGCTTTGATACTGTTGTGCATGGAAGATGGCGCTTCCGTAGCCAGATGGACAGGAGCAGCAGTGCGTAGCACACGCTTCTTGATTAAACCAGGGTTCGAGCCCGTGACTACCCAGCGCATATACCTGGAGCAATATGGCCTTAGTTGCTAATGCTCTTAAAAACCAAATAACAAACAACAACAAGCATGGAAGACTATTGTACAAATTGGAGCAGTATAGTATTAAGGGCAAGTAGCTACAATGGATAAAAGGGTAGTTGAGTGGGAGAAGACAGAGAGTGGTAATCAACAGATGTTGCTCTTTGTGGACTAATGTTATTAGTGGAGTTCCCCAGGGTTCGGTGTTGGGTTCACTGTTCTTTTGTATATTTATCAATGATATTGATGAAAAGGCTGGCAGAGTTGTTATTGATATAATGGCAGTGTGCTACTGCAACAGAATCTAGAAAAGTTAGGCTGAAAAGTGGCAACTGAAAAGTTTAACAATGACAAATGCAAAGTATTGCATATGGGTAGAAGTAACCCCAGAGAAACGTACCAACTGTGTGGTACTACACTTAGGGTAGTAGAAAATGAAAAAGATCTGGGAGTAATTGTGCAGTCAGATATGAAGTTTTCTGAGTCAATGATATACAGGAAATTTGTTAGTAGGAAAAGGAGGTGATTATCCTTTGTATAAGGCAATGGTCAGGCCATGCTTTGAATACTGCGTACAGTTCTGGAGGCCTCATCGTAGGAAGGATGTAGAGTTGCTTGAGCGAGTACAGAGAATGGCAACAAGATTGGTGAGGGGAACAAAGGGGTCCCCCTTACCAAGAAAGGCTTCAGTTTGCAATTTGCAGAATCTGGAGGCTAGACACCTGCAAGGAGATCTGACTGAGGTGTATAAGGACTTGATGGGTTGAGCAGGCTCAATGCTGATGGGATTCTTCCTCTTGCTCAGATTATGCACCTGAGGGGGCATAAATTCAAACTGAGGAAAGACAGTTGTAGAATAGATGTGCAGAATTTTGCCTTTAGCCAGCAGGTAGTTGATTGCTGGAACAAACTTCGATCTGTCATTGTGGAAGTTGATAGCTTAAATAAATTCAAGGAGGAACTGGACAAATTTTTAGAGGGAATGGATGTGCGAAATGGTTGAGTTTTTTTTTTTTGGCTGATGCTACATAAGCTTGCATTCTTGTATCACATGCCTCTACTATTACTACAACTAGTACCTCTTTCTACCATGGTGGTATTTCTCCTTCATTAATAAAGATTTGTCAATTTGAACAAATCCATTTCCTTCCTCATATGTTCATAAAATCCTATACCTCTTAATTATCAACATCCCTCTGATACATCAGGGCAATCCTTGAGAGTCATACAATGAGAGAAAGCCTAATTTTTTAAGTCATTCTCATATGAAATTAATGGGACATCTAAAACAAGAGAAAGGAATTAAGGCAGAGAATAAGGTAGTGAAAAGAGAACCACAGTAAACAGTTTTTGTAGATTCTGAGTACCACAGTATAAGAGAGTGAAGAATAGCTTGAATATTGAAAAAAAGAGCATATAAGAAAGTATATCAGGATTTACAGAATCAAAGACAGTTGCTAATTCCAAAAAATTCAGTTGTCTGCTCTTTTTAAATACTTTGAAAGCCAATAAAGAGACCTCCAAAATATTGCTAATAGTGGATACTATCATCTTAATATAATGTAAAAAGTGTTCTCAAAAAGTTTGGCAACTGATTTTGTAGCTTGGAAAACTAACATTGTAGCATGCTGCAACTTATCTAGACATAGTAATGTGTGAATCACCATCAATCTGAATTAATGTACAGTAGACCGTTGAAATAATGGCATCCCAAATAATGGAACATTCAAGCTAATGGGATTGGCTAACGGGAACATTCAAGCACACTAGGATTGGATCTTTACATACAAGTGAACTTATCACTACAGATGCCTTGTAGTGATAAGTTCACCATTTTGAAAGTGAATCCTTACTGATATCATGGATTGTACTGCTGTTTTACAATTATTTTAAATTAAGCCCCCTCCTCACTATGGCTCCTAAAGTTAATAAACCTCATACAGAGAAGAAAAGAAGAACAACATTAAAGCTTAGTGGCAAACTTGATATAATAACAGAAAATAGAAATTGGGCATAAGTCGGAGTGTATTAATGGCAGAATATAACATCAGATCATCAACATGTTTGTTTTTTTATGTGCAGTTAATAAAATTGTATTCTTAATCTCTGTTTCTTATTTAGCCTCATTATTTCTGCATTAAATATATTAAAAATAAAACTTTCTAGATAAAGAAAAAATCGAAATATAGGCATCTTGAATCCCTGAAGATGCCATTATTCTGAAAGTCTACTGTACTTTGAAAAGTTGTTTATGTGTTTGGATGCATTTTAAAATGAATGATTTTATTGAGCAGCAAATTTGAATTAATTTGTTTGAAATTAGGGGGAATGCAACAGAAATCTGTGAAATGTTAAAAACAGCTTTAAGAAATGTATTATTCAAAGAATTTCCAGTAGTCAACAAAGTAGCCGCTTCTCTGTCAGAGATGATCCACACCCTAGCTGCTCTGCAATTTATGTTTAACTATCTGTGAAGATGCTAGTGAAACCAGTATTTCTTATGGTACATGTCAATCAATTTTAACAAGATTTGAGAATGCGACACATTTCACCCATGTTTGTGCCTCACATTCTCACTGAAGACCTTGAGGTTGTCACAGACATTCTCTCAGATATGCCAGACAAGCTGTACTTGCTACCTGGGAGTCTAAAACGCTGATGGAACTGATATTCGGGTGACACTCAAGTCAAGTGGACCCAATTTCGGCGAAGTCTGGACGGTCTGTGACAGCCAAATCCTCTGCTTGCACCTTCACGATGGTGGGACTTTTAGTAATCCTGGGTATAACCTCCATGCACAAGTACAAGGCGGATAACCACCCAGGTGTGAACCAACGTAAGCAGGAGTCAAGGTGTGGTGCCCACACCACATGGAGGAATGCCGCCTCTCTATGTTACCAGGCAGTACTAGGTGGTTGATGACTCTCATCAACCGGTGCAATACCACCACTTTGCTTATTGGAGACGAAGTGGGGGAACCCGTGTTTAGTCTCTAGAGCTAAGTTCCGGTCAACCCTTCCCTATCTCTTCCATCATGCAGTATGATTGATGACTTTTGAGGTTATGATGAACATTGTGGCGAGATCCAATATTTCTTACATTTTGAGGGTACAGCTCTAAAATGGTGTTCGCAGGCCAGCCGCTAGTTAGTACACTGGACCGAACCTATTGGTAACTCTCTAGGAGGCTTTCGGATCAGCTAGTGTATAATCTTGCTACCTCTACTCTGCCAGATAGTGACTGGAGGGAGTCCAAGTAGTGTGTATGCGGGAAGAATTGTCGAGGCCACATTATGTCAAGGATCTGGGTACATTCTTACCATGTGTATGCCATATCCAAATATTTCATTACTTCACACAGCATATCCCACCCACTTTTTCTTACTATTGAATACACCATGAATTGTCAAACTAATAGAGCAAGCTTATCTGCGAAAAGATCTAAACCTCCCAAGCACTTCCTAATTCATTTCACAAATATATGTGGTCTCAATTCTAATCTCAACGATGTCCATTTCCACTTGCAGTCTGCCAAACCCCATGTACTTTTTCTGACAGAATCTCAGTTATTGGTTGATTCAACTACTGCTCATCTCAGATGCCCAAATTATTTGTTGTATGATTCCTTTCGCCTCAAAGGTGGTACTTGTGCATATGTCCATTTTGATATTCCCTGTCAGAGACTTGGCAATTTGGAATCTCCTCTCTTTGATCTTCTCTGGCTTAAAATCTCTCTACCTCATTGTGTAAAATTCATCTGTTGTCTCTACCGTTCTCCCAACTCCACTAATCACTTGGAGCTGTTTGACTTCCTCTCTTTGCAACTTGACTTTCTCCAGTCCAACTTTCCTAACAGTGAGGTAATTTTCCTTGGTGATTTTAATGTTCACAACTCCAGCTGGCTTCCGTTTTCTAGTCACGCCGACGAGATGCTAAGGCTTTTGCAATTACTAATGACCTTGCACAGATTGTTCATTTACCTACAAGAATACTGGACAATCCTAATCATACAGCCAATACGCTTGATCTTTTTCTCACAAACAACCCTTCTAAGTACACGGTTGAAGTGAGAGGTCCTTTAGGCACTTCAGATCACAACTTGGTGATTGTCTCTTCTCCAATGGAACCTTTATCTCATGGCTATTCCCAACCTCGTGTTGTTCGGCATTACAAGAATGCGAAATGGGATGACCTGCGAGACTTCTTTTCTTCTTTTCCTTGGTAGGATTACTGTTTCAAAACTTCTGAAGTCAACGTTTGCTCCGTCGTGTCAGGGAAATTATTCTTGCAGGAACGGAATCCTTTATCCCACACATTCCACTTTAAAATCTCATCCTTTATCTAAAACTTGGTTTTCCAATAAATGTGCTAAGGCTGTTAAAGAGAAGAATGTTGCATATCGTAATTGGCTTTTTTCTAATTCTTCAGTTTCATTTTCTGCCTACACCAAAGCTCGCAACAGTTGTAAAGCAGTTATTAATCAGTCCAAACTAGAGTTTGAACAGGCTAAGAGTAGAAAACTTGCTTCTTGCCCTAATGGTAGCAAAGCATTCTGGTCTCTTGCCAAAGCTATTGGCCGCAACTTTTGCCCATCTCTGCTCCCACCTGTATCCAAACCAGATGGTTCTGTTGTCACTTCAGCCAAGGATAAAGCTGACTTGCTAGCATCCCATTTTTCTTCCAACTCATGTATTAATGATCTTGGTAAAACACCTCCCACCATTCCCAACACGCTCCATTCAATGCCTCCTGTGGTCTTCCGTAAAAAGGATGTCAGAAGGATTTTGACGAATCTTGATGCTAAGAAAGCTCCAGGTCCTAATGGTATTTCTCCACTTGTTCTCAAAACCTGTGCTCCTGAACTTACTCCTATTCTTTGCCACCTTTTTTCACTTTCTTATTCCAAAGATGTTTTTCCTTCTGCTTGGAAATTTGCTCATATCCAGCCAGTTCCTAAAAAGGGTGATAAATCTCTCCCATCCAATTATGGTCTCATTGCAATTACTTCTATTCTTTCTAAAGTAATGGAGAAATCAATTAATCACCAACTCTTAAACTATCTAGAAACCTTTTATCTGATCAACGATCGCCAGTATGGATTCCGTCAGTGTTGATCCACTGGTGATATTCTGGCTTATGTTATCCATTTATGGACTAAACTGAGGGTGATGGTAGATGGCTCTCTGTCTTCTAACTTCTCTACTAATGCTGGTGTCCCCCAAGGTTCAGTTCTTTCCCCCACTCTTTTCCTCTTGTATATTAATGACCTTCTTCCATTGACTGGAAATCCTATCCATAGTTTTGCCGATAATAGCACATTGCATTCCACTTTCCATTTTGAGAAACCTTGTCCTGTTCAATCAGCTTCAACTTCTCGAAATTCTGCTGCCAATTCCTTAAATGCCGATCTTCGGGTAATTCTCCAGTGGGGCAAAGACAACTTAGTTGATTTCAACCCTTCTAAAACTCAGTCTTGCCTTATATCTCGCAAAAAGGATTCTTCTGCTCCTACGCTTATCTTTAGTGACACTCTGATTTCTAGGCAAAATGATATATCTCTTTTTGGAATTACCCTGACTTGTAATCTCTCTTGGCACAAGCACATTGCCAATATTGCTTCTTCTGCATCTAAAAAACTTGGTTTTCTCTTTCGCTCTTGGCATTACTTTTCCTCCAAACAGCTGCTCACTCTGTATAAATTGCAAATCCGCCCTACCATGGAATATTGTTCCGACATCTGGGGTGGTGCCCCCAAAGCCTCTCTCTCAGGCTGCTTGATTCCATTCAGAAGAGGGCAGTTAGGTTAATTAATGATTCATCTCTAACAGAGTCTCTCCACTCGCTGTCTCATAGACGCACTGTTTCTGCTGCATGCCTCTTCTACATATACTTCCATGGGCAGTGTTCTTCTGAATTGGCTTCTATAATTCCCGCTCTCTCTTTCAAAACAGTCCGAACACATGCCGCCACCAGCCAACATCCATTTACTGTCCAACTTCAAACTCACAGAACCAACTTTTCATCTTTCTCGTTTATTCATTCAACTGCCGTTTTCTGGAACAACCTTCCTTCATACGTATTTTCCTGAAAATTACAGTCTACAGAAGTTCAAGTCTACTGTGAAAAAATATCTTCTTTCCTCTTCTCAACCTCCAACCCAAGCATGGTACTAAGTACTATAGGTTCTAATACCTATCGTGTTTGGGGTTTACATAAAAAAAAAAAAAAAAACAAGACACTGTTCATTATGAATTTATCATGCATGGTCAAACAGGGAACCATGAATTCTACGGACAATTGCACAATACTGTTTGGAGAAAATATCTAGAAAAGTGATCTACCAGGAATTGGCATGCATCGTGACAATGCCCCAGTGCGTTCCATTGAATAATTTCTTGAATGGAAAGCCAATGAAGAATTTTTTACAAAGTACTTCAACACTGTGGACCCCATCCACCATACTCATCAGATTTAGCTCCTTGTGATTTTTTTTTTTTTTTTTTGCTTGTTCCCAACTTAAAGCTTTCTTGAAAGGTCACAGATTTGCAGTAACCAAGGAAATTATTCAGAACCCAACAAGAACTATTAGCAATTTCAAAAGAAACCTATATCGGGAATGATTCCCCAAGTTTTGGAAGCATTAGAATCAGTGTACAGTGTTGATGGCATTACTTTAAAGAACCATAAGCTTATAATTTTTCAAATTAGTTCAGTCCCACAAACTTTTTTGATCCCACCTTGAATGTGCTTTTTCTAAAGCACATGTGCTTTAGAAAAAGCACATTCAAGGCTTTAGAAATGTGCGTTTTCTAAAGCACATTTCTGTAAGTCACATAGAATTCTAGAAGTCACAACCATAAAACAAAAACAATTTGCAGTTTATTGGGCTTTTTGTTGGTACAGCCTTGTTATAAACACTTTGTAAACTCGATCTTTTGCTTATTATAATCAAAATTCAATTTGCAAATGTGAGTGATCACTATAACTGGCGCTTACTGTACTACTGTTAATAAAAAATAAAAAAAAGAAGAAAGATCAGCCTTTCAAATTATTCCGGATAACCGACATTCTACTGTATATTAATCATTTTATTTGTTATTTTTACTCATTGCACCATGTTTTGTTCATAGTGAACTGCCAAAGTAAATAATTGGCATCGTTTTAATTGTATCTCATACTGCGAATACCTTCACGAGTTGCCAGGGTATTGCACTACCTCGAATAAGTAGCACGTCACCAATGGAGAAGACTAATGTTACTTATTCTAGGCAGATACCGCCACCCAGATGACACCGTTTCAAGGCTGGTTGGTCTCTCTTTGGTGGGCAGGTAGGTACCCTGGTGTTGCAATCGTGACAATCCAGTTAATAAGTATAACTCCACAATATCTGATGGTGTGCAATAGTATAAACTAAGGTGATTATTTTGCATAAAGCATGATACTACGTGTCAGATTCACTAGTGAATGGGTTAGTGCCATTACATCATGTTTTGTTCACAGTGAACTGCTTTAGTAGATAATTGGCACTGTTTTAATTGTATCTCAAATTGAGAATACCTTCACGAGTTGCCATGGTATTGAATAAGTAACGCTTCACCAATGGAGAAGACTAATGTTACTTATTCTTCAAGATTACTTATTCGAGGTAGTGCAATACCATGGCAACTCGCTGTGAAGGTATTCACAATACGAGATACAATTAAAACAATGCCAATTATCTACTTTGGCAGTTCGCTACGAACAAAACCTGGTGAAAAGGCACTAACCCGTTCAATAGAGAATCTCATGCGTAGTCACATGCTTTACGCAAAATAATCACCTTACTGAATTTAACAGAAGAGATGGGAATCTCTTGAATCTGATTTGTCAGCTACTATGGATTTCTAGAAGCTAGTAGTTTTTGTCTTACATTGACATTAATAAACATTCAGTTTCATTTACATGTTATAAATAATGAAACACATAACAGAAGATACATATGCTGGCAACTTGTTCACACACATGAACTGCATACCACAAGCCACAGTACTCATTACCATTTTTAATTATTGTTGTTATTTGGTTTTAGGAGCATTAGCAACTAAGGCCATATTGCTCCAGGGATATGCGGTGGTCATTCCCTGACCTTTCCACACCCTCCATATTTGGTGGTCGGCTTGAACCTCGGTCTAATCAAGAAGTGCGTGCTATGCACTGCTGCTCCTGCCCACGGAGGCACCTCAGTGTAATGAATGAAGAATGGCATTGTACTGACTAAACAATAAAGACTGGTGTATTTTAAAAAAATAGAATTGAATGCCACTTCGCAATGAAACTGTGCAGATAAATGCAACTAGTGATACCACTACTAGAATGCCAAAAGATCAGTTAACTACTGTAATTCAGACATGATGTAAAGAAATTTAAAAAAGTTCATGAATTCATGCATATTAAAGATAAAAGTATACAAACCCAGATACCAGGTATATAATCTCCACGTGTATAATAGTCTGTACTTGCTGATGCACGTTCCACACTTGTTCCCATTCCGTATCCATTATTTTCACAAATAAAGATTGCAGGCAAACTCCAAAGTTTTGCCATATTATATGCTTCAAAGACTTGTCCTTGATTTGCGGCCCCATCACCATACAACGTTAAACAGACATCATCACGTCCCAAGTATTTAAAAGCAAAAGCAATACCAGCTCCTAGAGGAACCTTAATGATGTAAAATATTTTTTTAAAAATTTAAAAATTAGTCAACCATTATGTTCTAAAAAATTAATGTTTTTAAATGTTTAAAAACTGAAATGTTCAAAAACGTTTTTGTAAATTTTTGTAAAAGAATAAGAAAAGTTTACCTCAATATGATACATAGAACACTTCCATATGATACTCTCCAGAAATTAAAACAAAAACAATTGAACACAATTAAAAATTAATTTAATGAAAAAATTGCAAAACAATTTTCCTTCCTGAAGCTGACAACGCTTTTCAACCATATGTCATGATCACAGGAATGAAAATTACCGAATAGGGGTGAGCATCAAACTTAAATAGGGATTATTTGTCTTCACACATGCACATAAAAGACCATGAATCAGATATTAGATATGGCCAGTGAACATTAACAGAATTCTCATGTAATTTAATTTTGACGGTTTCTGCAATTAATAGTCTCATATAATTATGTTGGACACTAAGTATTTTGGCCTCGTTAAATAAAAAAGTGTTTTTCATTAACGGCATGAAAGGCTAATTCTAACGCTGCTGAATGAGAAGCACGAAAAATCAGAGGAAACAGCGTAGAACCTTGGTAAGACAAGTCGCAATCACCGCAAGAAATGTTGTATACCAGATCGTTTGTTTGTGTTGAGAATGAGGAAAGGACTGAGCGATTGTTCAGTATAGTGTGTAATTTCCGAATTGGCCTGGCTACAATTTTAAATTCGGTATCTTTAAAGAATCTGTTAAAGAATTTGTTTGTGCCACTGTTCAACAAATGGGAGAGAAAAAGTATTTTTTGATATTACTATTGTTGTTTGGTGTAGTTTTTTGTATCCTATCCTTAGCTTGCACCCTAGTTTGGTTTATTGTACAAGGGGTTACCCCTGTTTAAGAATAGGCCGGTTAATATTTGTATTTCTGAGCCCAAAGCAGATTCCGTCGTTGAATATTTATAAGCATTGAGAAATTGATTAAAGATAATCAATCTTTTGTAGGTGAACAGGTGATAGCTGTTATAATGCAGAAGCATACCGGTGTTTGTAGGTTTATGATAGATGTTAAATTGGATTTTATTCGAGTCCAGAGTAAGTGCGAAATTTAGAAAATTTAATGACTTGATATCCGTATTCTCCCTTTCTAATATAAATTTGAGTCTAGAATGAATATTATTAAATGAATGTAAAATGTCTTGGATAGTGCTACTATCTGTAATAACTAGAACATCGTCTAAATACCTCTCATAGTATGTGATATGGGGTAGAAAAGGCATCAAATGTATACACTCAATCGTTGAGAGATAGATTTCCAATATTAAGCTGTTCAGGCTTAATCCCATTAGCAAACCAAAAATTTGTTTGCATACTTTGTCTCAAAAGGTAATATATTTGTCTTCAACTAGGAGTTTAATTAAGTGAAAAATGTCCTTAATAGGAAGCTTCGTATAATTAATCAGTATCGAGTTATTATTTAACATATCCCAAAGAATGTCTAATGTGTATTTAACGTTTACATTCGTATATAATAAGGTAACATCTAGTGAGAATAAAATATCATTATCGCCAAGTCTACAGTCCTTGAGGTTATTAAATAATGTATTGGTTCTTAATCCCAAATTGTATTCCCTGTCTAAAGGATTTTTATAATGCTATATACATGTGTGCCCAAGGATGAAAATGCCAAGTTTCTGTAGGGAAAAATAGACTGAATAGGAAAACCGGTCTTATGTAATTTTACCTGACTGAAAAGTGCAGGAATATTGTATGTTCTGGCCTTCAATTCCTTTAACTGAGCCATAGTAATGTAGTTGTTTTTTCGATACGGGGTTAACGTTTTATTGTATTGATTGACCAAATTGGTAAATAGTGCTGGGTCTACTTCAAGATAAGTGGCAGTATCTGATACAACTGACTCTACCTTATTAATATAATCAGGTTTATCGAGTATTACCACTGTATCTCCTTTATCAGCTCTCTAAATAATAATGTCTTTATTTTCCTGAACTTCACGTAAAGCTGAACTGTCATGTGTATTCAATTTAGGAAGTTGTGTTTCTTTTATGTTATTCACTACTTGGTTAACTTGTTGAATAAATAAATCTTTTTTGTGGAATATTTATGAAGTCCAAATTCAATATCAATTACGCACTGTTTTTTAGGTGGTAAATCATAATCTAATCCTTTGGATAAGAGTTACCATATTTCTTTTCTAAAATATTGCCTTAAAAACAACATCATTCCGAAGTTTGCCAGGGTCAATTTAAATCATAAAATTTTGGGCATTAGGCAACTATCACTTGTCACATCGCGTAATATAGTTAAACTTGCCTTAAGATCTCTGTATTCTAATAAACAAAAATATCTTTCCATTTCCAAGTTAAGAAACTTTGCAACAAATTAAAAAATTATCTGCATCCTAACGATTGGGAAGACCGCCAGAGATTTGCAACGTGAAGCACAGGCCTCAGAAATAAAAAAAGACACAACAAATTGAAAACATTATCAGGAGTATCAAGACAAATTCATATGAGTTGAAACACATTATTGCAAGCTTGCGACCAAATGCATACAAGTAGACCCCCCCAGCATACACACAACGTGCTACCGCAGAATACTTCAGCTAGTTCTCGAACACACCCTCACCCAACATTCAATAAATCGACATATCAACAGGTTACAAATCTTTCCTTGTATATCCTATCCCAGGACCAGGTTTCATTCTTATTCAAAGAATTAAATTATAATTTACCACCTCGAAAACTACCTAAAAACAGTGCGTAATTGATATTGAATCTGGACTTCATAATGTTCCACAAAAAAGATTTATTTATTCAACGAGTTAACTAAGTGGTGAATAACATAAAAGAAACATGACTTCCTAAATTGAATTCACATGACAGTTCAGCTTTACGTGAACTTTGGGAAAATAAAGACATCATTATTCAGAGAGCTGATAAAGGAGATACAGTGGTAATACTCAATAAACCTGATTATATTAATAAGTTACAGTCAGTTGAATCAGATTATCCCCAGGGGCTCACATCTGGTGAGTATGGGCTTGAGCTGGATATCATCATTCTTCTCCTTCTTGCTTTCTTGGTGATTCCCTTCTACTTCTGACTCTCTCTCTCTCTCTCAGGAATTTTTTTTTTTTTTTGGCTGGTAATGCAGGAATTTTTTTTTTTTTTTTTTTTGGCTGGTGCCAGCATAAGCCTTGGCTTCCTTGCACTATATGGCTAATAATAATAATAATAAAATACCCCCACTTATCTTGAAGTAGACCCAGCACTATTTACCAATTTGGTCAATCAATACAATAAAACGTTAAACACGTATCGAAAAAAAGACTACATTACTATGGCTCAGTTAAAGGAATTGAAGGCCAGAACATACAATATTCCTTCACTTTTCAGTCAGGTAAAATTACATAAGACCAGATTTCCTATTCAGCCTATTGTTTCCTACAGAAACTTGGCATTTCCATCCTTGGGAACACATGTATATAGCATTATAAAACCCTTTAGACAGGTGATACAATTTGGGTTTTTGGTTTTTTTTTTTTTTTTTTTTTAGGAGCATTAGCAACTAAGGCCATATTGCTCCGGGATATGCGGTGGTCATTCCCTGACCTTTCCGCATCCTCCGTATTTAGTGGTGACGGGCTCGAACCCCGGTCTAATCAAGAAGCGTGTGCTACGCGCTGCTGCTCCTTCCCACCTGGCTACGGAGGCACCATACAATACAATTTGGGATTAAAAACTATAATACATTATTTAATAACCTTAAGGACTGTAGACTTGGCGATAATGATATTTTATTCTCACTAGATGTTACCTCATTATATATGAATGTAAACGTTGAATATACATTAGATATTCTTTGGAATATGTTAAATAATAACTCGATACTGATTAATTATACGAAGCTTCTTATTAAGGACCTTTTTCACTTAATTACACTCTTAGTTGAAGCCAACTATATTAACTTTTTAGACAAAATATATAAACAAATTTTTGGTTTGCCAATGGGATTAAGCCTGAGTGGCTTAATGTTGGAGATCTATCTCTCAATGATTGAGCATATACATTTGACGCCTTTTCTAGCCGGTATTACATACTAGGGAGGTATTTAGATGTTCTAGTTATTACTGATAGTAGCACTATCCAAAACATTTCACATTTGTTTTAATAATATTCATTCTAGACTCAAATTTACATTGGAAAGGGAGAATACGGATACTATATCATTAAATTTTCTAAATTTCACACTTACTCGGGACTTGAATAAAATCCAATTTAACATCTATCGTAAATCTACAAACACCGGTATGCTTCTGCATTATAACAGCTATCACCTGTTCACCTACAAAAGATCGATTATCTTTCTCAATCAATTTCTCAATGTTTATAAATATTCAATGGCAGAATCTGTTTTGGGCTCAGAAATACAAATATTAACCAGCAGATACTTAAACAGAGATAACTCCCTTGCTACAATAAACTGAATTAGGGTACAAGCTAAGGACAGGATACAAAAAACTACACCAACCAACAATAGTAATATCAAAAAATACTTTATTTCTGCCCCATATGTTGAACAGTGGCACAAACAACTTAACAGATTCTTTAAAGATACCAAATTTAAAATTGTAGCTAGGCCAATGCAGAAATTACACACTACAATGAACAATAACTCAGTCCTTTCCTCGTTTGCAATACAAATAAATGACCTGGTATACAACATTTCTTGCGGTGATTGCGACTTGTCTTACCAAGGTTCTACACTGTTTCCTCTTATTTTTTGTATTAATCAACATGTGGCCTCAGTTTGTGCTTCTCGTTCAGCAGTGCCAGAATTAGTCTTTCATGGCATTAATGAAAAACATACTTTTTTATTTAACGAGGCCAAAATACTTAGTGTTCAACGTAATTATATGAGATTATTAATTGCAGAAACAGTCAAAATTAAATAACACGAGAATTCTGTTAATGTTCGCCGGCCATATCTAATATCCAATTCATGCGCATGTGCGAAGCATATGCACATGCATCCAACACATGCGCATGTGCAAAGACAAAATCCCTATTTAAGTTTCATGCTCACCCCTATTCAGTAATTTTCATTCCTGTGATCACGACATACGGTCGAAAAGCGTTGTCAGTTTCAGGAAGGAAAATTATTTTGCAATTTTTTTGTTAAATTAATTTTTTACTTAATTTTTAATTACGTTAAACTGATTTTTAATTGTGTTCAACTGATTTTTAATTATTTCTTACTGTAATGTAAGGTTTTCGATTTTTTAATTGTTTTTGTTTTAATTTCTGGAGAATGTCATAAATAAGTGTTCTACATATCATATTGAGGTAAACTTCTCTTATTCTTTTACAAATATTGATATCAACATAGAATGTATTGAACATTATAGCTCTGGTTCATACTATCAAAAAAGCTTTTTAAATGTTTAAAAAATGTAAAATTATTAAACCATTATCTAGGTTTTTTTAATATATAATTCATTGGGGTTATTACTGTAATTAATTAAATTTCTTTATTAATGCTAAGTATGGTACAAGTATTAGGAACAATAATACTCATCACGGTGACATGGCCTGGAGTTTTACATTAAGGCAGACAATGATACATTTTTTAAAAATTGGGAAAAGGAAAAGTTATATAGGAAATTATATGTTCACCAAATTAAAAAAAAAGAAAAAAAAAGCATATAAAAATGAAATTATAATAAATAAGAAAATATAAAGATAAAAAAAATGGGCATTGTAGCCCGAATCAAGAACAATTAAAAACAATGGCAGGGAAGTTGAATCAGAATCAAACCATGGATTTTGATCAAACAAATGCAGATGAGAAACAATTGTTCTTGCCACTCAAAAACACAGCATAGTAAGGATTGGAGAGGTGGATAACTGGTGTCGATGTTTAGTAATCTGGCACAGTTTAATAACTCTTTCCAAATCTGCCACAAGATTTGGAAAGAGTTATTCTGATGGAAAAGACGAGATCCACTCTAGGAGAATTATGGTATTTGTAATTGGTAGCCATTTTTTGCAGGTTAATTCCAAGATGGAGCATTGCCTGAATTTTAGGGAGTGCCTTTTTTTTTTTTTTTTTTTATGTGAACCCCAAACACGAGAGGTATTAGAACCTATAGTACTTAGTACCGTGCTTGGGTTTGAGGTTAAGAAGAGGAAAGAAGATATTTGTTGACATTGGACTTGAACTTCTGTAGATTGTAATTTTCAGGAAATACGTATGATGGAAGGTTGTTCCAGAAAACGGCAGTTGAATGAATAAATGAGGAAGATGAAAAGTTGGTTCTGTGGGTTTGAAGTTGGACAGTAAATGGATGTTGGCTAGTGGCGGCACGTGTTCGGACTGTTTTGAAAGAGAGAGCAGGAATTATAGAAGCCAATTCAGAAGAACAGTGCCCATGGAAGTATCTGTAGAAGAGGCATGCAGCAGAAACAGTGCGTCTATGAGAAAGCGAGTGGAGAGACTCTGTTGGAGATGAATCATTAATTAACCTAACTGCCCTCTTCTGAATGGAATCAAGAAGCCTGAGAGAGGTTTTGGGGGCACCACCCCAGATGTGGGAACAATATTCTATGGCAGGGCGGATTTGCGATTTATACAGAGTGAGCAGCTGTTTGGAAGAAAAGTAACGCTGAGAGCGAAAGAGAAAACCAAGTTTTTTAGATGCAGAAGAAGCAATATTGGTAATGTGCTTGTGCCAAGAGAGATTACAAGTCAGGGTAATCCCCAAAAGAGATATATCATTTTGCCTAGAAATCGGAGTGTCACTAAAGATAAGCATAGGAGCAGAAGAATCCTTTTTACGAGATATAAGACAAAACTGAGTTTTAGAAGGGTTGAAATCAACTAAGTTGTCTTTGCCCCACTGGAGAATTACCTGAAGATTGGCATTTAAGGAATTGGTAGCAGATTTTCGAGAAGTTGAAGCTGATTGAGTAGGACAAGGTTTCTCAAAATGGAAAGTTGAATGCAATGTGCTATCATCGGCAAAACTATGGACAGGATTTCCAGTCAATGGAAGAAGGTCATTGATATACAAGAGGAAAAGAGTGGGGGAAAGAACTGAACCTTGGGGGACACCGGCATTAGTGGAGAAGTTAGAAGACAGAGAGCCATCTACCATCACCCTCAGTGAGCGATCAGAGAGAAAACTGGATAACCAATTACTAAAAACAGTTGGCAAACCATAAGATGGAAGCTTGTTTAGAAGACCTTTATGCCAAACACAATCAAAAGCCTTTGAGATGTCAAGAGCAACTACTTGTGTTTCACCGAACCTTTCCATTGAATTAGTCCATAAATGGGTAACATAAGCCAGAATATCTCCAGTGGATTGACACTGACAGAATCCATACTGGTGATCGTTGATCAGACGGAAGGTTTCTAGGTAGTTTAAGAGTTGGCAGTTAATTGATTTCTCCATTACTTTAGAAAGAGTAGAAGTAATTGCAATGGGATGATAATTGGATGGGAGGGATTTGTCACCCTTTTTAGGAACTGGCTGTCACCCTTTTTAGGAACTACCTAGTTCGCACTGATTAATAACTGCTTTACAACTGTTGCGAGCTTTTGTGTAGGAAGAAAATGAAACTGAAAAATTAGAAACAAGCCAATTATGATATGCAACATTCTTCTCTTGGACAGCCTTAGCACATTTATTGGAAAACCAAGGTTTAGATAAAGGACGAGATTTTAAAGTGGAGTGTGGGATAAGGGATTCCATTCCTTCAAGAATAATTTCACTGACACGATCTGAGCAAACGTTGACATCAGAAGTTTTGAAACAGTAATCCGACCAAGGAAAAGAAGAAAAGAAGTCTCGCAGGTCATCCCATTTTGCATTCTTGTAATGCCAATCAACACGTGGTTGGGAATAGCCATGAGATAAAGGTTCCATTGGAGAAGAGACAATCACCAAGTTGTGATCTGAAGTGCCTAAAGGACCTCTCACTTCGACCGTGTACTTAGAAGGGTTGTTTGTGAGAAAAAGATCAAGTGTATTGGCTGTATGATTAGGATCGTCCGGTATTTTTGTAGGTAAATGAACAATCTGTGCTAGGTCATTAGTAATTGCAAAAGCCTCAGCATCTCGACTTCCTGGGTCAGTGTTACTAGAAAACAGAAGCCAGCTGGAGTTGTAAACATTAAAATCACCAAGGAAAATTACTTCACTGTTAGGAAAGTTGGACTGGAGAAAGTCAAGTTGCAAAGAGAGAAGTCAAAGAGCTCCAAGTGATTAGTGGAGTTGGGAGAACGGTAGAGACAACAGATGAATTTGACACAATGAGGTAGAGAGATTTTAAGCCAGAGAAGATCAAAGAGAGGAGATTCCAAATTGCCAAGTCTCTGACAGGGAATATCAGAACGGACATATGCACAAGTACCACCTTTGAGGCGAAAGGAATCATACAGCGAATAATTTGGGCATCTGAGATGAACAGTAGATGAATCAACCGATAACTGAGATTCTGTCAGAAAAAGTACATGGGGTTTGGCAGACTGCAAGTGGAAATGGACATCGTTGAGATTAGAATTGAGACCACGTATATTTGTGAAATGAATTAGGAAGTCCTTGGGAGGTTTAGATCTTTTCGCCTGGGCAAGTAGGAAATGATTACAAAGTTTCAGAAGGTTGTATTTGAGGATTAGTGTGGGGTCAGACATCAAGGATGGCAGAGGGTTGTGCCGCTGACAGAAATCCCAGATGTTCAGGACATTTATCACTCCTGTAAACATTTTTACCATAGTCATTAAATGCCCAATGTCAATTAATCTTGGGAGCCTGGATACATTTTAGCTGCTCAGCCATGTCAATGGTTCTCAACTGAGGGGTTTAGCAATGCTGTTAATTAGTGGCCCATTTCAGGGTCCAGTATTCACATCTGAACACCGGTTTTTGAAATGAGGACGAAGCAGATGCCTAAATTTGAGCAGCATATAAAATAACCTGATTAACAGTGGTTTGAAGATATCTATTAGTGGTTGCGGCATCACTGGAAGGAAGTAAGTGTTGTTTCGCTCTTCAGTGGAAGATGATAAATCGCTTCTGGAAGTATTCTGTGTGTACATCAAATCTCAGCTTCAGATTGAATTAGAGTGCCACAAACTGATGGTTGAATTACTGTTGGTTGTTGTTTCAGCATGATCAATGCTGAAACAACAACCAACATTATTGCAGATTTAGAAGGGTTAAGGTTTAACCCAAACCTTAACAGCAGAGAGAGCAGTCAAGACCTCTGTGATTGAAGACAAATTGTCTTTGGGTTTGCAGACAGTGGGATTAAGGTGAGAAACTTTATATCATCGGCATGTATTAAAGTGTCGTCATGGGGACACATAAAAGGAACAAGAATGACTGAAAAAAGGAGGCCATAAATTTCTAAGAATTAAATGCAATTCATTAATCAGAGAGCATGCAAAATCATTAACTGCAAAATTTGCCATATTTATGGATTCTCATTTTCCATAATATTTTGTAAATTTCTTGAGATTTTTTAAAATAAAAAATAAGAATTTTAAGGACAAAAATTAAATTTAAGGCATGGCTACACATTACTTGCATTGAGAGGGCACGGATGTAACTGTATCAATTCTTATACAATTAATCCAGACAGTTATGTTTGGCCATGCACTTTGGTTCTTTTGATCAGTAAAAAAGACTTAGTGTGGCGCTTCTCAAACTTTCTCTCACTCAAACATTACTACTAATAGTCATATCACACTCAGGCATTTCTACCAATGGAAATTCTCATTTATGCACAAAATTATAGGATGAAATGTGAAGGAAAATTATTACCAAATATTGGTGATAATTTTCTAAATGTAGGAGTTAAGAAGAAATTATTAAACATATCATTAAGTTAATTGTAATTATGCACAATCAACTGCAAAATTACAAGTATACTGAGGTATATTTGTAATTTGGAGGGAAAGAGCACCATAATGTTAAGAAACTAAAACTTTCTCTTTTCTAATAGCCACTTTTTTAAGTGATAATTGTACTTCTAGTTCAAGATAATACAAGTATGCCATCGGAAATGCCTTTACAACATACCAGTAGGACAAATCCCACAGTTTGAGAACCACTGCATTAGTACCACTTTTTATGGAAAGTGGAAATCTAAATATATAATTGCTAGAGTAAACAAAGTGAAATAATTTAAGTATATTTTAAATAATTCTGTTTGTAACTTTATTAAAAATATTTGATAAAAGGATAATGTAGTCGAATGTACCTTAAAATGAGATACCTTTTAATAATAATAATAATAGAAAGAACTTACTGCACTTACTTTTTTTTTTCAAAGTAATGCTAAAACTTGAACACATAAAATTAGAATTTCTTAGAAAATTATAAATTTTTAGCACTCTAGGAACTATACTAAATCCTCTTCCATCAGTTTAAAAAATAATTTGGCACCATACCATCATAAACTTTAGAAAATAGAATGTAATACTAATATCGAATGAGATGCTTCTCTTACAAGTTTCAGATATCACAGAATAACATATAGGAGTAGTTAACTAATACACTTTGTTAGAATTCTCAAGCAACAGATTTCTTAATAAAAAAACAATAATTCCCCACAGACTTCATGTTGCATGCAACTTCAAGATAGGGAAGTATATTTTGATCTCAATATCAGACATTAACCCTCCAAGATTGGAGGAGGGAATTATGCTTTTGGCAAATGTAATGTTGAATTGGTTTGGCATGACAGAAACAATGAGTATAATGAAGAACTATACAGGAGAACAGAGTGGGCCAGTAAATCAATTCTTATAATGGGAGATTTTAGCTTTTCAAAATTGACTGAAACTTGTGGGTTGGTCACTTATGCTATACTAAGACATTGCTAGATTTATTGGATGACAGTTTTCAACATCAGCATGTTAGAGAAGAAAGAAGAGAAAGAAATATGCCTGATCTGATTATCAGCAGTTGATGCTACATGCATTAAGAATCTCCACATAAAGGTACTACTAGGCAGCAATGATCATAATCAATTGACGTGGGATTTGCTTAAAGATAAAACTAATGGCAAAGGATTTTTCTTTCGTAAAGTGACTAGCATTAGTAGGGGCATATGATTAAAGAAAACAAGCTTATACAGCATCAGCCAAAAAAAAAAAAAAAAAACTTCCCATTTCACCCATCCATTCAACTCCAAATGTTTGTCTAGTTCTGTCTTGAATTTATTTAAGTTGCTAACCTCTACTACAACAGATGGACATTTGTTCCAACTATCAACAACCCACTGGCTAAAGGCAAAATTTCCCCACATCTATTCTACAATTCTCTTTACTCAATTTTAATTTATTCCCCCTCAGGTGAGTAATCTGAGCAACAGGAAGAATCCCACATTAGCATTCAGCTTGCTCAATCCATTCAAGGCCTTATACACCTCAATCAGATCACCTCATAGGTGCCTAGTTTCCAGAAGCTGCAATTTGCAAAAATTAAGCCTTTCTTGGTAACACCAATCTTTTGTTCCACTCACCAATCTCACTGCCCTTCTCTGTACTCATTCCAGAAGCTCTATATCCTTTCTAAAATGAGGCCTCTAGACCGGTATACAGTACTCAAAGTGTGGCCTGACCATTGCCTTACCTTATAAAAGGGGACAATCACACCCTTATCCCTGCTAGCAAAATTCCTGTATATTACTGACAAGACACCATGAGCTATTCTTTGCAGCCTTTTGTACTGTTCAGAAAACTTCATATCTGACTACGCAACACCCCCCAGATCCTTTTCATTTTCCACTATCCTGAGTGTAGTACCACCCAGTTGATACGGTACTCTGCGGTTACTCCTACCCATATGAAGAATTTTACATTTGTCAATGTTAAACTTCAGTTGGCACCCCTCAGCCCATCTGCTCAACTTTTCCGGATCCTGTTGCAGTAGCGTACTATTATTACTGTAATTAACAACTCTGCCAACCTTTGTATCGTCTGCAAACTTAGACATTAACCCTGATATACCTTCATTAATATCATTGATAAATACCGAAAACAACCATTGGCCCAACGCCGAACCCTGGGCGACTCCACTAATAACATTAGTCCATGAAGAACAGCATCCATTGATAACCACTCTCTGTCTTCTCCCACTCAACCATCCTTTTATCCATTGTAGCAACTTGCCCTTAATTCCATGCTGCTCCAATTTGTACAGTAGTCTTCCATGTGCCACAGTATCAAAAGCTTTCCTAAAATCCAATATATGATATCAAAATTATTCTTTGCATCCAATTCCTTTGTCACCACACATAACAATCAAATTTGTCAGACAAGACTTCCCCTTAACAATTGCATGCTGTGTCTGAACTATAACTGTAGTCTTGTCTAGATGATCCTGCACTCCTTCCTTAACCAATAACTCAATTATTTTCCCTGAAACGGAAGTCAAACTAACAGGTCTGTAATTACTTGTGTCACCCTTTGATCCCCCTTTCTGAATTGGGGACACATTCGCACATCTCCAGTCCATGGGGACCTCCCCAGAGTCCAAGGAAGCTTTCATAATTATGGCAAAGGGTTTGCTTACTTCCTTCCTATTAAAGGAGGCAGTTTGCTTACTGTCTCCTTTAATATAACTGGATAGATCGCATCCAGCCTAGGTGCCTTCCTTATGTTTAACTTCAACAATTTCTCCTCCACTTCGCTCTCAGTTATTACAAAATCACTTATCTCCCTGTTAAAGTTTCATATGTTTCTGGCATTCCCCTCCTTGAATAACTCCTAATGTCTGAATGTAGATGCAAAATACTTGTTCAGTGTATCAGCTACCTTAGCATGATCATCAATAATCAAATCATCAATGTTAAGTGGACCAATGTGATTCACCCCTTTCCTTCTAGGGTTTACATAAGTAAAGAAGTAAAATCTTTGCTGTTTATCTTTGCATCCTTTGCAATAGATTTCTTGTAATCTGCTTTCACCTGCCTAGCCTCGTTTGTGACTTGATTACAGACTAGATTTTATCTGCCACAGGCTTCTGTGTTACCTGATAATTTATATACATCCCGTGCATTTTTCTTCTCTGCCACGAGCTCATTAATTCATCTGACATTCATTTAGGCCTAAACCTTGAACAGTATTTCTTAGTTGGCATGACAAGCCTAGTACCTTCCCAGATTAATTCCCTGAAAGCCTCCCATTTAGAATTCACTGTTGGTAACATCATCAGTTGATCCCACCATACAGAATTTAAAAAAAACTCTCTGAGACCACTGTAGTCACCTTTACGAAAGCAAAGATCCTTCCCCTTACCCCTGATGGTAGTTACAACTTTATGTAAATTCCACATCAGTACATTGTGATCACTATTACCCAGCGGTTCCATTATCTACAGATTCTTAACGCATGAAGAATCACTGCTGACAATCGGATTAAGAGTATTACTTCCTCTGGTTGCCTCTCAGACATGTTGCTGAAGAAAACAGTCATCCAATAAACCCACAAAAGTCTTGCTAGTGTGCAAGTGATCAGCCCACAAGTTCCAGTCAATATCTGGGAAGTTAAAATCTCCCATTATAACACAATCTGACTTACTGGCCCACTCTATTTTCTCTGCACAATTGCTCATTATACTAATCAGATTCATTAGGCCTGTAACACACACCTACTGTAGTTTTCCCTTTCCCAGTGCTTATGTCACACCTCACTGGCTCAACATTGCATTGTCCACCAATGTCAACTGGATGCACTTCCTTAGATTTTATGTGTTTCTTAACTGACAACATAACCCCTCCTCCTTTCCTGTCCTGTCTATCCTTTCTATACACATCGTACTCCCAAAATTCCAATTCTGTACTGCTTATATCTGTGTGGCATCATGTCTCTGATATCCCAACAATATCCACTTTTGATGTCTTGACCAGAATTCATCAAATTTATTTACTATACTCCCAGCATCGGTGTACATGCACGTATACATACACCTATTCTTACTCTTAGTTACTCTAACAGAACCCACGTATTTACTTGTTCCATGATGACTCCCAGCAGCCCTTGACATCCCCAGTACCTCGCTTTGCAGGCTGCTGCTCATTCCAATAGAAGCAGTGCAAGAATCACTTTCACCTCTACCTGTGGCTACCTTAATCTATTAGTCTATGAATCCCCTCAAGCTAGCAGTTTTCCAACCCACCTAGCAAATATTCTTGCACCCTTTCTATTTAAGTGTACCCCATCCCTGTAGAAATAATCTCTCCTGTTAACAAGCACAGACCATGCTGAGAAAAATTCTACCTCATTGTGCTTTGCACAATCTCTCCAGAGCCGAACTGATTGACAAGGTTCTCATCATATACTCCCTCCTATCATATCTGGGCAGAATTGCAGACACTTTCAAATTTAATCCTAACTCGTGACTTTTTTTCAACATTGACCTGTACTTGTTAAGTAAGTCCTCAGATCTTCTACTCTTAATGTCATTAGTGCTGATGTGTACAACACTATCACCCTTTGTGCTTTTAAAAGATGATATCTGGTCTACATCATCAAATCATCAAATTTTGCCCCTGGCAGACATACCCTGGTCCTATTTCATCTATCCTTTTTGCACAATATATTTCACATCTTCCTGACAATAGAGTCACCGACAATAACTAGCTCCTGTGGGACTAGTGCATTCTGCCTTGAAGGTTGCCGCTGTGTTGCCAGATGATCAAGTACAAGCTCTGGCATTGATGTGGGCAGCTGAGAGCTTGATGGGTCTCCCAATGTAAGTCCACTACAATGGTCTTGGACAATTTTAAATTCTTTTCAGTGAGACTAACTGATGATAGTCCATTAACAACTGAAAATTCTAAATGGGAAACTAATTTAGAGGCTACTAAGCTTTTTATACCAACTAAGAGATATTATTCAAGGTTTAGATCTAAATGGATGCCAGCTGAACAGATGAGACTAATGGCAGAAAAGAAAAATACACTGGATGATTATAAATTACCAGGGCATACAGACATCTAAAGTAAAACTAATCTGCAATCAAGTCACTTAGAGGGTTAGGAAACTAAGGCATATTATAAGTCTTTGGCTATGAATTCAAAAGAAAAGTTGCAAAGAATTCTTTGCTTATTTTACTAGAAGTAACAGGAAGAACCACACTGGCCTACCAGATATGGCAATAACTGGTGATGATCCTGCTCAGGCTATTCACAAACTGAATAAATATTTTGAATCTACATTTATGGCCAAAGGAGTTTTTAGAGATGGTGGACACCAGATTATACCAAGCTATATCTGGAAGTTAAATGATTTTACAATAACTTAAAAGAAAGCAGAAAAGAAATTGTTGAAGCTAAAACTAAATAAGACATATGGGGCTAACAGAGTCCATTCAATTACATTAATAGAAGGAGCAAAAGAGATAAGCACGCCTTTAGTCATAATTATGGGAGCTTCCTTGGATTTAGAGGTGGTTTCTACAGATTTCAGATGTGCAAATATCTTTATTTACAAATGGGAGTGATCAAAGGGCAAACTAGTTATAGACCCATAGGCTTAACTTCTATTCCAGAGAAAATAATGTCAGTAGTTAAAAGAAGTAATGCAAAGTCATCTTGACAAGAATGCCCTTATACAGCAATTGCAGCATGGATTTGTTCAGGCAATATCTTGTCTGACTAATCGAACAAATGAACTGGATATAAAAAATAATTTAAGAACAAGTTACTGCCATGGATAAAGGGAAGGCTGCGTAGCAGAAGACAGAGTGGTTATCAATAGCAACTGGCCTTGTACTACTGATGTTAGTAGAATCCCTCATGGTTCAATGCTGGGCTCCTTATAGTTTTCAATATTTATTACTGATATTGATGAAGGCATATCAAGTTTAATGTCTAAGTGTGCAGCTGATACAAAGATTGGTGGGGTGGTTAATAATAAGAATCAAGACACATTACTGCAAACAAGATCAAGAAAAATTAGGTAGATGGGCCATGAAGTGACGAACACAAGGTAATGCATATGGATAGCATTTGGTAATGCATACGAACACAAGGTAATGCATATGGATAGCATTTGGATAGATAGATCTATCTATCCAAACTATGATGTTTTGCATGCTATTATAGAATCTGTATGGTGTGAAATAGTTGGAAGCAAAGGTATAATAAGAGTGAGAGTAATCTACAGGTCAGGTGATTGTAAAGATAATTATGAGGGCCTCTACATGCAGATGGAATGGGCAAGTAAGTGTGAATGTCTTATTATGGGTGATTTCAATTTGCCTCTATTTGATTGGAGCAAATGGGAAGGAAACTCCATATGGGGGACAAAATTTTTAAATCAACTAGATGATTGCTATTTGTATCAAATGTCAAGGAAAGCACTAAGGAAAAGAATACTCTAGACCTCCTCATCATCATCACCACCCATGAACCAGATGATATAATAGGGCTGACAGTACAGGAACCAGTAGCAGGAAGTGATCACAGAGTTCAAAGGTGGACAATGAAGAGAGGTAGCAGTAGTTAAAGACAAAGGAATGGGTTATAAATTCAGAAAAGGAAATTATGATGCCTTAAGGTGCTACATGGCCTCTATTAACTGGGTAGATATCTCACAGAGAGTGAATACAACTGAATTATGGTATACAGGAAACCCTTGATTAATGCGGTTTTGAACAATGTGGTTTTAATTAGTGCGCAAAATTTTTTTGATACTGTCCCCTTAATATATGCGTTATCAAATTTGATTAGTGCGCTGTTTTTTTCTTGCGGTGCTTGGCAACTCACAACGGCGCCTGAAGCGGCAAATACGTGACACGCACTCACCAGGGTCTTCCAACTTAAATGCATAGGAATCGACTCCGAAACGCTCGACAGCAGCACCCCATACCACTCTGAAATTGAAATTTGCTCTGGTAACTCATATTCTTGTATAAAAATTTTAATGTTAACACAGATATTACATCATGCTAAATGTACAATTAATGTAGTTTAAGTAGTACATGATGTATGTTTGATTCTGTATTATTTTCGCTCTGATTTTTCACAATTTGTTCAATTTTAGTGATTCCTGTGTAGTGTTTAGCGAGGATCTGGCGCTAATTTCATCTTGTATGAAAGCTGTGGGAAAGTGCTCCGTAAAGTTCTCACTAGTCGCTGGGCAGTTCCTCAGCAATCCTCGACGAGTGTAGAAGTGCGGTAGGCTTATCGCTCATCCTACCAAAACAAATTTTTTTTAAATTACCTTTCATAGCTATGGACAGGAAAAAGGGTAATAAACACAAATTCATCACTTTGGATACTAAACTTGACATCATTAAGAGATTTGATAATGGCGAAAGCAAAGCAAACATAGGTAGGGCACTAGGCTTTGGTGAGTCAACCATACGCGCCGTTTTGAACAAAGCAGATGAGTATCGGGAAAAAGGCAAAATGGCATCTGCATCTTTAAATATGCAATGCACTAGAAATAGAAGTCCATTAATGATTGAAATGGAAGATTTGCTTTTTATTTGGTTAGAAGATTGTAATCAGAAACGCATTCCTATTGATGGAAATAACATCAAGATTAAAGCTTTGAGCCTTTTTTCTTCATTAAAAGAAAACAAATATCAAGGGAATACTTCAACATTCTCGGCTAGTAAAGGCTGCCTAGAAAATTTCAAAGCTCGATCTGGCATAAAAAATATTAAATTAACAGGTGAAGCATCCAGTGCCAATAAAGATGCAGCAGCCAAATATCCCATTGAACTGAAGAAAATAATTGAAGAAAATGGGTATGATTATCGTCAGATTTTCAATGTCGACGAAACTGGCCTTTTATGGAAAAAAATGCCAACAAGAACATTTCTGGCAAGAAAAGAAGCAACCGCACCAGGTCATAAAGCATCCAAAGATAGATTAACACTTCTACTTGGAGGTAACGCTGAAGGAGATTGCAAATTGAAACCGATGCTAATTTATCGTACAATGAACCCAAGAGTGTTAAAAGGCTGTAACAAGCAATCCCTTCCAGTAATTTGGAAATCAAATAAAAGGGCTTGGGTGACAAAGCAGTTGTTTGAAGAATGGTTCACTATGCATTTTTGTCCTGCAGTCGAAAAATACTGCAAGGCAAATAATTTAGATTTCAAAGTTCTTTTAATTTTAGATAATGCCCCCGGGCATCCTACCTCACTCACTGATTTAAATAACAATGTGAAAGTTATATTTCTACCACCAAATACGACTTCTTTACTCCAGCCAATGGACCAAGGAGTTATTTCTACATTCAAAGCATATTATTTGAGACGAACTTTTGCTCAGGCAATTCAAGCTACAACTGGAGATGACGCAATCACTCACGATGAATTTTGGAAAAAATACGATATTAAAGAAGCAGTTGAGAACATACACAAATCGTGGGAAGAAATGACGAACAGCTGCATGAGAGCAGTCTGGCAGAATCTTTTGCCTGAATGCGCAAGTGATCTTTGCGGTTTCATTAATCCTGTCAACAAAGTTATTGATGAAATTACTACAATTGGAAAAGACCTCGGCTTTGAGGAAGTAGATTCAGAAAATGTTAGAGAATTATTGGAATCGCATTCAAAAGATTTAAGTAACGACGATCTTCTTGAAATTGAGCATCAACATGCATACGAGGAAGAAGACGAAAATGAAGCAGAAGAAAAGCAATTTGCTCCCAAAGAAATTTCATTCAAAAAACTTGAAGAACTATTTAATACACTTGAAAAAGCAAAAGAACTCATACTAGAGATTGATCCAGATGCAGAGAGAAGCATGAACGTTCGTCGAGGATTAGATAAGCAAATTGATTGTTATCGCAAAATCATGGAGGAAAGGAAGAAAGCTACCACTGTTCAATCGAAGTTAGATACGTTTTTTTTGCAAAAAATAAAATTTAAATCATACTATCTTTGTTTAAATTTATTCCTTAATAATTTAAGAACTATGCAGTGCATTATAGGTACGTATTGAGTAAAAAAATATGTTTTTATAATTTTCAAGGATTCATTATAATTATTCCCATTGTTTCTTAAGTTTGATTTGTGCGGTATATTTCAAGGATTCATTAACCGCACTAATCAAGGGTTTCCTGTACTTTTAAAACAATCACTTGAATGCTTATATACCATTAAAAAAATACTCCACGAAGAGGATTCCAAATTGAATGAATAATGAAGTTGCCAAATTACTTGAGCAGAAAAACATGGCATGGAAAAGTTACAGAGCAATAAAAAGTACTGAAGCCTATAACAGCTACAAACTGATTTGTAATAATGCTCCTGAAAGGGTTAGCCTGGCAAAAGCAGATTATGAGAAATCACTAGCAAAGAGGAGGGATAAGGAATTCTTCACATATATAAATGCAAAGAAGAGAAGGGCAAACCAGATCAGACCCTTATGTAATGGATGTGGGATAGTATTAGATACCCAGCTGAAGTTGCAGATTAGCATTAGCATTAGTAGAGGCATATGATGCAAGAAAGCAAGCTTATTCAGCATCAGCAAAAAAAAAAAAAAAAAACCCTCTCCCATTTCACCCCTCCGTTTGTTCGAAATACCTGTCCAGTTGAGCTTTAAATTTGTTTAGGCTATCAACTTCAACAACAAGTGATGGAAGTCGGTTCCACCAACCAACCACCCGCTGGCCAAAGGCAAATTTCCGCACATCTATCCGACATCCGTCCTTCCTCAATTTGAATTTATGCCCTCTGAGGTGATTATTCTGAGAAAGATGAAGAATCCCATTGGCATTGAGCATGCTCAAACCATTCAAAGCCTTATACACCTCTATCAGATCACCTCGCCGGTGCCTAGTCTCCAGACTCTGTAATTTGCAAAACTTAAGCCTTTCTTCGTAAGAGCAACCCTTTGTTCCATTTACTAATCTTGTTGCCCTTCTCTGTACCCGTTCCAGCAGCTCTACATCCTTCTTGAAATGAGGCCTCCAGACCTGTATACAGTACTCTAGGTGTGGCCTGACCATTGCCTTATACAAGGGAATAATCACCTCCTTATCCCTGCTAGAAAAATTCCTGTATATCATTGACAAGACACCATGAGCTACTCTTGCAGCTCGTCTGCACTGCTCAGAGAACTTCATATCTGCCTGCACAATTACCCCCAGGCCCTTTTCATTCTCCACCACTGTCAGTGTAGTACCGCAGAGTTGATACATTGCTCTGGGGTTACTGTTACCCATATGTAATACTTTACATTTGTCAATGTTAAACTTCATTTGCCACCTCTCAGCCCATCTGTTCAACCTTTCCAGATCCTGTTGCAGCAGCATAGCGTCAGTAGTGTCCTTAACGACCCTGCCAACCTTTGTATCATCTGCAAACTTAGACATTAAACTTGATATCCCATCATCAATATCATTCATAAACACCGAAAACAACAATGGACCCAACACTGAACCTTGAGGAACTCCACTAATAACATTAGTCCACGTTGAGCAGTGTCCATTGATTACCACTCTCTGTCTTCTGCCACTCAACCATCCCCTTATCCATAGCAGCAATTTGCCTCCAATGCCACACTGCTCCAATTTGTGCAGCAGTATTCCATGTGCAACAGTATCAAAAGCCTTTCTAAGATCCAAATATATAATATCAAAGTTATTCCCTGCATCCAGTTCTTTTGTGACTACATCATAGTATCCAATCAAATTGGTCAGGCAAGACCTGCCCTTAACAAAACCATGCTGCGTCTGAGCTATAACTGAATTCTTGTCTAGATGATCCTGCAGTGCTTCTTTAACCAGTGCCTCCATTAATTTACCTGGAACAGAAGTTAAACTAACAGGTCTATAATTACTTGTGTCAGCCTTTGATCCTCCTTTGTGAATTGGGGTTACATTTGCACATCTCCAGTCTATGGGTACCTCCCCTGAGTCCAAAGAAGCTCTCATAATTATGGCTAGGGGTTTGCATACTTCCTTTGCTGCCTCCTTTAATATAACTGGATAGATCCCATCCACCCCAGGTGCCTTTTTTATGTTTATCCTCAACAATCTCTCCTCCACTTTCCTCTCAGTTATTACAAAATCATCCAGCTCACTGCCAATGTTTACTTTACCTACATCATTCTCCTTCCTGAATAACTCCTCATGCGTAAATGTAGATGCAAAATACTCGTTTAGATTGTTAGCCACCTGAGCAGGATCCTCAACTGTTGAACCATCAATATCCAGTGGACCAATCTGATTCATCCCTTTCCTTCTCGAGTTCAAGTATGTAAAGAATTCCTTTCTGTTTTTCTTTGCATCCTTTGCCAAGGATTTTTCGTAGTCTGCCTTTGCCTGCCTAATCTCCTTTGTGACTTGGTTACAGACCAACTTATATCTATCATAGGCTTCCATGTCACCCATTAATTTGTATGTATCCCATGCATTTTTCTTCTCTGCCACATGTCTCATTAGTCCATCTGACAACCATTTAGGATGAACTACTTGGCATCGATATTTACAGAAGAAAAACCCTTTATGTCAATGAGAAATTATGGCAATGAAATCGAAAAAAATGTAATTAATGATGTTGAAATTTCACATGTTTATTTAATGAAAAAACTTTGGAGCCTACATGCCAGTAATCCCCAGGGGCTCACATCTGGTGAGTATGGGCTTGGCACACCCAGGGTCCTGAGCTGGATATCATCATTCTTCTCTTTCTTGGTGATTTCCTTCTACTTTTCTCTCTCTCTCTCTCTCTCTCTCTCAGGGTAATTCAGGAATTTTTTTTGGCTGGTGCAGCATAAGCCTCAGGCTTCCTTGCACCATATAGCTAATAATAATAAAAAAATAATAATAATAAGAGTGAAGTGGGAAATTACTGGCCAGTTAGTCTAACTTTAGTAGCAGGGAAAATCATGGAGACTATGATCAAGGGTGGAATTCAAGATCACTTAGATATAAATGGAATTCTGAAGGCTACTCAGAATGGTTTTGAAAAGGGAAAATCATGTGCAACTAATATGGTTAGTATTTTGACAGGATCACTCAACAGCTGGACTCAGGGAATAATTTTGACATTGTTTATTTGGATTTCAGCAAAGCATTTGACTCAGCCCCACATAAGCAGTTACACTATAAGCTGGAACAGGTTGGAATTACAGGGAAAATCCTTAGATGGATATAGCAGGGTGGCTTCAGGGAAGGAGGCAGAGGTTTGTGATAAATGGTTATTCCTCAGATCAGGTTGTTGTAAGAAATGGGGTTCCCCAAGGATCAGTATTAGGACCACTGTTGTTTTTGATTTTAATAAATGATATCAATGAAGGGTTATAGGGCATGATGTCTAAATTTGCAGATGATGTAAAGATTAGTAGAGTAGTTAATGATTGCCAAAAAGCAGAGCTTCTTCAGAATGACCTAGATAGACTTCAGAGATGGTCAAAAAAATGGCAGCTATGCTTTTATCCAGCAAAGTGTAAAGTATTGCACCTGGAGAACAGTAACCCCAAAATAACTTATACACTTGGCAGTGTTGAACTAAAGTAGGTAGTGGAGGAAAGGGACTTGAGTATTATGATATGGTCAGATATGAAGTTCTCCGAGCATTGTAGACTGGTTGCAAGGAGGGCCCATGCTGTCCTATAGATGATTTATTGAACAATTGCTAGTAAAGATAAGGATGTCATAATCCCATTATATAAGGCTATTGTTAGACCACACTTGGAATACTGTGTTCAAGTATGGAGACCGCACCTAAAGAAAGACATTGTTCTACTTGAAAGGGTTCAAAGACGGGTAACTTGCCTGGTGAGATTGGCAAAAGGGTGTCCAAACGATGAAAGACTTCGAATATGTGGGTTGCAGAGCTTGGAAACTAGGCACCTTAGAGGAGACTTGATTGAGGTGTTTAAGGCTCTGAGAGAAATAAGCAAAATGAATAAAGATGAAATTTTCACGGTTATAAATGATTCTAGAACTAGGGGCCATAATTTCAAGTTACGTGGGGAGTTGTTTAGACTGGATTGCAGGAAGTTTTATTTTAGCCAGCGAGTCATAAATTACTGGAATAAGTTACCTACATGGATGGTAGAGGCGGACAATGAGGAAATTCAAAGGTCAGCTGGATAATGACCAAAGGGAGGAGGGAAATGCATAGGTTGTCCATTTCCTTTTCTGTTATTAATTTTTATTATTATTATTTTTAAGTTTCTTCTTATTATTATTAATTTGTTTTAGTTCTTATTTTTTTTTTTTTTGTTATTTTATTTTATTTATTTATTATTATTATTATTATTTTTTTTTTTTTTTTTTTGGCTGGTGCAGCATAAGCCATAGGCTTCCCTGCACCATGTAGCCATTACTAATACTAATCTCGGAATAACATAAAAACTGGGTAATGTCACACTCGAGGTGGTGGAGAACAAAAACAGACAGGGGTAATTGTATACACGAAGTTATGGATCTGATGGAATGGGTGGAGAGAAGAACAAGAAAATTAGTCAGGGACACAAAAGGGTGCTCTTACCAAGAAAGGATTCAGTTCTACAAGCTGCAGCATCTGGAAACTAGACACCAATGGAGACCTAATTGAAGTATTTGAATATACTAAATGCTGATAGCATCCTTGCTCTTCTTCAGACAACACAAGAGTACATAAATTTAATCGTGTAATCCTTGAATAAATTTAAAGAAGGATTAGGGAAATTGTTAGTGGGATGTAAAAATGAGTTTTTTTAAGCCGATCCTGTAGAAGCTTGCAACAAAATGGCTATGATCCTAAATCTCCCTGGACATGATTTGTTCTCTTATTTGTTCAATTCCACACCATATAACAGTAGTTGTCAAAATCGCAGGGAGCTGCAATGTTTTATTAGCTGCTGTTCTCCACCATTATTTGTCTAGGCACTGTATAAGACATCCAGAGTTTCTGCATTTTAAAACCACAAAGTGGAATCACTTTTTATTTTATTCAGGTGATCTGAATTCTATTCATTTCTTTTTGACAAGACTGCAAACACATTTCACATTCATTATTATTAGGTATATCCTTAAGATGAACAAAACAATTTAAAATTTTCTAATATAAATTTAAAATTCCATCCACTCAACAAACACTAGCTAAGGCAGTCTGTTTTGCATCAGCATTTTTCTGAAATGGCTGGACAGCTAAGACTGCTAACAGGGTACTGTCAATAATATACAGGAATTCAGCCAGGTGGGACAAAGAAGTGATAATCCTGTTGTATAACTGTAATACTGAGGCAATGATTTGACTGCATCTTAGCACACTGCAAAGTCTCAAGCCTAATTTTTGGAAGGATGTAGATCAGCTGGAATGCGTGGAGAGCAACAAGATTAGTCAGGGACACAAAAGGATGAAACAATGAAATAATCATTTCATCAGATCACAAGTGATGAAATAATTATTCATCTTAAGAGCTGTGAATGCCTCTGAATTTCATCCATAGCCATCTCTCACCGTTCGCAAATATAATTGGATGATTGTTTTCTACAAAAGCATGTCTGAGAAGCAACTAGAGGAAGTAATACTCTTGATCTGATTATCAGTAGTGATTCTTCATGCATTATGAATCTGCAGATAAATTAACCACTAGGTGGTAGTGATCACAGTGTGCTGAAGTGGGATTTACTCAAAGAGGTAACTACCATCAGGGATAAAGGGAAGGGTTTTTGCTTTCGTAAAGGTGACTACGGTGGTCTGAGACAGTATTTAAATTCTATATGGTGGGCCAACTGATGATGTTACCAACAGCAAATTCAAAATGGGAAGCATTCAAAGAAATAATCTTGAACGCTACTAGGCTTTTCATACCAACTAAGAAATATTGTTCAAGGTTTTGGCCTAAATGGATGTCAGATGAACTAATGAGACATGTGGCAGAGAAGAAAAATGCATGGGATACATATAAATTAACACAGGGACACAGAAGCCTATGATAGATATAAACTAGTCTGTAATCAAGTCACAATGGAGTTTAGGCAGGCAAAGGCAAATTACGAGAAATCCTTGGCAAAGGATGCAAAGAGAAACAGCAAAGAGTTCTTTACTTATGTAAACTCTAGAAGGAAGGGGATGAATCAGATTGGATTCAGGAGATTGATACATCATTACTGTTGGCAATAACAACAAAAGTGATGCTTATTCCAATGCAACTGGCTACAAAAGACATCAATTCAAGGATGATATTGTATATTTTATTGATGAGAACTGCCAAGTTATTATTGAGTCAGTGTGGCATGATGTAAAGTGGAAGCAAAAATGAGACTGGAAATGTGTGCTGCAGACCAAATCAGCATGATCAATGACTGGCTAAGGTAAAGAAAGCCTGCACGAGAACGACGAGAAACATCGGATAACTTACGCAGAAAATTAGTTTCCCGACACCGGAATCTAGCGCTGCTCGCTCAGTAAACAGACTGTAGGTGTTATCAGTCTGGAGCAGAAATCGAGAAAGATATATTGATTGACAGGTAGGCATGGCAAACGATGAAGTGATTGGTGGTGGACGCGACAGACGACAAGCTACTGTGTAGTCATTGGTTGGCATTATGATATGTATTTACCAGTAAAGAACGGTGCATAATAGTTTTGTAATGAACAGTTAACAGGTAATAGTAGCGATGAATCTTTTAAGGTGCTGATTGCTGTTATGATACATGTGTATCCGTACGAGTGTCTTTAAAAATATACGGTAATAAAAAATTAATATTTTGTTAATAAACAATTTATGTGCTAGTCCACCCATGATTCTAAAGAAAAAAGGTTAGGTTACCCCCTCCATTTCGGGAGGGGTTCAAGCTCCCATGGGATTCAAGTGGAGGTAACCTGATGTTTTTACACCATTAGGGCATATTATTGAACAAGAAAATAAAAATACAGTCATAAAAAATTTATTTTTTTATGAATGTATTTCTAAATATGACTGATTCTAAAGAAAAAAGGTTAGGTTACCCCCCCAACTTCAGGAGGGGTTCAAGCTCCCATGGGATTCAAGTCGAGGTAACTTGACCTTTTTTTCACCATTACGAAATACTATAATGGTGAAAAAAGGTTAGGGCATGTGCGATTAGGACAAGTTACCATTAGTGCTGCTAAAGTGATACTAAACCAATGTTATCAGTGTTGTGTTCGCGCACCAATCAGCACATCGTTTGCCACGCCTGCCTGCCAATCAATATATCATTCTCGACTTTGCTCCAGACCGATAACACCTACCATCTGTTTACCAAGTGAGCAATGCTAGAGTACCATATCGGGAAACTAATTTTTTGCGTAAGTTATCCGACGTTTTTCATCGTTTTCGTGCAGGCTTTCTTTACCTTCACCAAATAACTTTCAACAAACAGAGGATTTATGGGTAGGGCACTATAACAGCAGAAGTGTGTTTCTTGATCAATTAGATGACCATCTCTTATACCAGATGTTAGAGATGCTGCACAAGAGAACAACATTCTTGACCTCCTTTTTACCAAGGATTGAAAATGATATTGAAAAATTCTGCATTAAGAAACCATTACCTGGTAGTGATTATAAGGTATTTATATGGGACATATCTAAAAAGCTAACTGTTGTCAAAGGTAAAGGAGAAAGGTTTTAATTTTTCAAAGAAAATTAAGATGATCTTGAGAGTTATTTGAATCCCATTTAATGGCAATAGTTAGTGGAAAGAATCACATAAATGCTAAATGGGAACTGTTCAAGGATGTAATTCTAGTAGCCACTTATCATTTTATACCTTTAAAAATTCCAAGCATAAATCAATCAAGGTCACTGATCTGATGAAGTTAGTAACAGAAAAGAAAGTTGCATATAAAGTATCAAGAGATAGTGAACACCATGACAAGTATAAATTAATCAGTAATAAAATTACTTAGGGAGCGAGAAATGCTAAGTCAGAAATCTGAAAAGGCATTGGAAAAGAGAAAGCATATGGTAATACAGAATTTTTTTTGCATATGTGAATACTAGAAGAAAGCGACTCAACCATATTGGTCCATTACACGACAGTAACACTGATGACTCCAAATGGTTAACTAATGAGCTAAATTAGGAGAACCACCATAGTCTATAAAGTTATACACACACAACCAAATCTAAAAAAAAGTAATGAAAAGAGTTTATTGCTCAAAGTATTTAAATGTTGATCTGATTATTTCTTTATTTTATATTCTCCTCTTGCAATGAATTAAATTATTTATATATTTGTAAGGCAGACTTTTGGTTACCTCAGTGGTTGCCATTCACTACAAGTGAAAAAATGATGTTATTCGTGTAAGCATTTCAAACCCATAATGGAATGGGTTTGAAATTTTTTTCAAGCATTTTGTAAGCATTTCAAACCCATAATGGAATGGGTTTGAAATTTTTTTCAAGCCCAATTATCTAGAGTTTTTAAACAAAAACAGTGAGCCCATTCTCTCTATAAATACTCTCTTAAAATAATGTGAACACTACAGTGTCAACTATCTTAACTTGAAAATAACAAACCCACAGTTTTTGGTTGAAAATAAAAATCTATGATTTTCTGTACAAATTTTACTTGGTGTAGATTTTTAATATTTATTTAGTTTCCCAGAATTATAGTGGAGTGCACCTAGCAAGTACAGCCCACCACATTTTTTCATCTTTTAAATCGTAGTAATGCTAGTATGGGAAATTGACTGTTACTGATCCTACAAAGCTTAGAATTATGCATTTGTTTCTAATTCAAGTTGTCTTTTTGAAAGACTCATTTAAAATATTTGATATTATTTTTGAATAATAAACATGGAAGCACAGGAAGCAATATCATTTGATAAAATCAGCAGTGTAATATTCAAATTTTGTGCATTTCATAGTGTGCCAAATTTGAAATAAATTTTGAAAAAATCTGAAAATGTAAGTCAATAACAGCATCTAATATTAGCATTTTATTAAAAACTATTTATTCATATATACATATGCATTTTAAATTTTATACATTTTTTACAGTTTGTTTAAACTGGAAAATTGAAGAGGCTAATAATGCCTATAACTTTTTTTTTTCTTAATTTTCAACAGAATTAATTTTTTTTTAAATAAAAGGTGTGAAAATCACAGCATTTTTTTAAATATTTAATTTTTTTTTATTAAAAGCTAAAAAAAAAAATGCATAAAATAAGTATTGCAATCCATTAAGAAAAGATGAAATATTGGTATATTCCAAGTGAAATTTAAAAAAACCCATAAACATTTTCCAAAAATTGAAAAGAAACTTTACACCTGTCAGTGTAGCACCAACATGTTTATAACAATTAGGGGACCATACTGCAACGATAAGAAGAGAATTTACACAAAAACAGTGTTCTTTCAAGTGCTTAAAGCCCTTAATGCTTTTTACTAAGTTTCAACCAAACAAGGGAAAATATATTTTTTATTTATTTATTATTTTTTTTTTTTCAAATTTCAATAGGGACACAATTTTTTTTTTTTAATTCCAAAAACTGGATACAAAAACTGGATTTTGGAGCCTTTTGGGGTAAAAGGCTCCAAAATATTTTTCCAAAGGTTGGTGTAAAACATTTGAAAAAAAAAACAATTACATTTTGTCTTTGCCATTAATATTCAATTTCTGAAAGTTATTTAATTAAAGCTATAAATTGAGTGAAATCCAGTGAAATCTATACTCACTGTTTATCTGATATACCCTGTTTATGTATAAAAAGCAAATTTGTGAGTAATTTCACTAGTATATATACAGATGAATTTACTTTATAATTGTTTTTTGTTATTATTATTTATTTTATCTTTTTAAATTTCTATATTCCCAAGCTTAGCTGGAATTTATAAGGACATGAAAAACAAACCATGAATATCCCTTAATTTTTAATGCTATACTATACATATTGCCTTTATATAGTTTACAAACCTGTGCTCCAACAATTCCATTTCCACCAAAGAAGTTTGGAGTATACATGTGCATTGAACCTCCTTTACCACGTGCACAGCCACTTTCACGGCCTTCACAAAAAAATAAATAAATAAAAAATATTTATTTAAAAGTGTTTTTTCAAATAAAGCTCATTTTCAATCAGAGGAATTCAAACCAATGTTCAGTGTTTTATGTTTTTAGAAATGCAGTTTTCTACTTGTTTCAGAGTAATTCCATGTACATCTTATGGAAACACAGAAATGTAGTTTTGTCAAACTAACTAGCATTTTTATTCAGCACAATCACATACACTTTGAAAAGTTATGTAATGTTGTCAGCATTATGTTAAGGATGCAAGGAAGCTTGTGTTCTGCATTAACTGGTCTATGATAAAAAAAGAAAAAGTAAAAAAATTAAGCGAAACTTTAAAAATAAGTCAGAAATGTTAAAAGAAGTTGATAACAGAATAAGTCTGCAGTCAATCTTTAAAAAAAACAAGGACCTGAAGAAAGTTATGTTGATAACCATGGTGTATATGTGGAAAGGCATAGTACCAGCATACCAGTATATTACTGGCATAAAGAATAATTCTGCTCTACATTAGAACAAATATAATTTATTAAAAATACTAAATACTCAAATAAGCTTACAATTAAGAATTTACAGCTAACAACTAAGCAATTTAGATGGCTGCCATATTTTTCAGTCAGTGACAATGGCTGAATAGATTACTCAATATCTGCAATAGTTCATCACTGTCATCGCTCTTAATTGGCGTTTTAGCAAAACTTTCTTTTATGAAACAATTCTTAATCCCTGTTTCCATCACGTCTTGACTCCAAACTTTTGGCAACTCTGATATGCACACCCACAAATCAATAACCTATAAGTTTGGTTTCTATTCTCAGTACAACAATGCTGGCATATAGTAAATAAATTTTATGAATCTGAAGTACTGATCAAGACATCAAAGGTGGATATCTTTGGGATATCAGAGACATGGTGCCACACAGATATAAGGAATGTAGAATTTCAATTTAGGAGGTACAATGTGTACAGAAAGGACAGACAGGATAGGAAGGGAGTAGGGGTTATGCTGTTATTTAGGAAACAAAGTCTAAGGCAATACAATGTTGAGTCAGTTTGGTGTGACATAAGCACTGGGAAAGCAAAAATGAGGGTAGGAGGATGTTACAGGCTTAATGACTCTGATGATTACAAGGAACAACTGTAGAGAAAAATAGTGGGCCAATAAATCAGAAAGTCTTATAATGGGGGATTTTAACTTTCCAGATAATGACTGAAACTTGTGGATTGATCTCACAGAAGAGCCACACTTTTGTGGAATTACTAGGTGACTGTTTTTCTACAGCAGCATGTTAGAGAGGCAACATGGGGTAGTAATACTCTTGATCTGAATATCAGCAGTAATTATTCATGCATTAAGAATCTGCAGGTAAAAGAACCACAAGGTGGCAGAAATCAGTGTACTGATGTGGTATTTACTTCAAGATGTAAACTACCATCAGGGGTAAAGGGAAGGGTTTTTGATTTCATAAAGAGAGTTAATAAAGAAGTCCCAGACAGTTTAAATTCTGTACAATGGGTACAACAGATGATGATATTCTGTACAGTTGGACCAACAGCAAATTCTAAATGGGAGGAATTCAAGGAATTAATCTTGGAAGCTACTAGGCTTTTCACACCAACTAAGAAATACTGTTCAAGATTTAGACCTACATCTGGATGTCAGATGAACTAATGAGACTCATGGCAGAGAGAAGAAAAATACATGTGGTGTTACACTCAGGTTAGTGGAGAATGAAAGAGACCTGGGGGTAATTGTGCAGTCAGATATGAAGTTTTCTTAGCAGTGCAGACAGGCTGCCAGAGTAGGCCATGGGGCCTTGTCAATGATATACAGGAATTTTGCGAGCAGGGATAAGGAGGTGATTATCCCCTTGTCTGGAATGCAGTACATTCCAGACCTGTACTGCATACAGGTCTGGAAGCCTCATTTTAAGACGGATGTAGAATTGCTAGAACAAGTACAGAGAAGGGCAACAAGACTGGTGAAGGGAACAATGGGGTGCTCTTATGAAGAAAGGCTTAAGTTCTGCAAATTGCAGCTTCTGGAGACTAGGAACCTGCGAAGCAATCTGATTAATGTCTATAAGGCCTTGAATGGATTGAGCAGGCTCAATGCTGATGGGATTCTTCCTCTTGCTCAGATTACAAACCTGAGGGGGCATAGATTCAAACTGAGGAAGACAGTTATAGAATAGATGTGTGGAAGTTTGCCTTTAGCCAGTGGGTAGTTGAATGCTGGAACAAACTTCCATCTGTTGTTGTGGAAGTTGATAGCTTAAATAAATCAAGGCAGAACTAGACAAACATTTGGAATTAATGGATCAGTGAAATGGAAAGGGTTTTTTTTTTTTTTTTTAGCTGATGCTGTATAAGGTTGCTTTCTTGCATCATGTGCCTCTGCTAATGTTAATCAGCTCTATTGCTTAAAGGCCAGGGGTGCGAACAATGCGTACCGAGGTCTCTCGAAATCAGTTCGTTATGTGGAAATTTTCTTCGTAATTTTCTTCGGAAACTATTTTCAATGTAATAACCAATGTGAAATTAAAAAAATTCTCTAAACAGAAAAATTTGCTATATGAAAGTTCATTAAAGAGAGGTCCGACTGTATATAAATAATTATTTAGCATGTATCTCACAACTTAATGCAGTAATTTCCTGATTAAGGAATATCTAATTTACAAAATTTTGATCTTATAAGAATTTGACACAATATTGATCTTAACCCCTCCATAAATTACATCCAAAATGCATGGACTTATTTGTGACTAAACAAATATTCATATAATTTCACAGACACCTTTTTTTTCCTTGTTTTTATTTTTAAAACAAATTGTTTTGAAAAGGATGTTTTCTTAATTACAATTTGTAAAACTCAATTACAAAATATTGAACAAAAATAAATGAGGGAAACTAATAATAATAATAATAATAATAAATAGTTTATCGTATTTCTTTGAATTTTTCAGGTCACTCATCCCCTGAATTAAAACATACACACCCACTCGTGTGGCATCTGCCAGATGCCCTGCCACATAGCTAGCAGCATAACCAAAGCAGTACAGAGAATTAGACAACTCTACTTAAATCTCATATGTGCCAGGCAAAGAGTAAAGGAAACGGGCATGATTATTTATGTGTCAACTGTTAAATGCCAAATAAAATTTTAATTTCTTATTCATTCATAGTATATACAGGGTGTCTCAAAAATAAATGGCATAACTTCAAGAATGAGTTCCTCATATGTACACAATAAAAATATTTTATATCAACATAGTTCCGGAAATGCTTGGTTTCTGAGTTTTGAAGGTCTGTCTATGACACTTAACTGTTCACATCACCTTATAGTAATTGTTCAAAATGTCCACTTCTGCCTGAATACAGGCGTCACATTGACGTCTCATGGACTCGCGAAGACGATGCTAAATTCCTGGCATGTTTCGTATTGTCTCACAACCTGCCAAATTCGATTGCGGAGAATTTCCACATCAGCTATCAGAGTCGAATACACCAATGACTTGACTTTAAATGGCCCACAAGAAGAAATCTAGTGGGTTTAAATCAGTGAGCGTGGAGGCCAGGCAGTTGGTCCACCCTCTACTTCAGGAGTAGTAGATCTTGGCCATCAGTATGAGGTGTAAAGGTCCCATGTTCACAAAGGCAGCAATGGATACCTTCAAACGTTTTCCTGTCTGGACATCTTCATTCTGGGAACCTTTCATGGTACAAACAACGAGTCTCCAGAGCATTGCCATCCGCAAAACCATACATAAAGTGCATATCCGCTTGCTCCTGATTTGAGTACATGGTCGGAATGGAAAACCACCAGATTCTGTCAGTACCTTGTGATGAAGGAAATCACCTGCAGGAGATAAAACATTCTGGTTAATAACTCGGGAACCAAGCATTTTCGGAACTATGTTGATATAAAATATTTTTATTGTCTACATATGAGGAACACATTCTTGAAGTTATGCCGTGTATTTTTGGGACACCCTGTATATTGTAGAAGTACCTTTCTTCTTTTTATACAAAGGGTACTAGGAAAGTTTTGCAATATGACGCAACAATGAATCACAGGAAGCTGCTTGTTGCTGCATGTTGAGACATGTTCATACGTGCATAGTAGCCGCCGCGCCAAGTCGATGGGCTCAGTTATTCATTAGTAGTGAGAGTGTAAAGTGCTTGCGATGGCATCGTGGTCACGAAATGAGATAAGGACAGTTTTGCGGAATAATTTCGTGCGTGGTTTAACCATAGACCAGTGCTTAGAAGAAATGACTCTTGCACTAGATGATGATTGTCCACATCGTACAACGATATTCAGGTGGTATAGAGAATTCCAAAGGGGAAATTTCACTCTGGAGGATTCTGAGAGGCCGGGAAGGCCACGAACGTCAGTTACGGAGGAAAATGTTACTGCTGTGAGGAAAATGCTTGACGAAAACAGGCGAGTGACCTACCAACAGATAGAGGATACTTTGGGCCTAAATGCACCAGCAATTTGTTCGATTCTGCAAGATCATTTGCACGTGAAGAAACTTTGTTCTCTCTGGGTGCCGCATCAACTGACTGAAGAGCAGATGACACGATGTGTGACTTGGTGCCGGGAGATGTTAAAAAAGTTTGATAAGGGACAATCTCGGTATGTGAACAACATCGTGACAGGTGACGAGACTTGGCTGTACTATTACGATCTGCCGACCAAGGCTCAAAACAAAGTTTGGGTCTTTGATGATGACGACACACCCGTAATTGTCAGAAAATCCTGATCTGTAAAGAAGAAAATGATAGCTGTATTTTTCAAATCGGGTGGAATTGTGGAACGTGTCGTTTTGGACACGCAGAAGACAGTCACAGCTAAGTGGTATACTGAACAATGCCTGCCTAAAGTCATTGGATCAATGAAGAACCTGCGGCCAAAGTCAAGAATGGACACCTGGTACCTCCATCACGAAAATGCTCCAGCTCACCGCGCCAAAGCCTGCACCGAATATTTGACCACGACAGGACTGAAACTTCTCGAGCACCCTCCCTAAAGTCCAGACCTTGCTCCCTGCGACTTTGCACTGTTCCCGCATGTGAAAATGAAGCTAAAAGGGAGGCGGTTTTCCAGTGATGAGGACCTTCTACGGGCTTGGGACAACGAGTGTGCTTTACTCCCTAGTGAAACTTGGCAGAACTGGTTTAAAGACTGGTTTCGGAGGATGGAGAGGTGTATTGAATGTAGAGGAAATTACTTTGAAAAAATTAAATAAACAAAGCTGTACTGCAAAACTTTCCTAGTACCCTTTGTATATATATATATTTAATTATAGATATTTTATCACCTACTGTTATTTAGGTTAACTTTGTGTTATCTTGGGCCTTTGACTGCTTAACAGAATTCATTATCCAATTTTAACTAGAGTACAGTGATAGAACATTATGCATATAGAGAAGGATGTAAGGTTCATTAAACCTTACTGAAACAATATTTCAGTAAGGTTTAATGAACTTTCTTTAATTCAGCTGCACCTCTCCTATGGAATCATCTCATGGGGTACCATCAGCCAAGAAAAATTTTGCGAGAATCAACTCCATTCTCAATCGATGCATTTGTTCAATTTTGGGCCTTCCCTGGAATGCATTGGCTAGTTCGAGATACAAGGAAGTGAGACTCCTCAGCATCTACCAACTGCTACAGAAAGCTGAGGCAGTCTTTGTTTACAATATATTGAAGACACCAGAGTTTCCCTATCTCTTCAGGGTGCATTATGCCTTAGCTGCCAATGGTAGAAATATAGTAAATAAATTTGATGAATTTGAAGTGTTGGTCAAGACATCAAAGGCTGATATTGTTGGGATAGCAGAGACGTGGTGTCACACAGATATAAGGAATGCAGAACTGGAATTTGGGAGTACAATGTGTACAGAAAGGATAGACAGGATAGGAAGGGAGGAAGTGTTATGCTGTTAATTAAGAAAAACATAAAATCAAAAGAAGTGCATCCAGCTGATATAGATGAACAGTGCACTGTTCAGTCAGTTTGGTGTGACATAAGCACTGCGAAAGCAAAAATAAGAGTGGGAGTGTGTTATAGAACTAACGACTCGAATGAGTACAATGAACAATTCTACAGAGAAATAGAGTGGGCTAGTATATCAGAATGTCTTATAATGGGGGATTTTAACTTCCCAGATACTGACTAGAACTCGTGGGTTGGTCACTCACACACTAGTAAGACTTTTGTGGATTTATTGGATGATTGTTTACTGCAGCAGCATGTTCAAGAGGCAACCTCTTGATCTGGTTATCAATAGTGATCATTCGTGTATTAAGAATTTGCAGATAAAGGAACTACTAGGTGGCAGTGATCACAGTGTACTGATGTGGTATTTACTTAAAGATATAATTACCATCAGGGATAAAGGAAAGGGTTTTTGCTTCCGTAAAGGTGAGTACAGTGGACTCAGACAGTTTTTAAATTCTGTACAGTGGGATCAATTGACGATGTTACCAGCAGTAAATTCTAAGTGGGAAGCATTCAAGGAATTAATCGTGGAAGCTACTAAAAGTTTCATACCTGTTAAGAAATATTGTTCAAGGTTTAGGCCTAAATGGTTATGAAATGAACTAATGAGACTCGTGACAAGAGAAGAAAAATGCATGGGATGCATATAAATTATCAAGCAACTCAGAAGCCTATGGCAGATATAAACTAGTCTGTAATCAGGTCACAAAGGAGGTTAGGCAGGCGAAGGCAGATTATGAGAAATCTTTGGAAAAAGATGCTAATAAAAACAGCAAGGAATTCTTTACTTATATAAACTATAAAAGGAAGGGGATGAATCTGATTGGTCCACTTGATATTGATAGTTCCACTGTTGATGATCCTGCTCAGATAGCAAACAAACTGAATGAGTATTTTGCATCTACATTCACACATGAGGAATTATTAAGGTTTGAAAATGGCAAAAGGTTATCAAACTGTAGCAGGATACTTAATGATTTTGTAATAACTGAGAGCAAAGTGGAGGAGAAATGTTGAACATAAGAAAAGCACCTGGGGTGGATGGGATCTATCCAGTTATATTAAAGGAGGTGGCAAAGCAATTAAGCAAACCCTTAGCCATAATTATGAGAGCATCCTTGGACTCGGGGGAGATTCCCACGGACTGGAGATGTGCAAATGTATCCCCAATTCACAGAGGGGAATTGAAGGGTGACACGAGTAATTACAGACCAGTTAGTTTAACTTCTGTTCCGGGTAAAATAATGGAGTCACTGGTTAAAGCTGCATTGCAGGATCGTCTAGACAAGACTGCAGCAATAATTCAGATACAGCATGGGTTTGTTAAGGGAAAGTCTTGTTTTTTTTTTTTTTTGGTAGTTGTTGCTGCATAGGCTTCTGTGGCCATAATGCATCTCCCAAGGTTTTTGCAGTAGTTTGATCCAAGCCCGAGGCGGGAATCGAACCCGCGACCTTTGGGTTGCCAGGCAGGCACTTTACTCACCCGGCTAGCCCGGTCGGCGGAAAGTCTTGTCTGACAAATTTGATAGGATATTATGATGTGGTTACAAAGGAACTGGATGTAAAAAAATAATTTTGATATCATATATTTGGATTTCAGGAAAGCTTTTGACACTGTTGCGCATGGAAGACTATTGTACAAATTGGAGCAGAATGGTATTAAGGGTAAGTTGCTACAATGGATAAAAGGATGGTTGAGTGGGAGAAGACAGAGGGTGGTAATCAATGGGTGCTGCTTTTCGTGGACTAATGTTATTAGTGGAGTCCCACAGGGTTCAGTGTTAGGTCCACTGTTGTTTTGTATATTTATCAATGATACTGATGAAGGTATATCAGGCTTAGTGTCGAAGTTTGCAGATGATACAAAGGTTGGCAGGGTTGTTAATAACAGTAATAGCAGTGTGCTACTGCAACAGGATCTAGATAATTTGGGCAGATGGGCTAAGAAGTGGCAACTGAAGTTTAACCTTGACAAATGCAAAGTACTGCATATGGGTAGAAGTTACCCCAGAGAAACGTACCAACTGTGTGGTAATACACTTAAGGTGGTTGAAAATGAAAAAGACCTGGGAGTAATTGTGCAGTCAGATATGAAGTTTTCTGAGCAATGCAGACAGGGTGCCAAGGCAGGTCATGGGGTTTTGTCAATGATATATAGGAATTTTGCTAGCAGGGAAAAGGAGGTGATTGTCCCTCTGTATAAGGGAATGGTCGGGCCACACCTTGAGTACTGCGTACAGATCTGGAGGCCTCATTTTAGGAAGGATGTAGATTTGCTTGAGCGTATACAGAGAAGAGGAACAAGATTGGTGAGGGGAATGAAGGGATCCTCTTACCAAGAGAGGCTTAAATTCTGCAAATTGCTGTGGCTGGAGACTAGGCACCTGCACGGTGATCTGATTGAGGTGTATAAGGCCTTGAATGGGTCGAGCACGCTGAATTCTGATGGGATCCTTCCACTTGTTCAGATTACGAACCTAAGGGGGCATAAACTGAAATTAAGAAAAGACAGATGTGCGGAAATTTGCCTTTAGCCAGCAGGTGGTTAATTGCTGGAACAAACTTTCATCTGTCGTTGTGGAATTTGACAGGTTAAATAAAAATTAAGGAGGAACTGGACAGGCATTTGGAGGGAATGGTGTGATTTTTTTTTTTCCGCTGATGCTGCATAAGTTCATACACTTGCTTTCTTGCATCACCCACTACTACTACTAATGCGCCATTAAAAATCAAATCAAATCAAAAATCAAAACCCTCTTCAGATCCTTTTTTATAACCATAGATGAAGAAGAAATATTATACAATCTAAGAAATGAAGCCAACCTGAAGATTCCACTTTTCAGAAAAGCCATAGGTCAGAACAGTATAAAATACACAGGTGCTAAAACCTGGAACAAACTTCCTGCAAAAATCAAAAATGTCACTTCACTAAATCAATTCAAGAAACTACTAATTGAATACTTCGCCAGGGATGTCTGATTCAAATTACCTTCCACTCAACTCCTGGATTTTAAAAACACCAACATGGAAATAATGTGCAAATGTTAAAGGAAGCAGTTGGCAAGTAGTTTGTAAATTTCTGTGCAGTCATTTCATCATTTTTCTCTCCTCATTTAATGGTAAAAATGTTCACAATGATATTATAAGTAGTGATGCTTTTCGAAGTCTTCTGTAAAGAAATGTACAAAAAACTCCAATTTATTTGTCTTTTCTGTTGAACATTACCTGTACAATTTCAGAACTGTATATTTGTATATTCATTGTTTTTTTTTTAAGGGAACACCCCCTAAAAAGCCATTGGCTTATGTGTGCTCCCTCCCTTTTTGCTGTTATCTCCCAAAAAAGTGTAACATAAAATAGGGATAAATAAATTATTATTATTATTAATAAAAGCATAAAACTGTACATAATTTACCTGAGTAAAGTTTAATTCCCCTTTTTATATATCTTTAATTACACAAAGGAAAATTCTCCTAACAAACAGCACCCTTGCTTCAGCTCACTAAAATTATGCTATTACAATAAATTTCATTCTCAAAATTATTCCTTACAATCTCATAGATATGGTCTCTTTCAGTCATCAAGTAATCTTATATCATTAAATTTCAATTTCACTACAAGCATACTTAGTTTGTAGGATTAACTAGCATTAACTTAACGAGTCCTTATATATGATGGATTGAGCAAGTACTGAGGTATAAGTACTGCATTCTGAGGGGAGCTGTTTGGAGATAATGGCATTTGGCAGTACTACAGCTTTACCAACTTTACTACCAGTCTTGGATCCATCTGTATATAGTTGAATGAAAATTTTAAACTCAGTGGAGTGGGCCATATGTATTTTGCCTAATGTTGATACTGGAAGGTTATTCTTTCCCCATTGCTGAAAATGTCCATCAATATATATAGGAGGTATTTGCCATGGCTTGGTTTCCATACTAGTATCCTGAAGTGTGTTAGTGAAGTTCAGGTCCCAGCTTGTGATTAGAGCTTGAAGCCTAATGCCAGATGGTTTGTCAAGTCATGGTTTACTTTAATAGAGGTCTCTCCATTTTGGCATGAAGAGATATTGCCACATTGGGATGGTGTGAGAGACTGCTGATTTTGCATAATTTAGTAGCAGAATTTGTTGTTGGAGGTGTTGTAGGCTTCCGTACAGAGGCTTAAAATTGGTGATGTGCGAAAAGCCCTCGGTGCTACTCGTAGTGCACTATGATGAACAGAATCAAGCCATTTCAGTACATTTGGCCTGGTCAAGTCATATGCATAATCTAACCAGGATCTGATCAGTGAATGGTATAAATGTAGCAACATGTAACGATCTGCACCCCATGACATAGAAGAAATTACCCTGAGAAGGTTTAGTTTTCTAAGACAACTTGTACGAATATGTTTTATATGTTCTAGGAAGTTTAATTTTTTATCTAGTATTAAACCAAGAAATCTAATACTATGTTGAAAAGTAATACAATGAGAATCTAAATGAAGATCTGGATCAGGATGTAATGAACATTTGTGACAGAAGTGTACAGCAGTTGTTTTTGGTTTAGAAAGTCGATATCCATTGTTTTTGGCCCAAGAAACTGTTTTGTTAATGGTGCCTTTAGTTGTCTTTCGGTTAGTCACATATTTTGAGAATGATGTGTGATGGCAAGATCGTCAGCGGTCAACGTACATGTATGCATCAACTGTGTCAGGTGTACACTTGGTTATAGAATCAATCCTAATGGCAAAGATTGTGGCACTCAACACTGAGCCCTGGGGAACACCCGCTTCTCATACATATGCTCGAGACAATGAAGAATGGAATCGGACCTGAAATGATCTATTGCCTAGAAAGTTCTTAATAAATTTTGGGAGATGACCCCGAAGTCCAGATTTATGTAAGTCCTGAAGAATCCTACATCGCCAAGTTGTATCAAAAGCTTTTTTGATGTCAACACATATCACAACTAGGTGCTCATTTCAGCTTTGATAATGAGATTAAGCATAGATCTTCTTCTCGGGAAATCATACTGGTTTGGACTTAGAATGTCAATTCCCTAAAAACAACATCGGTCTAGCATTAAGTATTTTTTTCCAATGTTTTTCCCAGACAACTAATTAGAGAAATAGAACAGTAATTTGTGGGATGTGTGTGATCTTTTCCTGGTTTCGGGAAGGCTAGCACATAAGAATAGCATCAACTAGCAGAGTAATACTCCTCTAAGAAAATTCTGTTAAACGATTGTAAGAGAGCAGTTAATGATTTCTCACTTAAATGATAGATCATGGTGTAATAAATTCCATCAGGGCCCGGAGCACTGTTCTTCACTCGTGCAAGTGCATTGCACAATTCAATCATGGTCAGAGGGTGATTATATTAATGTAGGATGGCAGTATTAAATTTTAACAACTGAAATGCTGGTTTATATGTGACAACAGCTGAAAGTGTTTCAAATGAAATGCCAAAGACAGTGTTTCCCAAACTAGGGTCCGCGGACTCTTAGGGGTCCATAGACAGGTTCTAAGAGATCCAAGAATGGAGCTTCTGGAACTGGTCAAATTATTCGTTCTATATACAGCAAATTGATGATAAATAAAAGTTATTATTATATATTTATGTAAAAATAAGAATAAAGTTAAGCTGTTTTAAACATAAAACTTTGAATTTTCTTTTCAGAGAACCCAGCGATCACACACACACACACACACACATATATATATATACGGGTCCGCAACTTTTTTTTGATTTTTGAAGAGATCCGTAAACTTTTTTTGGATTTTTGAAGGGGTCTGTAGATCTCAGTAGTTTGGGAACCACCGGCCTAAGGCGTTGGCAATAGGTACAGGTACAGAAATTTCCTCTTTTCTCAAGTAGAATAGGAGAAGTTGTTTGCGAATATTTATCATTAATTCGATTGATTTTTTCCAGATTATAGAAGTATCTGTGGATCTGTTTAAGGTGGAAACAATGTGCCCATGCTTATTTTTTACTCATTTGTCTTATATAGCGAGCTTTAGCTCTGACTCTCTTAAACTGTAGGAAGCTGGCTATGGTCAGATATTTTTAAAACAGATTCCAGTATTTATTCCTCTCTCTTTTAGCACTGTTGCATGCTTCATTCCACTACATTTTTGGATGAAGCTAGATTTTGGAATAGCAGTCTTGGATGCTTTCATTTTTTGTGTAATGTAGCTTACTGCAGAATCAATTTCTATCTAATTGAGTTATTTTTGGTATTTAGTCCAGTTAGCCTTGTCAAATTACCAGGTTTTCCTAATGTCACTCTGAGCAGGAGAACTTGTACAGATGATAGAAAAGTGATCGCTACCACGAGGGTTGTCAGTAACTGTCCAGTCTATGAGAGAAAATATAGCTGGAAAACATACTGAAAGATCAATAGCAGAGCTTGAGCCAATGGTAAAATGTGCGAGCACCAGTGTTTAAAATAGCAGGTTATGTTTACCTAAAAATATTTCAATTATCTGTCCTCTGAATTCAAGATGTCTAGAACCCCATAGTACATTGGATTCCAGTTATTTGGGCCACCGGTTAATTGGGGCAGCCATTTATTTCGGCAAATCTTAAAAAACAGAACCCAACCGAGAAAATTGCCAGGGTTTACTTCGCTTAATTGGGACAACATGATGTTTAATCAGGGCAAGAGATCGCAGCACTGGAGATTACCCTACGATTGTCTCCAACCGTACCACTTGGTTCAGTCAGATTTCTGGAGGTCACAACCATAAAACAATAAAAACAATTAGCAGTCACCTGTTTATTGGGCTTTTCTGTTAGTGCAATCTATCACAAATGGATAGTAAACTCAATCTTATTGAATTTGAGATAATACCGATAGCTGGAATTCTGTGTGTTATTATGGCAAAATGTGTTTACACTTCCGTGAAATCTTCAATCACATAAAAAAATTAATTTTCAGAATCTTCTCTTCATTCCTATTTTTAAAGCTTTGTAACTTGTTACTCCGTTCTCACTTGCACGTATCGTGTTACTTGCAATTTGTGTGTGCCATGTTCTTTGTTATTGATTGCTTATCTTTTTACTGTTTTAAATTTTAACCCCCACCCACAAATGTCAGTGAACAGAAATGGCAGCTAGTTAGTATGTACATATTACAGTATGTATTAATTATTACGTATTCTTCCGATTTTCACATATCATTTAATTTTTTAATTGGTAAGGTAACAAAGGGTAAATTTGTGCTTAATCTATCTTTACTTTTATACCCTGTGGATAATATTCCTCCTATTTTTGCTAATTAGAATTGCTGTTTAATAGAATTAAAATTCAATTCATACACGTGATCACAATGACTGGCGCTTACTACACATCATATAGTGAACAGTACTTTACTATGGCAAGTCCATCATAAGATGATTTGATTGTACAGTGAATCAATTGTAAAGTGGGGGTCCATTGTATTTTTAACTATTTACGTGAAACTTCGGATAATTGGGGCAGCCGCTTAATCGGGCCAAAATGCACTAGTCCCGATGTGTCCCAAATAACCGGAATTGACTGTACAATGTTTAATTGTCATAGATATTGTATTTGTGAGATTTGTTTCTAGAATAAATACTGCAACAGGCTTATATTCACTTAAGATAACTGTATCCATTGTTTGGTTTTAACGTGTCTGCTAACTTCTGTGAGATAGTTTGCTTACGCCTGTCTATTTTTGCTTTTTCCTTCTTTGAGAAAACTGGTCTACCTATGTCAATGTTACCTTCTGGATGAATTTCAAGAAATGTATCATCTTCGCCTGCTTTTGCATCAATGTTCATGGTATCAGATCTGAATATGTATGCATCAGTTCTTTCAGAGCTCTTGGTTTGTTCTTTTGGTTGCTGATTGGGATTCTTATCTGGAGATATTGTTATCAGTGTATTTACTTTGTGAGTTGCATACTTGGAGAGAGATTGTTCATTTGATAAAGAAAGTACTGATTTCACCCAACCAGATATCGAGATATTTGGAGAGACCGAGCAGTCAGTCTGAGTTGATACTGAGTGTAGCCATTGTGTAACTGCACATACATAGATGATTTAGTAGGAATTGCAAAGTGTTTCTTTGCCTTTGATATGACTTTGTTCTTTATCTTATATTTCTGAATGTTCTTCTCTCGTTTCCATTAAACACAGTCCTTAGAGAAGGCAGAATGATTACCATGACAATTAGGATAGTTTTTGGTTTCACTGTTACAGTTCATATGTGTGTGCATTCTTTTGATCCACAAGAAGCACAAGTGACTACAACTCTGCAGACAGTTTGCGAATGACCAAATTTTTGGCACTTAAAGCACCGGACTGGATTGGGAATGTATGGTCGAACATGGTATCTGAGGTATCCAGCTTTTATAGTTGTGGGGAGATTTGGTAATTTAAATGTTAGTATAACTGTCCAAGTAGGAACAGGCTTTCTATCTTTTTTGATAACAATTCTTTTTGCATGGATTACATTTCGGTTGTTTAATTGCAGACAAGTTCACCCTCTGATACATTTAAGAGATCCCGTTCTGATATTGCCCCTTTAGAGGAGTTCAAGGTGGCATGTGGGGTAACCTTTGTAGGAATTCCACCAGAGGTAGATATTTTCAAGAGCCTTTCAGCCTGTCTATATTCACATCTCCACTAATAAATCAACAAATCTTAGTCACCGAACCATTTCTGGTGGGCCAGCCACATTCTTGAGACATTTCTGAATTAAAAATGGGGAGAGCTTACTCGATGGTTGGTCTGTGGAGGAATGTAATATTAAAAAGAGAAGTGAAAAAATCCATCCCTTCTTTTTTTTGTCTCTTGGCATGGTATGTATTCAAGTCATCATGATTGTCATGTCTATCTGGATCAATGGATCTATAGCTGGACTGTTTTGTGTTGTCCATTGTTGCTCCTTTTAGTCCCGGGAGAGTGAATTTCTTTTCCCAGGTTTCCAGCCCTGCCACGTGGAGGTAGGAGCAGTGCCACCAGTGACCAAGCAATAAGGTTGTTAGTGTTAGTGCATTAGTAGGCACTAACACTAATATACAAGAAGAAGAGACAGCTTTCTTCTTGTATACCTATATACAAGAAGAAAGGTGTCTCCCCTTTCGGTTAAGAAGTTAACTTCTTTAGAAGAGCAAAATTAGATAACTTTGGAAATTAGAAAAATGATACAATCAAGAAAAGAAAATCGCTTTTCTTTTCTTGAAAGAAAGAAAAGAAATAAGAAAATTGCTTTCAACTCACTCAGGAATTGCTGTAGTCACTTGCTTGGCACTCAAGGCCAATTGTTACTTATGAGCTGAATGATTTAGGGATGTCTTTCATTGAGTCAATTCTGACCTGATGTTGACAGTTACATTTGTTTATAGAGCTGTTTATACAACAAATGAGGATTTACCTGATGGTCAAAGAGTGATTTGGTTAAATGATGAAGAAGTGATTAAATGTTGCCTCAAAATACTAAAGCGACTATGAATCAGAGTTAGAATTTAAAATTTTAGATTAGACAACAGAAGAAGAGTTTGAACACATACGATCAAAACTGCGCAAGGCTCTCAGCCATCTAAGAGCTCCCAAATATATCTATGGAGAAAAAATAAAGTTAAATGATGTAGTCAGCCTCAAGGAACAGGAAAGACAAAGAGTTGCAATTAAATTATGCACCTTCCTAGGACAAAAGGGATGCAAAAAAAAATGTGAAAATTTATTACTCACCTTGGAAGTCTGACTGAGTTATTCTACAATGACAACTTGCAAGAACAAAATGTTTAGTATTTCGTGCAGTCTTCTAAAAATTAAAGACCACTACTCTCTTTCAGATCAACCTGTGGAATTAGCATCATCACCTTCACAGTCTACCACAAACCATATTCCAGTTCAAAAGGCCTACTATTAAGCATACGAATTGAGTAATCTTCTATGGGGGGGTGGGGAACACAACTGAGACAATGTTTATGTTCATCTATAATGACAAAAGAACATTCTACCATAAGGAATAACTGCCAAAGAACTATTTGCAAAGAACACAGCACAGCTGTGACTATTTGAAATAAGTGTCAGTGAATTTTGATTCTTTGTGATGAGCACCATAAAACACACCAGTGTGCAAAACTTAAGAACCAACACTATTTCTAAAGGTTAAAACCACAAAATCAAATGAAACAGCCTGTGGCGATTTGCATAACTGTGGCCATTCAGTAGAAAGCTGATGCACATGCAAAAATTTGAATCGTGATGAGAGGGCTCACATAAACAGATAAAAGCAACAGTTCAGCAGTTATGCGCAAATTGCCGAATGGTGAGCACGATTGTTACAAATGTTCGACTGGTTTCATACAGTGCTATAGAAAACGAAATGGCCAGTAGACAACATCTGGATGACTTTACTCGGGGTCGAATAATTGGGAAGCTCAAGGAAGGTTGAAGTGCAAGGAGTGTGGCTGCAGAGTTCAGTATCGCCCATAGCATTGTCTCATGTGCATGGTTGGGCCTTCAGAATGACAGGTGGAGATGTTCGAAGGACTAGTGGTGGTCGTCCACAAAAAACAATGCCCAATGATGACCACTATATACTCCTACAGGCCAAGAGGGACCAACACCAGACAGCGGGATCCACTGCAAACCAGGAGCACAGGACATCGTGGTTTACTGTGGGCAGACGACTCCACAAAGGTGGACTGTTTGCCCAATGGCCAGTATGCTGTGTCCCTTTAACACCTGCCCATCAGAGACACCATTTACAGTGGTGCATCAAACACAAGGACTGGACAGCAGCACAATGGGGTAAGGTACTCTTTACTGATGAGAGTAGATTCAGTTTCAGCAGCAATTCTGGACATCAGCTAATCTGGTGAGAGGTTGGCACACAGTATCAACCTCTCACCAGAGAGAGGTTGGCACACAGTATCACCTCGCAAACATCACTGAAAGGGATCAATATGGCAGTCAAGGTGTTCTCATCTGGGGAGGTGTTATGATTGGTTAATATGTTATTCAATGGCACAAGGGCTGCCAAAGCCATACGAGGTAATGTTAAAGGTTCTTGCAGATGTGCAAGTGACATGAAAATTGTTTCCATAATTATTATAATGGTTGCAATTTATTAGAATATGCTTCATGGTAAGCGTAGACTGACAAAATGTGCAAATAGGCTGATCTTCCCCCATGAGTAGATAAATATGGGTTAGATGCAAGTGCCCAATACACATCCTAGCCACGATCACCTCCTCTTGCCTATTTGATTGCATGCTTGATAGCCACAACTTAGGTTCATGTTTAAATCGAAACAGCTTATTTCCGCCCTGAGCCTTCCAAGGTTTGCAACCATTGCTCTTTGCACATGTTTTTTTTATGACTGATTTGCAGTCTGTATACAGCAATTGATAGGTAGGAGAGCTTGCAGTGATTGGATGTTTAGCGGATTGATCTGCATATTCATTTCCTTTGATGCCTACATGACCTGGTATCCAACAGAAAGTGACTGATTGGCTAGCAGCAGATAACGCATTTATCTGTGATCTCATTTGCTACAAGATGGAGTGGAGTGGCTTGGATGAATTTTTTAATGCTGTTATTGCACTCAAAGAGTCAGAATAGATCATTGTTTGCTTATAAGCCAGATTAGTCCCGTGATCTAGAACTATCTTTATTGCAAACAGTTTGGCATATAGACACTGCATTCCCTTGGAAGAGACAGAACTAGAAAAGATAGTAGAAACTGCTCCTGTGCCTATCGTTGTACTTGTTTTTGAGCCATCGGTATATATATGGAACCACAGAGAATGTTTAGCTATGTGTGCAGTATGGAGTTTCCTGATGGTCAGATCTGTTTGTTATTTGGTTTTTAGGAGCATTAGCAACTAAGGCCATATTGCTCCGGGATATGCGGTGGTCATTCCCTGACCTTTCCGCATCCTCCGTATTTGGTGGTGTGGTGAGATCTGCTGCTTGTTTTTCCCCCATTGTTGGAAAGAGAGAAATCACAGACCGGTGTATAACTAGACCATGGAGGGGTCATGTGTGCTTGTTTCCTGAAAGATATTACCCATGTCTAAATTCCAGCATTGTGTTAACTGTAACAACCCTATCCCAATAGGCTTGTTTTCCTTAGGTTTGTTGTGATAAAAGGTAGTCCATTGGGGCTCAAATAAATATGGCCAGATAGGATGAAAGGGAAGGCTCCGTATTTTTGCTGCACAGTTGAGTAGCAACACTTTCCTCCAAAGATGGAGTGGAAGTTCATGTGCCTCTATATATAGTCTCTGTACAGGGGGTGTTCTGGATGCTCCTAAAGCAGTTCTAAGAGCACTGTGACGGATAGTGTCTAGCCAAATTAGCACACTTTTCCTGGTAGAGTCAATAGCATTAGCATTGTCATTAGTAGAGGCATTTGATGAAAGAAAGCAAGCTTATGCAGCACCAGCCAAAAAAAATATATATATATATAAAAAATAAATAAATAAAAAATAACCACTTCCACTTCCCCCCTCTGTTCATTCGAAATACCTGTCCAGCTGAGCCTTAAACTTATTTAGGCTATCAACTTCCATGACAAGGGATGGAAGTCTATTCCACCAACCAACCACCCGCTGGCTAAAGGCAAATTTCCTCAAGTCTACCCTACATCTGTATTTTCTCAATTTGAATTTATGCCCTCTCAGGTGATTATTCTGAGCAAGAGGAAGAATCCCATCAGCATTGAGCATGCTCAAACCATTCAAGACTTTATACACCTCTATCAGATCACCTCGCTGGTGACTAGTCCCCAGACACTGTAATTTGCAAAACGTAAGAGCACCCCTTTGTTCCATTCACTACACTTGTTGCCCTTCTCTGTACTCGTTCCAGCATCTCTACATCCTTCTTGAAATGAGGCCTCCAGACCTGTATACAGTACTCTAGGTGTGGCCTGACCATTGCCTTATACAAGGGAATAATCACCTCCTTATCCCTGCTAGAAAAATTCCTATATATCATCAACCTATATATCATTCCTATATATTTTCTCCACCATGAGCTACTCTTGCAACCCGTCTCCACTGCTCAGAAAACTTCATATCTGCCTGCACAACCACCCTCAGGTCCCTTTCATCCTCTACCACTGTCAGTGTAGTACCACAGAGTTGATACGTTTCTCTGGGGTTGCTGTTTCCCATATGTAGTACTTTACATTTGTCAATGTTAAACTTCATTTGCCACCTCTCAGCCCATCTGCTCAACCTTTCCAGATCCTGTTGCAGTAGCATAGTGTCAGTAGTGTCCTTGACAACCCTGCCAACCTTCGTATCGTCTGCAAACTTCGACATTAAGCTTGATATACCATCATCAATATTATTTATAAATACAGAAAACAATAATGGACCCAATACCGAACCCTGAGGGACTCCACTAATAACATTAGTCCACGATGAGCAGTGTTCATTGATTACCACTCTCTGTCTCCTCCCCCTCAACCACCCCTTTATCCATAACAGCAATTTGCCTCCAATGCCACACTGCTCCAATTTGTGCAAGTCTTCCATGTGCAACAGTATCAAAAGCCTTTCTAAGATCCAAGTATATAATATCAAAGTTATTCCCTGCATCCAGTTCTTTTGTGACTGCATTATAGTATCCAATCAAATTGGTCAGGCAAGACTTCCTCTTAACAAAACCATGCTGTGTCTGAGCTATAACTGAAGTTTTGTCTAGATGATCCTGCAGTGCTTCTTTAACCAGTGCCTCCATTAATTTTCCAGGAACAAAAGTTAAACTAACAGGTCTATAATTACTTGTGTCGCCCTTTGATCCTCCTTTGTGAATTGGGGTCACATTTGCACATCTCCAGTCCATGGGTACTTCCCCTGAGTCCAAGGAAGCTCTCATAATTATGGCTAAGGGTTTGCTTACTTCCTTTGCTGCCTCCTTTAATATAACTGGATAGATCCCATCCACCCCAGGTGCCTTTCTTGTGTTTATCTTCAACAATTTCTCCTCCACTTTACTCTCAGTTATTACAAGATTCTCTAGCTTACTGCCAGAGTTGAATACACCTCTTGCATTCCCCTCGCTGAATAACTCCTCATGTGTGAATGTCGATGCAAAATATTCATTCAGTTTGTTAGCTACCTGAGCAGGATCATCAACAGTTGACCCATCAATATCAAGTGGACCAATCTGATTCATCCCCTTCCTTCTAGAGTTTACATAAGTAAAGAACTCTTTGCTATTTTTCTTTGCATCCCTTGCCAAAGATTTCTCATAATCTGCCTTCTTCTGCCTAACCTCCTTTGTAACTTGGCTTCTGTATCACGTGTTAATTTGTATGTATCCCATGCATTTTTCTTCTCTGCCATATGTCTCATTAGTTCATCTGACATCCACTTAGGCCTAAACCTTGAACAATATTTCTTAGTTGGTATGTAAAGCCTAGTAGCTTCCAAGATAATTTCTTTGAATGCTTCCCATTTTGAATTTGCTGTTGGTAACATCATCAGTTGGTCCCACTGTATAGAATTTAAATACTGTCTCAGTCCATCGTAGTCGCCTTTACGAAAGCAATAACCCTTCCCTTTACCTCTAATGGTAGTTACCTCTTTGAGTAAATCCCACTTCAACACACTGTGATCACTGCCACCTAGTGGTTCATTTATCTGCAGATTCTTAATGCATGAAGAATCACTACTGATAATCAAATCAAGAGTATTACTCCCTCTAGTTGCCTCCCGAACATGCTGATGTAGAAAACAATCATCCAATAAATCCACAAAAGCCTTGCTAGTGTGTGAGTGACCAGCCCCCAAATTCCAGTCAATATCTGGGAAATTAAAATCCCCCATTATAAGACTCTCTGATTTATTGGCCCACTCTATTTCCCTGTACAGTTTCTTATTATACTCATCAGAGTCATTAGGCCTATAGCACACTCCTACTCTCAATTTTGATCTCCCAATGCTTATGTCACACCAAACTGACTCGACACTGCACTGTCCAGCAATGTCGACTGGCTTCACTTCCTTGGATTTATGTATTATTTAACTAATAGCATAACCCCTCCTCCCTTCCTATCCTGTCTATCCTTTCTGCAGACATTGTACTACCCAAATTCCAGTTCTGCATTCCTTATATCTGTGTGACACCATGTCTCTGAAATCCCCACAATATCTGCCTTTGATGTTTTGAGCAATACCTCAAATTCATCGAATTTATTTACTAAACTCCTAGCATTGGTGTACACGCAAGTATACATGCACCTGTTCTTTTTCTTAGCTATCCTAACACAACCTATGTGTTTATTTGTACCCCAATGATTCCCAGCAGTCTCTGAAATATCCTGCATCTTATTTTCCAGGCTGCGGCTCATTCCAATAGAAGCCTTGGAATGCGGCTCATTCCAAGTCATAGATTGGAGCTCCGTAATCCAAGCGAGATCGGATTAATACCCAATATAGCCGAAGCAGAGTATATCAGTTAGCACCCCACGTGGATGAAGATAGTTTTTTTTTTTTTTTATGAAAACCCCAAACATAAACGGTATCAAAACCTATAGTACTTAGTACCATGCATGGGTTGAAAGAGTATGGGGGGTCTGAGGATATTTAATTTTTTCAAGCAAATAGTTCTCAGGTATGTGATGTGTTGTAAGAAGTTTAACTTATTGTCAAGGATTAAGCCAAGAAATCTGATGCTACTGGATAGCGGAATGGTGAGATTTTTAATTTGTAATTCAGGCTCAGGGTGGATCTTACATTTTTTACAGAAATGAATATATTTGGATTTTTGTGCTGATAAGCGGTACCATTGCGAGACATTCAAAACTCAATTTTGTTAATTGAGATCTGAAGCTGTCTCTCGATAGAATTCATATTTTTTCTTTGGTACAAGATAATGAGGTCATAATGATATAATTCTACTGTGCTTGGAATATCATGGATAATATTATTTATTCTTACTAAAAATAGAGTAGGACTCAAAATAGATCCTTAAGGAACCCCATCCTCCAAATATATGGATTCTAAAAAGAACATTTAGATAATGAACCTGAAAGGTTCTGCCCTGGAGAAAGCTCTGAATAAACAAAGGAAGCCTGCCTCATAATCCAAAGGTGTGATCTCATAAAATACCAAAACATGTTATATGAAAGGCCTTTTCTAAATCCAGACTTACCATAACTAGATGATCGTTTCTGACGAAAGCATTTCTGATGTTTGATTCTGCTTTGGTCATCATATCTAATGCAGATATATTTTGTCGAAAGCCATACTGATTTTTATGAAAGATGTTATGTGACTCTAGAAACCAGGTGAGGTGCTTGAGAACTATTTTCTCCAGTATTTTCCCCAAACAACTAGTTAAAGAAATTGGATGATAATTAACTGGATTAGAGAGGTCTTTTCCTGGTTTAGGGATGGCTAATACAAATAAATGTCTCCAAGAGTAAGGATAAACATGTTCCTGAAAAATTCTGTTAAAAAATATTAGTAGAGTTTGTAAAGCAGTATCATTCAAGTGTTTTAACATAATATAAAATATACCATCAGGGCCAGCTGCACTATTGGGTGCTCTATTAAGAGATTCTTTTAACTCAGATATTGTAAAAGGCTGATTATAGGGAAGACAGAGACTAGTGTTGAAATTTTACTTCTGCCTTTCTGCTGCCTCTTTAATTCGTTGGAATGGAGCATCATATAAGTTTGCTGCTGAAATTTTGGCAAAAGCTTCCACAAAGATGTTTGCTATGTCTTTGGGGGAAGACAGTTCTTGTCCATTACATATCAATATAGAGGATGATGACAATGGATATTTGCCATTCAGATGTTGGATTTTCCTCCAGATTAATCTAGTATCGGTGTTCTTTGTGATAGTGGAAGCGAACTGTATCCAGGACTCTTTTTTGGCTTTTCTTCTTATTTGTCATGCTTTAGCATTAAGTTTCTTGTAATTTATAAGATTAATAGTAGTGGGATGCTTACAGAAAATATTCCAAGCTTTATTCTTTTCTTTTTTTGCCCTATTACATTCATCATTCCACCAGTAATTTTTGCACCTGCGTGGATGAGTCGACGACTGAGGAATAGCTTTATCAGCTGCTGCTGCTGCAAGTATCTGTTTAGTGATATGGTCAGTAGCTTCATCTATTGACTGATTCTGAATGAAATTTTTATATAATAACTGCACTTAAGGAAAATTTTATCCAGTTTGCCTTTGTAAATTTCCAGCATCGGCGAGTTTCCGGATAGGGGGAGGTTAGAATTTACCAGTAACTGGAAGATGATCGCTGTTGTGGGGATTATCCAATACTGCCCAATGTATACTTTGGTACAGAGTGGGGGAGCAAATAGATCTATGGCAGAAGTGTTTCCTGTGGGAAAATGCACAAGTATGTGCACTGGTGTTCAGCAGAGTTAGATTGTGTGTATGTCCAGTAATGTTTCTATTAGCTGCCCTCTTCTATCCATATGAAGACTTCCCCATAGTGGGTGGTGTCCATTAAAGTCACCCATCAAACATATAGGAGATGGTATCTGGGCAAGGAGCTCAGTAAAGTCTCTGAGTACATATGTTTGGTTCGGTGGAAGATAAATAGAAACAAGAGATAAAATTATTCCAAGTTCTATTCTAACAGCAACAACTTATAAATTAGTTTTTAAGGGGATTTGCCTAGATGGATTATTTAGTTGCTGCATTCCTGTCACGACTGTACAAAGTATTTTCTTTATTGAGAGGGTTACTTGTGGAGTTAAATATGTTTCCTGTAAACATATTTAACTCCACAAGTAACTCCACAAGTGCCTGCTGGATTGAAATCTCGGATTAGGTCATAAAGTTCATCTATATTAGTACATAGTCCTCAACAATTCCATTGTAACAAACACTACATTATTTAGTTTTAGTGGTAGGATGATCCGGTTGCTTTTTAGAGGCAGTAGGCTTGTGGCGATCTTCTTTTGGGAAAAGTAAGATGTCCAGTGTCCATGTCTTCTTCAACATAAATTTTTAATATAGGTTCTTCTTGAGTATTGTCATCTATGTCCATTTCTGCTGTATTAATTTGGCTCTTATTAGAGGATTCTTCTTTTGCCATCCTGGTCTCACTTCGGGACTTGATGCCACTAGTAGAGGGAATAGAAATTGGTATTATTACAAGTCTGGTTTTTATTGTTTTGCTTTAAAGCTGGCTGAGGAACTGAAAGCTGAGCTCTAGCCCACTCAGCAAGTGATTTGTCAGGCGGAATTGAATCAATGGTTTGAGTAGCAACCGAACAATAATTCTTTAGTAGCATTTGCATATGTATGTGCTGGAGCATCTTTTAATATTTGTTGTCTCGCTTCCTGATAAATCACTATGTTCAAATTTAAACTTCTGTATTTTTTTTTTCCCACTTCCATAATTTGCAGCTTTTGGAATATGCAGGATGATGGTATCCCCTGCAATTTGAGCAAACTGGAGAAGTTGCATTACAATCTGTTTGAATCTGTTTGTAATCTTGGGATTCATATTTTGGGCATACATTGTTTCCTCGACATGTTGTTTGAGAGTGTCCAAATTTTTGGCATTTATAACATTGAACTGAATTTGGAATATGGGAGCAGATATGACAGTTTGGATAACCAGCTTTAACAGTATTTGGTAAGTTTGGCATATTGAAAGTGAGCATACTATGAGTTGGAATGAAATTACCATCCCTATGAGTCAGAATTCTCTTAGCTTGTACAACCTTTTGATCTTTCATTTCTTGCACAAGCTCCTCTTCTGTTACATTCAATAAATCCCATTCAAAGATAAAACCTTTGAACTATTTAGGGTTGTGTCGGATGAGATTTTAACAGCAATTCCTCCAAAGGTTGTAAGCTTTAACAACAGTTCGGAACATTTAGGCTGTGTTGTTTCAACTAGTAAATCCCCTGACTATAACCTTTACACCATTTTAGGTGATCCAGTGGCATTTTCTAGGAATCTTTGTATCATAAACGGAAAGAGTTTAATCACTGGTTGACCAGATTATGAATGGATAATAAAGAAAGGTTGAATACTCTGTTTGGTCAATGTCTTTTTTTAAGCACTTACTTTATGCATTACCTTGATCGGAATTGTAGTAGTAGTGGCATGTGATGCAAGAAAGCAAGTGTATGAGCTTATGCAGCATCAGCCAAAAAAAAAAAAAAAAAAATCACACCATTCCCTCCAAATGCCTGTCCAGTTCCTCCTTAAATTTATTCAATCTATCAACTTCCACAACAACAGATCGAAGTCTGTTCCAGCAATTAACCACCCGCTGCTAAAGGCAAATTTCCGCATATCTATTCTACATCTGTCCTTTCTTAATTTTAATTTATGCCCCCTTAGGTTCGTAATCTGAACAAGTGGAAGGATCCCATCAGAATTCAGTGTGCTCAACCCATTCAAGGCCTTATACACCTCAATCAGATCACCACGCAGGTGCCTAGTCTCCAGCCACTGCAATTTGCAGAACTTAAGCCTCTCTTAGTAAGAGGATCCCTTCATTCCTCTCACCAATCTTGTTGCCCTTCCCTGTACTGCTCAAGTAAATCTACATCCTTCCTAAAACGAGGCCTCCAGACCTGTACATAGTACTCAAGGCATGGCCTGACCATTGCCTTATACAGAGGGACAATCACCTCCTTTTCCCTGCTAGCAAAATTCCTATATATCATTGACAAAACCCCATGACTGACCTGCCCTGGCGCCTGTCTGCATTGCTCAGAAAACTTCATATCTGACTGCACAATCACTTTCTTTAAGTGTAGTACCACACAGTTGGTACGTTTCTCTGGGGTTACTTCTACCCATATGCAATACTTTGCATTTGTCAAGGTTAAGCTTCAGTTGCCACTTCTTAGCCCATCTGCCCAAACTATCTAGATCCTGTTGCAGTAGCACACTGCCATTACTGTCATTAACAGCCTTGCCAACCTTTGTATCACCTGCAAACTTCGACATTAAGCCTGATATACCTTCATCAATATCATTGATAAATATACAAAACAACAGTGGACCTAACACCGAACCCTGTGGGACTCCACTAATAACATTAGTCCACGAAGAGCAGCACCCATTGATTACCACACTCTGTCTTCTCCCACTTAACCATCCTTTTATCCATCGTAGCAACTTACCCTTAATACCATTCTGATCCAATTTGTACAATAGTCTTTCATGCGCAACAGTGTCAAAAGCTTTCCTGAAATCCAAATATATGATATCAAAATTATTTTTTGCATCCAGTTCCTTTGTAATCACATCATAATATCCTATCAAATTTGTCAGACAAGACTTTCCCTTAACAAACCCATGCTGTGTCTGAATTATTGCTGCAGTCTTGTCTAGATGATCCTGCAATGCATCTTTAACCAGTGACTCCATTATTTTACCCAGAACAGAAGTTAAACTAACTGGTCTGTAATTACTCGTGTCACCCTTCGATCCCCCTTTGTGAATTGGGGATACATTTGCACATCTCCAGTCCGTGGGAATCTCCCCTGAGTCCAAGGATGTTCTCATAATTATGGCTAAGGGTTTGCTTAGTTGCTTTTCTGCCTCCTTTAATATAACTGGATAGATCCCATCCACCCCAGGTGCCTTTCTTATGTTTAACTTCAACACCTTCTCCTCCACTTTGCTCTCAGTTATTACAAAATCATTAAGTATCCTGCTACAATTTGATAACCTTCTGCCATTTTCAAACCTTAATAATTCCTCATGTGTGAATGTAGATGCAAAATACTCATTCAGTTTGTTTGCTAACTGAGCAGAATCATCAATAGTCAAACCATCGATGTCAAGTGACCAATCAGATTCATCCCCTTCCTTTTAGAGTTTATATAAGTAAAGAAATCCTTGCTGTTTTTCTTAGCACCTTTTGCCAAGGATTTCTCATAATCTGCCTTCGCCTCCCTAACCTCCTTTGTGACCTGATTACAGACTAGCTTATATATGCCATAGGCTTCTGAGTTGCTTGATAATTTATAATAATAATGTACCAATCTTTGGTATTTGAGTTCAAAGGCTCTAATGCTGGATAGTTTTATTTATCCATGTCAGCTCCTTTTTACTCTGGGGGATTAGCTTTTTCACCCAGGTTACCAGCCCCGCCATGGGGAGGCAGGAGCAGTGCCGCTTCAGTGGCCAAGCATAGGAGTTAGTATGGCTAGTAAACTAAGAAAAATAAAGAAAAAGGTACTTTCCTTTTTTTGGTTCTCTTTTTATACTTCTAAAAAGTAGAGCTAATTAACAAAAGGACTTATAAAACAAAGGAAAACGAGAAAAAACTCAGTTGCTCTAGAAAAATCACTCTAGGAAGTCGCAGATCACTTGGCACCCGGGGAGGCATTATCTTGGATGGATGTACACAACTCCAGATACTGGAAGGCAGTACTGTAACCGGTGCATGCTACTGTACTGAGGTAATCCTTCCCCATGTGCATCTGTTCTGAGGTGCCATTGGCCCCAAGTTCGTGTTTATGGATGATAATGCCACACTCCATCACACTGCAGCTGTTGATATGCTTTTGGAAAGTGAGGACATCGTTTGTATGAATTGGCCTGCCCATTCCACCGATCTAAATCCCATTGAACACATATGGGATGCTCTGGGGAGACACCTAGAGGCACATCCACGCCCACCAGAAAATGTTCACCAGCTGAAGATGGCACTGACAGAGGAATGGATGATGTTACCGCAAGGACTTATCAACAACATTGTTCTAAGTATGGACAGGCGGTGCAAAGCCTGCATTGATATTAGAGGTTGCCATATCTCCTACTGAGGACCACCTCTTCCTTTTGTTCCATCTTTGGCAGTGATGCATCTGTATCATGGCAGCCAGTGCTATGTTGCCATTTTTGAATAAAGTCCCTCTGTACCGTTTTGTTTCCGTTGTCGTTGTTGTTTCCTTCATCATTTCTGTACCTCACAAGGTTCCTTTGGTATGCTTTTCCCATATCCAGGCCACTCCTATAAGAGGTTACGGGTGAAAACCTGACTGGTCCTTAAGTTTTGCACACCGGTGTATGTTTGCCAATTTTTTAATGTAAATATTTTAAATATTTTCTTTTTGTTATTCAAACCTTACACACTGTAAATACAAAACTACATAAGTTACGTTTCAAATATTATTGTACAAGTATGACAACCTTATTCTGTACATCTGCTTAGTGCATCCATCTCATATTGTGTAGGCACTTCACCACAAGTTGCTTGGTATTGTACTACTCTAAATAAAAAAATAAAAAAACATTGTTCAAATGGAGAAATATACTGCTATTTATTACAGTGCTATTTAGGCTTTAACCTAAATTTACTTGAGTCATGTTTCAAATTACCATATTTTCGGGACCATAAGGTGCACTTTTTTCTTGGAAAATGTAGAAAATTCCCCTACATCTTATGGCCTGATGGTATACTAGATGCACACAGTAATGTTTTAATCTCCAGCCTTGAAATGTTCAAAATGTTCAAGTGGCCTGAAAAAACTAGCTTGTTTTTTTAGTATGGGAACCATGTTTGATCATATGCGACAAAAAAAAAAAAAAAAAAAAATGTATGGTTGCAAAATTAAACACAGGGTTAGCTGTAATTCCAAGTGGTCTTAGCTAGCAGCCATTGGACATCAATTAACCAACCCTTTAAAGCATTCATGAGTGAGGAATGGACCAAGCAGATGGAGGCACAAAAATCACAATTTGACACCAAAATGCATTCACAAGAGTGTGAGTGCATTTTTCAAGAAACTTGCAAAAATCAACAATGTCCCCGATTGCACTGAATATCTTACACTCATGTGAATGTTCAGACAGTAGAGACAAATGCGATGGCAGAGATGACAAGTTTTTGGTGTCTATGATGCCATTATAAATCATAACAAGTATGGTCGAAAATGAATAAGATCTGATGAATAAATGCTTCATTCTACACTGACACTTTCTTTAATGAACGCTTGAGAATCTATGTTTCAAGTATAAGTAACGAAATTTTTTTTTTTTTGCTGAGTTTTCCTCAGTGTTTGTCTTTGATATTTTCACGCAAATGCTTCACGAGGTCTGTGTAATATGCCCCTGTCACTATCTGGCCTTTCTGAAGACAATCCACTAGCAACACTCCACCAGGATTCCAAAAAACCAATACCATCACCTTGCCAGCAAAGGAATTGACTTGGCTCTGTTTGAGGAAGGAGAAGAGCTGTTTCCACTGTTTGGATTGTTCCTTTGTTTCTGGCTGAAAGTGATGGACACTCATCTCATCAATTGTCACAAACCTTTGCTTTGTTGCTCTAGTCTGAATCACAATTTTAGCTTAAATTAAAAATACCAGACTAAACTAAGAGTACAATGATAACGCTATACTATCCCCAGGTTGTGCAACAATAATATATAACCAGAAATTGCATAGATCAAGGTGCCCAAAACACTAGGCTATGTGGGAAATTGTGCAGTCATTATGAAATGTTAGTTAGTTAGTTATTTGGTTTTTTGGAGCATTAGCAACTAAGGCCATATTGCTCCGGGAATATGCGGTGGTCATTCCCTGACCTTTCCGCATCCTCCGTATTTGGTTATGATGGGTGGTGACATCAGAAATTTAACAAATGCACCGTTTTCAAACTTTTGAATAATTTCAAGTTTTTGTTTAATTTGAAAGCACAACTCTTGCGTTTGCTCATCATTTTTGGCAATTTCTAAACAAACAGGAAAAAAAAAAAAGTTACTATAAAAAAAAAAAATTCCAACATGCCTGACATAAATAACGAAACAACAATCGACACAATTCACTAAATCAAACTAAACATTTGGTCTCTTTTTTTTTTTTTTTTTTTTTTTTGAGCAGTAGGTTCACACCAGCTGGGGTTGCAAAATAATAGGTACACTAATCTCCCAGTGACGACTTATAACACCAGTTCTTGTTGCTTATTTATGACTTGCAAAATATATGTTTATACCTATTCTCATTATTACTTGAATTTTATGATTTCTGGTTGATTTTTTTTTTTTTTTTTTTTTAATTGGAGTCTTGAAGTGTCCCAGTAAATTGAGAGTACTTTATTATTACCGTATTTAATGTTGGTAATGTCTTACTGTGTGTTTAATTTATCAATTAAACTTTACATACGTATGTATGTACAAGAAAATCATGTTATATATGGGGTCAGTAGGTGTTCGCTTATATCCACGGTTTCAGCCATCCATAGCAGGTCTTGGAACATATCTCCCGTGGATACGGGGATCTTACTGTACAGGAAACCCTTGATTAATGCGGTTTTGAACAATGCGGTTTTAATTAGTGCGCAAAATTTTTTTGATACTATCCCCTTAATATATGCGTTATCAAATCTGATTAGTGCGCTGTTTTTTTCTTGCGGTGCTTGGCAACTCACAACGGCACCTAAAGCGGCAAATACGTGATACGCACTCACCAGGGTCTTCTAACTTAAATGAATGGGAATCGACTCCAAAATGCTCGACAGCAGCACCCCATACCACTCTGAAATTGAAATTTGCTCTGGTAACTCATATTCTTTTATTCTTTTATTATTAATATTAAACTTCTTTAATATTATGATATTAAAGAAGCAGTTGAGAACATACACAAATCGTGGGAAGAAATGACGAACAGCTGCATGAGAGCTGTCTGGCAGAATCTTTTGCCTGAATGCGCAAATGATTTTTGCGGTTTCATTAATCCTGTCAACAAAGTTATTGATGAAATTACTACAATTGGAAAAGACCTCGGCTTTGAGGAAGTAGATTCAGAAAACGTTAGAGAATTATTGGAATCGCATTCAAAAGACTTAAGTAACGACGATCTTCTTGAAATTGAGCATCAGCATGCATACGAGGAAGAAGACGAAAATGAAGCAGAAGAAAAGCAATTTGCTCCCAAAGAAATTTCATTCCAAAAACTTGAACTATTTAATACACTTTAAAAAGCAAAAGAACTCATACTAGAGATTGATCCAGATGCAGAGAGAAGCATGAACGTTCGTTGAGGGTTAGATAAGCAAATTGATTGTTATCGCAAAATCATGGAGGAAAGGAAGAAAGCTACCACTGTTCAATTGAAGTTAGATAAGTTTTTTTTTGCAAAAAATAAAATTTAAATCATACTATCTTTTTTTAAATTTATTCCTTAATAATTTAAGAACTATGCAGTGCATTATAGGTACGTATTGAGTAAGAAAAAATATATTTTTACAATTTCATAATTTTCAAGGATTCATTATAATTATTCCCATTGTTTCTTAAGTTTGATTAGTGCGGTTTTAATATGTGCGGTATATTTCAAGGATTCATTAACCGCACTAATCAAGGGTTTCCTGTATATTGAATATAAATATTACTCTAAATGTTAAAAATCAAAAAAAAAAAAAAAAAAAAAAAACATTAAAAATAAACTGGTAGAAAATTCGCATAAACTTTCAAAAGCAGCTACTACCAATAGTAAGATCTATCATATTGTCAACAGTAAAATTGAATAAAATCTCGAGAATCAAAAACTGGGTCAGGTCGACACTAAGACAGAAATGTGCCTCGTCAATGCTCTGTTGTACATTGATGAGACACACAAATTTCCCCCTCCAATAATTTGCTTGAAAGCTACATACTGTCTACCTCCACCCAAGGCAGAAATTAGAGAGCAAAGTCTATATTTTCTGGGGTAGCAGTTGGTGTCCTATCATGATCTTATAAGCATACTGCTGCTGCACATCTTTATTACACTAAGCAGTTGGTGAGTTGGTGTGAAACCCACTGGCATTGAGCGCCTCCATAGCCAGGTGGGAAGGAGCAGCAGTGCGTTGCACACGCTTCTTGATTAGACCGGGGTTCAAGCCCGTCACCACCAAATACGGAAGATGTGGAAAGGTCAGGGAATGACCACCGCATATCCCAGAGCAATATGGCCTTAGTTGCTAATGCTCCTAAAAACCAAATAACAAACAAACAAACAAACTGGCATTGAATGCTTGCTGCACAATCAAAAATATATGTCACCTGTCAAATTCATTGGTTTCAGTTCCAACCTCAATGTCCATTCTAGCTAAATTATCCACCACTTTTTTCAACTGTCTTAATTAATGTTAGTAGTGGTGGTAAATAATGCAAGGTGTATATTTATTGATGTCACAAAAACTTAATTTTGTAGCATCAGTAAATATATATATGCTATTCATTAGGACTGTTTTCAATGCCCACTTCATTCAAAAGACCTTTAATATCTACAGAGACATATGTTCCATAATGAAATATTTTAAAAACACTTTGTGACGTTTTAAATATAATTTTAGTTCCTGCTTCAAGTAACTTTCACTGTTGTAACCACGCACTAAGGAGTTCTGCCTAATCTTTAGATAGTTAAATCATGAACTAAGTCATTCAACTTTTCTTGCTTAATTAAGTGCAGCATATTGTAATTTTCTGGTTGGCAGTCCAAATCTGTTGAAGTGAATGGTCCAACAAAATCTGCAACACAAGAATCCTTGCAATATTCATCACCACTTCTTGAAGACTTGTCTGATACTGACAAGTCTTCATTATATGGAATAGACCTTACTGCAGATGGCAGGACATTTGATGCTGTACTTGCTTTCTGGACATCCCTGGTATAGTTGTCACGAAGAAACATCATCAATGTGGTTGTGTGGTTCTCACTACACCATAGGAATGGCAAAAATTTGTGGTGCAATTAATACAGCTAATATCCAGAGCCAAAGTTTTGTCTTGATCACCAATATTGCAACCAAAGTACAAAGAATATGCACATTTAGTAATACTATAGATTTTCATTCTCTGAGTTTTTGTTGTACAAAAACTCGGAGAATACACATATTTCCCTTTTCTTCTGCATAACATTTTAAAAATATAATACTAAGCAAAACACAGAAGAAACAAAAAAAAAAACAAATTAAGCTCTTTTTAATGAATGAGTAAGGTAATGTATGTGACACTTTTTCCTGGGCAATCCTTCTAAGAGGAAAGGTAATACTGTAGTAGCAGGAGGATAATAACATATAGAGATTGTGATTAACATGTTTTCTGCTACTTCATGCATATGGATGTCAGTGTGGTTTTTCATCCATTAGATGAAAAATTACTTGATTGTAAAACCATTTTCTTCAGTTTGCTGAAGAAAAACCCAGATTTTATTGTCCAGCAACCCTCGCCAAAATCTGGATTATTGAGCATGGTGAAGAGAAAGCCCACAAAAGTCTTTAACCTTTCCCATCTTAGACTTGACATCAGAATTTTTGAACTTTGTATTTGTAGGGCAGAGACTGTAAATGGCAGCTAATGAGTTAAAATGTGTAACTTTTAAAGGCTGAAGATGGAAGACAGTTAGGAAGAACACAGAGCTGAAGTCAGGAACAGATAATATCCAGATAATGGGCAAATCAAAACATGAAAAAAATATTCAGAAAGTGGCACAAAGGTGAAATTGGTGCTGGAAGTATGCATATCCAATGCATTAGCATTAGCATTAGTAGAGGCATTTGATGCAAGAAAGCAAGCTTATGCAGCATCAGCCAAAAAAAAAAAAAACCCACTTCCACTTCACCCCTCTGTTTGTTCAAAATACCTGTCCAGCTGAACCTTAAACTTATTTAGGCTATCAACCTCCACCACAAGGGATGGAAGTCTGTTCCACCAACCAACCACCCGCTGGCTAAAGGCAAATTTCCGCACGTCTATCCTACATCTGTCTTTCCTCAATTTGAATTTATGCCCTCTCAGGTGATTTTTCTGAGCTAGAGGAAGAATCCCATCAGCATTGAGCATGCTCAAACCATTCAAGGCTTTATACACCTCAATCAGATCACCTCGCTGGTGCCTAGTCTCCAGACACTGTAATTTGCAAAACTTAAGCCTTTCTTTGTAAGAGCACCCCTCTGATTAATTATTATTATTATTATTATTATTATTATTATTATTATTATTATTAGCCATAAGGTGCAAGGAAGCCTGACGCTTATGCTGCACCAGCCATAAAAAAAAAAAAAAAAAAAAAATCTCAAATACCCAGAGAGAGAGAGAGAGAGAGAGAGAGAGAGAGAGAGAGAGAGAGAGAGAGAGAGAGAGAGAGAATAGAAGGGAATCACCAAGAAAGAGAAGAATGATGATACCCAGCTCAGGACCCTAGGTGTGCCAAGCCCATACTCACCAGATGTGAGCCCCTGGGACTAATGATTAATGTGCATTGTTAATATTAATTACTGAACCATTAGGAAAGTTAGATTCCAGAAAGTAGTTTCAAAAAAAGAAATATCCTGGTAATTTGTTTGAGTTAGCAAAACAATAGAGGCCATGTATGAATTTGACAGGATGAGATAAACAGTATTTGAGCTAGAGGCTATCAGAAGGAGGAGATCCAGATTAGGAAGTCTCTGACAAGGAATATCAGAGTAAATATAAATAAGGAATATATAGACAAATACCACCTTTTAAAGCAAAAAGAATGATAGAGGAAGTAATTAACACTGATATGACAAGTTTAACATTGACAAATGCATAGTAGCATTAATCCCAGAATAACATACCAACTGTGTGATACCACACTCAGGGTAGTGGAGAACGAAAAAGACAGGGAATAATTGTTAAATCAGATATGAAGTTCTGTGAGCAGTGCAGAGGCTACCAGGATGGTTCATGGGATTTTGTCAGTGATACACAAGAATTTTGCCAGCAGGATAAGGAAGTGATTATCCCATTGTGTAAGGCAATAGTTAGGCCACACATTAAGTATTGCAAATGGGTTTCTGAAAATTTTATTTTAGGAACGATGTGGATCTGTTGGAATGAGTGCAGAGAAGAGCAACGAGATTGGTGGAGGGGAAACAAAAGGGTACTTTTACCAAGGAAGACTACAGTTCTGCAAATTACATCTGGAAACTAGGCACCTATGAGATAAAGTGTTTAAAGCTATGAATGGATTGAGTAAGCTCAATGTTGATGGAATTCTTGCTCTGAAGAAGGATGGTTACAGGATAGATGTTGGAAATTTGTTTTCAGCCAGTGGTTAGTTGATTACTGGAACAAACTTCCATCTGGTGTTGTGGAAATGGATAATTTTAATAAAATTAAGGAAGAACTAAACAAATTACACTAGATAACATGAAATTTACATTCAGTAACATATCAGCTGTTTTCAGCCAATTTTTATGTGTAAATTTCAAAAATAATTCTAAAAATTTTGTATCATGTAATTTCTACACAGACAGGTTTTTGTGTTTACCCATAATACATATTACATAATATATATGAACGATAATACAATTTTGGGTCACATCTTGTTACAGGCATGAAAGTAAGTTTACTTTATAGATTCTTGGGTGCTAAATGCAGAAATAATGCTTAAAATGGCAGATTGGCTCTTGTTTTCGAAAAAAGTAGTTTTTTATATTTATACAAAGTATTTTTCATTTATATAGCAGTAAGATGTAGCTACGAACATACCTGTTTTCAAACACAGGACCTTTTTTTGCCTTTCACTTGTATTCAACTTCGGGAGCATCCCTTTTCACCATCCAACAATAATTGGCTAACATAGCAGCATTCCATTTGCTTTTGTATCTTTGTTCCATCACTGCAATGTCTTGATGGAAGTGCTCACCATGTTCGTCGCTGATGGCACCACAGTTTGGCGAGAAGAAATCCAGGTGTGAGTGCAAGAAATGCATCTTCAATGACATGCTGCACCCCAGTTTTGTAAGAAGTAACGAGATCTTTCACAAGCTGCCTGTAGTTGTTGGCTTTAACATTTCTTAGAAAACCAGCCAAAACATTTCGAAAGACTTTCCATGCTGATTTCTCGCTATCACTAAGGGCACATTCGACCTGTCTATCTTTGAAAAGTTGCCTTATTTGTGGACCAATGAAAATGCCTGCCTCATTATCTGCAATGAGTCTTGGGAATTTCTCTTGCAAGTATATGAATGCAGGACTGTTTGCTTCCAAAGCCTTTACAAAAATTTTTTGAGCCCCAGTTTAATGTGGAGTGGTGGAAGCAAAACTTTATTTGGAATTACCAGAGGTTCAAATGCTATGTTCTTCATTCCAGGTGTTAATGATTTTCATTCAGGCCAACTCCTCTTCTCATAGTGCACATCCTTAGCAACTATCCCACTCACAGAGAAAGCAACAATACTTAGTGTAACCCTTTTGTAGTCCTAATAAAATGGCGATTACCTTTATATCACCACATATCTGCCAATCATACTTCTGACAGTGTTTGCATATGTTTGCATATGCAAACATTTCTTCATGTTTGCATATGTCTCTTTTTTTGTGGATGGCATATGCAAGAGGTATTGAAGGCAGCATGTTTGCATTGCATAATAATACAGCCTTAAGGCTAAGCTCAGAAGCGTCTATAAATAGTCACCATTCTTTGGGAACGTGCCTCCTGTTCATTGCTACCATCAACATATTACAAACAGCGAGTTCGCCTTGTTTCATAGAATTTATCACAGTCTTTATTTTGAGTACGAAATGTTGTCACTTTCATAGAATGATCTAGAAGATTCCACTGTTGTAGCCTTGAGGCCAAAAGCTCTGCATTATTCTTCTTCGGCAGTTTGAGATCCCTGATGAGGTCATTAAGCTCACTTTCTGTGATCTCATGTGGTTCGCAGTTCAGAGGAATAAAGGTTTGGACAAAATGTTGGAGCCCTTGACATAGACGGCTGCTGTACTTTGTGTATATCAAGTTGATGTTTATCAGTGTCTTCAACCTGCATGAGGCACAAAATGAATTGCAGATGGTATATTAAGTCACTATCCACTTTTTGTCCATTGTCATCCCTTTTCTAATAGGAGGCACCATACAGAAGTAACAGTCTGTGATGTGATTTGTTGGCTCCCTCCATATCATGGGTACTGCAAAAGGCATAAAACGTCCCTTTTCGATTCACCCAGACATTGAGTTTTAATGAACAGGTAGTGCAGCATATGTGTGGAGCCCAGTTCTTGTCCTGGTCGCCTATTTTACACCCAAAGTACAAGAAGTAGGCTTTTTTTATGGCTCATGTTACGGGACGCTTTCTTTAAGCTAAAGTGATTTCTCCACATATGTAACAGGAGTCATCTGGACTATTCACTAAATTACTGCAACAGAGTACAAGATGCATCTGAGGCAGTGACAACTTATCAAATGCCAATCACGTGATAAGATTTGGTTTATTTTGGTTTTTTTTTTTTATAAGAGCATTAGCAACTAAGGTCATATTGCTCTGGGGATATGCGGTGGTCATTCCCTGACCTTTCTGCATCCTCTGTATTTGGTGGTCACTGGCTCGAACCCCAGTCTAATCAAGAAGCGTGTGCTACATGCTGCTGCTCTTGCCCACCTGGCTACGGAGGCACCGCACGAGATTGGAGCACAGTGGTGCTGAAACTGTGGTGTTGCCATGCATTTTGCCAAGCTGTAGTTGATAATGTAACTCACTAATCATCATCACCATCATCATCAGCCATTTTCAATTCACTGCAGGATGAAGGCCTCTCCAGCAACTTTCCAGTTCCTTCTGTTTTGAGCACTGGCCATCCATTTACTACCCACAAACTCATGAATTTCATCTATCCATCTCCGCCTTTGTCTTCCAGGTTTTCTTCTAGCTCCTCTTGGATAGCATTCTGTTATTTTTTTAGTCCATCTGTCATCATGTCTTCGAGCTATGTGTCCTGCCCAAGACCATTTTAGTTCTTTAGTTTTGATCAGAATGTCCTTTACTTGAGTTTGTTGCCTAATCCATGTGTTTCTCTTCTTATCTAACAGTCTGATTCCCAATATGATTTGTTCCATTCTTCGCTGTGTAGTTCTCAGCTTCTCTTCCATTCTTTTGGTGAGTGCCCAAGTTTCACTTCCATAAGTCATGGTGGGGAGTATACATTGATTCATTATTTTACGTTTCAGACAAACTGGGATATTGCTCTTCAGTATGTGACTATATTTCCTGAATGCTATCCATCCAAAATTTATTCTTCTCTTGACTTCCAGCCATTTATCATTATTACAGCTAATGACTTGTCCCAGATAAGTATATGACTCCACCTTTTCAATTACTGCTCCTTCAATCATTATTTCCCTTTCTGTGGCATACTTGTTCATCATTACTTTTGTTTTAGCCATATTCATCTTTAGTCCAAAATCCTTACTAGCTGTGCATAACTGATTAAGATTTTCCTCTAATTCGTTGGGATCGTGGCTAATGACCACAATGTCATCTGCAAATTGTAAATGGTTTAGGTACTCTCCGTTCACATTGACTCCTTTCTGCGACCAGTCTAATCTTCTGAAAGCTTCCTCAAGGGCAGCAGTAAACAGCTTTGGAGATATTGTGTCTCCTTGTCGAACTCCTTTCTCAATTTTAAACTTCCTACTGTCTTTGTCTAGTCTAATAAAGGAGGTAGCACTCTCATATATTTTCTTCAAAATCATAATATATGGGGTATCAATGCCTTGTCTTTCCAGTGCCTGAAACATTGCCTTATGCTGTATGGAGTCAAATGCCTTTTCATAATCCACAAATGCCAGGCATAATGGTGTTTTATATTCATTTGCTTTCTCCATTAGCTGTGAAATTACATGAAGGTGATCCATAGTTGAGAATCCTGTCCTAAAGCCAGCTTGCTCTTTCGGTTGATTCTCATCAAGTATTCTTTCTAATCTGTTAGTAATGACCCTTGTGAACAACTTGTAGATGTGGGATAACAAGCTAATTGGTCTATAATTTCCAATTTCTGATTTATCTCCTTTCTTATGCAGCAGAACTATGATTGCATTATTTCACTGCTTAGGCGTCACACCTTTTCTAATGCACTTTGTGAAGAGCCTTGCCAGTTTTTGTGTTATGTCTCCTCCTCCCAATTTTAACAACTCTACAGTAACTTCATCTTCCCCTGGGGCTTTCTGATTCTTCATTTTCTTCAATGAATGTTCTACCTCATCAGGAAGAATATTGGGTATGTCGTATGTGTTGCTACTTTGCAATCCATCTTCCCCACTGCTGGCATCATTCCCCTGCTCCTTGTATAATTCTCTATAGTAGTCTTCTGCTATTTGAATTATGCCTTCTCTGCTGTTTATAAGTACACCATCGCTATTCTTCAGTTTCAGTATCATTTGTCTTTCTGTATTACTGCTCATGGCTGCTGATTTAATTCCTTTGTTTTCCCTTAATGCTTGTTCTACTTTTCTTGTGTTAAATCTTCTTATGTCCTCTCTGAGTCTCTTTCTAATGGCTTTGCATAACTCAGTATACTCAATTTTCTCCCTGTCAGTGTTTTTCTTCTTTTCATTTGTCGTCTTCGGTTCATCATGACAAGTGTTTCTTGACTAATTTTTTCTTCTTTGGATTTCTTTTTCCCTATAGGTTTCTTGGGCTTTATCACTTTCAAAAAGCTGTAATATTCCTCATCGATATCTTGGTCCTCAGCAGTCTACAGAAGCTCATACTTGTTCTTAAGTTCCAGTACATACTGCTTTTTCTCCTCTTCTGTTATCTCAAAGACCTTTGTATTATTTACTCGAGTCAGTTTTTTCCTTTCCTTTCCTACATCTATATCAAGTGTACATCTTACCATTCTGTGATCATTTCCAACATTTACCTGATTCAGGACAGTAACATCATTCACAATATATCTTCTGTTAGTGAGGATGAAGTCGATTTCATTAGTAGTTAATCCATTTGGACTCTTCCATGTCCACTTTCTGTTCACCCTTTTCTTGAAAAAAGTGTTCATTACTGACATTCCTTGAGATTCTGCAAATTCCACAAGTCTTTCACCTCTTTCATTTCTTTCACCAATTCCAAAATTTCCTATTGTTCCCCTTTCTGCGCTGTTTTGTCTTTTTCCAACCTTATTTAACTCACTAATATGAGACCCCAACTGCAATTCGAAAACAAAAGCCAATCAACAAATTTTAATGTGATTGTCGTATTCAGCAGCATGAAATCAGTCAAGACAGGGTATTTTCATTTTTGTAACATTTTACATATCGACCAGCATAATCATAGTGTAAGTTTTTTTTTTTTTTTTTTTTTTAATAATGAAAACCCCAAGCACGAGAGGTATTAGAACCTATAGTACTTAGTACTGTGCATGTGTTGAAGGTTGTGAAGATGAAGATAATTCTTGACATACCTGAATTTCTGTAGATTGTAATACTTGAATACCTGAATTTCTGTAGATTGTAATACCTGAATACCTGAATTTCTGTAGATTGTAATTTCAGGAAATACATATGACAGGAGGTTGTATGGGAAAACAGACGCTGACAGAACCAAAAGTGGCTCTGTGAGGTTGAAGTTTGGTAAAACAATGCTGACTGGTTGTGGCACATGTTTGGACTGGTTTGGAGGAGAGCAGGAATTATAGAAGCGAACTCAGAAGAACAGTGCCCATGGAAGTATCAATAGAAAAGGCATACAGCAGAAACAGAGAGTGGAGAAACTTTGTTAGAGATGAGTCATAAATTAACCTAACTGCTCTCTTCTGAATGGAACCCAGAAGCCTGAGAGAGAGAGAGAGAGAGAGAGAGAGAGAGAGATTTTGATACATGACCCAGATGCAGAAACAATATTCCACGGTAGGGTGGATTTGCAATTTGTACAGAGTGAACAGCTATTTGGAAGAAAAATAATGCCAAGAGCGAAAAAGAAAATCCAGTTTTTTAGATGCAGAGGAAGCAATAGTTTGTGATGCGCTTATGCTGAGAGGCTTGTGTAGCCGAGTGGTCAGGAGCAGGAGTGCAACAGCTCAGGCTCTTTGAGTAGACTGGGGTTCGAGCCCCTGACTGCTAAATACGTTTGATCTGCCAACCTGCATTGGACCAGCGTGGCAGATTACGGTTCATTTCCCCCAGCATGAATTGGTGAGGAGGCTTCCATCCTGCAGTGGGTTGATAATGGCTGCAATTTTATACCAAGAGAGATTGGAACTCAGGGTAATCCCCAGTAGAATAGGTGATATTGTCTAGAAATCAGTGTCATCGAAGATAAGCATAGGTGCAAATAAATGCTTTTTGTGATATATAAGACAGGCCTGAGTGTTATAAGGATTAAAATCAATTAGATTATCTTTGCCCCACTGGAGAATTACCTGGTGATCAGCATTTAAGGAATTGATAGTGGATAATTGAGAAGCTGCTTGTGCAAAGTTTCTCAAACAGGAAGGTGGGATGCAATATGTTATCATTAGCAAAACTACGGATAAGATTTCTGGTCAATGGAAGAAGGTAATTAATACACAAGAGGAAAAGAGTGGGAGAAAGAACCAAAACTTGGGGAATACCAGCATTAGTGAACAGAAAGCCATCTGCCATCACCTGCAGTGAGCATAGCATTCAGAGAGAAAACTGGATACCCAATTGCAAAAAACAGGTAGCAAACCATAAGATGGACCATAAGCAAACCCTATGAAATGTCAAGAGCAACCGCTTGAGTTTCACCAAACTTTTCCATTGAATTTATCAGATGGGTAATATAAGCCAGAATATCACTAGTGGATTGACATTGACAGAATCCATATTGGCGATCATCGATCAGATGGAAAGTTTCTGGATAGTAGTAGTAGTAGTAGTGGCATGTGATGCAAGAAAGCAAGTGTATAAGCTTATGCAGCATCAGCCAAAAAAAAAAAAAAAAACAAAATCACACCATTCCCTCCAAATGCCTGTCCAGTTCCTCCTTAAATTTATTTAACTTATCAACTTCCACGACAGATGGAAGTTTGTTCCACCCGCTGGCTAAAGGCAAATTTTCGCACATCTATTCTACATCTGTCTTTTCTTAATTTGAATTTATGCCCCCTTAGGTTCATAATTTGAACAAGTGGACGGATCCCATCAGAATTCAGCGTGCTCAACCCATTCAAGGCTTTATACACCTCAATCAGATCAGCGTGCAGGTGCCTAGTCTCCAGTGACTGCAATTTGCAGAACTTAAGCCTCTCTTGGTAAGAGGATCCCTTCATTCCCCTCACCAATCTTGTTGCCCTTCTCTGTACACGCTCAAGCAAATCTACATCCTTCCTAAAATGAGGCCTCCTGATGCAGTACTCAAAGGCGTGGCCTGACCATTGCCTTATACAGAGGGACAATCACCTCCATTTCCCTGCTAGCAAAATTCCTATATATCACTAACAAAACCCCATGACCTGCCCTGGCAGCCTGTCTGCATTGCTCAGAAAACTTCATATCTGACTGTACAATTACTCCCAGGTTTTTTTCATTTTCTACCACCTTAAGTGTAGTACCACACAGTTGGTACGTTTCTCTGGGGTTACTTCTAGCCATATGCAGTACTTTGCATTTGTCAAAGTTAAACTTCAGTTGCCACTTCTTAGACATTCTGCCCAAATTATCTAGATCCTGTTGCAGTAGCACACTGCCATCACTGTCATTAAAAACCCTGCCAACCTTTGTATCATCTGCAAACTTCGACACTAAGCCTAATATTCCTTCATCAATATCATTGATAAATATACAAAACAACAGAGGAACCAACAGCAAACCCTGTGGGACTCCACTAATAACATTAGTCCACGAAGAGCAGCACCCATTAATTACCACCCTCTGTCTTCTCCCACTCAACTATCATTTTATTCATTGTAGCAACTTACCCTTAATACCATTCTGCTCCAATTTGTACAATACTCTTCCATGCGCAACAGTGTCAAAAGCTTTCCTGAAATCCAAATATATGATATCAAAATTATTTTTTGCATCCAGTTCCTTTGTAACCACATCATAATATCCTATCAAGTTTGTCAGACAAGACTTTCCCTTAACAAACTCATGCTGTGTCTGAATTATTGCTGCAGTCTTGTCTAGATGATCCAGCAATGCATCTCTAACCAGTGACTCCATTATTTTACCCAGAACAGAAGTTAAACTAACTGGTCTGTAATTACTCGTGTCACCCTTCGATCCCCACTTTGTGAATTGGGGATACATTTGCACATCTCCAGTTCGTGGGGATCTTCCCTGAGTCCAAGGATGCTCTCATAATTATGGCTAAGGTTTTGCTTAGTTGCTTTGCCGCCTCCTTTAATAAAACTGGATAGATCCCATCCACCCCAGGTACCTTTCTTATGTTTAACTTCAACAATTTCTCCTCCACTTTGCTCACAGTTATTACAAAATCATTAAGCATCCTGCTACAATTTGATAACCGTCTTCCATTATCAAACCTTAATAATTCCTCATGTGTGAATTTAGATGCAAAATACTCATTCAGTTTGTTTGCTATCTGAGCAGGATCATCAACAGTAGAACCATCGATATCAAGTGGACCAATCAGATTCATCCCCTTCCTTTTAGAGTTTATATATGTAAAGAAATCCTTGCTGTTTTTCTTAGCATCTTTTGCCAAAGATTTCTCGTATTCTGCCTTCGCCTGCCTAACCTCCTTTGTGACCTGATTACAGACTGGCTTCTGAGTCGCTTGATAAATTATATGCATCCCATGCATTTTTCTTCTCTGTCATGAGTCTCATTAGTTCATTTGATAACCATTTAGGCCTAAACCTTGAACAATATTTCTTAATAGGTATGAAACTTTTAGTAGCATCATCATCATCATCATCATCAGCCATTTTCAATCCACTGCAGGATGAAGGCCTCTCCAGCAACTTTCCAGTTCCTTCTGTTTTGAGCACTGGCCATCCATTTACTACCAAAAAACTCATGAATTTCATCTATCCATCTCCGCCTTTGTCTTCCAGGTTTTCTTCTAGCTCCTCTTGGGTACCATTCTGTTATTTTCTTAGTCCATCCGTCATCATGTCTTCGAGCTATGTGTCTTGCCCAAGACCATTTTAGCTCTTTAGTTTTGATAAGAATGTCCTTTACTTGAGTTTGCTGCCTAATCCATGTGTTTCTATTCTTATCTAACAGTCTGATTCCCAATATGATTTGTTCCATTCTTCGCTGTGTAGTTCTCAGCTTCTCTTCCATTCTTTTGGTGAGTGCCCAAGTTTCACTTCCATAAGTCATGGTGGGGAGTATACATTGATTCATTATTTTACGTTTCAGACAAACTGGGATATTGCTCTTCAGTATGTGACTATATTTCCTGAATGCTATCCATCCAAAATTTATTCTTCTCTTGACTTCCAGCCATTTATCATTATTACTGCTAATAACTTGTCCCAGATAAGTATATGACTCCACCTTTTCAATTACTGCTCCTTCAATCATTATTTCCCTTTCCGTGGCATACTTGTTCATCATTACTTTTGTTTTAGCCATATTCACCTTTAGTCCAAAATACTTACTAACTACTGTGCATAACTGATTAAGATTTTCCTCTAATTCTTTGGGATCGTGGCTTATAACCACAAACCACAATGTCATTTGCAAATCGTCAATGGTTTAGGTACTCTCCGTTCACATTGACTCCTTTCTGCGACCAGTCTAATCTTCTAAAAGCTTCCTCAATGGCAGCAGTAAACAGCTTCGGAGATATTGTGTCTCCTTGTCGAACTCCTTTCTCAATTTTAAATTTGCTACTGTCTTTGTCTAGTCTAATAAAGGAGGTAGCACTCTCATATATTTTCTTCAAAATCATAATATATGGGATATCTATGCCTTGTCTTTCCAGTGCCCGAAACATTGCCTTATGCTGTATGGAGTCAAATGCCTTTTCATAATCCACAAATGCCAGGCATAATGGTGTTTTATATTCATTTGCTTTCTCCATTAGCTGTGATATTACATGAAGGTGATCCATAGTTGAGAATCCTGTCCTAAAGCCAGCTTGCTCTTTCGGTTGATTCTCATCAAGTATTCTTTCTAATCTGTTAGTAATGACCCTTGTGAACAACTTGTAGATGTGGGATAACAAGCTAATTGGTCTATAATTTCCAATTTCTGATTTATCTCCTTTCTTATGCAGCAGAACTATGATTGCATTATTTCACTGCTTAGGCGTCACACCTTTTCTAATGCACTTTGTGAAGAGCCTTGCCAGTTTTTGTGTTATGTCTCTTCCTCCCAATTTTAACACCTCTACAGTAACTTCATCTTCCCCCGGGGCTTTCCGATTCTTCATTTTCTTCAATGCATGTTCTACCTCATCAGGAAGAATATCGGGTATGTCGTATGTGTTGCTACTTTGCAATCCATCTTTCCCACTGCTGGTATCATTCCCTCGCTCCTTGTATAATTCTCTATAGTAGTCTTCTGCTATTTGAATTATGCCTTCTCTGCTGTTTATAAGTACACCATCGCTATTCTTCAGTTTTAGTATCATTTGTCTTTCTGTATTACTGCTCATGGCTGCTGATTTAAATCCTTTGTTTTCCCTTAATGCTTGTTCTACTTTTCTTGTGTTAAATCTTCTTATGTCCTCTCTGAGTCTCTTTCTAATGGATTTGCATAACTCAGTATACTCAATTTTCTCCCTGTCAGTGTTTTTCTTGCTCTTCATTTGTCGTCTTTGGTTCATCATGACAAGTGTTTCTTGACTAATTTTTTCTTCTTTGGATTTCTGTTTCCCTATAGGTTTCTTGGGCTTTATCACTTTCAGAAAGTTGTAATATTCCTCGTCAATATCTTGGTCCTGAGCAGTCTGCAGAAGCTCAAACTTGTTCTTAAGTTACAGTACATACTGCTTTTTCTCCTCCTCTGTTATCTCAAAGACCTTTGTATTATTTACTCGAGTCAGTTTTTTTCTTTCCTTTCCTACATCTATATCAAGTGTACATCTTACCATTCTGTGATCACTTCCAACATTTACCTTATTCAGGATGGTAACATCATTCGCAATATATCTTCTGTTAGTGAGGATGAAGTCGATTTCATTAGTTGTTAATCCATTTGGACTCTTCCATGTCCACTTTCTGTTCACCCTTTTCTTGAAAAAAGTGTTCATTACTGACAGTCCTTGAGATTCTGCAAATTCCACAAGTCTTTCACCTCTTTTATTTCTTTCACCAATTCCAAAATTTCCTATAGTTCCTCTTTCTGCGCTGTTTTGCCTTTTTCCAACCTTAGCATTAAAGTCCCCCATAATAATAGTGTAGTGGGTTTTCTGCTCATCTAGAAGGCTCTCAATTTCAGTGTACATTTCTTCAACCTCTTCATCTTCATGGCTCGATGTTGGTGCATAAATCATTATAATCTTTAGCTTGTACCTCTTAGAAATCTTGAGTATTAGTCTTGACACCCTTGGTGATGTACTTTTGAATTCCAAAATGTTGTTTTTAAAATCTTTATGGACCAGAAACCCAACTCCACCTTCACTCCTTTCACTGTTTCCATTGGTGTACAGCAGATTTCCACTTGATAAACTTATAAGTGATTCATTTCTTCTTCTTGTTTCAGCCAAACCGATGATATTCCAATTCACATTTTCTAATTCCTTTTCCAGCTCTAATATCCTGTCTTCACCGATGAGTGATCGTATGTTATAACAGGCCAAGTTCAGTTTCCGTGCATCCATGATTAATTCCTTGAATGCTTCCCACTTAGTTTAAGAGTTGGCAGTCAATAGATTTCTCCATTACTTTAGAAAGGGTAGAAGTGCAATGGGCTGATAATTGGAAAGGAGGGATTTGTCACCCTTTTTTTAGGAATTGGCTGGATATGAGCAAATTTCTAAGCAGTGTGGGGGGGGGTCACTTTTAGAATAAGAAAGTGAAAAAAAAGGCAATACAGAACAGCAGTAAGTTCAGGAGCACAGATTTTGAGAACAAGTGAAAATATATCATCAGAACCTGGAGTTTTCTTAGCATCAAAATTGTTAAAAATCCTCTTGACACTCTTTTAATAGAAGATCTCAGGAGGCATTGAATGGAGTGTGGGAATGGGAGGAGGTGGTTTACCAAGATCATCAATATTGCGAGTTAGAAGATAAGTAGGATGCTAGCAGATCAGCTTTATCTTTGGCTGAAATGGCATTACAACCATCTGGTTTTGTCAGGGGTGGGAATAGAGATGGGCAAAAGTTGCAGCCAATAGTTTTGGCAAAGAGACCAGAATGCTGGACTACCATTTGGACAAGAAAAAAGTTTTCTATGCTCAGTCTATTCGAAATCTAGTTTGGACTGATTAATAACTGCTTTACAGTTGTTGTGAGCTTTGGTGTAGGCAGAAAATGAAATTTGGATACAAGTTAATTGCAGTATGCAACATTTTTATCTTGAACAGCCTTAGCACATTCACTGGAAAACCAAGGTTTAGGTAAAAGACATGATTTTAAGGTGGAGTGTGGAATAAAGGATTCCATCTCTACAAGGATAATTTTGCTGACATGATCTGAGCAAATGTTGACATTGGAAGATTTGAAATAGTAATAGAACCAAGGAAAAGAAGTAAAGAAATCCTCCAGATCATCCCATTTTGCATTCTATTAATGCCAAATGCAGAATTAGAATTTTATGTTTAAAATTATTAACATTAATCTAAATACATCAACTGGTGTACTGTAGGAGAGCAAGGAATTTGTTAAAAATCTGGAAAAATCATACTCTCAAATCATTATATTTACCATATCTCCTTAGAGGGCAAAATCTTCATATTAGTAAGAAAGCCTGAAGCTATTCGACACTGACATCCTCAATACATTGCTGTTTAGGGTTTTACCCCCCCCCCCACAACATACCTCAATAATTAATGCTTACATGTATAGTCCTCAGATTACGATTTGAACAGTCCTAGCTACATAATATTTCAATTTTGCATGTATTTTTTTACAAATAATACAAACTAAAGAAAGGAGAGGCTAAGAAATAAATATTATATAAATATATTGCATTTATATTAATGTTTATATCATTTTAATACATTCCTTTATCACATGGGATATTATATAAATAAGGAAGAAACAAAATTAAAATGACCTGTTAATTCAGAAAGAACTCCTTTGACATCTATGCCCCGCAAGTATGTCCAGCCATGAGCTCGATAAGCAGTTATGACGGCATCAGTTTTACGAATAGCAGCTTCCATTCCGACAGCACATGCTTCCTGCAACAAACATATATATAAAAGCAGAGTCAAAACATACTTTATATGATGAAATATTATTGACACTCCTATCACTCCTAAAGTGCCTGCCTGGAAACCCGAAGGTCGCAGGTTCAATCCTGCCTTGGGCTTGGATCAGAGTAGATAATGCAAAAAAACTTTGGGAGGTGCATTATGGCCATAGAAGCCAATGCGCCAACAACTAACTAAAAAAAAAAAAAAAAAAAATCACTCCATTTTGGGAGGCTCCCATGCAACAGGTTGTGACAATTTGTTCATGTTTCCTAAGAGAATCTTTAAAGCTACTTATTTCTGATATATTGTATTATAGAGTGAAACTCACTGAAGATGTTTTTAGGAAGCTGCTAATTAATGAACTTGTTAAATGTGAAAACATCTTAACAGACAGGAAATACTTTTTTCTTCAAACTAAATTTTGCTACTTGAAAGAGTAGTCTCATTACAGTAATAAATTGTTTCCATTTTACTGCAGGATGCATTAGCAAGAGTACCCAATCATAATTTGTTGATTAAGGGCAAAAGACAATCATAGCACAATACAAAAAACAAAAAGTAAAGTTACCAATGACTGAATAAGCACAAAATGCTTAAATTGGGTGAATATCGTTTAGTGGAAATTGACTTGTACACCTGATACTTTCAAGAGCGAGTGCTTAACACTACAGTATCTGGTTACACATGAAGTCAATGTTTTTTTTTTTTTTCACAGATTTCAAAAAATGAAGACTTCATGAGGGTGGATTAACAAACTTAAAATATATTATAGAATTATGTCTTTATCTGTTAGTAATAAGACTTTCTAGTGACACTGTTGCCACAAAACCTTGTCAGGGTTCAGAAACCAAATTCAGTTATTTTTCATTCAAAGATAACTGAACTTGGTTTGGGCCCTGAACAAGTTTACAGTGCTAATGACAATGGCTTATTTTGGAGAGTTAACAAAGAAAACAGATGTTTATTGATGGTATGAAAATCACAGAAAAACCATGTGCTTTCAAGGTCTGCTCACTTCCTTTTCTCTACAAAGGCCACAAAAGAAAGATTGGGTAAACAGAGAAATGTCTGTCAATTGGTTTCACCCTGAATTTGTTCCATCTGTGAGAAGACATCTAAAAGAAGTGAAAATGTCAGAAACAGCTCTGCTAATTCTTGATAACACAGGCCATCCAGCTAGATGAAACACAAAGCAATGGCAACAGCGTAACAAGTTTCTTACTCTTAACACACCTCTACTGAAGCCAATGAACCAAAATATGATTTGGGCAATAAAATTAAGGTGAGAATCATCTTGTATATGCAGTAGCACAAGCTGAAGACATTACAACTACATTAAAAAAAAAGATAACTTTAAAAGATGTGGCGTGTTCTCATGCCAAAGCCTGGAATTCTCTATTATCTAATACAGAAATTATAAAATATGATTGGGTATTTTAAGGTATATTGAGGTAAACTCCTCTTATTAATTTACTAATAAAATAGTTGCAAATGGTTTGTTGAGTGACAGATGGAAACATATACAGGAATTAAGTTTGCAACTATTTTATTTAAAATACCCAATTTCTTTTATAATTTTAGTTCCTGTAATTTGGTTTATGTGAGAAACATAAAAAATATCAGCTTCTAATTAAGTGGTTATTACTAATATGGATTTCAAAAAGTAATATTATTTCTCTCTTTTTTCTACTTTCTTTAGACTTAAACAAGGAGGTTCAAAAATATTAACTAATGGGGTACATTCATTTGGCTTTTTAGATCTTATTTTGCACTAAATGTACTACACTTAGAGAGCAATAAACTATAATTTTGTCTTTTTATCATGTATAGTTGGAGTTTTATTCATTAAAGTTAACATCTGTTGTTGGTTTTAGGTACATCAGTAACTTAGATCATAGTGCACCACTGCATCCTGTGTCTGTACACATGTGTGGAAACAGGTTGATTTGCATGCTGTGTAGCTGAAAAACCCAGAATAACCTGTGGAGAAATCCTACTCCCTGTGTCTGAGATCAGCTAAATACAGCTAAATATTGAACCAGTCTCTAAAATTTCATCCAGTTGTCAACAGAACTCAAACACAGCCCTCTCAAATAATTGACATGACAAAACTATATTGTCATGAAGAGAAGTTAATTGTCTACTTACACAATGCCTTTCACATAAGATCTAAACCAAATATAAGCAAAAGTGGGGAGTAAACAGAAACCAACAATTGGCAAAGAAATACCTTTATACATTTAGTTATTTAAAACTGGTTATTTATGCCATATTCATCCATAAAATGCCAAATTTTATAAGGTATAATTGCCAGAAATTTAAACATGCACAAGTAACATTCCAAGGAACCACAACATGAAGTAGACTTTTTCTCAGCTTGGTCTGTGCTTGTTAAGAGGAGAGATTTTTTCTACAGGGATGGGATACACTTAAATAGAAAGGGTGCAAGAATATTTGCTGATGCTATCGAAGCAGTGTTAGGTGGGTTCGAAAACTGATAGTGTGGGGTGATTCGCCGACAAATAGATTAACAGCAGCCAAAGGCAGAGGTGAAAGTGATTCTTGCACTGCTTCTATTGTATAAAAACATGGGAATCCTGTTATCTCAAAACTTTAATAGACATGTTAGACAGATAACTTATGTGACCGATACCCACCAATATTCGTAAAATCGGACAGATGCTATACTATTGTGATTTTCTCTTGTAGAGAATCTGAGTCCTTGTTTTGAATTTAAATCAATGTTTTGAAATTTAACCACATCAAAAATAAAAATAGAATACTAAATATAATAAATGGGATCTTAAGATTACATTTCAAGTCAGGAAATCTCTTACCTGAGATATTTTCCAGGAATAACTGCATCCACATAAAATGTAATCAGAATAGATGGAAATTGTGTTAAAGACCTGCTTAAAGGAAGGGAAAAAATCTTGCAACAAGACAAAGGAATGAAAATAAGCTCTTACCCTAAATCCATGCATGGCGAATAATTGAGAGTACAATAAACATATATAGACCAATAATAATTTCAGAGGAGTGGGATCTAAAACAAATATCCTACAAGTTCAAATTTAATAACAAAATATAACTGCCCTCCCCCCAATCCAGGATCTCTACTAATGTGGACGGGTAGTCACGCACCTGGATTTCCGAGTGGAAACTTTCATATTCTTTCCTCTAAATAACCTTTAAGTTGTTCTTAATCCTTAGATTTTCAAATTCCCAAACTATTTGAGGAGTGCCCTTATCAAGAGAGGCTTGAGTTCTGCAAATTGCAGTGCCTGGAGAGTGGGCACCTGCGTGGTGGTCTAGTTGAGGTGTGTAAGGCCTTGAATGGATTAAGCAAGCTGCGCTGATGGGATTCTTCCTCTTGTTCAGACTAAGGACCTGAGGGGACACAGTTTCAAATTGAGGAAAGATAGTTGTAGAATAGATGTGCGGAAATTTGCCTTTAGCCGGCGGTTAGTTGATTGGTGGAACAGGCTTCCGTCTTTTGTTGTGGAAGCTAATAGCCTAAATAAATTTAAGGCTGAGCTGGACAAGCATTTAGAATGAATGGAGGGGTGAAATGATTTTTTTTTTTTTTTCCTGATGCTGCATAAGCTCGCTTTCTTGCATTGTATGCCTCTACAAATGCTATTAGTGAAATATGAAGGGGCAGGAATTTTCCTTCTATCCTGCTTCTCTCCTCCTTTTGCCCCCTTCACACTCTTTTGAAATGTGACAATTGAACATGCCAGGGCTATATATATACAGCCTTTTACAGGTGCTCGCTTCCCCTTTGAAGATGGTGTAGACAAAAAGCCCCCATCAAGCTTCGGGTAATCTTCTCCCATTATACTCTCAATTATTTGCTGCGCATGGTTTTAGCGTAAAAGCTTATTTTTATTCTTTTGTCTTGTCACAAGATTTTTCCCTTCCTTTAAGTGGGTCTTTGACACAATTTCCATCTATTCTGATTACATCTTACGTGGAGGCAATTATTCCTAGAAAATATCTCAGGTAAGAGATTTCCTGACTTGAAATATAATCTTAAGATCCCATTTATTATATTTAGTATTCTATTTTTATTTTTGTTTCAAAACATATTTTTAAAATATAAAAATATTTTTATTTTTATTTAAAATTCAAAACATTGATTTAAATTCAAAATGAGGACTCAGATTCTCTACAAGATAAAATGACAATAGTATAGTGTCTATGCAATTTTACGAATATTAGCAGGTCTCAATCACATAAGTTGCCTGTCCAACATGCTTCTATTGGAATGAACAGAAGCCTGGAAAGAGAGGTACTGGGGATTTCAAAGACTGCTGGGAGTCATCATGGAACAAGTAAATACATGGGTTGTGTTAGGGTAACTAAGGGTAAGAACAAGTGCATGTACACTTTCGGTGCCTCTGTAGCCAGGTGGGCAGGAGCAGCAGTGCGTAGCACACGCTTCTTGATTAGACTGGGGTTCGAGCCTGTGACCACCAAATACGGAGGATGCGGAAAGGTCAGAGAATGATCACCGCATATCCCAGGAACAATATGGCTTTGTTGCTAATGCTCCTAAAAACCTAACAATAACATAACATGTACACTTGCATATACACCAATGCTAGGAGTATAGTATATAAATTTGATGTGCTGGTGAAGACATCAAAAGCTGATGTTATTGGCATATCAGAGACATGGTGTCACACAGAGATAAGGAATGAGTGAGTACAATATGTACAGAAAGGATACATAGGATAGAAGAGGAGAAGGGGTGAGGCTATTAGTTAAGAAACATATAAAATCTAAGGAAATGAATCCAGTGCAGTGTTGAGTCAGTTTGGTGTGACATAACCACTGGGAAAACCAAGTTATAAGGCCTCTACAACCCTTCTAAAAGGCCTCATTTTAGAAGGGTTGTAGATAAGCTGGAAATGGTGCAGAGAAAAGCAATGAGTTTAGTGAAGGAAACGAAAGGATAGTGTCACTTAGGCTTCAGTTCTGCAAATTGCATCATCTGGCTATTAGGCACCTACATATACAGTGTTTTATAGGCCTAATGACTCTGATGAGTACAATGAAATGTACAGAGAAATAGAGTGGGCCAGTAAATCAAATTGTCTTGGTCACTCACACACTAGTAAAACTTATTTGGATTTATTGGCTGATTGTTTTCTACAGCAGCATATTCAAGAGGCGACCAGAGGGAGTAATACTCTTGATCTGATTATCAGTAGCGATTCTACGTGCATTGAGAATTTACAGATAAAGGAATCACTAGGTGGTAGTGATCACAGTATACTGATGTGGGATTTACTTAAAGATGTAACTACCTTCACAGGTAAAGGGGAGGGTTTTTGCTTTCGTATGGGTGACTTACAGTGATCTCAGACAGGTTTTAAATTTTATACAGTGGGATAAACTGATGATGTTACCAACAGCAAATTCTAAATGGGAAGCATTCAAGGAATTAATCTTGGAAGCTACTAGGCTTTTCATAGCAACTAAGAAATACTGTTCAAGGTTTAGACCTCAATGGATGTCAGATGAACTAAAGAGACTTGTGGCAGAGAATAAAAATGCATGGGACCCAAATTATCAGGAGACACAGATGCCTATGGTAGATATAAGGTAGTCTGTTATCAAGTCACAAAGGACATTAGCAAGCAAAGGCAGATTATGAGAAATCATTGGCAAAGGATGCAAAGAAAAACACTTTACTTATGTAAACTCTAGATAAGTAACTTCTTTACTTATGTAAACTCTAGAAGGAAGGGAGTGAATCAGATTGGACCACTTAACATTGACGGTTAAATTGTTAATGAAACTGCTGAGGTTTTGATTTGATTTGATTTGATTTTTAATGGCACATTGGCAGCTAAGGCCATAATGCGCCAAGACAACAAACTGCTGAGGTAGATAAACTGAATGAGTATTTTACATCTACATTCTCATGAGGATGTCTGTAGGGAAGTGGAAGCAAAGCTTATCAAACTGGCAGGTAGCTAAATGATTTTGTAATAACTGAGAGCAAAGCGTAGGAAAATTTGTTGAAAATGAACATAAGAAAGGCACTTAGTGTGGACGAGGTATATCCACTTATATAAAGGAAGCAGCAAAGGAAGTAAGCACCCTTAGCCATAATTGTGAGAGATTCCTTGGACACAGGGGAGATCCCCATGGACTGGAGATGTGCAAATGTGTCCCCAATTCATATATGGGGACACGAGTAATTACAGACCTGTTAGTTTAACTTCTGTTCCAGGGAAATTAATGAAGTCACTAGTTAAAGAAGAAATGCAGAAACATCTAGACAAGACTGCAGTTATAGTTCAGACACAGCATGCAATTGTTAAGGGGAAGTCTTGTCTGACAAATTTTATTGGATTGGTCACAAAGGAACTGGATGCAAAAAATAATTTTGATATATTCTTGGATTTTAGGAAAGCTTTAGATACTGTTGCACATGGAAGACCTGTACAAATTTGAGCAGTATGGCATTAAGGGCAATTTACTACAATGGATTAAAGGATGGTTGAGTGGGAGAAGACAGAGAGTGGTAATCAATGGACACTGCTCATCGTGAACTAATGTTATTAGTAGAGTCCCCCCCAAGGTTTGGTGTTGGGCCAATTTTTGTTTTTGGTATTTATCAATGATAATGATGAAGGTATATTGGGGTTAATGTCTAAGTTTGCAGATGATATGAAGGTTGGCAGGGTTGTTAATGATAGTAATCATAGTACACTACTTCAACAGAATCTGGAAAAGTTGAGCAGATGGGCTGAGAGGTGGAAACTGAAGTTTAACATTAACCAATGTGATGTACTACATATGGGTAGCAGTAATCCCAGAGTAACATACCAACTGGGTGGTACTACACTCAGGGTAGTGGAGAATGAAAAGGACCCATGCATAACTGTGCAGTAAGATAACAGGTTTTCTGAGTAGTGTAGATAAGCTGCAAAAGTAGTTCATGGTGTCTTGTCAATGATATACATGAATTTTGCTAGCAGGGATAAGGAGGTGATTGTCCCCTTGTGTAAGGCAATGGTTAGGCCATACCTTGAGTCCTGCATACAGGTCTGGAGGCCTCATTTTAGGAAAGATATAGAGCTGCTGGAACAAGTACAGAGGTGGGCAATGAGATTGATGATTGGAACAGAGGGTTGCTGTTACAAAGAAAGACTTAAGTTCTGCAAATTGCAACATCTGGAGACTAGGCACCTGCAATCTGATTTAACTGAGGTGTATAAGGTCTTGAATGGTTTGAGCAAGCTCAATGCTGATGGGATTCTTCCTCTTGCTCAGATTACCTGAAGGGACAAATTCAAATTGAGAAAAGCAATTGTAGAATAGATGTGCAGAAATTTGCCTTTAGCCAGTGAACAGTTGATAGTTGGAATAAACTGCCATCTGTTGTAGTAGAAGTCAACAACTCAAAGAAGTTCAAGGCAGAACTAGACAAAAGTTTGTAGTGAATGGATGGGTGAAATGGGAAGGATTTTTTTTTTTTTTTAGGTTGATGCTATATAAGCTTGCTTTCTTGCATCATATACCTCTACTAATGCTAACATAACCAAATATGAATTAACAGCACATTAACGGGTGATTGTGCAGTGATTTTCTTCTCTTACACAAAATTCAATGACAATCAACTGGTCAAATCAAAAAATTTTGAACTGTCAAAAAAATAACTGTCCAAAGATAAAAAATAATAAAGAGAAACCCATGAAAAAGCAAACAATTATGATAACATATGTGCTTTTTAACATTTCAGACATGTTCAGTTATTGAATTAAGTGGTTAAAAACGTCTACACTGTATTCAAAAAATGTTTTATAAAACTTCACGATATGACACATACTCATGAGATGAGATTGGTGTTGCAGTTCTTTTTTAAGAGGAGGTGCACAGGGGAAATGGCTCAACCAAATAACATCCGACCTGTAGCCAGAATCCTGTAGTCAGAAACAGCTCATTGATGTGAAAGGCCAACAGAGAATGACAACAAGTGTTCAGGGTAACAGAAAGATAGCCTGCCAAATACCAACCCAGTATAACAGTGATAACCAAACAGTCATTTCAAAACTCATTGTAGATTGTCAATGATCGTGTCATGCAGTCAATGAATGAAACAAGTTCCACTCCTTTCAGGAAGAAACAAGAACATGGTTACAGAAAGCTCAGGTACACCAACATTGGAAAAATGTTGAGTAGCCTGATGAATCCAGGTTCCTGCTGTTTTCATTCTGATGGGAGGAATGGAATATGGTAAGAACACCACAGTCTATGGATCTATCCTGAGATATGTAAGCAATACAGGGCAATTGTGGTGTAATAGTGTGGGGTGTTTTTATGGTGCATATTTGGCCCCATGATATCACTAGAGAAACATTTGGATGCCACAGATTATCTGGAAATTGTTTCTGACCAGGTGAAATCCCTTCATGGCTGCTTGTTTGTTTGTTATTTGGTGTTTAGGAGCATTAGCAACTAAGGCCATAGTCCTCCAGGAAATGTGGTGGTCATTCCCTGACCTTTCCACATCCTCCGTATTTGGTGATTTCAGGCTCGAACCCCGGTCTAATCAAGAAGCGTGTGCTATGCACTGCTGCTCCTTCCCACCTGGCTACAGAGGCACCCTTCATGGCTGCAGTGTAGCCATCTGTAAATGGGTTCTTCTAATAGGATACACCATATCACAAGGCTAGAACCGTACAGAATGTGGTTTATGTGGTATATCATTTATCGCATTGAGGATTGTGGGGTTTATTTTATTGGTGAGTCAGAACATACCTTATGTGATTGTACCTCTGAGCACAAGGGGGCTATCTGCCAGACTGATTTCACTGACTCAGCCATCTTGGAGCATTATTAGTGCAAGCAGCATTTTAAATACAATCCGCAACCCAATGAATGTTGAAATATCAAGCTGTGCCCATAATTCTTGCCATCTCTCATAGTTGGAGACCTTCCATATAGCTATGGCAGGTCCTACCATTAATTCCATTGCTGGAACCCACATACGTCCTATTATGAAGACCTATTACATCAAAATCACTTGATGTAAAATAATTACATCATTACAAGGGATGGCGAGTTAACAACAGGGCTAGCATACACCGCACCATTCCTGTGCAGTCTGACAGTCAAGTATTTCATTGTTCCCCTTCCCTTTCCTCTTTTCCTTCTGTTTCCTTTCTTTTTGTGGCACATAATCCACACCTGTTGATAAAACATGAGCAAGGCTATATAGAGCATAACCTCTGCATAATATAAGGACTTGTTATTATGTATCTTGTTAAGTTGATAAAGAGGCTTATCACCTTGAAATCTTCTTCGTGCTTGTTTTATGACTTTTATTTTCTTTATATTAATGGTTTTATCTTTTATTTATTTTTATATTTTATGTATGGTATCCGTGTACTTAATTTATTTTTAATAAAATTTACTCATTTCAACTGTCTCATCATTAGAAGCAATATTTATTTCATTATAGTAATCCCAATTTAATGTACCAATTGTGTGGTACTACACACAGGATAGTGGAAAGTGAAAAAGACCTGACCTGTGGTGAGGTAATTGTGCAGTCAGATATGAAGTTCTCTGAGCAGTGCAGACAGGCTGCTAGAACAGCTCATAGAATTTTGTCAATATACAGGAATTTTGCCATCAGAGATATTGAAGTGATTATTTTTTTATCCCACTGTACAAGAAAATGGCGGAGATGGGGCTGGTAGACACAAAACACTATACAAAGCAATGGTTAGACTGCATCTTGAGTACTGCATACAGATCTGGAGGCCTCATTTTAGAAGGATTGTAAATAAGCTGGAAATGGTGCAGAGAAAAGCAATGAGTTTAGTGAAGGAAACAAAAGGATAGTGTCACCAAGGCTTCAGTTCTGCAAATTGCAGCATCTGGCTATTAGGCACCTACAAGGAGATCTGACTGAGATGTTTAAGACTATGAATGGGTTAAGTAAGCTCAATGCAAATGAAATTCTTCCTCTTGCTCAGACTACATACACAAGTTGGAGGAGCATAATTCAAATTAAGGAAGTATAGATGCAAGACAGATGTGTGGAAATTTGCCTTCACCCACTGGGTAGTTGATTGTCAGAACAAACCTCCATCTGGTGTTGTGAAAGTGGATATTTTGAATAAATTTAAAACTTTAAATACATAAGAACCAGACCGAGTATTGGAGGGGATAGACAGGGTTTTTTTTTTTTTTTTTTGCATCATTTACCAGTTAAGAGTCTTTCTGCAGCTGTAAAATGCTACAGTCACGTGCACCATTTTGTAAAATGCATACATTTTACAGATAATATTACCAATAACCTTTTCCTTTTTGTTCCCATGCTATATATTTTAGGGTAGAGAAGTGTTTTCTTCTAGCGCCTGTTTTTCACCTCTATGCAAATTGGTCAGCCGCCCAAATAGGGATAAGGTGCACTCCATAATCAGTCTTTCCACGAAATGGAGATTCTAAGAATTCGGCAGCTCGAAACTTCGCACCAAACAATCAGAAGTACCATCGTCATGTGATGCTAATCTTCCATCACATACAGTGATATGGCCACTGATAACGACCACATATGAAAGGCAGGTCAACAAATCCGATCGCACACCCTCATAAAGCACTATCTCCCCCCCCCCGATAAGGGCAAAAGGCGAGCTCCCTCGTGAAAACCGAGATATCAGACTGTCGAAGGGTCGAAAGATAAGAAGGAAATATATACGGGTGGAAAAGAGGAAAGAGAGAGGTGAGAACAAAGCAAGGAAGCCCAGAAAGAAAGACTGGTATAAGAGAAGACGTCGGAAGAGCCAGTGATCCGAGAGCGGAAGAAAGAATTCCAAGGTGAGGGACCGAGAACGAAGGAATAGCCGATAATAGTCTGATTAAAGAGTGTGGTATTATTTCCCCCAGATTGGTAAGTTAGAATATCTTTAGCCTGTCTAATCTACTAGTATCTCTCCTCACTTAGGCTATTGTATACTCATAATGTTAAGTACCTATACTGGTAAACAATACTAAATAGAATAATGTATCTTTTCACTAATTACCTACCATCCGAGATGGAGTCTCCCAGAAGAAATACCACATGAAGAATACAACTATAAATGGCTTATGTATGCATCTCTTTCTTGTCTTAGTGTTAACTATCGCTCAAGTTGAGAATATATGTATGTGTGTTATATTCGCCTCACAGTAAATTAATCCCAGTTTGTATGCTCATGTATAACCCATCAGTTCACTTAAGGCTATTAACTATTAACATTAAAACATCTATGAATTTTTGTGTATGGTCTTATCCAGTATGTTTTTATAATAGCATTAGCATTAGCAGAGGCATTTGATGCAAGAAAGCAAGCTTATGCAGCATCAGCCAAAAAAAAAAAAAAAAAAAAAAAACCCACTTCCACTTCACCCCTCTGTTCGTTCAAAATACCTGTCCAGCTGAGCCTTAAACTTATTTAGGCTATCAACCTCCACCACAAGGGATGGAATAAACTATGTTGTGTTTAAGCCTTCTTGCCTCAGACCCATTCTCTTACTACACGATGCTCAGAATATAAATAAGAATGACTAGAATAAAAGAACTTGCATTGCAGCACTCAGGATCTGACTATAATTGAAAGGGTTTTGTAGTGAATAACACAATGCGGGTCAATGCCACGAGTTCTATTCCCTTCTGGCGAATGGTTCATGAGGGCCGAGACCATTGTCCTATTATAAAAGCCACTAGGCAGTCACGTAAGTATACTGGTGTTACGCTCGGGAACAAGTATACAAGGAAGGAAACCAATCCCACAACACAGCCGTACCATCCAAGGAAGCCGAACCCGAATAGAATATAAAACAAACGCCAGTATAACAATTTCTTGCATATTACAACAGTGTACCCTTTATACAGCCCTGCAGTGTTGTGGAATGCCCACTCTGGATTTCTAATTAACTGAAGTTTATGGCAGTGTTTATAAAACTTAGGAACTGTAGTTTCCTGATGGGCAGTTGCTCATTAGGAAACTACTCCTCAGTATGTGACTATATTTCCTGAATGCTATCCATCCGAAATTTATTCTTCTCTTGACTTCCAGCCATTTTTCATTATTATTATTATTAGCAATATGGTGCAAGGAAGCCTGAGGCTTATGCTGCACCAGCCAAAAAAAATTTGAGTACCCTGAGAGAGAGAGAGCGAGAGAGAGAGAGAGAAGTAGGAGGGAATCACCAAAAAAGAGACGAATGATGATATTCAGCTCAGGACCCTGGTTGCGGCAAGCCCATACTCACCAGATGTGAGCCCCTGGTGTTTATTACAGCTAATGACTTGTCCAAAATAAGTATATGAATCCATTCAATTTCTGCTCCTTCAATGATTATATCCCTTTCTGTGGCATACTTGTTCCTTGTTACTTTTGTTTTAGCCATATTCATCTTTAGCCTGAAATCCTTACTAACTTTTCAAATGTTAAATTTTAACATAAAGTACATGCCATAGCTAAGTAAAATTAATAAGGAAATTTATCAAGACACACACTAAACACTCTTTGTGAATTATGGGTGTTTGCTTTTATAAGTTACAACTCTTGCTCCTCAAATTATATTATTGCAAAACAATTTGGAATAATCTACAACATTCTATCACATTCAGGAATCATCTACACCAGGGGTGGCCAACTTAATTTGTGATGCGATCTACTTTTTTCCTTCAAAATGTGCCACGATCTACCATCTCAAAAATTTCATTGCACAAGGTTAAAAAAGTTAATCAACACATATTGAAAAATGTTGTTTATAAATTTTAAAATTCATTACAATACAGAATTCTTATTTTAAATTCATACGTATTTAAAATTTTAATTTATGCTAAGTTTGTGTCTTCGTGTCATCTGCCAAGCTTTCAAAATCAGGGATATACTGTGATAAGGCCAACCATAAAGAATCTCCTGTATGCAAGTCCGTAAGAGCACAGCGATTCTTCGTCTTTTTTTGTTTCAAATATGAAAAGGTCGATTCACATAGATATGTGGACCCAAAATAGGCATTTATTTCTCGGCAAACATATTTCCAAAAGGTCTTCTTCTGATGATCTGGCTTTTAAGAAGATATCTACTTTTTAAGCCTTCTTGCCTCAGACCCATTCTATTACTACACGATGCTCAGAATATAAATAAGAATGACTAGAATAAAAGAACTTGCATTGCAGCACTCAGGATCTGACTATAATTGAAAGGGTTTTGTAGTGAATAACACAATGCGGGTCAGTGCCACGATCTACCATCTCAAAAATTTCATTGCACAAGGTTAAAAAAGTTAATCAACACTTATTGAAAAATGTTGTTTATAAATCGGATATGTTTATAATCGGATATTGTTGGGATATCAGAGACGTGGTGTCACACAGATATAAGGAATGCCGAACTGGAATTTGGGGAGTACAATGTGTACAGAAAGGATAGACAGGATAGGAAGGGAGGAGGTGTTATGTTGTTAATAAAGAAAAATATAAAATCAAAAGAAGTGCATCCAGTTGATATAGATGAACAGTGCACTGTTGAGTCAGTTTGGTGTGACATAAGCACTGCGAAAGCAAAAATTAGAGTAGGAGTATGTTATAGGCCTAATGACTCGAATGAGTACAATGAACAATTGTACAGAGAAATAGAGTGGGCTAGTAAATCGGAATGTCTTATAATGGGGGATTTTAACTTCCCAGATATTGACTGGAACTTGTGGGTTGGGCACTCTCACACTAGTCAGACTTTTGTGGATTTATTGGATGATTGTTTTCTGCAGCAGCATGTTCGAGAGGCAACCAGAGAAAGTAATACTCTTGATCTGGTTATCAGCAGTGATCATTCATGTATTAGGAATTTGAAGATAAAAGAACCACTAGGTGGCAGTGATCACAGTGTACTGACGTGGGATTTACTTACAGATTTAATTACCATCAGGGGTAAAGGAAAGGGTTTTTGCTTCCGTAAATTAAATTTGCTTCCGTTTTTAAATTCTGTACAGTGGGATCAACTGACGATGTTACCAACAGCAAATTCGAAGTGGGAAGCATTCAAGGAATTAATCGTGGAAGCTACTAAAAGTTTCATACCTATTAAGAAATATTGTTCAAGGTTTAGGCCTAAATGGTTGTCAAATGAACTAATGAGACTCGTAACAGAGAAGAAAAATGCATGGGATGCATATAAATTATCAAGCGACTCAGAAACCTATGGCAGATATAAGTTAATCTGTAATCAGGTCACAAAGGAGGTTCGGCAGGCGAAGGCAGATTACGAGAAATCCTTGGCAAAAGATGCTAAGAAAAACAGCAGGGATTTCTTTACTTATATAAACTCTAAAAGGAAGGGGATGAATCTGATTGGGCCACTTGACATCGATGGTTCGACTGTTGATGATCCTGCTCAGATAGCAAACAAACTGAATGAGTATTTTGCATCTACATTCACACGTGAGGAATTATTAAGGTTTGAAAATGGCAGAAGGTTATCAAATTGTAGCAGGGTGCTTAATGATCTTGTAATAACTGAGAGCAAAGTGGAAGAGAAATTGTTGAAGTTAAACGTAAGAAAAGCACCTGGGGTGGATGGGATCTATCCAGTTATATTAAAGGAGGCGGCAAGGCAACTAAGCAAACCCTTAGCCATAATTATGAGAGCATCCTTCAACTCAGGGGAGGTTCCCACGGACTGGAGATGTGCAAATGTATCCCCAATTCACAAGGGGATCGAAGGGTGAAGAGTAATTACAGACCAGTTAGTTTAACTTCTGTTCCGGGTAAAATAATGGAGTCGCTGGTTAGAGATGCATTGCAGGATCATCTAGACAAGACTGCAGCAATAATTCAGACACAGCATGGGTTTGTTAAGGGAAGGTCTTGTCTGACAAATTTGATAGGATATTATGATGTGGTTACAAAGGAACTGGGTGCAAAAAACAATTTTGATATCATATATTTGGATTTCAGGAAAGCTTTTGACACTGTTGCGCATGGAAGACTATTGTACAAATTGGAGCAGAATGGTATTAAGGGTAAGTTGCTACAATGGATAAAAGGATGGTTAAGTGCAAGAAGACAGAGGGTGGTAATCAATGGGTGCTGCTCTTCTTGGACTAATGTTATTAATGGAGTCCCACAGGGTTCGGTGTTAGGTCCACTGTTGTTTTGTATATTTATCAATGATATTGATGAAGGTATATCAGGCTTAATGTCGAAGTTTGCAGATGATACAAAGGTTGGCAGGGTTGTTAATGATAGTAATGGCAGTCTGCTACTGCAACAGGATCTAGATAATTTGGGCAGATGGGCTAAGAAGTGGCAACTGAAGTTTAACCTTGACAAATGCAAAGTACTGCATATGGGTAGAAATAACCCTAGAGAAACGCACCTTAAGTGTTAGAAACGTTTCTAACACTTAAGGTGGTAGAAAATGAAAAAGACCTGGGAGTAATTGTGCAGTCAGATATGAAGTTCTCTGAGCAATGCAGACAGGCTGCCAGGGCAGGTCATGGGGTTTTGTCAATGATATATAGGAATTTTGCTAGCAGGGAAAAGGAGGTGATTATCCCTCTGTATAAGGCAATGGTCAGGCCACGCCTTGAGTACTGCGTACAGGTCTGGAGACCTCATTTTAGGAAGGATGTAGATTTACTTGAGCGGGTACAGAGAAGGGCAACAAGATTGGTGAGGGGAATGAAGGGTTCCTCTTACCAAGAGAGGCTTAAGCTCTGCAAATTGCAGTGGCTGGAGACTAGGCACCTGCGCGGTGATCTGATTGAGGTATGTAAGGCCTTGAATGGATTGAGCACGCTAAATTCTGATGGGATCCTTCCACTTGTTCAGATTACGAACCTAAGGGGGCATAAATTCAAATTAAGAAAAGACAGATGTAGAATAGATGTGCGGAAATTTGCCTTTAGCCAGCGGGTGGTTAATTGCTGGAACAAACTTCCATCTGTCGTTGTGGAAGTTGATAGCTTGAATAAATTTAAGGAGGAACTGGACAGGCATTTGGAGGGAATGGTGTGATTTTTTTTTTTTTTTTGGCTGATGCGCATAAGCTCATACATTTGCTTTCTTGCATCACATGCCACTACTACTACTACTACCTTTTCACAATGTAATAATTTCATTTTCAAGTAATATTTTCTCAATGTGAAAAATCGCAGCGATTTTTTTTGCAATTTGCTTCATATCTAAGTCGACATTAAATGGATAAGAAATATATTGAACAATGTCTTCAATTGTTTTAAAATCACTGATTCTGGTTTCAAAATTGGCCACAACATTCTCAATTTCAGAAACATATTTCTCACTATTAAATTCAAAAACAGGATATTTTTGCAAATGATCTTGCATATTTGCAAAATGGTCGAAATTTTTTCCTTTGAGATCCTTAGCCATTGCCAAAAATTGATATTTATATGCAGAAATATTACTAATCATGTCACCCGCATTTTTATTTTTTCCTTGTAATTTCAAATTCAGATCACTTAATTTACTGATAAAATCTGCCAAAAAAGCCAGATCACAGAACCACTCCGTATCTTGTAGCTGCTGATATCCCCTTTGATCAACAAATTTTTTAATTTCATTCGGCAAATTTCGAAATCTCTGTAGAAACTTACTCCAACTCAGCCATCTCACATCTGTGTGTGATATCAGATCTGGTTCTTTTTCATCGAGTTGCATTTTGAAAAGTCTCCTTTGAAGAGATTGTCCTCTGATGGAATTCACGATTTTGAAAGTGATGTCCATAACACTTTTAGTATTTAATCTATAATACCACTTGTTGGTGGATGATACAGTGGTAACTCAAAAAATCTGGGAATTAATCATCGTTTTGGCACAATACGACGCGGCGCCTCCGTAGCCAGGTGGGAAGGAGCAGCAGTGCGTAGCACACGCTTCTTGATTAGACAGGGGTTCGAGCCCGTCACCACCAAATACGGAGGATGCGGAAAGGTCAGGGAATGACCACTGCATATCCCGGAGCAATATGGCCTTAGTTGCTAATGCTCCTAAAAACCAAATAACAAACAAACAAACAATACGACAAATTGCTTTAGCTCCATCTGTTGTTACTGATACGAGCTTATATAGTGGTAATTTAATTTAAATTTTTCAATAAAATGTTCGAATGAGTTAAAATATCAAGACCTCTAGTTCTTTCTTTTAACGAACCATACCCAGCCGTTCTTCTCTAGTGGCAGAATCATCGATTCAAGCCGTTCAACAAAAGTGTTGCATTTGTAAGCATAATCATTCTAATTACACATTGGATGACAATTAATATGTAGATGGCGGCATCACTTATTAGATGACGATGTACTGTGCAGGTAACACACGTTAGATGACGATTAACATGTAGATGGAGGCATCACTTATTAGATGACGATTAACATGTAGATGGAGGCGTCACTTATTAGATGACGATTAACATGTAGATGTAGGCGTCATTTATTAGATGACGATTAACATGGACGTGGAGGTGTCACTCCATAAATGACAATGTACTGTGTAGATGACGATTAACACATTAGATAGCGATTAAAGTGCTTAAGTGGAGGCATCATACATTAGATGACGATGTACTGTGCAGATGACTAGATGACGATTAACATGCAGATGGAGGCATCACTGGTTAGGTGCCACATTCTAGCTTAGAGCAGTTTTGAATGATTGGTTTATATGGAACTGGGAAAGATTGTTTCTGGAGGCTGGTAATTTTGCAATTCTGTCGGCTTCTTTGTTTCGTTTTATTCCTTTGTGTCCTGACATATTTGTGTCTCAGCCCAAAAGTATTTCTTGTTTTTCTTGTTGATTTTGCAGTTCTGTCAGCTTTGTTTCATTTTATTCCTTTGTGTCCTGTATCCAGCACAAAAGTACTTCTTGTTTTTTCTTTAGTTAAGTCTGTTAGTATGTTTAATTTGCCCAAGACAGTTCTTGGGCAATATATCCCATCCAGTTTTTTTTTTTTTTTTTTGGTAGTAGTTGTTGGTGCATCGGCTTCTGTGGCCATAATGCACCTCCCAAGGTTTTTGCAGTACTTTGATCCAAGCCCAAGGCAGGATTCAAACCCGCGACCTTTGGGTTGCTAGGTAGGCACTTTACACACCCGGCTAGCCCGGTCGGCATCCCATCCAGTGATGGGATATAATGTTTGTGGTTTGTATGGCTTGTATTACACTTAATGAATCACAGTATATTATTGTTCTCAAACGATATGTGGTTTTTAAGTGCTCCAGTACTATTTGAACTTCTACTAATAATTCAGCCCACTTCAACCCAACTTCCAAAAGAACTGCATTCTTTTGGAAGTTGGGTTGACAGTGTAATGTCTGGGAAAACTGCTGATGCTCCTACATGGTTCTCTGATTTTGATCAGACTGTGGAATGTTGTGGAATATTGAGTTCTATTAAAGTTGATGTCTGACAAAGTATTTTTATTCCAGATTTGTGTATAATACTTGATATTACATGCTCTTCTGTAGTTGAATCATTATAAGAAGAAGAAATCTTTATTGTACAGTAAAGTGTTACTTATTCGAGGTAGTACAATACCATGGCAACTCATTGAAGGAAGAGCACAATATGAGATGCAGAGCAAATGATGCCTACTACAACAACTACCATGGTAGTTTCTTAAGAGTCATCTATAGTGTATCTACACCGATATTATATAGACAGTAAAGATACAATAATGTGTCCACCACAGCCAGGAGGCCAGGGGCTTGGCAAGGTTATGGGGTAATATAAAAACATGTACAGTATAACAAAAAGATTAAATTAGGTGTAGTGAAGAAATTTTGTTGCGCGAATAATCTGGAGCATTGCAAATCAAACAGCAACATTTTTCTTTCACCATTACAAAAAAGTATTCTAGTACCCACTCTTGAGAAAATGATACGTTTTACTCTTTTTCGTAGTATTCATTTTAAATCAAAAGGTATTAAATTAACATGTAAATACTGTCCAGTTATTACATCAGCAAAAGCAATGCTTACCGATTAAAACACTTTAAGTTGCGCGAACCGGAAAAATATTCTGTCTGAACAGCTAACATAGGATAATTGATGAAGAGGATTCCCGAATGAGGATGTTGTTTCCAAAATAACTGGACAAACACTCCACCGTTTATTGCTCTGTTTGGTTATATCCTTATAAGAATCAGTTTTGAATGCCTTTGTGATATTTCTCTAAAGCTATTTCTGGAGGTCACGACCATAAAATAATAAAAACAATTTGCAGTTTTCTGTTAGTGCAATCTAATTATAAATGGGTAGTAAACTCAATCTTATTGCATTTGCAATAATACCGACAGCTGGAATTCTGTGGTATTTTACGTTATTATGGTGAAATGTGTTTCTCCTTCAATGAAATTTCAATCATGCAGAAAAAAAAAACAAAAATAAATTTTCAAAATCTGCTCTTCATTCCTATTTTTGAAGCTTCATAAAAAATAAAATAAAATAATGCGCGGGTAGCGAAACCCTCTGTGCAATATAAAATTTTGGTAGTATATCTGACTGCGCAAATCGAGGGATGACTGTATATTTAAAATTCATCGTGATTGACCAAAATTAAAGCCATGATCGACTCGTTGGCCACCCCTGATCTATACCTTTAGGGAATATTCTAGAAATTACTAAAATATTATTTCAGTTTTTTTATTTTTATATATAATAGAAAACATTTTAATAAAAATTGATAATCAAGTTGGTTCTATTTTAATAAAATTTTGAAAAATAAGAAAAATCAAATGTGATTCCAAACTTTTAGGTGGGAGTGTATATGTAAAGTGGTATTTTGTTGTATATTTTGGGTTGGAGGCATTGTACACTACTCATGATTTTTGAGGGTTAGCATATGATGCAAGATTAGACAGCATCAGCCAAAATATGAAAAATAAAAAAATAATAAAATTCTCATTTCACCCATCCATTCACTCCAAAAGTTTGTCCAGTTCTTCCTTGAATTTATTTAAGCTATCAACTTCTGCAATGACAGATGGAATTTTGTTCCAGCCATCAACCACCCGCTGGCCAAAGGCAAATTACCACACATCTATTCTAAAATTGTCTCTCCTCAATTTGAATACATGCCGCTGAGTTTCATAATCCACAGCAGCAACTTGTCCTTAATGCCATACTGCTCCAATTTGTACAGCAGTCTTTTATGTGTAATAATATCAAAAGCTTTCCTGAAATCCAACTATATGACATCAAATTTATTTTTTTCATCCAGTTCCTTTGCAACACATCATACTATCCAATCAAATTGGTCAGAGAAGACTTCCCCTTAACAAACCAATGCTGCATCTGAACTATAACTGCAGTCTTGTCTAGATAATCCTGCATTACTCCTTTAACCAGTGAGTCATTACTTTCCCTGGAACAGAAATTAAACTAACAGGTCTATAATTACTTGTATCACCCTTTGAACCCCCTTGGTGAATTGGGGATACATTTGCACATCTCCAGTCCATGAGGTCCTCCCCTGAGTCCAAGGAAGCTTTCATAATTATGGTTAAGGGTTTGCTTACTTCCTTTTCTACCTACTTTAATATAAATGGATACATACCATCCACCCCCAAGTGCCTTTCTTATGTTTAAGTTCAACAATTTCTCCTCCACTTTGTTCTCAATTATTATAAAATCATTTAGCTCCCTGTTAGAATTTGATAAACTTCTGGCCTTCACTTCCAAACAGCATTCCTCTTGTGTGAATGTAGAGGCAAAAGACTCATTCAGTTTGTCAGCTACCTGAGCAGGATCATCAACAGTTGAAGCATCGATATCAAGTGAACCAATCTGATTCATCCCCTTCCTTCTACAATTTACCTAAGTAAAGAGGTCTTTACTGTTTTTCTTTGTGTCCTCTGCCAAAGATTTGTTGTAATCTGCCTTTGCTTGCCTAACCTCCTTTCTGACTTGATTACAGACTATCTTATATCTACCATATGCATCTGTGTCTCCTGATAATTTATATGCATCCGATTCATTTTTCTTCTCTGCCACAAGTCTCATTAGTTCATCTGACATCCATTTACACCTAAATGTTGAAGAGTATTTCTTAGTTGGAATGAAAAGGCTAGTAGCTTTTGACATTAATTTCATGAATGCTTCCAATTTGGAATTTGCTGTTGGTAACATCATCACTTGGGACACTGTATAGAATTTAAAAACTTCCTGAGACCACTGTAGCTACCTTTATGAAAGCAAAAACTTCCCTTTACCCCTGATGGTAGTAACATCTTTGAGTAAATCCCACATCAGTACACTGTGATCACTGCCATCTAGTGGTTCCTTTATCTGCAGATTCTTAATGCATGAAGAATCACTGCTGATAATCAGATCAAGAGTAATACTCCCTCTGGTTGCCTCTCGAATATGCTGCGGTAAAAACAATCATCCAATAAATCCACAAAAGCCTTGCTAGTGTGCGAGTGACCAACTCACAAGTTCCAATGAATATCTGGGAAGTTAAAAACTACCATTAAGACAATCTGATTTACTGGCCCACTATTTCTCTGTACAGTTGTTCATTGTACTCATCAGTCACTAAGCCAACAACACACCCCTACTGTCAATTTTACTTTCCCAGTGCTTATGCCACACCAAACTGACTCAACATTACACTATCCACCCATGTCAATTAGATGCACTTCCATAGACTTTGTGTTTCTTCACTAACAGCATGACCCCTCCTCCCCTTCTGTACACATTGTATTCCCCAAATTCCAATTCTCCATTCCTTATATCTGTGTGACACCACATCTCTGATATCCCAATAATATCTGCCTTTGATGCCTTGACCAGCAACTCAAATTCATCAAATTTATTTACTAAACTGCTAGAATTGATGTACATGCAAGTATACATGCACCTGTTCTTACTCTTAGTTACCTTAACACAGCCCATGTATTTGCTTGTTCCATGATGATGCCCAGCAGTCCTTGAAATCCCCAGCACCTTACTTTTCAGCCTGCTGCTCATTCCAATAGAAGCAGTGCAAGAATCACACTCATCTCTGCCTGCGGCTACTGCAATCTATTAGTATGTGAATCCCCCAAGCTAGCAGTTTTCTGCCCACCTAACACTGCCTCGATAGCATCAGCAAATATTCCTGTACCCTTTCTACTTTAAGTGTATCCCATCCCTGTAGAAGCAGTCTCTCCTGTTAATAATTTATTTATTTTTAATGATATTGACGAAGGTATATCAAAATCTAGGAAAATTGGGTTAATGGGTGGAGAAATGGCAGTTGAAGTTTAATACTGACAAATGCAAGGTACTGCACATGGGTAGCAGTAACCTCAGAGTAACTAATCAACTGTGTGGTATTACACTCGGGTAGTGGCGAATGAAAAATACCTGGAGGTAATTGTGCAGTCAGGCATGAAATTCTCTGAGCAGTGCAGTTAACCCCCCAACAGAAGAACAACAACCAGGTTGGTGAAGGGAACAAAAGGGTGCTCTTACCTAGAAAGGCTTCAGTTCTGCAAACCGCAGCGTCTCGAGACCAGAAACCTGCGGGGAGATCTGATTGAGGTGTTTAAAGCCTTGACTGAATTGAATAAGCTAAATGGTAATGGGTTTTTGCCACTTGCTGAGACTACATACATGAGGGGACATAAATTCAAGTTAAGGAAGGATGGTTGCAGGTTATATGTGTGGAAGTTTCCCTTTAGCCAGTGGGTGGTTGACTGTTGAAATAGGCTTTCATCTGTTGTGGAAGTGGATGGGTTTAATAAATTTAAGGGAGAACTAGACAAATTCTTGGATGGTATGGATGGGCGAACTGTTTTTTTTTTTTTTTTTTTTAGCTGATGCTATATAAGCTTGCTTTCTTGCATCATTTGCTATTACTACTAGTACCTTGAGTTTAGGAAAACAACAGCAGAGTCACCATTTTGGTAATGATGCTTTCTACAAAATGAAAATTTATCTAGGTCAAATTGTGGATAACAATGTCATATCTAACATGATGATAAGCTCCAAAGTCTTGACAGCCAAAGTCAGCCTCACTGATAAAACCAACGATTTCCAAGATGGAAACTGAAAACAGAGATGTATATGCTTTTAAAATTAATTAAATTTAAGTAATTTGATGGGAACATCCACTGGCATGTAGTGGAAGAGCTAATGTTTAAATGTTTATTAATTTTAAAATATTAATAAAGATACACGTTTTGAAATGATTTTCAACAGAATTACATAGATGATCAAATTTCTAAGTCAATTCTGATGCACTCCTTCAGTGACATTACAATCATCTGCAGATTCTTCATTTGGCTTCAACAAAGAGAATCCAATTAATCTGGTAAAAATTGCTATGAAAGCTCATAAGCAAAGTTGAAATTAACGTAAGGGGAGTTATACTGAAATTAACTTTTAAATGAAGGAAATTTTCTGAAGGCCTATAAATATAACTATTACTACTACTTTAACTATAACTATAAAGAAAATACTGCTTAAGTTCTTGGCCAGAGCCTTTGCACTGAAATTGTAATCCCTGCTTAACCAATAACTGTTTGCTGGCAATATATAATTTACTCTTAACTTTGTTAGTTCAGTTTCTTTATATTCTTATTTATACTCCAGCATGACCACTAGTTCAGATGAGTTTACAGTTTATTATTTTTTACAATGAAATACAATCATTAACCATATGTAGCACTCATGTAGACTTGAACAACAATCCTTCAAATGCATGCACATTACTGCACTCTTGAGCTTAGCCACGTGGCTACATTGGGCCTATAGAAATCACAGACATTACCTCCCTTAGATATAATTTTCTAGACTTTTTGTTTCCACTAAAATTTTTAAAACCTTTAAAACTTTTTTCAAGACAGGAGGAAAGCAAAGTTTTGCTTTCAAGTTTTAAAGGAAGAAACTTTATATCTGTTGATGAAAAATTAGCATAAAACTCTTTCGTTCAAAGAACTGGGAGGGAAAAAAAAATTTTAGGTTCTTCTATATCCTGACTCTTAGACTTACAGAATTGAGAAGGAAGCTTTGTTTATATAACTAATTTCCAAAGAAAGAAAAGGAAAGGAAAATCAAGAATATTACTACTAGGTTTCTACAAAAACAGAGAAATTGAAAAATTATAATTCCTGAAGGTAAATTTTCATCCTGAGCACAAACATACCTAACTCAAATGAAAACATCAGAAATGGAATGGTGAACTTCACTGAAGCTAAATAAAGAATAAAAGACAGTCAAAAAGGTTTAATTTTGGAGACATGTCTTTTGTACCAAGGTTCTAAACTGAGTACTCACAGACTAAATATTCATATTTTCCTATATAATCCACAGGTACAATAATATTCATTTGGAATTGATTTGATACTCTCTCTCTCTTTTGTAATGAGATGCCATAAATACTACCTAATTTTTACTTAAGAAATTCCTTCAGATGTTAAACAATGGGAAATTTATGACTATTTGCCCTTGTCTGCATTTAATAAAAAATAACTTTAATGCTTAGAAATTATCTTGTGAACTTTTGTGAAGTTTGCAAAATTTACTGTGTTCTAGTTTACTAGTTCTTTATTCATCATAAAGATATTAATATAAAGATAAAAACAATAAAGACAATTTTCCACAACTTTGGCTGATATTAACTTATTTACTAGTTCTTTATGATGAATAAAGAACTAGTAAACTAGAACTCAATAAATTTTGAGTTTTTATTTTTAAATTTCAAATATGCATTAAACTGTGACCTACTCAGGTAATAATGGGCTGTTTGTATGAAAATGGTTTTTGTTCAAATTGGCAGTATATCAGTATCGTCTGTTTTTAATTCCAAATAACACCAAGATTTATAAGTGTATACATCTGACATGTAACTCATGGAATTTTGTTATCTGAGTTTTTTTTTTTTTTTATGTATAATTATGGTCATCTGAAAACATGATTTGTCACTAATAAACTGTTGGTATCTAACAAAGTAAAAATCTGTAGATGTATTCCATGGAAAAGTTTCAAATGGATGTCATTTAAAAAAATAATTTAGTTTATTTGCCATAAATTTATTCATTTAAATTCTGATTGAAATTGATAAAAATACAATTACCTTTCATCTGTCAATAAGTGTCTTGTTCATACTTTAATTAAATATACTTATACTGAGTGGCCACTTTATAAGTGTATCCCTATCCTTTTCATGAAGTGGACTGCTCCTTCAATAACAGGATCATGTGTTTTATCCATGAAATAAAAAGTAAGCAGGCAGATCAGATAAGTAATTATGCTGTATGTGTGCAAATCAGTGAGAGAATGAGAAACAAAATATTTAAGTGACTTTGCCTTTGGCATGACAGTCTGTACTTGTGAAGGGTAACAGAAAGGCCACAGTCAGTCAAATAACTCAGCACAACAGTGGTAACCAAAGAGACATTTCAGAATGCATGCAGTTGCACAAAGTGCCACACAGACATAATTTCACAACTCTTTTTACTTTGTAAGGAATGGGCAAGGTACAAAGAATACTTTAAAATTGCAGCTGAAAACCAAACTGGGTTTCACTCCTGTCAGCAAAAAAAAAAAACAAGTAGGTACAGTTACAGTGGGCTCATAGCAAAACTAAGCAGCAGAGGATTGGTAAAATGCTGCCTGGTCTGAAAAATTCCAGTTCCTGCTGTTTGTTGCTGATGGAAGGACCAGAATATGATGCAAATAGCACAAATCCATAGACCCATCCTGAAACGTGTCAACAATGCAACCTGATAATAGTGGTGTGGTGGTGTAATGATGTGGAAAATATTTCTGTGATGTACATCAGGTGTAAAATATTTCTGTGATGTACATCAGATGTAAAATATTTCTGTAGCGTACAATGTATCCAACTATCAGTGGGTTCTTCCAACAGGCGCCATCCTGTTGGAAGTACAGGCTCCTTTCTTCCAACAGGAGCCTGTTGGCCAATTCTAGCCTTTTGACATCTATCACAAGGCTAGAATTGTACAGAACCACCAGAAAGAGGACAATGAATTCAGCATACTGTGCTAGCCTACTTAGTCCTCAGATCTCAATTTAATTGGGAACCTGTGGGATAAGGTGGAACAAGCACTTCATAACAACAAGTTTGCAACAAATGTGAGAAGCAGTTGAGTCAACATGGATTAGCATCTCTGCAGCATGCTTTCCATACCTAGATGAATCCGTGCTATGATTCAAAGCAGCCCTAAGAACAGTCCCAGTTCATGCTGTTCTAAGGGCTAAAGAGAGTCCTGTTTATACCGTTAGGTAGGTGTAGTAACAAAGTGGCTATTCAGTGTATACAGAAGCTTATAAACATTCAGTGTTCTCAAAATTAAGTTTCTACCAGAAGTCAAAAATTTTTAACTAATTTACAAAATGCATAGAAATAGCACATGGCATATAGTTTATATTGAAACCAAAATAGAGAAATAATGAAAATTTTAGATTAAGTAATTGAAATTTCTTCTCTATATATCCTAATATACAGTGCTTTTTTTTGGGATGGTACGCAATGGTACGGTGTACCGGCACCTTTATTAACAGTGACATGTGACATTTGGATGCAGCGCACTCCAAAATTTGTAATATTCCATAAATTTTTTTTCACATGTTTACCTACTATTCAAATAAGCTTAAAATTATTTAACTAAATTTGCATTTTTCACTTTCTATTGTTAAGATATTTTCTATATAAAACTGTATAACCATTTTTATAATTCTAAATTACTCAGCGGACCTCTGTTTAATGAAGTCCTTTTATAGCAAATTATTTTGAATTCCCCTCGGAAGTTATATTTAAAATAATTTCTGTTGAGTGAATAAAATTTTCATATAGCAAACGGATTAGGAGAGAATTAACTCGGTATGCGCTGTTTGCATTTCTGGCCTTTGGGCAATTTAAGCAATTAGTGCTGCTGCGCAAATTAAGAGAGCTTAAGGGATTACCATTCTACAACTTAGTAATACCTGGTAAAACCTATCTGACCACCTGTCCCACATATGGAGAAGTTGTGCTGATCAACAGTGAGCAGATCAAGGGGTATTCCCAATGGGCTCTGGTCCACCTTCTACTGTAGTGGTGTCCAAACTTTTCCCGTACAGGGGCCATATTCAAATTCATATTCAAAAAAATTTAGATTTCTTTAGTGTGTTACATTTTCTATATCTTGTTGCATGTAAAAATAAAATTGAAAATATTCGAAAATTTTATTAAGTACAATACACAATTACATTTACTGAACAAAACATTTAATGAGAAAATTTTTTTGACAATTGACAAAATTTAAAATGCTGTTTTCGTTTACTTTCCGGGCGGGCCATAGGTTGGACACTGCTGTGAATCAACTGTAAGCGCCCTGTTCGAGAATTAGGAGAGTGATTTTCTTTTACCCCGACAAATAATCATCTGTTATTTCGCGGAAGTGCATTATCCACATTTTTCCGTAAATTTTCCCCATCTCTGTTTACACGGTCACAGTACCTAATTTTCCGAATGACACTGACATTTTGGACAGTTTCAAAAAAAAAAAAAAAAGAAAAGAAAAAAATTCAAATTTAAGAACTAGTGACAATACCGATGACGAGAGAAGGAAAACGAGGACAACGAAGGTATGAAAACCTTCTAAACATGAATTGTTGGCATTTGGTGAAAATGAAGTTAGAAAATTAGGTTACAGTTAAATGATAGAGATACAATTCATTGATTTCGGGAATACCTAATTGAAAAGATGGTTTCAGAAGAATTGAAGCATTCGATGGACACTCTGAGTATGATACCAATTTCATCGAATGAATGTGAAAGAGGATTTTCACAAATGAATCTGATCGCCAGCCCAAGCAGAGTTTCATTGATGACAAAAACAGTTTCTTCACTACTGTTTCTTAAAATTGTAAGCCCACCACTGACCCGCTTCGATACAGCAAAATATGTCGATTCGTGGCTGCTTCAGAAACATCATTCAGCAACAGACACACAAAGAGGAAGAAAAGAAGTCGGCATAGGGTGTCGGATGAGACCTTAATAAAAATTCTATAAAAACTTTATTATGAATTTATTTTCACTTGTTTTATTTATTTTTACTTATTATTTTTAGGGTACGTAGTCTAATGAAGGTTGTCTGTCTGTCCGTCCGTCTGTCACAGCATTGTATCTCATGAACCACTCAACCTATTGACTTGAAATTTTGCATGGGTTTGTACATCATGTGAGTCAACATAATGCCATATAAATGGGGGGGGGGCAAAATTATATGGCGGGGGGCAAAAATGTTGTCGACAACCTATAGCTTATTATACACCATTGGAAAGAGCTCAATGAGTAGGTTTAAAATATAATTTTAAAATATTTTTAAAATAAAAAATGGTGACGCCAGACAGGAAAATGTGAGTAAATTTCATGTCCCCCTCTATTTCCATTGCTAATGATAGCTAAAAATTTAAAAATCACACTAGTTATGTATTATTCGATGCTTATCAAGGGAAAACTATTCCGACTGAAATGTATCATTTACTTTTTGTGTTAAAATTAAAAAAACAATTTTTTATTGCACTTCGATAGCGAGCTTCTTTGCACTAAGTAACTCTCCTTTTGGTGACAAAAAGGTTGCTAAATAATAGTTAGTTAATAATTTCATAAAGGTCATTTATAAATTTTGCGACGAGAAGTATTTTTTAACAATTTTTAAAGCTGGAGTTGTCCCAGCAAGGAGGTACTCAGAGAGCCGGTGTTGAGGTGGCGGTGGGGAGGCACCTGCATGGAGCCTTGCACAGCCCTCACCTGCCAGTCACTTCTCCCCAAGGCTTTAATCACTTCTCCAGGAAGAAGTCTGAGTCGCTTCTCCCACCCTCGTCATTCACAACAACTGGAAAGACTCAAACAGACAACGTTTTCATTAGTTCCTCAGTTTTAGGCCAAGCCAGGGTACTAGAAACTTTTTTCAGTTACTATAAAACTCTCTATTTGAAATACTACACTAACGACCACTCATGACTACAGACCCTTCATCCTCAGTGCCTGGCACTCAGTAGTTGACTTATTTATTTATTTATTTTACTCACATTTTACTTATTTGTTTATATACTTCAATAATAAATTTATGCTTAATAAACTGTGTTAATATACTAAATTTGTTGTTCTTATTCCAAAAACTTTACTACTAAAGTAACAATATCAGAAAAAATAAAATTTTTAGAGTACTTTTCATATCCTTTTAATTTTAAATTTTTCCTGATAGCAAAGAATGAGTACTGGCACCTACTTTTTTACAAAAAAAAAAGCACTGCTAATATATATGGAAATAGAACTACACAGTAATCAAGAATTAAGAGAAAGCTTTACCTGTCCTGAGTATAAATGGCAAAAACCTCTTATTGTTTTTTCTTTATATAAACTGTTAGCTGCAGTTTCCATACGACGTATAGTCATCATTTGTGAATACAGTTTCAATGCTTCTTCTCTACTTACACTTACATCTGTTGAGGGTCCAGAATCCAGTCGATGTAACTTATAAGGCTAAAAATTAAAAACAAAATTAATAAAAAAATATGCATATTGCATACATTTTAAAAATGCATGCATTTAAAAAATGAAACTGCATCTTTGCCCAACAACAAAAGGGAAAACAAAAAGAATTCAAAATCAGGGATCGGAAGTGAAGAATATTGTTGATTATCTTGATGAAAAATTTCATACACATTTTGTTCTAGGCAAAAATATTGCAGAAACCTTCATCACAAGCAATTTTGAAAGAAGCTGCTTATTCGGCTAGTAGGATATGTCTGAAAAAGACCATAAAGTTCAGATGACAAAGAAAGATTGAATGGCCTGATGAAACAAGAAAATTCAAATAAGAAAAAACGTTGTGCAGCACATAGTTTCAGATGGTTTAATGGAAGAAAACAAACAGTTTGGTACTGTGAGACATCCTCCATAAAATCAGGATTGCATCGTAGTGAATGTCTGAAATGTTCTTTTAATGTTTTACTAGGGGGCTTCACCCCCCTGCTTGCTGCACTCGCTTCTTTTGACAAAATAAAATACTTGCAGAAGCTTTCATCTCTGTGTCTCTTCCTCAGCTATGAATACATAAATGCATTACTATATCTATATAGATTTGATAATAGAGAGCTATTAAGTGCTCAATAATTCCTATATTCTATTATATTATGAAACAACAGGGATTACCTTTATTTTAGATATAGGAAGCTTCTTTTCCAACCAACTCTCCTGGTCCAACATGCTAATAATTCTTTGGGAAGGCGATATCAATTTTACAAAACATGTGGGACATCTTCCCCACTGTCAGAACTGTAGTGTTCAGAACCCTCGGTCTCAACCTTGAGTGCTCGAGACTTCTGTCTTCACACACCATACGTCTTGGCAGCAAGGAAACCATTACAGGGATTGATATAAAATAAATTTTGAAGATCTAAACTGCTTAATAAATATGGGCCAATTATTTTCTTCGGTCCAGTAGCTTGCCATTAGAGTTAAATTTAGGGGTCTAAAAAAGTTTAATGGATATGGGGGGGGGATTATTCTCTACATTCCTTAAGTCGGACTAGAACTTTTTGGGGTGTCGTGTTGACAGGAATAGAGCAACTCACAATTAATCCGAAACTTTTGTCTTATGTTGTAGTGTTTATTCTTCACACATGCGTATGTATAAGTGACCAATCATCGGACAATAGGAATGGTCTACAGATATTAATTAAAGTTTCATGTAGTTTCATCTCTAAGGTTTCCACAATAAGTAGTTTGTGGTAGTTGTGTTGAATATTTATAATTTTTGTTTCATTAAAGCCGAATGAATGTCGTTCATTTATTGCGTGGAACAAAAGTTCTGATGCATTTGAACGACCCGCCCACACCGAAGCTTGGTGTTGTTTTGCTCGAAGCTGTGTCACTCCCATGGTAGATCCTACATAAACAGCTTCGCAATTTTTGCATGGGATGCTGTATACTAGGTCATGCTGTGATTGGAATGTGGTGTTTGAAGGTCGATTTCTGAAGAATGTGTATAATTTGTTCATGGGTTTTGCTATGATTTTCATGTCAGTTCCCTTGCATATTTGGTTAAGTTTATTGTACCAGTACTCGACATATGGAATGGTGATGAAATGTATTTTGCTCTTGTCGGATTTTTGTGCAATGTTTGTTGCGAGGTTGTTGTTATTTATTTTTTCATGGACTGTTGTTTTAACTTTGATATAGGTTAGCAGATAATCCCTATTTGAGAATCTTCTAGTTAATTCATTTATTTCTGTCGTTAGAGAAATCTGGGTGGAACAATATTTAAAAGCGTTAAGAAATTGATTCAACATGACCGATTTTTTGTACGGTTTGGGATGATAATGTGGAAATGCAAAAGCATCTCCTTATTAGTGGGTTTTCTATATATGCTGAAATTTAGTTTTTGGTCTAATCTGTGTATGGGAAAATTAAGGAAATTTATGGAGTGGGTTTGTTCTTCAGTTTCTAATTCAAATTTTAATCTCTGATGGATGTTATTAAAAACCTGTAGAATATTGTTTATGGTCAAATGATCTGTGATAATTAGGATGTAATCCAAATATCTTCCGTAATATGTGATGTGTGGTATAAATGGATCAAGATGGATCTTTTCTAATTTGTCTAAGTATAGTTCAGCAATGAGTCCACTAATGTTTAGGCCCATTGGGAGCCCGAAAATATGTCTGTATATTCTTCCTTGAAAGAGAATGTAATTAGCATTTACTAATAGTTTTGTTAGTTCGAAGATTCTGTCTTTGGGGAGTCTGGTGTTATTAATTTTTATGTTATCATCGTTTAAGTAAGCTTAGACTATGTCTAAGGCATAAGGTACATTTACGTTAGTGTATAGTGATGTCACATCCAGTGAATATAACTTCATATCCTCCTTGATATGGAGATCTTTAAAGTTCATGAATAAAGCATCGTAGTTTTTTATGTTATATGTTAGGAGTTCTCGAAGTGGTTTTAGAATTGTGTAGATGAACATGGCTAAGGAAGCAAAAGCTGAATTCTTATATGATACGATTGGACGTATTGGGTATCCTGTTTTGTGTAATTTTACTTGGCCGAATAATGTTGGGATATTGTATGTGCGGGCTTTAATTTGTTTAAGTTGGGCCATAGAGATATGGTCATCTTTCCTATAGGTGGTGAACATTTTGTTAAAACTAGCTTTAAATCTCGATTTAATCTAAAAAAGATATATTTTAAACAGATTTAACGATATCACAATATTTTTAGAAAACACCTAAACAGTATTGATAACCTAAACAGTATGGAATAATCTAAAGCAAGTCATTCAATTAAAAATTGACGACCAATCCACATTAGAGAATAGACATAACCTAAAATTACAAGCCCTTAGGGTTTTCCTCATAATAGAGGTCATTATTCGTCACACAATCATTTTTAGAATCAGAATGCATACCGAAACACCAAAAATGCAGATAAAAATTCCCACACCTTTCCCAATAGAAATCTACCACATATTAATGACTTCTGGGTGAACAAACAGACAGACAATGTCTATTTACACACTGGTTCCCATAGCAACCCTAATCAGATAATGTAAAGAACTTATTATCTGTTACGCTAACTTTTCAGCAAATAGCCCTATTAAATAAAGGTTTAAATTATAATTTACCGCCGAGATTCCAGCCAAGAAACAAATGATTATTGATGTTGAGTTCGCTCTTAGATATTTGCCTCAACAAAAACGTACTAATCCAACAGACTAATCGAATCATAAACCAAACTATCTCCTCAATATCAAAACGACATAGAGAAGCTAAAGCTTTACACACACTTAGACAAAACCGCGATATCATTATTCAAAAGGCCGACAAAGGCGATACAGTAGTTATTCTCAATAAAGGAGACTATATAAATAAATTATACACCATCATTTCAGACAATGACATATGAAGAGGTTGCACCATCAGAGTTCAACAGCCTAGTTAACAAATATAACAAAATGCTCACGACCTATAGGAAAGATGACCACATCACTATGGCCCAACTTAAACAAATTAAAGCCCGCACGTACAATATCCCAACATTATTCGGCCAAGTAAAATTACACAAAACAGGATACCCAATATGTCCAATCGTGTCATATAAGAATTCAGCTTTTGCTTCCTTAGCCATGTTCATCTACCCAATTCTAAAACCACTTTGAGAACTCCTAACATTAGGAGTTCTCAAACATTCTAACTCGTAACATAAAAATCTACGATGCTTTATTCATGAACCTTAAAGATCTCCATATCAAGGAGGATATGAAGTTATATTCACTGGATGTGACTTCACTATACTAACGTAAATGTACCTTACGCCTTAGACATAGTCTGGGCCTACTTAAACGATGATAACATAAAAATTAATAACACCAGACTTCCCAAAGACAGAATCTTTGAACTAACAAAACTATTAGTAAATGCTAATTACATTCTCTTTCAAGGTAAAATATACAGACAGATTTTCAGCCTCTCGATGGCTCTAAACATCAGTGGACTCATTACTGAACTATACTTAGACAAATTAAAAAAGATCCATCTTGATCCATTTATACCACACATCACATATTACGGAAGATATCTGGATGACATCCTAATTATCACAGATCATTTGACCATAAACAATATTCTACAGGTTTTTAATAACATCCCAACAGAGATCCATCAGAGATTAAAATTTGAATTAGAAACTGAAGCAGAAAGCCACTCCATAAATTTCCTTAATTTTCCCATACACAGATTAGACCAAAAACTAAATTTCAGCATATATAGAAAATCCACTAATAAGGGGATGCTTTTGCATTTCCACAGTTATCATCCACAACCATACAAAAAAATCAGTCATGCTGAATCAATTTCTTAACACCATTAAATATTCTTCCACTTAGATTTCTCTAATGACAGAAATAAATGAATTAATTAGAAGATTCTCAAATAGGGGTTACCCGCTAACCTATATAAACAAAGTTAAAACAACAGTCCATGAAAAAATAAATAACAACAACCTCGCAATAAACATTGCACAAAAATCCGACAAGAGCAAAATACATTTCATCACCATTCCATATGTCGAGTACTGGTACAATAAACTTAACCAAATCTGTAAGGGAACCGACATGAAAATCACAGCAAATCACAGCATGACCTAGTATACAGCATCTCATGCAAAAATTGCGACGCCGTTTATGTAGGATCTACCATGGGAGGGCACAGCTTCGAGCTAAACAACATCAAGCTTCGGTGGGGCGGGTCGTTCAAATGCATCAGAACTTTTGTTCCATGCAATAAATGAACGATATTCATTCGGCTTTAATGAAACAAAAATTATAAATATTCAACACAACTACCACAAACTACTTATTGTGGAAACCTTAGAGATGAAACTACATGAAACTTTAATCAATATCCATAGACCATTCCTATTGTCCGACGATTGGTCACTTATACATACGCATGTGTGAAGAATAAACACTACAACATAAGACAAAAGTTTCAGATTAATTGTGAGTTGCTCTATTCCTGTGAACATGATGCCCCCGAAAAGTTCTAGTCTGATTTAAGGAATGTAGAGAATAATCACCCCCCCCCCCATATGCATTAAACTTTTTTAGACTCCTAAATTTAACTCTAATGCCAAGCTACTGGACCGAAGAAATTAATCGGCCCATATTTATTAAGCGGTTTAGACCTACAAAATTTAATTTTATATCAATCCCTGTAACAGTTTCCTTGCTGCCAGAGGTATGGTGTGTGAAGACAGAAGTCTCGAGCGCTCAAGGTTGAGACTGAGGGTTCTGAACACTACAGTTCTGACAGTGGGGAAGATGTCTCACATGTTTTGTAAAATTGATATCGCCTTCCCAAAGAATTATAAGTGCGTTGGACCAGGAGAGTTGGTTGGAAAAGAAGCTTCCTATATCTAAAATAAAGGTAATCCCTGTTGTTTCATAATATATCTATATAATATCAGTGTAGATACACCATAGCCAACTCTTAAAGAAAACTAAGATAGTAGTGTGAAAGGCATCATTTCATCTGTATCTCATATTGTGCTCATCCTTCTCAACAAGTTACCATGTATTGTACTACCTCAAATAAGTAACGCTTAATAGAGAAGACTATTGTCACTTATTCTTGGTAGGCACCACCACCATCCAGATGGCACCGTTTCAAAGCTAGTTGGCTTTTCATCGGTGGGTGCCTTTCACACTACGATCGTAGTTTTTCTTTAAGAGTTGTCTACAGTGTATCTACACCGATATTATATAGATATAGAATCTTAAACTCTTAAAATATTATGCTTTTCTGCATTTAGTTTATTTAAATAAATACGATACATATGGAAATCATGAATGGTACTGCGTGGTCATGTTAGATAAACAGTGAGTGACCATTATTAAACAGAAGCTTGTTACGTAATTTTATATTTGTTACGTATTATCATGTAATCCGCATCTCTCTTCTCCCATTGGCTGAAGAAATATCATTAGGAGGAAAATTATTTTAATGTATAGGAAGACACAAGTACATGGTGGGTGACCACCCAGGTGTGAACCAACAAAAGCAGGGGTCGAGGTGTGGAATCACACCACATGGAGGAATGCCGCACCTCTATGTTACCAGGCAGTACTAGGTGGTAGATGACTCTCATCAACCAGTGCAATACCACCACTTTGCTTATTGGAGGCTTGAAGTGGTGGAACCCATGTTTAGTCTCTAGAGCTAAGGTCTAGTCAACCCTTCTCTATCTCTTCCATCATGCAGTACGATTGATGACTTTTGAAGTTATGATGAACATCGTGGCAAGATCCAATATTCCTTACATTTTGAGGGTACAGCTCTAAAACGGTGTTTGCAGGCCGGCCGCTAGTTAGTACAACGGACCGAACCAATAGGTAACTCTCTAGGAGGATTCCGGATCAGCTAGTGTATAACCTTACTACCTCTACTCTGCCAGATAGTGACTGGAGGGAGTCCGAGTAGTGTGTGTGTGTGTGTGTGTGGGGAGAATTGTCGAGGCCACATTACGTCAAGGATCTGGGTATATTCTTACCATGTGTACACCATATCCAAAAATTTCATTACTTCATACAGCATGTCCCACCCGCTTTTTCTTACTATTGAATACACCATGAATTGTCAAACTAATAGAGCAAGCTTATCTGCGAAAAGATCTAAACCTCCTAAGCACTTCCTAATTCATTTCACAAATATACTTGGTCTCAGTTCTAATCTTAACGATGTCCATTTCCACTTGCAGTCTGCCAAACCCCATGTACTTTTTCTGACAGAATCTCAGTTATCGGTTGATTCAACTACTGCTCATCTCAGATGCCCAAATTATTAGTTGTATGATTCCTTTTGCCTCAAAGGTGGTACTTGTGCATATGTCCGTTCTGATATTCCCTGTCAGAGACTTGGCAATTTGGAATCTCCTCTCTTTGATCTTCTCTGGCTTAAAATCTCTCTACCTCATTGTGTCAAATTCATCTGTTCTCTCTAACCTTCTCCCAACTCCACTAATCACTTGGAGCGCTTTTACTTCCTCTCTTTGCAACTTGACTTTCTCCAGTCCAACTTTCCTAACAGTGAGGTAATTTTCCTTGGTGATTTTAATGTTCACAACTCCAGCTGGCTTCCGTTTCTAGTCACACTGACCCAGCTGGTCGTGATGCTGAGGCTTTTGCAATTACTAATGACCTTGCACAGATTGTTCATTTACCTACAAGAATACCGGACAATCCTAATCATACAGCCAACACGCTTGATCTCTTTCTCACAAACAACCCTTCTAAGTACAAGGTCGAAGTGAGAGGTCCTTTAGGCACTTCAGATCACAACTTGGTGATTGTCTTGATGACCTTGTGTTGTTTGGCATTACAAGAATGCAAAATGGGATGACCTGCGACATTTCTTTTCTTCTTTTCCTTGGTCGGATTATTGTTTCAAATCTGATGTCAACATTTGCTCAGATCGTATCAGTGAAATTATTCTTGCAGGAATGAAATCCTTTATTCCACACTCCACTTTAAAATCTCATCCTTTATTCAAAACCTTGTTTTCCAATAAATGTGTTAAGGCTGTTCAAGAGAAGAATGTTGGATATCGTAATTGGCTTGTTTCTAATTCTTCAGTTTCATTTTCTGCCTACACCAAAGCTCGCAACAATTGTAAAGCAGTTATTAATCAGTCCAAACTAGAGTTTGAACAGGCTAAGAGTAGAAAACTTGCTTCATGCCCTAATTGTAGCTGAGCATTCTTATGCACCAACATCGAGCCATGATGATGAAGAGGTTGAAGAAATGTACACTGAAATTGAGAGTCTTCTAGATGAGCAGAAAACCCACTACACTATTATTATGGGGGACTTCAATGCTAAGGTTGGAAAAAGGCAAAACAGCGCAGAAAGAGGAACTATAGGAAATTTTGGAATTGGTGAAAGAAATAAAAGAGGTGAAAGACTTGTGGAATTTGCAGAATCTCAAGGAATGTCAGTAATGAACACTTTTTTCAAGAAAAGGGTGAACAGAAAGTGGACATGGAAGAGTCCAAATGGATTAACAACTAATGAAATCGACTTCATCCTCACTAACAGAAGATATATTGTGAATGATGTTACCGTCCTGAATAAGGTAAACGTTGGAAGTGATCACAGAATGGTAAGATGTACACTTGATATAGATGTAGGAAAGGAAAGGAAAAAACTGACTCGAGTAAATAATACAAAGGTCTTTGAAATAACAGAGGAGGAGAAAAAGCAGTATGTACTGGAACTTAAGAACAAGTTTGAGCTTCTGCAGACTGCTCAGGACCAAGATATCCACAAGGAATATTACAATTTTCTGAAAGTGATAAAGCCCAAGAAACCTATAGGGAAACAGAAATCCAAAGAAGAAAAAATTAGTCAAGAAACACTTGTCATGATGAACCAAAGACGACAAATGAAGAGCAAGAAAAACACTGACAGGGAGAAAATTGAGTATACTGAGTTATGCAAATCCATTAGAAAGAGACTCAGAGAGGACATAAGAAGATTTAACACAAGAAAAGTAGAACAAGCATTAAGGGAAAACAAAGGAATTAAATCAGCAGCCATGAGCAGTAATACAGAAAGACAAATGATACTGAAACTGAAAAATAGCGATGGTGTACTTATAAATAGCAGAGACGGCATAATTCAAATAGCAGAAGACTACTATAGAGAATTATACAAGGAGCGAGGGAATGATACCAGCAGTGGGGAAGATGGATTGCAAAGTAGCAACACATACGACATACCCGATATTCTTCCTGATGAGGTAGAACATGCATTGAAGAAAATGAAGAATCAGAAAGCCCCGGGGGAAGATGAAGTTACTGTAGAGTTGTTAAAATTGGGAGGAAGAGACATAACACAAAAACTGGCAAGGCTCTTCACAAAGTGCATTAGAAAAGGTGTGATGCCTAAGCAGTGGAATAATGCAATCATAGTTTTGCTGCATAAGAAAGGAGATAAATCAGAAATTGGAAATTATAGACCAATTAGCTTGTTATCCCATATCTACAAGTTGTTCACAAGGGTCATTACTAACAGATTAGAAAGAATACTTGATGAGAATCAACCGAAAGAGCAAGCTGGCTTTAGGACAGGATTCTCAACTATGGATCACCTTCACGTAATATCACAGCTAATGGAGAAAGCAAATGAATATAAAACACCATTATGCCTGGCATTTGTGGATTATGAAAAGGCATTTGACTCTATACAGCATAAGGCAATGTTTCAGGCACTGGAAAGACAAGGCATAGATACTCCATATATTATGATTTTGAAGAAAATATATGAGAGTGCTACATCCTTTATTAGACTAGACAAAGACAGTAGCAAATTTAAAATCGAGAAAGGAGTTCGACAAGGAGACACAATATCTCCGAAGCTGTTTACTGCTGCCCTTGAGGAAGCTTTCAGAAGATTAGACTGGTCGCAGAAAGGAGTCAATGTGAACGGAGAGTACCTAAACCATTTACGATTTGCAGATGACATTGTGGTCATAAGCCACGATCCCAAAGAATTAGAGGTAAATCTTAATCAGTTATGCACAGTTAGTAAGGATTTTGGACTAAAGATGAATATGGCTAAAACAAAAGTAATGATGAACAAGTATGCCACGGAAAGGGAAATAATGATTGAAGGAGCAGTAATTGAAAAGGTGGAGTCATATACTTATCTCGGACAAGTTATTAGCTGGAATAATGATAAATGGCTGGAAGTCAAGAGAAGAATAAATTTTGGATGGATAGCATTCAGGAAATATAGTCACATACTGAAGAGCAATATCCCAGTTTGTCTGAAACGTAAAATAATGAATCAATGTATACACCCACCATGACTTATGGAAGTGAAACTTGGGCACTCACCAAAAGAATGGAAGAGAAGCTAAGAACTACACAGCGAAGAATGGAACTAATTATATTGGGAATCAGACTGTTAGATAAGAAGAGAAACACATGGATTAGGCAGCAAACTCAAGTAAAGGACATTCTTATCAAAACTAAAGAACTAAAATGGTCTTGGGCAGGACACATAGCTCGAAGACATGATGACAGATGGACTAAGAAAATAACAGAATGGTACCCAAGAGGAGCTAGAAGAAAACCTGGAAGACAAAGGCGGAGATGGATAGATGAAATTCATGAGTTTTTGAGTAGTAAATGGATGGCCAGTGCTCAAAACAGAAAGAACTGGAAAGTTGCTGGAGAGGCCTTCATCGTGCAGTGGATTGAAAATGGCTGATGATGATGATGATGATTCTGGTCCCTTGCCAAAGCTATTGGCCACAACTTTTGCCCATCTCTGCTCCCATCTCTATCCAAACCAGATGGTTCTGTTGTCACTTCAGCCAAGGATAAAGCTGACCTGCTAGCATCCCATTTTTCTTCCAACTCATATATTAATGATCTTGGTAAAACACCTCCCACCATTCCAACATGCTTCATTCAATGCCTCCTGTGGTCTTCCATCAAAAAGGATGTCAGAAAGATTTTGACAAATCTTGAGGCTAAGAAAGCTCCAGGTCCCGATGGTATTTCTCCACTTGTTCTCAAAACCTGTGCTCCTGAACTTACTGCTATTCTTTGCCGCCTTTTTTCACTTTCTTATTCCAAAGGTGTTTTTCCTTCTGCTTGGAAATTTGCTCATATCCAGCCAGTTCCTAAAAAAAGGGTGACAAATCCCTCCCATCTAATTATCGTCCCATTGCAATTACTTCTACTCTTTCTAAACTAATGGAGAAATCAATTAACCACCAACTCTTAAACTACCTAGAAACCTTCCGTCTGATCAACGATCACCAGTATGGATTCCGTCAATGTCGATCCACTGGTGATGTTCTGGCTTATGTTACCCATTTATGGACTAATTCAATGGAAAGGTTCGGTGAAACACAAGTAGTTTCTCTTGACATCTCAAAGGCTTTCGATTGTGTTTGGCATAAAGTTCTTCACAAGCTTCCATCTTATGGTTTGCCAACTGTTTTCAGTAATTGGTTATCCAGTTTTCTCTCTGATTGCTCACTGAGGGTGATGGTAGATGGCTCTCTGTCTTCTAACTTCTCCACTAATGCCGGTGTCCCCCAAGGTTTAGTTCTTTCCCCCACTCTTTTCCTCTTGTATATTAATGACCTTCTTCCATTAACTGGAAATCCTATCCATAGTTTTGCCGATGATAGCACATTGCATTCCACTTTCCATTTTGCGAAACCTTGCCCTGTTCAATCAGCTTCAACTTCTCGAAAATCTGCTACCAATTCCTTAAATTCCGATCTTCAGGTAATTCTCCAGTGGGGCAAAGACAACTTAGTTGATTCCAACCCTTCTAAAACTCAGTCTTGTCTTATATCTCGCAAAAAGAATTCTTCTGCTCCTATACTTATCTTTAGTGACACTCCGATTTCTAGGCAAAATGATATATCTCTTTTGGGGATTACCCTGACTTCTAATCTCTCTTGGCACAAGCACATTACAAATATTGCTTCCTCTGTATCTAAAAAACTTCGTTTTCTCTTTCGCTCTCAGCATTACTTTTCTTCCAAACAGCTGCTCACTCTGTATAAATTGCAAATCAGCCCTGCCATGGAATATTGTTCCCACATCTGGGGTGGTGCCCCCAAAACCTCTCTCAGGCTTCTTGATTCCATTCAGAAGAGGGCAGTTAGGTTAATTAATGATTCATCTCTAACAGAGTCTCTCCACTCGCTGTCTCATAGACGCACTGTTTCTGCTGCATGCCTCTTCTACAGATACTTCCATGGGCACTGTTCTTCTGAATTGGCTTCTATAATTCCTGCTCTCTCTTTCAAAACAGTCCGAACACGTGCCGCCACCAGCCAACATCCATTTACTGTCCAACTTCAAACCCACAGAACCAACTTTTCATCTTCCTCGTTTATTCATTCAACTGCCGTTTTCTGGAACAACCTTCCTTCATACGTATTTCCTGAAAATTACAGTCTACAGAAGTTCAAGTTCAATATCAACAAATATCTTCTTTCATCTTCTCAACTTCCAAACCAAGCACAGTACTAAGTACTATAGGTTCTAATAACTCTTGTGTTTGGGGTTTACAGAAAAAAAAAAAAAAAAAAAAGACAATCATTTTTATATAATAACTCATGTAAACTCAAAAATAAATGTTTGAAAAGCTCATTATTCAGTACAGGAACTCCCTGACTTAGTAAGGGTTGCGTTCCACAGAACGCTACCAAAGTCGGAATTTTCCCCATGCTTGTGCAGCACTGTGCTGGCTGAATTGATTGAATCAAAAAAGAAATGTTTGATGAACATGTAAATAGAATTATTTATTAAATTTTTTATCTCATGTGCAGGACATATTACAAAAGCGTGTAATTTAAAAAAATTTTAAAAATTATAAAATTACAAAAAAAGAGAGGAAACAGGCATAATGTCAGTAAGTTTTACCTCTCGAGCATCATTGCCAGAATCGATGTCTTCAGCTGATAAGTACACCACTGAGGAGGTTGAGGGCTGTGGAGATTTAGAAGGGGTCAGCCGCTCAAACTTGCGAAAGAACATATTAATGGATGACTGGACAGTGGCTTTTTCTTTTCATCGTAGATTTCCTTGTAGCCAGCAAGAAGCATATCATTCACCCCCTCTGTTAACTTTTAAGAATCGTTCACTATCAGGATCCATCTTTTCAAACCTCGCCATTGGCAATGCAATTTCACGAAATGCCATGCCTCTGGTGATGAAGTGTCTTGGCTCCTCAATTGGTTCATCTTGAATTTTGTCAGCATTTTCTTCTTTCACTATTGCTGCCTGCAAGCCAATAAGTTCTTCATTAAATAATTCCTTCTCTTCTTCCTCCAACTAGAGTAGCTATGCAACCTTTACAATCTTATCTGTAACCTCTTCATATGATTCATCTTTTTCAAATCCTTCAAAGCCTTTTATGTGCCATGGGCATATTTTCTTCCATGCGACATTTAAACAACTTTTAGCAATTTCCTTCCAGGCCTTATTAATGTTTAAGATGGTGTGGTAAATATTGTAAGATTTCCAAAAGTCTCTTAATGTAAAATTTTTCTCACTGTCTACTGCAGACAATGCCTGAGCAAATGTTGTGCGTAAATAGTATGCTTTTAAATTCAAAATAACACCCTGATCCATAGGTTAGATGAGTGAAGTCATGTTTGGCAGTAGAAATATGACTCTCACATTCAACTGAAATCATCTAGATGCATAGGATGTCCAGGAGCATTATCTAATAGAAGCAAAATCTTGAAAGGAATGTCACTGTCTTTACAATATTTTTCAATCTCGGGAAAGAAGCAGCATTTAAAGCAATCCTCAAAGAGAGATATTGTTATCCATGCTCTCTGGTTCAATCGGAAATGCACGGGTAGGGTGGCTTTATTGATGCCCTTAAATGCATGAGGATTTCCAGAATGGTATACAAGCAGTAGTTTTAATCTGTAATCTCCTGCTGCATTAGCCCCAGGCAAGAACATGGCCCTATCTTTTGAAGCCTTGAAACCTGGCATTGTCTTTTCCTCTTTGGCAATGTATGTTCGATCCAGAAATTTTTTCCAATACAGAGCAGTCTCATCAACATTAAAAATTTGCTGTGTTGAATAGCTGCCTTCATCAATAATTTTTCCAACACATCACAAAATTTCTCTGCAGCTGCAGAATCGGCACTAGTGACTTCACCGCATACTTTAACGTTGTGGAAACCAGCACAATGCTTGAACCTATTAAACCACCTGTTGCTTGCCACGAACTTAGGTTGGAGTTGGCCATACTTATCCTTAATATCTTTATAAATACTTGTTGCTCTTGCTTGAATGGTCATTAGACTCAAGGGCACTCGCTTCTGAATCTGATTTTCCCTGTGGTGAGTTCCCTCCAAGTTATTCCAATCAATTAGGTGCAGACTGAAGATATAATAAGACCTTCATGCTTGCCCGTGCCATCTGCATGTAGAGACTACTGTCATACTCTTCATAGCCTCCTGGTCTGTATATTATTCCCACTCACATTATACTTTTGCTTCCAACTCACACCACACAGATTTTATGCTGGCAGACAACTTTTGACTCAGCAAAAGCTCTTTCCTTACACTCAGGCTACTTTTGATAAGAAACATGACCCCACCACCCCTTCTATCTTTGTTGTTGTTGTTGTTGTTGTTATTTGGTTTTTAGGAGCATTAGCAACTAAGGCCATATTGCTCCGGGATATGCAGTGGTCATTCCTTGACTTTTCCGCATCCTCCGTATTTGGTGGTGACGGGCTCAAACCCCGGTCTAATCAAGAAGCGTGTGCTACGCGCTGCTGCTCCTTCCCACCTGGCTACGGAGGTGCCCTTCTATCTTTAATATCTTTTCTAATTACATTATACATACCATAGTGTAACTTATCATTCCCAATTTCCAGGTGGCACCATGTTTCTGTTAGCCCTATTATGTCAGTATTAGTTGCATTGAAATTAGTTGTCAGCATTAGTTCTAACCAGGAGTTCAAATTCAGTCATTTTATTGATAACACTGCTGATACTACTGTAGACACAGTTATGACTAAGTATTCTTCTTTTTTTTTTTTTTTATTCTTCTATAGTTTACTATCCTGACACACCCCTTGAAGTTATTTAGGCTTGTTTCCCTATCTTTATCTTTTGGCTCATTTCAAACATTGCCACCCTCAGAACATCTTGCTGACATTGGCTGTTGTGGCAACATATAAGAATTCTTGAGATGTGTGCGAGCATTACTTTGACCGATATCATCATAAATGTATGCCTATACTTCTCTTCCCACAAAAAACTGCTAGTTGGGGGAGAGTGTAATATAGAACTTACACTTATGATGAACGTTTAAGATATTCTAAATGATACTGGAGAAAACTCTTGCTTCATATTTGTTCAAATGAATACCATCCCTAAAAAAGATTCCTTCTATCTACAAGTGTGGGCCATGCTGATAAAAAAATCACACCCCCACCAGGTCTTGAGTTAATTCACAAGGCTTTCAAACATATAATCCCGACTATTGTATCTGGGTAGAATTGCAGAAACATACACATTCTAACCGAACTCACAGCATTTTTTCAGCATGGCCCAATATTTATCCAAGAAATTGTCAGGTTGTGTTCACTTAATATTGTTAGTCTCCATATGAATAATAATGCTCTCTTTACTTCCCTTAAAATAACATCATCAACTATTGCTCCTGACAAACACACCCTGGTTCTGGTCCACCTATCTTTATTACAAAAAAAATATTACCTGTTTACTTGCCACAGAATATTACAAAAAAACAATCAGATTCAACCAGAGATAGAGTTCCCTGATGAGCTTCCAGTTAAATTTGTTTCTAGGGCAAATACCCATTTATTCAGTGACTAAAATTCTAGTAATTTGAAATTCTAGCCATTTCTAGTAATGTACCAAGTTTTAATTTGAGATCAATACACTTCCTTACGTTGGGTGCAAAGAAACGAAAAATCAGAGCTTGATTTGTCAACTAGACCAACCTCCTTAGAATACATACCACAAGCATTTCCACCTGAGCTACAATATTGTTTGATGATGCAATGAAAGTGGGTCTTGTAACAACCATTATTTCTGTAAAATTTGAATTTAAGAAAGAGTATAGTACAAAATTTCAACTTACAATATATTTCAGAAATCAAATTCAGAGTATTACAAAAATTAAACTATTAGCAAAACTTTATCCACAGTGAAGTTAAAATTAAATTACTAAAATTACCAAAAAGATAACTTAGCAGAAATAATTTAGAACAGTTAATTATTAAATTTACAAAATTAAAGAAATTAAATTTAAACAAATTTTAAATAATTTTATTTACTAGATACCTGATGTTTACCCCACCTCAGTTAAGCAGAGCCAAGGTAAAACACATCTGATCTCTTCGACTGCCTGTTTAAAGTAAACTACAGTAGAAGGTTTACTTTTAGCTTCAACAATTTCTCTTCTACTTCCTATCCATTATCAAATAGTGCATATCTGACTAAACAATCACCACTAACTACTGTGTATCATTAGCATTAGTTGAGGCACATGATGCAAGAAAGCTTATACAGCATCAGCCAAAAAAAAAAAAAAAAAAACCTTTCAACTACACCCATCCATTCACTCCAAAATGTTTGTCTAGTTCTGCCCTGAATTTATTTAAGCTGTCTACTTCCACAACTATGGTTGTTGAACTGTTGTGGAAGTTGACATTTCTTCCAGCAATCAACCACACACTGGCTACAGGCAAATATCTGCACATTTATTTTACAACTATGTTTCCTCAATTTGAATTTATGTACCCTCAGGTGCGTAATCTGAGCAAGAGGAAAAATCCCATCAGCATTGAGCTTGCTTAAACCATTCAAGGCCTTATACACCTCAAACAGATCACCTCGCAGGTGCCTAGTTTCAAGACACTGCAATTTGCAGGACTGAAGACTTTCTTGGTAAGAGTAACCCTTTGTTCCACTCACCAATCTCAATGCCCTTATCTGTACTCGTTCCAGCAGCTCTACATCCTTCCTAAAATGAGGCCTACAGACCTGTATGCATACTCAAGTGTGGCCTGACCACTGCCTTATACAAGGGGATAATCACCTCCTTATCCCTGCTAGCAAAACTCCTGTATATCATTGGCAAGACACCATAGCTACTCTTGCACCTGTCTGCACTGCTCAGATAACTTGATATCTGACTGCACAATTATCCCCAGGTCTTTTTCATTCTCTACTACGCTAAGTGTAGTACCGCACAGATGGTATGTTACTCTGGAATTGCTAGTACCCATATGCAATATTTTGCATTTGTCAATGTTAAACTTCAGTTGTCACCTCTCAGCCCATCTGCTCAACTTTTCTAGATCGTGTTGCAGTAACATACTATCATTACTGTCAACCCTGCCAATCTTTTAATCATCTGCAAACTTGGACATTAAGCCTGGTATACCTTCATCAATACCATTGATAAATACAGAAAACAACAATGGGCCTAACACTGAACCCTGGGGGACTCCATTAATAACTTTAGTCCAAGGAGAGCAGTGTCCATTCTCTGTCTTCAACCACTCAACCATTCCTTTATGCATAGCAGCAACTTTCCCTTAATGCCACACTAGTCTAATTTGTACAGTAGTCTTCCATGTGCAACAGTATCAAAAGCTCTCCTAAAATCGAGAGGCCTGTCAGTGGCAACTTGGTAATTGGCGAAGTGGCAACCACCCAATGATTTGTGTCACAGACCTGGGAGCTTCTTAAGCATACATGCTAAAGAAAATGTATGCACTGCCTTTTCTAGTTAAAGAAAATAGTAATGAATTATATATTAAAGTAAATATAAAATAAAGCATTTATTCTAATTCGCTAATTAGAATAAATTGTCGGTACTCTGCTGGTGCCTTCTTGGATGTGGGAATATCTTAACTGCTGATACTGGGCCCCCTGTATGAGATCTGCTGGCACCCTGTCTTCAGGATGCAGAACCTTTGCTAGCTAACCCACATAGAGTAGAATTCCCCCTGCCTGCCTTGTGGGCCAGGTGTGACTGACATCTGTCCAGTGATGTCCAACACCAAATTGCCATCTTTTTGCAGGGCACTCTAGTCCTGTAAACATTAACTTTCTCTAGGCTGGGCAGGCTTTCCAAACTCAGGCGATTCCAACTCTTCCTCCCTCCCTTTCCTCCTCCTCTCTCTGCCAGAGGATGCTTTCCATCCTCATCCTCCTCTACTTTCCCTACTTTGTTCCCCCTTCCCTTGTACTATCACCCACACTCAATATCCTCTTTTTTTGGGACTGCCCCAGAAAGCTCAGGCAACTCTCTGGGGCTGCCTACCCAGAGTTCTACTGCTCTGCGTCATTGCCCACCTCCCTATGGCGACTGACAGACAACATGGGGCCCTCACTAGCAGCCTCACAGCCAAGAGGCCAGATGAACAACACTCCAACACAGCCCACACTTACTCAAAAATCCACACACCATTCTGACCTTGTACAGAGTTTTGTATTCATCACAGAATATAAATGCAGAGTTCAGGGAGCTCTCCAGTGCTGGTGGACAATGACATTATACATACACTATACTATGTCATTTCCTACCCTGCTATCTTCAACCATTACTAATCTTTCTTTGTCATTAGATTCTAATGCTCTTTTATAACATAGCAGAGAACCCTTCTATTTAATCTCTTCTTTTTTTTTTTTTTTTAAGGCTTTAGGTGGGCCATATACCATATGCATAGACAAATTTCATTTTGCCCTATAATTCTGCTGGCTACTGTGTCCCAGCCAACTGAACCTTCGTCCAAACCAGTTCTAAATGCCACTTATTTTTAGAATAAATTAATCTATAATTATTGTTTAGCTGCAGCTCTCCTGTAGTCATCCTTTTAATTTCTGATATCCACTATTAAGATATCACATTGACCTAGTTCTTCTACTTAATATCACTTTGTTGCTGTTTAAGCCCCTAATACTGATGATATCTATTTTGAGGGATGTTTCAGTAGCATATTGAGCATTTTGTATCCTGGTTCCCTGATGAGCATTGCAGGGTCCTCATTCACTTAGGCAACATTCCAGCCATTATGAGTTTCTTTGCTATGTCCTATCATGGTGATAAGATTTTAGCCTATAATTCAACCAATGCATTTCAATGGATATAATTGATATGCTGGTTAATCGTTCTTGTCCAGTTGTTGATCTAAGCTTATTTTTAACTAATTTAAGTTTACTGAAGGACCTTTCACAAGAAGCTACTGTTACAGGCAGGGTAAGAAAAATTCGTAAAGCTATTTCTATGTTCAGATAAGATACTATTAGACAATACTCGTGAATGAATTGGAGAAGTTGAAAAGGGGTTACAGATTTTATATCCTGCAAAATTGATAAAACATGATTTTTCAAACTTTCAATTTCTGTTGAAATACCTGATGCATTTAAATCTTTGTTGTATTTTAATGCAAGGTCCGAAGCAGCTTTCTGCAAGCCAAGATCTTTTGTTTTACACTGATTTTAGTGTACATCGATCATAAAAAAAGATGTTTGCATTTGTTTTAACACTCAAATACGAGGGGGTTTTGATAAATTTCTGGCCTGACAACGAAAAAATTTGAATAGATGAAAATTCTTTTAGTATGTTGTTACCAATGTCTCATAACATGTTGTGCAAAATTTCATTCATTTCCTGATAGTAGTAATTTTTTTTTACAGGTCTGAAGTGACCATGGCGACGCAAAGTGTGAGTTTTTCCAAAGTTCAGAAGAGAGCTGTCATCAAGTACCGCTTCTCCAAGAAAATGGGAGCCAAAGAAATTTATGATGAATTGAAACAAACAATGGCCAAGGAGTGCCCTTCATACAGCACAGTCATGGGTGGCAGATTTCAGGAGGGGGAGAACAAGCACAGAGGATGAGGAAAGACCAGGAAAACCCAGGACCGTAATGACTGTGGAAATTGTCGATAGTGTCCACGACCTAATCCTTGTAGACAGGAGGATGGGTCTGCAACATGCAGCAGACACCCTAAGCATCAGTTTGGAGCAGGTGCATTACATCGTGCATGAAGAATTGTGTATGAGAAAACTGTCTGCCAAGTGGATTCCCAAACTCTTGACAGCTGATGACAGGAGGAAAAGAAGGGACTGTGCGAAGGCACTTTCGGACCATTTTTCAAGTAGTGCAAGCAATGTTATTCAACGAATAGTGACAGTTGATGAAACACTATTGTACATGTATGATCCCGAGACAAAAAATCAATCCATGCAGTGGTGCCATGATGGATCACGATGACCCAAAAAATTTCACAGACAGAAATCTGCAGGGAAAATGATGGGTGTGATATTTTGGGATTGTGAGGGGATAATACTGAGCGAATACCTGGAAAATGGCACCATCTTGAATGCTGAACATTATGCGGTCATGTTGGACAAATTGTGCCGCTTTGAAGGAAAAGAGGCAGGGAAAGTTGTCAAAACACATCATTTTCCTCCAAGACAATGCTCCCTGCCACAAGGCCAGAATTGCAATGGAGAAAATTCATGATGCAGTATGAAATCATTGAACATCCCCTTATTCCGCAGACCTTGCCCCCTCGGACTATTATCTGTTCCCCAACCTCAAAATGCACCTCAAAGGTACTACACATTTAGGGACACAACAGATGTTATATCAGCAGTAGAAGGGTGGTTTGCAGACAAAGACTTCTATTACCATGGAATAGAACTGCTGCAGGAACGTTGTGCCAAGTGTATCAACCTGGAAGGGAACTATGTTGAATAAAATGACATTCATTTGCCGCTGGCGCCATGTTTTCTTTCTGAGGCTGGAAACTTATCAAAACCTCCTCAATACTGTATTTTCAGGAACATTTTCAGGAAGACCTCGACGCAGAGTTTCAAAATCTGCCAACATTTTATCTTCGGAAAGTTTATTTAATACCTTAGTTGCCCTCATTTCCCCCTTTGCCCCCTCGACGTCGCTACTGTCACTAGTTCTTTGAATAGTGTCCAAAATGACAGAATCACTTGGATATTCAGCTACAGTGACCATGTGAACACAGACAGGAGAAATTTACTGAAAGGCTGTGATCTCTCACTTCTGTAAAAACAGATGACTGCTTGTCGGAATAAAGGGAAACCGGAATACAGGTTGACCAGAGGCTATTATCCATGTCGGAAATAAGCCTTAATTTTCTGACTGTTGATTAGCGTGACTTCTCGGTACGTGGAATAGGTGGCTGCATAGGCTTTACGGGCACCACTTATATTGTGGAACAGTAATCCCTTTAACCATTAATTTGTGCTTTCTAATTGCCTAAAGGCCAGAGGTGGGAACAATGCATACAAAGTTAAGTCTCACTTGTAATCCATTTGTTATATTATATGGAAAATTTCTTCGTTCTACGAAAACTATTTTAAATATAATTATCAAGAGGAATTCAAAAAAAATTCGCTGTAAAGGAGTTTGTTAAACAGAGATCCGACTGTAATTAAATCAAAAATGAAGCAATTTTAAAATGCATAACTGGTCGAGTGAGCCCTTAAAATGCTGCACCTGGGGCTGGAGCCTCGCTCACCCCACCATAGTTCCAGCTCTGTGGACAGGTTGATCCAGCTAGGTGGTGAGCACATTTCTATTGTATTTTTTGAACCCTGCAATAGACTATGATATTTAAGCACACATTTTATTTTAAATCAAGTACCCCTATGCTTTCCTCCTTATACCATCAATGATACACATATTACAGTTGAGAAACACTGTCTGAGACAGTGTTTCTCAACTGTAATATGATACTTGAGTTTTGCATCCACAAAGAGAAATTGTACATTATTCAAGGTCTTGACCAGGAATTGAATTTATTACTTCAACCAGAATTTAGTGAGTTCATTTTTAAATATTAAATTACTTAATTTAATTATGAATCTGTGCAAGTGATTGACAATGCAAGTCAGGATATTATAAGAGCCAATACTGTAATGGATAAAAGAGTTTCTGTGTGTATTTTTATTACTTTAATCCTTTATTATAAAGGATTTTTTTTCTCCTAACTATTCCTTGATTCTTTTGACAGAAAAATTGAATGAAGTGATATAAATCAGTGATATAAATAAAAAAGCATGGAAATGGGAAAGGAAAGTGGTTAGTTTATTTACCGACTAAATAAACTAACCACTGAACGTTAAACTGTAACCTTAATTTTGGCCTTTATAGCCAACCACCATGGCATTCTGTGATCCACTTGAATCACAAATATTAGAGACAAGTCAATCATGGAATCCAGCATACCTCTAGGTAAAGTAAAATAATTATTTTTTGCATATGCATTGTAAAAGTACACTAAATGCATAATCTTAGTAATGTGTAATCATTATATCTGAATATAATGATTACACATTACTATATCTGAATACAGTCACTAGTCAACTTTTCAAAGAAACATTTATTATCAAATTAAATCATCACAAGGCAGCACTTGATATCAGCAGTATGCTAGGTTAGGTCAACTTATTTTATATAATAATAAGCTGTCTGTCTATCAGCCTTGCTATATGATAGTATTGTGGCTGAAAAGGGGATAAAAACAGTATGAAGTTTAGGGAAGTTTAAAATTCAGCCCATGTAATCTATTAAAAAAACTGTAATGAAATATGAATTTAACAAAAATCACAAAATATACATATTTACATATTTCAAACAAAACAACTAAATTCAAAAAAACATTTTTGTCTAAAGTAATTTTATTGGAAAACTTTTTTTTTTTGGGTTTCTCAATAAGTGTTCTCGACTTTAAGTATTTCCAGAATATTTCTTTCTGGATACAAATAGAGGAAATTTTTGTAGGTGGTCACCAGACTTAAAACTGATAAAATGTAAAAAATTAAAATTAAAATTAAAAAAATTAAAGTGAATAAGTGCTTTTTTTTTTTGTTTGTTTGTTATTTGGTTTTTAGGAGCATTAGCAACTAAGGCCATATTGCTCCAGGATATGCGGTGGTCATTCCCTGACCTTTCCACATCCTCTGTATTTGGTGGTGACGGGCTCAAACCCTGGTCTAATCAAGAAGCGTGTGCTACGCACTGCTGCTCCTTCCCACCTAGCTACGGAGGCGCCATGAATAAGTGCAACATGTAAACAAAAAAAGTGATGTCAGTTCTTAAAAAACATATAGGTAATATACTTTTTTCAGAACCTATACAATCCTCAAAAAATTGAAGATTATATATGAAGACCACAAATATTTAACTGCATTTTTTTTTTTTAATCTGACAACAACTATTCCTACATAAAACATACCTTGGTTTGAAAGGTCGCCTCTGTTGCATATCCAAAACGTGAATGAACTCGAAATAATAACCCCTATAACAATAATAATATAAAGTAGAGTAAAATGTATATGAAACTAAAATAGACACAAATTTGCATATAAAACATTAAAATTTCTTTAAGTTGGAAGGCAGAGGGAGGCCACAGATTCCACTAAAGAATGTTCCAAACACACTAAAGGGCTACTATAAAATTTCATGAAAATGCAAGGTACTAAATAAAAAGGACCTTAAGTAGTCAAAATGCAAAACTTATGAAATTATAATCAATCTTTCTGTGGTACTTCAGAACCTATACAATCCTCAAAATTTAAGTTATATTCAATCAAAATGTTTCATATATTAAAAGATATGAATTGTCTTTTTAGAAAATACAAAGTACAGAATTTTTGTATGTGAGGGATGTATAACTGTATTTTAGTATTACACTGATGACAGTGCTTTCTACCCAGTAAACCAGTTTTGTTCAAGCAACAGCTTCCCTTAACCCATATGTACCTGCACAAGAGAGTAATTAAAAAGTAAGATTCACCACTGTAACTTTCTATGTCTTTTCACAGATTTAAATTTCATTCTTTGTCAATATCTGGTAGAGAATTCTGCAAAATGGCACACACTGGAAGGAAATAAGTAACAGGTGATAAAATGTTAGCCCACTAATTCATTCCAGGAATGAAATATGCAATGAAAATGAAAATGTCTTTGCCAAAATCCAAAAAATGTCAGAGTGCATGCAGCAGTAGCAAAGGCAATAGCATCACTGTTTTAGGATGGTGAAGAAGGGATTCTCCAGGAGCAGATGCTACAAAATAACAATTATCCCATTTTATAAAGCTAGGTTAGGCCATAAGCAGAATACTGCACATAGGTTAAGAAAACATACTATATGGAATATTGTATGCAGTATTCCATATAGTATGTTTTACTGTATAAACAGAGTGAGCAAGTTCAATGCTGATGGGATTCTTCCTTGTGTTCAGACTACACACGAGAGAGAATAAATTCAATTTGAGGAAGGATGGTTGCAGAACAGATATGTGAAACATTGCCTTTAGCCAGTGGGCTAAAGACAAACTTCCAGTTCTTCCTTGAAAAACTGGACAAAGATGTGGCCTGACCATTACCTTGTACAATGGAATAATCACCTCCTTATCGCTAATGGCAAAATTCCTGTAAATCATCCACACAAAACCCTATGAGCTGTCCTGGGAATCTTTCTGCACCGCTCAGAGAACTTGATATCTGAAAGCACAATTACCTTCAGTTCTTTTTAATTTTCCACTATCCTGAGTGCAGTGCCACATAAATGGTACATTAATTGGAGATTACTGATACCAATGTGTAGCACTTTACATTTAGCATTAGTAGAGGAACATGTTGCAAGAAAGCAACTTATACGGCATCAGCCAAAAAAAAAAAAAAAAAAAACCCTTCCCATTTTACTGCTCCATTCATTTCAAATGTTTGTCTAGTTCTGAATTCAATTTAATTAAGCTATCAACTTCCACAAAAACAGATGGAAGTTTGTTCCAGCAATCAACTACCCACTGGCTTAAGGCAAACTTCTGCACATCTGTTCTACAACTGTCTTTCCTCAGTTTGAATCTATGCCCCCTCAGGTTTCTAATCTGAGCAAGATGAAGAATCCCATCAGAACTGAGCCTGCTCAATCAATTCAAGGACTTTTATACCTCCATCAGATCGCCTCGCATGTGCCTAGTCTCCAAAAGTCGCAATTTGCAGAACTTAAGCCTCTCTTGTTAGAGCATACCTTTGTTCCTCTCACTAATCTTGTTGCCCTTCTCTGTACTCTTTCTAGCAATGCTACATCCTTCCTAAAATGAGGCTTCCAGACCTGTATGCAGTACTCAAGGTGTGGCCTAACCATTGTCTTATAGAAGGAGATAATCACCTCCTTATCCCTGCTCACAAAATTCCTGTATATCATTGACAAAACCCCATTACTTACTCTGGCAGCCCATCTGCACTGCTCAGAAAACTTCATATCTGACTACACAGTTACACCCAGGTCTCTTTCATTCTCCACTACCCTGAGTGTAACACCACATAGTTGGTACATTTCTCTGGGCTTACAGCTACCCATATGCAGTACTTTGCATTCGTCAATGTCAAACTTCAGTCGCCACTTCTCAGCCCATCTACACAACTTTTACAGATACCGTTGCAGCAGCATACTGTCATTACTGTTATTAACAACCCTGCCAACCTTTGTATCATCTGCAAACGTTGACATTAAGCTTGATTTACTTTCATCAATATCATTTATAAATACACAAAACAACAATGGGCCCAACACTGAACTCTGAGGGACACCACTAATAACATTAGTCCATGTAGAGCAATACCCATTGATTACCACCCTCTGTCTTCTCCTACTCAACCATACTTTTATCCATCGTAGCAACTTGCCCTTAATGTCATACTGCTCCAATTTGTACAATAGTCTTCCATGTGCAACAGCATCAAAAATCTTTCCTGAAATCCAAGTATATGATATCAAAATTATTTTTTGCATCCAGTTCCTTTGTGACCACATCACAGTATACAATCAAATTGGTCAGACAAGACTTCCCCTTGACAAACCCATGCTGTGTCTGAATTATTACTGGTGTCTTGTCTCGATGATCCTGCAATGCTTCTTTAATGAGCGACTCCATTATTTTGCCTGGAACAGAAGTCAAACTAACAGGTCTGTAATTACTCGTGTCACCCTTTGATCCCCCTTTGTGAATTGGAGATACATTTGCACATCTACAATCCTTGAGGACTTCCCCAGAGTCCAAGGATGCGCTTAATTATGGCTAAGGGTTTGCTTACTTCCTTTCTCATCTCCTTTAATATAACTGTATAGATCCTATCTACTGCCTTTCTTACATTTAACTTCAACAATTTCTCCTCCACTTTGCTCTCAGTTATTACAAACTCATTTAACTCGATGTTAGAGTTTGATAAACATCTGGTCCTCTCCTCCTTGTATAATTCCTCACGTTTGAATGTAGATACAAAATACTCATTTAGTTTGGCAGCTATCTGAGAATGATCATCTACAGTCAAACCATTGATATCAAGTGGACCAATCTGATTCATCCCCTTCCTTTTAGAGTTTATATAAGTAAAGAAGTCTTTGCTAGTTTTCTTTGCATCATTTGCCAAAGACTTTTCATAATCTGCCTTTGCATGCCTAACCTCCTTTGTGACTTTATTACAGACTAGCTTGTATCTACCATAGGCTTCTGTGTCACCTGTTAATTTATATGTATCCCATGTATTTTTCTTCTCTGCCACATGTCTAATTAGTTCATCTGACATCCATTTAGGCCCAGGTCTTTTTCTTCTAAATCTTGAACAATATTTCTTATTTGGTATGAAAATTTATGTGCATTCAATGACAATTTATGTGCATCCAATGCATTTTCTTCTCTACAACGAGTCTCATTAGTTCATCTAACATCCATTTGGGGCTAAACCTAGAGCAATATTTCTTAGTTGGAACAAAAAGCCTACTAGCTTCCAAAATTACTTCCTTGAATGCTTCCCAATTAAAATTTGCTGTTGACAACCATCATCAGTTGTTCCCACTGTATACAACCTAAAAAATTTCTGTCACTACTGTAGCACCTTTACAAAAGCAAAGACCATTCCCTTTACCTCTGAAGGTAATTACTTCTTTACGTAAATCCCACATCAGTACACTGTGATCACTGCCACCTAGTGGTTCCTTTATCTGTAAATTCTTAATGCATGAATAATCATTGTTGATAATCAGATCAAGAGTGTTACTCCCTCTCTAACATGTTGCTGTAGAAAACAATCATCCAATAAAAGCCTTGCTAGTGTGCGAGTGACCAAACTACAAGTTTTGGTCTATATCTGGAAAGTTAAAATCCCCCATTATAAGACACTCTGATTTACTGACCACTCTATTTATCTGTATAACTGTTCGTTGTACTCATCAGAGTCATTAGGCCCATAACAAACTCCTACCCTCATTTTTTTCTTTCCCAGTGCTTATATCACACCAAACTGACTCAACATTGCACTGTCCATCTACGTCAACTGGATGCACTTCCTTAGATTTTATGTGTTTCTTAACTAACAGCATAACCCCTCCTCCCTTCCTATCCTGTATATCTTTTCTGTACACATTGTACTCCCCAAATTCCAATTCTGCATCCCTTATATCTGATTGGCACCATGTCTCAGATATCCCAACAATATCTGCCTTGGATGTCTTAACCAGCACTTCAAATTCACCAAATTTATTTACTACACTCCTAGCATTGGTGTACATGAAAGTATACATGCACCTGTTCTTACTCTTAGTTACTCTAACACAGTTCATGTATTTACTTGTTTCATGACCCCCAGCAACTGGCTTTCTGGGCTGCTGCACATTCCAATAGAAGCAGTGCAAGAATCATTTCCACCTCTGCCTGCAGCTAATGTTAATCTATCAGTCTGTGAATCCCCCCAAGCTAGCAGTTTTCCAAAACACCGAACATTGCCTTGATAGCATCAGCAAATATTCTTGCACCCCTTCTATTTAAGTGTATGCCATCCCTGTAGAAGCAATCTCTCCTGTTAACTAGCACAGACCATGCTGAGAAAAATTCTACCCCATGAACCCTGCACAATCTCTCCAGGGCCGAATTGATTGACAAGCTCTCATCATATACTCCCTCCTATCTTGTCTGGGCAGGATTGCAGACACTTTCAAATTTAACCCTAACTCACGACTTTTTTTCCACATTGACCTGTACTTAGTATATCTGCAGATCTCCTACACTTAATGTCATTATTGTCAATGTGTACAACCATATCACCTTTTGTGCCCTTAAAAGATGATATCTGCTCTACGTCATCAACTTTTGTCCCTGGCAGACATACCCTGGCCCTATTCCACCTATCCTTTTTGCACAATATATTTCCCATTTCCCTGACAATTGAGTCACCAACAATAACTAGCTCCTGTGGGACCAGCACATTCTGTCCTGAAGGGTGCCACTGTGTTGCCTGGTGCATAAGAGTGTGCTCTGGCATTGAGTTGGGCAGCTGAGAACTTGATGGGGGGCCCCCCATTTTAATTCCTCAAAGGGCATCCACCCGACTCTTTAAGCTCTCATAAATACCCATCAGAATGCTGAGTTGACACCTAATTTCTTCACATTCTCTGCACCTAGCGCACGCACACGCACACACACACACAAAGACATCCACTGTGGCTAGATCATGTCCTGTTCGAGGGAGATCTGTACACATGTTGCATTTTGCATATTTTTTCAAACTGTGACACATTGAAGAATCGTCCCCTATGGTTCTCTGGTGAACCACAGCACTTTCGCTACTTTGCACAAGTTGCTTTGCTACTCTAGTCTGCGGCATGATTTCCGTTTAAATACAATTTAGTTAACAATAAAAATTAAAAGGATTTATAAATTTAATTGATTAATTGCCAATACTATACTAAGCTAACAGATTCCTACCACAGTCCTACGCATTACGCTATCTAGTTTTACGTTATGCCTTACACTATCAAGTTCGAGATATATTCAATACTACTCCGTATCGATACTACACAATGGCAGGAAGTTTCGAATGGTACAAGTTTTAATGATACCAAGTAATAACCCACAAAATCAATATCTAAGTTCAAAATAAACTAAGTATTGTAACCAGGAATATAAAGCTACTTCTAGAAAATAAATTAATATGCCAATTTAGTCAATAAAATGGTAAATATTTAAGAAAAACTTCTCTATTAGCTGGAGCTATAAAAACTTTATCCGCACCGAGCTAATCTCTTTTTTTTTTTTTTTTTTTTTTTGATTTGGTAGTTGTTGGCGCATCAGCTTCTATGGCCATATTGCACCTCCCAAGGTTTTTGCAGTACTTTGATCCAAGCCCGAGGCGGGAATCGAACCCGCGACCTTGGGTTGCCGGGCAGGTACTTTACCCACTCGGCTAGTCCGGTCAGCGAGCTAATCTCATTCCCACTCCATTTTGTCAATGATAAACCTCAATTGCCATTTTTTGCCCAACTGCTTAATTTTTAAAGATCTTTGCAGTAGCATACCATCATTATTGTCATTAACCACCCTGCCAACCTTCATTATCATCTGCAAACTTAGTCATTAAGCCTGGAATACCTTCATCAATAGCATTCATATATACAGAAAAAAAAAAAACTGCCGAACACTGAACCAGGTAGGACTGTATTAACAACATTAGTCCATGAAAAGCAGTGTAAACTGATAACAACCATCCCTTTATCCATAGCAGTAATTCACGCTTAATACCATACTACCCCAATCTGAACAGCAGTCTTAATGCAACAGTATCAAAAACTTGTCTTAATGCAACAGTATCAAAAACGCTGATATCTTATATCAACAATAATTTTGATATAAGATATCAAAATTATTTTTTGCATCCAGTTCCTTTGTTACTGTATCATAGTATCCAACCAAACTGGTCAGACAAGATCGCCCCTTGACAAATCCATGCTGTTACTACAGTATAACTGCATTCCTACCTAGATAGTCCTGCATTACTTCTTTAACCAGTGATTTCATTATTTTCCATGGAACAGAAGTTAAGCTAACAAGTTTGTAATTACTCATGTTACCCTTTTTAAATTGGGGATACATTTGCACATTTCCAGTCCACAAGGACTTCCCCTGAATCCAAGGATGCTCTCATAGTTATGGTTAAGGATTTGCTTACCTCCTTTGCTGCTTCCCTTAATATAATTAGATAGATCCCATTGATTCAGTATTGGGCCCACTGTTGTTTTGTATATTTATCAATGATATTGATGAAGGTATATTAGACTTAGTGTCGAAGTTTGCAGATGATACAAAGGTTGGCAGGGTTGTTAATGACAGTAATGGCAGTGTGCTACTACAAAAGGATCTAGAAAATTTGGGCAGATGGGCTGAGAAGTAGCAACTGAAGCTTAACATTGACAAATGCAAGGTACTGCAAATGGGTAGCAGTAATCCCAGAGTAACGTACTGGCTGTGTGGTACTACACTTAGGGTGGTAGAAAATGAAAAAATCCTGGGAGTAATTGTGCAGTCAGATATGAAATTTTCTGAGCAATGCAGACAGGCTGCAAGAGCAGGTCATGGGGTTTTTTCAATGATATACAGGAATTTTGCTAGCAGGGAAAAGGAGGTGATTACCCCTTTGTATAAGGAAATGGTCAGGCCACGTCTTGTGTACTGCGTACAGGTCTGGAGGCCTCATTTGAAGAAGGATGTAGATTTTCTTGAGCATGTACAGAGAAGGGCAACAAGATTGGTGAGGGGGAACAATGGGGTCCTCTGATCTGAGGAGTCCAGTAATGCTCTCATAACTAGCCTTAATGGTTCAATGCACTCACTTGCCGCCTCCTTTAAGATTATAGGGTATATGCCATCAACCACAGGAGCCTTACTTGCCTGTGGGTGCGAAAGTTTTCTCATTAAATCAACATGTGAAATTTCAACATCATTAATTACATTTTTTTCAACTTCACTCCCATAATTTCTCATTGACATGAAGGGTTTTTCTTCTGTAAATATCGATGCAAAGTAGCTGTCGAGTTCATCTGCAACATCAGTTGGGATATCTAATACTATCCCACGCAATTACGTGCACAATCTGATTTGTTCTTCTCTTCTTTGCATTTATATATGTGAAGAATTCCTTAACTGCACTCTTTGCTCTCATCATTTCTTATCCCCAATCTTTGCTCTCTCCCAGACTCAGTAAAGATACTATAGTGAAAATTATACTTCACTGAATAAAACATCTTTCTCCTTCAGAAAATGATGAACATAATTCAACCATGGAAGGCCAACATGGAACAGAACATCAGTGTTCTGCAAATTCTTTCCAAAATAAGAAATTGCCTGACTCCAATGAGATTTTAAAAGATGAACTTCAGTCAGAAATTAATGAAATATTTAACTATTTTTGCTAAAAAAGTTTAAAGCTTGAAAAATATGGACTCAGATTGTCTACAATTATCTCAGTACAATAGTACCAGAATAGAATCTGAAAGGGTGTTTTCTGCTGCTAATCAAATATGTACCAAAATTAGATCCATTTTAAACGATCATACTATTGATTGCTTATGTTTCTTAAGAGCTCACTTTATTCAGACAGGCAGTGTGAATGCTTAAACATAACTAAACTTTGCAGTAACAATATGTATTTTTTTGTTTTTAGAATAACTGTATTTTTTTCAGAATTTAAAACTTGAATTCAAGTAATTACAGTACTTGTTTTTTTCCTTACTTTATTGCATCTAACTGTAATCAAAATTTATTGAGAAAACGTTTGTTTTTGGAATACCGGTATTAATACCTGTATCCCAGTTTCATAAATTAAAAATACCAAAATACCGGAATTAAGATTTTGACCAGTATTGTTAAGCCCTAGATATTGCAGAAATTAGTGGAATTAAAGATCTAATTACTTACTGACAGTGTACAGTCCAGGGCTAGACAACTTATTGTTGATTAAGTTTGATTTAATTGATATTTTTTTTGTGTCAATTACTTTAATCCCCTGATACAAACTTCAATTCAGTGCACATAATGATGTCTAATGACAGCTCCTCTTTATCCAGTGAGGACGAATCAGGTAATTTTCCTCCTCTCCACCTAAAATATCACATAAAACTCCCCATCCTTCATATAAAAAGAAAAGAGCAAGAAGAAGCTTAAACTCTTATCTTCTCTGTATGAACAAATTAAGCTAAAGCCTATTGTGACAGTTGCAAGTCTCCTGGATGTCCTGTTGCTGACTCTCCTAGTAACAATCCTGCTGCTTCTCCAGCTACTTCTATTCCTTGTACTCCTGCCACACCATCTATTTTGAACCAATTTTCCAGAGCATATGGCAATTTGGAAAGCAAATAGCAATTAGACCACTGAAGAACACAGAGAGCCATTTACTTTAGAACTAACTTCGGTGGTCAACAAGATCAACGTGAAGAAGTGTCCAGGAATGGACATGATTGAATATGTGTTCATTCTCCAGCTGTTAAAATTAAGACCTCTCTACCTGCTCTTGCTCTTCAATAAATTTCTTCTTGAGGGCATCTTTCCCTCTGTTTGGAAGGTTGCTTTGCTCCATCTTATCAAAAAGCAGGATAAGCCTGACTCAAATCCACTTGCCTAAACACCAATTGCGATGCTTGCCAATCTTGGGAGCTCTTGGAGTGTCTTATGGCTCTTTGACTAACAACACGGTTTCAACAGCAAAATCTCTTTTCCCCCTGTCAATATGGCACCACTACAGGTCATTCTTGTGAGGAGGCCACATCTGACATACTGAAAATTCTAAGTCCAAATTTGAACTAGCTATTATGGTTGATTTTGAGGGTGCCTTCAACAATGTCTCGTGGGATGCACCCTTGAATGTCTCTAGTCTGCTCCTTTCATATGTAGAAATTATTTCAAAGTTACTTGTCAAATCAAAATTTCTTCGAATCTCTATGAAGGTCTTTTGAGGGTGTCCCCATGGTTCAGTCCTGGGGCCCCTTATCTGGAACACCATTCTTCAAGACCGGCTGGCCACTCTCACCAGAACTGTAAAATTATTGATTTTACCAATGACCTGACAATTGTGGTTTTGGGCAGTTCTTGTGCAGTGTTGGAGGTGAATGCAAACCAGATTTTATCTGATCTTTGGCTAATAAACTTAAAATTAATCCAGTGAAAACAAAAATGATGATTTTCAAATCCAAGTTGGATCACAGGTAGCCTCCCCAAGTCAAAACTGTTTTATAAGTGGCTCCCTATAGTCACTCAGACTAAACTCCTTGGGGTCGTTACTCACCATAAGCTTTCCTTCTATCCTCATATGATCCATAGGAGTACTAAAATCAAATTCACAAGATCAATTAGAATTTCCAGGGGAAAGTGGAGTCTCTTTAGGAACTCACTTTTTCTCTATTATAATGCTCTATTTCTGCCCACAGTCACCTAAGTGGCAGGAGCTTCATTTCACCGGACCACCAATTAAATTCCAAAATGAGGTTAAAACAATTCCATCCAGCAGAGCATGCTCCTCTGTTCTCAGAGCCTGTAGAACAGTTTCCACTGCTGCAGTGCAAGTTATTGTGGATCTATTTATCATCTACTGTGCCTCTGCTTTCAGCACAAAAAACAAATACCCTCAGAATTACTTTATATCCAATTAAATTTAAATGAAGATCTCAAAAATGAGAAATCCGGATACTTTAATGAGCTAATTAGTATCTGGCACACCAGATGGGATACTACCTCACTTGAAACTGCCACAAGAAAATTCCTGCCTGATGTGACCTTACTTTCTAAATCAGTTAAAACCTGGTGCTCATTAACATTGGAAACTTCCTTTACAGTAACTGGACATGGCTAAGCCAATCAAAAACTCCATCAGCTTGGTTTGCATCACACTGATCTCTGCAGCTGAGGGAATACAGAAGATTGAAGTCACCTGCTGTTTGACTGTGCAATTCATGATGATCTTAGGGTGAAGCTCCGAATTAACATTCCAGATCTCTCTCTCTCTCTCTCTCCTGGGCACGTGTTGTTCCTACAAAATAAACACCATCTTTTAGCTCTTCAGAACTTTGCCACCAAGATCTCTGTTTACAGAAAAAGAATCAATGCCAAAGTGGTAAGCCAAAATAGCCCACCATACACACCTGTGTGAGTGGGACATCAGTTTGCCTCTCGGTCATCTTGGATGGCGAAATATATACTATCGGAGGAAACTCAGGGATTTCTATGTAGTGTTAAGTTGCTCATGAATTTGTTTAGGCATAATGGTATTGAAATTAGCAATATTTACTTCTATATAGTTCGTATACACAAAAATCATCACTGGACTGATCTTAAAAGTACGTTGGATGACCTCTTATGATGGTCCTGACAAATTTTGTTGGGTAACCTTCTCTGAGATGTAATGAAGGTGCTGCTTCACTCTCCATTTCAGGTGCGCTGCTCGCCTGATGAGTTTTCCAATGTGATGGTTAAATGTCAGCTTTGTGTCAAAAACCACCCCCAAATCTAAATGACATGAAACAGGAAGTATGGATACTGCATTAATCTTTGGCGAAATGGTTGTGGGCTCTTTCTTCAAGGAATAGAGCATGCACTCAGACTTTGCTAGGTTGATATTATGGTCAAATTGTTTGAGGTAGACTACTAGTGTGAGGAGCACACTGTTAATTTCCTCTGTGATCATATTGGAGGTCTGCATTTGTTTGGATAGTGGTCAGTATTTTTAAATTGTTACAATAAGAAAATACATCTGGTCTCTGGATTATAAAAGGGGAGATAATGGCAGTAAAGAGGAGGCTAGAGAGGACTCCCCTTGTGGTACTCCTGTAGATATTTGCTTAGTATAGCTTTTTTTCATAATTATGGAGTACGATTGTACGGTTCTGAAGGAGTGATGAGAGGAAATGCAATGCATCCCCACCTATGGAGTAGTGGTCTTCAAGCAGTCATAGGAGGGCAGGTACTTGAACAGCATCAAATGCTACTTCGATGTCGAGGTAGGTTATGAGGAGTTCTTTCCTCTCAAAAACTTTAAAGACGCTGTGGGTGGTGGCAAGGAGATTGAGCTCCTACCAAACAGTTCCCCCAAGGAGTGGAACTGTTTGGTAGTGATTAATGAATTTTCAGTGGAGCATCTGGAAGTATGTGAGTTGTTAGAGTTGGCAGGAGGGTCCTTTCTAGCAGTTTCAGGAGACATGAGGAATTGGAGATGGGTCTGAAGTGTTTCTCTAATGATGGTGTTCTTATTTTTGGGTGCAGCCTTACCAAATAGACATTACCTTCCATTGATGGTGAAAGGTGTGTTTGGTTAGTACTGCTAACAAGAGGCTGGATGATATATGGGCCCAGGCATCTCAGCATGAACTGGGGAATTCCATCTGCACCCATAGCTGTGGAGGATGGGGTTGAATTCAAGGCTGCTAAGCTTTGGTGTTTATATAGTGATGGATATCGGTGAGTCCTGTCTACTAAGATCGAATATGTGTTTGAAATTATTGTTGGATGCGACGTCTTCAAATCGGGTAAAGAAGTCAATCCATCTCTGGGGGTCAAGTTGCTCTGGGAAAATAGTAGTTTCTTCTGTCTATGGTGTCTTTCCCGTGGTTAGCAAGCGTTAAAAATAGCTCTTGATGGACTGGGATTTTTGGCGTTTGAAAATGGCTCCTGCTCTTGAAAATGCTATCCTATCATTAATTTCGACAGATTGCTTCCATTGCTTATGGAGTTGCTGTTTTAATTGAAACCTGGAGTTTAGACGTGGTGTCCACCATGCTCTAGAGTGGGAAGTGATTGTGACTGTCTTTGAAGCCACGTATTGAGCTACCGTGATAATCCATTTAGTTAACAGGTCGGCTGCTAGTAGGGTATCATATGACTCAAGAACATACCATGGGATGAGAGATGTTGCTGTAATGCATTTGGAAACATTGAGATATTTGGGACTGTAAATTGTTCTCCGTATCACCTGTTGTTTTGCGTTAAAAATTGGGATTGGTGGTTCCAGTTGTATTAGGATTGGGTCACGGTCTGAGTTAAAATAACCATCTTGAGGAGAATCAAGTGTACGTGGTATTGATATGAGTATCAGTCCAGTTGGTTTGTTCCCCTTGTGGGGGGCCTCATTGGCTATAGTTAGGCCAGCAATGCTTAGCTGTGATAGGAGCAATCTTTTCATATGATGCAGACATGGAGGGAGGTCAAAGTCTCCACACACAATTTTCATTGGTGAAGTGTGGAGGTGGTGAAGGATCCAGTTGGTCACCTCTTGCATTGTTTCCTTTGTAGGATTGGGTGGTATGTACATGACGACTTCAATGGAAATGGACCTCAATTTAAGCAGTGCATAGAATGTTTCGTAATCATCTGAGTTGCTGGAGATGCTGTTCTTAAGGGTGAGGATGGCTTGATTGCAGAACAGTGATGTTCACCCTCCCCGTCTTTTATTCCTGGATGTCAGCATGGCACCATAACCACTGGGGGATGGGAGCTGCAATGTAATCCTCAGCAGGTTCCAGCCAGGTCTCAGTGAGGCACAGCATATCAAATTCTTTAGGTAGCAAAATTTTGTCAATGGTTTCAAGTTTACTCCTTAAACTGCTGACATTCTGGTAAAGTAGTTTGACCACAGAGGTCAAGGGAACTCTCTTAATTGTCCTCCCTCTAGTTGTTTGGTTGTTTTGAGGCCGTGCTGTTGCCTTTGATGTGATTCTGGTTATGATAGGCATCTCAGTTGGGTGGATTAGATTTTGGGGTTGCCGTTCATGAGGATTTACATGGAGGTGACTCGGATGGCTGGGAAGCAGGTGAGGGCAAACTGGGGCACCCACCTTTGCAGTGAAATGATCGCTACTGCGGCTATAGGTGAGTTAGCTGTGTTTCCTAGTTTGTCATTATGGCATGTTGCTTTCCTAAAAGGGACGTATGATGGCTCCATATGGCAATATGGATGGATGTTTGATGTAGTGATACAGTTCGGAGTCACATTCAAGCTTGAAGGAGGCATAGTTCTGGTGCTTAGCTGGGAGCTGTTCAACTGCAACATCAAGCTGCCAACTCATCTTTCAGAGCTGTAGTGATGTCATCAGTTGCAGTCTGTGGGGACATTCCTGAGACGTATAAGCTGCTTTTAGACTTTCCCGTAGTGCTTAATGCTTGGAGTTGAGAGGTGCTGGATGTTCCTTTAGAATAGGAGTGGCTTGCTCTTGGTCTGGAAGAGCAGATGTGTTTTGGCTGATTAGCTGCTATAGAATTCATTCGAGTTGAGTGCACTGCCACGATCTGGGCCCAAGTTATAGGCTGTAACTGTAAGGACGTTCTGTCGATTAGCGTAGCGAGGGTGTTGTCACAATTCTTAGACTGGAGGCCTGTGGGTTGGTTGGGCAGGTGGTATTCTCAGTTTGGGATCATCTATGGATGAGTTGTAGACAAGCTGCAATTGTGTGGTATCCTTCTGAGCTGTATGGATATGCTTTGTGCTAGATGTTTTGTTCAGCTTCGATTGACTAGGGTTAGGCTGGGTTTCGGTGCAGTCTTCTTTTCCGTGTGCATTTGACGATCCGTATGACTTGAAGGGCTCGAAGAAGAACCATGAATGCTACTCAGGTGTACAGGTTTACGTTGTGACCCCTCACTAGGTATCCCCATTGAGAAACAAGGCATAAGACTATCGGGGATGCTCTTGCTCACTTGAGGGAGGATGGGAGGCCATTATCAGACTGCACAATTCCTTCGATTTCATTATAGATGTTTGAAAGATGTCGAGTATTGCCTGTAGTTGGGCTGGTCTCTAGGTGTCCTGGATTTCTGGTAGCTGAGGATGTCTGTTGCTTCTGGCAGGGTACGTGTCTTGGGCCATATCGGTTTGGATCTCTACACATCTCCAACTGCGAATCAGGTCTGTAGATGTTTGTGCTACTGCATTCTTCACATCTCGTGATCTTGTCATCGACGCTATTTTACCATTAGAGCTATCCATTTGAAATGGCTGATGCAAGTCACCCTTTGTGCTGGTTTTATCTTGCGTATCTAGTGAATGATTACATGGAGGTCTGCTCGACATAGCTGGGGCACCTGTGATGGGGTTGCGGGCTGGGTCAGGTGATGTGTCTACCAGCACATGCACTTCATTCCCACAATGATGGCAAGCATATGTGGCCCGGGAGACACTAGTCAGCTTTTCGACTTTTACTTTGCTACATTTTTTACAAAGGGCCCATGCACAGGGGCCATTGCATAGCACTGTGTGTGTGTGTGTGTGTGTGTGTGTGTGTGACTTTCCGGAAGCAGCTCTGGCAGGTTTGTCCAGCCTCAGTGGGTGGCATCCTGGTATTTTCTTAGAATTATTTTTGCGGTGAAACAAATTAGTTGTAGATATTCAGGGACAGAGGTAGCTGAATAAAAGCTTATCTTAGTCAGAGACACTCAGTATGGGTTTAAACAAGGATCGTGACCTAGTTTTAATTGACACCCAGGGTGAAGATAGCTTAACTCTGGAAATACCGGATGTGTTGAACACCTGCTCGTCCTGACCACGCTGGTCCTATGAGTGCTAGAGGATTAGTGGGTGCGACTAACCTTGGTTGCTGGCCGTTGTCTACTTGGTATTTGAATATTAAATTTAAAATGTAAATGTTTATGTAGATGTTTATGGAGCGAAGAAAAGGCCTTCTTCCTATATAGCTTGTGATGGGGAATATAACGATATCACACATTCGATATTACTACTATTTCTTATGCAAGAATTATTAATAAATCACAGAGCACCATATCGTGCGACCAGTGTGTTCGGTCGACTTCACTGTGTTTGAGTATTCTTTAGCAGTTCCGTGTTACACCCATATTGTCAGAAGTGATGGAGAGCTCCGCTTGGGTGTATGTTAGAACCATCTATGGCAGTCTATGCTAGTTTTTGTGTTCACATTGTTGGATGTGATTGAGGGCTTGCACCACTATGTTTTATAACATATTTTATTTTGCAACACTTTTCTAGATATAATTATTCATGTTATATGTGTCTATAATTATTTTCTATTCCTAGCCATAAACATGTTATCTGTGTATTACTGTTATCCTGAGTATAAAAAATATAAATACAGCCACTCACCAGCTTACGTAATACTTGACTTACGGAAATTCGACTTTAAGTTTTTGCTGGCCGGTGCAAACTTAAAAAAATTGTGGAAACGTATTTTACATCCCGTAGGAATAAATGGAGGTATCTCGAAAATATCGTAATGTGAAGACAATAACAACATGAATTACCAAAAAAAAAACGGGTTTTTTTTTGGTAATTCATTCCAAGATCTGAGAAGTTGAAATTTTTGCTATATAACTAAGCTATTTATCTCTCTAAAAAGTCATTTTTATAATGGAAATTGCATTACACTTTCATCATTATCATATGCTCCATTATAAGAATCAATTTTGAATGTCTTTGTGATATTTATCTAAAGCACATTTCTGGAGGTCACTACCATAAAACAATGTGCACTTTCCGGTTTATTGGATTTTTCTGTTAGCGCAATCTATTATAAATGGGTAGTAAACTTGATCTTTTTGCATTTGCGATAATACAGATAACGGGAATTCTGTGGGTTTTTATGTTATGGTATTACGGTGAAATGAGTTCCCATTCACTGAAATCTTCAATCATATAAAAAATTTTCATTATAGTCTTCTCAATAAGAAGACTATAATGAAAGCACCACATCAACAGCACAGTAACTGAATCAGACTTCAGATTCATAGTTCATAGAACAACCAGTTCTAGCATTCAGCTCATGGCGAATCAAAATGCAGCATTCACACGCATCACAGTATATCTCATTCATTAGATCTCTTTATCTAACACATTGTACTTTAGTAAGAAACGTTCAAGTTTCATTACGAAATTTATATTTTTGTTTTTAAATAAATTTTTAAAGAAATCTATTAATTTTAATGATTACTATTAATATATATTTTTAGTAGCAATAGGTAAAATAGATATTTCTCCCTCCCCTTTGATTATGCCATTGTTTCATAATATTAGGTGTATAAATTTAATGATTTTCTATTATGACATTTAGAAAAAGTACTGGAACGTCATTTTCTATTATGACATTTAGAAAAAGTACTGGAACGTCATTCCGGCACCACTGGCTGGCAGTGTTAGGAAACAAAACAAAATTGATTTAGAAAAGAAGATGATTAAAAAGTATGAAGCAGGACAAAGTTTGTCATCTATTGCACAAAATTAGATCTCACTACTTCAACAGTGAATACTATTTTAAGGGACAGTGCGCATATAAAAGAACATGTTAAAGGATCAATGCATTTAAGATCAACAGGAATCACAAAACAGCATTCAGGTGCTATATCGAAGATGGAAAAGCTACACTGGGGTGCAAAACGTAAGGACCAACACTATTTCTATTTCACAAAATCAAACGAAACAGCCTGTGGTGATTTGCATAACTGTGGCCGTTCCATAAAAAGCTGGTGCACATGCAAAAATTTGAATCGTGATGAGAGGGCTCACATAAACAGATGAAAGCAGCAGTTATGTGCAAATTACTGAATGGTGAGCACGATTGTTGCAGACATTCGATTGGTTCCATACAGTGTTACAGACAATGAAATGGCCAATAGACAATGTCTGGATGACTTTACCCAGGGTCGAATAATTGGGAAGGTCGAAGTGCAAGGAGTGTGGCTGCAGAGTCCAGTATCGCCAATTGCATTTGCCTTCAGAACGGCAGGTACAGCTGTTCAAAGGACCAGTGGTGGTTGTCCACGAAAAACAACGCCCAATTATGACCACTATATACTCCTAGAGGCCAAGAGGGACCACCAGTCAGCAGGATCCACTGCAAACCAGCTGTACATGATGCGGGATATCGTGATTTACTGTGGCCAGATGACTCCACAAAGGTTGACTGTTTGCCTGACGGCCAGTACACTGTGTCCCTTTAACACCTGCCGATCAGAGACACCGTTTACAGTGGTGCATTAAACACAAGGACTGGACAGCAGCGCAATGGAGTAAGGTACTCTTTACTGATGAGAGTTGATTCAGTCTCAGCAGCGATTCTGGACATCAGCTAATCTGGTGAGAGCTAATCAAACATCACTAAAAGGATCGATATGGTAGTCGAGGGTTCAAAAAGCAAAAGCAAGAAGTATTTATGAAGATATTAAGGATAAGTACGGTGAACCCCAAGCCAAGTTTATGGCAAACAATGGGTGGTTTAATAGGTTCAAGCATCACACTAGTTTCCAAAACATTAAAGTATGCTGTGAACTCGCCAGTGCCGATTCTGCAGCTGCAGAGAAATTTTGTGATGTGTTGGAAAAAACCCCTTCTAAATCTCTACAGCCCTCAACTTCTGCAGTGGTGTGCTCATCAGCTGGAGAGTTAATTCTGACAACAATGCTCGAAAGGTAAAACTTGCTGACGTTATCCCTGTCTTCTCTATCTTTTTGTAATTTTATAATTTTGAAATTTTTGTAATTTTGTGCACTTTTGTAATTGTAATTTTTCCTGTGCATAAGATAAAAAAATTGAATAAACAATTCTATTTACATGTTCGTCGAACATTTATTTTTTTCTTCAATCAAATTTGCAAGTGCTGCCTAAGCATTTAGGGAAATTCCGACTTAAGTAGAGTTCCATGGAGTGCAACTCTTATATAAGTCAGGGAGTGGCTGTATAAATGGATATATGAGTGTGGACATATCAGCACAAGTAGGTCTTAATGTAATAACCTGTATACATTTTTGGTTCTATGAGTGTCTGCTGGTAATTCCCAGGAATTACCCTAAACCCTGCCAGTGACATCAAGGCAGAAAGGACACAAATTGCCATTCAACTGAATCAAATATGGCAAACAAACCGAATGGAAGCAAGAAACCAGAGGTGCTGTCACCGGAAAGTTTCTGCTTCAGGTGGCTAGATTAGCCCTAAGCCACCTAAGTGGTATGCTCCAGGACTGTTAACAACATATTTATTGACTGGTCATGGATCTCTCAATGCCAAACTGGCTTCCATGAGACTGACCGATGACCCCCACTGTACCTGTGGTGAAAGTGAGGATTGGGCGCATGTCCTGTATGACTGTACAATTTATGAAAACCAAAGAAACCTGCTTATTACAGAAATTGGTCCCCTTCCTAGGTGCCAAGAGCACCTATATATAATGGTGATCCTTTATAAGGCCTTTACCAACTTTGCACAAAAAGCATTTGAAATCAGGAGAGACTTGCAAAGACAGGCACTGCAACCAATCCCTGTACCAAATCCACAGTTCATTAACTAAATCAGCCCATGCACAGAGAATGACAAGATTAACTGCACATGATCACCTGAAATGAAGAAACATACCAGACAAGACTGTCAAACTTGACTCCTCCCCCTATAGGCCCCCAAACCAATTGTTGGGGCACCTCAGAGGCAGGAAAAAAACAACCTGAATGGGAATAAGGGCAGGGGTCCTGCCCCATCATAGCACAAGTCCTAAAACCAACTTGAATAAACATTCCTAAATTTACCAAATAGGACCACCAGGAGGCTAAATGGTGCCTACAGCCAGGGCTACTGCTCAGCTGAAGAATAACAGTAAGCTGAGAGTCACTGTGAATGTGCAAGTCTAAATGCTAGAAGTGAGTAGATGCTTGTTTGTTTGGTTTTTAGGAGCATTAGCAACTAAGGCCATATTGCTATGGGGATATGCGGTAGTCATTCCCTGACCTTTCCGCATCCTCCGTATTTGGTGGTCACAGGCTCGAAACCCGATCAGTGAGTAGATGCATGGCTATGAGTAAATTATTTGAAAGACTGAGTATTGTGATGAATGTGAGTAACTGACTGTCTGGCGAATGTGAGTAACTGACTGTCTGGCGAATGTGAGTGATTGATTGTTAAATTGATAAATGATTAAATTGAATTGCAAAAAAATTAATTAATAACTGAAATTAAATTTATAAATGCTAAATTGATTGATTGATTAGCAACCTCTCTCAGCTGAAGAATAACAGTAAGCTGAAAGTCACTGTGGTATCCTTGTGTGAATGAGCAAGTCTGAATGCTAGGAAGTGAGTAGATGCAGGGCTCTGAGAATGATTTAAAGACTCAAGTATTATGGTGAATGTGAATGACTGATTGTTAAATTGATAAATGATTAAATTAAACTGCTAAAATTCTAAATTAAATAACTCAAATAATTAAATTTATAAATTCATTGATTGATAAATGATCTCTGAGCTGAATAATAACAGCAAGTCGAGAGTCACTGGGGTATCCTTGTGTGAATGAGCAAGTCCAAATGCTAGGAAGTGAGTAGATGTATGACTGTGAGTAAATGATTTGGAAGAATGAGTATTGTGGTGAATGCGAGTGATTGATTGTTGTGGTGAATGCGAGTGACTGAATGCTGTGGTGAATATGAGTGATTGAATGTTCTGGTGAAAGTGAGTGACTAGTGGGGTAAATGTGGAAGCCTGAACAGTTGTGGTGAGTGTGAAAGACTAAATGTTGTGGGGAATATGAAAGACTGAATATGTCTGAATGAGAACGGCTGGGTGTTGTGGTGAATGGGAAATTGAGTTGAGTGAGTCAACAAATGAATGTGTGGATGAATAAATGACTGAGTGCATTACTGGATGAATGTTGAAGTGCAAGAGTGAAAATAAGAGTATGACTGACTGAAATTGACTAATCAAATGAACTGAATCAAAGAACACAAGTAATAAAAAGTAAAATTGTGAATAATATATGGCATAAAAGGAACTTTTACCCCATTATATTAAGGCCACATAAATTTGTGAATGTCTAGTAATTTGACCAATTACTTTAATTCGTTATTCTCTCATATAGGCCAGATTAAATGATGATGGTTACTGATTATTACATTTGCCATATTGACTGCATACCCCCATCCCTCTGGTATAAAAGAGATGGATGAATGAACAAACCAAAAAAAAAAAAAAAAATTGTAAAAGGGTAAAATATATAAAATGTGTGTTGTCTATAAAATGTAAGAAAAAACTACAAAATCTAAAGTGTACGAAAAAGTTTTAAAAAAAATTTAAATGTAAGAAAAAAGTATAAAATAGAAAATATAAGTAAAAACTATAAAAAGTAAAATTGTGTGAATGTTGAGTGAATGAAAGTTATTATTAATTGCATATTCTATCTTAGCACTGGAGTGACTGATGGCTGTGGAGGACCTCAGGGGCATCATGGATAACCATGATGATGAAAAGCTGACACCATGCTGCAGCTTTTCCTAGCTGGGAAAGGTGTGGTGTGAGATGCTGACACTGGCCATTATGGTAACTCCAGGCCAGTGTGGGACAGAGCTGCAAAAGCATGCTCCACCATAGAGGTCTCTTTCCCTATGTTCTTTTATTCCTACTGCCTGGGATGGTTGAATCTCCTTCCCCACCCTGTGTGGCCCTTATTCCACTTTCGCCTGAGCATGGGACAGCGTCCTATGAAATGTAACCTGCTAAATGGACACTATAGCCTAAAGAGAAGGAAATCTTGGACAGGACTAGTTCCCATGAAGGACGTATTACCCAGACACTGGACACACATGCAGCTCGCTGCTGCAGGCTATCTTGGCGACCAAATTGGGCTCCCTTGCCTGGTTTACTTTTAATCCTTCCTAAGAGGGGTGGAGTAGGTTGGCTGGTTGGGTTTTATTGGTGCATTAGCAACTAAGGCTATAATGTGCAGTGGGGTGGGTGATGACCTTACTGTCTCCTTCCCTCCTCATTACCCCTCTCTTCCCTGATAGGGCATGCCCCACTGGCAAAACTGGGGTCATTTCCCTATTGACCCTATACTTCTATCTTTCCCCCAGTCTTCAGTTACTCTCACTATACCCCACAGCGTACATCCTACACAATCCAAATTTAAATTCCAAATTCAATGCTACAATCGGGTATCACTTTCAACTACAAACCTCATTAGTGTCTCATCCCCTAGAATTGCATGCGTGTTTTTTTTTTTGTTTTTTTTTAGGTCCTAGCCACTGAAATCTCAGGAAACTAGGTGGCAGGGCCACTGCCAGAGTAAAATATTAGACTACTGGGTACCTGGTCTGCCTTCACAGGGCTCTGTGTGGGCAACATTGGGACCCACTAGGGGCCCAGCAGCTAAATGGCCAGAAGAACAATGGTACAAAACACAACATATACAAAATCTATACACTTTTAAATGTCTGGCCTTTACAGTGAACTGTTACACCCACAATGAAAGCAACACAGAGATGGGAAAAACCCCTGGTGCTGTTAGACACAAATACACTATACATATTATGTCAATTAGACACAAATACACTATACATATTATGTCTTGAGCTGGGTGAGAAATAAGTCCACTTAATTTGCAAAAAAAAAAAAAATTGTATGCGAGTGCTATTCTATTCAAGGTACTGTACTGAGTGGGATAAGTGTGTGAAAATGGGGAATGAATGAGAATGTCCTATAAATGTCAACTATTGTACTCTGAACATGCATATTAAGAAAAAAAAAAAAAAAAAAAAAAACACCGAATTAACTATTCTTACAGGTTAAGCTATATAAATATGAATGAATGTCAGGTTGTTACCTGTGTAAACTATGTGGCAATGGAATAAATTTGGTTAATATATTAAAAAAAAAAAAGTTTAGGTGGCACCTGTGTCCTGTCCAATGTTATATAATCATAAACATAATAACAAATGTGTGAGAGAGCATAATGTGTTGTTGTAAACACATTAAAAAAAAATGTATGTGATTGTGAAAATATAAGTATGACAGGTGTACAATTGGGCTGAGTGCTTTTAAAGTGCTTGTTGTTCTAACAGGCCCCCCCTAATTTGAGTAGAGTTGGGGCAACATTAGGAAACCCCAGGGCTGGCCTTAGGCCGATTGGACCCAATCGGGCCCCGCGTTTGACAGAAAAATTAAAATTAGACAAAAAAAGGAAAAAAAGAATAGATTTAAAAAAAAAGAGATAAATAAAAAGAAAAAAGAGAAGGAAAAAGTTTTTTTTTTTTAAGTTAGGGCTGCTGTGAAACCCGAAACAATGACTATTTTCACACGTTTAGAAAATATGATTAGTATTTTATTAATGAGTACAAAGGACGCAGACAAAAATAATGTTATTATTATTATTTATTATTATTTTTTTTAATTCATAATATGTGAACAGCAAATTCAGTATAATTTATAAAGGTGTGGAAATTTTAGCCATTGTCTAAGTAATTATCTCAAGGCCAGTGTTTACACATCCCTTGAAATACAAAAGTAATTAATTTTCACACATGTATACTCCACTTTAGGTATGGGTCAGACATAAGGTGGGGTTTACATGTATGAAAATTAATTACTTTTGTCTGGCTCCTACTGTATGGCCAAGTAGCCCCTCTTGCCCTGCCGAACGCATCGCTATAAAGTTGTATTGTAATGTTGGTGTGTTTTTATTTGAATAATTGTGCTCCTTATTGTGTAAGTAAGTAAAATTTATATTATTCTTCATTTTATTTATTGAGTTGGAGCTAGAACGTGACAAAAACCCAGTGGCATAACTATTGGAGGAGAACTTGAAAGGGGCCCCGTGAAATTTGGAAGACAGATTCATGATTTTCATTCATAAACGAGCACGTTTTTTAAATTAAATGTAATCCATTCTTATCAACCCAGCGACTGGTCACCACCCAAGTATTGTTTAGACTGATTCCAAGCTTATAGAATTATTAGTATATAAAAGATAGTCTTAAAATATTCAGCTATATAATATAAAGTATACATCACAGTCCAATTTTATTTTAGTGTTGGTGAATTTACATTTTTTGTGTGTGCATGCCCTGATCGTTGTCAGAGGGGATATGTTTTATTTTACAATACACAAATTTGTTGCATAACAGTCTGGCTATGGACAGTGTTGTCGTTTTTAACACCGATTGCACTAGATTTGGCTTTCTTCTTTTTTTTTCATCTGAAACGAAAAACTGAAAGGACTAGGAATGAGTTATTACTATGCTAACAAGAGACACATTTCAATCACGGTTTGTTTTTTTTTTTTTTTTTTTGGTAGTTGTTGGCGCATCGGCTTCTGTGGCCATAATGCACCTCCCGAGGTTTTTGCAGTACTTTGATCCAAGCCCGAGGCGGGATTCGAACCCGCGACCTTTGGGTTGCCAGGCAGGCACTTTACCCACCTGGCTAGCCCGGTCGGCTACGGTTTGTTTGATCCTTATGTATGGCATTCTGAACCTGACCAATGTATTGGGAGGGACCCTTCCCGTAATTAGTGTTTATTCCGCTTATTACCTCTGTGCACTTGAAAATGTATACATTTTCAAGCGCAGAGAGGTAAAAAGCAATGACCACGCAGAGTAAAGCATCTACAAAGCATCGTTTCATTAAGTTTATGGTTTTGAGATTTTCGTTTGCCATTTTCACAACATTCTACTCTTGTCTATTGCTCTGTTTCTATACAGCCAACAAGACACGGACTTCGTTACTGGCCGTGAATAATACATTTTATAACTGTTTTATATGTACTGTATCTGTTCTGTTCTGTTCTCGTTTGTGGCAGGAAAATTTGTTGCAATGTTAATTGAAGGAGTAGCTTGGGAAAAGAGAGTGGGAAATAAAACAAAAAAATTCAGCCAATCACAGAGATTTTCATTTGCTTTATTGGCAGAAAAAGTTCTGCAGCTCTTATCAAGCATCATGTACCATTCTGTGATTCTACATTTTCAAGTGCAGTGAATCTACATTTTTAAGTTTCTCAGAACATTAAAAAATTTACTCATTACCACCATTTTTTTTCCAACTTCTGATAGAAAGGCTGAAGATGTAAGTAAATTTATTATTCCAGTTTTCATTAGTTTTCAGTTTTCATTCACAAATTGTGGATTCATAATTTATGAATGTGGGCCATTCAAAATTATGAATGCTGTTGTCTAGTTTTAATACTAATATATGTTACTCATTGCTGTAGATTCATTTATTTATTTATTTTACTACTCTTTGCATTCTGTTGCAATTTGACAGAACGATTTGATTTTATTACTCTGGTGTCAGTAATTTTTTTTTTTTTTTATTGAAAATTTGTTGAAGGATCATTTACAGTTCAGAGAAAGATATAATATGAATTTCAAAAATCTATTTTTCTTGTCTGCACTTTTTTTTGCACTTGGTGAACAATGAATGTGCACCACTGAATAGAGAAGTATGCATTGATTTGCTTTGTGCACAATGCAATGCCAACTTTGAAGTGATTCTGTAATAAGTGAATTTATTATTCCAGTTTCCATAAGTTTACATTATGGACATTCACAAATTATGAATGGTCCATGATGTCGCCGATCGTCAAACGTTGCATAGTTTGTAATATGGCTAATAATATTATAATTATTAGCCGTATGGTGCAATGAAGCCTGAGGCTTAAGCTGCACCAGCCAAAAAAAAAAAAAAATTCCCAAGTTATCCTGAGAGAGAGAGAGAGAGAGAGAGAGAGAGAGAGAGAGAGAGAGAGAGAGAAAGAAAAAAAATCAGAAGTAGAAAGGAATCACCAAGAAAGAGAAGAATAAAGATATTCAGCTCAGAACATTTGGTGTGCCAAACCCATACTCACCAAATGTGAGCCCCTGGGGTTAATATGTTACTAATTGCTGTAGATTTATTTTATTTATTTTAATTTTTTTTTATCTACTCTCTGTCTGCGTGGGCAGCACAGTGGTATCGTCACCATCCTTTCCCCACACCGGGTGGAAAAGGCCTGAGTTCGAATCCCGTCGATATCAGCCATCAGGAACAGGGCCAGATTAAGGTATTCCTGCACCCCGAGCAGAAACATTATTTCGGCGTCATTTGCATATCCTAGAAATCTGGGTAAAGGCGCCGACTCCAAGCTATAATCAGCTTCTAAAAAACAAACTATTATTTTTAAGCCACCCGAATAATTAAATTCATCTGCTGTGCTGCGTCTCTTATGTCTGTTAATTTTGTGTGTTCTATGGTCGATTTGTCTGTTTTACTGGACGAAAAACCCCAGATTCTCGGGGGGGGAAACCTTGCTATCTACACCTGAGACCGACTAACTCAGCCACAGAGTGAAAAAAAAAGCCCATTAAAGTTACTCGCATCATTGGCAGGATTCAAATCCAGGCCTTTTTCACCTGGTGTGGGGAGGACGGTGACGATATCACTGTGCTACCCACGCAGACTATGTTGGTGCCATAGAACTTGTGACAGAATTGGAAGTATCTCCAGAATTTCGCACAGGAAGATTACAAAAAAGAAAGAGGCAATTCAATTACCAGCCTGATGATGAACGTATAAAAAATCTTAAGGAAGCTTACAAGATAAACTACTTTAATAAAATCGCAGACAAGGCTTTGCAGTCTCTAGAGTCATGTTTCTAGCAGTTAATAAAACATACTAATCTTTTTTTTAGTGTCTTGGGTAAATTTCTAAGAATTCCAAAGGACGAGTTAAGAAAACACGCTGCAGATTTATAAATTGCACTTTCAGATGCTAAAATCATTGAGGGCAACGGATTGTGAATTGGTGAAGTCTTGATGTATTGATGGCCATATGCTAGTGCAGGAAATGGAAGCACTGAAACCAATTTCTCCAGAATCGTGCTTCGAAAATCCTTTAAATATTTTACAATTTCTCGCAAACTAATGAGAGAGCCACTGGATTTTCGACTCTATTGATAACACTAAGAATATTTTTAACGATTCCAGTAACTGTAGCGTCTGGGGAAAGAAGCTTTTCCCAATTAAAGTTTATTAAAACTTCATTAATCAAATAATAAATATTTAAATTATCAATTATATAAACTATTTAATTAATAAATTATTTAACTGAAACATATCTAAGGTCGATAATGCTTCAAGAGAGACTCACCAGCCTTGCTATTGTATCCACTGAATGAGAAGAAGCAAGGAATTTAAATTTTGAGAAAGCCTTCAAAGATTTTACCAATAAATGGGCAAGAAAAGTATCCTTGTGATTAGTTTTGTTTATATTGTCAACATTTCTGGTCAATTGTTAACAAATTGTAATAATATAAAAATAATGAACAATTATTAATAGTTTTAGTTTTTCATTTTTTCATTATTTAAAAATATTGAAGGATTAATATTGAATTTTTCAAGGGGCACTGCTGGCATGCTCCAATCGGGCCTGGAATTTGCTAAGGCCGACACTGGAAAACCCCCTACCTTGTTGATGTCATGCCCCTTAATCATATCAAGCTCTGTAAGTAACCCCACACTGGCTAGGCCAGTGTAGGGTTCCTTACAGAGAAGCATTGCATGTCCACAGTGCAACCTCCTTTTCCACTTGGGCACTCAGGCCCTATGTCGACTGGCACCAGATGGCAGCTGCAATACTCGGAAACTTGTTACAAAGGCAAGTTTATTCTGCTGTGAGAATTAAGACCATTGTATTACTGATGCAGTTTAAATCCTAGTGTTGGCTACTCCCTGGTGGCAAAGTGACCTAGAGTCTCTATGCCATCACAGAGAAGAAAGGTGGAGATGGCCTTGGAGCCGCCATGATACACACACACAGCCCTATATGGAAAAGGAGAAAATGAAAACCAAGATAAGTTTTCGAAGATATAATATAACTAAAGCTACTTTTGAAAGCAGTGCTGCAAAACAGAGAGGGTACTCTTGATCTAGTTATCAGCAGTGATCATTCGTGTATTAAGAATTTGCAGATAAAGGAACCACTAGGTGGCAGTGATCACAGTGTACTGATGTGGGATTTACTTAAAGATATAATTACTATTAGGGGTAAAGGAAAGGGTTTTTGCTTTCAATGTTACCAACAGTAAATTCTAAGTGGGAAGCATTCAATGAATTAATCGTGGAAACCACTAAAAGTTTCATACCTATTAAGAAATATTGTTCAAGGTTTAGGCCTAAATGGTTATCAAATGAACTAATGAGACTCGTGACAGAGAAGAAAAATGCATGAGATGCATATAAATTATCAAGCGACTCAGAAGCCTATTGCAGATATAAGCTACTCTGTAATCAGGTCACAAAGGAGGTTACGCAGGCAAAGGCAGATTACGAGAAATCTTTGGCAAAGGATGCTAAGAAAAACAGCAAGGATTTCTTTATTTATATAAACTCTAAAAGGAAGGGGGATGAATCTAATTGGTCCACTTGATATCGATGGTTCAAGTGTTGATGATCCTGCTCACATAGCAAACAAACTGAATGAGTATTATGCATCCACATTCACAAATGAGGAGTTATTAAGGTTTGAAAATGGCAGAAGGTTATCAAATTGTAGCAGGGTGCTTAATGATTTTGTAATAACTGAGAGCAAAGTGGAGGAGAAATTGATGAAGTTAAAAATAAGAAAGACACCTGTGGTGGATGGGATCTATCCAGTTATATTAAAGGAGGCAGCAAAGCAACTAAGCAAACCCTTAGCCATAATTATGAGAGCATCCTTGGACTGAGGGGAGGTCCCCACGGCCTGAAGATGTGCAAATGTATCCCCAATTGACAAAGGGGGATCGAAAGGTGACACGGGTAATTACAGACCAGTTAGTTTAACTTCTGTTCCAGGTAAAATAATGGAGTTGCTGGTTACAGATACAATGCAGTATCATCTAGACAAGACTGCAGCAATAATTCAGACACAGCATGGGTTTGTTAAGGGAAAGCCTTTTCTGACAAATTTGATAGGATATTATGATGTGATTACAAAGGAACTGGATGCAAAAAATAATTTTGATATCATATATTTGGATTTCACGAAAGCTTTTGACACTGTTGTGCATGGAAGACTACTGTACAAATTAGAGCAGAATGGTATTAAGGGTAAGCTGGTACAATGGATAAAAGGATGCTTGAGTGGGAGAAGACAGAGGGTGGTAATCAATAGGTGCTGCTCTTTGTGGACTAATGTTATTAGTGGAGTCCCGCAGGGTTCGGTGTTGGGTCCACTGTTATATTTTGTATATTTATCAATGATATTGATGAAGGTATATCAGGCTTAGTGTCGATGTTTGCAGATGATACAAAGGTTGACAGGGTTGTTAATGACAATAATGGCAGTGTGCTACTGCAACAGGATCTAGAAAATTTGGGCAGATGGGCTAAGAAGTGGCAACTGAAGTTTAACCTTGACAAATGCAAAGTACTGCATATGGGTAGAAGACCATAACCCCAGAGATACGTACCAACTGTGTGGTACTAAACTTAAGGTGGTAGAAAATGAAAAAAACCTGGGAGTAATTGTGCATTCAGATATGAAGTTTTTTGAGCAATGTAGACAGGCTGCCAGGACAGGTCATGGGGTTTTGCAATGATATACAGGAATTTTGCTAGCAGAGAAAAGGAGGCGATTGTCCCTCTGTATAAGGCAATGGTCAGGCCACGCCTTGAGTACTACGTACAGGTCTGGAGGCCTCATTTTAGGAAGGATGAAGATTTGCTTGAGTGTGTACAGAGAGGGGCAACAAGATTGGTAAGGGGAATGAAGGGATCCACTTACCAAGAGAGGCTTAAGTTCTGCAAATTGCAGTGGCTGGAGACTAGGCACATGCGCGGTGATTTGATTGAGGTGTATAAAGCCTTGAATGGATTGAGCACGCTGAATTCTGATGGGATCCTTCCACTTGTTCAGATTACGAACCTAAGGGAACATAGATTCAAATTAAGAAAAGCCAGATGTAGAATAGATGTGCGGAAATTTGCCTTTAGCCAGCGGGTGGCTAATTGCTGCAACAAACTTCCATCTGTCGTTGTGAAGTTGATGGGTTAAATAAATTTAAGGATGAACTGGACAGCCATTGGGAGGGAATGGTGTGATTTTTTTTTTTTTTTTTTGGCTGTGCTGCATAAGCTCATACACTTGCTTTCTTGCATCACATGCCACTACTACTACTGCTACCAGGGAAATTTGTTACAAAAGTTTATTCTGCTGTCAGAATTAGCATTAGCAAAGGCACATGATGCAAGAAAGAGAGCTTACATAGCATCAGCCAAAAAAAAACCACACCCTTCTCATTTCACCCATCCATTTGCTCTAAATATTTGTCTAGTTCTGCCTTGAATCTATTTAGGCTATCAACTTCTACAAGGACAGATGGAAGTTTGTTCCAGCAATCAACCACCCGCTGGCTAAAGGCAAACTTCTGCACATCCATCCTACAATTGTCTTTCTTCAATTTGAATTTATGCTGTCTCAGATGATTATTCTCAGCAAGAAGAATACCATCAGCACTGAGCATGCTCAAACGATTCAAGGCTTTATACACCTCAATAAGATCACCTCGCAGGTGCCTAGTCTCCATACACTGTAATTTGCAAAATTTAAGCCTTTCTTCGTAAGAGCAACAATTTGTTACATTCACTAATCTTGTTGCCCTTCTCTGTACTCATTCCAGCAGCTCTACATCCTTCTTGAAATGAGGCCTCCAGACCTATATACAGTACTCAAGGTGTGGCCTGACCATTGCCTTATACAAGGGAATAATCACCTCCTTATCCCTGCTAGAAAAATACCTGTATATCATTGATAAGACACCATGAGCTACTCTTGCAGCCCATCTGCACTGCTCAGAAAACTTCATATCTGCTGCACAATTACCCCCAGGTCCTTTTCATTCTCTACCATTGTAAGTGTAGTACCACAGAGTTGATACGTTGCTCTGGGGTTACTGTTTCCCATATGTAGTACATTACATTTGTCACCTCTCAGCCCATCTACTCAACCTCTCCAGATCCTGTTGCAGCAGCATAGCATCAGTAGTGTCCTTAACAACCCTGCCAACCTTTGTATTGTCTGCAAACTTGGACATTAAGCTTGATATACCATCATCATTATCATTTATAAATACAGAAAACAATAATGTACCCAACACTGAACCCTGAGGGACGCCACTAATAACATTAGTCCACAATGAGCAACCACTGATCTCTGTCTTCTCCCCCTCAACCATCCCTTTATCCATAGCAGCAATTTGCCTCCAATGCCACACTGCTCCAATTTGTGCAGCAGTCTTCCATGTGCAACAGTATCAAAAGCCTTTCTAAAATCCAAATATATAATATCAAAATTATTCCCTGCATCCAGTTCTTTTGTGACTGTATCATAGTATCCAATCAAATTGGTCAGGCAAGATTTTCCCTTAACAAAACCATGCTGTGTCCGAGCTATAACTGAAGTCTTGTCTAGATGATCCTGCAGTGCTTCTTTAACCAGTGCCTCCATTAATTTTCCTGGAACAGAAGTTAAACTCAAATGTCTATAATCACTTGTGTCAGCCTTTGATCCTCCTTTGTGAATTGGGGCCACATTTACACATCTCCAGTCTATGGGTCCAAAGAAGCTCTCATAATTATGTCTAAGGGTTTGCTTACTTCCTTTGCTGCCTCCTATAATATAACTGGATAGATCCCATCTGCCCCAGGTGCCTTTTTTATGTTTATCCTCAACAATTTCTCCTCCACTTTCCTCTCAGTTATTACAAAATCATCTAGCTCACTGGCAAGAGTTTAACTCACCTCTGGCATTTCCCTCCTTGAATAACTCCTCACGGGTGAATGTAGATGCAAAATACTCATTTAGTTTGTTAGCCACTTGAGCAGGATAATCAACAGTTGGACCATCGATATCCAGTGGACCAATCTGATTCATCCCTTTCCTTCTAGAGTTTACATAGGTAAAGAACTCTTTTCTGATTTTCTTTGCATCCTTTGCCAAAGGTTTCTCATAATCTGCCTTTGCCTGCCTAATCTCCTTTGTGACTTGGTTACAGATCAGCTTATAGCTATCATAGGCTTCCATGTCACCCATTAATTTATATGTATACCATGCATTTTTCTTCTCTGCAATATGTCTCATTAGTTCATCTGACATCCATTTAGGCCCAAACCTTAAACAATATTTCTTAGTTGGTAAGTAAATCCTAGTAGAGAGTCTTATAATGGGGGATTTTAATTTCCCAGATATTTTACTGGAATTTGTGGGTTGGTCACTCACACACTAGCAAGGTTTTTGTGGGTTTATTTGATGATTGTTTTCTACATCAGCATGTTCGGGAGGCAACTACAGGGAGTAATAAGTTCTTTGAATGCTTCCCATTTTGAATTTACAATTGGTAACATCATCAGTTGGTCCCACTACATAGAATTTAAATACTGTCTCAGACCACCGTAGTCACCTTTACAAAAGCAAAAACCCTTCGCTTTACTTTACCCGATGGTAGTTAACTCTTTGAGTAAATCCCACTTCAGCACACTGTGATCACTGCCACCTAGTCGTTCCTTTATCTGCAGATTCTTAATGCATGACCATAAAGGCCATTGTATTATTGATACAGTTTAAATCCTGCTGCTGCTTGCAAAAACAGATGAATGGACAAGTCATTGTCAATGTTTACAGATATAAATAAGTTGAGTTGTTTTGATTAACATTTACTGAAATGTGTTCCACAAAATCTGCTTAACCACCAGGTATACGTCTCTAAAATCTTGCACTTAATCCCCAAGAGTACCGGATTTTAAAGGGATCAGTAGAATTTTTTTTGCAGGATACATGTTTGGTTCTGGCTGATTTTCGGGCAATTCAATACTGGGATCAAAGTGTGTTGTTCATATTGTTTGCCTGTAATTTTATAAAACTGATAGTAATAAAAACTTAATAAATTTGATGCTAAAGTTTGCTGATGATACAAATGTTGAGAAGGTCGTATAAGAAAAGTATCCTGCATCAACCAGACCTACATTAATTATTCCGCTAGTCTGAAAATTTACATTTAAATAACTTGAAATAAAAGCACTTTTTCTGTTTTGAATTTATTATTACTAATAGACTCTAACAATCATATATTTCACAGATTTTCTCCTCTGTTCCTTCAGTGACAAAATTAAAAACAAGATGGCTTATCTGTTTTTCTTAAATTATTAATTTTTGTACTTCAATCACCTTTATTTTTAATCTTAATTTTGCTTTTAATATTAATATTTTAATATAATACTAATCCAATCAAAGTGTCAACAAAATTAATGAAAATAATAAAAGTAAAATGAATTAAAAATTAAGGTAACTGAAAATTACAAATTAATAATTTAAGAAAATTATCAGATTAACCATCCCATTTTTAGTTTTGTAGCCACTGAAGAAATGGAGAAAATTTTTACAAAACACATGATTGTCAGACTATCAGTAACAAATAAATTCTAAACCCTATGCATGTGAAGTGCTTTTATTTCAAGCAATTTGTTCAGAATAACCTATGCAACATGCCATTTAAGCATAATATTAATGACAATTGAAGTGCATATTGGGAAATGAAATGCTCTAACATTTGGATAACAGTAATTTCGGATCATCATATTACTCTCTCAACAACAAAATTAAGCAACAGCCAAATCTTCCAAAAACAAAATTAATAGTGGCAAATGATGTAATAAAGCAAGCTTAAACAGCACCAGCCAAAAAAAAAAATGGTATCATCACTTCCACAGGGGCTCACATCTGGTGAGTATGGGCTTGGCACACCCAGGGTCCTGAGCTGGATATCATCATTCTTCTCTTTCTTGGTGATTTCCTTCTACTTTTCTCTCTCTCTCTCTCTCTCTCTCTCTCTCTCAGGGCGGTAACTCAGAAATTTTTTTTTTTTTTTTGGCTGGTGCAGCATAAGCCTCAGATTTCTTTGCACCATATGGCTAATAATAATAATAATATCAACTGTCCATCCCTCTAACAATTTGTCTAGTTCTTCCATGAATTTATTCAAGCTATTCACTTCCACAACACCAGATGGAAGTCTGTTCAAGCAGTCAACCACCGCTGGCTGAAAGCAAATTTCTACACATCTATTTAACCAACCTCAATTTGAATTTATGCCCCCTCATGTGCATAGTCTGAACAAGAAGCAAGATGCTATCAGCAATGTGCTTATTGAATCCATTCAAAGCGTGAAAACACCTCAATCAGATTTCCTTGCAGGTGCTTAGCCTCCAGATGCTGCAATTTGCAGAACTTAAGCCCATCCTGATAAGAGCACCATTTTGATCACCTCACTAAAGTCTTGCAGCTGTTCCAACAGATCCACATTATCCCTAAAATGAGAGAGGATGTGGATCCTCCAGACCTGTCTGCAGTTCTCAAGGTGTGGCCTCGCCATTGCCTTAATACAATAGTTAAATTATTAGTAATATAATCACCTACCTATCCCTGCTAAAAAAAATTCCTGTATATCATTGACAAAACTATATGAGTTGTCCTCCTAGCAGCACTTCATCTCCATGTCTTTTTTAAACTTCAATTGCCACTTCTCAGTCCATCTGCCTAATTTTTCCAAATCCTGTTGCAGTAGCATAATTTGATTAATGTCATTAATCGAACCTTTGTATTATCTGCAAACTTAAACATTTAGCCTAATATAAAAGTAAAGTAAAAAAAATATATGTCTTCATTAATAAATATAGAAAACAACAACAGGCCCAGCACTGAACCCTGGGAACTCCACTAATAACAAAGGACCAAGAAGGGCAATGTCCATTGATAACCACTGTTTGTCTTCTCCCACTGAACCATCTCCTTATCCATAGCTGTAATTGGGTAATCTGAAGAATTTTTTTAAGATTAAACAGACTGTCAGCCCAGCACATAATGTTTTATCAATAATCTACCAAAATTTGACTTAACAGGGGCAAAGAAGTGTTCATTCCAACATACAGAGCTTTGTTTAGACACCTTGAGGACTACAGTGGCAGGCAAAAAAACTGCATCACCTTAAAAAAAAAGTAACAACTGTACTGAAACGTATAAGATAATGTTTGATTACAGTCATTTTGTCTGTCACAAAGCAAAGGTATTGCATCAGACAGTAATTGCATGTATTGCATCAGCTGTTTCTATAAATATGGCACTGGAAGGGTATACAAGCTCATTAGTATCCTGTCTTGCAGAGGTGTAAGCATGGCTCCATATGTTCAGTTGACATCAAGGAAAAAATGTGTAACTGTTGCTCTGTCCCAGGAAGAGCTTTCTACGTGTGCTATCACTGATACAATAGGCTGCCACCAGTCAACAGTATCCCGGGTGCTGAAATTAAAGTGTGAAACCGGTGATGTGAAGAGACGACCTGGTTCAAGCCATAAGAGAATGACTACGTCTTCCCAAGATCGATATTTGAAAGAGCTAGTCTTCGTAATCACCATGCTAGTGCTCCTGATCTAAAACTAGACTTTGAGATGGCCTCTAGTGTTGAAACAAGTGCACAAACTATCCAAAGACAGCTTTTGTAATGTGGTCTCCATGCCTAACGTTGGTAACGGCCAAAGAAGAAGCGTCTTGTGACCGAACAAATGAGGAAGTGACTTGCTTGGACTAAAATGCATGTTTCGTGAACAAAAGAGCAATGAGACACCGTCATCTTTTCTGACAAATCGAAATTACCTACATGGCTCAGATGGGAAGCGATATATCAGAAGATGAAAATCAGAGGCATACTATCCTGACTGCATAACACCTACTGTAAAGTTCCCTGCCAGTCAGATGGTCTGGGGAGGCATAACAAGCAAAGGGGTGGGGCGAATTAAGTTTATTAACGGAACAGTGAATGCAGAAACCTACTCTGCTATCTTGGAGGAGTGCCTGAAACCCGTTATTAGAGACCACCACACAGACTTCCAAAACTGCATTTTTCAACAGGACTCAGCAACTTGCTACACAGCAATATTGGTAAATTTATGCTATTTAGATTTATAAGATACTTACACCAACATTTTCCCTCGTTTTTCTCCCTTTAGGTGCAGTGATACCTCAGAAATGCTGGCATTACAGCACTGGACTGTCCCAGCAACATTCCACATTTGAACCCTATTGAAAATTGCTGGTACATGTCATATAAAATTGCTCAGAAGAAGCCAACAAGATTCAGCTGCAGGAGCGCACTGATTTTGTGTGGTACCACGAAATTGGGTAACCATATATCCACACTCTATGCCAGATTATTGCAAGGCTGTAATTGCAGAGGAGGAACAAAAATATAATGAGGACTTATTTTGCTGATTTACAGTACATAATACTATTAAGTTAACTAGCCATTTCAGTTTATACACATAAATGCAAAAAAATTTGTTTGGTTGTCATGGTTGCCATTTGCATGATTTCTCACATTTCCATTAATTACACATTTTACCCTTTAGGAAGATATTTATGGCAATTAGGTATATCAGGTGGGGTCTTTTTATTGGATTTCATTCATAGAGATATATATCCTATCTAACAAATGCATTTCGAACATTTCTGCGACCCACAATGCAGCCCAAAACATATTTTCAAAATTCACATGTGATGCAGTTTTTTTTTTTGTTCGCCACTGTACATACCGGTTTGGATTCCCATTTCCGAAAGTATTATTGGTAGGGCTGCAAAAGGCAACAAAATTAGCAATCCTATTGGAGTGGACTTCGGCTGAATGGATACATCTTGAGGCTAGGCACCTGTGAGGGACCTTTATTAGGATATTTAAGATTTTGAAAGGCTTCAGTAAATTAATGCAGTTATATCTTTTTCCTTCCGAGTGTGGCACAAATTAAGGCATATATTTAAATTAAGGAAGGTCAACTATAGGTTACAGATATTTTTTTTTTTTTTTTTTTACTAAAGGCCATTAACTGTTAAAACAAAGTACCACATCATTTTGTACAACTTCAGGAATTAGGAGTGGATAGACATTTCATGAAACCAGGTGACGTGCCTTTTTTTTTTTTTTTTTTTTACACCTGCTGAATAAGCCTTGGTTCTATCCATTGGTTCATCTTTAAATTGGGCATAATATATACTTACAGCAACAGCTGCCGGTCCCTTTAAATTCAGTATTCGAGAGGTTAATAGAACCATACTGATAAAGTGAAATATTGATTGCAAATTTGCCAGAGGATATTTATCAAATCACAGAAATGGTCTTTAATATCTAGGCCACTGCCAGTCCTATACGCAATCGACTAATTCAGATACATACATTACTATATATATATTGTACGTAACAAGTACCATCCAAACTAAAACAACATATTAATATCACTGAAGGTTACAAGGATGCGACGGGAAAAATGAGACTTATTTGACTAATTTTCCCTAAGTTAGTTCAAATATTCCCCGTATTTTTTTTTTTTTTTTTGGCTTATCTTTACAAATTAGACTTGGCTTATCTTTACAAATTAGAGAATAAAGTACGATTAAAGGTTTTTCAGTGCAAAATTCCCGAAGATGCGTTGATATGCATAAATAAATGCGAGAAGAAAGAAAATCAACAGACTTAAAAAGCATATGCAGATATAGAGTACAGCGAGAGTTCACTAAATCACTAGAGTTCACTCAATGATTAAAGAATACAAAATGTACTAAAAGAAAATATTAACTACATAATATCAGTGTAGATACACCATAGTTTACCCATAAATTTAAACTACATATGTGTAATATGAAAGGCATCGTTTTAATTGTATCTCATATTGTGGCAGCCTTCACGAGATACCAGGTATTACACTACTTTGAAGTAACGCACCTGTAGAGAAGTCCACTGTTATTTATTCTCAGTGGATACCACCAACCAAACGGCACCGTTTCAAAGCTATTGGCCTATCATCGGTGGGTGGGCAGGTACCCTGGTAATGCAACATGCCATAACAGTTGATGTACAGATATCTGTACATCAACTGTACATGCCATAACAGTTGATGTACAGATATCTGTACACCATTTGGCATCTCTCATATTGTGGAATCACTTCGCAACTGTGATGGTATGTTGCACTACTAGGGCACCTGCCCACCCACCGATTATAGGACAACAGATTTGAAACAGTGCCGTCTGGGTGGTGGTATCCACTGAGAATAAATAACAGTAGATTTCTCTATACAGGAGCGTTACTTATTCAAAGTAGTGCAATACTTGATATCTCGTTGTGAAGGCAGCCATAATATGAGATACAATTATGGATGTCAAATGGATAGTAGTCGCCTAAATGGATGTCAGCCAACTAATGAGACATGTGACAGAGAAGAAAAATGCATGGGATACATATAAATTAATGGGTGACATAGAAGCCTATGATAGATATAAGCTGGTCAGTGACCAAATGAGATTAGGCAGGCAAAGGCAGATTATGAGAAATCTTTGCCAAACGATGCAAAGAAAAACAGCAAAGAGTTCTTCAATTGTGTAAACTCTTGAAGGAAGGGGATGATTCAGCTTGGTCCACTGGATATCGATGGTTCAACTATAGATGATCCTGCTCAGGAAGCTAAATGAGTATTTAGCATCTACATTCACACGTGAGGAGTTATTCAGGGAGGGGTATGCCAGAGGTGAATTAAACTCTGGCAGTGAGCTAGATGATTTTTTAATAGCTGAAAACAAAGTGGAGGGGAAATTGTTGAAGGATAAACATAAGAAAGGCACCTAGGGTGGATGGGATCTCTCCAATTATATTAAAGGAGGCAGCGAAGGAAGTAAGCAAAACCCTTAGCCATAATTATGAGAGCTTTCTTCGACTCAGAGGGGTACCATGGACTGGAGCTGTGCAAATGTCACTCCAATTCATAAAGGATGAAAGGGCAACAAAAATAATTTTGTTGTTTTAGTTTAACTTCTGTTCCAGGGAAATTAATGGAGGCACTGGTTAAAGAAGCATTGCAGGATCATCTAGACAATACTTCAGTTATAGCTCGGACACAGCATGGTTTTGTTAAGGGAAAATCTTGCCTGACCAATTTGATTGGATACTATGATGCAGTCACAAAAGAACTGGATGCAGGGAATAACTTTGATATCATATATTTGGATCTTAGAAAGGCTTTTCATACTGTTGCACATGAACGACTGCTGCACAAATTGGACAATGTGGCATTGGAGGCAAATTGCTGCTATGGAGAAAGGGATGGTTGAGCGGGGGAAGACAGAGAGTGGTAATCAATGGACACTACTCTTCGTGGATTAATGTTATTAGTGTAGTCTCTCAGGTATCAGTGTTGGATCAACTGTTATTTTCTGTATTTATTAATGATATTGTCGATGGTATCTCAGGCTTAATGTCCAAGTTTGCAGACGATACCAGGGTTGGCATGGATATTAGGACACTAATGACAATACGCTGCTGCAACAGGAGTTAGAAAAGTTGAGCACATGAGCTGAGAGGTGGAAACTGAAGTTTAACATTGACAACTGTAAAGTACTGCATATGGGAAGCAGTAACCTCAGAGTAACCTACAAATGTGTGCTATTACCATGACAGTGGTAGAGAATGAAAAGGACCTATGGGTAATTGTGCAGGCAGATATGAAGTTTTCTGAGCAGTGCAGACGGTCTGTAAGAGTAGCTCATGGTGTCTTTCCAGTGATATACAGGAATATTTCTAGCAGGGATAAGGAGGTGATATCCCCTTGTATAAGGTAATGGTCTGGCCACACCTTGAGTACTGTATGCAGGAATGGAGACCTCAATTTAGGAAGGATGTAGAGCTACTGGAGCGAGTGCAGAGGAGGGCAACAAGATTAGTGAATGGAACAAACGGTTGTCTTACGAAGAAAGACTTAAATTTTGCAAATTACAGTTTCTGGAGACTAGACTAGTTAGTTAGTTAATTCGTTTCTAGGAGCATTAACAACTAAGGCCATATTACTCCTGGAATATGCGGTGGTTATTCCCTGACCTTTCCGCATCCTCAGTATTTAGTGATCATGGGCTCGAACCCCGGTCTAATTAAGAAGCAGGTGCTACACACTGCTGCTCCTGCCCACCAGGCTACGAGGCACCTCAGGAGACTAAGCACCTGTGAGATGATCTGATTGAGTCTTGAATGGTTTGAGCAGGATTAATGCTGATGGGATTCTTCCTCTAGCTCAGAATAATCGCCTGAGAAGGCATAAATTCAAATTGAGGAAAGACAGTTGTAGGATAGGTGTGCGGAAGTTTGCCTTTTCACCAGCGTGTGGTTTATTAATGGAAAAACCTTCCATTTGTCGTGGTAGCAGTTGATAGCTTAAACAGATTCAAGTCAGAAATATTTGGAGCAAGTGGATGGGTGAAATTAGAAGGGTTTTTTTTGGGCTGATAATATAAGCTTGCTCTCTTCTATCATGTGCCTTTACTAATGCTAATTTAATACTTATTCAAAGTAGTGCAATACCTGGTATCTCGTTCTGAAGGCAGCCACAATATGAGACGCAATTAAAACGGTGATCCATACTACACACGTAGTTGAAATTTATGGGTAAACTATGGTGAATCTACACCGATATTATGTAGTTAATTATTTAAAAACCCATATATATAATTATACCTGGGGAATTTCATTATTTTATTATTACTGTTATTGTTGCTCTTATATTATTTCTCCCTGATTGAGGGTTCCACCTCGTGACGGGTATTCTACCAAGTACACAGGCTGGCTGTTGTTATGTCTGGTGTTACTGTTGGTCAAGGAAATCTCTGACTATCCAACAGGTGCTCAGGATTGCTACTTTCTGGAGTTCCTTGTAGGTGTTCGCTGGGAGACCTATTGCTGCTAGGCTGCTATGTAGGGTTTTGGGCACCATACCTTTAGCTACTATTATCATTATTATTATTGTTGCTCTTATATTATATCTCCCTGATTGGGGGATGCCACTCCGTGACGGGTACTGCTACCAAGTACACAGGGTAGTTGTAATGTCTGGTGTTACTGTTGGTAGAGGAAATCTCTGACTGACCTACAGGTGTTCAAAATTGCGACTTTCTGCAGTTCTTTGTAGGTGTTCTCTGGGACCTATTGCTGCTAGGCTGCAATGTAGAATCTTTGGCACCATACCAGTGATTGACACGATGATCGGGATAGTCGATACTTCTTGCATATGTCACATCGCCTTGACTTCATGTCTCACGTTCGTGTACATCCTAATTTTTCCCCTCGTGGGTTTTCTGGACATTGCTAGTGTTGGGCACCACTATGTCAATCAGGTAGATAGCCTTTACCATCTTGTCCACAAGGGTTATGTCCCGTCTGTTCTGCGGGATGGTCTTATCCGATTTTATGGTGAAGTCCCAGTACATTTATTATTATTTATTATTTTTTAGGGTTTCCTGTAATTAAATACATTAACCCGTATTTGTGTCTGTAAATTGCGTATGTTCTATGGTTGATTTGCCTGTTTTGCTGGACAAAAAAACCCCAGTTACTGGGGAGAAAAACCTTGCTATCTATGCCTGAGACCAACTAACTCAGCCACGGAGTGAAAAAAACCCATTAAAGTTCCTCGCGTCATCGACGGGATTCGAACCCAGGCCTTTTCCACCCGGTGTGGGAAGAACGGTGACGATACCACTGTGCTACCGGCGCAGACAAGTCCCAGTACAGCTTGTGGGTTCGGGTCTCTAGTACTGCCTGGCGTTCGTACTTGTAGTATGGTACACTTTCTTTGGTCAACTGGTATTTCCTCGCTAGCTTCTGATGTATGATCCTGGCTACCTGGTTGTGTCTATTAGTGTACTCATTCTGGTTGATCCCCTACCAACCCGCGGATCGTTTCTGAGGATCGTTTCTGAGGACAGGTGGCATTGTCGACATATGTCATCTGATTTTTCGGGTTCCTTTGCGATGTATTTTCTATAGTTTCTGGTGTTGATTACCTGGTCTTGGATGGCCAGCATGAATCCTTCAGTCTCGGAGAAGAGCGTCCCACTTGTGAGCCATGCATTGGAAGCAATGTTATCGATATGATCTTGATGTCGGTTATTGTAGTGTCTGCAATTGAGTGTCTTTGCACATCTTTCTAACTTCGTTTCTTCTGCCATCTGGGGTGGGTGGGGTTCCTCGTTTAGGTTGAGTGGGGTATACCACTTATCTATCTTCCTTATCACCTGGTGTGCTGTGTTTTTTTCTCGAAGTAATCGTTCAGGATAATTATCGTTGTTTTCTGTTGCTCATCAGGTCTATCAGGCCCCTTCCTCCCTCTTTCCGAGCTATGTTAGTCTCTCCATTGTTGACTTCGGGTGGTGTTGGAGGCTCTTGGTCATCATTGTCGTTGTCTTTCCCGTGATATCTTCTAGCTTGGTGTTAGTGTGAAAAGGCAAATAATTTCATTTTTTTTAGCCCTTTTACTTGCTTTCAAGAAGTAATTTCGCCTCATAGTGGCTGATATTTTTTTTCACGGTCTGTACAACAAAGAAATAGCGTCATTTCGACGGAGCTTACAAACTTTTACTTTCGTTTTCAATCACCCCAGGGGTGCAGTCGCCGTAACGGAACACCACAGTGACGTCACCCGTTCTCCTGTGAGCGGACAAGAGCGTCGATCACCTAAGAACAGAGTAGATTGTTATACGAGTGAAAATTAGCAGGACAAGACACAGCATGTCTTGTGTAACAAGACCTTTATAAACATATTAGCTTCGACACTCCGTGCATGGTACAATATCCATTTAATCCCCCCCCCATAGTTGACTCGTGAGAACAAAACAATTCTTAGGGAGCTCAGAGAGGGGATGCAGAGATATATATATTTGAGAAGGGGAAAAATAGAGGGGACACACACAGTTAACTTTGCGCGAGACATAACTGAAGAAAAGAGCAGTGATAGTTTTGGCCGATTTTTGTCATTGTGTGAAGACGAGGTAAATTAATAATTACTAGGGAAAAGATGAGAAAAGAACCATATTGATGTCTGATACAGATTTCCTCCCCCCAACACCGACGCGGTGCAGAATATTTTCGGGTAAGTCAACCCTTATTGTTTAATAACAAACTATATTAAATTACCCAAAAGTTGAACCTACTGTATGCATACGTTTTAATGCATTTATAAGACATCTTTCCTCACATATATATATAAATATACCCCGACAATTGTATTATTTTCTTAGAATCAGTTTAATTGATAATGCAACTTATTAATTTAATTGTCAAATATTAGTTACACTATTAAGTTAATATAATTCCCTGTTCTAGTATTTGAACAGTGTTATGTTATGACGAACACAAATTATTTTGTTCTTGCTAGAGAATTAATGTAAAAGCCACATGAAGAATATTACAAAATTATAATATTGCTAAAGCAAGATACTGCTTGTATCCAGTTAGTTTACTTAACAATTACCTACCAATTAATCTAACTTATGTACCAATTATATTGTACTCATTTGTATACATATATGTTTAATAAACCTTTTGTTGTTTGTTAATATGTTACGTCATGACCATTCTTTTTAATTACATGCAAACTTGTAAAAGAACCATTGTTAAGTGGCCACTCTAGAGAATCCCTGCCAACTGGAAAAGGGAGGAAAAGAGTGGAGAACACAGCGCCTCTCTATATCGCGAGTTTGCCCTTAATGCTTAGGGGCAGATCTTGAGGATAAGAGAGTTTGTCCTAACTAAATCGCGAGTCGATCAGATTGAAGCCCAGGCCTCCTGGAATGCTAACGTTAGTGATGAGCTTGTCCGGAAACCATTTTATACACTTGAATGCTGAGTAACTGTAATAGTTGATTGTCTTAATCACTAGGTGATAAAGGTTATCCGGCGAACACACTATAACGGGAAAGCCTGCGAACATTAGTCCAATTTATGACCCCGAAGGTGTATTACTACTGGAGCTGCATATGTGTTTATGACTTTAACTCTGTTCCCTCCATTCAATTTTGCTTTCAGCAGGCTTCTGAGTGTCTGATGATATTTCTCGGTCAGGCACTTCTTGATTTCCTTGTGCTCTAATTGCTGAGCCTGCATCATCCCTAGGTATTTGTAGTTCTCTCCTTCTGCCATAACCTCGATCTCTTTACCAGTGAGCAGCTGGTAGTTTTGGCCAACTAATTTTCTCTGTGGCAGTGTGTGGGTCTTGCATTTGTCTTGACCAAATTCCATTCTGATGTTCTTGCTGAATTCTTCGGTGATCCGGAGTAGTTGCTGGAGTTGCTTCTCTGTTGCCGCATAGAGCTTTATGTCATCCATGTACATCAGGTGGGTGAGGGTGTACAAGTTCTTTCTTCCTTCTTTGAAATTATATTCATACTTGCTGCCATTAAGCATGGTTGGCTAATTTTGTCTAGGTGCTAGACAAAAACACAGTGGGCTCAGAGCGTCTCCCTGAAAGATTCTTCTAATTCGGATTGGTCTGGTCGTTATGTTCTGGACCTTAATGGTGGTACTGCATTTCCCCATTTTTGCTCCTAGGAAGTTTGTCACTATCGGATTGACTTTGTAGATCTTCAAGGTCTCTATTAGGCAGCTATGAGGTACGGAGTCGAAGGCCTTGCGGTAATCGATGTAGACCGTGTATAGGTTGCAGTGCTTCTTGTATGCTTGCTCCATAACTGCGGCATCTATGGTTAATTGCTCCTTGCATCCTTTTCTCCTCCGCTTGCATCCTTTCTGCTCTTCGGCCATTATGTCCTGATTCTCTAAGTGGTCTGATTTCTTCTTGGTTATGCAGCTTGTCAGGATCTTCTTTATCGTTGGGAGGCAGTGATAGACCTGTATTTCGCCGGTTTCTTGTACCTTCGTCTTTAACCTTCAGATATGTGACTCCTTCAGTGAGAAACTTCAGGATTGTCTCCGGGCGCCTTGTCATTCGAGCGAACTGCTCTGCTAGGTGCTTGTGTGTACAGGTGAGCTTCTTGTACCAGTAGTTGTGGATTTTATCAATTCCTAGGATTCGCCAGTTGTGGGTGTTCCTGATCGTTTGTTTTACTCCTTCTTCCTGAATCTCCCATTCTCTCATCTCTTGTATGTCCTTGGTTTTGTTCTGTTCTACTTCTATCCAGGGTGCTCTGCTGTCTTACTTCTTACTTGTATGTCTTACTTCACTGTTTCAGCTGTTTCCCCAGAACTCATCAATCGTCTTCTTCTCGGTTGGTCCGTTTCCTGCTTTCTTATCTTCACCCAGTTTCCTGTAGAAGGCTCTTTGATCCTCATCGAAGATTCGGTGAATCATTATTATTATTGCTCTTTATATTATTTCCTCCTGATTCGGGGTTCCACCTCGTTATGGGTATTGCTACGAAGTACACAGGGTGGTTATTGTCATGTCTGGTGTTACTGTTGGTTGAGGAACTGTCTGACTATCCTACAGGTGTTCAGAATTGCGACTTTCTGGAGTTCCTTGTAGGTGTTCGCTGGGAGATCTATTGCTGCTAGGCTGTTATATAAGGGCTTTGGCACCATACCTGTGGTTGACACGATGATAGGAATGGTTGATACTTGTTGCACGTGCCACATCTCTTTGATCTCGTGTCTTAGGTTCATGTACTTTCTAATTTTTTCCCCATGGGTTTTCTACAGGTTTCCAGTGTTGGGTACCGCTATGTCAATCAGATAAGTAGCCTTTTCCTTCTTGTCCACGAGGGTTATGTCCAGTCTGTTATGCGGGATTTTCCTATCCGTTTTTATGGTACGATCCCAGTACAGCTTGTGGGTTGTGGTCTCTAATACTGCCTGGGTTTCGTACTTGTAGTACGGTACTCTTTCTTCAATCAACTGGTATTTCCTTGCTAGCTTCTGATCTATTATCATGGCTACCTGGTCGTGTCTCTGAACGTACTCAGTCTGGGTGATCACCTTGCACCCCACGGTGATGTGTTGGGTCGTTTCTGAGACCAGGTGGTAACGTCGACATGTCATGGGACACTCCAGCTTCCTTGGCGATGTATTTTCTATAGTTCCTGGTGTTCATTACCTGGTCTTGGATGTCAAGCATGAATCCTTCAGTCTTGGGGAAGAGCGTCCCGCTCGCGAGTCATGCATTGGAAACAATATTATCTATGGTATCTTGATGGAGATCAGTGTAGTGTCTGCCATGGAGTGTCTTCTCTGCCCATCTTTCCAGCTTCGTTTGAACCTCCTGGTTGGGCGGGAACTCCTCGCTTAGGTTGAGTGGGGTATATAGCTTGTCTATCTTCTTTATAGCCCCGATGCATTGCTGCTGTGTTTCTAGAAGTAATCCTTTGAGTTAACTAACTCTGTCTTCTGTTGCTGAATGAGGTCTATCAGGCCCCCTTCCTCCTTCCCGGGCAATTGTTAGTCTCTTCACGGCAGATCATTGTACTTGTCTTTCTCGTGATATCCTCAGGCTCGGTGTTAACCAATTTATGACCCCAAAGGAGTATGTTAGCAGTGGCACTGCATAAGTGTTTATGGCTTTAAACATTTTCCCTCCATTCAGCTTTGATTTCAGCAGGGTTTTGAGTCTCTGATGGTATTTTTCGACCAGGCAATTTCCTTGTGCCGTAACTGCTGAGCCTGCATCATCCCCAAGTATTTGTAGGCCTCTCCCTCTCTCTGTACCACCCTGCAGCTGGTAGTTTTGGCTGGCCAATTTTCCTGACGTAATCCGTGGGTCTATGTTCTGGCTCTCCAAGTGGTCTGATATCTTTCTGGTTATGCAGCTGGTCAGGATCTTGTACATTGTTCGAAGGCAGGTGATTGGCTTATATTTCGCTGGGTTTCTTGTATCTTCGTCTTTAGGCTTCAGATATGTGATTCCTTGAGCGAGAAACTTCGGGATTGTCTCTGCCTTATCATTTGGGTGAATTGTTCTGCCAGTTGCTTGTGTATGCAAGTGAGCTTCTTGTACCAGTAGTTGTGGACATTATCTATTCCTGGAATCGTCAGTTATTAGAATTCTTGATCGTGTGTTTTACTTCTTCTTCCCATATCTCCCATCCTCTCATTTCTTGTATGTCCTTGGTTTTCTTGAGTTCTAGTTCTATCCAGGTGGCTTGGCTGTTATATCTTAACTCCCTGCTCCACATGTTTCCCCAGAACTCCTCAATCCTTTTCTTCTTCTTCTTTGGTGGTCTGTTCCCTTCTTTCCCGTCTTCTCTGAGATTCCTGTAGAAGTCTCTTTGGTCCTCATTGAAGATTTGGTTGTTTATTTTCCTCTATTATTCTCTTGCTGAGTGCAAGGAAGTTCTGCTTCAATGTGTCCAAATACTCTCCTATTATCTAGTTTTTTGTCTCATGTTTCCTGTGGACGCTCTCTCTTGAGGATGCTCTTCACTTTTTCAATTAATTTCTTACTCCTACTGCCCCATTGGTACTGGGTCAATCGACCTACCTTGACTCTTACTTCTTCTATCTTTTGCTGAACTTTTCTTTCCCAAGCTGGTGGTTCCTTCTGTTTTCGGTTCTTCTACTGCTGGTCTCTCACTTCTCTTCCATTAGTCCTCGTGGCTACTACCGCAGCACAATACACGGCTGTGTGGATGGCCTCCAGTGTTGCACCATTGCTGTAAAGACAGAAACACTATTTTCACCTCTCGCTAACTCACATTTTTCTAAAACACATTTCTGGAGGTCACTACCATAAAACAATAAAACAATTTCCAGTTGCGTTCCTGCTAGTGGAATCTGTAATAAACGGGTAGTAAACTCGATCTAATTGCATTTACGATAATACCAAAGCTGGAATTTTGGATTTTTATGTTATTATGGTGAAATGTGTTTCCCCTTCACTGAAATCTTGAATCATACGAAAAACTAATACATTTTCAGAAACTTCGCTTCATTCAGTTCGGGTGATTCCAGAGTTCGACTGCCATTTCTTGTAAATAAAAAGGCAAATCGTGCATAAGCGAATTCGTTTCCGTGTTATATATGACATCATTCCTCTAGTTATAAATCATATATGATGGAATTCATGTAGTGTAAACACTTGTTATACGAGGTGTGACAGTACTGTATTTTAATTTTTTTCTCAGGGTATTTTTTGTGTTATCATGTGCAACTTATTTATTAGCATATGCTTATAGCTTCAATTCTCTATACGATTTCAATTTTTTAGCATTGCTTATAAATATCACGAAATTTACCTCCTAATCCGTATGGTTAAAATATGACAAAATTAAAATTGGAAATTAAAAAATATAAAAAAATTCCCCGAAGGAAAATTTTTTTTATATTTTTTCCTCTTGGATCGTCATAGATAAAAATTAACGATTATGAAACTAACAATGAGAACCAAGAGTCCTAACGTTGGAGTTTTGCAGTTCTGTCATCAGTTGGTTCATATCACAAAGTAGTAAGATACAGAGTGTCAATTCGTTGAATTACTCCCAGCTCCACCAATTTCGGACCTATAAACTAACGAGGCCATCAAAATCCACAGAGTGCTAACGCGCATGCCCATTGCTAATAAAATTGGTACTGGTTTAAAAAGATTAATTCGTTGAGCTGTTTGTTTTTTGTAGCATTAGCAACTAAGGCCATATTGCTCCGGGAATATGCGGTGGTCATTCCCTGACCTTTCCGCATCCTCTGTATTTGGTGTTGACGGGCTCGAACCCCGGTCTAATCAAGAATCGTGTACTACACACTGCTGGCTCCTTCCCACCTGGCTATGGAGGTGCCATCTTAATTCGTTGAACATAGCGAGTTCATTTTCCTTTGCATTTTGGATACTATTATTTTAATTATTATTGGCACTATTATTATAATTATTTGTGTATTATTATTAACATAGCAATTTCATTTTTCATTGCATTTTGGTTACTATCATTATAATTATTTTTTGTTCATTATTAATATCTTTTTTTTGTATTTGTCTGCTGACATTATGAAGAGATGTAATGTAATAAATTCATGTAATAAATCTGAAGTGCGATTATACTGATTTCCGAAAGAATATTTAAGGTAATTTATCATAGAACCGGGAAATATTTAATAAAATGCAAAAAAAAAAAAAAAAAAACACTACCGAATAGCTACTTATTAACTAATTCCAAACTTATTTCAATTCCAATCTGGAGTGCGATTATACTGATTTCAGAAAGAAAATTTAAGGTAATTTATCACAGAACCGAGAAATATTTAATGAAATGAAAAAAAAAAAAAAAAAAACCACTTCCAAATAGCTACTTATTAACTAATTCCAAACTTATTATATTAATTAATATGAATAAGAGGTAAGCAGCAACCATTATCAATCCACAGCAGGATGGAACCTCCTCAGACAATTCATATTGAGGGAAATGGACCATAATCTGCTATGCACTGGTTAGCAGATCAACCATATTTAGCAGTTTGAGTTGAACTGCAGTCTATTCAAACAGTGTGTACCACTGCACTCCCACTTCTGACCACTCTGCTACATTAATATGAATAGTGTATTGATATTAATCAAAGTAATAGTTTATTGAATAATTAAATAATTTGAATTTATAGATGTAAAGACATAATTGTGTTTGGGAGTTTACTCTTCCCTTATAAAATGTGCAGTTCTATATACTGCATATGCCATTCCTGCTCATATTCTTTTTTTTTTTTAATTATCATCTGTGGTTTTGACTTTTTTTTTCTGGGTTTCTGATTGGCTGAAAGAAGTTGGTAAGTATGATAGTATTCGACATCAAGATAATTATGCATCATTATTATATAATAATGCTAGACTGTGTGGAGCTCATCTTTATGATTGGTGTTTTACAAGCACTGAAAGGGAATACCGAGAGTCTCCTTCAATTGATTGTGAGGTGTTCAGTCCATGTTTTTCAGTCATGCCCAAGGCTTTTGCTTTTAATGTTTACCATCAAAGCCCAAGTACTTATAAGTTATTGAGAAGGAAGCTCAATTTACAAAGCAGAAAAACTCTGAAGCATTTAATGTTGAACATTGCTAATAAGCAGGTTTCTGCCCTGTTTTGCTGAATTGTTTAAGGAAGCAAATAACAACTATGCAGGAAAAAGACAAACTGTGCATGCAATGAATAAACCAAGTGCATTATCTAATTGTGAAAATGATGATGCTGCTGTTCTTCTTGGTCTCTTAAACCATACTGATACTTTGCTTGAATTGGTTTACCAGGATGCTAATGAGCCAGTAAGTCTCACTGACAAAGTGAAAGAGTCAGAATCAACCAGGTACAGTGAGGATATGGATATTTCTGATGAAAATGTACTGGCATATGTCTCAGGTTACCTAGTCAGAAATATTTTAAAGAGCAACAATTGTGAAACATAAAGATTTTAATGTGAGGAGTATGGATTGAAATGGCCATCAAAGGAATTATTGAATACAATGATATGTGTATCAAATATCTTCTTTTCTGAAGTTGATTTGGTATTTCATGAGGAAAATTTTGTAAAAAAACATGTTTTATTGACCTTGAGTGGATTGGGAACCACAAGCACAAAGATAATATGCAAAAAAGTGCTTATTCAGTCTTTCTTGAAAATTATGTTAAAACAAAAAGTGAAAAATGTGAACTTGGCTTACTGGTCTAGTCCAGCATCAAAATCCCTTAAAAAAAAATTGAAATATGTTAAACACATGTAACTGAGAAATGTTAAATATGTGCTGTGAAATGTTAAACATGTGCTGTGAAAGCTAGAGGAAAAAATTGTGTCATGATTTTTGTATTAGAGATCAGTTGTATCAAAGCAATATTAACTGACTATTCTGAACTACATAAAACATGACAAATCCACAAGTAAGATACAATTTCATTTCAATTGGATGGAATTCTATTGTCTGGTGAACTCCAAAAACCACTGAAGTGTTTTTTTCTGGTTTTCAGAGACATTCCAAAGTAATCTTCAGAATGTCTATGAAAGCCAGACCTGAAGATTCCTGTAAATATGAAAAATACCTGTTTCTTTTTATTAAAAAAAAAATTGTTCAGAATTGGCATCATAGTTTAGAAAAAGGTTCTGATATTGTTGCGGATGACAGCTCCCACTTGTTTTAGTCTAGTGAACTGACCACAAGAAAGTCTTAAGCATGTTTCAGAGACTTTATCTGTATCTTTCTTACAACTCCAGTATGAAAATTATCTGAATTTTGATGCTGGAGTTGTAAGAAAGATACTGATTTTTGTATCTGCAAAGGAAGCAAAGTTTATCTCTCAGTAACAGCATATCATAGCATCTTTACAGTTTATGAAATCAAGGATTGTATTGAAGACTGTGACACAGTGCTTTATTATTATTAATCTATTTGTTTTTGTTGCTTGTACTGGGCCTATAAGTCTTGCTTTTAGTTTTATGACAAATCAATATGCTTTTTTTTTATATATATACAGGGTGATTCACTACCAGTGCGACAAACTTGCAGGTGTAGGGGCCACAAAGACGAATTGGAATCACATAGCATTGCAGGGTCCAAAATGCCTTCGTCATGCGGGAGGTCGCGTGAGCAAAGAAAAAGAACAGAAACAGCAACTCGTTAGTGTAATAGAAATCATTTTAATGACAAGTTTTACACTGGCAAAAAGCCATGCTACAGGTGTTCGAAAGTTCGACCAGAAGCAGTCACACAGGCTTCACAGCGCCGCCACATGGAATCCCTAACGTTCTGGAAGATTCCTGGCGTGTCTCGAATTCCCCGGGAGCTACAGAGATGCGAGTGACGAGGTCTTCAACTGAATCAACGGGGGGGTCTCGTACACAAATGTCTTCATTTGACCCCAGCAGAAGAAGTCCAGGCATGATAGGTCCGGCGATCTAGCAGGCCAATGAACCAGACCACCACGACCTATCCAATGTTGTCCAAATGTAACGTTTAGGTGTTGGTGGACGTCATTGGTGTAATGTGAGGGAGCCCCCATCATGCTGGAACCACATTGAGCAGCGCAACGTCACACCTCCGAGATTCGACCACAGGCTCGTGTGGAACGAATGTTTCGCACTGTCACTGAAGGGCGCCTGCCAGAGACCCCAGCAGAAGAAGTCCAGGCATGATAGGTCCGGCGATCTAGCAGGCCAATGAACCAGACCACCACGACCTATCCAATGCTGTCCAAATGTAACGTTTAGGTGTTGGTGGACGTTATTGGTGTAATGTGGGGGAGCGCCCATCATATTGGAACCACATTGAGCAGCGCAACGACTGAGGAACATGTGCTTCTTCAATAAGTTCGGGCAGGACTTGCTGTAGCAAGATCAAGTATGCTCTACCGTCCAGACGAGGGGGCAGAAGGTACGGTCCAATGAGGTGGTCTCCAACAATGCCGGCCCAAACACTGACAGAGAAACGCCGTTGAGTTGCACGTGTTCGCGTACCATGGGGGTTCTCCAAAGCCCACAAATGGGCGCTATGTTGATTGAAGGTTCCCTCTCTTGTGAAACTTGCCTTATCCGTGAACAATACGGACGCAGCAAATGTGCTGTCTGCCGCACTCTGTTGAAGAAACCAAGTAGCAAAAGTCCTCCAGAGCGGATAATCCGCAGGCTCCAATTATTGGGCGCGTTGCAGATAGTATGAACTCATTTGGTTTGACAGTATCCTCCATACAGTGGATTGGAAATACCCAATCATTAGCCTATCGCTCGAGTACTCGTACTCGGATTGCCTTCTACAAGACATAGGACATTCTCCTCATTGTCTGGCATCCTCGTTTGGGCCGGCATCGTTCGCTCTCGATTCATGGTACCTCTCGTGAAACAACCAGTCTCATGTAACCTGTGCACATGTGCGAAAATCGTATGATGAGGAGCACGCCTGTGCGGGAAACGTTCCTGGTACAAGCGCAGAGCGGCGCGCCCGTTACATTCCGCAGCTCCATACACGAGGTGCATGTTGGCCAGTTCAATGTTTGAATACTCGTCCATCCTATTGCCTCAGGAACCGGTTCACAAATGCTGACTTCCAGCGGGATCACTGTTCATGCGACCTCCTGTTCAACGTCCTCTACCGCATGACGAAGGCATTTCGGACCCTGCAATGCTATGTGATTCCGATTCGTCTTTGTGCCCCTATACCTCCTGCAAGTTTGTCGCACTGGTAGTGAATCATCCTGTATATATATATATATATATATATATATATATTACAGGACAGTTCATGTTTGCATTTAACATTTATGTTAAAATGCAAACATTTAACATATAGATGTGGTTTTCCCAAATATGGCACACACACAAAGAACCTTGCGAAGGTGCACTCAGTGCCGTAAACAAATTCCCTACTTGATAAAATTGTTCTATAATTATTAGCTTCACAAGTTCTGATTGTAACTGGGCCTCTGACTTCGGTAATTTTCAGATTCTGGGTTATGAGAGTGAGCAAACAGCAGGTTAGACCAAAAACCAAACACAGTGAACGAAACAAATAATTCATATTTAATGCATCTTAAATTCTTCTTCACTACCCTTAAGCTGTATGAATAAATTCTTCTTCGCTACTCTTAAAGATAATATTACTCCATTTGAATTGTTACAATATATTTTTAAAAACGATTTTACAGATAATTTTCCAAATGTAGCAGTTGCACTAAGAACTTTTCTAACTTTACCAGTTTCAGCTGCCTCAAGTGAGCGGAGTTTTTAAAAATTAATCTTTTGATTATTTACAATATCTCAACGACTTTCTAATTTGGCAATAATTTCAATAGAAAATGACATTTTGCAAAAAATAAAGATAAATGAAATAAATTCACATTTCTTAAAGCAAGGAAACATAAATTTGTATAATTTTTTTAATATTATAATTTTCCTTTTATTTTATTATTGTGATAGAATACGATTACTGTGATTTAGAATTTAAAGTTTATTTCCAGGATTTCAGAATGATTTTGTTATTTTTGCTTGTTGTTTCATTATATTATATGTGAGATATTTTGTAATTCTTTTCTTTTTCAATAAATGAATGCTATATTATTAAAGCCTTATTTTATTTTTTAATCCAAATATTTTGGGGCAGAAAATTTTATTACACTTACTGGTGGCACATAGGGTCGTGGCAGCCCTGACCCTCGGTCCCAATTAGTTCGGATTATTGATGCTCTACTGCATTTATTTAGAATGAGAAAAGAAATCACAACAAATTACAAATTTAAAAAAGCTGACAAATACTGCAAACATCATGAAATCCAGAAAAATAACATAATATTTTTATTAATTAACTGCCTGACATGCCTCTATATTTTTTCCCCACATTTTTTGGCTGCATACTCTTTGATTGCCTCTTCACATGACAACAATTTTTTAATATTATTTTCTAATGAGAGAATAGAAAGATAATTCAGTCTTTCCTCTAGCATGGTTAATCGAAATTTGTTTTTTATTATTGATGATTTAGAAAAGTTTCTTTGAGCTTCACAACTTGTTATTGGTAATGTCATGTAAAATTTTAGGATTTTTGTCAAATTTGGAAAAATCTCTATCAAGTTTCTTTCATATATAAACTGTAAGATTTCCGGGCGTTTCAAGTTTTCACATGCAGTGATTAATCTTAAACACTCTTTGAATTGACAACAGTCATTAACCAGTTTGTCGTCGAAGTCCCTCATTGTAGTGGCTTTTTTGAGTTTTATGTTATCTTTGTTGATGTCAGTATTTCATATCAAATGGCAATTGGAGCAGAAAGAGACAGCGGTCTTAACCAATTGTGGTTAAAGTATCTTACTTTTGCAAATTTTATAAAACATATGATCATGTGAACACTTTACTAGGGTCCCTCCTAGGGCTTTGGAAGGGACCCATGCAAGTGTGGGACCCTGAAGCTTAAGTTTCATGAGTTTCACAGTAAATCCACCTCTGGACCATACACACACAAAAAAACAAAAAAAGATAATGAACAATTTGTATGGTATTACATCACAAAGAACATTCTCGAGTAAAATAAATAACACTTTCTAAATCTATGTGTGAACTAGAAGAATTTTTATTCAGCAGTGTCTGTCTGATATCCAAAATATTTCACAAAAAACAACTCGATCCCCACAAACTAGATATTTCCAGTATTTTATTTTTAATTAGGAGAAATGACCTAAAACATTTTAACAAACCTACAGAAGCATACAAGTAGTGAACCCACTATACTATCATTAAATACAAGCAGAGCCATATCTTCCTAAGGGTAGTTCTGAGTCTACAATGATTCAAGTCCTTATTTGAAAGACATAAAACAAATGCCTACATTTTGGAAGAAAAGTAACCTTTTCAAGAAACCATAAAAACGTGGGTTTTGTAAATGCTGTCAGGTACATTTCTGACAAAGAAACTAATATTAAACAATTGAAACAATGAATTCTAAATGACAAAAAAAAAAAAAAAAGATAGGCATTCATTGATATGCATTCATATGTGTCTTTAAGTCTTTACTTCAGACTCAGTCTGCCTTGCAGAGTTAAGTATATTTGAAGATTTCATCTGTTGTCTTTCATAGTCTTGAATAACTCCTTCATGCAATTTTTCACGTTCACTATATTGATTACAGAGCACATATCCAATAATACTTATGGTCACACCAACAGATGATCCAAAGACTACTTTTGAAATTGCAGACATGATTAATTTATTTTGATGACAGTTAACATTCCATCTGCAAGAAAACAATGCAAGTTAACAGAGCCAGTATTAGAATACTACTGAAATTCTATAAACTTTGTTTATTCTATTAAGCCACATGCATAAACTGCACAGGACAAGTTAAGTTTTGCTCTGCATCTTCAGCACAAAATTATGGACTTCTAGGATTCTAAAACAAGATTTGTTTTAAACCCCTGGCAATCAATGAAATTACACTATTAATTATCAGGTATAATTGAAATAACTGCAAATTTTGTAGCACAATTTCTTGTGGATATAATGTGTTACAAAAATAAGATATCGCAGAGATAATTTAAATTTTTTATAGAGAAACTGTGACAGAAAATTACCTTGGGGAAGGGAAAAAAATCTGAAGGGAAACCAAAGAAAATTTGAATGCTTTATGACATTCACTTAACTTACTTAATTTACTCAACCAAATGAGTGACATTTGCGCACTTTACTGGATTTACGTGGAAGTGTTTTCCCCAAAATAGCTACCTTTTTAAAATTTTAAATATATTTTTAATTGTTCACTTTTTTTGAAGCCATCCTTTACTTTCAATCTGTTATAAACAATAAGTTTTTATATTGAAAATGTATATTTTTAAAAATCTTTAAAACATCCTACTGATGTACTTTAACGACATCATGCATCCCTGTGTAAGCCCTGCATCAAATAATGCTCAGATGAACAAGTGCAGTTTGCACTCTGTGCCCCTCTCAACATAGCTGGCATCAAGTCAAAAACAATCTATAAATGTCTTTGAATGTGTGCATGATTGTGTGGTTTTCCCACTGGCAATCACCACCCAGCCCAGGTATGCAGACATTGCACCTGGTGGATACGAGATTTGCACAGATTGCATAGTTTAGATGAAAAGAAATGCTGAAAGTAAAAAAGAAAAAACTGATGTGCACCCTGTATGCACAAAAGATGTTTTATGTAAAAACATCTTGATGAAAATCAGAACCATTTTAAAAATCGAACAAAGCTAGAATCAAAGTCATGAATGATGTAAAGTTTTATGCTCACACCCATTACTTAGTCTACTGAATCTACGTTAGTGACATTAGCGTCACTCTTCAGTCCAAAATATTTAGTATGAAGGATGTAATGTTTTATGCACATGCCCACTACTTACTGTATCGAATCAAAGTTTGAAAGAGGTTAGCGAAATTCAAGTCATTAGTCTAATTACCCATTTGATTGTAGCCATTTGTTCAATAGTATGATTGCAACAATATAAGTATTTGTATTGTTGCAATCGCATTTTCGTTATATTCCACTGTTAAGTGCCACTATAGATGCTTTGACATCAATAATTTTCTGAGTAGCGAAAGGGACTGAATGCCACACTGCTATAGCCTTTGTATTTAATGATGCCGAAGTCAAAAGCAGAGCATTGTCAAGAGTATCAAGCAAGCGAACCTAATAAAATAAAGATGGAGGTAGTAATGAGTGTGCGAGAACAACAAAGACTATTGAGATTGCGTAAAAGACAAACAGAAAATCAAGCGTTGGATTTAGCAGTGCCTTCAACCTGCAATGCCACTCCATCTAACAGTGATATACCTGAAGTGAGTATTAATTATGTACAATGGAACATTTCTTCAATTGCAGAGCAGATGAGTTTAAATGATCAAGCTCCTTTACCTTACCTTACCGAATACTATTTACATAAGAACGTGCATCAAGAGTTTGAAAGGAGATTTATGAAAAATGATTTCAGTTCTGCATGCTACATTTGCGATCATGTATGGTTCGAAAACGACAAAAACAAAGCAGCTGCTAAAGATGCACCATTGATATGCACTGCATTTCCTGATGTTGACGTTGACAGGATCCTTGTGTGTAATAGCCACAGAGGATCACTTAAGAACACCATTCCAGTGCTATTCAAGTTGAACAGCTTTGTCTACCCAGAAATTTCATCGAATTTACCAAAGTTGGATTTAGAGTGTAGAGTGTGTTTAGTGTCAAACGGCACCAGGGGTTTCCCCCATCTCTGCGTACTATACATTGTGGGTGTGAAACAGAACACTGTCAATGCCAGAGGTTTAAAAGTGTATGGATTTTGTACATGTATAGTGTCATGTACCGAAGCAGTACATGACACTATACATGGTCATTTAGCCGCTGGGCCCTTAATGGGACCCAACGTTGTCTACACTCTGCCTCGTGGAGGCAGACCAGGTACACCACTATTATAGTTATTTACTCTGGCAGGTCCTGCCACCTAATTTCCTGAGATTTCAGTGGCTAGGACCTTAAAAAAAATAAATAAATAAAATAATAATAATAATAATAATAAATAAATAAATTAATTAAAAAAAATAATAATAAATAAATAAAAAAAATAATAAATAAAATAATAATAATAATAAATAAATAAATAAATAAATAAAAATAATAATAAATAAATAAAAAAAAAATAATAAAATAATAATAATAGTGACAGACGGGTTATTTCTCCTTGCTTACCATTCATGCAAATAAGAGACATGCCACTCTGCGCCAAGTGATCAATGTGCTTGTTTCAGTCAACACGATGGTCCATCGCTTGCCAAGGGAGATTGACGTGCATATAAAAACGCAAGAAAATACATGAGTCCCGTTATTTGAAACGGATTAGTAAGAAAACAGGCGCCTCCGTAGCCAGGTGGGAAGGAGCAGCAGTGCGTAGCACACGCTTCTTGATAGACCGGGGTTCGAGCCCGTCACCACCAAATACGGAGGATGCGGAAAGGTCGGGAATGACCACCGCATATTCACGGAGCAATATGGCCTTAGTTGCTAATGCTCCTAAAAACCAAATAACAATAACAACAAGTAAGAAAAGTGTGGCTTCAATATTTGGTCGACACGCCTCTCTATCAATTGTATCAAATCACGATATCTTAGTCATTCTTTGATGACAGACACATGGAAATTAATTTGGCTAAAGATAACATAAGCAAAGCAGTTCCAATTGAAGAAAGTCCCATCGCCCAACAGAATACGTTGTTGTGGAGCGACGATAAATTTAGAAGTGGAGAAACTAATGTATCGCAGAGCTTAATGTTTGACAAGCATGCAGAGGAACAGTCCTATCTCGTACAGTTCAGAAAAAGATAATCCATATCATTTCCTTTACGTAGCAATGAATGAGATTGAGAATGACAGACTCATTAACTGTGGATTTCAAATACATAGGTAAAGATCAGGGGCGGCTCGTCCATAGGCACTGCGGCAATCCCAGCTATTTAAATCTAGATATACAGTGAATGGAGTTATATGAAATTTTGTGAAGAACAATGCAACACAATGAATATTTTTATTAACAGGACCTGCATATAGTATGTGCATCCTCTATTCCCAGTAATCATTTCAATAATAAACGAATAAAAACACAAAATTGTTTCCAACTTTGAAGTTTAATTAACAGTAGGCCAGGCAGTGACACATTTTGCATTCCAGTGAATATCTGGTAGTTGGTTGCCATTGGCAACAAGCATATTGGCAACGTGACAATATATATTTTTTATAGATGAAACGAATCAAAGTCACTGTAAAGCACGCAGTGCAGATTTCATCATTGACCATGATGGGTGTGTAGCCACAACGTAATGTCAGTGTCTTTTTGTTATTTGCCTGATTCCCATTAAGTTACTAAATCATATCAGTGTTAAATCATACTCAACAGTGTAATTATATGATTACAGCTTAATTGCGAATTGAGCTTTAACTTGGTAAGCTGAAGTTATATTATGAGGTGATGTGTAAGTAAAACATTATTTCCACGACACATGATTTTGTGAAATTTGATTCGATCATGGCCGCCATGCTTCCCGATGAAGTAAATCGCATGACAGTGAATAAACTTCAGCAACTTAGTTTTTCACAATTATCTCTGCAAGAAAAAAATGGGATTAAAAAAGAGGGCTGCCCCACACCAAAGATTCAAATTTCTCAGCGGGGAATAAGTAATAAGAAATATATTCGCAGTTTTAAAACTGAATGGTACCAAAGGAAAAGTTGGCTTTGTGATTGTGAAGTTAAATTTTATGGACAGTTTGAAATTCACTGCATTAAATTTTGTGGACAGTTTGAAATTCCTTTATGTGGACATGATGAAAAAGACGATTCTAAAAATCCAGGAGTATTCAAAGGATTAATAAATTTTGCCTGTACATTAGACTCCAATTTAAAGAACCGTTTAGAAAGTAATGCAGCATTTAAAGGCATTTCAAAAACTATTCATAATGATATTCTTGACTGTTTGCTGCAAATATGTCAAGATGAAATAAAAAGAGAAATTAAAGAAGCTTCATTCATAGCTGTCATGGCTGATGACACAACAGATGTTTCAGAACGTGTACAAATGGTAACTGTTCTGAACTTATGGACATTTTTGAGCATTTTTTGGGGTTTTTTCACTCCAGAAAACCAAACGGCAGACAGAATTTCGAAGTGCATTCTAGATCAGTTAGACATAATCCTTGAAGGAAATAATCAAAAATAGTTGCTCAGACATTTGATGGCGCAAGTGTGATGAAAGGCAAGAAAGGGGGAGTAAAAGACGTGTACAAAAATGCACATTTTATTCTCTGCTATGCACACCAACTGAATCTGATGATGAGAAATGCAGCAAGTAGCACCCAAGATTCAAGAATATTCTTTTCGAACTTCGTGTCAATGCCAACATTTTTCTCGAGATCACCACAGTGTCTCTCTGTTCTCAGAAATCATATGGACAGCCGTGTTGCCCAACCTTTCCCTACAAGATGGAACTTCAATATATGCACAGTGAACAGCATTTATGAAAATTCTGAATCCTTAAAAAGGTGCATGGAGGAACTACAAGCGACAGCAAATGCAGATAAGATGATTTCAGAAGTAACTGAAATTTTGCACATTTTGAGTAATGAAAAATACGAGTTCTGGTTAGAACTTTTCCATCAGATGATGCCTGACATGGAAGTTATTTATAATCAAATGCAATCTCAAGAAACTGAGGCGATTAAAATACACAAATATATAGGAAACTTTAAGAATGCCATTCTTAAAGTTTCCTATATATTCGTGTTTTTCACAGTACATCGAATCAGGAATTCGATGTACTGTGAAAATCCTTCAAAAACACTCATGATTGAAGCAAAGGAAGTATGTGACTATATAAGTGTTGACATAGGTGAGAGATATTCTTTTACAAAGCAATTAGTTGCTGCTAAATTGTTTAACAAGGAGAACTTTGTTATTTTTCATATGAAAATGCCCATGGAAGAGGTACGGGAGACTACAAGTTTTCTATAGCAGACATGATCTACACAATTATTGTAAATTAACTGACTTGCTGAAATTTATCTCAGAAAATAATCTAGCAGCAGTTCTTGGTGAACTCACAAAACTCATAAAAGTTAAAAGAACTTCCGATGACTACTTCAGAGCCCGAACGCTGCCATTTGACATTAAAAAGAATAAAAACATTTTTAAGGAGCACTATGAATTTAGAAAGGCTCAAGCAATGCTTTCAATAGAGAAAAGCTTGGTCAACGGTGCACCAAACTTGAATGAAAAAGTTATTAATCTATTTTCAACAAATAAAAACCGAAGAATGTATTTTGTTTTTAAATAAAAGTTCAAGTCTGTTAATGGTAAATGTCTAATTAATGTTTTGTAGTATTTTTAACTTGCTTATTATTATTACTGTGTATGTTTACATGTCCTATAACCAAGGCAATTTAATGTAACTTAATACTACTGGGCTCAATGTAAGCACGATCTATTCACTATAATTAGACAGCTCGGTAAACCTACAATGTTCTTGACACTGACTGCCAATGAAATCGGTTGGCTGTGCTTACTTCAGCTATTATACAAGTTACAGAATAAGGAGTGCAATATTAGTGAGGATGATGCAAACGTGGACTTCATGCAGATGGCGATGCTAGTGAAAGATGATGCTGTAACTTGTGTGATATACTTCAAGAAGATTGTGGATGTAATTATGAACATATTGCAGTCGAAAAGTTATAGCCTACGTGGTCAACTTTTTTAAGCACATAAATTTTCAACATTGCAGTAGTTCACATATGCACATTTTGCTGTGGCTAAACAGCACTCACAAAGATCCTTTGGGTGAGAACAAAGAAGATGCCATTGCAATGATCGACCAGTTACTATCTGTCTCCTCTAGTGAGGCTTCGGGAAGCATCAAGCTTCAAACTCACAACCATATATTCATGTTAGAAAATAATGCTGGATAAACAACAGATGTGTCGATTTGAAGCAGCCTTCATGCCTCGTCGCATGCGTAGTGCTTCAAATCTACAAAATCGTGTTGATACATGGTTTTGCAGCGTCATTTCCGTGTTGCAAAATCGCCATTTCCGGTTTGTCGATCAAATTGGAAATGACGTCATTGGCACCTCTCTCGTCCCCTTGGAATTCACTATTCTGTCATGATTTTGCAACACATCATTTCCGTGTCGCAAAATTGTAATTTCCAGTTAGTCGATCAAATCAACTAACTGGAAATAACGTCAAATAACGTAATTTCAGTGTCACAAAATCGTGACAAATTGGTTTTATTTCAGCCCGAAATTTAGTAGGTGCCACTAAAGAATCAAAGATAAAGATAGGAGCAGCAAACTCTTTTTATTATAAGACATAAGACATGGTTGAGCTTTAGAATGACTGAAATTAACTAAGTTATCTATGTCCCACAGGAGCATTACCTGGAGATCAGCATTTAAGGAACTGGTGGTGGATATTCAAGAAGATGATGCTGCATATGCAGGGCGAGGTGTCTTGAACTGGAAGGTGGAATGCAAAGTGCTATCATCAGTAAAACTGTGGATAATATTTCCAGTTAGCAGATGGTCATTAATATTTATAAGAGGAAAAGAGTGGGAGAAAGAACTGAACCTTAGGGAGCAGTTAGAAAAGAGAGAGAGCCATCTACTATCACCCAGTGAGCAACAAGAGAGAAAATTGGATACCCAACTACCAAAAAACTGTGAGCAATTTAGAAGACCTTTATATGAAATATGATCAAATGCCTTAGATGTCAAGAGCAAAGAAAAAAAAACAAACTTGGATAAAAACTTTTCCACTAAATTTGTCCATAAACAGTAACAAAAGCCCACATATCACCAACTGATCGACATTGACAGAATCCTCACTGGTAATTACTGATCAGATGGCAGGTTTCAAGATAGTTTAGGAGTTGGCAGTTAATGGATTTCTTCATTACTTCAGAAAGAGCAAAGGTAAGAAATGGGACAATAATTGTACAATAATGGGACAATAATGTGACAATAATAGTTGTCATCCATTTTAGGAACTAACTAGATATAAGCAAATTTCCAAACAGAAGGAAAAACACTATTGAAATGGGAAAGCGTAAACAGGCAACATAGAACAGCAGCAAGATTAGGAATACATGGTTTCAGAATAAGTAAAAAATTTCAGAGCTACAGGGCTCAATAACTTCCACGATTTTTTAATATATTAAAAAAGTAAGAGATTACCTCAATCTTTTTCGTGGAATGCTTCCAGTCAATTCTCTCCCAAATGTGATGAATAAAATAAGATGAAAAAAAAAATGAATTAACGAATTCATAGAGATACAACTAAATCTGATGTGCAACGGAATCGAAAGCCGAGAGCCCCAACCTGACCCCGAAACACATCAAACCACCGCAGCAAGACCATGAGTGCGAGAAGACATTGTGTCAGAATAAATAGACAAAACTGCTTCCAATAATAAATAATTAATTAACTCTCATAGTCAAACTTAAATTATGTGTATATTATGTCGATAGACTGTTGGGAGAAAGAGAGGGCGGAATTAAGGACAAAGTCAACGGGGAAGGATATTCAAATAAGAATTAGTAAAAAATTAATTATTTATTATCGGAAGCAGTCTTAACTATTTATTCTGACACAATGTCTTCTCGTACTCATGGTCTTGCTGTGGTGGTTTGATGTGTTTCGGGGTCGGGTTGGGGCTCTCGGCTTTCGATTCTGTTGTGAATCGGATTTGATCGTATCTCTCTGAGTGAGGGAATTCATTAATTCGTTTTTTTCATCTTATTTTATTCATCACAATTGGGAGAGAATTGACTGGAAGCATTCCACAAAAAAGATTGAGGTAATCTCTTTCTTTTTTAATATATCAGAATAAGTGGAGAAACGCCATCACGACCAAATTGGAAACTATCTTGGTATCAAAAATGTTAAAAATCCTTCTGACATCCTTTTGACAGAAGACCAGAAAAAATATTGAGTGGAGTGTTCTGGGAATGGCAGGAGGTGGTTTACCAAGATTATCAATACAAGGGTTAGAGGAAAAGTAGGATGCAAGCAAGTCAGCTTTATCTTTAGATGAGGTGGCAACAGAACCATCAGATTTTAATAGATGTGGGAGTACAGATAGGAAAAAGTTGCAGCCAATAGTTTTGGCAAGAGACCAGAATCTCAACTACCATTTGGTTAAGGAGAAAATTTTCTTCTCTTAGCCTGTTCAAAATCTAGTTTGGATTGATTAATAGCTGCTTCACAAATGTTGCAAACTTTAGTGTAGGGCAAAAATTATCCTGGAGATTTTGATGCAAGCCAATTGTGATATGTAACTGTCATAACTTGAACAGCCTTAGCATGTTTTTTTGGAAAACCAAAGTTTAGAAGAAGGATGAGATTTTAAGGTGGAGTGTAGCCATGAGGGAGTTAAGCCACGAGTTTGCTCTTCTTTGCTCCTCTCTTAAGCAGTTGCTTCATAGGCAATACAGAACTGCTCTTGTGAACTAGCATATACATCCTCACTAAGAGATCTAAAATAAACTTTGTCAATACTCAGAGAGGTATACTTTAGAATGATATCTGGTTTTATACACTGTTTGGAGGACTAGTTCTGTCTGTTTTCTGCTAATACCATCTCTTTGTTGATTCTCTTGAATTCTTAGAGTGACTTCCACTGTCAGAAGACTGTTCTGATTGATAAAAAAAATTTTGTCACTTGACTAACTGCATGCCCTGATGATATTGTGGTATATTATTTTTGAATGTTACATTCCTCTTGTTATTGGAGTCTGCAATTGTTTCAAGTTAATGGTTTTTATTGCTGTATCTAGATCTATCTTAGCCCCTTTCTGTGTTTGCATTTAAATGTCTCCCATGACCATGGAATCTGTGTTCACAATTGTGCAAGTCATGTAAAAGTCTCATTTCTGTATTCTTTTGAGTGGTTTGGAGCTAAGTCAATTAAACAGATTTGTATTTTTCCTGAATCTAACAAAGGTGATAGAAATAGCCTCAAAGTTGTCTGAGGCTATTTCCATTCCCCATCCTCTTCTATTTCTTTTCCCATTGCCTAGGATGTTTAATTGCTTGTAATTTAATAACCACATTTCTGCTAGACAGATAAAAATCAAAATAAGCAAGTAACATTAAACTTTACAGTGTATGAAGTTTATTCATCACATTTCTGGTGCTGTTTAGCTTTTCTGCTGCATTCTGCAGAAAACAGCAAAAATTATTGTTTTCTTTAGCATCTACTACACAGGCCTGAAATAGCCAAGTGCTCAGGAGCGCAAGTGCAGTGCTCCTGTGCTCCTTGAACCGGGGTTCAAGCCCATGACTGCTAAATGCAATTACCATTTGTAATGATTGATTTATTGTAAATTCCACTGACCTGGTGATTGTGCCAGAGTATAAACAAGAACAGAACTGATTATTTCACTTCCCGAAGGTTTCCCAAATCTATAAGTAATAATTTATTATGGAGAATGAAAACACAGTTATATCATTTAAAATTAAATTAAATTAAAGAAACACTTGAACCATGAAATAAATACAGCAAAATAATTAATGCTGTTAACAGGGTTATAGGTAAGGTGAGGTGTCTTATGTACATCTATGAACTTAACCATTACTATACAAAAAAAAAATAATAATAAATAAAACAAAAATATAATAAGCTAAAAAATAAAACAGGCAAAGCAACACCCACCCCTGGGGGGAATGAACAAATGGTTTCTCACCCAACGAGATACACACACATTAAAGAGAAAACATTACCAAATTAAAACTACCACAAAAAAAAACAAGCCCATAAGCATTCTGTTTTCAAAGGATACTAGCACTTGTGAACTCCAAAAATTGGATCTTATTTCAGTCACCCAACAAATATCAGCAGATGCCTAATATGCCTCAGACATTAAGAGAAATAATGAATCAAACATAAAATGCATTAGAGCTGCAGTCTACGGAATAAATAAGAAAAGAAAAAAAAAAGGAATAAATAAGGAAAAAAAAAAAAAAAAAAAACCAAATAAAATTCAAATTTAGATGTAAACTCCTATGTATGACAAATCCAAAAATTTGCAATTATACAACTCAAAATAATCATAATCACTGCCATTTTTACATAGGTTACCTTATTTGTGTATTTAGAAAGTTACAGCTTAATATTCAGTTAGTATTAAGTAATAGTGGCAAATGATGCAAGGAAACAAGCTAATACAGCATCAAACAAAAAAAAAAAAAATCCCATTTTACCTATCCATCCACTCCATTAGTTTGTCTAATTCTTCTCTGAATTTATTCAAACTATCCAGTTCCACAACAGATGGAACTTTGTCCCAACAAAAATAACTGGCTAAAGGCAAACTTGCACACATCTATTCTGCAACCATCCTTCCTCAATTCGACTTTATGCTCCATCATGTACATATTCTGAGCTGCTTCTTCTTCAGTGTATCAGTCTATTGACTGGTTTGCCTCTTTGATGAGCTGTCTCCATTTCTCCCGGGCTTGTGCTAGGTGTTTCACTTCTGCATAGCTTCGAAGCCCAGTTTCCTTCAGAATTGTATTTATGATGGTGTTTCTTGGTCTTCCTTGTTTTCTTTTTACCAGTATTTTGCCTTCCAGCACATCCAGTTGGTTGGTTGGGGATTTATTTGGCACATCAGCATCTATGGCCATAGTGTGCCAGCACATCCAGTAACATCCCTCTATGCCTCATAGTGTGTCTGATCCATTGTAGCCATTGTCTTCTGATTCTTCTTAGCAATTCTCTTTCTTCTCCTACATGTTGTAAAACCATGTTATTACTCATTTTTTCTGTCCAGCTAATCTTTTCCATTCTTCGCTAGCACCACATCTCAAAGGCCTCTAGTTTTTTCAAGTTGGTTTTGTTTAATGTCCATATCTCTGCTGAATACAAAGCAATTGACCAAATGTATGTTTTTATAATTCTTTTTCTTAGGTCTAGTGACATATTTCTTTGGCTTAGTAAAGAGATTTTACCTCTAAATGCTTGTTTTGCCATTGAAATTCTTGAACCGATTTCACTGTGGCAAGATGAATCTTATATTATAATCTGTCCTAGATATTTGAATTTTGTTACCTGTTCTATTTTTTATCCATCAGTTTCAATGTGAAATTGTTTTGGCTTTTTACTTATCATCATACTCTTTGTTTTATTAGTGTTAATCTTCATTCCATATTTCTTCACTTTCTTAGTTAACTGTTTTAGCATATTGGATAATATTCTTGGGCTACTTGCAAGGATTACCTGATCATCTGCAAACTTGATTGTGCTAAGTGTTCTTCCACCTATCTTTATACCTAACTTTTTACCTTCAAATGCTTCTTTGACTATTAATTCTGCAATATATTAAATAAAGCTGGGGAAAGCAAGCATTCTTGCCTCACTCCTCTCCCTATTTTTGCTGATTCTGTTAATTCTCCATTTAACCAGATGATGGCCTTTTATACAAGTCAAATATTAGCCTAATTAATCTTTGTGGACATCCCATGTTTTCTAGTAGAGGAAAAAGCTCATTCCAAATTACCACATCAAATGCTTTTGCACAGTCAATAAAGCACACATACAGATTCCTGCCATTGTTTATCATTCTTTTGCCTAAGAATCTTAAAGTTCCTATTGCTTCTTTGGTAGATAAGTTCTTCCTGATCCACATTGTGTATCCTCTAAAAGTGTTCAATGTAGGATTCTATTTGCATTTTTATTATTTTTAAGAGAATTTTTGATGCATGTGATATGAGGCTGATGGTTCTGTAGTCTTCGCATTTGGTTGGTGCAGATTTGTTTGGTATTGGTACTATGACAGTTGTACAATGTTCTTCTGGCCATTTTCCTATGTGCTTTCAAAATCAATCCAAATAGTGATTGCTTGACTTGATCTCCATTGTTCTTTATTAATTCTGCTGTAATATTATCTATACCAGGAGCTTTGTTGTTAGGAAGTAACTTTAAAGCTAGCTCAAATTCTTCTTTTAATATTTGATCTTGTTTTAAGTTTTGTTGTTCTCCTTTCTCATCATATTTCCGAGTGTAACTACATGGTTCCATGTATAAATCTTCTATATACTTTCTCCATGTCTCTTGTTGTTCTTTTGCATCAAGAATGGCATTATCTTTTTCATTCCTGATTGCTCTGGGGTGAATTCCATTACATTTTCTTGTAGGCCCTATTTGTTCGTCCATACTGCATTAAGGTTTCAATTTCTTGGCATTGTTCTGTCCACCATTTTTTTTTGCTTTTCTGCATTCTCTATTAATTTCATTTTTGAGAGCACGGTAATTATTTTTTCCATCTTTTGTTTTCATATTTTTGAAGATTCTTATTTGATCCATCATTTGAAGGATGTCTTCTGTTATCCATTGTTTTCTTTTTGCCTTGTTTCCATTTCCCAGAAATTTATGAGCTGATTTGTTTATAGTTTCTTTAATGTTATTCCACATCTGGTCAATATTGTTTATCATACTTTCCTTATTTACCTCAATTATAGCTGTTTGTAGTATTCTGGAACAGTATTCTTATTTCTTCATTCTTTAGTTTTTCTTGGTTCCATTTATTATTTATTTTCTTCCCATTAATTTTCTTTAGCTTTAGTTCTGTTATCATTTTCACCACTGAATGGTCAATGTCCACATCTGCTCCTGAAAAATATATGGCTTTTTTTACCCGATTGCGGTATCATTGTTTCACCAGAATGTAGTCTAACTGACATCTACGAGAATCTCCAGGATTTTTCCACATATACCTGCGTCGTAGTGGCGCCTGAAACCAAGTGTTGGTTACTACAAATATTTCTTGACTACAGAAATCAATTAGTCGTTGTCCCCTCAAATTTCTTGAGGGGCAACAACTAATTGATTTCTGTAGTCAAGATATTCTGAGCAACAGGAAGAATCCAAACAGCTTTGAATGTTTGAAGCCATTCAAAGCCTTAAACACTTCAATCTGATCACCTGGTAAGTGCCTATTCGCCAGATGCTGTGATTTTCAGAACTGAAGCATCTCTTGTTAAGAACATCTGTTTGTTCCACTCAACAATCTTGCTGTCCTCCTCTATACCCATTCCAGGAGCTATACATCCTTCCTAAACTAAAGCCTCCAGACCTGTATGCAGTACTCCAGAGTTGTGGCCTGACCATTGTCTTATACAATGGGATAATCATCTCCTTATCCCTGCTAGCAAAATTCTTGTATATCATTGACAAAACCCCATGTGCTGTAATAGCAGCCTGTCTGCACTGCTCACAGAACTTCATATCAGACTGCACAATTAACCCCAGATACTTTTCTTCCACTGCCCTGAGTGTAGTACCACACAATTGATATGTTACTATGGAATGCTTCCCATATGCAGTAACTTACATTTATTTAACCCCGGGGGCTCACATCTGGTGAGTATGGGCTTGGCACACCCAGGGTCCTGAGCTGGATATCATCATTCTTCTCTTTCTTGGTGATTCCCTTCTAATTTTGACACACACACACACTCACTCTCTCTCTCTCAGGATTACTCGGGAACTGTTTTTTTTTTTTCCTGGTGCAGCATAAGCCTCAGGCTTCCTTGCATCATATGGATATTAATAATAATAATAATAATAATCAATGTTAAACTTCAACTGCCATTTCTCAACCAATCTGCTTAATTTTTCTAGGTCTCCTTGCAGTACCATACCTTCATTAATGTCATTAACTGTATTGTCAACCTTTGTATCATCTTCAAATTTAGACATTAAGCCTGATATACCCTCATCAATATGATTAATAAATAGAGAATCATCCCTTCATCAATAACAGTAACTTTTAAACACACTGCTCCAATTTGTACAGCAGCCTTTTTTTTTTTTCAGACAGGTCTGTAATTATGTACAAAAGTATCAAAAGCTTTCCTAAAGTCCATGTGGATAATATCAAAATTATTATTTTTTTTTGTATTCAGTTCCTTTGTCACTGCATCATAAGATCCAATCAAATTGGTTAGACAAGATCTCCTCTTAACAAACCCACACTGTGACTGAAGTATAATTGCACTCCTGTCTAGATGGTCCTGTATTTCTTTGACCAGTGACTCTCCATTATTTACCTGGGGAACAGAAGTTAAGCAAACAGGTCTGTAATTATTCATGTCACCCTTTGATTCTAGACTTTGTGAACTGGAGATACATTTGCCCATTTCCAATTTACAACACTACCACTGAATCTAAAGATACTCTAAAAATTATGTCTAGTGGTTTGCTTACCTCTTTATCTGTCTCCCTTAATATAACTGGATAGATCCTATCCACCCCGTGCCTTTTCTTTTGTGTTTATGAGAGGAAAGCAGAAGAGACTTCGACTTTCCTTTCAATTATCACTAAAATCTTTTAGCTCCCTGTTAGAGTTTTCATAAGCTACTAGCATCCCCCTCCCTAAACAATTCCTCATGCATGAATGTAGATGCAAAATACCTATTCAGACTATCCGCAACCTGAGCAGGATTATCAACAGTTAAACCAGCGACATCATGTGTACCAATGTGATTTAGCCCTTTCCTTCTACTGTTAATATAAGTAAAGAGGACTTTGCTGCTTTTCTTCGCATCCTTTTGCCAGAGAATTTTCCCAATCTGCCTTGTCTTGCCACAGAGTATCACAAAGGCAAGTTACAAAGGAGGTTACTCCATTGTGATTTGATTACAGACTAGCTTATATCTACCATAGGCTTCTGTGTTGCCTGATAGTTTATATGCATCTCATACATTTTTCTCCTCTTCCACGAGTCTCATTAGTTCACCCGACACCTATTTAGGCCTAAACCTTGAACAGTATTTCTTAGTTGTTATGAAAAGCCTAGTAACTTCCAAGATTAAATGCTTCCCATTTAGAATTTGCCGTAGGTAACATCATTAGTTGGTCCCACTGTATGGAATTTAAATAATTTCTGAGACAACTGTAGCCACCTTTATGAAAGCAAATCCTTCCCTTTACCCCTGATGGTAGTAACATCTTGAGTAAATTCCGCATCAGTACACTGTGTTCACTGCCACCTAGTGGTTCCTTTATCTGAAAATTCTTAATGCATGAATAACCACTGCTGATAATCAGAGCGGCGCCTTCGTAGCAAGGTGGGAAGGAGCAGCAGTGCGTAGCACATGCTTCTTGATTAGACCGTGGTTCGAGCCCATCACCACCAAATACGGAGGATGCGGAAAGGTCAAGGAATGACCATCGCATATTCTCGGAGCAATATGGCCTTAGTTGCTAATGCTCCTAAAAACCAAATAACAAACAACAATAATCAGAGCAAGAGTATTACTCCATCTGGTTGCATCTCGAATATGCTGCTGTAGAAAACAATCATCCAATAAATCCACAAAAGACTTGCAATTATGCGAGTGACCAACCACAAATTCCAATCGATATCTGGGAAGTTAAAAACTAGAATTATAAGACATTCTGATTTACTGGCCCCCAGTATTTCTCTGTACAGTTGTTCCTTATACTCAAAAGAATCATTACGCCTATACTATGGTCTAACTCTCATTTTTGCTTTCCCAGTGCTTATGTCACACCAAACTGACTCAACATTGCACTGTCCGCCCATGTAAACTGGATGCACTAACTTAGATTTCATGATTTTCTTAACTAACAGCATAGCTTCTCCCTTCCTTCCTATTCTATCTATCCTTTCTGTACATATTGTACTCCCCAAATTTCAATTCTGCATTCCTATATCTGTGCGACACCACATCTCTGATATCCCAACAATATCCACCTTTGATATACTGATGAGCATTTCAAATTCATCAAATTTATTTACTATACTGCTATTTTTTTTTTTTTTTTTTTTGGTAGTTGTTGGCGCATCAGCTTCTGTGGCCATAGTGCACCGCCCAAGTTTTTTTTGCAGTACTTTGATCCAAGCCCGAGGCAGGATTCGAACCCACGACCTTTGGGTTGCCAGGCAGGTACTTTACCCACCTGGCTAGCCCGGTCGGCACTATACTCCTAGCATTGGTGTACATGCAAGTATACCTGCACCTGTTCTTACACTTAGTTGCCCTTAGTATGGAACAAGTAAATACAGAGCACATGTATTTACTTGTTCCATTACATCTAGCAGTTCTTGAAATCCTCAGCATCTTGCTTTCCAGGTGCCAATAGTAGCAGTGCACCTTTTCTATTTAAGTGTATCACATCCCTGTAGAAACAATCTCTCCTGTTAACAAGCACAGGCCATGTTGAGAAAAATTCTGCCTCACGAGCCTAACAGAATCTCTCCAGGGCTGAACTGATGAAAAGGCTCTCATCTTATACTCCCTCCAATTGTGTCTGGGCAGAATTGAAGACACTTTCATATTTAATCTTGACCTTGCGACTTTTTTTCAACACTGACTTGTACTTGCTAAGTAGGTCTGCAGATTTCCTACTCTTAATATCGTTAGTGCCAAAGTGTACTATATTATCACCTTATGTACCCTTAAAAGAAGACAGCTGCTCTACGTTATCAACTTTTGCCCCTGGCAGACATACCATGGTCCTATTCCATCTATCCATTTTGCACAACATATTTCCACTTTTCCTGACAACAGAGTCACTGACAATAACTAGCTCCTGTGGGACTAGAACATTCTCCTTGAAGATTGCCACTGTATTGTCTGATGCACAAAAGTAAGTTCTGATGTTGAGCTGGCCAGCTGAGAGCTTGATGGGCCCCATTTTAATTCCTTCAAGAGCATCTACTCTTCAAACTCTCATAGATGCCCTCATCAGAATGCTGAGTTGGCATCTAATTTCTTAACAATCTCTGCACCTAGCACACACATAAAGACATCCTTCTTGGCTGGATCATGTCCTATTCCAGAAAGGTATGCAAGCATTTCAGAAGTTGCACATTTTTTTAGGCTCTGATGCATTGGAGAATCGATCCCTTCGGTTTTCCTCCGAGCCAAGGCACTCCGACTACTCTGTGCCTGTGTTACTGCTTTAGATTAGGGCATTATTTCCACTTAAATACAATTTAATTGATTAACTGTGAAGATTAATAAATTTAATTGACTAACTAACAATACTACAATAAGCTAGCTAAGTTTGAGCTAGCTTATTGTAGTATTGTTAGTAGAATTACGCTATCGAGTTTGAGATATATGTTACGCTATACTGTAATAAGTAAAGTTGTTGTTATTTGGTTTTTAGGAGCATTAGCAACTAAGGCCATATTGCTCCGGGGATATGTGGTGGTCATTCCCTGACCTTTCTGCATCTTCCGTATTTGGTGGTCACGGGCTCGAACCCCGGGCTAATCAAGAAGCATGTACTACGCACTGCCGCTCCTGCCCACCTGGCTACGGAGGCGCCTGCTATACTGTAATGATCACAATGTTAAATTAGTTATATCCTTAGCTAAACACAAAAAAAGATGTATGCCAACAAGTGATTAGAACCATCGAACTACTTATTTGTCACATTCCTGCCAAAACACTGATGCAATAGCAGTACAAAGGTAAAACTTCAGAACAGGGTGTGCACTCAAGACGAGTGCACACCCTGTTCTGGTGAGAAGAAAAGGAAGGCAGTGACTGACCCACATTCAAATTTGTTAAGACAGACTCCTCCCACTCACTGCTTGCCCCCTCTTCTCCTCACGTTACATTTAAAGGAAAGTTCACATGATGGACCTGAAATGAGAAAATGGTTGCAATTAGAAGGGGAGGGGGGGGGGGGGAACTCTTATCCTGGCTTTAAATCAGCACTGAGGAGTGAAAAACTCATTTTCTGATTTTAAACCAGTTATTTGAGTGGGGAAAAAACACATTTCCCAATTTTACCTCTTTGTTTGTCATGTGACATTTTCCTGTAATGTATGCCGAGGAGAATATAGGGAAAAGCAGTCTCCAGGAGTGTGTACCCTGGAGTGGTAACTTACAAAATCGCTAGCTTAATTTAAAAAATAAGCTAACTAGCATGACTAAGACTATTTAATCTATTTGTAAATCACAATTTAATATGTTAATTAATCAAGAAGACGGTAAACATTTCCAAAAAACTTATCCATTTGCACGAGCTTAAAAATTCTGTTTTAATGATCCATGAAATAACCAGTAATTAACTTTACTAATTGTGATTAATATCAATTCTATTAACATTCATGTAATTAGTTATAATTTAATTAGTGTTTAAGTGTTATTAATTAATTCCTGCTTTTATTTTCAGATCATACCACTTAAGATTTATATTAACTTGAATGTTCCATTGAAAATCAGTATAATCATATTTCACATATTTCATATTTGAAATATTATATTTTCATATAATTAGTATAATCATATTTCCTGTTGAATACTAAATACTTGCTCTTGTCTATAATGAAAACAGCAGCTTACCAATAATGTAAAAAAATCCATCACCAACTGTACACAATTCAAAATGTACAGTCTAAACAACACTCTATTCAATAGAGAAGCCATCTGCACTTTATTTAACCAATAAAAGGGTTCAGGGGTGATGTAAACATAATAATATGCCAAGTATGTTTCCCTTTATTAGCTAGATTCATTGCTGAGATAACTTGTTTGCTGCATAGCTGTGTGCGCAAAACAGACAAATGATAATTTTTATATAAAGCAATATGATTAAATTAATTGTATTGTTTAATATAAATTTTAATGAACATTTCTTGTCAATATGAAATACTATAACAAAGCTGTATTCTCAAATTATGAATTTTACTGGACATGAATTATTTCTCCTTTAGTATTCATACATTACTGCAATGTTCCCCATTAAAAGTCACTGGTAAAATTCAAACGTATGCCTTTGCCTTATAGACAAAGTCTGAAAATTTTCAGACTTTCAGAAGTGGATATCATCATTCTTCTCTTTCTTGGTGATTCCATTCGACTTCTGACACTTGTTTTTTTCTCTCTCTGGGTAACTCAGAATTTTTTTTGACTGGTGCAGCATAAGCATCAGGCTTCCTTGCACCATATGGCTAGTAATAATAATAATAATCTTCTTAATAAGCAAAAAAAACAGGTGGGGGAAGGAAACAGTGAGTGGCACCTGCCTTCTTCCTGGCTTTTAGTCGAACTATGGAGTGGTACCCAAGATCTGAATTTTTAACATTTGGTTAAAATCTATTATTTGGGTACCACTTATCTCTGCGCAGTGGGCATGGTCGTAGAACAGAGTGATTGTACAGTCAAGTTCTGTGATTGGGTGATTATTGTGAATGCGTTTTGTTTGCGATTGTTTTGTGTCCTCGAGGTGGGGTACTTAGCTTAGGTACGGTATTTATCCCCCAATTCCGCTGTTTTAAAATCAGGAACTCGTTTTCCAATTTTAAAACAGTGGCAAGTGGGGGGATAAACACCCTAGGCATATCAACCTATAAGGACAGGGGATGGGAAAAACAGAGTGGCACCTGTCAATCACTGCCTTCTTCCTGACTTTTAGTTGAAGTATGGAGTGGTACCAAAAATCTCAATTTTTACCTAAATTTCTTTTATCAGTGAACTGAGAACATCATAGGAACTTACTGTTAAAGCTCTTGTACCTGTTTCGGTAAAAATTCAGATCTTGGGTACCACTCGATACTTTGACTAACAGCCAGGAAGAAAGCAGTGATTGGCAGGTGCCACTCTGTTTTCTCCCGCCCCCTGTCCTCATAGGTTGACATGCCTAGGGTATTTACCCCCCCCATTTGCTGCTGTTTTAAAATCAGAAAACGATTTCCTAATTTTAAAACAGCAGGATAGGGGATAAACACCCTACCTAAGCTAAGCACTTCCCCTGCTCTACGACACAAAACAATCACAAACAAAACGCATTCACAATAATCACCCAATAAACAGAACTCGACTGTACAATCAATCCGTTCTATGACCACGCCCACTGCACGGAGACTAGTGGTACCCAAATAATAGATTTTAGTCAAAATTTAGATAAATTACCTAATACTTCTTGGCATATATTTGTCTCATTGTTTAGGAAATGAAATTGATGTAGTACACACGGGATCTTTATTATGCAAATCGTTATTATCATGTATTATGTTAGCATAATACATGATAATAACGATTACATTAGCATTAGTTAAGGCATATGATGCAAGAAAGCAAGCTAATAGAGCATCAGCCAAAAAAAAAAAAACTTCCCATTTCACCCATCCAGTCACTCAAAATGTTCATCTAGTTCAACCTTAAATTTAAGCTATGCCCCCCCCCCCTCGGGTTCTTAATCTCATCAAGTACAGGTCACTGATGAAAAAACAAGTACAGGTCACTGATGAAAAAAAGCCGTGAATTAGGGTTGAAATTGAAAGTGTCTGCAATTCTGCCCAGACACGATAGGAGGGAGTATATGATGAGAGCCCTGTCAATCAATTCGGCCCTGGAAAGATTGTGCAGGGCTCAAGGGGTAGAATTTTTTTCAGCCTGGTCTGTACTTGTTAACAGGAGAGACTGCTTCTACAGGGATGGGATACACTTAAATAGAAAGGGTGCAAGAATGTTTGCTGATGCTATCGAGGCAATGTTAGGTGGGTCGGAAAACTGCTAGATTGGGGGGATACAAGGACTAATAGATTAACAGTAGCCACTGGCAGAGGTGAAAGTGATTCTTGCACTGCTTCTATTGGAATGAGCCGCAGCCTGGAAAATAAGATGCAGGATATTTCAGAGACTGCTGGGAATCATTGGGGTACAAGTAAACACATGGGTTGTGTTAGGGTAGCTAAGAAAAAGAACAGGTGCATGTATACTTGTGTGTACACCAATGCTAGGAGTTTAGTAAATAAATTTGATGAATTTGAGGTATTGCTCAAAACATCAAAGGCAGATATTGTGGGGATTTCAGAGACGTGGTGTCACACAGATATAAGAAATGCAGAACTGGAATTTGGGGAGTACAATGTGTACAGAAAGGATAGACAGGATAGGAAGGGAGGAGGGGTTATGCTATTAATTAAGAAACACATAAAATCCAAGGAAGTGAAGCCAGTCGACATCGCTGGACAGTGCAGTGTCGAGTCAGTTTGGTGTGACATAAGCATTGGGAGATCAAAATTGAGAGTAGGAGTGTGCTATAGGCCTAATGACTCTGATGAGTATAATAAGAAACTGTTCGGAGAAATAGAGTGGGCCAGTAAATCAGAGAGTCTTATAATGGGGGATTTTAATTTCCCAGATATTGACTGGAATTTGGGGGCTGGTCACTCACACAGTAGCAAGGCTTTTGTGGATTTATTGGATGATTGTTTTCTACATCAGCATGTTCGGGAGGCAACTAGAGGGAGTAATACTCTTGATTTGATTATCAGTAGTGATTCTTCATACATTCAGAATCTGCAGATAAATGAACCACTTGGTGGCAGTGATCACAGTGTGCTGAAGTGGGAGTTACTCAAAGAGGTAACTACCATTAGGGGTAAAGGGAAGGGGTATTGCTTTCGTAAAGGCGACTACAATGGACTGAGACAGTATTTAAATTCTATACAGTGGGATCAACTGATGATATTGCCAACAGCAAATTCAAAATGGGAAGCATTCAAAGAACTTATCGTGGAAGCTACTAGGCTTTACATACCAACTAAGAAATATTGTTCAAGGTTTAGGCCTAAATGGTTGTCAGATGAACTAATGAGGCATATGGCAGAGAAGAAAAATGCATGGGATACATACAAATTAACACGTGACACGGATGCCTATGATAGATACAAGTTGATCTGTAACCAAGTTACAAAGGAGGTTAGGCAGGCGAAGGCAGATTACGAGAGATCCTTGGCAAGGGATGCGAAGAAAAATAGCAAAGAGTTCTTTACTTATGTAAACTCTAGAAGGAAGGGGATGAATCAGATTGGTCCACTTGAGATCGATGGGTCAACTGTTGATGACCCTGCTCGGGTAGCTAACAAACTAAATGAATATTTTGCATCGACATTCACACATGAGGAGTTATTCAGCGAGGGGAATGCCAGAGGTGTATTCAACTCTAGCAGTAAGCTAGAGAATCTTGTAATAACTGAGAGCAAAGTGGAGGAGAAATTGTTGAAGATAAACACAAGAAAGGCACCTGGGGTGGATGGGATCTATCCAGTTATATTAAAGGAGGCAGCAAAGGAGGTAAGCAAACCCTTAGCCATAATTATGAGAGCTTCCTTGGACTCAGGGGAGGTACCCATTGACTGGAGATGTGCAAATGTGACCCCAATTCACAAAGGGGGATCAAAGGCTGACACAAGTAATTATAGACCTGTGAGTTTAACTTCTGTTCCCGGAAAATTAATGGAGGCACTGGTGAAAGAAGCACTGCAGGATCATCTAGACAAGACTTCAGTTATAGCTAGGACACAGCATGGTTTTGTTAAAGGGAAGTCTTGCCTGACCAATTTGATTGGATACTATGATGCAGTCACAAAAGAACTGGATGCAGGGAATAACTTTGATATTATATACTTGGATCTTAGAAAGGCTTTTGATACTGTTGCACATGGAAGACTGCTGCACAAATTGGAGCAGTGTGGCATTGGAGGCAAGTTGCTGCTATGGATAAAGGGGTGGTTGAGGGGGAGAAGACAGAGAGTGGTAATCAATGGACACTGCTCATCGTGGACTAATGTTATTAGTGGAGTCCCTCAGGGTTCAGTATTGGGGCCTTTATTGTTTTCTGTATTTATAAATGATATTGATGATGGTATATCAGGCTTAATGTCCAAGTTTGCAGACGATACAAAGGTTGGCAGGGTTGTCAAGGACACTACTGACACTATGCTGCTGCAACAGGATTTGGAAAGGTTGAGCAGATGGGCTTCGAGGTGGCAAATGAAGTTTAACATTGACAAATGTAAAGTACTACATATGGGAAACAGCAACCCCAGAGCAACGTATCAACTCTGTGGTACTACACTGACAGTGGTAGAGAATGAAAGGGACCTGGGGGTGGTGGTGCAGGCAGATATGAAGTTCTCTGAACAGTGCAGACGAGCTGCAAGAGTAGCTCATGGTGTATTGTCAATGATATATAGAAATTTTTCTAGCAGGGATAAGGAGGTGATTATTCCCTTGTATAAGGCAATGGTCAGGCCACACCTAGAGTACTGTATACAGGCCTGGAGGCCTCATTTCAGGAAGGATGTAGAGCTGCTGGAACGAGTACAGAGAAGGGCAACTAGATTGGTGAATGGGACAAAGGGGTTCTCTTACGAAGAAAGGCTTAAGTTTTGCAAATTACAGTGTCTGGAAACTAGGCACCAGCAGGGTGATCTGATAGAGGTGTACAAAGCCTTGAATGGTTTGAGCATGCTCAATGCTGATGGGATTCTTCCTCTAGCTCAGAAAAATCACCTGAGAGGGCATAAATTCAAATTGAGGAAAGACAGATGTAGGATAGATGTGCGGAAATTTGCCTTTAGCCAGCGGGTGGTTGGTGGGTGGAACAGACTTCCATCCCTTGTCGTGGAAGTTGATAGCCTAAATAAGTTTAAGGCTCAGCTGGACAGGTATTTCGAACGAACAGAGGGGTGAAGTGGAAGTGGTTATTTTTATTTATTTATGTTACTTTTTTTTTTTTTTTTTTTTGGCTGATGCTGCATAAGCTTGCTTTCTTGCATCAAATGCCTCTGCTAATGCTAATGCTAAATGCTAAGTGGAAGTATCCCATCAGCATTGAGCCTGCTGCTCAAACCATTCAAGGCCTTATACACCTCAATCAGATCACCTCACAGGTGCCTAGTCTCTAAATGCTGCAACTTGCAGAATTTAAGCCTCTCTTGGTAACCGAATCCCTTTGTTCCTCTCACCAATCTTGTTGCTCTTCTCTGTACTCGTTCTAGCAACTCTACAACCTACCTAAAATTAGGCCTGCAGACCTGTACGCAGCACTCAAGGTGTGGCCTGACCACTGCTCACAATTACCCCCAAGGTCTTCACCTCCCAAGAGAAAAGTACCACACCATTGGTACATTTCCCTTGGGTTACTGCCATCCATGTGCAGTACTTTGCATTTGTCAATATTAAATTTTAGTTGCCACATCTCAGCCCATCTACCTAACTTTTCTAGATCCTGTTGCAGTAGCATACTGTCTTTACTACCATTAACAATCCTGCCACTCTTTGTATCATCTGCAAACTTGGACATTAAGCCTGATATATCTTCATTGATATCATTAATAAATACACAAAACCCTGGGGGACTCCACTAATAACATTAATCCATGTAGAGCAGTGTCCATTTATTACAATTCTCTGCCATCTCCTACTCAACCTTCCCTTTATCCACTGAAGCAACTTGCCTTAATGCCATAGCACTCCAATTTGAACAACAGTCTTCCCTGTGCAACAGTATCAAAAGCTTTCCTGAAATCCAAGCAGTCGGTCCTCGTATAGCACGATAGATGTGTCCCTTGAAACCCTCGTGCAATTCAAAATGTGCAATATAAACAACAAGCCCTATGGGAAAAATAGGGTTAGGTGCCGACCAACCAAGATTGAACACACATTTGTAACCAAAACATTACCAAACACAATAAATAATCATAATAAAATAGTTACGTATTTTATTACAACTATTATGTAATAAAATATTGCTAATGCTTTTGCTTCTATCATAAGCAAACTTGTTTTTTGTTTGATTTTCTATCGAAACAGATGACAGCAGTTCCATCTCTTCCAATTCTTTGTGTCTTAATCTAATGGATTTTAATTACACTTTGAGTTGTTCCTGCTATGAAAGTTGTTTTTTTCTCTGCATTCTTTGTAATTCTGGGCGTTGCCTCATTTAGGTCTGTAGCACGTGCAATATCACATGGTCTTTCATTTCGCTCAAAGCATTTCACAATTTCATTTCGCTCAAAGCATTTCACAATTTCATATTTTTTCTCTATCAACAGAGGTGGACTGGCCATAAGCCTTACCGGGGAAACCCTGGTGGGCCGGAGGCTGGTGTGATTTTGGCCATAAACCATAGTATGAGGCCACTATAAATTTTCCCGGATAAGAAATTTTGACCCAGTCTGCCTCTGTTTATCGATATTGCTTCTCTTTTTCTCTCTGAATCTGCAGTGTCTTCACCAGGACACTATCTTTTCACACCTTTTAAGTATTTTACTAATTTCTAGAGAATAAATCACAATCACAAAACGAGGAGGCACGCTTGATACACATAAACAAAGCTGCGTGCGTGTAGCAACTGAATAAACAACACCATAAAGGCAGAGATACACTATTAACACCTCACATTTTACTAAAGCACATTTCTAGGGGTTACTACCATAAAACAATTTCCAGTTGGTAGTGGAATCTGTTATAAACTGGTAGTAAACTCGATCTAATTGCATTTGCGATAATACGGATTGCTGGAATTTTACGTTATTATGGTGAAATATGTTTCCCCTTCACTGATATAAAAAACATAAATACATTTTCAGAATCTTCTCTTCATTCTTATCGTGTTGCATTCAACTGCCATTTCTTGTAAACACAAAGGCGAATCGTGCATAAGCGAATTCGGTTCGTGTTATATAAGATATTGTTTCCCTATTTATAAATCGTGTATGATCGAATTCGTGTAGTGTAAACAGTGTTATACGAGGACTGACTGTATATGATATCAAATTTATTTTTTTCAACTGGTTCCTTTGTGACCAAATCGTAGTAGCCAATAAAATTGGTCAGACAAGACTTCCTCTTAACAAACCCATGCTGTGTCTGTACTATTACTGCAGTCTTGTCTAGGTGATCCTGTATCACTTCATTAACCAGTGACTCCATTATTTTCCCCGGAAAAGAAGTTAAACTAACAGATATATAATTATTTGCGTCACCCATTGAACCCCCTTTGTGAATTGGGGATACATTTGCACATCTCCAGTCCATGGAGACCTCCCCTGAATCTAACGATGCTGTCATAATTATGGTTATGGGTTTGCTTACTTCCCTCACTGCCTCCTTCAATATAAGTGGATAGATTCCATCTGCCCCAGGAATCTATCCACTTATATTACAGATGCCTATTTTATGTTTAACTTCAACAAATTCTCCTCCACTTTGCTCTCCATTATTACAAAATCATTTAGCTCCCTGTTAGAGTTTAGTAAACTTCTGTCCTCCCCTTCCTTAAAGAATTCCTCATGTATGGTGTAGATTCAAAATACCTATTCAGTTTGTCAGCTATCTGAGCAGGATCATCAACAGTCAAACCACCAACATCGAGTGGATCAATCTAATTCATCCCCTTACTTATAGAGTTTACATAGTAAAGAAGTCTTTGTTGTTTTTCTTTGCATCCTTTGCCAAGGATTTCTCATAATCAGCCTTTGCTTGCCTAACCTCCTTTGTGACTTGATTACTGACTAGCTTATATCTGACATAGGCTTCTGTGTCACCTGCTAATTTATATGCATCCCATGCATTTTTCTTCTCTGCTACAAGCCTCATTAGTTCATCTGACATCCATTTAGGCCTAAATCTTGAACAGTATTTCTTAATTGGTATGTAAAGCCTAGTAGCTTTCAAGATTAATTCCCTGAAGGCCTCCCATTTAGAATTCACTGTTTTTAACATCATCAGTTTAATCCACTGTATAGAATTCAAAAACTGCCTGAGACAACTGTAGTCACCTTTACGAAAGCAAAAAGCCTTCCCTTTACCCTTGATGGTAGTCACATCTTTTAAGTAAATCCAACATCAGTAGACTGTGATCACTGTCACCTAGTAGTTGATTTATCTACAAATTCCTAATGCATGTCATCAATGCTGATAATCAGATCAAGAGTATTACCCCCTCATGTTGCTGTAGAAAACAATCCTCTAATAAATTCACAAAAGTCTTCCTAGCATGTGATGGACCAACTCACAAGTTCAAGTCAATATCTGGAAAGTTAAAATTCCCCATTACAAGACATTCTGATTGACTAGCCCACTCTATTTCTCTACATAATTGTTCGTTGTACTCATCAGACCTATAACGCACTCCTACTCTCATTTTTCCTTTCCAGTGTTTATGTCACACCAAACTGGCTCAACATTGCACTGTCCACCAGTCAACTGGATGCACTTCGTTGATATTATGTTTCTTAATTAACTAACAGCATAACCCCCTTCTCCTTTCCTACACTGTCTATCCTTTCTGTACACATTGTTTAACTCCTGTGGATTAGCAGAATATAAATTGTCAAATGTATTATAAATCTTCGCCAAATCTTCTCACGATTTCTTATAATGAGACACAAATTATTATTATTATTATTATTATTATTAGCCATATGGTGCAAGGAGGTCTGAGGCTTTTGTGCACCAGCCAAAAAAAAAAAAATTTTCTGAGTTAGCCCTGAGAGAGAGAGAGTTATACGGTATTAGTAATGTGGTCTGTAATTAAAATCCATTGTAAATGTACTTCAGCACAGAAATTATTGTTCAATTCGTATAATATGCCTTAATTAGTCAGACTTTTCCTAAACGTCTAAATAGCAATACAATAGCATTATAATTGTCATAGTCTAGTATTGTTATGGTAAGTCGCTCGTACGTACCTCACGCGTTCAACGCACACTTCCGCTAGGGGCACTGCATAGAAATTAATGTTTACGATGCTTGAAATACTAGTAAAGTTGCCAGTTCTTCAGTAAGATATAAATTGTTTGTTGTAATAGGGTTTTAGGGTTTTAAGAAAGGGTGCAAGAATATTTGCTAATGCTATCGAGGCAGTATTAGGTGGGTCGGAAAACTGATAGCTTGGGGGGATACAGGGACTAATAGTTTAACAGTAGCTGTAGGCAGAGGTGAAGGTGATTCTTGCACAACTTCTATCAAAATAAGTAGCGACCTGGAGCGTGGGGTGTTGGGGGTTTCAGGGACGGGTGGTGGTCATCGTGGAACGGGTGGGTATATGGGATGTGTTAGGGTAACAAAGAATAGGAGTAGGAGCATGTATGCTTGCATGTATAAAAATGCTAGAAATATAGTAAATAAATTTGATGAATTTGAAGTGTTCGTCAAGACGTCAAAGGCGGATATTGTTGGAATATCAGAGACATGGTGTCACGCTGATATAAGGAATGCCGAACTGAAATTTGGGGAGTACAATGTGTACAGAAAGGATAGAAAGGGAGGAGGTGGTATGCTGTTAATTAAGAAAAACATAAAATCAAAAGAAGTGCATCCAGTTGATATAGATGAACAGTGCACTGTTCACTCAGTTTGGTATGACATAAGCACTGCGAAAGCAAAAATAAGAGTAGGAGTGTGTTATAGGCCTAATGACTCGAATGAGTACAATGAACAATTGTACAGAGAAATAGAGTGGGCTAGTAAATCGGAATGTCTTATAATGGGGGATTTCAACTTCCCAGATATTGACTGGAACTTGTGGGTTGGTCACTCACACACTAGTCAGACTTTTGTGGATTTATTGGATGATTGTTTTCTACAGCATCATGTTCTAGAGGCAACTAGAGAAAGTAATACTCTTGATCTGGTTATCAGCAGTGATCATTCATGTATTAGGAATTTGCAGAAAAAAGAACCACTAGGTGGCAGTGATCACAGTGTACTGACGTGGGATTTACTTAAAGATTTAATTACCATCAGGGGTTAAGGAAAGGGTTTTTGCTTCCGTAAAGGCGAGAACACTGGTCTCCGACAGTTTTTAAATTCTGTACAGTGGGATCAACTGGCGATGTTACCAACAGTAAATTCTAAGTGGGAAGCATTCAAGGAATTAATCGTGGATGCTACTGAAAGTTTCATACCTATTAAGAAATATTGTTCAAGGTTTAGGCCTAAATGGTTGTCAAATGAACTACTGAGACTCGTAACAAAGAAGAAAAATGCATGGGATGCATACAAATTAACTCGTGACACAGAAGCCTATGATAGCTACAAGTTGATCTGTAACCAAGTTACAAAGGAGGTTAGGCAGGCGCAGGCAGATTACGAGAAATCCTTGGCAAAAGATGCTAAGAAAAACAGGAAGGATTTCTTTACTTATATAAACTCTAAAAGGAAGGGGATGAATCTGATTGGTCCACTTGACATCGATGGTTCGACTGTTGATGATCCTGCTCAGATAGCAAACAAACTGAATGAGTATTTTGCATCTACATTCACACGTGAGGAATTATTAAGGTTTGAAAATGGCAGGAGGTTATCAAATTCTAACAGGATACTTAATGATTTTGTAATAACTGAGAGCAAAGTGGAAGAGAAATGTTGAAGTTAAACGTAAGAAAAGCACCTGGGGTGGATGGGATCTATCCAGTTATATTAAAGGAGGCGGCAAAGCAACTAAGCAAACCGTTAGCCATAATTATGAGAGCATCCTTTGACTTAGGGGAGGTTCCCACGGACTGGAGATGTGCAAATGTATCCCCAATTCACAAAGGGGGATCGAAGGGTGACACGGGTAATTACAGACCAGTTAGTATAACTTCTGTTCCGGGTAAAATAATGGAGTCGCTGGTTAAAGGTGCATTGCAGGATCATCTAGACAAGACTGCAGCAATAATTCAGACACAGCATGGGTTTGTTAAGGGAAAGTCTTGTCTGACAAATTTGATAGGATATTATGATGTGGCTACAAAGGAACTGGATGCAAAAAATAATTTTGATATCATATATTTGGATTTCAGGAAAGCTTTTGACCCTGTTGCGCATGGAAGACTATTGTACAAATTGGAGCAGAATGGTATTAAGGGTAAGTTGCTACAATGCATAAAAGGATGGTTAAGTGGGAGAAGACAGAGGGTAGTAATCAATGGGTGCTGCTCTTCTTGGACTAATGTTATTAGTGGAGTCCCACAGGGTTCGGTGTTGGGTCCACTGTTGTTTTGTATATTTATCAATGATATTGATAAGGAATATCAGGCTTAGTGTCGAAGTTTGCAGATGATACAAAGGTTGGCAGGGTTGGTAATGACAGTAATGGCAGTCTGCTACTGCAACAGGATCTAGATAATTTGGGCAGATGGGCTAAGAAGTGGCAACTGAAGTTTAACCGTGACAAATGCAAAGTACTCCACATGGGTAGAAATAACCCCAGAAAAACGTACCAACTGGGTGGTACTACACTTAAGGTGGTAGAAAATGAAAAAGATCTGGGAGTAATTGTGCAAGCAGATATGAAGTTTTCTGAGCAATGCAGACAGGATGCCAGGGCAGGTCATGGGGTTTTGTCAATGATATATAGGAATTTTTCTAGCAGGGAAAAGGAGGTGATTATCCCTCTGTATAAGGCAATGGTCAGGCCACGCCTTGAGTACTGCGTACAGGTCTAGAGGCCTCATTTTAGGAAGGATGTAGATTTACTTGAGCGTGTACAGAGAAGGGCAACAAGACTAGTGAGGGGAATGAAGGGATCCTCTTATCAAGAGAGGCTTAAGTTCTGCAAATTGCAGTGGCTGGAGACTAGGCACCTGCGTGGTGATCTGATTGAGGTGTATAAGGCCTTGAATGGGTTCAGCACGCTGAATTCTGATGGGATCCTTCCACTTGTTCAGATTACGAATCTAAGGGGGCATAAATTCAAATTAAGAAAAGACAGATGTAGATTGGATGTGCGGAAATTTGCCTTTAGCCAGCGGGTGATTAATTGCTGGAACAAACTTCCATCTGTCGTTTTGGAAGTTTATAGGTTGAATAAATTTAAGGAGGAACTGGGCAGGCATTTGGAGGGAATGGTGTGATTTTTTTTTTTTTTTTTTTGGCTGATGCTGCATAAGCTCATACATTTGCTTTCTTGCATCACATGGCACTACTACTACTATCATCAGTGACTAAAACCACATTGCTCCGTGTATACTATCTGTAAATTGCGCATGTTCTGTAGTCGATTTTCTGTTTTCTCGATGTAAAACCCTAGTTTTCAATAGAAAAAACCATGCTACCCTCGTCTGAGACCGAATAGTTCAGCCACATCGTAAAAAAAGGCCAGTAAAAATTCTTCACGTCCTCGACGGGACTCGAACCCAGGTCTTTTTCGCCAGTGTGGGTAGCAGGACGTCGATTCTACCAACTGTATTACCCACGAGGTTTATGGGTAAGCTGGGTTTTTTTTTTTTTTTTTTTTTTTGGTTTTTTTTTTATGTAAACCCCAAACACGAGAGGTATTGGAACCTATAGTACTTGGTACCGTGCTTGGGATGGAGGTTGAGAAGATGGAAGATGTTTGTTGACATTGGACTTGAACCTCTGTAGACTGTAATTTTCAGGAAATAAGTATGAAGGAATGTTGTTCCAGAAAACGGCAGTTCTATGAATAAACGAAGAAGATGAAAAGTTGGCTCTGTGAGTTTCAAGTTGGACAGTAAATGGATGTTGGCTGGTGGCGGCACGTGTTCGCACTGTTTTGAAAGAGAGAGCGGGAATTATAGAAGCCAATTCAGAAGAACAGTGCCCATGGAAGTATCTGTAGAAGAGGCACGCAGCAGAAACAGTACGTCTATGAGACAGCGAGTGGAGAGACTCTCTTAGGGATGGATCATTAATTAACCTAACTGCTCTCTTCTGAATGGAATCAAGCAGCCTGAAAGAGGTTTTGGGAGCACCACCCCAGATATGGGAACAATATTCCATGACAGGGCGGATTTGCGATTTATACAGATTGAGAAACTGTATGGAAGAAAAGTAACGTCGAGAGCGAAAGAGAAAACGAAGTTTTTTAGATGCAGAAGAAGTAATATTTGTAATGTGCTTGTGCCAAGAGAGATTACAAGTCAGGGTAATCCCCAAAAGAGATATGTTGTTGTTATTGTTATTTGGTTTTTAGGAGCGTTAGCAACTAAGGCCATATTGCTCCGTGGATATGCGGTGGTCATTCCCTGACCTTTCCGCCACCTCCGTATTTGCGGGCTCGAACCCTGGTCTAATCAAGAATCGTGTGCTACACACTGCTGCTCCTGCTCACCTGGCTATCGAGGCGCCATGGCTAAGCTACTCTTTTTGCAATAACAGAACTAAATACATTGCAGTCCCTGTGAGGTGCTTTTTATTACTTTTTTATTAGGGTCACCCTTAATTGATTACATATACCTATGTGTTTTGTGTCTGTTCCCTGGTCCATTTGCCTGTTTTCTGGACGAAAAACCCCAGTTCCTGGGGAAGAACCTTGCCTAATATATCTGAGACGGACTAATTCAGCCACGGAGTGAAAAAGCCCATTAAAGTTCTTCGCGTCATCGACGGAATTCGAACCCGGGCCTTTTCCACCCGGTGTAGGGAGGACAGTGATGACACCACTGTGTTACCCACGCAGACCATGTAAGGTGATGTGTGTGTGTTGAGCACCAAAGCAGCTATGGCTATGAGGCGTCAATATATTCTGTCTGTAAACAAAGTCCATTGTGTAGTCCATTAGTAGGAAAAACAAAAGCGTCTAGGAGTTAAAATTGTGCATCGCTCCTGAGACTGTCTCATTCAGCCTCATTGAGTGAAATGCTCAAAAAAATCCTAGTGGTATTGATGTGGTTCCAGCCCGAGCTTTTTCTACCTGGTGCAGAGGACACGAATCATATCCTATTGATTTCCCTTATAACCCAATGAAAGGTAATTCTAAGTGAAAAAGGTGAAGAAAAAGAGTAGTTATTAAATTAAAGGAAGTCAAAGTGATAAAGTAGAATTTATGGGATGTAGTAATTATATCACATAGTTCCAAGGAGTGGTCACGATTGTTGGAGGTATTTCCATATAGTACACGGCACATTTGTCGGGTGCCCACTGCCCACTGTGGTGGTTAAGGTGTATCAAGAATGGTGTTGAATGGGTCAAACCACTTCCACCAACAGAACACTAAAGGATCATGCACAGAGAAGTAAGATACTACACTGTTGGATCATGCAAGTTAGACTTTCGTGGTGAGTGAAGGGTGCAGCGCGTTGAACGGGCTCAACGGCAGGTGACTGTGCGAAAGCTCACATCCCAATACAATATGGAAAATGTAAAAACAATATCCAAGAATAACAATTATTCGCACTCAGTCGTATTGGATTCAACAACAGATGACCCAAGAGATATCCTCTCCTACGGCTGTAGTGGAGATGACCCAAGAAATATCCTCTCCTACGGCTGTAGTGGAGGGTATACGCCGTATACCCTCTGGATTTTTTTAGGTGAATAATTTTTAATTTTTAAGTCTCCATTAAGCTCAGCCATTCTCTGGGCCGAAGCACATCGATGGCTATGGACTAAACAGAATATAATTCTTATGTTTTAGAACTCATTTAATTTTGAATAAAATAAACATCAAATGAACTCAAACCAAACAATGTTAATAAATATCAGCTGCTTAGCCTTGGACGAGAAACGATTTAACTTTGATCATGTCCGCCAATCTCAATAAGCCGAATTTCTGTCCCTGGCGCTAGGAATCAGTCTTCCACTATTTTAACCTTAGCATTAGTAGAGGCATATGATCCAAGAAAGCAAGCTTAATCAGCATCAGCCAAAAAAACCCTCCCATTTCACTCCTCCATTCGTTCCAAATACCGCCCAGCTTATCATTAAATTTATTTAGGCTATTAGCTTCCATAACGAAAGATGGAAGCCTGTTGCACCAATCAACTACCCGCTAGCTAAAGGCAAATTTCCGCACATATATTCTACAACTATGTTTCCTCAATTTCAAACTGTGCCCCCTCAGGTTTTTAGCCTGAGCAAGAGGAAGAATCCCATCAGCATTTAGCTTGCTCAACCTATTAGTATTAGTATTAGTATTAGTATTAGTAGAGGCATTTGATGCAAGAAAGCAAGCTTATGCAGCATCAGCCAAAAAAAAAAAAAAAAAAACCACTTCCACTTCACCCCTCTGTTCGTTCAAAATACCTGCCCAGCTGAGCCTTAAACTTATTTAGGCTATCAACCTCCACCACAAGGGATGGAAGTCTGTTCCACCAACCAACCACCCGCTGGCTAAAGGCAAATTTCCGCACGTCTATCCTACATCTGTCTTTCCTCAATTTGAATTTATGCCCTCTCAGGTGATTATTCTGAGCTAGAGGAAGAATCCCATCAGCATTGAGCATGCTTAAACCATTCAAGGCTTTATACACCTCTATCAGATCACCTCGCTGGTGCCTAGTCTCCAGACACTGTAATTTGCAAAACTTAAGCCTTTCTTCGTAAGAGCACCCCTTTGTTCCATTCACTAATCTTGTTGCCCTTCTCTGTACTCGTTCCAGCAGCTCTACATCCTTCTTGAAATGAGGCCTCCAGACCTGTATACAGTACTCTAGGTGTGGCCTGACCATCGCCTTATACAATGGAATAATCACCTCCTTATCCCTGCTGGAAAAATTCCTGTATATCATTGACAATACTCCATGAGCTACTCTTGCAGCCCGTCTGCACTGCTCAGAGAACTTCATATCTGCCTGCACAACCACCCCCAAGTCCGTTTCATTCTCTACCACTGTCAGTGTTGTACCATAGAGTTGATACGTTGCTCTGGGGTTGCTGTTTCCCATGTGTAGTACTTTACATTTGTCAATGTTAAACTTCATTTGCCACCTCTCAGCCCATCTGCTCAACCTTTCCAGATCCTGTTGCAGAAGCATAGTGTCAGTAGTGTCCTTGACAACCCTGCCAACCTTTGTATCGTCTGCAAACTTGGACATTAATCCCGATATACCATCATCAATATCATTTATAAATACAGAAAACAATAATGGACCCAACACTGAGCCCTGAGGGACTCCACTAATAACATCAGTCCACGATGAGCAGTGTCCATTGATTACCACTCTCTGTCTTCTCCCCCTCAACCACCCCTTTATCCATAGCAGCAATTTGCCTCCAATGTCACACTGCTCCAATTTGTGTAGCAGTCTTCCATGTGCAACAGTATCAAAAGCCTTTCTAAGATCCAAGTATATAATATCAAAGTTATTCCCTGCATCCAGTTCTTTTGTGACTGCATCATAGTATCCAATCAAGTTGGTCAGGCAAGACTTCCCCTTAACAAAACCATGCTGTGTCTGAGCTATAACTGAAGTCTTGTCTAAATGATCCTGCAGTGCGTCTTTAACCAGTGCCTCCATTAATTTTCCTGGAACAGAAGTCAAGCTCACAGGTCTATAATTACTTGTGTCAGCCTTTGATCCTCCTTTGTGAATTGGGATCACATTTGCACATTTCCAGTCTATGGGTACCTCCCCTGAGTCCAAGGAAGCTCTCATAATTATGGCTAAGGGTTTGCTTACTTCCTTTGCTGCCTCCTTTAATATAACTGGATAGATCCCATCCACCCCGGGTGCCTTTCTTGTGTTTATCTTCAACAGTTTCTCCTCCACTTTACTCCCAGTTATTTCAAGATTCTGTAACTTACTGCTAGAGTTGAATACACCTCTGGCATTCCCCTCGCTGAATAACTCCTCATGTGTGAATGTCGATGCAAAATATTCATTTAGTTTGTTAGCCACCTGAGCAGGATCATCAACACTTGACCCATCAATATCAAGTGGACCAATCTGATTCATCCCTTTCCTTCTAGAGTTTACATAAGTAAAGAACTCTTTGCTGTTTTTCTTTGCATCCCTTGCCAAGGATTTCTCGTAATCTGCCTTCGCCTGCCTAACCTCCTTTGTAACTTGGTTGCATATCAACTTGTATCTATCATAGGCTTCTGTGTCATGTGTTAATTTGTATGTATCCCATGCATTTTTCTTCTCTGCCATATGCCTCATTAGTTCATCTGACATCCATTTTGGCCTAAACCTTGAACAATATTTCTTAGTTGGTATGTAAAGCCTAGTAGCTTCCAAGATAAGTTCTTTGAATGCTTCCCATTTTGAATTTGCTGTTGGTAACATCATCAGTTGGTCCCACTGTATAGAATTTAAATACTGTCTCAGTCCATCGTAGTCGCCTTTACGGAAGCAATAACCCTTCCCTTTACCCCTAATGCAACTTTACCCCTAGTTACCTCTTTGAGTAAATCCTACTTCAGCACACTGTGATCACTGCCACCTAGTGGTTCGTTTATCTGCAGATTCTTAATGCATGAAGAATCACTGCTGATAATCAAATCAAGAGTATTACTCCCTCTAGTTGCCTCCCGAACATGCTGATGTAGAAAACAATCATCCAATAAATCCACAAAAGCCCTGCTAGTGTGTGAGTATCCAGCCCCCAAATTCCAGTCAATATCTGGGAAATTAAAATCTCCCATTATAAGACACTCTGATTTACTGGCCCACTCTATTTCCCTGTACAGTTCCTTATTATACTCATCAGAGTCATTAGGCCTATAGCACACTCCTACTCTCAATTTTGATCTCCCAATGCTTATGTCACACCAAACTGAATCCACACTGCACTGTCCAGCGATGTCGACTAGCTTCACTTCCTTGGTTTTTTTGTGTTTCTTAACTAATAGCATAACACCTCCCCCCCTTCCTATCCTGTCTATCATTTCTGTAGAAGTTGTACTCCCCAAATTGCAGTTCCGCATCCCTTATATCTGGTGACACCACGTCTCTGATATACCAACAATATCTGCCTTCGATGTTTTGAGCAATACCTCAAATTCATCAAATTTATTTACTAAACTCCTAGCATTGGTGTACACGCAAGTATACCTGCACCTGTTTCTATTCTTAGCTACCCTAACACAACCCATGTGTTTACTTGTACCACAATGGCTCCCAGCAGTCTCTGAAATACCATGCATCTTGTTTTTCAGGCTTCTGCTCATTCTAATAGAAGCAGTGCAAGAATCTCTTTCACCTCTGCCAGTGGCTACTGTCAATCTATTGGTCTTTGTCTCCCCCCAAGCTAGCAGTTTTCCGACCCACCTAACACTGCCACCTAACTATTCAAGGCCTTATACACCACAATCAAATCACCTCGCAGGTGCCTACTCTCCAGGCGCTGCAATTTGCAGAACTTAAGTCTTTCTTGGTAAGAGCATCCCTTCGTTCTCTTCACCAATCTTGTTGCCCTTCATTCTACTCGTTCTAGCAACTCTACATCCTTCCTAAAATGAGGCCTCCAGACCTGTACACAGTACTGTAGGTGTGGTCTGACCATTGTTTTCTATAATGGGATAATCACCTCCCTGTCCCTGCTAGCAAAATTTCTATATATCATTAACAAGACTCCATGACCTGCCCTGGCATTCCGTCTGCGCTACTCAGCAAACTTCATATTTGACTGCACAATTACCTCCAGGTCTTTTTCACTTTCCACTTCACCGAGTGTATTACCACACAGTTGGTACGTTTCTCTTTGGTAATTGCTACCAATATGCGGCAGTACTTTGCATTTGTCAATGTTAAACTTCAGTTGGCACTTCTCAGCCCATTTGCCCAACTTATCTAGATCCAGTTGGAGTAGCATACTGTCTTTACTGTCATTAATGACCATGCCAACCTTTGTGTCATCTGCAAACTTTGACATTAAACCCGATATACCTTCATCAATATCATTGATAAATATATAAAACAACAATCGGCCCAACACCGGACCCTTGGGAACTCCACAAATAACATTTGTCCACGAAGAGCACTGCCCATTCATTACCACTCTCTGTCGTCTCCCACTCAACCATCCCTTTATCCATTGGAGCAACTGACCCTTAATGCCATGCCTTTCCAATTTGTACAGCAGTCTTCCATGTGCAACAGTATCAAAAGCTTTCCTGAAATCCAAATATATGATATCCATAATTTTTGCATTCAGTTCCTTTGTGACAACATCATAGTATCCAATCAAATTGGTCAGACAAGACCTCCCTTTAACAAACCCATGCTGTTAAACTTGTGTCACCTTTTAAACCTCCTTTGTGAATTGGTGATATATTTGCACACCTCCAGTCAATGGGGACCTCTCTTGAGTCCAAGGAAGCTCTCATAATTATGGGTAAGGGTTTGCTTACTTCCTTTGCTCCCTCCTTTAATATATCTAGATAGATCCCGTCCTCCCCAGGTGCTTTCCTTATGTTTAAGTTCAACAATATCTCCTCCACTTTGCTCTCAGTTTTTACAAAATCACTTAGCTCTCTATTACTATTAGTGTTTGATAAACTTCTGGCACTCACCTCATTGAATAACTCCTCATGCGTGAATGTAGAAGCAAAATACTCATTCAGTTTATCAACTACTTTCTAAGTAATACCTTCTAATTGACTATTGATGAGCATTATCCTCAATAGTCAACCCATCTATGAGGGTGGTCCAATCTGATTCATCCCTTTCTTTCAAGATTTTACATAAGTAAAGAACTCTGCTGTTTTTCTTTGCATGCTTTCCAAAGATTTCTCGTAATCTGCCTTTGCTAGCCTAATCTCCTTTGTGACTTGATTACAGACTAGTTTATACCTGCTTCTGTGTCATAGGCTTCTGTGTCACCTGATATTTTATATATATCCCATACATTTTTCTTCTCTGCCAAGAGCCTCATTAATTCATCTGACATCCATTTAGGCCTAAACTTCGAATAGTATTTCTTACTCGGAATGAAATGAAAAGGCTAGAAGCCTCCAAAATTCAGACCCTGAAGGCTTCCCATTTAGAATTCAACATTGGTAACATTATCAGTTGATCCCACTGTACAGAATTTAAAAACTGACTGAGACCTCTGTAGTCACCTTACGAAAGCAAAAACCCTTCCCCTTACCCCTGATGGTAGTTTCATCTTTAAGTAAATCCCACATCAGTGTATTGTGATCACTATTACCCAGTGGTTCCTTTATTTACAGATCTTTAATGCATGAAGAATCACTGCTGATAATCAGATTAAGAGTATTATTCCTTCTCGTTGCCTCACAGACATGTTGCTGAAGAAAACATGTCATCCAATAAACCCATAAAAGTCTTGCTAGTGTGCAAGTAACCAGCCCACAAGTTCCAGTCAATATCTCGGAAGTTAAAATCTCCCATTATAAAACAATCTGATTTACTGGCCCACTCTATTTTCTGAGCACAATTGCGCATTATACTCCTCAGATTCATTACGGCTATAACACATGCCTAATCCCATTTTTCCTTTCCCAGTGCTTATTTCACACCAAACAGACTCAACACTGCATTGTCCACCAACATCAATTAGCTGCACTTCCTTAGACTTTGTGTGTTTCGTAACTAAGAGAATAACCCTCCTCCCTTCCTGTCCTGTCTATCCTTTCTGTACACATTGTACTTCCCAAATTCCAATTCTGCACTGCTTATATCTGTGTGGCACCACGTCTCTGATATCCCCACAATATCTGCCTTTGATGTCTTGATTAGCACTTCAAGCTCATCAAATTTATTAACTATAATCCTAGCGTTGGTGTACAAGCAAGTATACATGCATGTAACTGTTCCTACTCTTAGTTACCCTAACACAGCCCATGTATTTACTTTTTCCACTATGACTCCCAACAGTCCTAGAAATCTCCATCACCTTGCTTTCCAGGATGCTGCTTATTCTAATCGAGGCAGTGCAAGAATCATTTTTGCCTCTACCTGCAGCTACTGTTAACCTCTTAGTCTGGGTATCTCCCCAAGCTAGCAGTTTTCCAACCCTCCTAACACTGTCTCGATAGCATCAGCAAATATTCTTGCACTCTTTCTATTTAAGTGTACCCCATCCCTGTAGAAGCAGTCTCTCCTGTCAACAAGCACAGACCAGGCTGAAAAAAATTCTACCCCTTGAGCCTTGCACAGTCTCTCCAGGGCTGAATTCATCGACAAGGCTCTTATCATATATTCCCTCCTATCGTGCCTGGGCAGAAGATATCTGCTCTACAACGTCATCAGCTTTTGCCCCTAGCAGACATACCCTGGTCCTTTTCCTCCTATCCGTCTTACATAGTATATTCCCTGTCTCCCTGACAACAGAGTCACCAACAATAACTAATTCCTTTGGGACCAGCGCATTCTGCCTTGGAGACTGCCTCTGTTTTGCCTGATGCAGAGGAGTGAGCTCTGTCATTCAGCTGGGCGGCTGAGAGCTTTATGGGCCCCTCATATTAATTTCTTCGTGGTCATTTACCCTATACCTCAGGCTGTCATAGTTGCCCATCAGGATGCTGAGTCAGCGCCTAATTTCTCGACACTCTAGACACCTAGCACACACACGCACAAAGGCCGTTTTAGAAAGATCGGCAAACATTTCACATTTCGTACGTTTTTTTAGACTGTGATCCGTTGGAGAATCGCCCCCTTTGTTTCTTCCCAGAGTCAGAGCACTCTCACTAGTATGTGATCTTTGCTTTGCAGCTCTAGTCTGGGCCATGATTTCCGTTTAAATATAATTTAATTCACAATGAATTTTAATATAATTAATATTATTTTTGATTAATTGATAATACTATAATAAACTAACAGATTCCTAATACAGTGCTTCGCATTACGCTATCTAGTTTAATTTATACACATTTGCTGGGACATCGTCAAGTAACCTTGGTAGAACTTGTTCAAGAAAGATCCAATATTTCGCGGAGTTCATGCAGGATGGTAACTGGTATGGGCCGACTAAGCAGTCACCGACCATCCCTGCCCACACATTATTGCAAAGCGATGTTGTGCCGCATGGGGCGCCCACCGTGTGGGTTGTCGTGAGCCCACACATGAGCATTGTGCTGATTAAAGAAGCATTCCTGAGTGAAATAAGCCTCATCCGTGAACAAAACAAAGGCTGGAAAATTCAAGTTTTTAAACTTTTGTGGAGAAACCACTGTGCAAAAGCCACACTTTCAGGATGATCTTGGAGGAGCAGTAACTGAACCCTTTGGAGATGAAAGGGGTGTTAGGAATCATCGTGCTAGACATGCTGTACATTGCAATGAAACACTCCTAAGGCAGAGGCAATGGCATGTGTGCTGGTAGTAGGATTATTCTGGACGGCATTCAACACACTTTCTTCCATGGTGGGAGTTTGCATCGAACGTGGTCTGCCCACACTACTCCTGTTACCTCTAAATGACCCATAATCGCACAAATTTTGTATATTTTATTTTAGTCTCATGTATTTTATTTAATAGCAATTAGTAGACTTAATGCACAAGGCATAATTCCTTATGGATTTAGGTAATTAACTATATGATATCGGTGATGAAACACCGTAGTCTACCCATAAATTTGAACTAGGTTTGTAAGATAAAAGGCATTGTTTTAATTGTATCTCATATTGTGGGTGCCTTCTCAATGAGATAGCTGGTATTGCACTACTTCAGGCAGGTTCAGGGTTTTGGGATGCTTATTTATTTATTTTCGTCTTGTTAATCATTACAGTGAAGTGGCGTGATTAAAAAGAGGGAAAATGAACCTGTTACAGGGGAACAGTGGTTTTTAACTCGCAAAGGAGTTTAGGACAGATTCGCACCCTGTCGGAATGGGGTGTGCCCTCTCCTTGTGGAGTCGACCTATAGTGTGCATTGTGTGTTTTGCCTTATTATGTCTGTCAGGGGTTTGTCCTACCTTTCATTAAAATAAAGTCAACATTAACCCAGATAATTCCAAGGGCTAGACTCTAGACACATATTTAAAGATTAACATTTTACTATGTTAACCTCAGTTAATACTCTTTCCCGTTATCATACTGTAAACATAGACCTTCCTGGTCAGATTAACTATACAAGTTATCAACTTTCTATGTGCTAGAGTGATATAACAAGTTATTTGGTTGGTCTTCAATCATATCTTTCAATCTTAAGTTTTAAAGTAACAAATCAAGTTGAGTTTTGTTCTAAATAAGAAGATAGGAACAATAGCTGTAACTATAAATGTAACAAGTTTAATATGTAAAGAAAGTAGATACACGTGTGATAAGGCAATGCTTCGTAACTGATACAAAACTATCATTAAAAACAACATTACAGCAAAAGATTTTCAGTGTGGACCTCTAGACAACTAGTATAGAATTAGTTCTATTTACTTCCATTGGTTTGACTCTAGTCCACTTTGAATCAATGAGGGTCGCTAATTATCCTTTCAATCAAAGTTAATTAATAGTTAATTAATAATTAATTCCCTATCCTTACTGTTATGAATTCAAGTATTAAATCGGTTTTAAAATAACAGTAATGTAGCCAAAAATGTTTGGAGAACTCAAGAATAGAGTCAATGAACAAATAAATACAGCTTTCTCTTTAAGTTTCATTCGTTAAGATATTTGATATACTTTTAGATATATAGTTTCATCTTTTAAGTTTTGTTTGTTAAGATGTTTAATATACTTTTAAATATATGTAGGCTGAAAGAAAGGGGAATCAGTATATAAGCTAGGGAGCAGTGATGAACCATAACAAAACACTTGGGAAGAGAAACTTACAGACGAAATGTCGACCTGAAGCTGTTATACTCTCTTCTTGTATTTAAGGTTCTGTAATAACTATAGAAAACTTTAAGCGCAAACTAAACACATATTTAAAGATTAACGTTTTACTATGTTAACCTTAGTTAATACTCTTTCCCGATATCATACCATAAATTAGAAAAGGGGGAATTCGGCCTGGGGCTCCTTATGGTGCCCTGCGACTTCTTCAGCCGAGTTGCACGGAGAATAGAACAAAACGTTTACTGAGGAGAATGCTCAACAACTTCTACACAAAGGAGCGCACTCATATTTATGCCTTCTCTTGTGGCAATAAAAATAAAATCGGAATTTTCCCATTCGTCGGAAAAAGCTTTTGACCACCCTGTCTAGACACGATAAGATCTGTTTAGAGGTGACTCATCCAACGCTTCAACATTCTGAAGGTTCTCAAGGCATTTCTCCTTCCTACGCATTTCTAGTATAATCATGTGTAAAAGAACTATTTCTCTTTCTGCTCCTTGACAGAACACCTGCTCGTAACGTACGGGCAGTAGGTGTGACTACTTTGAGTCTACAGAAACTGCTTACGTTCTTAAGTTTTTTATGTTAATTCGGCATCTGGTTCATATAGATGAAAAATAATTATTAAACTAATTATCTAATAACCTTCCATTGTTTAAGAGTTTTGATTACGGTAGAATAAACGAGAACAATCAAGTTTTTTAGAAAGTTAATTACATAATTACTGATAAAATAAAAGCTTTCGTAAGCGAACTCATGATTATTATGTCCGTTTATGAATTGAAAATATGAAAATAGCCTATGGCTAAGAAATCATGACACAATACAATAACTGTTTGTAATTATATGTAATTATTGGATATCGTCGCACCACATGCTTGTTTGTAAGTTTTTAAGGTTACTTCATCATTCTTTCAAGGTCCAAAAAACAATGCGTGGATCAAAAATGATGTAACGTTACTTATAGTTCCATTTCGTAAACAAAATGAAAGAATTAAATTGAGCAATAACTAGTAAGAGAAAGCTTCATCAGCTTTATCTGATGACAACATATTAAAGTTATATTTCCATGATTTCCAATATTAGTTACTCTTATGATAATATTCCTAATTAATAATATCAATTAAGTAATAAAAAAATAAAGCATATATAATAGGATTACTAACAAGATGAATTTTGGTATAAAAATAGTATGAGAGATAGGGGTTAGTTGCCAAGGGCAGTAAGTGCTTTGCAACATCCCACCCTTCTTCAACTTTCGAAATCATATCATGATTGAGAATAAGCCTCCTCCTATTTGAGATATATTAGGGGTTGAATTCTTTCTGACACAAAGTCTTTACCTAAAAAATATTTCGCGTAGTTTTCTAACGAAATTGTTATATGCTGTTAAAACATTTAGACATATAAATTTAGATAGAGTCTGTGAATAGCTGATCCTATCGGATACTGCAGCGATTCTGCCGAATAAATTTGAATAATACCCAAATTTCTTATGGAAAGAGGTGAAGTGTATGTATATATTTGAGATATACGTTCAATGAAAATGAAACGCAAATATCTTCAAAATGCATTAATATTTGTAATTTCTTGACAGTCATTGATTCATTGGATTTGTTATGTTCAATGATTAAAACTTAACACTAATAATTATGCTAAATTAAATTAACAATGTAAATTTCACAGAGTTTGCTGTGGTGGTAATACAATAGAATATTCTTTGACAATATAATCAAGTTGTAAAAAGTTCTGTTGTTATTATGAAATGTCCATAGAAAATATTCAGGCACAAAATGTTCTTGATGCTTTTGTGGGGGGTGGGTTTTGGGATGTTAATACTTTTTTTTTTTTTTTTTATTTATTTATTATTTATTTCTTTAATAATAAATCACGTTAACCTTCCAGACCCACCTCTTTTAACTTTGTATTTCTCAATTAAGTTTCCCCCTTAATTTACCTCCCCTCCACGTTAACACCTGACTTGTATACTGCACAGAAGATCACAGATTCTGGGGGAATAATAGTTCGTGTATGTCTCCTCTGGACTGGCTGAGTATTCAGAATGACTCAATACTACACATGATAAACATATACAAATTTGTTTATTTCACAGTATATACATTAAAGAATTGTATCATACAACATCAATTGGTATAATGTTAATAACTGGCATTATATGTGTGTTAAGATGTAAAATTAATAGCAAATGATATAATATGTCTCTTCGTGTCTTTCTGCTTTTTCTCCTTCTGGTTTAGGTTACATCTCATAACATTATTTTTTTCTTTCTAACAGTTAAACTTCCCAACTGGAATTACCTCAGTGGGCTTAACACCTCTATGGATATTGTCCTAGATTTATAAATCCCCGCTATAATCTTTCATTAATTTATCCCTTCCAAAATAATTCAATCTTAATATCTTGTAACGTTTCAAGTACATAGAACACCTTTACATCTTAACTTAGAACATACCAGTCTCAAGTACATGTATCTAAATCTTCCTTGCTTTAACTTATCCTTGAGATGAAGTACATACATCTATGAACCCTTTTCTTCCTTTTATACTAATCAATACCAAATCTACTATCAACTAAATAAACATTTTTCTAAAGTCCTTCTCTTCAAATCTAGCTTAAAATTATTATCTCGTACTTACATATTAACTTAGGGAATCACACTTTACACTACCTTTTCTCAGTACAGGGGCGACTCATCATCAACAGCATAGGGCATCATCAGGCTCCAACTGGAATTATTCATCGGCAAAGGAACTGCTGCTCATCTACAGGGATTCTCCTACGTTCAGGAACTCGCTCTTCTTTCCATACGGCTATTAAATAAGTTGCTCCGGCCTGCTTTTTGGGCGTCTGATCAGTTCGTCGAAACTGGGAATCATAATAGAATTATCAGGACTCTTCTTACTACTTTATTGAGAAGCCTGGCTATGTAGCTCTTCCTTATCTTGCTATACCGAGGCTTTTCGATCCTTTTTTTTTTCAGCTCCAGCATAGGTGTTTCCATCTTTCAACGGTTATCTCCTTCCTATTCCAACAACTCTTAAACAGCAACTCCCACAACTCATTACTCTGTCCCCTACTTTCTGGCGATTCTCCCGGCACTTCTCAGGATTTCTTTCCAGCCGCACATCACTCAGGCATCTCCACGGGAACTCTCTAAACTTCCACACTGCCAAAACTCACAACTCTCCCAAAAAAAACTCCTAACTCCTCTTTCCTGTCTTGCATCTCCTTTTTGTTTCAGCCGCTCATTCTAATTTTTATCCAATCGTCGTTCGTTCTTCCTCATCTCATTATTCTCATTCGCTCTCTCCCACTTCTTCCGTTTTTCTTGGCCCTTCCCTCTCCTGGGGTAACTTCCTGTTTACAAATTTCCATCAACTTCGATGAACTACTGGGCGTCTAGAAATTTCTAGATATTTCCTTGTGATCATTCCCGATTCACTTACCGCTATTAGTCCACTCTGTTTCTTCTCTACCGCTCCTTGAAATTAATAAGTGCTCAAGGAGTCGGTCTGTTTCATCTAGTGGCAGCCATAACCACAGTGTGTATGCCACATCCAGGGTCTCCTTCACCCTCTTAGTTCTTAAAATCTTCCTCTCCACAAGGGGGAGTCGGTTCCCTTGTTCTTTCCTTCCAAAGAGCTGCTCACTTTCTGTTTATGCGACCATGAACTGGCCTTACGGTGCTCCCTTTGTACAAGTGTTCCAGTGCTCCCATTGTCTTGTGTACCGTCCTGCTACCCCCCGTTGTTACGTTAATCCTCCCCTACTTGACTGTATGGTACAGAGCGATCGCAATCTAAGCTGAAAATCATCCTATGTAAATACTATTATTTAATATATACATATTTTTTTTCTTGTTATGTTATAATATTTATAACATAACATTCGCTAGGATAAGTGTAAGAATTTTGTTCTTACACTTTCTCATAAACATAAAACAGTTCAATCACATTCTGTTCTTCCTTTGAATGATCTTGTAGAATCACTACATCACATCTGGTGATCGTTCAAATTAAGAAGTTTCCTCATAAAATGTAGATGTTGAGTTTTAAGAAGAAAAGTCTTTTAGTGTCCAAAAATTGTAAAGATAAAAGTTTCTATATATTCAAACCTGAACATTTGATTCTTGAAAACACATCGGTAAGATAATGATCCAGATAAGAAAGAATAGCATTACTATTACATATCAGCTATTTCAAACTAATACAATGTGATTATAAATATGATTATACATTTTGAATAATCTTATTGTTCAAAAGATATCAAATTATTTAAAAAAATCAATATTAAAAGTTACATGTCTATAACAGATCATATTACATAATGATCCATACAATATGATGTAATATACAACTAAAGACTTCTAAATTATTTGACATACGTTAAAATAAGTTTAACTGATAATATTTATATTCATTATTTTCTTCCTTTCACTACATATTAACAAATACAAAAATTGTAGTATACTAATACATAATACTTGTTATACACACATTTCTAATAGTAGCTATAAACTAAGCCTTATGGCATAAAAACATTCTCTCAATCTGTCATATATGTTGAGAATTCTCATTAAAATACAAATGGAATTATAGATAAAAAATATAAGTCAGATATATGAATAAAACATCAATCAATTAAGATATTAATTACATTACTACCATGATTACATTATTCTACTTGATTGAATTATACATCAACTATTGTACTAGAACAAGGTCTCTGTTGACATAATCTTCAGATAAACAGTTCATCCAGCAAGAAAGTTATACTTGCTAATATAATTTTCTTTCTCTTCTTCTTTTTTTATTTCATGTCGGCCTACATAAGAGTGGTAATGGTGAGAACGCTTCATCGTCATAGATCAAATCGGCACTATCAGGCTGTTTTGATTGTGGTCTTAACGAATAATAATAATACATCGTATATCCAGCCCCTTTAATCTAGAGCTCTCTGATAGTGATATCCGTTTGAGTATATCCGACCCCCTTAATCTATAATAATAAAAATATTATAATAACAAATTCATCTGTTCTCTGGCATATTTACTCAAAATATGTAGAAAAGGTATTTGAATCTTCCTTCCTTCCTTAAGTGAAAAGGTATTTGAATCTTCCTTCCGTCCTTCCTTAAGTGAAAAGGTATTTGAATCTTCCTTTAAAAAGTGTAGTCTACCACGTAGAAATTCCCGTTGATTATTCCTAATCCTTATACATCCTTTACAACGTATTGAGTTTTTTGGAGGCATCTATAATGAATGATAAATGCTCTGACTAGTTCAATGATGATAACTGTATTCGTACTCCTTTCATTTTGATTGATTAAGTTTTATATAGGCATATTCGGTCCTCCCATGTTCTTTTCTTTTTTTTTACAAGATCTCCGTCATTACGTACAACATACGTGGCGTTTTTCTGAGTGGAAGGCTTCCCACGTTTTTCAATTTACGTCTGCCTTTTTCTAATGAATTTCCTCATATTCCATATTTCCAGCAATTGGGGTAACATAGGTAACTTTTGGGGGCGCTAATATTGTGCACTTGTATCAAATCAACATCTTCACAGCACCATTTCTCCAAGATCAGGACTCTAAGTCCAAGAATAACGACAACCTACTTGATGCGGTTATTATTAAAGAGATGAAGTCCAAATCACTTTGTTGACGAATAGTCATCAAAATTTCTGTTGTTCCCCATTCATGAAACTACATGAAAAACATACTGACCAAAAGTATCTGAAGTGATCCTGACAATAATCAATGTAAATCTAGTGTAACTAGTGTAGTTATGAACTTTTAAATCCCATTTAAATTCCGTAAGAATCGCTCGTCCCTGGAACGTCCAAAACCAATATGCAACTGGTGGCACGTTCTTGATCATACACGGCAAATGTAAGATCTCGTCGAGTTCAGCAACATAACTTCGTCTGCAGTGAACAGACAGCGGTCCTGGAACAAACACTAAACAACTGTCTTGAATTGTTGGATAAGAAGGATTCGAGATGGAACACTCATATTTTCCCGTCTTTGATTCCCATACATTGTTAATCATTAATTCTCGTGAATTTGTCGTTTCTAAATATTCTCCATCCCTTTTCCATGTGATCTTTAATGGTGATTTGGCATGAACTGTACAATTTAGAACAACAGTATTGCCAGCTTGCACTGCGGTATTGTTCATTTTCGATAAAAATTTAGGTTCATAGACTATATTAACTCGATAAATTTTGACTGAAACTACTACTTCATTCTCTACCATGCACGAAATTTCACTTCCATCAGTTTGTTCTTGTAAGTCACGCATCTCTAACAAAGATCGATGTGTATTCGATAACGTGACGTTATTTAGAAACCAGAAGTAATTCATAGTGATTGGATTTGCCTTTGCATTACAAAAAAAATTTTAGGTCGTCTCCAACTATTTTTGGTTTCTTCAAAAGTTGAAGTGTGACTTTTGGCTTGTATCTTACGCTAAACGTTGCCTGGGCCGTTAGTGTTGTTGCTAAAGTTGGATGTTAAATAACACAGGTAACAGTCCCTTCACCCCATGATTCATTTACTGTTCTAATCTGCCATATCAAATCTACAGTTGTCTTCTTCTCGTCGAATCGGCTCGCTTCAGAAACGTGACATCTGACAGTAGAACTCGTTGATTCCAATCTTTCCAGAAAAACTGGGTGCCGGTTTGCCTGTAACAACGCGGCATGTTAATGATAAACCTTTTCCTTCTGAGATTAAAATGGGCACCTTCCATAATAACTGGTGGTTCTGAGGGTACTAACACTGTCAGGAAAGCTCTGGATGAAGTAACTATACTCCCATCCAATAATGTCAATTCGCAATGAAATTCAGCTTCATCTTGTAACTCTACAGGTTTTATTTCAAGATTATAAGTTCTTTTCGCTGTTGATCCAACTAGACTGTATCTTGACCAAATCCCTATGTGATATCCATCGCCTAAGGATTTGTTATCCTGGAACCATTGAAATGTAGTGGCGGGAATGGTACTGATACATGGCAACATCACAGACTGTCCCAATATGGCGGTTCGATTAATAGGTTGAATGACAAAGATATTATCCAGGGCGGTTGCATTGATCCACTTCAGAATAAAACTAATGATGATATAATTTTCTCTCTTCATCTTCCTTTCCACTCTTCTTGTATTAATCAAAATATTGAACCCTACACAACAGACATAGATTTTGTTTCTCTTTTTAGGATTGGTCATAGACACGTTAACAAACATCATTGATTTCTTATATTTGACATTAATATGTCGATGATAATAGACGTCTTTGAAGCATAAATGCTGCGTTATAATTAACTTAAAAGAGCTCTCAAGAGAAGTTGTACAAAAATTCTCTCCATTTTTTTTAAAATAAAAACATAACATTATTAAGAATAATCTACAATCTATCTGTGTATTACTGCGTTACATTCATCATTTTGGCTGTCGGCCATAACTTTGTGTGTTTCTGATGATTTCGGTAGTTCTTTTTTCTAATACGGTCTGCATAGTGGCTGCAACAAAAAGTGTTGACCGAAGGGTCTGACAAAAACGAAGAAAATTGGGTTGACTGAAATGACTCCCCAAATTTCTATCCAATTCAAACGGATCTTCGATCGCTAACGGGGAAACCCATTCTGGTCTCTCTTTTCTAAAATAAGTGGTTCCCCTTCCTATTGCTATTATTACATGGATAGTCAAATTCGTCACTATAATATAACAACAGTCTTAACCACAGTACTCCAACTCCGTCCTTGTTCTTTCCCCATCCTGACCATGTACGAAAAATGTTTCCCAAATCATATTTATATCGGGTTGGCACTCCTTTCCATTCATAATCTTTTGTCAGGTTATGCAGTTCTTGCAACACGGGAAGAACTGGGGGATTAACTCTTTGTAAAAAGTAAATAACCATGATGGTGAGGCCATCAGATGATATGCCATTCCTACCTGCTCCTTTTATTTGAAGCTCTCTAGAAAGATATTTCAAATTCAGAGTGAGGGTTTACACCCTTCCATCAATCTGTGAATAGGCACGCAAAAGGTCACTATTTGCTTCCGCACAAGGGTTATTCATGCAAATATCAACAGAAATTGTTTTCCTTCGTGGTCCATGACTTCGAAACAATAATTTGATAATTGGTACCCTTGCCCGTACGATTGGGTCTGCTTTTATGCATAGGTCCGTTGTCATAAACCAATACATATATCTTCAACAGTCCTTCTCGCAGTGAGTGGTCGAAACTCGGGTCCAAGAGTCAATAGGCTGACATTTATGTCTAGGTCTGAGTTCCACGTTTCAAGTCGGGTGGACGAAGAACCAATAATTGATACTTTAGATTCGGGATACATGTTGTGAAGTTGATCCCTAAGGTGGAGAAACAAAACTTCCTTTTCTTTCCATTCGTCCTGTGTAGGTTCCACTCTTTCCACTTGATGTGTGATTAGAGCTGTTCATCAATGCCTGTTTTACCCGTTCCTGTCGATCGTAAATTGTGTACATAGGCATTCGAGGTCTCATGCAATGATATTTGACTTGAAATACGTCCATCCTTAAACTAGCTATCTCCTTTTCCAATTCTTCAATAGATGTAGCTTCTTCCTGTGCCATGCTAATATCTGTAGTACGGTGACGCCTGCATGTGAATAAGATGGTATACTCTTTTAGAGTTTATTTATAAATGACGTTACTATTAAGCAGTTTTTTTTTCATTGTTCTATCTTATTGGTTTACTATTATTAGTGTTCATCGGTATAGATAGATATGTTCTTTTCTTGCCCAATTATTTGCAAAGTTAGATTTTTTTTTTTTTGTACTTAGCCCACCATAAACTGATAAAATTTTTTTTTTTTTTTTTGTTAAAACATGATGTTTGATACGAACATCGTCTGATTTCTTTTATAATTTGAACATTGTCTTCCTTATTATTATCACACTCAGCATTCTCTGGAGGAGCTATTGCATCTAAAATATCCCATGATTCATTGAGAGCCAAGAGATTAAAATTACTCGCCAGATAAATAGTCTTGGTAAGCCATGATGCTATACATAAGACTCTTTCTACTGTGACATTCGCAAGATCCTCGATTGTATTGAAAATTGCGACAAATTCTCGATTCAACTTAGTGAGGAGTTCCATTAGATTCATGGCTCCAATATTCTCTTCAGTTTGTCACAAAGACGCTGAAAAAACCAACTTCCATTTGTCCTCATTTGCCAAGATGGACACCATGGCACGGCCGAATGAACCACAAGAAAATCGGACTGAGCAAATGGTCGTATTGACCACTGATAAACTGTGTGATCTGTGGATTGTACACCAATATTTTTTGATCGAATACCATGGCAATTTTGCAGAAAATAAATTTTGAGTTTACCCGCAAGTGTCGGGGCTTTGCTTTCCATAAGATGACAAGTAAGCACATCAAAAGTATACAGTCCATCTCTTACAAGTAACCTGGTATCATCTCCACGTGTGATAACACAACATACGAAACAATCCACTTGTGAATGATCTTCTCTTGCAATTCTATATAGAATCGCTCCAATTTCTTGCCTTGAGGCATTGTAGTATACCTGTGCCATAAATCCCATGACTAAAAAACATCCACGTAACCTTTCTGCGTCGCGTCCAGCGCTCATCCCATCACATCCTGGAGGTATAATATCAAAAACTCGATTACATAGAATCACACACACTCCCTTCGTGTTATGATCCATTTGATAGGCTTCCTCTCCCAAAAGTAATTGCGGCATCGGTACTGGTAAAGCATAGTGGGAGGGAGTGATTTCCCTTCCTAAACATCTCTCTATTAATTGAGGGAACTCAAGACGCTCGCAAATTATTCTAGCCATTCTCACTCCTCGCCCAATTCCAAGTCGTTTGTCACCAATATTCATGATCGTAATTTCCAAAGGTTCATTGCTCATGGGGGAAATTATCTGAGATTCTACTCTAAGATATGTAGATAAGGCAGTTTGCCCTTCCCGAGTGGCAACAAATCCAATACACCCTAGAGGAATATGGATTCGCAAATCCGTTGAGAAGACCTGATGTGTTCTTGGTGGTATTACACTCTTATAAGGATTTAATATTGCATATCCGATTAATGGTGGTACCTCCCATATGGGTTCATAAGCTGAACTTTATTATTTTGTGAAGTATATCGTCGGCGTGGTGGATAATTGTTGAACGATGACGACTTCTAAGTCTCCCGTCCATCTCTGATTACACCCATGCATCTCAGAGTGAGGTTGATTACTAACTCCCGTTTCATTTGAAGTGCTTCGGTGTTGAAGCATGTCTTCTTCGTCCTTTTCTCTTCTGTAATGAAGATAAAGGAGAGTAGACTCAAGATGATTTGTTGCTTCTTTAGCCTCTTGCTTGATAAATTCTAAGAGTATGAAGAAACATGAAGAATTATACCCATTTTCCTAATCACCTTCTTTAACAAACATTCCACCCAACTGTTCCTATTGCTGCTACTAGAGGTTATGATTGCAACGGTAACTTATTATTACCATGATATATCTATATACAAACAAAAATGTTTCTTTTTTTATATATATATATTTACACCTTAACAGATCGTTTGATCTATATACTTCCTTGTGCAGGCCAAACAAGCCCCTACTATAAACAAACCTCCTAAGATACTAAACATTAAGATAGCAGGATATATAAGCCAAGAAGTAAGACTTGTTCCCCGAAGGAAACGCACAATGACTTCCCATGGACATTCTCCTGAACTGAAACTTGGATACTTTTGCACCTGAGAGTAATTTGGATGACTTACCACTACCGTGGGGTCGTCCAAGCAAAACTCTAGATCTCGACAGTCAGAAATAGTGCGTCCTACCAAACAAATTTGCTCAATATGATATTTCTGATCAGTCTTAATTTGTATCTGGATTTCCTTGGCTCATGTGGTCAGAAATAAAGATCTGGTAGCTATTTCTATCCCTTTAAAGGTGACTACGACCCTTCCTGCAAGACAGGTTGATAAGGCCGTCACAGGCATGACTGCTAAGGTACTACATGCATAACATCCTACTGGTACGGTTAACTCGGTGACAATTTTGGACATACTGTGTGAGTTTCCATAAAGAAAGTGTAGCCATTAAAGTTTAAATCTAACACCAAAGGTGCAGATTGTAGCATTTTAGATAGCAACTGTCTGGATTGATCCGTATAAAATTGATGGAACGTTCGAGTTTTAGGCAACTTATTGATCTTCCCTGCCACCATTTTAGATAAGTAGGCTTTCTTTCGTCTACAAGTAACTCTTGCTTCGTATAAGTGGCACTGTATGATATTCTTATCAAAAATAAAGTACTTCGATACATGTAATTAGACTGAACGTCTCCTATTTCTCCATATTTTGGTCTTGATATTGGGGCGGCCTTGTCCAAATATGCTTCCTGAGGCTGTCCAACTGGCATAATCAATAGAGAATCTAAGATTCCTATTGGTTGGTCATAGGCTCCAACAATTTATATTTCAATTCCTTTCTGTGTTCGAGCAAAATCCTTAAGGACTATTTCTTCATCTTTTCCATCCTCTTCAGTATGCGCAACTATGACATAAAAACACGACATTCCATTGATATTTCTTACTTCATACGACTTCGTGAAGTCAGAGACAAGCCAACCTCGGTAGTGAATACACGATTGGCTGTCAATGATCAAACAAATAGATCCACTGTCTCCAGCAAGACAGTCGGTAATTTCCGGCTAATTAAGTGCTTCTTTCGTCAACGCGGGAAAATTAAAATCCCGATGACATGCATCTCCCAAACGACAAAATTTGTTTTGTGGGCAGCTAGTTTGACTCACCAAATGCTCTTCCACAGGAAACGTGTAGTAGAGTTGCGTGGTTAACCATTGGCATTTGACTTCCTTAAATGTGAGTCGAAGCTGAAACATAGTCTGCTCAGTAGTCGAAGTAAACCATAGGCATTGAGTATATTCAAGATTTTGTAATGTAATTCGAGCATTCGTAAATAACTCATCACGTGATGTCATCACCTTCACATTTGCATACTTCTGACGGTATGACCTGATGATTACTAAACTCCTCCTTCGCAAATATGCTGATTATTAAACCAATCAACACCAATGTAGCTATTGACACCTGATCGTTATGATTCTCTAAATGTTGACCAATTCGCTCAGTAGTACGAGCTATTCTCTCACTGTGTTAATACTTAATACTCTTTGTTGAACGCCATCCTGCTCTTAAATACAACGTTAAGGCCTTAATCACTTGCCATAGCAATTGTACCAATATTTTGCTGTAGTAGACATTTATGCCATAATTAATCCCAAATTTATGCCAAATTAATTAATGCCATAATGCCTACAGTCACATAGACACAATATACTAAGTTCTGGCAAACAATGTCTGTTTTTGATCAAGTCCCAACAAAAGACAATTTATTTGAAAACATTCATCTCTACCAGAAACATGGACTAGTCCTTGCACTACTTCGCCTTGTTGTGTTAGAAAGGAAAATTTTAGTGCTCTCGGCGTCCTTAACATTTCTAGAGGAACTTGTGCTTGTAAGGGTTCACATGAATTATTTTCTCTATTCCTTGCTTTCAAATAATTAAAGTACCTTTTCTATCTAATGTAAAAATGGAATCAGTAAACACTATCTTAATCCCTTGCTCTTCAAATCTGGCCATCTCCTCAGCTAACACTCGACGATTGGACCTTGAGTAAGGGCTCAATAGGGTGCAGCGTTTAAAAGAGATTAGCGTTGAATTTATTGAGATTCCTCCACTTGTTAATGCTAACCAACTTGTTTGAGCGGGTTCAATGTCACAAATGCAGTCTGATTTTCGGTTACATTCCATTTGAAAACAAAATTCCATCGATCCATTTCATTTTTGACGAGAACATTGACATGGTTTTCCTTCCCTTTTACATTGATACATTTGAGACGTACCATTTCTCTGTCTTACCTGACTGATGATAAAATGCTGGGGAATACCTAACGATCCATTGGGGTATAAGATTCTAGTAACCCACTGTCTTAGGCAGTCCCCGCAATTATTTTTAACACATCCTCCTTCTAACTCTAGGTCTCGGTCGACATCACTTAACTTTGCTAATTCACATTGATAACTATCTCTCCTTATAATACATCTTTCTATCTCACTAACACTAATTCCAGTCATCATTTGTGTAATCAACACACATCCCATTATCCATAAATTCTTTGGCAAGGATTCTCCAAACCAATTCTTCATACTGTGATTCTAATTCAGTCTTGTTAACTCAAAAATATTCACTTATGATGATGTATATATATATATATTTATTTTTTTTTTTTTTCATGCACACTCTCTTTTCTACCAATACGAAACCCTACAAGGTGAAATCATTGATATAAACTCAAACATCTTATGGAGGCTGTGCTTATTTATATATCCTTTTTATCATTCCCAAATAAGACAGACTACTAAAATCAAAATTTTCCAATCAAATCTACAATTATGATTTAATTTTATTGTATTACTTCATTATTTTTCTTTATTCTTTACAACTTAAAAAAAAAAATTTTTTTTTTAAAAAAAATTAATTTTTTTTAAATTAATTAAAAGGATTAAAAAAAAAATTTTTTTTTTTTAATCCTTCCATCTCTCCATGGTTTCCCTAAACCATTCCAATGCACTTGGCGGAGTTGATCTCTCAGTACCTTCTCCTTCAGTGTCAGGTATTTCACCTGTGGTCAAATATCTGCTTTCTCTAGTCTCATCATTTGACTCTAAATTACCTGTCGCATCATCGTCATCAGTGACTGACACTTCTAATTCCCTAACTGCTTCATCTACCGATCGTGATGCTTCACCATCGTGGGAATCTCCTTCTCTTGGCTCAAAAAGATAACCGTAGGCTTCCGCCATCCCGGAGTATATTTAATATCTGGAGCTTCCCTTATTTGTTCTGTCTGGCGCGTCCCACTCTTTTAAATTATAACTATGTGTTGGCCTTGCTGAAGATGCACCTGATGAGGTAACTGGGTGTCGCTGTTGCAAATGGACACCTTGTGTTATCTCCTCTGATGATGGTGATCTTTTAATCCCTGAGCCTGATTCAACTACTGGTCTGGGTATGCATCTTAGCATTAAAAATGCCTCACTTAGATGACTCGGAAGTGCGTCCCAAGTTTCCGGATCGCCTTCCTCTTCCTCCTCCATTTCAGTTGGGATTATTTTAGGGCTTGCATTTGTTTGCTGAGGAGTGGTTTGCTCCTCGATTTCAGGTCTCATTTCCAAAAATGATTTTCTCTCAGTAACCTTGGTTAACCTGTCCACATGGACTAATTGTCGGTCTTATATAGATGCTTTATTTGATAATTTACTGGAGATGTCTGGCTAATGACACGATATGGTCCCACATTTTGTCGAGCTAATTTTCGTGTAAAGCTTCGCTTCACTCTAGGCATATATAGATAAACCATACTACCAACACGTATTTTCTTATCAACTGCTTTCCTACGTCTATAGGCTTCCATTTAGAGGAAGCTGTTCTTCAACAGCTTCCTCTAAATTTTCTTTGACAATCTCATAAGTTCTCTTTAGTCGTGCACACAATGCTTTGCTATAATTTTCCAATGATGAATATGATGGCTGATTATCCGACTTTCATACATGCTGTGAAAACACAATGTTGCGTCCGTACAGCAGAAAACTGGGAGTCTCTCCTTGTTTTCTACTGTATTCAATCAGCGACTGTCCCGGGAGGAGGTCGTTGTTACCGTCATGCTGTTTCATCGCTCCGTGATTTTTGGATAATTATGCGGTTTAAGTGCTTTTTGTTTCAGTGAAGTGTATCCAGCAAAACTTTAACTACAGCGGACTCCCTACGTGAGGAATCTTTGTGTACTTACTGGGTATTTTGCAAGTTACCAGCGTTTATTATCTGTATCCTTTGTTTTAATAGCCCTCGGTCGTTTCTACTGTGCCCCGAGAGTGGACGCGTGGGTGGCGTCCCTCCGGGTCAGTTGCATGAATTTGGTGCGCTGATATTTTGTGTCTTCAAAGTGGTTGAAAGTCTTCTCTTCGGGTTAAAATTGTGCCCATCGAGTTCTCTAGGTGTTGGTGAGTCTGTTGATGGTTTTTATTTGTGCCCAACTTCTAAGGCATTTCGAAAATATGAGTAATTTTAACTTCGGGCTGTGCGTCGTTGCTTTCAACAGGACACAGCGCTGAAATGCCATATAGGTTTGGCTGTTGTGGATCATCTTGATATTGCTTATTTTAAAACCTGAGTGGTGCAGTGAACTATTCCTCAATAGTAATAGTGATTCATGTTATTATTTAGATGATTGGCTCACTACAAACTAGTCTGTGCGTAGCTGTCAATTTAGTGTCCTATAATTATGTACCTATGGAGGCAGCCATTGCTTTTCCCCCGTGGTAGTAAATAAAGCCTCTGTTTGCCATCGTTGATCACGTGACCACCGCGACTGTCTCTGATTGGTGACACCGGCCTTGATGCAGTAAGCCACTTTATTACTAACTCGAATCTCAAATAACAATAGGATACAATATTGTTGTGATCTAACTAATGGCATCATAAATACAATAATTATAGCATAAATGTCTCAAATGATATATAATTGGAATGAGCTGTATTATTGTCTATTGAAGATGTATTAAGAGTTGTATAACTTATGTATAATTACTGTATATCTCAATAACTTTAGTAATTATGTCTGACGAAAATTGCTCATCTTCCATGCCAGGGGACTTGACCGTTGCCCCGGAACTGGCGGAGGCTGGACTGCCGATCTCCAGGACCCTTCTATCAATATTGTTGATATTTTAGGGCAACATTTTCCCCTACTTGCACTGGTCCAAGAAAGAACAAAAGTAACCGATAATGGTCAGAATAATGAGACAGTCCATTTAGATGACTCTGCTGTTCTTGATTACGTTTTTGCTCTGAAGAATAGTTTATTTGACTTTCTTAAGAATGGGACTAAGGTTACCCCTTCCATGATTGCCGAGGTTGGCAAAGTATGGAATTCCATGGAACGCATGTTACTTGAACTAACCATTGAGAATGGAAAGCTAAAAACTGAAATTGCATGTAAAACATTGCCTGCTCAATTTTCAGCAGCTAGCTATGCTGGTGTAGCTGCTTATGGTGTAGGCAAACAGGTTAATGTGAGTGCGATCCCCTCTGGGACACAAACCAGACACGCGGTATTAGTGCGTGCTGATGACAAAAGTGAACTCAAAACAAGTGACGAGATAAAACAAATGGTGACAAAGGAGTTTAAATCAGAATTGAAGAGAATTAAGATAAAATCAATAAGAAAGGTTAGAGATAGAGGTATTGTAATTGAGGCTGCCTCTAACAATAATCTTGAGAAACTAAAGAAGTGTAGTAAGTTTAAGGATCACAATTTAAATGTGGACCTTCCTAAGAAATTGAATCCCACCCTTATAATATATGACGTTAATAAAGAGATCACTGATAATGATCTTCTTGAGGATTTATACGATAAGAACCTTGCCGATTACAATATAACTGGTGACGAATTCAAAAAATGTGTCAAGGTTAGATTTAAAATTAAGTCTAAAATTAAGAATAACTTTCATTGGGTCATTGAAACCCCTGCCAACATTAGGAAAATTCTATTGAATACTGGTAATCGTGTATACATTGGATGGGCATCACATGGAGTAAAGGATTTTATTATAGCATCACGATGCTTCAAATGCCTCGGCTACGGGCACTCTGCACGTAATTGCCATCAAACTGAATATACTTGTGGGCACTGTGGCAATCAGGGGCACCAGATTGAGTCTTGTCCTGACAAGGCTTCTCCTGCAACTTGTCCCAACTGTAAAATGCGCAAGAAGAAAGCTGATCATTCCTACCGTGACAACGGCTGTCCTGAGTATATACGCGCGCAAGAGGTGACCAAGTCGCGTACTAACTATATTCAATCGTAATATAAATCATAATACTAGCGAACCAATTAAAGTTTTGCAATTGAACTGTCAAAGGTCGATCGCGGTCTCTAATGACTTAACCAGAATAATCTCTGACCACGATATCCAAATCTTAGCCCTTCAGGAAGTGTATTCATATAAAGGAGTTGTAAAAGGATTACCATCATCATCAAAAATTGTACAATCTAATACTGAACTACTGGAAGTGGCAGGAACGCTGTGGCCAGGGTTTGGGCAGCCGTGGTTATAGTTGATCCAGGCATTATTGTCACAAAGATAGCAAGCTTGTGCTCCACACATTCTGCCTGTGCCTGTCTGGAGGGTACGTTTGGGCAGGTGTATTTTGTTTCATTGTATTTTCAATGCTGTCAACAACATCAACAGATCGAGCCTTACCTAAATTATGTAGAGGATATTCTCCACAGATTGGCGGGTAGAAGAGTTATTATGTGTATGGATGCAAATGCTGCATCTACATTATGGAACAGTCACTTCACAGATCACAAAGGCGAGTTATTACAGGAGTTAATCCTAACTAAGAACTTACATCTTTGGAACACCGTAGGGCAACCCCCCTACTTTTGTCTCAGCATCTGGTCAATCCTTCATAGATATTACGGTGTCCAACTCTACATTTGGACAAAACATAAGAAACTGGCAAGTTAGAACTGCATGGTCAGCAAGTGACCATAACCCCATAAGGTTTGAAGTTGTTATGGACTCAGGCTGTATGGCAAGAAGGAACTCATACGATTTTCCAAGGTACAGGACTCAGGGTGCAAACTGGGAAAATTTTAAGAACAGGCTGTGCGCAGAAGCCACGGCTGATAACATTGAGAGAATTGGGCAACTGCCGGCAATGGAGCAGGTGGGAGCCGTAAACGACCTAATAAGGTTGGTCTGTGATGCCTCTCTCGCAAAGAAAAAGAGAAAACAGAATCATGTGCCCTAGTGGTCTCAGGATCTCACAAATCTGAGAAATGAACTGAAAAGCGCTCGGCGTAACTATCAGCGTGCCAAGAGAAATAATAGGGCAAGGGTTGAGGTGGACCGTCTGGGCGACCTTTACAAGCTGGCCAGGTGGACCTACTTTAATCAAATTTATAGAGAAAAGAAGAATGCTTGGGAACAACTGGTTAAATTGACACTAAAGGATGAACCGTGGTGACTTGCTTACAAAATTGTGGCAGAGAAATTGCACCCTGGTGAGATCGTTTCGTCTATCGTGGCTGATGGGCAAGAGACTCTTTCTTGGACAGAGTCGATGAATGCAATACTGGATGGCATTATTTGCCAAGACATTTGTGTACCAGAGAGTACGGAACAAACAAATTTAAGGATGGAGCTTGATGTATTTTGGATTAACTGATCAGGACCCGATTACTAATCTTGAAATTGGCGCAGCTATTGACTCTTTGAAGGATAACAAATGTCCAGGCTTAGATTTACTTGAAGTTGCAATATTAAAAAGAATCTGGACAATCAAACCACAACTAATTGTTAATCTTCTTAATTCCTGTTTGGCTGACGGGCGTTTTCCAACTCCCTGGAAGCAAGCCAATCTTAAAATTCTGGTTAAAAATCCTAACAAACCCCTCAATGTTCCATCCACCTATCGTCCTATTGCATTACTACCAGTGCTAGGCAAGGTTTTAGAAAAGGTTATTGTAACTAGATTTATGAAATATTATAAGGCTAAAAATCTACAAGTAAACACTCAATTTGGCATTACAAAAGGCTGTTCAACTGTTGATGCTATAAAGTTTGTAATGGATTCGGTCTCGAATGCGGATTCCAAGTATGTCCTCGGCCTTTTTGTGGACTTCAAAGGGGCCTTTGACACCTTATGGTGGCAAAGTGTCCTGGCGAGGTTCCGGGTGGCCGAGGTGTCTGCTCCCCTTTATCGACTAGTTTCTGATTATTTCCATGGTCGTAGCCTAGTGGTGTATTCTCGTGTCTGTTCGCTTACTCGTGCTGTTACTCGGGGTTGCCCTCAGGGATCAGTCCTAGGACCGGTCTGCTGGAATGTGGTTGTTGATGGGTGGCTTGGGGTACAGCGCGATAAAATTTTGAAGGCGGCATATGCAGATGACTTGATCATATTGGTTTTTGGAGAGTCTCGTAGGGAACTTGAAGAACGTGCGAATGAAATCTTGGGAGACCTTGATGGTTGGTGTAGTATGCACAAACTACATATTTCTATTGACAAAACTAAACAAATGCTTTTGAAAGGTTATTTGAACCTGAATAGACCCCCAGTATAAAAATTAATAATCAATCCATTAAAATTGTAAGAACGTATAAATATCTTGGAATAACGATGGACGATAGATTTAGTTTCGTAGCCCACGCAAAAAATATGCTGAACAAAAATAAAAGTCTTAACTGGTAAAATCATTAGAATAACTAAAAATGTCTGGGGAATTAAACCCGCAACTTTAAAGTTATACTACGAGTGTATTTTTATACAAATAATTTGTTATGCTGCAGGTGCATGGGGTTATCGTGTTAATAACTGTTTAGTCTTTAAGTATTTGACTCAAGCACAACGTTTCTTTCTTCTTGCAATCACAAGAAATTGCAGAACAGTGTCAACAATGGCACTCCATGTACTGAGTGGAAAACTTCCCATTCAATATGAAGTTATTTATCACTACTTACAATATTATCGTCGGAAAGCTCTGCCTGCAAGGGTGAGCAACTATTCAATTAATTTAGACATACCAACTAAGGATGATAATTGTAGAATTAGAAGAGAGTTTGTTAATAGTTGGCAATTATCTTGGTCCAATGCAGAAGTTGGTAGAGTTACTTTTAGATACCTTCCCAACATATTAGAATTTACCAAGCAACGGTTGGCCTGGTTCTGCCCAGGTCTGAATGTATCTTTTCTTCTAACAGGGCATGGCAGCTTGAACTCCAAATTGTTCTCTCTGGGGTTGGCTGCCTCTCCATTATGTAAGTGTGGTGCTCCTGAGACCATGGAGCATTTAATATTTAACTGCTATCTCTATACAGACTTAAGAAATAATCTACAGCTTCTTACAGAAGTGTACAATGAAGATGACCTACCATGTTTTGTCAATGATAAAGAAAATTTCCTAGCTTTTTGTAATTTTGCAGATAAATTGTTTGAACGTAGGAAGAGACTAATTGGAGTCGATCTGTAAACAGTGATGCCAAGTAATCCAGAGTCTGTGTTCAAGGACAAGAACTTTTTTTTCCCTTAAAATATGTTTTCTGTAGTCCTTAGTTCTCTTTTCTTAAGTAACTGTGTTGATTCCACGATGGTAATGATGTTCTGTTTTGTAGATTATTTGCCATAAATATAAAATTGGATTTACTAGAATTAACAGAGAGGTTATCTGTTGGTTGTGTTAGTGGATCTTGAGCAGTATGGTTTCTGTCAAAATGTGACTTGTAAAGACTACCACGATATTAATAGCGATTTTGTGTACAGTGGAAAAGCTGGCTGTGCATGCTGTAAATATATGATATTGAATTGTATAACGCTGACAGGGTGCTGCTTATGTTTGTTCATGGATAGCGCCTCGCTATTTGCCTTCTGAGTTTAACAGTGAAATCTGGTAGTGTCGGGTCAGATAATCATAGCACCAGCCAGAACAAAAAAAAAAAAAAAAAAAGTTGAGGTAAAGTTGTTGAGTCCTGTAAAACGACTGAACAAGTGTGTCTGGTTGCTGTGGCCTAATACTTTTCAAATGGTGTTAATTAATGTAATGAAGTGTTATTCATAGTTTTGGTTGTCTGATTAAGTCCCCCAGGAGTGGTGATCGTACTCACTTAGCTAATAGTAAACATTGTATATAGTTTTTTTTTTTATTATTATTTATTTTATTTATTTATATATATATATATATATATATATATATATGTGTTTTTTTTTTTTTTTACTCTATCCACTATTGTAAACTTCTCTCTTCTATTTCATGTGAGGTCTATCTCCCCCTTATCTTCTATGCAACCTCCCCATACCTCAATTGTTATCCCCACTTCCTTTCCCTTGGGGCCCCCAGGCTTGCCTGATAGCCCCAGTAAGAGTCTCAACTAGAAAGTGAACCTGGCGCGCCTCCTCGTGGCCAAGGTTGGGAGTCAGAGGGCAGGGGACCAGGTGTCCCCTGCCCCCTCGCTACAAAGTCGCCAGTGCCGGCACTCAACACTCATCATAACAAGACACATACTTACATACATACGTACACTTGCCGGCCTTCACCTTTTCAGATGCTACAGCGGCATATAGGGGAAACCCTGGAGACCGAAAATGAAACAAACACACCTTGACCTTGTATTCAATCAGCACAATGCTCATATGTGGGCTCACTATAACCCCACTTGGTGTGCACCCCCATGCGGCACAACATCGCTTCGCAATAAATGTGTGGGCAGGTATGGTCGGTGACTGCTTAGTCGGCTCATACCTGTTACCATCCCGCATGAACTCCGCTAAATATCGGATCTTTCTTGAACAAGTTCTACCATGGTTACTTGATGATGTCCCAGCAAATGTGAGATGCAACATTTGGTTTCAACATGAAGGGGCCTGCCCATTATGGAAGGTGTGTTCGTGACCATTTGAACAGGCGTTTTTGGCATCGATGGATTGGCCGTGGTGGACCCGTTGCTTGGCCCCCACGCTCACCTGATTTATCGAGCCTTGATTTCTTTCTGTGGGGGGGGGGGCCTCAAATCTATTGTGTATGAATCGCCTGTGGAGACGGAAATGGATCTCGTGGCGAGACTCGTCTGCGCTGCTGCTACTGTCAAAGAAACTCCAGGTGTGTTCGACTGTGTCCGCCAATCCATGCTGCGTCGGTGTCTGGCATGCATCGCGTCTCATGGTGGAACCTTCGAGATCTGTTGTAACATCATGAAATGCATCCATCTCGTACTCCATTGTTAATATTATGTCAAATAAATGTTTACCACTAATTACTGTTGTGTGTCATTTCTGCTCCTTGTGCCTCTGCTACTACTTTCCCGTGACGTTTCCGGTTATGAGTTCCTATGCGATTCACATTCCTTTAGATGTTACCTACCTCCCCTAAACGTTTGTACCAATATTTTTGAGACACCCTGTATAGGAACTGTCTCTGCTTTTGGCCCTAGATAATTGCCGCCTTTAATTAAGGCTGTATTAAATCCCATAAAATATTTTATCAGTACCGCTACTAAATGGTTAGATTGCACCATATTAGCCACGCCCAGCAGTCTCTTACAGTTACACCTCAAATTAATTTTTGGAATATTTATTCCTCCATCTTCCCACTGTAAAAGTAAAAATTTCTGCGCCAATTCTTGCCGTTTTCCTCCCCATAGAAACTGAAATGTTGGAATGTAAAATCGTCTCATTGTCCTAAGACTGTCTCAGAAACTGAAATGTTGGAATGTAAAATCGTCTCATTGTCCTAACTGTGATTCCCGTTATAAACACTGTGTATAAGATTATAGGAAGTATTGCGGTTCTAACAATGATGGATTTGTTCTCAAAAGAAAATTGTCCCACTTCCCATTCTTTTAAACTTTCCTGTATTTTAGTGGTGAGCCCTCCTACAGGTAGCATGGAACTCTCTTTAAACGGAACTCCCAATATTTGAATCGATTTATCCGACTCCACTTCTCATGCTAAAGGCCGATGTACCCATTCCCCTAACAATTTGATCCTAGTTTTATTTTCGTTTATGTTTAACTCCGACTTCTTACCAAAAGATCTGAGTGACAAGTTCTTCCACTGCATAACTCGTATTGAGAGTGGCGATAACATCACCGCATACACTATACATTTACACTGCTCTGCCGGTTTTGGCAACGGTATTCCCTGAATGGCCTCAGTTCTGTCTATTCTTCCCAGTAGTGGTTCCAGTGCTAACGTAAATAACAAAGGACTAAGCGGACATCCTTGTTTTATTCCCCTATCAATTTTAATGTTTTTCGAAATTTCTCCATTAATCAAAAGTCTTGTGCTACTACGTGTATATAGATTTCTCAGGTCTGTAAACAACTGAGATCCTATGTTCGTATCTTTAATTATAGAGAAAAGGTAGTCGTGGTCGATTCTATCAAAAGCCTTTTCTAGGTCGATTGCTACTAACACTAAATTGTAACTCTTTCGTTCCGATATTCTAATATATCCTTTAATAGCCAAAGGTTATATTCTATCCGCCTCCCCGGTATACCGTAGCACTGTGTGCTTCTGCATACTGGGTTACGTCGCGTTTTAACTTAGCTGTCAAAATATTTGCAAATATTTTGTAGTCACAATTAGCCAACGTTATAGGTCTCCAGTTACCAATTTTCGTTAAATCCCATCCATGCTTCGGAATGAAAGTAGTATAGGCATTTAAAAAACCTTCGGGTACAGCCCCTTCCTGAAAAAAATTGCTAAAGACGGCCAGAAGAATAGGCGCTTACAATTCCAAAATTTCTTATAAAATTCAACCCCAAACCATCCAGTCCCGGCACGCGTAGTAATATACACGATTTTAAAGCCACAGTTAGATCCCCCACAATTATTTCCCTGTCCTGTAATGCTTTTTTGCTCGGGTGTGAATTGTCCAATCGTCCAAATGGAGTCATCTCTCTCTTTTTTCTGCAAAGCAAGCTCTTTTTCATAGTAATTTACAAAACGATTCATAATAGTGAGCGTAGTTGAAGTTGTCATCGTCTTTAATTTCCTGAACCGTTTTGGCTAAATTATTTAGCCTTAGTCTTCTTTGGTAAAACGCAGCTGAAGGACTATTAACCCCTAGCATTGTCGCTGTTGTGGGTATTATTGCATCAGGCAATCATGTATCCAATCACTGCCTGCAATAAAGATATTAATTCGACATTTATCAGCCTCCCTAAATTTCAGCTGTATTTTTCACGCCTTTTCTTTCTCTTCTTCCAATATTATACCTTCAGTAACCGCTTGTACTTCTGTTGTTGCACTTTCGTCCCTGCCGTTGGTAAATTAATTTTTCTTCTAAGAGATCTTTCACTCTATTTCTGCGTTGTTCGTTTCTTTCCTTAATTTTTGAGTAATGAAATGATTTTGCACTTTCTTTAATTTTCGCCCACATTTCCCACTCATTTCCACCTTTGTTTACTATATTTTTAATAACTGTTGTAACGTCCCAGTCCTCTCTTTCCAGAACTGCTGGGTTGAGCTTCCAATAGCCTTTTCCCAGACTAACGTTCGTAAAAAATAAATCTTCCTTCCATACTGCCATGTGATCTGAAACTTGTCGATCTCCCGCAAATTTCACATGCCCTATCATTATCTTATCTTTCAACTGACTCGTTGCATAAGTGTGATCTATTCTAGTTCCTATATTATTGGCTATTCTGGTGGCCGCTCATTTCCCCGGATTTTTTTCCCTCCAGACGTGTACTAAATGCGACCAAGTCCCATTTCTACAAACCTCGATTAATTCACTAACTCCCCCGTACCATGATGCGGAGTACCCCCCAGAATTTTGTCCATGATGGGATCAGGAACGCAGTTCCAGTCCCCAGTTATTATAACCCACTTACCCCCCCTCATATAGTTGCTCAGTCCCTGAAACAGAGTTTATCTTTCTAAAGTGAAATTTGGACTATAGACACAGATTAGTCTAATTGTACGCCCCCATAACTCCACTGCCACAAGCCGACCTTCAGTATCCATACCCGCCACTTGTATAGTCCCTAAAATTGGAGGAACCACTACTATTCTCAACCCTGAGAATGGATTTGTCCCAAAGCTCCAAAATCCTAACAACCGGTATCTGTTTTGAAACTGCTGGATGTCTGCTAAATTTGCGAAGTGGGTTTAAAATTCTGATTAAAAATTGAAGATTAAAAATTTGGTTTCTTGTAGAAACCAAATTTTCTCCCCATGTTCATCATAATTTGCCATATTATCCTTTGTTTGTTAACCGCTCTCAGACCCTGTACATTTAACAACATAAATGTTATTCCGGACATTATGAACAGAACTTTACTAGAACTTCTGCTAAGATATTCCTATGTTCAGCATTTAACTTTAATTTGTTATTGGTGAGCAACACAGTGAGATCTCCAACCGTCTTATTTCTAATATTGGAAATAACGAAATCTCCCCAAGCGAACTGTATATTTACTACTTCACCCTCCTCATTTTCATTCCAAAGAAAAACCGGTTCTCCTCGAGTTTTAACAATTGCCGTCAAGCTTCGCTATATATTCCCTATATTCTTTTGTGTTCCTACTACATTTAACCATTCTATTCCTTTCTATTCCCTTGTTTGTATACTATCTGACCCCGAAAATGTTTTGCAATTTTTCTTACCGCCTGACAAATTTGATACCTCTTCCCCCTCTGTTTGTTTTGTTTCGGTCTCTTCTTGAATTTCCTCTCTTCCCCCTTTTGCTCTTTTAGTTTTACAGCTTATTTCCTCCTCCTTCTCTCCCCGCTATGTACATTTCCTACTGTATTTTCCGCTTCCATGACCTCAGTCTATTCCGCGTGTTCCGATTGTGCTGCCGACATATCGTATGGTATTGTAAATGTTGGTGTGATTTCTTTAATCTGCGTCTCACCCCTCTGCACTACTATAGTTTCCGCACTCTCAGTATTAGGCATATCTTTTGGCGGCTCGCTCGCTTTCTGCTGTCCTCCCCCACGAGCAACTCTTTCGGTAAAGTGGCGTTCCGGGCATTGAATGAATTTATGCGTGGAAGCACCGCATTTTTTACAATTATTAAGGCAATTGGCCGTTACATGACCTGTGCCATTACAATTAAAACAGTAATCGAAAGCTATTTAACACAAAGAAGAGTGGAAATCAATGTACACTATCAAAAAATAACAAGAGAGGTGCACAGAGGATGTCCGCAAGGGTCGGTGCTTGGGCCGCTTCTGTGGACAATGGTCCTCGATGAATTCCTGACTACAGACCTGGGTTCTGTGGCAGTACACGCCTTCGCGGACGACTTGACATTGACGGTAGAGGCGGACTCCAGGGCCCAATTGGAGACGCTGGCAAATGAGTCACTGCAGCGGCTGCAGCAATGGGCATCAAAGAACCAGCTGAAAATATCGTCAGACAAGACCTCATCGATCCTGCTAAAGGGGACTCTGCAACTACGACGACCCCCGCAAATTAAAATCAACAATGTAACAATCAAATTTGTGAGCCAACTGAAGTATCTGGGCGTTATCCTAGATAAAAACTTGACGTTCCAGCCGCATCTGAAATACATCAGAAGAAAAATCAGAGGATACTCTGGACTGGTAACCAGAATCACAAGGAAAGATTGGGGACTCAAGAAAAAAGCACTGATGCTTTACTATAAAACAACCTTCCTGCCTGCAATCACCTATGCTGCAGCGGTGTGGTATCCAAAAACGACACTGGTAGTCAACAAAAGAACACTAGAAATGACCCAAAGGACCATACTGCTATCAACAACGCGCGCCTGCAGCACGGTAAGTACCCCAGCTTTGCAGGTACTTGCTGGAGCGCTCCCTCTGGACCTGGAGGCAGTTCAGGCGGGGCTACTGTTTTTGCTGGCCAGGGGTGTGGCCGCTACCCACCAAGGATACACGACAGACCCGGCGGGCAACCTAAAACACGAAAAAAATAGGCTACAGACCCACCTCCTAGATCTTTGGCAGAGAAGATGGACAGAGACTACAAAAGGCGAAGTAACAAAAAGATTTCTACCAGACCTCCAGAAAATATACCCAAAGCAGCCACCGTGGTACTTCCCAGGGTACCATATGACAACACTATTAACCGGACACGGACCCTACAAGGAGAAGCTGTTTGGCTTCCGACTCGTTGAGGATCCCAACTGCATATGTGGGGAAAGTGAAAGCTGGAGCCACATAGTCTATGATTGTCAACACTATGAAGACCTCAGAGGGCTACTAATAACAAGGTTAAGATACTTCCCAAAAGGACTGGAGCACCACTTCCTGGACACTGAGGATGAATATAGGCCACTCTCCCAGTATGCGCAAGACTTATTCACCAGGAGAAAAACACTAATAGCTATCTACAGCAACGTACACAGAGATTGACAAAAATCGGCGCCAAATGTGACAAAAAAAACTGAAACCCTGCAGAGGACCAGTACTTGGGCAAGAAGAGTGCTGATCACACGGAAGAGAAAAGCAAGGATGGGGGAATGCAGCACAGACAGTAGAGAACAGACTAAACGCAGCACAGTTGCAAACAGCTTGATGGCGATCTGAAGAGGACACCCTCGCCCTCTTCACCTATTATTCCCACTTCCTTGGGGGGAGGGGACATTTTTTGTTCCTTCTCCTCCACCCCCAAACTTCTACTCTGTGGGGCATGGGCATGCCCCACTGAAAACTGGGGCTATCTACTCTATTGGCTCCATATTTCTGTCTTTTCCCCCCAATCTTCAGTCTCCCTCCCCTCTCTACCTTCATCATAGCGAAAGCCCCACACGTCAAAAACTTAATATGATAAAATTACCTTACGCCCAAAACTCGGCCTAGCAAACCAAAGCGACATTACCCCAGCGCAGATTTTTTATTTACTTATATATATATATATATATATATATATATATTTTTTTTTTATTTGTTTTTTATTATTATTATTATTATTTATTATTATTATTTTTTTTTATTTTATTTTATTTTATTATTATTTTTTTTAAGGTCCTAGCCGCCGAAATCCCAGGAAATTAAGCGGCAGGACCTGCCAGAGTGAATCTACAGCTACTGGGTTCCTGGTCTGCCTCCACGGGGCGTAAGTGGGACAACGTTGGGCCTCAATAGGGGTCCAACGGCTAAATGACCAGATGAACAACGGTACAGAACACAACACATGAACAATTCCCACACACTTTTAAATCTCTGGCATTTCCCAGTGAACTGGTTCACCACAATGAAAGCAACGCGGAGATGGGGGAAACCCCTGGTGCCGTAAGACAACAACACACACTTACACTTACACTTAATTACAATTAAAACAACGTGATTTTTGGCATTCTGCTCCCAAATGGTCTTTACTTCCACACCTCAAACAAACTTTCTGAACTCCTGGGTAATTTATTAATAACCTGTGACCCATCAAATCGATGATGTTTGGCGGGCGTTTTCATGTCAATATGAATTTGCACCGTACCTGTTTCTACGCCTGGCCATTCCTCATATTCTGTCCTGTGAATCTTAACAACCTTATCAAACTTATTAAAAAAGCTCTCGACAGGACTATTAGACATTTCTACTGGAAACCTGTTAATAGCTTTGCGTACGTTACCAATTTCCACAAGTTCGGGTATGACATTTTTAATAGAAACTCCTTTCTCTTGTCTCTGCTGTTTTCAAGACCAACTGATATTTCTGCATCGGTAATAGAGTTAATCCTTTTATCTCGTGAATCGAAACAACCTGAGTCACTCCTTGCATTACCTCTCTAATTGGACAAACCTCTGTAGTCTGAAACTCCACTGTCCTTTCTCTAAAAAAGAACTGTGCCATAATTAGTCTCCATTCCTTATGGAAAATGAATAGATAAAAAATCCCGTGTCCTGCCTGACACCAGCAAAACGAAAAAAGAAAATACCTAACTTGGCAGAAATTTTTTTTAAAGAAATGTAAAGCAAAAGAAAATCAATCACTTACTACCCTCCTAAAGGAGGTCTCCCCACAAAGGGGTTACCTCAGCTGGATGGACCGCCGCTAACCTCTTCATACGATCGTACACTTTCCTCAACCTTCAGAACGAGTAAAACACATCTGAACGAAACAAATCACAAACCATCCTCAGACGATCGTTTCGAAGCTATTTTGTGTGGGATAATAACTCTACTCTCCAATTGTCCCTATTAGACTTAGAAAAGCAAAAAAGTAGAGGGAAAGTAATAGTAAGAGTGGAAGAGGAAAAGAAACGGTGTAGAAAAATGAAAGGGGCAGTAACTCGAACTCACACCACTCAAAAACTCCTCGAAGAGGCAATGCTTCCCCAGTGGGGAAGGCTGTTGTTACCTATTCTTGGAAACTCCGGACATCATCAGGCTTCCCCTGGTGCCGTTTCAGAGCTATTTTGCCATTCTTCGGTGGGTGGGTAGGTACCCAAGTGATGCCAAAGCTATTTTGTATAAGTGTGGGATATAACTCGACTATCCACTTGTCCCTATTAGACTTAGAAAAGCAAAAAGGTAGAGGGAAAGTAATAATAGGAGTGGAAGAAGAAAAGAAACGGTGTAGAAGAATGAAAGGGACAGTAACTCCTTCAACTCACACCACTCAAAAACTCATAAACTCCTCAAATAGGCAACACTTCCCCAGTAAAGAAGGCTGTTGTTACCTATTCTTGGAAACTGCAGACATCATCAGGCTTCTCCTGGTGCGGTTTCAGGGCTATTTTGCCCTTCTTCGGTAGGTGGGTAGGTACCCAAGCTATTCTGTATTTGTGTGACTTATAAAAGCAGAAAGGTAGAGGGAAAGTAATAGTAAGAGTGGAAGAGGAAACGAAACGGTGTAGAAGAATGTAAGGGACAGTAACTCCTTCATCTCACACCACTCAAAAACTCATAAACTCCTCGAATAGGCAAGGCTTCCCCAGTAGAGAAGGCTGTTGTACGTAATCTTGGAAACTCCGGACATTAGGCTCCCCCTGGTGCCGTTTCACGGCTATTTGGCCCTTTTTCTGTGGGTGAGTAGGTACCTTGCTAATGAAACATACCATCACAGTTGCGAAGTTATTTCCACAATATGAGAGATGCCAAATGGTGTTGGTAATAATGTATTAGAAGACGAAATGCATAAGGCATAATTCCGTATGGGTTTAGGTAATTAACCATATAATATCGGTGTAGATACACCATAGTTTATCCATAAATTTTAACTACGTTTTTATAGTAAAAAGTACTAGCTTCGAAACGATCGTCTGAATTAAGATTTTTCATGATTTAGGTTTGGATTTTATAATTCATTTGTTTGGTTAAATAGATCTGGTCCAAATGGGTTTTTTTTTCTCATTAACTTCACATTAGCTTCGAAACGATCGTCTGGGTGGTCGTGTCCTCTGAAAAATAAATAACGGTAGCCTTCTATACTAGAGAAGCATTATTTATTTGAAGTAGGGCAATACCAGGTATCTCGTTGTGAAGGTACACACAATATGAGATAGAATTAAAACGATGCCTTTTACCCCACAAACGTAGTTCAAATTTATGGGTAAACTATGCTGTATCTACACCGATATTATATATTTAATAGCAATGGACAGTTGCCTGACTGCAAGGAAACTAACTATGAAAATATTTAAAACACCACTGATATGTGACAATTTTTGTAATGTTATTCCATTATTTTCTGGTTTTCTAGAAGAAAAATAAGCATGCAACTCTTCCCTGCGACCAATAAACTCACTATGTTGTTAAAAAAATAAACAAATAACATAAAAATTTCTTGCAGCATATACAGGATTCGAATTCAAACCTTTTCCACCTGATATGGGCAGATACAATGGGATACCATCTATATGCAATTCACCATGAGAATGTGCATTATGAAGGATTTAAGTGATTTTGAGTGTGGCTTCATATTCAGTGCTAGATCTTATGGTATGAATGTCTTGGAAACTGAAACCTCGTTGGTATTTTAACATTTTACTACCTCAATATCCGTTCAGGAAAGTAAATGACGTCCAGGCTACTGCGATTGTGAGAGCTGTGAGAGGCCAACAGAGGCCGATTTGTGTAGGGTAACAGTTAGGCTACTGTCAGTCAAATAACAATCCAATGGAACAATGGTACCCAAAGAGCCATAGCGACATAGTGTTTTTTTTGACAAGCGGCACCGGTGCTTTCGCACAACTCCGCATTTGGATCTCTTGTGAAGTAAGACAGTACTGTCAAGGCCAGATAGCATATGTTAGTGTATGTTCATGTTTGCTTAGTGTGGATTATGATGTTCGTCTGGCCGCTTAGCCTGGAGTCGTGGAGCACCACAGACCGCTAGTTATCATCACTGGCACTGGGAGCCGGACCAGGTAAGCAGGAAGAGAACCCTGGCTGGCCAACCCTGAGGTTTGTCTGAGCTTTCCAGGGAGGGCCCAACAAAAAATTTTTTTTTTTCATATAGGAGAAGGACCAAAAGAGCCATTTCACAATGTACAAGTTGTTGTTTTGTTATGGCCGGAGGTTTTGCAGATAAGTGAACTAGATTCCACTGCTGCTAGTCAGGGCCGTCGCAACCCTATGTGCCGTTAGTAAGCAAAATCAAATTTGCCGCCCCAAAATATTTAGATCAAAAAATAAAATAAGGTGTAATTACTTAAATTAGGGTTGAATTTGAAAGTGTCTGCCCAGACACGATAGGAGGGAGCATATGATGAGAGCCTTGTCCATCAATTCGGCCCTGGAAAGATTGTGCAAGGCTCAAGGGGTACAATTTTTTTCAGCCTGGTCTGTACTTGTTAACAGGAGAGACTGCTTCTACATGGATGGGATACACTTAAATAGAAAGGCTGCAAGAATATTTGCTGATGCTATCGAGGCAGTGTTAGGTGGGTCGGAAAATTGCTAGCTTGACGGGGGGGGGGTACAAGAACTAATAGATTAACAGTAGTCACTGGCAGAGGTGAAAGTGATTCTTGCACTGTTTCTATTGGAATGAGCAGCAGCCTGGAAAACAAGATGCAGGGTATTTCAGAGACTGCTGGGAGTCATTGCGGTACAAGTAAGCACATGGGTTGTGTTAAGGTAGCTAAGAATAGGTACAGGTGCATGTATGTATACCTGAGTGTACACCAATGCTAGGAGTTTGGTAAATAAATTTGATGAATTTGAGGTATTGCTCAAAACATCAAAGGCAGATATTGTTCGGATATCAGAGACGTGGTGTCACACAGATATAAGGAATGCAGAACTGGAATTTGGGGAGTGCAATGTGTATAGAAAGGATAGACAGGGTAGGAAGGGAGGAGGGGTTATGCTATTAGTTAAGAAATACATAAAATCCAAGGAAGTGAAGCCAGTCGACATCGCTGGACAGTGCAGTGTCGACTCAGTTTGGTGTGACATAAGCATTGGGAGATCAAAATTGAGAGTAGGAGTGTGCTATAGGCCTAATGACTCTGATGAGTATAATAAGAAACTGTACAGGGAATAGAGTGGGCCAGTAAATCAGAGAGTCTTATAATGGGGGATTTTAATTTCCCAGATATTGACTGGAATTTGTGAGTTGGTCATTCACACACTAGCAAGGCTTTTGTGGATTTATTGGATGATTGTTTTCAACATCAGCATGTTCGGGAGGTAACTAGAGGGAGTAATACTCTTGATCTGATTATCAGTATTGATTCTTCATGCATTAAGAATCTGCAGATAAAGGAACCACTAGGTTTCTTTATCTGCACTTTTTCTTTTTAGAAAGTTCTAAAACCTTCATATTGCTCTTTCAAATCCAATAACTGACCTAATGATTTCCAATAGCCTTGGTCAACACTAGATCCGCCATGACAGTCAATTTCTTTGCCAGTTTAAGTCAATTTCACAGCTTTGCTAGTTTAAATTGTTGCAATTTTGCAGCCCTTTTAACTTCAGAAGTCTTGGTCTATGACATTTCCTAAGTATCTATTAATTTACAGCATGTATAATTGCAAATAATTTTCGATTCATCTTTCTTTTAAATTTTAGATCTATACCAGAACCGCCAAGCAGCCAATTTAACTATTTGGAAAATTGCGACAAAATTAGTAAATTTTTATACAATTTAATCAAGGTTTTGCATTTAGTTACCTTGTGATAAGTATTTTTGATTCGAATCACCCTATGGTTTGTACAAGTACATGTGTGCAAGTGTAGGAGTCACTATTACACTGGTGTGTAAAACTTAAGGACCAACACTATTTCTAAAGATTACAACCACAAAATCAAACGAAACAGCCTGTGGCGATTTGCATAACTGTGGCCATTCAGTAGAAAGCTGGTGCACATGCAAAAATTTGAATCGTTATGAGAGGGGCTCACATAAACCAATAAGCAGTTATGTGCAAATTACCGAAAGGTGAGCGCAATTGTTACAGACGTTCAATTGGTTTCATACAGTGCTATACACAACATCTGGATGACTTTACAGAGTTCAGTATCGTCCATAGCAATGTATCAAGTGCTTGGTCAGCCTTCAGAACGACAGGTACAGCTGTTCGAAAGACCAATGGTGGTAGTCCACAAAAAACAATCCGAATGATGACTGCTATATACTCTTACAGGCCAAGAGGAACCGACACCAGACAGTGGGATCCATTGCAAACCAGCTGCACGGGAGGCAGGATATCGTGGTTTAATGTAGCCAGGTGACTGCTCAAATGTGGAGTGTTGCCCGACGGCCAGTACGCTGTGTCCCTTTAATACCTGCCCATCGGAGACACCATTTACAGTGGTACATCGAACACAAGGATTGGACAGCAGCGCAATGGGATAAGGTACTCTTTACTGATGAGAGTAGATTCAGTCTCAGCAGCGATTCTCAACGTCAGCTAATCTGGCGAGAGGTTGGCACACAGTATCATCACTGAAAGAGAACGGTGTGTTCTCGTCTGGGGAGCAGTTATCTTGAATGGACATACACAACTCCAGATACTGGAAGGCCGTACTGTAACCGGTGTACGCTACTGTACTGGGGTAATCATTCCCCATGTGTATCTGTTCCGAGGTGCCATCGACTCCGAGTTCGTGTTTATGGATGATAATGCCACACCCCATCACACTTCAGCTGTTGATATGCTTTTGGAAAGTGAGGACATTGTTTGTATGGATTGGCCTGCCCATTCCCTTCGATCTAAATCCCATCGAACACATATGGAACCCTCTGGGTAGATGCCTAGCGGCACATCCACACCCACCAGAAAATGTTCACCAGCTGAAGATGGCGCTGACAGAGGAATGGACGATGTTACCAAAAGAAATTATCAACAACATTGTTCTAAGTATGGACAGGCTGTGGAAAGCCTGCATTGACATTAGGGGTGGCCATATTAGCATTAGCATTAGTAGAGGCGTTTGATGCAAGAAAGCAAGCTTATGCAGCATCAGCCAAAAAAAAAAAAAAAATAAATAAAAAATAACCACTTCCACTTCACCCCTCTGTTCGTTCGAAATACCTGTCCAGCTGCGCCTTAAACTTATTTAGGCTATCAACTTCCACGACAAGGGATGGAAGTCTATTCCACCAACCAACCACCCGCTAGCTAAAGGCAAATTTCCTCACGTCTATCCTACATCTGTCTTTTCTCAATTTGAATTTATGCCCTCTCAGGTGATTATTCTGAGCAAAAGGAAGAATCCCATCAGCATTGAGCATGCTCAAACTATTCAAGGCTTTATACACCTCTATCAGATCACCTCGCTGGTGCCTAGTCTCCAGACACTGTAATTTGCAAAACTTAAGCCTTTCTTCGTAAGAGCACCCTTTTGTTCTATTCACTAATCTTGTTGCCCTTCTCTGTACTCGTTCCAGCATCTCTACATCCTTCTTGAAATGGGGCCTCCAGACCTGTATACAGTACTCTAGGTGTGGCCTGACCATTGCCTTATACAAGGGAATAATCACCTCCTTATCCCTGCTAGAAAAATTCCTATATATCATCGACAACACACCATGAGATACTCTTGCAGCCCATCTACACTGCTCAGAAAACTTCATATCTGCCTGCACAACCAACCCCAGGTCCCTTTCATTCTCTACCACTGTCAGTGTAGTACCACAGAGTTGATACGTTGCTCTGGGGTTGCTGTTTCCCATATTTAGTACTTTACATTTGTCAATGTTAAACTTCATTTGCCACCTCTCAGCCCATCTGCTCAACCTTTCCAGATCCTGTTGCAGTAGCATAGTGTCAGTAGTGTCCTTGACAACCCTGCCAACCTTCGTATCGTCTGCAAACTTGGACATTAAGCTTGATATACCATCATCAATATCATTTATAAATACAGAAAACAATAATGGACCCAATACTGAACCCTGAGGGAATCCACTAATAACATTAGTCCACGATGAGCAGTGTCCATTGATTACCACTCTCTGTCTTCTCTCCCTCAACCATCCCCTTTATCCATAGCAGCAATTTGCCTCCAATGCCACACTGCTCCAATTTGTGCAGCAGTCTTCCATGTGCAACAGTATCAAAAGCCTTTCTAAGATCCAAGTATATAATATCAAAGTTATCCCCTGCATCCAGTTCTTTTGTGACTGCATCATACTATCCAATCAAATTGGTCAGGCAAGACTGCCCCTTAACAAAACCATGCTGTGTCTGAGCTATAACTGAAGTCTTGTCTAGATGATCCTGCAGTGCTTCTTGAACCAGTGCCTCCATTAATTTTCCAGGAACAGAAGTTAAACTAACAGTTCTATAATTACTTGTGTCGCCCTTTGATCCTCCTTTGTGAATTGGGGTCACATTTGCACATCTCCAGTCCATGGGTACTTCCCCTGAGTCCAATGTTGTTGTTATTTGGTTTTTAGGAGCATTAGCAACTAAGGCCATATTGCTCCACCCTGAGTCCAAGGAAGCTCTCATAATTATGGCTAAAGGTTTGCTTACTTCCTTTGCTGCCTCCTTTAATATAACTGGATAGATCCCATCCACACCAGGTGCCTTTCTTGTATTTATCTTCGACAATTTCTCCTCCACTTTACTCTCAATTATTACAAGATTTTGTAGCTTACTGCCAGAGTTGAATACACCTCTGGCATTCCCCTCGCTGAATAACTCCTCATGTGTGAATGTCGATGCAAAATATTCATTCAGTTTGTTAGCTACCTGAGCAGGATCAGCAACAGTTGACCCATCGATATCAAGTGGACCAATCTGATTCATCCCCTTCCTTCTAGAGTTTACATAAGTAAAGAACTCTTTGCAGTTTTTCTTTGCATCCCTTGCCAAAGATTTCTCGTAATCTGCCTTCGCCTGCCCAACCTCCTTTGTAACTTGGTTACAGATCAACTTGTATCTATCATAGGCTTCTGTGTCACGTGTTAATTTGTATGTATCCCATGCATTTTTCTTCTCTGCCATATGTCTCATTAGTTCATCTGACATCCACTGAGGCCTAAACCTTGAACAATATTTCTTAGTTGGTATGTAAAGCGTAGTAGCTTCCAAGATAAGTTCTTTGAATGCTTCCCATTTTGAATTTGTTGTTGGTAACATCATCAGTTGGTCCCACTGTATAGAATTTAAATACTGTCTCAGTCCATCGTAGTCGCCTTTACAAAAGCAAAAACCCTTCCTTTTACTCCTAATGGTAGTTACCTCTTTGAGTAAATTCCACTTCAGCACTCTGTGATCACTGCCACCTAGTGGTTCATTTATCTGCAGATTCGTAATGCATGAAGAATCACTGCTGATAATCAAATCAAGAGTATTACCCCTCTAGTTGCCTCCCGAACATGCTGATGTAGAAAACAATCATCCAATAAATCCACAAAAGCCTTGCTAGTGTGTGAGTGACCAGCCCCCAAATTCCAATCAATATCTGGGAAATTAAAATCCCCCATTATAAGACTCTCTGATTTACTGGCCCACTCTATTTCCCTGTACAGTTTCTTATTATACTCATCAGAGTCATTAGGCCTATAGCACACTCCTACTCTCAATTTTGATCTCCCAATGCTTATTAGTATTACTACTGGTACTAATAATAATATAATATAATATAATACTGATACTCACTAATACTAACAACTAGACGGTAGATGACTAGCAACTGGTGCAATACTACCACTCTGCTTATTGGTGGATTTAAGTGGTGAAACCCATATTTAGTTTCCAGAGCAGTTTCCAGCATCCCCCATCCCCTTCAATTCGTGCACGGAACTAAGTGCTATTAGTTTTGATACCTTTCGTGTTTGGGGTTTTCATTACATAAAAACAAGAGTAAATCACTCACTCACTTTGATTTTGCCAAGGGCCCACGGGGACAAGTGTATCTCTCACCTTCATTGGTTACTTAAAATGCCGAAAAAGGAAGCAGAGTTTCAAAAAATGTTCCTTTTAATGGTTCATTCAACCTTCCTGCTTTTTTAATGAACTTAAAAAATCTAATTTACTTGAGCTTGTTATCTCTAATTTTTTTGTTGTATAATGAATCAATATTGTGCATTTTCATTAATATTTTTATATTCATTTTTATTATGCATTTTACAGTTTATGCATAGTACTTTTCAATCTAATATCTAGTAGATTTTATATAAATTTTCAGTCAATAAATAGATCGAGATTTCATTTATTAATTAAGCCACTGAATGATGGGCTATATTTCCTGTGGTCAGTATGGAATATTAATAAAACAAACTGCAAGATAATAAAGATCTAAAGTATAATTTAAGAACAAATCCAAGTTTCATAATAACACTGGCAACATGTAAAATGTTATGAAAACGGAAATAGCCAATCTTGACTAATTTCATGATGCTGAACCTGAAAATTGCATTAAAATTTGTCAATTGGCTCTTGTTTTCGAATTATAGTTGAGGTCTCATATTAGTGAGTTACTCTACATTATCAATTATGGCTCTTGGCAAAATGCATGGCAACAATGCAATTTCAGTACCATTATGTGATTGTCAACTGTCGCCTCAAATGCACCTTCAACTCTATTGCAGTAATCCTAGAATATGGCTAGGTACTGTGTGATTTCTTCTCATTTAATAGTTGTTCTCTGTGAAATTCTTACTTTTTGCATAGTATTTGTGTTGTGTAAGATTAATATGCCCCGTAATTGTGTGAATAGTCCAGATGTTACGTATATAAAGAAGTCACAAGAAAGCATCCCTTAACTCAAGCCATAAACAACATGGTGAATCAAAAGTATGCCTTTCACAGTACCCATGATATAGAGGGAGCCAACAAATCACGTCACAGACTGTTACTTCTGTATGGTGCCTCCTATTAGAAAAGGGATGACAATGAAGAAAAAAGTGGACAGTGATGTATTCAAATATACCATCTGCAATTATTCCCATGCCTCATGGTGAAGTGTTAGCTATTTCTGAACCACTCAACTGTTTTTCTGTACACTCTGAAGATGAAGATACTGATGAACATCAACTTGATATACATGAAGTACAGTAGCAGTCTATGTCAAGGGATCCACCATTTTGTCCAAACCTTTATCCTTCCAAACCACATAAGATCAGAGAAAGTGAGTTTACAGCAGGGATCTTGAACTGCCCAAGAATAAGGCAGAGCTTTTGGCCTCGAGGATTTGGTCACATATCCTCATCCTGACCATATGGGTTGGGAATTGTGTTCATGGAATGAAAAATCTGGAATATCTCATGGGGAATAACCTATTCCATCCTAAAATCTGCTATCTCAGTTCCAATTGAAGAAGTCTTTAGAATACCTCCAGTCAGCGATCGGATAGGAATCCAGATCTCCAAATGAGTGCCATGGTGAAATCACTATACTTTCAAGGAGTGTTAAAAATGAATATCAAATAATATATAAAAATAAAAGTTTTCTTACAATAAGGCAAATTAATATTAAAGCTTGGTGCACACAAGCAGCAATGATGCTGGGTAGCTGCACACACAAACACAGCAGCACAACACCAAGTGTTGTTTTGCCACTGAGTGCCCAGGACCAAACTTTCTCAAACTCAACTGTTCGGGTCTCTCAGTCTTCGGGTCCAACTCTGGTTTTAGTCATTGTTAAGTCACGGAAGTGATGTTTTAAATCATGAAAGCTTACTGTAAAAAGCACATTCTATTTGCTTATTTGGTGAATAGGTTGTGTTTTAAGAAAAAGAGGAGATACTGGGTTCATCCTTCTGTTAGTATACACCTTCTGAAAGGCTCATTTTCATCTGTGTTTATAGATTTAAAAAACAATGAAGCAAAATTTTTCAACTATTTCTGAATGAGTATAAAGTCATTAGATGAACTAACATCAAGGCAGAAGATACAACCATGAGATTTTGCAATACCTCCAATAGCAATGTTAGATGTAACATTAAGGTAAGTAATGCAATAACCCTTTCAAAATTATTCTTTGATTTAATAAGTCCAATATAAAGAAAAAAAGATCTGCCAATTCTCTACTATCTTCAAAGGATGCAGTGGTGTTGTTGGGAGAAATGGGGTCCGTGTTCGGAATGGTTACATGTGAGTTGGTTAGGGATTGGAACTTTATGAGTTCTGAACTGGATGAGACTGCAGAAGAACTTAGCAATGGATAAACCTCATAAGGAGATAATAATGATGCAGGGAACAATGATGTGGATGATACTGTGGAAAATTAGGTGAATGGGGAGGTTGGCTTGCTGACAACCTAATTATTCTGACTAGGTTTAATACCTCATTCCTTAATTCAAGTTCTTGTTCAACACTGAACTATTTTATGGTTAGAATTAGTGAATCACAAAATGCCTTGTCCTCGAGAAATTCAGGAGATGGACAAGGAACAGGCACTTTCATAAATTCTACTGTTATTTTTTCTATATCCTTCCGGCATTTGGTTTTGTTATTTGTTATTGTTTGTTATTTGGTTTTTAGGAGCATTAGCAACTAATATTGCTCCGGGATATGTGGTGGTCATTCCCTGACCTTTCCGCATCCTCCGTATTTGGTGGTGATGGGCTCGAACCTCGGTCTAATCAAGAAGCGTGTGCTATGCACTGCTGCTCCTTCCCACCTGGCTACGGTGGTGCCCCCCCGGCATTTGGTAGGTGGTTCATTGGTCAAGGGGCACAGACTATGGCTTCTTTCTATTTTACCATCAGCAGCAGCAGAAGTTGCTTCATTGGAACAACATTTGCAATGAGATCGAGGCCTGATTGAGTGTCCCCGATTCTCTGGGATTGATGCAAGAGAGCCAGCTGGTGGGTATAAACATAATGCCTCCTGGAACCAGCAGTTTGTCATGATTTGGTTTTCTTCCAGAGATCGCACGTGAAATTGTCCCATTATTTTTAAAAATGTAAAATATAAAATTACCGTATTTCCCCATGTATAAGACGCACCTTTTTTCGAAAAATTTGGGGTCTAAAAACTGTGTGCGTCTTATACAGTGGTTGTAGATTTTTTTTTACTTGCATTTCCCGCTTTTTCGCGCTTGTTGTCTTTGCGCTCATTGTTTCCCACTTGTTACCGGTATATTAGGTTATGTTTTGCCACGTTCTGCCCAGAAATGGCTCAGAATAGATTTTCGTACAGTGATGAATTCAAGTTATGAGGAGTTGCATGAATTTTATGATGAATAAAACTTGAGTTCAATAACTTTATGTAATACATTTTTTTTCAAATTTCGGGCTCCAAAATTAAGGTGTGTCCTATACATGGGGAAATACAGTACTTTACCAATAGCATTTCTTCCTTCCTTAGAATTTTCATTGAAGTTTTCAGTGAAAACGTCTAAAACTTTAATCCACACTGCTGTTTTTTTGTTTGTCCTTATATTTATCACTGGAAACGTTCCAAATCTCTAGATATTTCCTAATCTCATTAATAAATAACTCTACATCAAAATCTTTGGCTGCCATTTCTTAGCAGTAGATGGACACTTGTGTGCACTTACCACTATTAACTAATGTACTGCCCCACCGCTCAAGCCCAGTGGTGGGGAAGTCCCCACTGCTGGATTACCACATGCCCCTGTGCACTTCTTCATTTAAACCTGAGTACTTTCAAATCAAGAGTCAAAGGATGCCACATCGGTTGTCACTCATGTGCACCAAGCGAAATTTCATTTCGCTGTTCTTTAATGTGGAAGAGATGTTATTTTTCTAACGTGTTTTATAATTTTATGCCTCTGCCAAAAATCGCTATTTTTAACAATTGCAACTATCTAAGAAACAACATTCATTCTGCTACTTTCTCTACTACTGTAGTGAAAGAGCTGATATTTTCAAGTTTGCATGCTACTTACTACAAAAGAATTTTCAATCAAGTAGCAAACAGAATACTTTTTAATGACAACTCTAAACACAGAACATATCAGAACCTATAGCATTTAGTATCATGTATGGGTTGTATGCTAAGAAGCCAAGATACTTGCTGACATTAGACTTGAATTTCTGTAATTGCAATTTTCAGGAAATACATGTGATGGAAGTTTGTTCCAGAAAACAGAAGTAAAAGGCATAAACGAGAAAGAAAAAAAGTTAGTTTTACGAGTTTGGAGTTGGATAGTGAATGGATGCTGACTGACTACATAATGTTTCAACAGGACTGGAAGAGAGCCGAGGAATTATTGATGCCAATTCAGAAGAATAGTGTCTGTGGAAGTATCTACAGAAAAGGCATATGGCAGAATTCTTAGTAGCGGGAATACTACAGCTCAGGGAAGAAATGAAGGATGGTTTTACTATAAATCACTGCCTAAAAAAATGTGTTACATGTGAGATGTTTGCAGATTTTCTGGAACAGAACATGTTGGAGCCAAAGGGGATTTCTTCATGTCGGTTTGATGCACAATGTAGGAGGAAATTAGGTTTGAACTCAACATTCTGATGGACATTTATGAGAGTTTGAATGACCTTGGTGGATGACCTTGAAGGAATTAAAATGGGGACCCATCAAGCTCTCAGCTGCCTAATTCAACACCAGGCCCTCACTTGTGTATCAGGCAACACAGCAGCAATCCACAAGGCAGAATGCACTGGTCCCTAAGGAAGTGGTTATTGTTGGTGACTCTACTGTCAGGGAAATGGGAAATATGATCTGTAAAAAGGATAGGTGGAATAGGATTAAGGTATGTCTGCCAGAGGCAAAAGTAGATGACATCATAGAACAGATATCTTTTAAAGGTATGAAAAGTGATATTGTTATAAAACTGGATACTAATGATATTAAGAGTAGGAGATCAGGGGACTTACTTAACAAGAACAGGGCAATGCTGGGAAAAAGTTGAGTTAGGATTAAATTTGAAAGTGCCTGCAATCCTACCAAGACACGATACGAGGGAGTACATGCTGAGAGCCTTGTCAATCAATTCAGCACTGGAGAGACCATGCAAAACTCATAGGATAGAATTATTCTCGGCACGGTCTGTGCTTTTTAACAGGAAAAACTGTTTTTGCATGGGTGGGATACACTTAAATAGAAGGGGGTGCAAGAATATTTGCTGATGCTATTGAGACATGTTAGGTGGGTCAGAAAACTCCTAGCTCGGGGGAAATACATAGACTAATAGATTAACTAGAGCTGTAGGCAGAGGTGAAAGTGATTCTTGCACTGCTTCTATTGAAACCTGCAGCAGCAAGGAAACAGGGTGTCAGGGATTTCAAGCCCTGCTGTGGATCATCAAGAAACAAGTAAATACATGGGCTGTGTTAACCAAGAGTAAGAACAGTTGCATGTATACTTGCATGTACACTAATGCTAGCATACCAAATAAATTTGATGAATGCAAAGTACTGATTAAGTAATCACATATGGACATTGGGGATATCAAAGACATGGTGTCACTCAGACATAAGGGTATTGGTATTGGTATTTCTGGCGCAAAGGCTACTAGGGCCATTTGCGCCTATCAAGGGTATGGAGACATTGTGATTATGAAATCATATCAAATGCGGTCATATAGCTGTATCTCTTTGAGGAAGCGGAAAAATTCTTGAAGATTTGCATCATTGCTTATAATATGACGAAGTGTTAAAGGTTCTTGAAGATTTCGTAGAATACTAAATGAGGCTTTTCGGGCATCAGTGTATAGCGTACAATCAATGAGAATGTGTTTGATTGTAAGAAAAGAGATGCAGTTCGTACACTTAGGAGGATCGTCTCCTGTGAGTAGATAAAGATGGGTGAGGTGACTGTGACCGATTCGTGCTCTGGACAGGAGGACTTCTTCCCTTCTGTTTACATGGAAACTGGAAGCCCATAACTGCGGTTCAGATTTTATTTGCATGAGCTTGTTCTGCGGTTCAGCTTGCCATAGAAGTGTCCACTGTTCCTTACATACATGTCTTATATAGGATTTGTAGTCAATATATGGAACGTGGTAATCTGTCGATGCTATGTTGGATGATTGTTTTGCTGCATAATCCGCTTTTTCATTACCTGATATCCCCATGTGGCCTGGGATCCAACAAAAGATGACTACTTGTTGGTGTTCTTGGATATGCATCAGCCGAGATTTTATTATTGCTATTACAGGATGTGTTGGGGAGGAGGAATTTTGCAAGGCTATAAGTGCGCTCTGTGAGTCTGTATATATCACAGCTTTTTTTGGATGGAAAGATGGAGAATATTTTCTAAGGCAAGGTTGATGGCCCATAATTCTGCTGTGTAACTGCTGCATTCAGTGGGCAAGGAAACAGAGATGGTGTTATAGGGAAAGACAGCTGCAGCCCCGACTCCACTTTCAGACTTTGATCCATCAGTGTATACTTTTGTAAAATGTGGATAATTTTGTGTGTGAGCAGCATGGAGTTGCTGTATATTGATATTTGCAAGCGAATGTTTTCTCCAGTTTAAGAAATAGCTGTCACAGGATACTTTAATAGAATACCATGGAGGATCTGCACTGTTTGAATTTTAGCATTAGCATTAGTAGAGGCATATGATGCAAGAAAGCAAGCTTATTCAGCATCAGCCAAAAAAAAAAAAAAAAAAAAACCCTCTCCCATTTCACCCCTCCGTTCGTTCGAAATACCTGTCCAGTTGAGCTTTAAATTTGTTTAGGCTATCAACTTCAACAACAAGTGATGGAAGTCGGTTCCACCAACCAACCACCCGCTGGCCAAAGGAAAATTTCTGCACATCTATCCGACATCCGTCCTTCCTCAATTTGAATTTATGCCCTCTCAGGTGATTATTCTGAGAAAGATGAAGAATCCCATTGGCATTGAGCATGCTCAAACCATTCAAAGCCTTATACACCTCTATCAGATAACCTCGCCGGTGCCTAGTCTCCAGACTCTGTAATTTGCAAAACTTAAGCCTTTCTTCGTAAGAGCAACCCTTTGTTCCATTTACTAATCTTGTTGCCCTTCTCTGTACCCGTTCCAGCAGCTCTACATCCTTCTTGAAATGAGGCCTCCAGAACTGTATACAGTACTCAAGATGTGGCCTAACCATTGCCTTATACAAGGGAATAATCACCTCCTTATCCCTGCTGGAAAAATTCCTGTATATCATTGACAAGACACCATGAGCTACTCTTGCAGCTCGTCTGCACTGCTCAGAGAACTTCATATCTGCCTGCACAATTACCCCCAGGTCCTTTTCATTCTCCACCACTGTCAGTGTAGTACCGCAGAGTTGATACATTGCTCTGGGGTTACTGTTTCCCATATGTAGTACTTTACATTTGTCAATGTTAAACTTCATTTGCCACCTCTCAGCCCATCTGTTCAACCTTTCCAGATCCTGTTGCAGCAGCATAGCGTCAGTAGTGTCCTTAACGACCCTGCCAACCTTTGTATCATCTGCAAACTTAGACATTAAACTTGATATCCCATCATCAATATCATTCATAAACACCGAAAACAACAATGGACCCAACACTGAACCTTGAGGAACTCCACTAATAACATTAGTCCACGTTGAGCAGTGTCCATTGATTACCACTCTCTGTCTTCTGCCACTCAACCATCCCCTTATCCAGAGCAGCAATTTGCCTCCAATGCCACACTGCTCCAATTTGTGCAGCAGTCTTCCATGTGCAACAGTATCAAAAGCCTTTCTAAGATCCAAATATACAATATCAAAGTTATTCCCTGCATCCAGTTCTTTTGTGACTACATCATAGTATCCAATCAAATTGGTCAGGCAAGACCTGCCCTTAACAAAACCATGCTGCGTCTGAGCTATAACTGAATTCTTGTCTAGATGATCCTGCAGTGCTTGTTTAACCAGTGCCTCCATTAATTTACCTGGAACAGAAGTTAAACTAACAGGTCTATAATTACTTGTGTCAGCCTTTGATCCTCCTTTGTGAATTGGGGTTACATTTGCACATCTCCAGTCTATGGGTACCTCCCCTGAGTCCAAAGAAGCTCTCATAATTATGGCTAGGGGTTTGCATACTTCCTTTGCTGCCTCCTTTAATATAACTGGATAGATCCCATCCACCCCAAGTGCCTTTTTTATGTTTATCCTCAACAATCTCTCCTCCACCTTCCTCTCAGTTATTTTGGAAGACTTTGTCAAGATGTATATTCCAGGTTTGCGATAAGGCCTGCAATCTGATACCAGTAGGTTGAACTGCTCTAGGTTTGTTTCTGTAGTGCATAGAGAACTGTGGATCATTAAGTATTGGCCGAATGGGGTGAGTAGATATACTTTGAATTTTGGCCGCATAATTTAGGAGTAACATCTTTCTCCTGAGTCTGAGGGGAGGTTCATGGGTTTCAATATAAAGACTTTGTACTGGCGATGTTCTATAAGCACCTATAGCAATCCTGAGGGCAAAATGTTGAATTGGGGAAAGATGTGCTAACACGCTTTCCCTAGCAGAATCATACACCGGGGCACCATAATCAAGGCGAGATCTGATTAGGGCTCTATATAAGTGAAGTAAGGTGCAACGATCTGCACCCCACGATGTAGAAGAAATAACTCTTAGTATGTTCATTTTTTTTCTTGCAAACAGTCCGTAGATGATTAATGTGTTCTTTAAAGTTCAATTTATTGTCAAAAATCACACCAAGAAGACGAACGTTGTTCACAACAGTGACAGGTTGGTTTCTTAAGTGTATTTCAGGATCTGGGTGCATTTTTCGTTTGTTACAAAAATGAACAACACTAGATTTCTGATAAGACAGTCGGTAACCATTCTGTGTCATCCATAGTTCGATTTTATTGATTGATGTTTGAAGTTGCCTCTCAATATAACTCATGTTTTGTGAACTGCAAGAGACCGTCAGGTCATCAGCATAAAGGTATGAATTCATGTATTGGGAATAATTTTAGTCAACTGGTTTATTCTTATTGCAAACAAAGTTGCAATGTTTTGGAAAGGACTTGCTGGTGGCGAACTTGAAAGGTCCTCTGCTGTAGGAAATTCTGTATGAAGTAAGGTAAGTGACCTCTCAGATCCAGGGAATGAAGATCTCTCAGGATGCCAAAACGCCAAGTGGTGTCAAAGGCTTTCTCTATATCGAGACATGCCATGACGAGATGCTTATTTTGAATAAATGCATTCCTAATATTTGTTTCTGCTTTGATCATAAGATCCAGTGATGATCGGTTTTTCCTGAAACCAAATTGATTATCAGATATCATGTTTTGGGAATCAAGGTACCATGTTAGTCTACGGTGTATTATTTTTTCTAGGATTCTACTTAAGCAGCTGGTGAGAGAAATGGGTCTATAATTATTAGGCATAGAGAGATCTTTCCCTGGTTTGGTTATTGCCAGTACAAAGGAGTGACGCCAGGAACTGGGGAATGAATGTTCCATGAAGATGCGATTATAGAATGTCAGAAGGGAAGATAGCGATTTATTATCTAGATGTTGTAGCATTATGTTGTATATTCCATCAAGGCCAGCAGCGCTGTTCCTTGCAGTGGATAGAGCCTCTTGAAGTTCTAGCATAGTGAGTGGTTGATTGTACGGTAGAAACGATTTGGTTCTGAAATTAAGCTGGAATTTTTCAGCTGAAGTCTTAATCTTCTGAAAAGATGGTTCGTATGCCGTTGATTGAGATAACTGTGCAAATACTGCGCCTAGGGCATCTGCAATCTCTGCAGGAGTAGACAGTTCCAGCCCATTCCAGGTGATAAGTGGAGAGGACAATGGGTGAAATTTTCCATTTAATTGCCTGATTTTTTTCCATATAATTCCTATGTCAGTATTTTTATTAGTTTCAGTTGCGAATTGAATCCAAGAGTCTTTTTTTGCTTTCTTCCTAATATGTCGGGCCTTAGCTCTAAGTTTTTTGTAGTTTATCAGATTAGCAGTGGTAGGGTATTTGCGGAATAAATTCCAAGCACGGTTTTTTTCTTTTTTTGCATTTCTACAGTTCTCATTCCACCAGTAGTTTCTGCTTCTACGGATGCTTGACTGTGTTTGTGGAATGGCAATAGATGCAGCTACTAGGATCTGTTTTGTAATATGGTTGGCAGCCTTGTCAATTGGATGATATTCAATGGTCTGGTTGTCAAAGGATACGTGGGAAGCATACTTTGTCCAATCTGCCTTAGAAAATTTCCATTTTGTGCTGGTTTCTGAAGTTATGCAGAGTGAAGTTTGTATTTTACAGATTATTGGGTAGTGATCACTACTGAGTGGATCGTCCAGAGCAGTCCACTCAATACTAGGAAAGAGGATAGGAGAGCAGATGGATAGGTCTATTGCAGAGACTGATCCGGTTGGGAGATGGAAATATGTTGGTGAGCCTGTATTTAATATGGTTAGTCGACAAGCATTTCAATGAGCTATCCTCGGAGATCCCCACAATGGATTGTGTCCATTGAAGTCGCCCAGTAAACAGAAAGGGGTTGGCAGCTGCACAATGAGATCTTGCAGTTCTTGAAAGGTACAAGGATAACTGGGTGGCAGATAGATAGAAACTAGTGTTAGGCTAATGCCAATCGCTATTCGCGTGGCAACAGCTTCAATCGTAGTTTGTAGCAGAATGCGTTTACAAGGGACTCGTGAATCTACGAGTATGGCTACCCCTCCATGAGCATTTGTGGTTGTAGGTCTGTCTTGCCGAAAGAGAGTATAATTTTTTATCGAGGGAGACAACTGAGGTGTTAAATATGTCTCTTGTAAGCAGATTCCAATTGGATTATGGTTCATGATTATTTCGTGGATGTCGTCAATATTGCTGCGAAAGCCTCTGCAATTCCATTGTACGATGTTTTTCATTGTTTGGATTTATATGGAGTAGCTGCATCTGTCTGCTTTTTGGAAATCTGTTTCAGGCGGTCAGCTTTCATTTTCTCTCTCTTTGAAAAAACAGGTCTGGTTTCTATTTCGTCTTCTGGATGGATTTCCAGAATGGTTTCATTTTCTTCTTGATTGCAAGCCTCATTTGTGTCCATAGCAGAAGAAGATTCAGCATGCTGTTTATTAATGGGATCAGAATTTTCTCTTTGAGCAGGTCTTACGGAAGCTGAAGCAGCAACAGGTGGTATCGTGACTGGTGTGTTACTAGATCTGGTTGAAGTCTGTTGCTTTGAGGACTGTGGTACTGAAGAGAGTATAGATCGTGCCCATTCAGAAATAGAAATGCTTGGTGGTATTGATGTTTCAGTCTGAACGGATATTGTGTGAAATCTTTTGGTAGCATCAGCATATGTATGTTTTGGTATCAGTTGCTGTATTTGTTTTCTTGCTTCTGAAAATGAGACTTTTTTTTCTACCTTGTATTTCTGGATTTTCTTTTCATACTTCCATTGGTCACATGTTTTAGAGAAGGCTGGGTGGTTGCCTTTGCAGTTAGGGCAGAGTGAGGACTGTGATTTGCAATCAGCTTGGGCATGCTCCTTCGAGCCACAGTTAGGGCATACCGCATCACCTCAACAGACTGTTTGGGAGTGTCCGAATTTTTGACATTTATAACATCTTAATGGGTTTGGAATATACGGGCGAATGCGGCAGTTCAGATACCCAGCTTTCACCGATGTTGGTAGGTTTGGTGAACTAAATGTCAGTATGATGCTGCGAGTTGGGATAAGTTCACCATCCTTCTTCAGCATAATTCTTTTCGCCTGTATGACCTTCTTGCAATTCATTTACAATTTCCTCCTCTGAGACATTCATTAAGTCCCATTCTGAGATGACACCTTTGGAGGTATTTAGTGTAGCATGTGGTTACACCGTGACTGGAATTCCACCAAATGTGGATATTTTCAGAAGGGACTCAGAGTGTTTGGAGCTGGTGGTCTCAACCAGTAGGTCACCAGATTTAAGACGTCTCACCATTTTCGGGGAACCTGCTACACTTTCCAGACATTTCTGAATGAGAAATGGAGATAGATTGCCTATGGATTGCTTTGTTAAAGAATGCAAGATCAGAAACGTTGGATGTTCTATTCTGCAAGCATCCGTCTTCAGTCTCTTTCTGGTGTTTTTGTCATCATCGGGATGGTGCAAATCCATTGAATTAGGATTTGCTGTCTGGATCGGGGGAAAGTTGTCGAAATCCATGTTTTGCTCCTTTTGGCCCTGGGGGTTTGCTTTACCACCCAGATTTCCGGCCCCGCCACGGGGAGGCAGGAGCAGTGCCACGAGGTGACCAAGCGGCTGTGTTAGTAGTTAGTACTAATAGAAAAGGAAACAGAAAGGTGATTTTCCTTTCTGGGCTTCTGCCTACTTCTTGTAGTGCGAGAGAGCTACTCTAATATATAAATTAAGAAAACGGTGTTTGAAACTAAAATATAAACTGATTGCTTAAATTCTCTTTTTAGAAGACGCTTTCAGAGACGCACTATAATCGCTTGGCCACGGAACGCTTGGCACCCGGGGCCCAAACATAAGGGATGATGAACTGAAGACAGGGAGTACAATGTGTACAGAAAGGACAGTGTATAGTGTTTATTGTCAAGCGGCACCATGGGTCTCCCCCAGAACTAAGCAGTTCTTGGAGCAGTGCTGTTGCTCCTCTAGAAATCAGCCATGGAGATCCTAGTGAAACCCCCATATTACCTGTCCAACCACCCCCGAGGAAGCAGTTGGAAATAGTAGGAGATAGACATAGTCTCTGATGAGGGCAAACCCTCGTCAGGTGCCTAAGCTTGCCAGGAAGGGCCCCAGAAAAAGTAAAAAAAAAAAGCTATAGACTGAGGGGGATAGTGGAAGTAGGAGGGAAGAGATGAAAAATAAGGTGGATGATAGGAAGACTGTCGACCTGAAAATTAGAAGTTAGGGGGACACCCCTGTGGAAGAAGTTCAGGCGAAGGTAAAGAAAAAAATTTAAATTAAGCCGGAGGCTCCACTCCTGGTGGTGCCTTTCCGTCAATTCCTTTAAGTTTCAGCTTTGCAACCATACTTCCCCTGGAACCCAAACACTTTGGTTTCCCGGAAGCTGCCCGCCGAGTCAGTTGAGGAACTCAGGCGGATCGCTGGTTGGCATTGTTTATGGTTAGAACTAGGGCGGTATCTGATCGCCTTCGAAAACGCCGCTTGTCCCTTAGAGGGACAAGCGGCGTTTTCAACACGGGAAAACTTACCCGGCCCGGACACTGGAAGGATTGACAGAAGGTAAAGAAAGCCAACACAAGAACCTTGGCAAACTATGGGAAACTTACCACCAGACAAACTGGTTTGTCACTACCACAGTTTCTCCCTGCATTCTTGGTAAACATATGGTGCATGTTATTGGTAGCAGCAGAAGTCCAGGACGATATACTGATTGGTGTGTGAACACAACAGATGATAACATCATAGTGTTAAGTGATTGATTGATGTTATGATATGCATATATAAAAAGAATCTTTTTTTCTTTTCCTATTATATTTCCTAACCTAACATTTAAGGTCAGGTTATGAAATATAACAAAAAATAAAGAAACCTTGGTAAAATTCAGAATGGGTGAGCACTCCAGTGTCACATAACCTAACCTTTTTACACTAGCCTTCTTGAATCCATCCCAAATTAGTGGCATAAACTAACCTAACCTTTTTTTTTTTCACTAGCCAAAAATCAAAGTCTATTAAAAAATCTACACAGTTAAAAAATCCCAATAGTCTGGAGTGTGCACCCTGTTCTGAATTTAGCCAAAACCGGTAAACCTTTTCCTTTTTAGCTAACCTAACCTTAAAAACATAAAAAGAAATTGGTAATATGGTTTTTTAATAACAAAAACACTCATGAACTACTCTGCTTTTAATAATGAGAAAAACTAATCATTACATTGTCTGCCACACCCATGTGTCAATCAATATATCGTTCTCAACTTCTACTGCCACTACCGATAACACGCACTGTCTGTTTACAGAGAATGCATGGAGAAACTGCAGTAGCAGCAAACTGGTTTGTAAGGCAAGTTTCCCGTAGTTTGCTGTGGTTCTTGTGTTGGCTTTTTTTACCTTATTTGAAACTCATCCTCCACATGGTGGGGGGGAGACTGTGGAGAACAGTAAATATTTTATGGTAGAGTCAACCAGGTGAAATGTTTGGGTGGGGAGGTGGGGAAAGGGATATGGGATTGGGGTAAAGTCAAAGGGAGCCAGGGCACTCTAGTGGGGGATCACACTGTGGGTGCACAGTGGCTCTCTGTATATGATCCCACACTGGCCAGACCACCTGGAGCAAGTGTAAGTTCCCTTGCCATGCCTCAAGTAGGGAAGAGGCAGGGCATCAGCATGGCAGGGGTTTCCTAATAGGTTGTCACACTGATTCCAGTTAACAAGCATATTAAATTTAAGGCAGTGCATCCAATCAAAATGAGTGGCCAATGCAATGTTGAGTCAGTTTGGCATGACATAAGCATGATGAAAACAAACTTTCCAGATGAACTTGTGGATTGGTCAATCACACAACAGCAAGGTCTTGTGGATTTATTGGATAACTGTTTTGTGCAGCACCATTATATTAGAGAAGCAACCAGAGGAAGCAATACTCTTGAACTGATTATCAGCAGCGATTCTTCATGTATTAGGAACCTGCAGGTAAAAGACCCCCTAGATGGCAGTGAAAATAGTGTGCAGATGTGGGATTTAGTTAAAGACATAACTCCTGCTAGGTGCAAAGGGAAGGCTTTTTGCTTTCGTAAGGGAGACTACAGTGGTCTCAGTTTTTAAATTCTATACAGTAGGACCATCTAATGATGTTCCCCAATAGGAAATTCTAAATGGCAAGCATTTAGGGAAGAAATTGTAGCAGCTACTAAGCTTTCATACCAGCTAAGAAATACCATTCCGGGCTTAGAACTAAATGAATGTCAGATGAAATGATGAGAATAGTAGCACAGAAGAAAAATGCATGGGATGCATATAAATTATTAGGTGATATAAAAGCCTAAGGATGAAATAAACTAGTCTGCAATCAAGTCATAAAGGAGGTTAGGCAAGCTAAGACAGATTACAGAAGCCTCTCGCAAAGAATGCCAAGAAAAGTAGCAAAGACTTGTTTATTATATTAATAGTAGAAGGAAGGGATTGAATCACACTAGTCCACATGATGTTGATGGATTAACTGTTGATGATCCTGCTCAGGTTGGTGACAAACTGAATAGTTATTTTGCATCTACCTTCTTGCATAAGGAGTTCTTTAAGGAGAGGAATGCCAGAAGTACATCATAATGAAACAATGAGCAAAATGATTCTGTGATAACTGAGAGGAACTTGAAAGAGAAATTATTGAAGTTAAATAGAAAAGGCACCTACAGTGGATGGAATCTATGCAATTATATTAAGGGAGGCAGCAGAGAAGGTTAGAAAACCTTTAGCCATAATTATGAAAGCATCTTTGAATTCAGAGGAGGTACCCTTAGACTGGAGATGTGCAAATGTATCCCCAACTCACAAGGGGGGGGATCAAAGGTTAACACAAGTAACTACAGACCTGTTTTCCCTTGCTGTTTTAAGCTTAACTTCCAATCCAGGGAAAATAATGGAGTCGCTGATTAAAAAACTAGTGCAGGGCCATCTAGATGGTCCTGCACTATCTCCCTTTGTTAAAGGGAGATCTTGTGTGACTAATTTGTTTGGGTATTATGATGCAGTAACAAAGGAACTGGATGCAAAAAATAATTTTGATATAATATACCAAGGAACTCACATCTGGTGAGTATGGCTTGGCACACCCAGGGTCCTGAGCTGGATATCATCATTCTCTTCTTTCTTGGTGATTCCCTTCTACTTCTCTCTCTCTCTCTCTCTCTCAGGGTAATTCAGAAATTTTTTTTTCTTTTTGGCTGGTGCAGCATAAGCTTCAGGCTTCCTTGCACCATATAGCTAATAATAATACTTCAATTTCACCATAGATTTTGATACTGTTGCACATCAAACACTGCTGTACAAATTGGAGCAATGTTGCATTAATGAAATTAATGTGTTAAGTGTGGTATTAATGAAATTAAGGATTTCAGACTAAAGATGAATATAGCTAAAACAAAAGTAACAATGCACAGAAAGGGATATAATCATTGAATGCACAGTAATTCAAAAGGTGGATTCATATACTTATCTGGGACAAATCATTAGCTGTAATAATGATAAATGGCGGGAAGTCAAGAGAAGAATAAATTTCGGATGGTTAGCATTCAGGAAATATAGTCACATACTGAGGAGCAATATCCCAATTTGCTGAAACATAAAATAATGAACCAATGTATACTCTCCACCCGACTTATGGAAGTGAAACATGGGCACTCACCAAAATAATGGAAGAGAGGCTGAAAACTACACAGTGAAGAATGGAATGAATTATATTAGTAATCAGACTGTTAGATAAGAAGAGAAACATGGATTAGGCAGCAAACACAAATAAAGTACATTGTTATCAAAACTAAAGAACTGAAATGGATTTGGGCAAGACACATAGCTCAAAGACATGATGACGGATGGACTAAGAAAATAACAGAATGGTACCCAAGAGGAACTAAAAGGAAACCTGGAAGACAACAATGGAGATGGATAGATGAAATTCACAAGATCATGGGTAGTAAATGGATGGCCATTGCACAAAACAGAATGAACTGGAAAGTTGCTGGAGAGGCCTTCATCCTGCAGTGGATTGAAAATGGCCGATGATGATGGTATTAATGGAAGTTACTGCTATGGATAAAGGGATTGTTGAGTGGCAGAAGACAGAGTGGTTATCGATGGACATTGCTCTTTGTGGAATAATGTTATTAGGGGAGTCCCACAGGGTTTGGTGCTGAGCTCATTTTTGTTTTCTGTATTTATTAATGATATTGATGAGAGTATATCAGGTTTAATTTCTAAGTTTGCAGAAGATACAAAGGTTGACAGGGTGGTTAATGACGGTAATGAAGGTATGCTGCTGAAACAAGATCTAGAAAAATTAGGCAGATGGACTGAGAAATGTCAATTGAAATTTAACATTGAAAAATGCAAGGTACTGCATATGGGAAGCAGTAATCTCAGAGTAACATACCAACTGTGTGGTACAACACTCAGGACAGTAGAAAATGAAAAAGGCCTGGGATTAATTGTGCAGTCTGATATGAAGTTCTCTAGAGCAGCACAGACAGGCTGCCTGGACAGCTCAATGGATTATGTCAATGATATAGAGGAATTTTGCTAGCAACTAGCAGGTGGTTGATCATTTGAACAAACTTCCACCTGTTGTTGTGGAAGTGGGCAGTTATGTTATATGTCACTACTACTACTACTACTAATTATAATAATAATGTATGACACAGAGACTGAAGAGATGTGTCATTAATTAAACTGACAGCAATCTTTTGAATGGAATCAAGAAGTTTGGGAGAGATTTTAGCGACACCATCCAAGATGTGTGAACAATATTACATGTTAGGGTGGATTTAAGATTACAGAATGAGTAGTTATTGTTTTGCCCCACTATTTTCTGATAATGGAAATAGAATTTCCATTATCAGAACCAACTGTATTTCAGTAAGTTGATTTTTTGGATAATTGGTTCTAAAGGCACTCTATCTACATACAAAAAGGGAGTAGGAAAAAAAAAATATATAAAAAAAGTACATTAATTTGCATTTATATTTAAACATAATACAACATACATGCTTAAACATACTGTAATTGCTGTTTGAAAGATATCAATTTTTTTTCTGTCACTGCTCATGTTACATGACATGAATGGTCATTATTCTTTTCATGAATAATGGAAAGATTCATCAGCTGATTCACCTTGTTTTATGGTTATATACCTCGGCTTCTGTTTTGAACATCACAGTAATGAATTTTGATTATTGTGCTGAGTGTAATACACATTTGATAATGTATACAAATTATCAAACATACTTCCTGAATGCATGTTTGTCTTTAAGATATGCATCTACAAAGTTGTATCATCAATTGAAAGATCTTAAATGAAAAAAAAAAGTTTATGATATCAACCAGAATTAACAGATTAATTTCAAATATGAAGTTATGTAAGTAAATAACATGGAAATACGTTTTGTCAAATTATAAGAATTTGTAAGTCTGTTGATGGAATTGGTCTTAAAGAATAAGTCTGTTGATGGCAATAGATCATTTCCAAAGCTGCTAATCTTCCCAGCTCATTCAACCACCGAAATTTGTTCGTCAGGCGACTGTCAAGAATGGTTATTATCGTCAGCATCAGTGTTCATCTGTTTAGCGCCGAAAGGTCGCAGTCAAACGACCTCCAGAAACCTGCTTGTCCAGCGGGATTAAGAGACCGAGCATTTCTCCAACTACGGCAAAGGAATGCGCGACTGACTTCCCTTTTCTTCTCCCTCCCCATTCCTTGGTGATTCGCCGACAGTGAGGAGAAGGTTATTTAGGGGTTGATCCCGTCTCTATTGCTAGTGTAACTGGAAAAAGCAGAAAGGAGGAGGAAAAAATTCGCCAGAGGTAACACTCCGAAACAGACGCCACTAGCGCGACCTCAAATGCCTTCTTCGTCGAACAAAACAGCCGTAAGCCTCAAAATGGGTGTGTCGTGTATCGGTGTTTCAAGTGGAGCGTCGTGAGACAGGTTTGGCGCAGATTTCACAGCTGGCATTCAGCACTGAGGCATTGGCGGCCTTTGTACTCCAAATATACGAGGCGTGTACGAGTGACGGGCCCTAAATCATACATACTGACACCGATGTTGACATTTTTCCCCCACCCACCCCAGAGAAGCTACTAGTCCATGTTCAGAGCAATCGTAAGTATTGCAACGTGCCTGCTTAGGTTGTAATTGTATAACTCCAAGATGGATAAACTTCTGACTTCAAGAAGTTTTAACCAAACGTTTAACCACAGTAGCATTAAACTATTCAGAGGTGGAAGCCGATTTCAGGTAGAACTTTTGCGGTATTTATAATTGCTACACTGCTCGAAAAAATTAACAAAGCAGTGTTTTTCACGAATATTTTATTGTGAACAGTGCCACCGATGGCAAATATTTAATATAGACATCCTGGCATTCAAATTCCGAGTATCCAATAGAAATGGATGTACCATCTTACAGAGCCGCACATTATGCAAATTATTCATGCCTATAAAAACATAAGTTGCGAACACATCACTTCATTCCCATTTTTTGGCCTTGCTCACTGAGATATCCGCATCTCTAGTATGGCAAGTCATCGTCGTCTAGAATTCAATGCTTCTCAAACTATCTGTGGTGAACAACTAGTTTCTTTTATTCCCAATACGTCGCGGACCGGTAACAAATAGTTTCCGGACCACACTTTCACACTAGCACTGGTTTAGATGACTTTTTGAGATTCGGGGCCGTTGGACAACTTGAAACCAAACAGGCGAAGGTGGCACGTTGGATTAATGTATACGCAGTGTTCGGCAGTATGGAAGCAGTTTCAGGATAAAAGAACCATTACAAGAAGAGCTGGCCAAGGTCGCACGAAGGCTACAACCAGAACAGATCACCATCTGGCTGTAACAGCAAGATGGAACCTTACGACGTCCTGCCATCAACTGCCTCTTGAGGTTGATGCGGCTAATGGTGAAAACATTTCCAACCGGACATGTTAACAAGGCGCAATTCAAGTGAACTCTACGCAAAGAAGCCAGTGGTTTGTCTCCCAATTACCCCGTCTGCGCGGGTAGCACAATGGTATCATCACCGTCCTCCCCACACCGGGTGAAAAAGGCCCTGGTTCGAATCCCGTCGATGACGCGAGGAACTTTAATGAGCTTTTTCACTCCGTGGCTGAGATAGACGGTCTCAGGAGTAGATAACAAGGTTTTTTTACCGAGAAACTGTTTTTTTTTTCCGTCCAGCTAAACAGTCAAATCGACAAGAGAACACGCAATTTACAGACATAATTTATAAACAGGTATGTGTAAGAAATTACGGGTGGCCCTAATATAATAATTTGAATTTTGAATTCCATTAACCCCAAACCACTGCAGAGCTCGTCAAAACTGGTGCCATGAACGTGTGACTTCGAGATCTGAAAATTGGGATACAGTTCTGTTCTCTGATGAGTCCCGTTTTAGCCTACAAACAGATTCTAGATGTTATCATCTGGAGACAAAGAGGAATGCGGTAACATCTCTCGAACATCAGAGAAAGGGACACTTGCGATGGAGGCGGCGTTCTCGTGTGGGGCAGAATAATGGCCGCACCCCTCTATGAAGAGGTTTTTGATAGGAGTACGGTAACTGTGCAGAGGTACTGAGAACAGATCCTCGAACCCTATGTGCTACTTTTTAGGGTTGCGAATGGCCCAGATTTTATTTTCATGCAGGACAACGCCACTGCACGTAGAGCTGAAGTGGTGGAAGAACGTCTTGAAACTGAAGATATCCAACGGCCGGCCTGTCATGTCTAGCGCGATAACTAGAATTATATGCGATCGAACATGTGTGGGACGCCCTTGGGCAAGTCACGCCGACAGCCAAATCCTCGATCACTTGTTGAGCTAAAGTCTGCGCTGATGGAAGAATGGGATTTGTTGCCACATAATCTTATAGATACCCTTATTTCGAGCATGGTCCACTGCTGTCAGGCCTGTGTAGTCGTTAGTCACATGACATCATTACGGCGTGATGTGACTATATTTTCGAGTACCTTGTATCGACTGATGTAATGTTATCTTTTTTGGTAATTCTCGTACAACCCCTATAAATGTCCTTTATATCTGGCCAGAGTTTTTTTCACTGCCTCTTCATTTCATCGGTTTTTTTTTTTTTAATGGTATATTATAATAAATTTTGTTCCGCTTCATCGCATCTGCACAAGTTACACTACGTGGTCTTTTTTTTTTTTTGTTGTCAAGTAGTGTACTGTATATTGAGGAATAAAATTTGAAAGTTTTGAAATCCACCTCATCTCTTACTTCACCAGGATATAAATCCTGTTGTGGTTGATCAGATTAAGTTTCGTATTTCAATCCATCAAAGCTGGAATCGCATCCGTTAAACGGTTCAGTTGGTCCATTTTCTTAATAGTTTGTTTTCCTTAATATGTATTGGCACATTAAATCCGACACCGAATTCTTTGCTTCGTACTTTTCACCTAAAAATTTCCATACTGAACCAATAAATTTAGGTTGTGAATGTTCGTAAAGAGATTCCCCCCCCCCCACTTCCTTCCTGGCTGTAATTGCGTCTCAAGTCAGGTTGCTGTTTACTAGACGAAAAACGAGATTTTCCTGAGGAAAAACATGCAACTCCAACTAACTCATCCACATTATGAAAAAAAAAAAAAAAAGCACAAAAATTCCTTGTGTTATTGATGTGATTCGAGCTCAGGCCTTTTCCATTTGGTTTGGTTGATTGCGAGTATTAAAGAATCGGGAACATAAACGATTTATCTCATCCAAATCTCTCGACTTCCTTCTTGTTTTCCGTAATAGAAACCATGTGAAGATGGAAACTAGGATGCAGTACTTTGGATACCATTAAAATATTAAAAAGGGAAAATCTCAAACTTCCTGGTGAAAAACCAGAAAGTTTGAGATAAGGAAGTTGTTCAAGGTCACCATCTCAAATACCAATCCTAGTTTTGGAAGGCAAAAAAACTCTACATGAATCCAACAGACAAAGCAAATGCCTTGCCCAGGTTTCTCCAACCCGTGGCTGGCTCACTCCTTCACTTTGTTCGGCCCGCGGCCATGTAAGCAGCCTTTGAGAATTTGAGTTCTCCGAAGTCAAAATTAGTGTAACATAGATTATAGAATCAATTTAGTGTTTGTAATACACTGTATTCGATTTTTTTTTTTAAAATATTACTGTACTTTCTCACATTTTATGTGTCTTCCTTAGAATTTAGCAATATTATTACAACCATATAATAGGAATGTTATTAGTGTTATGTAATACTTACCGGATTTTCGTGTGTTTAATTATTAAATAAAAATAAATTGTATATTTTTTTTTTTTTTTTTTTTTTTTTTTTTTTTTTGATTTGGTAGTTGTTGGCGCATCGGCTTCTGTGGCCATATTGCACCTCCCAAGGTTTTTGCAGTACTTTGATCCAAGCCTGAGGCGGGAATCGAACCCGCGACCTTTGGGTTGCCGGGCAGGTACTTTACCCACTCGGCTAGCCCGGTCGGCAAATTGTATATACAAATGTGTATAACGAAAATTAAATGCTCTTCCTAAAGATGCGTAATTAGTGGTAAGGAACTGGTTTTGAGGGCTCCGACTTTCAGCCGTATCTGTTTTGGCTCCTATCTTAAAAAGGTTGAACGTCCCTGCTCTAGCTAGCACCTTCGACAAGATATTCCATCCTGCTTTCATAATCTTTTTTACCCGATAGTACCGAACTTCCACGACACGACTGCATCAGTTTTAATACCCACCCCAACGGAGAGGTCATTAAAGCAATTGGTCAGTTAAAAGATCGCATTACTCCGAGACCTCGACTCTACCTGTCATTTTGTTCAAAAAAAATGTGCCATCCCCTGCTAGGGCAGTTTGATAACATGCCAGTTATTACTAAGTTCTTCAGCTTTTGTTCTAGGACTTGCTTAAGAGAAGATTGACAGAGACAATGTCCATTATCTGTTAAGCAAGTCCACATAGTTCTAATATTTAAAGCTGGGACAAATCCATATGCAAAAAAAAAAAAAAAAAAAACCGTGTTAGTGGTGGATATCGGCCAAACAAATTACTTCTTCGGGGTGATTATTCAAGATTCAGTGTGCGCATACAGGTTTAGTATCTTAGAGTAAATGTATACGGAAGGCCATATCTGATGGAGGTATAATTATTAACCAGTACTGCGAGGCTGCAGTGCATCAACCTGAAATTTATCTCTTGGCACAGATAAAATCGGTGGTTCCTTCGGTGCATCTATCACTTTCTGCAGACCTTTGAACACAACTAGCGGAGTGAGTCGAGCGTGACCCGTTCTTGAGATGATCTGCTCTTGCAGATCACTGAGAATGACTGGTGACCCAGATGTTACCTGAATATTTGAAGGATATATGCAGTAACCTATATGCTAATTGATTAATGTTTTTTGCTCTTCATTGGACATTTGTTTAGTGACCTCGTGATTTATTTTTCTTCCCAAGAAGGTGTCTAGTCCCATAATGAAAATTCTATAACTCTCTGATGATAGGGGCATCAGAGACTAAGGCCGTATACAGTATATTGTCTGTGAATTACGTGTTTTCCGAAGCCGATTTTCTGTTTTGCTGGATCAAAAACCCGAGTTTCAGGGATAAAAACTATGCTACCCTCGCCCGAGTCCATAGCTCGGCCACATTGTCAAAAAGGCTCATAAAAATTCTTCACGTCATCGACAAGACTCGAACTGAGGTCTTTTCCACCACCTGTTGTGGGCAGGACGGCAATCCTACCAAATGAGCTAACCAAGAGGGCTGGCTCTCTTAATAGTTGAAATGAGTCTTACATCATTGCTTGTAATACATACAATCGAATAGAAACGCTCCATATCTTGTCGGAGCACTGCTTTTTAACCGTGACTCTTGCTTCTACGAACTTCGAACCTTAGAGACTGGGACCAATAGAACGAGGCTAGCAACATACTACGTAAAACTGAAATATTAAATGATGTAACGAACCTTGGAATCAAGGCCCAGACGATGAAGGGTGTGGATAGAAGAGACCTCCGTTATCGGGGTTAAATTCCGTCCGCTAGTTTTAGACGTATGTGGAAACTGGAACGAAGCTGATGGAGTAAACTTTGTCAGGTCAGATAACAGGTGTGTCGGTCAAGGGTAACGTTAAATATTTACTTTGCGTATCAAGTGCGGAACTAGCTCCTTCGGTCGGGGGATAAATTGGGAGCGGTTAGCCAGGTGAGGAATCAGTACCATTCTCTTAAAAAAAAAAAAAAAGCATTGTTTTGTACGAATGTGCAAGTAGTTTTAAAACATTACAAATCTCATCTATATAGATTTGTAGTTAATGAGGCGTATAACCATGGGTCTTTCTGAAACGTATCCATGATATTTTGGAGTAGCGTTCATCTCCTTGAAAGGCAGCTGTTTCAACTCAGAGGGACGATCCAGAACGGGCGAGTGTTTTGTCGGTAGCATCTAGTCTTTTCTGATAAATTACATTCTTATGTAAATTAACGCAAAGACCCAAAGGCTCGGAGATTAATAATGGTGTATGTTATAGGTTCGAGAAGTCATTGGTCCTTTTTTTTTTTTTTGTTATTGGCATCGTGGAGAAATCGATGGTTCATACAAGATGGTGCTCGGCTGTGCTATAAAATTCCATTTCATTGCTGAATAGACGAAACATTTACAAGACTGTGGTTTCCAAGAGCTGCTATCTGTTCATGTGTTATTATGTCCATAAATTGCATGTGTTCTCTGTCTCAGGTGGTAGATGACTTTCATCAACCGGTGAAATACCACCACTTTGCACATTGGAGGCTTGAAGTGGTGAAACCCATGTTTAGTCTCTAGAGCAAAGTTTCCGGCATCCCCCTCTCCCCATACTTCTCCTTCAACCCATGCACGGTACTAAGTACTATAGGTTTTGATACCTTTCGCGTTTGGGGGTTTCATAAAAAAAAAAATTTGCTTATTTTGCTGAACAAAAAACCCGTGGAACCTTGCTATCCACGTCCAAGACCAACTGACTTAGCCACGGACTGATAACAGCTCGTAAAAGTTCTTTGCGTTATTCACGGTTTTCGAAGCTGGACCTTTTCCACCCGATGTGGGGAAGACATTAATTATAACCACAATGTTATCCGCCCTGTTGACTGTGGTTTGGTAATGGGGAGGAGGCAGCGCAACGTATACCCCGAAAGTTCCAGGTTTAAATCCACTAAGCATTTAAAGCTGCTAACCTTTCTGGGATTTATCAAATTAGTATTTGCCGTATGGTGCAAGGAAGCCCGAATCCCTTGCTGCACCAGCCAAGATAAATAATAATAACGACAATTAAATAAACTACCTCTTTACATATGTTCTAAATAAAACATGTGCGAATATTTCTGCAGAGAAATTAAACGTATTTGCCTACCTTTGGCCATAATGACTGCTTAAATGCCTCATGGTATACTTCCTACTAATCGCTGTGCTTCATTCTTTTAAAGGATGGAGGAGTGATGCTTCTGATCAAAATATGTCTGAAGGTAACAAAAATCGTCTGAGTCAGATCAGGTTATGCCGCTGTTGAGTCAGTGTGGTGTGAAATGACTTGCAGTAAAGGGAAAATGAGACTAGGAATATGTTATACGCCAAACGACCCTGAGGTATATGACAAAAATCTCCTTAAGCAATTTGAATAGGCTAGCAAGTACAACTATCTCAGACAACTGTAACCCAGCTCTCATAGACCCGAATACGTAGACCAGGAGTACACTACATAACACATTTTTGAACAAACAGAATGATTGCTACTTATCCCACTGTATTCCTTTTGTAAAAAGGATAGGTGGAATAGGACCAGGGTATGTCTGCCAGGGGCAAAGGTTGATGACGTTGTAGAGCGGATATCATCTTTTAAGGGCACAAAAGGTGATATAGTTGTACATGTTGGCACTAATGATATTAAGAGTAGGAGACCGGCGGAATTACTTAGCAAGTACAGGTCACTGTTGAAAAAAAGCCGTGAATTAGGGTTGAACTTGAAAGTGTCTGCAATTCTGCCCAGACGCGATAGGAGGGAGTATATGATGAGAGCCTTGTCGATCAATTCGGCCCTGGAGGGATTGTGCAAGGCTCAAGGGGTAGAATTTTTTTCAGCCTGGACTGTACTTGTTAACAGGAGAGATTGCTTCTACAGGGATGGGATACACTTAAATAGAAAGGGTGCAAGAATTTTTGCTGATGCTGTCGAGGCAGAGTTAGGTGGGTCGGAAAACTGCTAGTTGGAGGGGATACAAGGACTAATAGATTAACAGTAGCCACTGGCAGAGGTGGAAGTGATTCTTGCACTGCTTCTATTGAAATGAGCAGAAGCCTCAAAAAAAAAGATGCAGTATATTTCAGAGACTGCTGGGAGTCATTGCGGTACAGGTAAACACATGGGTTGTGTTAGGGTAGCCAAGAATAGAAACAGGTGCATGTATACCTGCGTGTACACCAATGCTAGGAGTTTGGTAAATAAATTTGATGAATTTGAGGTATTGCTCAAAACATCAAAGGCAGATATTGTTGGGATATCAGAGACGTGGTGTCACACAGATATAAGGAATGCGGAACTGGAATTTGGGGAATACAATGTGTATAGAAAGGATAGACAGGACAGGAGGGGAGGAGGGGTTATGCTATTAATTAAGAAACACATAAAGTCCAAGGAAGTGAAGCCAGTCGACATCGATGGACAGGGCAGTGTGGAGTCAGTTTGGTGTGACATAAGCATAGGGAAATCAAAATTGAGAGTAGGAGTGTGCTATAGGCCTAATGACTCTGATGAGTATAATAAGAAACTGTTCGGAGAAATAGAGTGGGCCAGTAAATCAGAGAGTCTTATAATGGGGGATTTTAATTTCCCAGATATTGACTGGAATTTGTGGGTTGGTCACTCGCACACTAGCAAGGCTTTTGTGGATTTATTGGATGATTGTTTTCTACATCAGCATGTTCGTGAGGCAACTAGAGGGAGCAATACCCTTGATCTGATTATCAGTAGTGATTCTTCATGCATTAAGAATCTGCAGATAAATGAACCACTAGGTGGCAGTGATCGCAGTGTGTTGAAGTGGGATTTACTCAAGGAGGTAACTACTATCAGAGGTAAAGGGAAGGGTTTTTGTTTTCGTAAAGGCGACTATGATGGTCTGAGACAGTATTTAAATTCTATACAGTGGGACCAACTGATGATGTTACCAACAGCAAACTCAAAATGGGAAGCATTCAAGGAACTAATCTTGGAGGCTACCAGGCTTTACATACCAACTAAGAAATATTGTTCAAGGTTTAGGCCTAAATGGTTGTCAGATGACCTAATGAGACATGTGGCAGAGAAGAAAAATGCATGGGATACATATAAATTAATGGGTGACATGGAAGCCTATGATAGATATAAGTTGGTCTGTAACCAAGTCACAAAGGAGATTAGGCAGGCAAAGGCAGACTACGAAAAATCCTTGGCAAAGGATGCAAAGAAAAGCAGAAAAGAGTTCTTTACCTATGTAAACTCTAGAAGGAAAGGGATGAATCAGATTGGTCCACTGGATATTGATGGTTCAACAGTTGAGGATCCTGCTCAGGTGGCTAACAATCTAAACGAGTATTTTGCATCTACATTCACGCATGAGGAGTTATTCAGGAAGGAGAATGATGTAGGTAAAGTAAACATTGGCAGTGAGCTGGATGATTTTGTAATAACTGAGAGGAAAGTGGAGGAGAGATTGTTGAGGATAAACATAAAAAAGGCACCTGGGGTGGATGGGATCTATCCAGTTATATTAAAGGAGGCAGCAAAGGAAGTAAGCAAACTTTGCAAACCCCTAGCCATAATTATGAGAGCTTCTTTGGACTCAGGAGAGGTACCCATAGACTGGAGATGTGCAAATGTAACCCCAATTCACAAAGGAGGATCAAAGGCTGACACAAGTAATTATAGACCTGTTAGTTTAACTTCTGTTCCAGGTAAATTAATGGAGGCACTGGTTAAAGAAGTACTGCAGGATCATCTAGACAAGAATTCAGTTATAGCTCAGACTCAGCATGGTTTTGTTAAGGGCAGGTCTTGCCTGACCAATTTGATTGGATACTATAATGTAGTCACAAAAGAACTGGATGCAGGGAATAACTTTGATATTATATATTTGGATCTTAGAAAGGCTTTTGATACTGTTGCACATGGAAGACTGCTGCACAAACTGGAGCAGTGTGGTATTGGAGGCAAATTGCTGCTATGGATAAGGGGATGGTTGAGTGGCAGAAGACAGAGAGTGGTAATCAATGGACACTGCTCAACGTGGACTAATGTTATCAGTGGAGTTCCTCAGGGTTCAGTGTTGGGTCCGTTGTTGTTTTCGGTGTTTATGAATGATATTGATGATGGGATATCAAGTTTAAATGTCCAAGTTTGCAGATGATACAAAGGTTGGCAGGGTTGTTAAGGACACCACTGACGCTATGCTGCTGCAACAGGATCTGGAAAGGTTGAAACAGATGGGCTGAGAGGTGGCAAATGAAGTTTAACATTGACAAATGTAAAGTACTACATATGGGAAACAGTAACCCCAGAGCAACGTATCAACTTTGCGGTACTACACTGACAGTGGTGGAGAATGAAAAGGACCTGGGGGGTAATTGTGCAGGCAGATATGAAGTTCTCTGAGCAGTGCAGACGATCTGCAAGAGTAGCTCATGGTCTCTTGTCAATGATATACAGGAATTTTTCTAGCAGGGATAAGGAGGTGATTATTCCCTTGTATAAGGCAATGGTTAGGCCACATCTTGAGTACTGTATACAGGTCTGGAGGTCTCATTTCAAGAAGGATGTAGAGCTGCTGGAACGGGTACAGAGAAGGGCAACAAGATTAGTGAATGGAACAAAGGGTTGCTCTTACGAAGAAAGGCTTAAGTTTTGCAAATTACAGAGTCTGGAGACTAGGCACCGGCGAGGTGATCTGATAGAGGTGTATAAGGCTTTGAATGGTTTGAGCATGCTCAATGCCAATGGGATTCTTCATCTTGCTCAGAATAATCAGCTCAGAGGGCATAAATTCAAATTGAGGAAGGACGGATGTCGGATAGATGTGCGGAAATTTGCCTTTGGCCAGCGGGTGGTTGGTTGGTGGAACCGACTTCCATCACTTGTTGTTGAAGTTGATAGCCTAAACAAATTTAAGGCTCAACTGGACAGGTATTTCGAGCGAACGGAGGGGTGAAATGGGAGTTGTGTTTTTTTTTTTTTTTTTTGGCTGATGCTGAATAAGCTTGCTTTCTTGCATCATATGCCTCTACTAATGCTAATGCTAATGCTAATGCTAATATATTAGTATTAATAGAAGCAAATGATGCCAGAAAGCAAGTTTATACAGCATCGCCAAAAAAAAAAAAAAAAAAAAAAATCCCATTTTACTTATCCATTTCCTCCAAGAGTTTATTTAGTCCTTCCCTGGATTTATTCAAACTATTTACTTCCACAACAATGAATGGTAGCTTGTTTCAGCAATCAACTAAAAAGATAAACTTCCACACCTCTACTTTGCTCTCCTAATTTTTCCTAAATTTGAATTTATGCCCCCTCATGCATTGAAAAGTCTATGCATTGAAAAGGCATAATCAGTGAGAGGAAGAATCTGATCAGTATTGAAGTTGCTCAAGCCATTCAAAGTCTTAAAACATTTCAAATATCATAAGTGTCTAAGTCACAGGATACTACAATTTGCAGACCTGAAGCCTGTCTTGGTAAGAGCACACTTTGTTCCCATCATCAATCTTGTTGTCCTTCTATGTATCCATTCCAACAGATCTATATCCTTCCTAAAATGAGGCCTCCAGACCTGTATACAGTACTCAAGGTGTGGCTTGACCACTTGCCTTATACAATGGGATGATCACCTACTTATCCCTCTAGCAAAATTCTTGTATATCATTTATATAACCCATTGAGCTGTCCTGGCAGACTGTCTGCACTGCTCTAGAGAACTTCATATCAGACTGCACAATTAATCCCAGGTCCTTTATTTTCCACTAATTTAAGTGTAGTACCATACAGTTGATATACCATACAGTCTCTGGGAATACTTCTTCCCATATGTGGTATCTTGCATTTCTCAATGTTAAATTTCAATTGCCATTTCTCAGCCCACCTGCCTAATTTTTTTAGATCTTGTTTCAGCAGCATACCTTCTTTACTGTCATTAACAACCCTGCCAACTTTGTATCACCTGCAAACTTAGATATTAAGCTTGTTATATATCCTCATTAATAAGTACAGAAAACACTGGGCCCAGCACCAAACCGTGTGAGACTTCACTAATAACATTAGTTCAAAAATAGCAGTGTTCACTGATAACCACTCTGTCTTCTCCCACTCAACCATCCCTTTTGTCCATAGCAGTACCTTTCCCTTAATGCTCCAGTTTGTACAGCAGTTTTTTATGTACAACACTATAAAAGCTTTTCTGAAATCTAATAATATCAAAATGATTTTTAGCATACAGTGCCTTTCTCACTGCATCATAGTATCCAATTAAATTGATCAGACAAGGTCTCTCCTTAACAAATCTATGCTGTGATTTAAGCATAACTGACTTCTGTCTAGATTTGGATTTGGATTTTTATTGGTGCATTAGCAACTAAGGCTATAATGCTCCTGTCTAGATCGTTCAGCAATTACTTCATTAACCAATTTTCTATTTTCCCTGAAATAGAAGTTAAGCTAACAGGTCTGTAATTACTCATGTCATCCTTTGATCACCCATTATGAAGTGGGAATACATTCACACATCACAAGTCCACAGGAACCTCACCTGAATCTAATGATACCTTCATAATTATGGCAAAGGGTTTGCTTACCCTGTTTCCTTCCTTGATTTCTTTTCTCTCAGTTACCACAAAATCTTTCAGCTCCCTATTAAAGTTTGATAAACCTCTGGCTTCTCCTCCCTAAAGAATTCCCTAAGTGTGAATGTAGATGCAAAATACCTATTCAGTCTGTCAGCAACCTGAGCAGGATCATCAACAGTTTAACAATCGACATCAAGTGGACTAATATGATTAAATCTCTTCCATCTACTGTTAATATAAGTATACCGGTCCTTCATGCTTTTCTTGGCATTCTCTGCCAAGAGACTTCTTATAATCTGCCTTGGCTTGCCTAACAACTTATGTGACTTGATTGTGGACTAGTTTACATGTACCATAGACTCTGTATCACCTGAAAAATTACATGCATCCCATGCATTTTTTTCTGTGCCATGTGCCTCAACACCTCATCTGACATCCATTTAGATAATCATAGTAGCTTCTATGATTATTTCTCTGAAGACTTCCAATTTAGAATTTGTTGTTGGTAACATCATTAGTTGGTCCAATGTATAGAATTTAAAAACAGTCTGAGACAACTACAGTCTCCTTTATGAAAGCAAAAACTCATCCCTTTACCCTTGATAATAGTTACCAACTTTAAGTAAATACCACATCAATCACTGTCACCTAGTAGTTCTTTTATCTGCAGATTCTTAATGTATGAAGAATCTGCTGATAATCAGATTAAGAGTATTGCTCTCTCTTTTCCCTTCTCTAACGTACTGCTGTATAAAACATCACCAATAAATTCACAAGTCTTGCTATTATGTGAGAGACCAACCCACAAGTTCCAGCCAATATCTAGAAAGATAAGTTGCCAATAAATCACAAATTCTGATTTATTGGCCAAGTCTATTTCTCTGTACATTTTTCTGTTGTACTCATCATAGTCATACAGTCATACACGCCTAGTCTCAATTTTGTTTTTCCAGTGCTTATGTCACACTAAACTGACTCAACATTGCACTGGCCACCAATGTCAACCAGATGCATTGCATTACATTTTATGTTTTTCTTAACTAGAGCATAACCCCTCCTCCTTCCTGTCTTGTCTGCCATTTCTGTATAAACTGCACTCCATATATTCAAATCCTGCATCCCTTATAACTGAGCAACACTATATCTCTGATATCCCCACAATGTCTGCATTAGATGACTTGACCAGCACTTCAAATTCATGAAATTTATTTACGATGCATGCTCCTAGCATCAATCTACATGCAAGTATTCACGCACCTATTTTTAATCTTATTTACCCTTACACAGCCTATGTACTTCTTTGATGACCCATACCAGGCCTTAAAACCCTAGTACTTTGCTTTCCAGGCTGCTGCATGTTGCAATAGAAGCAGTGAAAGAATCACTTTTCACTTCTTCCGGCAACTATTGTTAATCTATTAGTCTGTATATCACCCCAGGCTAGCAGTTTTCTGAACCCAACTGACACTGCCTCGATAGCATAATCTCTTGTTAACAAGCACTCTCACTGAGAAAAATTGTACTCCATGAGTTTTACACAATCTCGCCATTGACAAAACTCTCATCATTTACTCTCTCCTATCATGTCTGTGCAGAATTGCAGATACTTCAAAATTTAACTCTAACTATAAACTTTTTTCAATATCTCTTGTAGTTATTGAGTAAGTTCTCATATTTCCTGCTGTTAATATCATTAGTGCCAACATACAACAATATTACCTTTTTTGCATTTAAAGTCTACATTTTATCAACTTTTGTCCCTGACAGTCATACCCTAGTACTATTCCACCTATCTTTTTTTGTACAATATATTTCTCATTTCCCTGACAATAGAGTTTCCGACAATAGCTACCTCATGTGGACCAGCACAATTCTGCCTTCGGGGTTGCCTGATGCACAATTGCAATTATATATATTGCACTTAAATATATTATTTTCCAACAGATAGATCTGTTCCAGGAAATTGTCACTATCTTCCATAAGCTGAAAAATTTCTGGTTTTTGATTTGCATGGTTGCATTCTTATAAGGCAATGTAACACATCACACACTGTTGACACATGTAAGCACAAAACTGGAATGTTGTATGTATCCCCCCCCCGGGTTTTGTGTAAAACTTCACTGAACCAGTTCCGCTGTGCATTCACTGACTTTTCTTCAGCCACCATCTTAGCTGGGATGATTATACAAAACAGTTATCCTTTATGATCTGCCATACCATTACAGTAATGCAAGTCTTCTCAGTGGTGGTTTCTTTTAAAACCATGTCTGAAATTTATGCATAATAATGGTGATGGCAGACTGCAGCTTGTTGAACTATGCACTGCACTTTCTCAGGGTTAGTAAATTCTGCCATAATTACAGTTTTCTGATTATGCTACCATATACTGCAGTGTACACATTTTCTGGGTGGTGAATAAAAACTTGAAGATATCTTCTATTGCCTGGATGTGGTTTCAGGTTTTTATCATATGCCCTATTCACATAATAACATTTTAGTTTTGCAAAGGAGGTTTGCAGTCACCCTGTAAGATTTACAATTATATATTAATTTTCATATGGTTTAGTCATCTGACATATGAGGATATATAACACTTATATTGATCTTTCATTAAAAGCGTTTGTTACTTTTAAAATTTGCTACTTTTAAAACATTACTTTTAGCAGCATTTAGAAAATGCTGATTTTGTTTTTTGGTTAAATCAGTTCTGTTTCAATCAAGTTAACCTTCTTAACTTTCTTAACTTGATTGAAAAGATATGGCATGTAGACTTGGTTTACATTAATGATGAGACAATTTTTACCTGATTGATTTTTATTAATTGCATAAAATTTGTGTTATAAGAAAAATGCTGAAATATGTCCAAATAATTATCTTTTTAAATGAAAAGACAAGTATTATGATTAATCCTAGACAGACAGAAAATTAAAAAAGTCAAGCCTCCTTATGAACTTAATTTCTATTAACTATTTATTCAGTGAACACAAGACATGATGAAAAATAAAATATTTAATTAGAATCATTGGCATTTCTATACTTTCCTCTCATGTGCTTTGGCAGTGTAACAAGAGAAGAGCAAGGAACCTGACCAGGAATCTCACATATACAGTGCCTTTCACAACCTACACCAAAATTTGCTAAATTAACCATTTGCTGCTGCTTTTCTTCTGCAAGTCTTTTCCTTTAATGAAAAAAAGAGAGAGAGAGAGAGAAACGTTAACATTTTTCCTTTAATGAATATTTATGAATAGGGTACTATTAATCAATAAGCAAAGCTACACAGTGGAGTGAACTAAGAAAATTCCACACACACACACACACACACACTAGAACCTCATAAATCTAGTAACAATGACACTTAGTTCTTGCTGGGTTTTTGAAACCCAACTATGCGGACAGAAAGTGTAGAAATAGTAATGTAAATCACAACATTCATACAGAATTCAGCAAAGCAAGGGTGCCATTGCTGCAATTATAGCATATTGCTCATTCCAGGAAGTCTTCCCCAGCATCACCTACTAAACTGTATGTTTAAAAAAAAAAAAAAACTGCAGTAGTTCCAACAGTAAATTAAATATGGCCACAGGAAATTTTGCTATAGTTTCACAAAGTAGCACATTTCACGATATTAAATTCAAAATGTGATAAGACTAGGATGGCTGTGATAATTAAACTTTGATGTCTCCCAATGGCTGCTCCAAATCATGATTAAGGTATTTTTATTGAAGCTGTACATCCTCCTTTCTGGGTGCCAAGAATGCTCACAGCTCTTCAGAAACAGTACAGGACACAAATTTGTGAATGTACATGCATGATGCACATCCACAAGGACTCGTATAAGAATTGTAACTGGTGATGAAATGTGAATTCATCACTGGGATCCAGAAACAAAAAAGGAGTCTATACAATGGAAACACCAAGGGTCACTACTACCCAAAAAATTCAGCATTCAACCATCCGATGGAAAGATCGTGACCAACAGTTTTTGAAATGTGGAGGGAATAAACACATATATCGGGGGGGGGGGGATAAAGAAATGGAGAAGAGGGAAACTGACACAAAGTGTCATACTTCTTTCATAATAATGCTATGTTCCTGTACATATAAAACAATTGTACTCTGAGAGATTGCAGATTCCAAGAGTTAAACCACATGCTCTCCAGTCCGGACCTCACCCTTGGTAAGTATTTTCTCTTCAGAAATCTGAAGAAACACCTGTGTGGGCAGTGATTTTGAAGGGATGATGTTGATCTCAAGGAAGCTGTAAATAGCATCATTAGAAGTTATAATAATATACAGGTAGCCCTTGTATAACACGGTAATTTGGTTCCTACAAAATCTCATGTAATGCGAAACCATGTTATCCGGGACTAAGAAACCAGTACAAAAGGGGGGGGGGGGGGTTACATTCCAAAAGCTAACTAAAATATGCCATTTTTTTTTTTATAACTATCAGAAACTTAATATTTTAACTTTATTTTTATAATAGTAGTAACTTAAATAGTAGTAAATGAACAAATGCCTTACCTTCCAAACTGTGGTACTTATAAGTGAGATAATGTACATTCATTTAATTTTCTCTCTTTATCGCTGCTAAGCACAATCACTTCTGCAGCATCTAGATTTCGTGTAGCTTCTGCTCTCTTTAAAAGTCATGAACTGCACTCTTCAAAGTCAATTATTTTTTATGGTCTCGAACAAGCACAAGTTCAATAGTACAGAACTTAACCTAGGGATCTCCAAACTAAATACAGTGGACTACCCGCTTTAAATGATACGTGAAAATCGGTATAAAAGAAATGATATTGAAGAACAATTTATTCAAAATATTAATAATTTTGGGCGACTGTTTGCATTGCAAGTAGATAATTCTACAGATATTAGCGGGAAAGCCTCATTAATAGCATTGGTCAGGTTTATCGAAAACGATACAATTATTAATATATTTTTTTTGTTGTCGTTGTTGTAGAGAACTCATTGAAACAACAACTGGCTGAGATATTTTCGAATTAATGAATAATTATTTATAAAAGTCTGGTGTATTAAGGAATTCGTGCATTGGCATTTGTGCCGAGCCGCCCGGGCTAGCCAGGTGGGCAAAGTGCCTGCCTGGCAACCCAAAGGTTGCCGTTTCGAATCCCGCCTCAGGCTTGGATCAGAGTAAAGATGCAAAACCTTTGGGAGGTGCATTATGGCCACAGAAGCCGATGCGCCAACAAACAAAAAAAAAACAAAAAACAAATTTGTGCCGAAGGTGCTCCCGTGATGACAGGAGCACTAAAAGGATTTGTAAACTTAGTAAAATGACACATTTCAAATATTATTACAACACACTGTTTTAGACACAGAGAATTTCCAGTAGCGAAGGCAGTCTTACCTGATTTAAAACTTGTACTTGATCGATCGGTTAAAATAGTCAATTATATCAAAACTAGACCACAAAAAATACATATTTTCAGAAAATTATGCGAGGAACTGGAGTCTGATCATTTTTCTTTAATAATGCATACTGAGGTTCGGTGGAGATCGAAAGGAAATGTACTCGTGCATATGGACGAGTTGGGTGATGAAATATTTTTTTCACTGGAGAAATCAGAATTTTGTGATTATTTAAGGGTGAAATTTGGTACTGTAAATGAGCTTTTCTAGCAAATTTATTTGCGCAGCTTAATAAATTAAATATCAGTATGCAAGGACCACAGGAAAATTTACTCACTTCTATTGACAAGTTGTTCACCTTTAAAGAAAAGTTGAGTATATGGAAAAAATATGTAAATGAAAAAAAATTTAGAAATGTTTATACTAAAATAATTAATGTAATAAACGAAACATTAGAGCTGATAAAGACAAAAATTTAGCATTACTTCCCATCCTTTGATACAAAAAAAAAAAAAAAATACTTGTGGGTAAGATTTGCAAAAATAAACCTTCCGACGTTAGGACTTAATCTGCAAGAGGAAGAATTGGCTGAGATCCATAGCAACCAGTCACTGGAAATTCACTTTAATAATGCTAATATTAGCAAATTTGGATCAAAATTCAAAATGAATTTCCACGAATTTCAGAAAAGGCAATTAGAATTTTATTGCCATTTTGCACTTCCTACTTGTGCAAAACAGGGTTTTCTGCTTTAAACGAGATTAAACAAAAAAATAAGAGAGACAGACTAAAGTCGGTAGAAGAGAAGTGAGAGTAAGCCTATCCACAATAAATCCTCATATTTAAAAACTGTGTGCCTCCCATCAAACTCAACCACTGATTAAAATGTTATATTTGTATATTTGTTTGTTTTTATATAATTATGTTAATTTTCTTTTAAATTTAATGCAATTCATATATGTTTAAAAAAGAGACATTATAAACAAATAATAATAATAATAATATATATATAAATTATAATATATATTATATATAGGTATATATAATATAAATGAGTATAATAGTGATTGTAGTGTGCTGCAAAATTTTAGCATCTTTAAAAGTGTGCTGCAGAATTTTAGCGTCTTTAAAAGTGTGCCGCAACAACGAAAAGGTTGAGAAACACTGGTTTAACCCTTTCACGAGCGAGTGTGACAAACGTGAGCTTGTAGCAATCAGTTTTCCATGAGGAGCCAGACTTTCATTAGTATTTTAAAGATTTGTAAAAAATAAATTATTAAAAATGTTGATCAATTCCTAGATCTGATTTAAAAGTCCAAATAGACCAACTGAGGCTAACAGGTATGCAATTTCCTCTGATTTTTGAAGTTATTTTTGTGTTGTTATTGTTATTTGGTTTTTAGGAGCATTAGCAACTAAGGCCATATTGCTCCGGGATATGCGGTGGTCATTCCCTGACCTTTCCGCATCCTCTGTATTTGGTGGTGACGGACTCGAACCCCGGTCTAATCAAGAAGCGTATACTACGCACTGCTGCTCCTTCCCACCTGGCTACGGAGGCGCCATTTTTGTGTTACCATCTATTATAAATACAAATAAGGAAATGCAGATACATGATGCAGCATCAACTAAATTCAAGACATAAAAGTATGAATCCATTATTTCAAGCACACTTGAAACAACCTTGAAAAAGACAAACACATATACACATTCCTGAACACATGCTCCCACCTAATTTTGGTAACTGCGGCGTAACCAAATTCTTGCATAAATTTTGCTGACATACAAAAAAAATTCATTGCGTTAACATATCCAGTCCTCTTATAGAAGTCTTATTACTTTATCTTCACACCCTGTACTTTATTAAGCATAACTAAAAATGCCAATTTCAGTATTCCTAAATCTTCTCTACAGTTATGCATAATAAAAGAATATGACTATAAATACAGTTTACTCACTGAGATTTCCCTAAAATTCTTATCAAGTGATCAAGGATTTCATCTTTTGTCTTCCCAAAAACATCCATTAAAACATCATCTCCATTATCTGTAAATAAAAATACACATTAGGAGTTTTCTTTATGGCACAGAAACATGCACACATATGTGCATGTATGTGCCCACATGTGAGTGTGTGTGTGCATGCGTATATGTGTGTGTGTGTGTGTGTGTAGAAGACTTCACAAATCCCAACAAGACAGTCTTGCTGGCATTTGCACAGTTAAAAATCTATCATTTGCTCTCACTAGCTCTTTAATCCTATCCCTTACTGGCAAGTTATCACAAAACCAAATAACCAAATGCACTTCTGGGAGACCTTCAAAGCAACTTGTAAATACAAGATTTGAAAAGGGATATTAGGAAAATAATATTCAGTTGCTATGGTCAATACAGCCTGATAGAATTTCACACTGAGGAAGCAAATTAGAAACTACAGCTGTGAATATTTGTACATTCAACTTATTTCACCTTTCTATACCCAGAGGAATAATTTCAAATAAGTAAATAAAATGCTTTTCAATGAGAAAAACTGTTTATTAAAGTGTTACTATATAATATCGGTGTAGATACACCATAGTTTACCCATAAATTTGAACTACGTGTGTAGTGTAAAGGCATCATTTTAATTGTATCTCATATTGCAGGTGTCTTCACAACGAGATAGCTGGTATTGCACTACTTCGAATAAATAATGCTTCTCTAATAGAGAAGACTACTGTTATTTATTTTTAGTGGATACCACCACCACCACCACCCAGATGATCGTTTCGAAGCTAGTTGGCTTCATCATAGGTGGGTGGGCAGGTACCCTGGTAATGCAACATGCCATCACAGTTGCGAAGTTATTTCCACAATATGAGAGATGCCAAATGGTGAATAAATAATAATGTATTAGAAGACGAAATGCACAAGGCATAATTTCTAATGGGTTTAGATAATTAACTATATAATATCGGTGTAGATACACCATGTTTACCCATAAATTTGAACTACATGTGTAGTGTAAAGGCATCGTTTTAATTTTATCTCATATCAGGGTACCTGTCCACCCACCGATGATGAAGCCAACTAGCTTTGAAACGATCTTGAAGACGAAATGCCTTGTGCATTTCTTCTTCTAATACATTAAAGTGTTAGAGACAGAAATTACAAAATTCTGACCATAAACAGCCCCAACAACATCAAGTTGTTGGGGCTGTTTATGGTCAGGGTTCTGTCACTGGGCTAGGGTGGGGTACCTCAAAGTTGACGTACGCTCTAACTGCTGCAGTTAGAAATTACAAATAAGCCTGGGCCGAGGGATGACAGCTATTACATTGCCTAGAAGTCTGGTTAGCCACTGAAAATTTTCTATAGCAAATGGCTCTTCCCACTGATGGTGGGTCATATCTTCTTTGTAGACTTTCACAATATAAGCCCAGTTATCTGGCATTCATGGGAACTGGAGGCAGTTACATAAGCATTATTCTTAAGATTTGTTCATATGGTGTACCTTTTTGTACTGTGGAGTGGATTGTTTGTTATTTGGTTTTTAGGAGCATTAGCAACTAAGGCCATATTGCTCCGGGATATGCGGTGGTCATTCCTTGACCTTTCCGCATACTCCGTATTTGGTGGTGACGGGCTCGAACCCCGGTCTAATCAAGAAGCATGTGCTACGCACTGCTGCTCCTTCCCACCTGGCTACGGAGGCGCCTGTGGAGTGGAGTAAAAGTAAATTCAGTAAACATAGCACATGTCAATCTAATGTCCCCAACTTGCCAGGTATGTTCAATATGTTGGTGGATCCCTTTTTTTTACAGGAGCTTGTGTCTCATATTTATTTAGTACAACAGAGGCAGAAGAAAAAGAAGCACAGAAATTGTGGAATAAAAAATATTTTAAATGGAAGAAAAATACAATGTTGCTTGATTAGAAGATGGGGGGTGGGGGGTGGAACCACCATCTCATAATTGATATTTGGTGATATTCTAGTGAAATTCCTTATTTATGAATTTCACTAGAATGTCACCAAAAGATTGTTACTTAAAGACTTCTGATTTTCTTTAAGGTCGAATATTTTTGATTATATTTCTCTGTTTTGATATCAACTCTGTATTTTGACTGTTCTTACAGTGCATTTGACTGAAGTTGAGGGTTAAAAAACAAACAAAAAATATATCGGTTAATGCACACAGTACATTAAATTTCAGGTACAATGGCAAATGGTAATGATTCATGATTTATAAAAAAAAAAAAAAGAAAAGAAAAGCAACGACTTTTATGCACAAATTGAAAACATTTTGTTTCTGTGCATCCACTATACTGTCTAGTCATTCCTCAAATCAACACACATGGCAACAAACATCATATCTAGTACTTCAGCTACAATATACAGTCTGATATTGTAATATGAACAGCCTGTCTACAATATGGACAGGCTATATGATCTGTGAATAAAGAAATAGTAATTGCTGGATTTCTATCAGTCTGATTTTAAATTAAATTTGGGCTGCTCAACATCTCTCTAAAAGAACTAAATATAAAATTTCATCAAAATCCACTCACTGGGAGTTCAGTAATTACATATGGATGGACGGACAAAGAAGCAATAATTCTGGATTTCCACTGATTTTTGATTTTAATAAAATTTTGGGATGGCTCAACAAACCTTTATAAAAGAACCAAATATAAAATTTTATGAAAATCCATCAACTAGAAGTCAATAACTTGACTTACATGAGAATGGAATAAATGGATGGATGGACATGAAAACAATATGCACTTTATGCATATTGTTTTCATATGCATATTATGCATATATGCTAATGTGTCTGAGAGAGAGAGAGAGAGAAAGACAAACTTGTTAATGCACATGCAGTGTCTCAAATGAGGTTGACGTTGTGAATGGGTGGCAAGTTAATTTTACCAGATGTAGGGGTTCAGGTTAATAAGAGTATAAACTCCCAAATCTAACTGGTAAATCATTCAATTTAATTATATTTTCATTGTGGTAAAGAATTACCCAGTTTCACAATAAAGAAAAATCCATATTAAATGAAAAGAGCAAAAAGTGTTGCTTTTAAATACTTATAAATTTTCAAAAACTCACGTGTGAAAACGTGAGAAGATAACTAAAAAAATGTGAAAAAAATTTTATTTATATTGTGAATAAATTGGGAATACAATTTACATTGTTGTAAAATAATGAATACTGTATAAGGTTTCTCACTGAACTACTGTATTAGTTCTTCACACTAAAAAATTGTCACCCTTGTGGTTGAAGTGACCACCACTATGATTTGTGAATTACAATTTTCAACAAAATAGTGATGAGCATGATGCATTACCGCTGTGCATGTCCAGTTGCAGGGCCAGATTTAAGGATGAAATAAGCCCCCAGCCATATTTAAATTTGAGGCCCCTTTAATATTTACAGCAATACTTCGCTTAGCACGGCTTCAAACAGCATGGGTTTCACTATAACACAGTTTTCAATTAAGTTTAAGTCAAAATTTACTGTATATATTAAAAACTCATTCAAGCCTAGACACATACTGTACATATATGCTGCGTTGTCATAGCTTAGGTAAGCGTACATATATGCTGCAGTGCCAACTCTGTCTCACATGCACGTGCCAATAACTCCCCTCAGATAGTCAGTGGCAACAGTGTTCAGTATTCTTAATTCTATCCTGACAAGACAACATGATAGCTTTTCAAACTTTTCATTTCAGAATTTATTTATTTATTTTTTTTTTACCCCTTTAAATACAATCAAAAATATATTTGCATCTTGGCTAGAAATCTCTGCCAAACAATATGCATTCTGTTTGGCAGCATGTTCTGCCCCATTTGGCAAATGATTTCACTGGTTTTGAATCGCAAATTCAGACAACTGCCAAAGACACTGTGAAGATTGGAAAAGTCTTGGGATTCAAAACTTTGGACACTGCTAATGTACGTGACTACATTGACTCACATGCAAATGCTTAGATGATGCAACTCTCCTTGATTTGATGAGCAAACTGCATATGAAGGGGACGAAAAAACAATTTGTGGATAACACTGAAGTGGCACTAAAAGAATTTTCAACAGAAGAATTGGAGAAAGTTTTTTTTTTGGGGGGGGGGGGGTTGATATGGCCTGCAAGGTGATTGTGAATGGAGATCTGGATGTTGAATAGCATCCAGCAAATTTTACAAGATGGGATTCAATGTTACAAAGACTTGTATGCTGAGAAAAAGAAGACTACTCCACCAGATTATTATTGAAATACCTAAATAAACAATAAAGCTTTTTCTTATCTCTTATGATGTTTCCTTTTCATTAATAAAATTTTTGCAATATTTTTTATTTCAAATCCTTTTAATCAGCTATTAAGTGCAAATTATTTATAGATTTATTATAATTTTTTTATAGACTGTTTCTCTGGTATGCATTCAGTTAAACCCATTATAATTAATCCACAATTATCATGGTTTCACATAACACGGAACAGTTTCAGCACCAATTATCAGTGCTATGCGGGTATTGCTGTATTATACATATAAATAAAAATACTACATAGGTTTAATATTTATATATTGTGAATAATAATTCCATGATTAAAAATGTAAACTAAAAGGTCAAAAATTTTTTGCTTTTTTGACTTGAAAAATTAATTTTCAAAAATTAAAAAATCAAAAATTATTTTTGACTTTAAAAATAATTGTTTTCTGACTTGAAAAACAATTTTAATAGAAACTTTGAACTTTATTGTACAGTAAAAATGTATAAGAATAAAATTTAAACACTTAACAAGTAAGTTTAAGAATGCTTTTATATTACGTTGTATACTTGGTTCAAGGTTTCATATGTTTTTTGCTTATGCTGAAGTTACTTCATCTAGTTTAGTATTTTCCACAAGAAAAAAAATGCAAAATTTTTGAAGATTATGCTTGCCAAATTTTAATTCTTTAGTACAGGTAAAACAAAACACATCATCCTTTGTGTGTGGTTATTGATAAAATTTTGTGTAAAAAGTGTTATCCTATAAAGTTTTGCCCTAAAGGGTTTTAAAATGGAGCCACAGCCTGGGACATGCGGACTGAAAAGGAACAGGAAAGGTTATGTCAAAGCTGATGACACTGCGTCAGCTTATAATATGTTATCTGATATAGAACAGAATTCTGTTCAAGTGATGCAGATTCTGAATCTCATTCAGCTACATCTATTGATGTTAGAATGCTACAAACAGCAGATGCTGGCATTACCTGGAATGATTATTCTTCACAGATGAAATCCATTTACTAAAAAGCAGTGCCTATTTGTTCCAGTGCCCCAAGGCACAAATAAAGGACTCTCGCAAATATAAGTTGGCAGCAATGGTGTTAGTAGGAGTCGACACAAAGGTACGTGACCGCAGCATTCAAGCTACCCCAACCTTCTCTTTCTTGGTGATTTCTCTCTCTCTCTCTCTCTCTCTCTCTCTCTCTCTAAGGGTAACTCAGAAGTTTTTTTTTTGGCTGGTGCAGCAAAAGCCTCAGACTTCCTTGCACCATATGCTAATTGTAATAATAATAATAACTCTAATAATTAAAATGCATTTCAATAAACAGAGTTCTTTAGTATAGCACAATTTTATCTCTCCTATGATTAAGCTATAGACTTCTCTTAAACCAAAAATCCAGGCCTGAATACAAATTTCAACATAGGAATTTAGAACTTAACAAAATTTATTTAGTTATTGGGACTTTTGGGGTTTAATTGTATAATTTTGCTTTACATATCAAAAAATATTAAATATTCCACTTGATAAAGGGTATTTTATCATAATTTTTTTTCTGAAAACTCCCATATTGGCAATCATTGATCAGATGGAAGGTTTCTAGATAGGTTATGTGTTTTTGGTTAATGGATTTCTCCATTATTTTAGAAAGAGTAGAAGTAAATGCAATGGGACAATAATTGGATGGGAGGGTTGTGCCACCTTTTTTAAGCAACTAGTTGGATATGAGCAAATTTTCAAGCAGAAAGAAACACAACAGTGGAATAATAAAGTGTAAAAAGGTGACAGAGAACAGAAGTAAGCTCAGGAACATAGGATTTGAGACAAAGTGGAGAAATACCAACAGAACCTGGCACTTTCTTGGTATCAAGATTGTTCACAATTCTTCTGACATCCTTTTGACGTAAGGCTACAGGAGGAATTGAATGAGTTTACTGGGAATGGTAGGTGATGATTTACCAAGATTGTCAGTACAGGAGTAGAAGAAAAGTAGGAAGCTAGAAGGTTGCCTTTATCTTTAGCTGAGGTGGCAGCAGAATAATCGGGTTTTAACAAAAATGGAAGCAGAAATTGATAAAAGTTACAGAACAATGGTTGTTGTTGTTATTTGGTTTTTAGGAGCATTAGCAACTAAGGCCATATTGCTCCGGGGATATGCGGTGGTCATTCCCTAACCTTTCCGCATCCTCCGTATTTGGTGGTGACGGACTCGAACCGCGGTCTAATCAAGAAGTGTGTGTGCTACGCACTGCTGCTCCTTCCCACCTGGCTACGGAGGTGTCCAGAACAATGGCTTTGACAAAATATCACAATATTCTACTACCATTCGGACAAGAAGCAAGTTTTCCACTCCTAACCTGTTAAAAATCTAGACTTTGGCCTGATTAATAACTGTTTTACAATTGTTCTGAGCTTTGGTTTTGACAAAATGAACCTGGAGATTAGAAGCAAGTCATTTGTGATATGCAACATTATTATCTTGAACAACCTTAGCACATTTATTAGAAAACCATGGTTTAGATAAAGGATGAGATTTTATAGGAAAATGTGGAATAAAAGATTTCATCTCTTTAAGAATAATTTCACTGACACGATCTGAATAAACGCTGACATCAGAAGATTTAAAATGGTAATCTAACAAGGAAAAGAAGAATAGAAGTGTCACAGATAATCCCATTTTGCAGTCTTGTAATTCCAAATAACACAAGGTTGAGAACGGCCACGAGAGAAAGCCTCCATTCAGAAGAGATGAGATCATTTCTTCTCCATGATTTTTTTCACCCCTGTTGAGAACCCCTGATCTACTACATCACTCCACCTGTTCGTGTGCTCTCTCTCAGCTTTTAAATACAGTGGATTCTGGTTATTTGGGGCAGCCATTTATTTGGGACAAATCTTAAAGAACAGAACCTAATCAAGAAAATAGCCAGGGTTTTCTTCATTTAATTGTGACAACACACCATTTAATCAGGGCAGGAGACTACAGCATTTGAGATCAACCCCCGATTATCTCCGATCGGACCACATGGAGACAGTTTTGAATGCTTTTGTGATATTTTTCTAAACCACATTTCTGGAGGTCACAATCATAAAACAATTTGCAGTTTCTGGTTTATTGCTGTTTTCTGTTAGTGCAATCTATTATAATCATCATCTATCATCGTTCCCACGGATCGACGTATGAAGCCTCCTCACCATGCCCTGTCCGTGTACTTCTCTCCGTCGTTGATTTCACTCCAATTTCCTCCTCTCTTAATGACATCGGTCTTTATCATGTCCTGCCATCTCATTCTTAGTCTCCCCCTTGGTCTTTTGTCCCTTAATTGTAAATCAAACATTCTTCTTGGCAAATGCCTCTCGTTCATCTTCTTGACATGTCCAGACCATTTCAAACAGGACCTTTCTGGTCCTGTTCTGGAGTTTTTCAACCTGAATTCTTTCCCTAATCACATCATTCCTGATTTTGTCACATCTTGTCTTTCCGGCTATGCTCCTCACAAATCTTATCCCCCCCCCCGAATTCTGCTTCCTTTTTCCTCATAGTCCAAGTTTCAGATGCATATGTCAGAATTGGTACGTAATAGGCCTGATATATAGCCTTCTTACACTTCAGTGGTATGTTCCTGTTCCAGATCAGATCTCTTGTCTGCCTTCATCTATTACTCCAGTCTTTGTAATGGTGCTTTCTAGATACCTGAAGTTATTAACCATTTTTAGCTGTTTCCCTTCCATTGTAATATATTTGTCAAACTCGCCACTCCTCTTTAGAACCATTACTTCACTCTTCTCCTGACTGAAACAAGTCCAAATTCACTGGCCATACTAGCCCATATATCAACTTGCTGTTGCACTTGTTCCCTGCTCTCTCCCCATATGCAGAGGTCTTCTGTGAAGAGCATGACTTTCATCTGGTCCTGTTCAAGTTGTTCCACCACTCTACATTGCACGTCATTCATGACAGCTATGAACAGTAGTGGTGACAGGATGCTTCCTTGCCTCAAACCTAATGTAATTTTGAAGCTCTCCGTCAACCCCATCACTGTTCTTACTTTGCTCACTGTATTGGTGCACATTTCTCAATTCTCTCCACAAGATGTTCCTCTATCCCCAAGTTTCTCAAAACCTCCCACACTTTCTCTCTCTTTAGGGCATCAAACGCTTTCTTTATATCCAAAAATGGCATCCATAATTCTTTATAATGTTCGTAACACTTTTCCATCAGTTGCCTGATGCAGAAAATTAGATCCACTGTTGATCTGCCAGGCCTAAAGCCGTACTTTTCCTTGGCTATCCTATTTTCAATCGTTCCTCTTATCTTCCGATCTAACACTCTCTCATACAGCTTACTCACATGTGATGTCAGTGTGATGCCTCTATAATTGGAACACTTTTTTCCTGTTTCCATTCTTGAACAACGGGATGATCAAATCTTCTTTCCAGTCCTTCGGCACCTATCTCTCATCCTAGATCTTACAGAACAGTCTGTATATCCAAGCTGTCCCTGCCTCACCTGTAGCCTTCAGCATTTCTCCATTTATCTCATCCATACCAGCAGACTGTTATTATAATCTATTATAAATATTATATTAAAATCTATTATAATCTATTATAAATAGTTAATCTATTATAATCTATTATTTATAGTAGATTATCTATTATAATCTATTATTTATAATAGATTATCTATTATAAATAAAAGTAAACTTGATCTTATTGCATTTGCAATAAAACTGATAGCTGGAATTCTGTAGGTTTTAACGTTATTAGGGTGAAATGTGTTTCCCCATCACTGAAATCTTCAATCATATAAAAAACAAATACATTTTCAGAATCTTCTCTTCCTTCCTATTTTTAAGCTTCGTAAACTTGTTACTCTGTGTCTCACATGTGCATATCATGTTAGTTGCAATTTGTGTGTCGTGTTCTTTGTTATCAATTGTTTATCTTTGTTTTAAATTTTACAACCCAAAACAAATTCAGTGAACAGAAATATCAATTAGTTAGTATGTGCACATTACAGTATTAATTAAACTATGTATGTAAGCATAAATTTATTTTTATTTTGCTAACCTGTGGAAAATATTCTTCCAATTTTCACGTATCATTTAATTTTGTTAATTGGTAAGGTAATAAAAGTGTAAATTTGTGCTTAATATATCTTTACTTTTATATCCTTCTATTTTTGCTTATTAGAATAGAATTAAAATTCAATTCACAAACATGATCACAATGACTGGCACTCACTACATATCGTATAGAACAGTATTTTATTGTGAAAAGTCCATCATAATGTGATTTGATCATACAGTGAACCAATTATAGAGCAGGGATCCACTGTATTTTTAACTATTCACATGAAACTTTGCAAAATTGGGGCAGCTGCTTAATCAGGCCAAAGTGCACTAGTCCCAATGTGTCCCAAATAACCAGAATCCACTGAAAATAATACAATACTTTTCTTTCGGGCAATGTTAGCTGACAGTTATATGCTACCGAGTATAAATTTCTTGTTTTAGTTTGCAGCTGATTGAACATTCAATCTAGAAGTGTGAGAGTTTTCCTTTATTTCAGTATTTTTCAACCTTTCATGTTAACTATTTGTTAAATGTAACAAACATCATGTTTAACAAAGAGTTAAACATAATATAAGTTGCACTCCCACTCCTAATGACTCGATAGTCGAGTAGTCAAGAGCAGGAGTAAAATAGCACCTGCACTTTGAGTAGACAAAAGCACAAGCTCCTGACTGCTAAATACAGTCAATCTGCCAACCCACACTGGACCAGTGTGGCAGATTATGGTCCATTTCCCTCAATATGATGACTTGTTGAGGAGGCCTCCATCTTGTAGTGGACTGATAATGGCTGCAGATTCTTATATTATTTTTATTAAAACATAACAAATTTGTTCTTTTGTTTGTTTTATTTCATTAAAAACACACACACACACACACAAAAAAAAAATAAAAAAATACTGATTGCTTATCTCTTAAATATTGAGAATGCATTTCTTGGTATACAAAATTGACTATTTAAGTTACTGAACTGTTCCTTTGAACATGGCATAAAAAGGGAAACAATTTACCTTACACATGGTGTTTCCTTTTCTAGTGGCTCTGGGGGGTTTCTCCCAACTATGCAATGTAGCTGTGTGGCACAGTACAATCTCTATAAAGGTCATTATAGAGATAGTACTGATAGGGTGGTCCCAATTCAGTAGTCACAATGTATATATAGCAGGCTAAGGCAACAATTCAGACATACCATTACCTTAGACACCATGATCAACTTATGGTGATATCCAAAAGGTGTTCAAGTGAAAAAAAATATTCAGGAATTGAAATCTATTCCTGATAGATTTCAATTCCTGAAATAACACTGCATTGTGTTGAAACAGAAAATACACATTGCTTGCTGAGATGAACTTGCAGAATGTGCTTTTGATTTCTGAGCATTATGTAATATTCATGTAATATATTCAGTAATATGTAATGTAATATGAAATATATTCAGTAACTTATTGATTTTCTTTGCGGTTTATATTAGATATAATGTAACTCACCATGGCACAGATCTATTATTGACATAAAATTAATAAAACATCAAATAAATATTATAGGAATATATAATATTATTATAATAACATATTTTTACTTCCTTTTGTTTATCATTAGAGAATGTTTATAGCTAATATTTATAATTATATTGTAAATGCATACATTAATCAGAAAAATCAAATAACTTTCATAATTATATGAACAACTATCAGTATAAATTGTAGAAGGAAGGGGATGAATCAGGTTGATCCACTTGATATTGATGGTTCGACTGTTGATGATCCTGCTCAGATAGCTGACAAACTGAATGAGTATTTTGCATCTACATTCACACAAGGAATGTATGAAAGTGGAGGATAGAAGCTTATTATAACTCTAACAGGGAACTAAATGATTTTGTAATAACTGAGAGCAAAGTGGAGGAGAAATTGTTGAAGTTAAACATAAAAAAGGCACCTGGCGTGGAATTGGATCTATCCAGCTATATTAAAGGAGGCAACAAAGGAAGTACACAAACCCTTAGCCATAATTAGGAGAGCATCCTTGGAATCAGCAGAGGTCCCTGCAGACTGGAGATGTTCAAATGTATCTCCAATTCACAAAGGGAGATCAAGGGGTGACACGAGTAATTACAGGCCTGTTAGTTTAACCTCTGTTCAGGGGGAAAATAATGGAGTCACTGGTTAAAAAAGCATTGCAGGATCATCCAGACAAAAATACAGTAATAATTCAGACACAGCATGGGTTTGTTAAGGGGAAGTCATGTCTGACCAATTTGATTGAATACTATGACGTGGTCACAAAGGAACTGGATACAAAAAATAATTTTGATATCATATACTTGGATTTCAGGAAATCTTTTGATACTGTTGTACATGGAAGACAACTGAATGAATTGGAGCAGTATGGCATTACGGGCAAGTTACTACAATGGATAAAAGGATGGTTGAGTGGGAGAAGACAGAGAGTGGTAATCAATAGTGAAGTATCCCAGGGTTCAGCTTGGGCCTATTGTTGTTTTGTATAGAGGTAGTTCCCGACTTTATGAACTAATTCATTCCTAGCGGGTGCTCGTAAAGCAAAAACTCTTAAAGCAGGAATTTTTTTTCCCATAGACAATGTTAAAAACAGGGGTTATGTTCTCAAAATTAAATTAGTTAGCTAAATAGTTTATGTTTAAACAATGATTGATTTATCTAAAGAAATGAAAATGTAGCCTGTAAAATCAAGCAAATTATAATAATAAAGAAATTATTTATGACCTACAAATGTTAAAAAATGTTTATTCTTCATCATTGACTAAATGTACACTTGTTGATCACTCATTGCTGGGCCGGTACTTGTTGGTTTGTTGCACAAGGAGGAATATTCTTCAGAAACACTTCAAGAAGGCATTTGTTTCCAAGATAATCTCTTCTCTTCTCTTGATAAATTTTACAATAGCACGCATAAGCATTTTTCATGCACAAATTGCAACTAACTAACATGACACGTGCAAGTGAGATTGAAACTAACACAATTCGTACAAAGTAACAAGTTTATGAAGCTTAAAAAAAAAAAGGAATGAAGAGAAGATTCTGAAAATTTATTTATGTTTTTTATATGATTGAAGATTTCAGTGAAGGAGAACTCATTTCACCATAATACTGTAACGTAAAAACCCACACAATTTCAGCTATCGGTGTTTTTGCAAATGCAAGATCAAGTTTACTACCCGTTTATAAAAGATCACTTTTATAACGGAAATCGCACAAAAAAAAAAAAAAAAATTGATTGCGTTAACAGAAAAGCCCAATAAAGCAAATTGTTTTTGTTGTTTTATGGTAGTGACCTCCAGAAATGTGTTTTAGAAAAATATCAAAGGCATTCAAAATTGATTCTTATAATGGGAATATATGATAACGATGGAAGCGTAGTGCAATTTCCATTATAAAAATGATCTTTTAGAGAGATAAATAGCTTAGTAATATAGCGAAAATTTCAACTTCCGAGGACTTGGAACGAATTACCAAAAAAAAAAAAAAAAAAAAAAGTGTTATTGGGTTCACATTACGATATTTTCATGACACCATGGTGTCTCTGCAACAGAATATCATAAAGCGAGGTGCATGATATTGTACAGCTACATGCGTGGTTTGAAATGCGGTATTTATGAAAGTTTAAACATTCATTTTTTGCAATTAATGTTCATATTTTCGATTTTGTTGATACTTGATACTTGGGGGAAAAAAAAAAAAAAACTCGTAAACCCAGGAACCTATAAAACGGGAACTGCCTGCATTTATCAATGATATCGAGGAAGGTATATCAAGCTTAATGTCCAAGTTTGCAGATGATACAAAGGTTACAAGGGTTGTTAATGATAGTAATGAGTGTAGCTACTGCAACAGGATCTAGAAAATTTGGGAAGCTGGGCTGAGAAATGGCAACTGAAGTGCCACTTCTCAGCCTCTAACATTGAAAAATGCAAAGTACTGCATATAGGTAGCAGTAACCCAAGAGAAACGTACTAACTGTGCATTACTACACTCATGGTGACAGATAATGAAAAAGAGCTAAGGTTAATTGTACAGTCAGATATGAAGTTTTCTGAGCAGTGCAGACAGGCTGCCAGAGCAGACAATGAGGTCTTCTGATATAAAGGATATTTGCTAATAGGAAAAGGGGGTGGTTTCCCCTTTGTATAAACCAATGGTCAGGCTTCACCTTGAGAGGCAACCAGAGAGGGTAATACTCTTGATCTGGTTATCAGGTGATCATTCGTGTATTAAGAATTTGCAGATAAAGGAACCACTAGATGGCAGTGATCACAGTATACTGATGTGGGATTTACTTAAAGATATAATTACCATCAGGGGTAAAGGAAAGGGTTTTTGCTTCCGTAAAGGTGAGTACAGTGGTCTCAGACAGTTTTTAAATTCTGTACAGTGGGATCAACTGACAATGTTACCAACAGTAAATTCTAAGTTGGAAGCATTCAAGGAATTAATCGTGGATGCTACTAAAAGTTTAATACCTGTTAAGAAATATTATTAAGGTTTAGGACTAAATGGTTATCAAATGAACTAATGAGACTCGTGACAGAGAAGAAAAATGCATGGGATGCATATAAATTATCAAGCGACTCAGAAGCCTATGGCAGGTATAAGCTAGTCTGTAATCAGGTCACAAAGGAGGTTAGGCAGGCAAAGGCAGATTATGAGAAATCTTTGGAAAAAAATGCTAAGAAAAACAGCAAGGATTTCTTTACTTATATAAACTCTAAAAGGAAGGGGATGAATCTGATTGGTCCACTTGATATCGATGGTTCGACTGTTGATGATCCTGCTCAGATAGCAAACAAACTGAATGAATATTTTGCATCTACATTTATACATGAGGAGTTATTAAGGTTTGAAAATGGCAGAAGGTTATTAAATTGTAGCAGGGTGCTTAATGATTTTGTAATAAATGAGAGCTAAGTGGAGGAGAAATTGTTGAAGTTAAACATAAGAAAGGCACCTGGGGTGGATGGGATCTATCCAGTTATATTAGAGGAGGCAACAAAGCAACTAAGCAAACCCTTAGCCATAATTATGAGAACATCCTTGGACTCAGGGGAGGTCCCCACAGACTGGAGATGTGCAAATGTATCCCCAATTCACAAAAGGGGATCAAAGGGTGACACAAGTAATTACAGACCAGTTAGTTTAACTTCTGTTCCAGGTAAAATAATGGAGTCACTGGTTAAAGATGCATTGCAGGATCATCTAGAAAAGACTGTAGCAATAATTCAGACACAGCATGGGTTTGTTAAGGGAAAGTCTTGTCTGACAAATTTGATAGGATATTATGATGTGGTTACAAAGGATGCAAAAAATAATTTTGATATCATATATTTGGATATCAGGAAGGCTTTTGACACTGTTGTGCATGGAAGACTATTGTACAAATTGGAGCAGAATGGTATTAAGGGTAAGTTGCTACAATGGATAAAAGGATGGTTGAGTGGGAGAAGACAGAGGGTGGTAATTAATGGGTGCTGCTCTTTGTGGACTAATGTTATTAGTGGAGTCCCACAGGGTTTGGTGTTGGGTTCTCTGTTGTTTTGTATATTTATCAATGATACTGATGAAGGTATATCAGGCTTAGTGTCGAAGTTTTCAGATGATACAAAGGTTGGCAGGGTTGTTAATGACAGTAATGGCAGTGTGATACTGCAACAGGATCTAGATAATTTGGGCAGATGGGCTAAGAAGTGGCAACTGAAGTTTAACCTTGACAAATGCAAAGTACTGCATATGGGTAGAAATAACCCCAAAGAAATGTATCAACTGTGTGGTACTACACTTAAGGTGGTAGAAAATGAAAAAGACCTGGGAGTTTGTTTGTTCGTTTGTTTCGGGATTTATTGGGCACATCGGCAACTATAGCCATAGTGCGCCATACATATGGTAAGACCGGAGTAATTGTGCAGTCAGATATGAAGTTTTCTGAGCAATGCAGACAGGCTGCCAGGGCAGGTCATGGGGTTTTGTCAATGATATATAGGAATTTTGCTAGCAGGGAAAAGGAGGTGATTGTCCCTCTGTATAAGGCAATGGTCAGGCCACGCCTTGAGTACTGCGTACAGGTCTAGAGGCCTCATTTTAGGAAGGATGTAGATTTGCTTGAGCGTGTACAGAGAAGGGCAACAAGGTTGGTGAGGGGAATGAAGGATCCTCTTACCAAGAGATTTAAGTTCTGCAAATTGCAGCAGCTGGAGACTAGGCACCTGCACGGTGATCTCATTGAGGTGTATAAAGCCTTAAATGGATTGAGCATGCTGAATTCTGATGGGATCCTTCCACTTGTTCAGATTACGAACCTAAGGGGGCATAAATTCAAATTAAGAAAAGACAGATGTAGAATAGATGTGCGGAAATTTGCCTTTAGCCAGCGGGTGGTTAATTGCTGGAACAAACTTCCATCTGTCGTTGTGGAAGTTGATAGGTTAAATAAATTTCAGGAGGAACTGGACAGGCATTTAGAGGGAATGGTTGTGTGATTTTTTTTTTTTTTTTGCTGATGCTGCATAAGCTCATACATTTGCTTTCTTTCATCACATGCCACTACTACTGTGTACAGGTCTGGAGGCCTCATTTTAGGAAGGATGGAGAGTTGCTTGAATTAGAATTTGGTGAGGGGAACAAAGGGTTGCTCTTACAAAGAAAGGCTTAAGTTCTGCAAATTGCAACATCCGCAGACTAGGTGCCTGCAAGGTGATGTGATTGAGGTGTATAAGGCCTCAAATGGTTTCAGCAGGCTCAATGCTGATGGGATTCTTCCTCTTTCTCAAATTGGGCATAAATTCAAATTGAAGAAACACAGTTGTAGAATAGATGTGTGGAAATTTGCCTTTAGCCAGCAGGTAGTTGATTGTTGGAGCAAACTTTCATCTGTTGTTGTGGAAGTTGATAGCTTAAATAAATTCAAGAAAGAACTAGACAAACCTTTAAAGTGAATGGATGGGTGAAATGGGAAGATTTTTTTTTTTTTTTGGCTGATGCTGTATAAGCTTACTTTCTTGAATCATATGCCACTGCTAATGTTACTCCCACTGGGATGAATGCTGTTTGGTTTCGGAATCATACCTATAACCCCACGTTTCATCTCCAGTTATGATACATTAACCATTAGTCATATTCTCAAACAAATCAGAAGTAAATTTCTCAAAATGTGTTCAAAATGCTTAAGGGTTCTCAAGCCAGAAGACACTTTTGGTTTTCATGAAGGATGAGGGTTAAAAGGGTGTTTATTTTTTTCGCCAAACAGCTAAGCCTTGATTTGATTTTGGATTTTATTGTGGATTTTATGGTGCAAGGGCAACTAAGGCAATAATGTGCCAAGTCCAACCAAACTGCTAAGGCCATGAAGCATGTGTATATAATGGATGTATATATTATCCACAATACAATATATGCAATATATTGCATATATTATACTGTCAATTTGCCTGTTTTATAAGAAATGAGTTACCCAATCAAAGGGGGACCATGCACCTACCCTTAATAATTCCTGCTGACATGATGGGATTCAATGCAACAAATGTAGGCCCAACGGAAAAGGAGCCCACAAAGTATTTCTTAAATGGTATAACAGCTATGACAAAAGAAAGTGGGGGGAGAATCAACTATGCACAGTCCTGGATTAGCAGCATGGGTTGGGTATGTGGCTATTATCTTCAGCATGACTGTACATCTATATTGTAAAGTTGTTACAATATGGATGAACAAAATGTGCAGATAATAAGTGCATACCTATTTTTCAATCTGCCCATAAGTAGGATCAGCTTGAACACTTTAACACAAAATAAATTGATAAAAAAATAAATATATTCTTTTCTTTTCCCTATTATTTTTTAAATTTCTGTAGTCCTGTCTAAATGACCGAAATTTCTGTTATTTTCCCAATTTTACTTCGTTGATTTCCTTAATTTCTGGTCTGTGATACAGCAAATTGTTGTTATTTGGTTTTTAGGAGCATTAGCAACTAAGGCCATACTGCTCCGGGGATATGCGGTGGTCATTCTCTGACCTTTCCGCATCCTCCGTATTTGGTGGCTCATGGGCTCGAACCCCGGTCTAATCAAGAAGCATGTGCTACGCACTGCTGCTCCTGCCCACCTGGCTACGGAGGCGCCACAGCAAATTGTTGTAGCCACCAACTGTCTTTCACCAAATTGTCGTAGCCATCAAGTGCTTTTCATCAAATTGTCTTATACTGTATAATGAACTGTTGTGCACCAAATTGTCTTGGACACTGAACTGTCATACTATGAAGTTGTTGCATACATTAAATTGTTGTGTACCAAACTGTCCTACAACCAATTAATGTAATCCCCCGTGCCCATATGCTATTTTAAGATCAACTGTTTTACTTGTGGTTTTTCTGCCCACTCACACACACACACACACACACACACACACACACACACACACACACACACACACACACACACACACACACACACACACACACACACACACACACAGGCTTTGTTCAGAGAACTCTGACATTTTAAAATAAAAAAACATGTGAAACGTATCTTTGTTATCAGGTGACAATAAGTCTTCCATAAGTGAGCAAACATTTTGTTACTATTTACTATGTCAAAGGAAGGAAGAGACATTTTTAAACATATTATACTTTGAGGAGTGTACCTTGTTTTCTCAACTTTTAACAATGAGCAAAATCAGATACATTTTGAACAGACCTCATATTTAGCCTCTGCCTTTCCCAAGTAAGTTTCTGAGGAATCTAAAAGTTTGTAAAAATTGAAAAAACTATATGCATAAATACTATAAATATTAATTTTTTTCCTATTTTGACTTTGTAGAACATTGGGATTATTATCAAAAATAAAATAAAAATCAAAATTCTGTGGGGGAAAAAAAATAAAAAAAAATTAATTGAAAACATCCCAAAAATATTTTAAAAATTACTTAAGTTTTTTCTTTGCTTGGTTTGGTTTGTTTGGATTTTATTGGCGCATTAGCAACTAAGGCTATAATGCGCCAAGACCACATAATATATAAAAATTTAACCTCTCAGTGAGCTAATTAGTTAGGCCACCATGTCCAGATATATAATAAAAAATATATCAATAAAAGAAACAACGATAACATATAAATTTTAAATACGAGTAAAAACCTTTATTGATTTAAAAAAGCTAAAAACAGCAGACACATTGTCATTGTCGGATAAAATCTGACTGAGTGTATATGGCTCAGTCAGATGACTAAAACCGGTAAAACGGATATTGCTAAAATCTGGACAGTCAACAAAAATGTGTCTGATTGTTAAAATTGTGCCACAGGACTCACACACAGGAGGGTCAACAGCCCTCAGCAAAAACGAATGAGTCAGATGACTATGTCCTATGCGGGTCCGGGCAAGAACAACTTCCTCCTTACGATTCCTGCGCAGACTAGACTGCCACGGTTCAATTACAGGCTTTATACGATATAGTTTATTCCCAGTCTGTCTGTCTATTCCACAAATCCTGCCATTGGGAATGTATCTTTTGGTGTATTATTTGCCTGTAGTCTGTATAGGGGACTGACAGGCACCGATTATTATTGGGAATTGCTGATTTGGCTGCGGTGTCAGCCAAATCATTTCCCCTAATCCCAATGTGGCTGGGAATCCAGCAGAAGTGGATAGTGGATATCATATTCACGTTCACGGAGGAAGTGAATCTTCTGCTGAATGCTAGACAGAACTGGATGAGAGTTACATCTCACGGTTATTAAAGCCTGTAACACGCTGAGAGAGTCACGATATAAAATGAACCGTTGGTATTGGCATTCACTAATGTGATCCAAGGCTAACTCTATAGCTTGCAGCTCTGCAGTAAAAATGCTGCATTCAGAGGGAATCTGCTCCGATGCAGTGCTGTCTGTAAAGACAGCAGCAGATCCCACATATGATTCTGACTTCGAGCCGTCTGTGTAAACTGGCACGAAGTCGGTATGTTCAGCTCGGTGTGCTGAATAAAGCTGCAGGTAGACAGACGATGGAGTGTCCGACTTACCCCAATTTCTAAGAGACAAGTCACATGCTGGGACATGAGCATGCCAGGGTGGAAGGGATTGCTTTGGTGTTTGGGCAACCTTGTCTACCTTGATATTAAGTTCTTTGAGTAGCTCTTGGAGACGAATACCAAAAGGTCGGTTGGCAGTCTTACGGGTGTTGTACAAATTTTCCCATCGTGGCTCAAAAACGGATGGCCACATAGGATGGTCTGGCAGGGATTTCAGTTTTAAAGCGTAGTTCAGAGACAACTGCTTACGGCGAAGCGATAACGGCGGTTCGTTTCCTTCGACGTATAAGCTCTGGACTGGAGATGTTCGATATGCTCCAATAGCGGTACGGAGAACCAGATGATGGACAGGATCCAGCCAACGAAGTACACTGTCTCTGGCCGAACTGTATACCAGGGACCCGTAATCTAGTCTGGATCGTACAAGTGCACAGTAGATGCGTAGTAGGGTGCACTGATCCGCACCCCAAAATGTAGAGGAAAGAGAGCGCAGAATATTCAGCCCTCTTGTGAACTTTGTGCGGAGTTGACGGATGTGATCCAGAAAGGTCAACTTTTTATCAAATACGAGTCTCAAAAATTTTGTGTTCGCCGCTACTGGAATAGCATTTTGTCCGAGCCTTAGTTCAGGTTCAGGATGAAGATTACACTTACGACAAAAGCGTACGCAAATGGTCTTCTCCGGCGAGAACCTGAAGCCATTAGCAAGTGCCCAGGAATTAAGGCGATCAATGGCTTTTTGCAGTTGTCTTTCAATAAACCTCATGTTGCATGACTGACAAAATATGCTAAAGTCATCAACATAGAGGACACTGTTTACGGTTGGAGGAAGTTGTTCTGTGATGGAATTTACTTTGATGCGAAAAGCGTGACACTTAAAACTGATCCCTGTGGTACTCCCTCCTCTTGGCTAAAGGAACGAGAGAGTGAGGATCCCACACGAACTTGGAAAGATTGATTGGCCAAAAAGTTTTTAATAAAAATGGGGAGTTTCCCCCTAAGGCCAAGGCTATGCAGATCTTTTAAGATGCCAAATCTCCAAGTTGTGTCATACACTTTCTCCATGTCAAAGACCACTGACACCAAGTGTTCGCGTTTTAGGAAAGCATCCCGGATGGATATTTCCAGTCTAATAAGATGGTCCAAAGTGGACCGGTTCCTTTGGAAGCCGCACTGGAGGTTGGAGAGAAGGTCATTTGATTCTAAATACCAGATTAAACGAGAATTAACCATTCTCTCCAGGATTTTGCACAAACAGCTAGTCAGAGCAATAGGACGATAGTTTCTAGTGACTTTTGGATCCTTTCCTGGCTTAGCAAAGGCAAGAATGGTTGACTTGCGCCAGGAATCCGGAAACTGCCCTTCTATAAAGATTCTGTTATATAGAAGGAGCAGATAATCCATAGATTTTGTTGAAAGATGCTTAATCATTTCATAATGGATGCCATCTGGTCTAACAGCACTTGCTTTGGAAAGAGTGAGGGCTCTTTTCAGTTTCTGTATAGTAAATGCCTCGATGTAGGGATAAAGACTTAAAATGAAGTGCCTGTTTTTCGATTTGATTTTTCAGGACCAGGAACTCTGAGGAATACGATGGTGTTGCAGAGATGTTAGAGAATGTTTCCCCAAGAGAATTGGCTATTGCAGTTGGATCTGCAATAGTGCATCCATTATAATCTAGGATTGAAGAAGGGTGGGATGTATATTTTCCCTTCATTTACCGGATTTTATCCCAGACTACCTTAGAGTTGGTAGACTGGTTAATAGATGATGTAAAACGGATCCACGATTCCTTTTGTCTCTGATGGCGGATGTAGCGTGCTTTGGCTAGTGTGCGTTTAAAGGCTATAAGGTTGGTCATGGTAGGATATCGGCGAAATATCCCCCATGCTTTGTTTTGAGCCTTTTTTTGCTGCTGTGCATTGTGAATTCCACCAAGGTTTGGGAAATGGTGGAAACCGGGCAGATGTTTTTGGAACAGCATTCGCAGCTGCTTGGACGATAATTTCTGTGATGTACGTTACTGCATCATTGATAGGCTCTTGACTGACGGTGCTGAGATCAAAATTTGCCTGATGTTGGAAGGCAGACCAGTCAGCCTGATCAATCTTCCACCGTAGTAACCTGGAGGGAAGACATGGTCTCCCACTGTGTAACAAGGTTATCACAGGGAAGTGATCACTTCCGTATGGATTCTCCTCCACTTCCCAAGTGAGTGAAGGAAGTAGAGAAGGGGAGCAGATAGAGAGATCAATGGCAGAAAAAGTACGGGTAGGCATGTGGAAGAAGGTGTTTGTTCCAATATTTAGAAGGAAAGGTCATTGTCATTTAGCATACCCTCTATGACTCGTCCCCTTCCATTGATGTTAGCACTACCCCACTGGGTGTTATGTCCATTAAAATCCCTGAGAAGTAAGAAAGGGGAAGGCAACTGCATTACCAGATCATCAAGGTCTTCCTGGGAGATGTCAGTTCCAGGTGGCAAATAAATAGAGCACACGGTTAATAAAAATCCCACTGAAAGGCGAATTGCAACAGCCTCTATGCTGGTTGTAGCTAGCAAGGGTTGAACTGGGGTCTGGTTGCCCACAAGGATAGCCACTCCTCCATGAGCAGGACCATCCGCAATTCTATCCTTTCGAAAAAATGTGATGTTATGCATGGTGGGATCATCATTTGCTTTTAGATAAGTCTCCTGCAAGCAAAAGCAAACTGGCTCGTGCTTTTGCAGGAGGTCTTGATGTCATCAGTATTTCGCCAGAATCCACGACAATTCCATTGCAGGAATTTAGTCATTATTTTGACTTGGTGGGTCCATCAGGCGGCTTCCGAGGTGCTGAGGGCTTTATTTTGTCAGTCTTGGATTTATCTTTTTTGGGGAAGAAAGGACGCTGTCCGGTGTCCATTTCTTCCTCCGCAAAGAGTTCCAAGACTGATTCATCCGGTACCTCCTTGTTCTCTACATCCATTGTTTCTGGTATCATGGATGACTCTTCTGAAGTTTTTGGCTTTTCTTTACCACTTGGTTTTGGTAGTGGTGCAGCACTAGGAGGTACGGATATAGGAGTGGCAACTGATTGTGTTTTTTTGGTGGGATTTTGTGAACTCAATAAATAGCGTGCAATCGGGGTAAATGACTCTCTTGGTGGTATAGTCATCTCAGTTTGTGTCCCGATAGTGCACTTTGCAGAAACCTTCTGGGCATGTGAAGCTTTCCCGCTTTTTATTGGTTGGATACGTCTTCTGGCCTCTGGGTAGGAGATATTCAGCTCTGTTTTCAGTTTTTGGATTTCTTTTTTCATCCTTCCACCGCTGGCATGCTCTAGAGTAGGCGGGGTGCTCTCCTTGGCAATTGACACAGATCGGTTTTGGAGCTGAACATTCCTTGCTCTCGTGGTCTTTAACACCACATCGAGCACAGGCAAGGTTACCACGACAAGATGTTTGTGAGTGGCTGTATTTTTGGCATCTAAAACACCGCAGTGGGTTTGGGATATAAAGCCTCACTGGGCAGTTTAGATAGCCTGCCTTTATGGAACTTGGAGGCCGTGGGGTGTTAAATGTGAGGATAAGAACTCGGGTAGGGACGAGATTCCTATCCTTGCGTATCGATATTCTCTTAACAGCTGTCACTCCTTGGTCTTTTAATTCAGAGCAGATCTCTTCTTCAGAAACATGAAGAAGGTCCCACTCTGAAATTACGCCTCTTGAAGAGTTCAAAGTTTTGTGGGGGGTTACAATGATAGGTATTCCCCCTATTGATGTGGCGTTCAGGATTTTTTCCGCCTGTTTAACATTTGTAGCTTCAAACAAAAGGTCGCCAGAACGCAGTCTTTTTACAGATTTAGGTGAACCTGCCAACCCCTCTAATCCTTTCTGGATGAAGAAGGGTGACATCTTTCCAATTGACTGCTCTCTGGTGGAATGGAGAATGAGGAAAAGCGCTGTCACTGATGGTGGTTGTGTTTCCTCAGTCCTGGCTCTTTTTGCAGAGGTGTTTTCTGCGTCATGATCTCGATTAGGTAGGGGCCTTGTTGGGGCCCCAGAAGAAATTGGATTTAAATTACTCATATGAGTAAAGAGAAAGTGTCTGATGCCTAAGTACTTCACACACCACGGAGCCCTACGAGGGGACGCCCACTCGTGAACTAGCAGGTACTGCGTACACGAATGGGACGCCGAGTTCGCTTAGGAGCACCATACCCACGTTACCAATAAGTCTTTATCCCGTCCCAGGACCATAGGGAGGGAGACTTATTGGAACGCAGTTGACCCTAGCAGTAAAAAACCACCCGCCGATTGATCCCAGTCGGGCCGGTCCGGGACCTCCCGTCTTGTCGAAGCAGGGGCCAAAGTGGTGTATTAAGGCTGGGCCCCTCAACCACCAGGATCCCCCTTTCTGAAATCCACGGGCACAGCGCACGGCTGCACACGCTGGATCCAATGATGTAACCTGGAACCAAAGTATGGGCGTTAGATCCCAGTGATGCTAATCTGGAAAACCAGCAGCATCACTGGGAGATCCCCTCACCACGTACAGGTGCCACGTCGAGGGGTTTTTTCTTTTCAGTAATACTCCTTACATTTATATGTATTATGTAATTCAGTTTCATCAACTTCTGGATCCAAATTCCAAAGAAGATTTTTGGCCCCTGGTTTGTGTAAGTCCATGTTTCAAAGCTTATTATATTTAATAAAGGTCACGCTTGCCTTTGCTGATTTTAAAAACTATTCTAAAATAAAAATCACTATTATTAATAAACAGTTGATGGATGACAGCATGTTTTGGTAGAGTTTTGTTGATACTGCATTGACAGAACCTTGAAAACATATGTGTGCATACTTGCAAATGTTTAATGTTTCATGTAGTCTCCAGTAAATTTAGCACAGAGATTGTACACTTCACAATAGTTAATTTTTAGTGAAGAAAATAAGGAAAACATTGAGAGGTGTTATGATTATTGCTAAGTGAAAAAGAGCACCTTTATGGCACAAAAAAGGCTAAAAGAAAAAGGGGGGATTCAAAATGACCTCCATGTACTTGCCAGTGAAGTATAATCAAGATAATTTGATATTTGGTTTTATTTTGTAATAAATATGAGATGAACAGAAAGGGCACTCAAATTTTGCCCAGAAGCAGCCTGATGTAACCAAAGTCGCACTTGGGGACAAAATACTACAACTGAAACATATGCATGATAATTATTTCTGCAAAAACTTTTGGTTGTGTCAGAGACCACTGTACAAAGGGAAGAGGGTTCTCTAGTATAAAAAATAATGTACAAGGGTTCTAGCATTCACAATTTTTGAAACTACTAATTAGACAATCTGACTGATCAAACTTACCCATCCAACACCTTATAAAAGGAGTAGGTGTTAAGTTTTCGAGGGTTACTACCTGGACATCGGGATTCTTGTACTGAATTTGTGGCAGATACCAAAACACGAAATCACTAAAATTTTAGAAATTTACAAAGTTTTAGAATAATAGTATATTTTAACATATTGAAAATGCTGAATTGAGGTTAAAAAATTAATAACACAAACCTTAATATATAAATTTCTACATATACTGCAGGAATACTTTCTACTTATTTGAGCATACATATTCTCAAGTAGAAAATTTATCATAATCATTTTCCTGAAAATAAATTAGGCATACTATATGTACCAATCAAGTGATTGGGATTCATAGATATTCTTTTATACCTGGGAATACTTTTTTCTGAAATTTCTCAGATCTCAATGTTTCTGAAATTTCTCAGATCTCAATGTTTCAGTTCTTCATTTTGTACCCTGACTTACTATGTAATCTGTGAAAAACAGTTAAGAAAATTAAGGAACTCTGAACAACATCACAGTAACTGATTTAATTCATTAAAATACAATTAATGTTTCAAAAAGTGACTTTTTAAAATTAAAATGCATCAACAGATTGTTGCTCAACTTTTGGTAACAAAATTAGTAGCACTGTAAAAAAACAAGCTCACTCTTGGTCAACGTTCTTTTATTGTTATTGTTTTCAGTGTACTACAGCAATAAATATTTGCCAGTTTTCTGTACTTTTACATAAGTACATTTAGTTCTTTAGTTAATGTTTCATAATCATTAAAAAGTTCAGATTTTAAGCACACTGAAATTTCATGTTTCAATTTTTCTTCTAGTAAGACTGAGCTGTCAAGATCCAATGCTTTATATTCTTAAGCCTTTGATAGAATAATGCAAAATTCAGTCCCTTCATTTTTTTTTTTTTTTTTTTTTTTCACTATTTTCCCCATAAATGTGGAACCAGAAACACTTCATAACATATTTTGCATATTTTGTCATTTCGTTTTTAGAGCTCATTTTGAAAGCCATTGGCCAAATTTGATGCAAAGTACTCTGTAAATATATTATCAATGACAAACTCTTTTCATCTTATTTCTCCCAAATAAACTTTGTCCTTCATATAATTACTTAATTTGGAGTTAATTTTATTAAGGACTTTAAGTAAAACTGAAGTGCACCTTCGCTAGTTAGTAAGTTGGAATCTTCACAACTTAGTGATTTGATTGTGTCTCAGATGAAAAATACATAATTTTCTAATACAGTAATAGATACATTATTTATGGTCCTCCCTATAATGTAAATAGTTCAAATGTGATAATGCATTTTTGATGCAACATTTTATTTTCAACTCTTAACCACAAATCACTTTTTTTTTTTTTTAATGCTCTCTCTTTATTGGCTAGTTCTTGAAAATTCTTGTAATCTGCCTTAGTTTGCCTAACCCACTACAAAACTTGATTACAAACTAGTTTATACTACTGTACACTAGTTTACAGACTAGATTATACCTACTGTCGTCTGATAATTTATATCCATCCCATGTATTTTTCTTTTCTGCCAGTGGTCTCATCAGTTCATCTGATATCCATTAAGTCTAAGTCTTGAATGGTATCTCTAAGGTGGCATAAAAAGCCTAGCTTCTACAAATACCATCCTGAATACTTCCAATTTAGAATTTTCTATTGGTAACATCATCAGTTGGTCCTACTGAATAGAATTTAAAAACTGTCTGAGACCACTGTAGTCACCTTATGAAAGTAAAAGCTCTTCCCTTTGCCACCAACAGTAGTTACATCTTTAATCCTCTGAAAGTGCCCCTGGATACAGTATGCCAGAGTCATTTTTTCAATTAAAAAAAAAATAATAAAATTTATAAGAGTGATATGAATGCCACTTTATGAATTCCTCAATTATTATTTCAAATTCATCTGCATCATTAATTGTTTTGAAGAAGTTTGTCCATAAAAAAATAAAAACCAAGCATTTTCTTAAGCCTATCTATGCATATTAATTATCTCATGTTGAAAAACAAGAATTTAAAATTAGCCTCATCTTTCCCATTCAATTAACGAAACATGTTATCATCACCTTTGATCCATGCATCTCCCAATGGACACACTGACTCAAATCAGGTGCTGTCTATGTTTCTCAATGACAGACCACTAAATGCTGTGGGCAGGATTAACATTAGTTTCTTTTAAGTCTCGCTTGCAGGAAATAAAGACAGTGACCAAATGCAGACGCTGTTTAATAAGTGAAAAAAAAAAGACATGCCTAAAGTATTGAAATTGGATTTTATTTTAAAAAAGTATTTTAAAACATATGTTTTTTATTTTAAAAAAAGTAATTTAAAACATATTTTAAAACAATTTTAAAAAATGGATTATTTACAATTTTGTTCATAAGAGACTGAAAATAAAGAGTGGTAGCAGAAAGTTAGCAATTTTAAATGTTTTCATTTTGATTTTGAGGTTATGAAGGGGCATACTTGATTCCAAGGAGCATCTGTCAGAAGAAAATTTGAGTGCACGTCAGAGGGTGGCATGCATGGCCAGTGAGACCTCACACAATATTTCAGCAACTTGTACTCTTTGTTCTCCCTCCACACAGCTGAAACTCCTAACAACTGTTTTTAAAATTTTTTTCTTTGATTTCTCCAGTGAAAATTCCAGAAATCTATGTTATTATTGCACAATTATGAAAATTTCAAGTATTAAGTTAAATCTAATTATGCATGTGTTGAGTGGCATCTATCATATACAATTATTAATAGCCAGCTGGCTTTACTGACATGAACCTTTCTCCAATTGATAATACTCTTTGGATTAATGACACTGAAGTGTTGTTTGGAATTAAACTGTTCACATACATGTGAACAGTTTAATTGTTCATGTGTCATGTTTAATGCAGCAGTCTTTTCTGTTATTGACAGGCTAGCATCCAATTGCATGCACTTGCTGAAGCACATGGTTTTTTGATTTGCATTTTGCTTGCTGACAGGTCTAAAGGGCATTTTAATTTCAAAAATTAATTGAATATATGTTTTAATGTTTATATTAAAAAAATAATAAATATATAAAAATATTTTTAACATAAAAATGGACTTTTCACAGTTGTGTTCAGAAACAGATTAAAAATAAAGGTGGCATCAAAAAAGGACAAATTTGATTTATTTGTTTCTGATATTTCAACGTCATTATGCACTGATGACTGTCACTAGTTCTTTTATCTGCAGATTCTTAATGCTTAGAGTCACCGCAGATAATGATATCAAGAGTATTGCTTTCTCACGTTGCCTTGCTAGTGTAGAAAACAGTCATTCAATAAAATACATGGAAAAATCATGCTGATGTGTGAGTAACCAATCCACAAGTTCCAGTTAATATCTGGAAAGTTAACTGATTGAAATTTGCAGACTGGTTTTGATTTTTTGATTTGGTAGTTGTTGGCGCATCGGCTTCTGTGGCCATATTGCACCTCCCAAGGTTTTTGCAGTACTTTGATCCAAGCCCGAGGCGGGAATCGAACCCGCGACCTTTGGGTTGCCGGGCAGGTACTTTACCCACTCGGCTAGCCCGGTCGGCTTGCAGACTGGTCATTGAACATCCTTCAGTTCATTACTAGACGGTCTAATTCACAAGAATTCAATGCAAACCAACTGATGTGCGTGTGTAAAGAAAATACACAATTTTAGCAGTGTGTGGGGGGAGAAGCAGATATCTTTCAAGCAACAAAATATTGGCAATTATTTTAAAGCTGCATAAGCAATTACAGTATATAATGTGTAAATAATAAATATAAATTACTATATCTCTCATTATGTTTTTTCCTGCTTATCTTTTATACTCTACAGATTTCACTGAAAATTAATTATCCAAAAAAACCCAACTACCATAATACAAACGCCATACTTTCTGGCATATAAGTGAGCTTCTAATTTTTATGTTAAATTTCTATTTAGTCCTGTATTGACCATATGAGTTGAACTAGTTTTGTACAGTAATCTTTTGCATTTCTTGTAGCGGTGTATTAGAGTCTAGATTAAGAATTAATGTCTACTTTTTAATTCTTAATCCAGCGGAATTACTTAACAAGTACAGGTCACTGTTGAAAAAAAGCCGTGAAGTAGGGTTAAATTTGAAAGTGTCTGCAATTCTGCCCAGACACGATAGCAGGGAGTATATGATGAGAGCCTTGTCGATCAATTCGGCCCTGGAAAGATTGTGCAAGGCTCAAGGGGTCAAATTTTTTTCAGCCTGGAATGTACTTGTTAACAGGAGAGATTGCTTCTACAGGGATGGGATACACTTAAATAGAAAGGGTGCAAGAATATTTGCTGATGCTATCGAGGCAGTGTTAGGTGGGTCGGAAAACTGCTAACTTGGGGGGAGACAAAGACTAATGGATTAACAGTAGCCACTGGCAGAGGTGAAAGAGATTCTTGCACTGCTTCTATTGGAATGAGCAGAAGCCTGAAAAACAAGATGCAGGATATTTCAGAGACTGCTGGAAGTCATTGTGATACAAGTAAACACATGGGTTGTGTTAGGGTAGCTAAGAATAGAAACAAGTGCAGGTATACTTGCGTGTACACCAATGCTAGGAGTTTAGTAAATAAATTTGATGAATTTGAGGTATTGCTCAAAACATCAAAGGCAGATATTGTTGGGATATCAGAGACGTGGTGTCACACAGATATAAGGAATGCAGAACTGGAATTTGGGGAGTACAATGTGTATAGAAAGGATAGACAGGACAGGAGGGGAGGAGGGGTTATGCTATTAGTTAAAAAACACATAAAATCCAAGGAAGTGAAGCCAGTCGACATTGATGGACAGGGCAGTGTCGAGTCAGTTTGGTGTGACATAAACATAGGTAAATCAAAATTGAGAGTAGGAGTGTGCTATAGGCCTAATGACTCTGATGAGTATAATAAGATACTGTACAGGGAAATAGAATGGGCCAGTAAATCAGAGAGTCTTATAATGGGGGATTTTAATTTCCCAGATATTGACTGGAATTTGTGGTTTGGTCACTCACACACTAGCAGGGCTTTTGTGGATTTATTGGATGATTGTTTTCTACACCAGCATGTTCGGGAGGCAACTAGAGGGAGTAATACTCTTGATCTGATTATCAGTAGTGATTCTTCATGCATTAGGAATCTGCAGATAAAGGAACCACTGGGTGGCAGTGATCACAGTGTGCTGAAGTGGGATTTACTCAAGGAGGTAACTACCATCAGAGGCAAAGGGAGGGGTTTTTGCTTTCGTAAAGGCGACTATGATGGTCTGAGACAGTATTTAAATTCTATACAGTGGGACCAACTGATGATGTTACCAACAGCAAATTCAAAATGGGAAGCATTCAAGGAACTAATCTTGGAAGCTACCAGGCTTTACATACCAACCAAGAAATATTGTTCAAGGTTCAGGCCTAAATGGTTGTCAGATGAACTAATGAGACATATGGCAGAGAAGAAAAATGCATGGGATACATACAAATTAATGGGTGACATGGAAGCCTATGATAGATATAAGTTGGTCTGTAACCAAGTCACAAAGGAGATTAGGCAGGCAAAGGCAGACTACGAAAAATCCTTGGCAAAGGATGCAAAGAAAAACAGAAAAGAGTTCTTTACCTATTTAAACTCAAGAAGGAAAGGGATGAATCAGATTGCTCCACTGGATGTTGATGGTTCAACAGTTGAGGATCCTGCTCAGGTGGCTAACAATCTAAATGAGTATTTTGCATCTACATTCACACATGAGGAGTTATTCAGGAAGGGGAATGTCGTAGGTGAAGTAAACATTGGCAGTGAGCTAGATTATTTTCTAATAACTGAGAGGAAAGTGGAGGAGAAATTGCTGAGGATAAACATAAAAAAGGCACCAGGGGTGGATGGGATCTATCCAGTTATATTAAAGGAGGCAGCAAAGGAAGTAAGCAAACCCCTAGCCATAATTATGAGAGCTTCTTTGGACTCAGGGGAGGTACCCATGGACTGGAGATGTGCAAATGTAATCCCAATTCACAAAGGAGGATCAAAGGCTGACACAAGTAATTATAGACCTGTTAGTTTAACTTCGGTTCCAGGAAAATTAATGGAGGCACTGGTTAAAGAAGCACTGCAGGATCATCTGGACAAGAATTCAATTATAGCTCAGACACAGCATGGTTTTGTTAAGGGCAGGTCTTGTCTGACCAATTTGATTGGATACTATGATGTAGTCACAAAAGAACTGGATGCAGGGAATAACTTTGATATTATATATTTGGATCTTAGAAAGGCTTTTGATACTGTTGCGCATGGAAGACTGCTGCACAAATTGGAGAAGTGTGGCATTGGAGGTAAATTGCTGCTATGGATAAAGGGATGGTTGAGTGGCAGAAGACAGAGAGTGGTAATCAATGGACACTGAACAACGTGGACTAATGTTATTAGTGGAGTTCCTCAGGGTTCAGTGTTGGGTCCATTGTTGTTTTCAGTATTTATAAATGATATTGATGATGGTGTATCAGGCTTAATGTCCAAGTTTGCAGACGATACCAAGGTTGGCAGGGTTGTTAAGGACACTATTGATACTATGCTACTGCAACAGGATCTGGAAAGGTTGAGCAGATGGGCTGAGAGGTGGCAAATGAAGTTTAACATTGACAAATGTAAAGTACTACATATGGGAAACAGTAACCCCAGATCAACGTATCAACTCTGTGGTACTACGCTGACAGTGGTAGAGAATGAAAAGGACCTGGGGGTAATTGTGCAGGCAGATATGAAGTTCTCTGAGCAGTGCAGACGAGCTGCAAGAGTAGCTCATGGTGTCTTGTCAATGATATACAGGAATTTTTCTAGCAGGGATAAGGATGTGATTATTCCCTTGTATAAGGCATTGGTCAGGCCACACCTTGAGTACTGTATACAGGTCTGGAGGCCTCATTTCAAGAAGGATGTAGAGCTGCTCGTACGAGTACAGAGAAGGGCAACAAGATTAGTGAATGGAACAAAGGGTTGCTCTTACGAAGAAAGGCTTAAGTTTTGCAAATTACAGAGCCTGGAGACTAGGCATCGGCGAGGTGATCTGATAGAGGTGTATAAGGCTTTGAATGGCTTGAGCATGCTCAATGCCGATGGGATTCTTCCTCTTGCTCAGAATAATCACCTGAGAGGGCATAAATTCAAATTGAGGAAGGACGGATGTCGGATAGATGTGCGGAAATTTGCCTTTAGCCAGCGGGCAGTTGGTTTGTGGAATAGACTCCCATCGCTTGTTGTTGAAGTTGATAGCCTAAATAAATTTAAGGCTCAGCTGGACAGGTATTTCGAACGAACGGAGGGGTGAAATGGGAGTAGTGGTTGTTTTTTTTTTTTGGCTGATGCTGAATAAGCTTGCTTTCTTGCATCATATGCCTCTACTAATGCTAATGCTAATTCCATTATCTTATATGTTCTTTTAGCGGCATGGCGTGCAGGTATATCCAGAAATGGAAATTGGTGAAATAATGAGCACTTCAACCTGCCTTTAATTTCTTAAAGAATTATAGATTATTCTCAGACATTTTGTGATACTTCCTGTACCACGTCTTCGACTGTAAAGACAGTAGAACTGGTAAACTATGGCGACTTCATTTATATAGAGTTGTTAATTTGATTAGTTATTTCTCATTAATATTTAGTCTTTAATACTTATATGCATAACAGAACATAAGTTAAGTCAACAGAAAGCTATTAATAAACATCTGGTGAAGATTAATTTTAGCAGTTTAAATAACTTTTAAATCAGTTAATAATTTAGTTAAGATTAATATTTAATAAAATTAAAATCAAGTAAATAAACAGCCACGAATACTTTCATTCCTCTAATACTGTTCTTATGACACCATTAGCCTCACATACCAAGACAGTGGTTTACAACTAATTATATTTATATGCTCTATACTATACTCTCAAACTAAGAATTTTTAAATCAAAACTAGTTAAGGTCTCATGGAGCCAACAGTTTGTACCTGAGAGTGAGGATATTCAGAGAGAGAGAGAGAGATTTGGATGTTGTGGGATATCTGTTTGATGGCTAATCTTTATGAGCATCTTAATTGTATAGGTGTGTTCAAGATTGCTTTAGAAGGGGGAATAAGGGTTCTTTTTTTCGAGGTATAATTATTAATATTTCTATTTTTGTTTTTTATCTGTTCTAATACTCTGCTTTTAAAAATATGCATGTGGTTAATGTCTGTGTGCAGTGGTTAGAACAGATATTTTCTTGAAATCCTACTGTGATCCTCAAACCAGGTGTGGAATGCAGGAGCCGATTTTGTTAATAGGCTGTAGACTATGCCATATTTATGTTCTTTAATTCTTCTGAATAATCTTCTACCAGTTTTCCCAATATACGATTTTTGGCAATCTCTGCATTGTAGATTATACACTGGTTGTTTAGAGGCAAGGATCTTCATCAGAGGTACAGGGAGGAAGGGGGTTTTTAACATATTGTTAATGGTATTAGTTCTTGTAAATCTGGTGTACAACCCATATTCTTTGGATGTGTTTTTGATCTGTTCGCTAATTTGGTGTACACAAGGGAATGGTAATGTACTCTTTTTATTTTTCTGTTTTTTTTTTTTTTTTTTTTTTTTATATTAGATGAGTGTATGTTGAAATCTCTCTTTTGTTGTTTTGTTTTCATTATGAGTTTGTGGATATCCATTGTTTCTAAATATTTGAGAAATTTGATTTGTTTTTTTGAGTGCTTGATCTCTTCATAGCTGGAAAGCTCTAAGAACAAAACTTTTTTAAGGATGCCTATTTTTGTGTTCATGGGGGCAATTATTAGAGTTCAATTTATAACAGCACCCGTGTCTGTTGGTTTCCTGTATTTTTATTAGGAGAGAGTTAAAGAAACACCTAAGAGTTTCGGGAATGGTGTTCTACCATCTCTCTCTATTTCTATTTTAGTGTAGTAGTAGTTGTAGCAGCAAATGATTTTTTTTTGGCTGATGCTAGGTAAACTTGCTTATGCTAGATAAGCTTAGCTAGATAAGCAAGATAAGCAAGCTTATCTAGCATCAGTTAAAAAAAAAAAATTACACACTTCATCCATCTATACCCTCCAAGAATTTGTCTAGGTCTTTCTTGAATTTATTCAACCCATCTACTTTCACTTAGTATTGTGCCACAATCTGATTTCTCTGTAAACAGTACCTCAGCATTAATGCATGTTTGCAATAAGAAAATGACAATCTCAGATATCTACTTTGAGAGCTCAAAAGAAAATCAGAAAAAATAACTTCCAACGAATTCCATGAACTTTCTGTTTAACAAAGATGAAGAAATTCTTGGCTTTAAAAAAAATGAGCAACAATATATATTTGTATAAAAATATGTATGGACTAAACTGCAAATACAGTGGTATTAATTCATGTCTTTCTAACCTTGAGTACTTGCCTTTAACACTAGAACTGCACAATGGTCAATTTGACCATTTGCCTACTTTAAATTGTTTCAGTTTTGCAGCCCTTTTAACTACAGAAGTGTGAATCCGTGACATTTCCTAACTTTCCATTAACTAACAGCATGTACAACTGCAAATAATTTTGCACACATTTTTATTTAAAATTTTAGTTCTATACCTATAACCACCAAAGCAGTCAATTTGACTGTTTGTAAAATTTCAATAAAATTAGCTAATTTTTATAGTTAATCAAGTTTTTGCATTTATTTACCCTGTGACAAACATTTGTAATTCAAATCACCCTATGGTTTGTGCAAGTACATGCCCAGGTGCATATGTCTACATGTCTGTGCATGCCACTTCAGGCCTGAGCATGTGTAGGAGTCACTACTATATATTGCTGTGGCATGCCATTTTAATTTAGTCTGAGCAAAACTTTATACATGGTAAGGTATTTCAACAATTTTTACAGTGCTAGTTTTATTGCATTACTAAAATGTGGCAATCTCAAGAGAAGATTCAAAAATGTCTAGAGGAATTAGAAAAGCTTTCTGAAAATGAAATATCTGCACTCTGATGAATTATCAGGCCAAAGCAAATAAAAATGTCATAAGTTCAATAACACAGAAAGTAACACTGGGATTTCCCAACACAATTTAAGTCATCAAACGTTGAAGTTATGTTCCTACCACCACAGTTGTACTAGGTTAATACAACTTCTTTCATTCAGCCATTCGATCAAGGCATTATATCCACCTTTAAAACTCATTACATCAGAAAATCATTACAATGGATTTCGGAAAAAATGATTCCAAATCTATTGAAATAATGGAGGCATGGAAACATTTCTCAACAGTGGACTGTATCAGAATCATAGTTTTAACGCTGAAAGAAGTAAAACCATCAATGTTAATGCGTGTGGGAAAAACGTATGGCCAGAGTCAGTTCATTCAGGAAATACAGTCGAACTGGCAGAAAACGGAATCAGTGCGATGGTAGAACTTTGCTACATTGGTGGGGGGAAGGTTTTGATATGACTACTGAAGCCCTTGTGGGTAGCACAGTTGATAGAATCACCCTCCTCCCCACAACGGGTGGAAAAGACCCAAGTTTGAATCCCATTGATGATGGGAGGAAGTTTTATTGATCTTTTCCATGTGGCTGAGTTAGTTGGGCTCGAGCGAGGGTAGGATGGTTTTTTTTCCTCCCAGAAACTTCGGGTTTTCGTACAGCAAAACAGAAAATTGACCTCAGGACACATGCAATTTATAAACAATATACACAGAGTAACATGGCCTTAGTCACCGATGCTCCTAAAAAAATAAAAAAAAAGATATGATTACTGAAGACGTCCAAGAATTACTGGTAGAAAAAGTGGCTAGCAAAGCGGATTTGGTGGAAGTGGCATCGGAGGTAAAACCAAATCAATTTAGAGGATGATAGCAGAGATGAAAATTCTAAACGTCCAAATTTTATGCTAAAAAGCATACGGGAAGGGGAAAAAGTTAGCCGAGCAATTAGAATCTTATTTTCTGAATGCAAATTCTTGAATGATAGGAGCCCAAAGTTCAAAAGGGAGATCCAAAAATGCCTAGTTCCATACGATGAAATTCACAAAGATTTATCAAGCAAAAGCAAACAAACCCAGATTACTGATTTTTTAAAGAGAGCAGAAGATAATGAAATCTAGAATGGTGTATTTTTGTTAGCTTTTGGAATGTAACCCCTTTTTGTGCTTTTTCTTAGTCCCATATAACATGGTTTCGCACAACATGACATTTTATACGAACCTAACTACCATATTATACGAGGGTTCAAGGGTTACATGTATACAGATTCATAGAAAACAGTGGCTCAAACCAGTAACAACAGTGGGCCATGGCAAACTTCTCAAAAGGCATCAATGCCAAATTAGGCGATGCAAGACAAACAAAACTACAGGAACATGCCCTGTGTATAAAAAAGTATATATGCAGAAAGTGTACAGGAACTGTTGAAAAACTGTCATTTGTTTAAATTGTGCAAATTAATTTTTAAACTTCGGTTTATTTCCTAGACAAAAAAGTTGTGTTCAAATTTTGCTATCAGAAATGTTACTTTTATGTATATTGCCATATGCATAACACTATGTACTATTGCCAGTTACTTTATATCAATATTTATAATAAAATGTTGAAAACACAACTTAAGGGCAAATTTTCTGCACACTGGTTAAAATGAACAGCAACTTTGGTTTCAGGTATTTTTGCTAGCTGGCAGTTCTAGTGTCAATTCAAGATTAAGATTTTGTACTAAGTATATGGACTAATGTTATTAGTGGAGTCCCACAGGGTTCGGTGTTGGGTCCACTGTTGTTTTGTATATTTATCAATGATATTGATGAAGGTATATCAGGCTTAGTGTCAAAGTTCATTGTGGAAGTTGGTAGGTTAAATAAATTTAAGGAGGAACTGGACAAACATTTAGTGGGAATGGTTGTGTGAATTTTTTTTTTTTTTTTTTTTGGCTGATGCTATATAAGCTCATATGCTTGCTTTCTTGCATCACATGCCATGATTACTATTACTATATAAGTCAACCTCAAAATTTCAAATAATTTTTTTGTGCTTCAAATGTTAACATAAGCCAAAATATATGGTTCTGTGAAAAAATAAAACATAAAAATAAACGAACCTATAAATTTATAATAGATATTTCAGCAAGACCAGCTTGGCTAAAACATTTAAACTGAAATAAATTTTCAGATAAAAAAAATATATACCTGAAAATTAAAATAATCCAATACACTGTAAATATATTCTGCAAAAACAACTATGAAACATCGACATTCCCTTGAACCACATGGCTAGGAAATTTGGAACTGTAAAAAATAATCCTTAATCGAAGTTATATAATGTTACCACTATTCAATGTCGGCCTGCATAATTTAAGATTTCTACATAAAAGAAAACTGAAATGTCAAATATATAATAATTCTGATATTTAAAAAAATTAAATTAATTTTATTACTCTCTTCAGTATTGTTAATTGTTTATATTCATGAAATAACAATAATATGAAAACCTTTAAAAGCTTCCTAAAATTTTTCACTTACTTTAGTAACAATACTCTGTAAAAAAAACAATGCCACTTATTTCAGGTACAGTATTTCCAAAATTTCTAGATACTGCAGCATTCTATCAAAACAGGGTAAAACATAATGAGTTGCTCCTTCAGGTAACAGAAAATGTCTTGAACCAGTTTTCTGGGCAAAATTATTTAGATAATTGTGAAAGCTGTTTAATTCTTCTAATCCACGTGACCAATTGGTTAGAATGTCACTGACATATAATAGTTTTAGAGGGAAATTGGCAAACGTGCTTATGGATTTCTTGGGGCTGCTTTACAGTCAGTGAAGAAGTGGTACAGGAAATACCAAAAAATGTCTGAACATAATCTGTAATTCTTTAAGAAATTAAAGTTAGATTACGCTACATGCTGATTAAAGTGCTCACTATTTCACTAATTTCCATTAATTTGATTATTTCTGCTCATTCTTTTAAAAGTTTACATTGTGACATTTTATTATATTGCATGATTAAATGTAAAAAAACCAGTAAGCATATACAGTGCTCCCTATTTACAATAATACAAAATAACAGGCACAGGTAATGATGATGATGATGATGATACACTGATGACACAAACCCAGTAACTAGTTTTGTTTTGTGATTTGCAGACAGAGTAATAATTATTTTTACACTGGGTATGTATAATATTAATTTTCAATATTTACATTAACAAATTTTTAAAATTTTATTTAATAGAGGTCAGTGAGAAAATGTCTACAAAATGAGTGTATCTTTCTAGAACAAAAAAGAGAGGAATGAAGAAAAATGTAGATGAAGAAAAACAAAAGTGCCAGGGTAGTATGTCAAGTTGGTTATTTTCCACACAAGAAGATGAAGGACAATGATTATCCACATTATCAATGCTCTTTGACAAAGAGCAAAAGACTGAAGTATTTGATGATGATATGTCAAAAGAAAATAAAAAAGAACAATGTGAAAAAATAATAAAAGAAAATGAAGTACAAGAGAGTTTGGTTGGTTGTTTGGGTTTTAATGGTGCATCAGCAACTAGGGCTATAATGCACCAAAACCACATCCCATACAAGATAACAGTAAAAATTGTAGTGACGTAATTGCTTAGATCACTATGTCAATATATATAAAAACATAAATATGTACAAGGTAAACTAATATAAAGATATATTTAAATACAAGCAAAAAAGTTTACTGATTTTAAAAACCTAAAAACAGCTGACACGTTGTCGTTGTCAGATAAAATCTGACTGAGTGTATAAGGCTCAGTCAGATGGTTAAAAACGTTAAAATGCATAAAACATTGCTGTCTATATCATGGACATTCAGTTAAAATATTATGAACGGTTAAAAAGGCATCGTAATCCTCACACACAGGAAAGTCATCTGCTCTCAGCAAGAATGCATGCGTAAGATGACTATATCCTATGCGGAGGCGAGCTAGAACAACTTCCTCTCTATGGTTTCTGTGTGTGTGTGTGTGTTATGGAGGTTTAATGGCGCATAAGCTGCTGGGGCTATAGTGTGCCTTCTACGGTTTCTGCACGGACTCAACTACCAATGTTGGATGACAGGCTTTATCTGATATAACTTGTTAGTGACCTGCTCATGCCAAGATTGTTGCCAATGGCAGAGTAATGCAGAGTGTATTAGCTGTCTGTAGTCTGTATAAGGGACTAACAGGCTGCTGCTGTTGTTGTGGGGCTGCGGTGATCAGGCAGCGGTGTTAGCCGATTCATTACCCTTGATCCCAATGTGGCTTGGGATTCAGCAGAAATGGATGTCAAAGGAATGCTCAAAAAGAGAATGTAACCTTTGCTGGATACGGGTCAGGAATGGGTGAGGATTGTACCCAATCCCTGATAAAGCCTGTAGTATACTTAATGAGTCAGTATACACCATGCACCTTTGGTAATTGTGAGTTTCAATATGGCCCAAGGCTAACTCTATAGCATACAACTCAGCTATATATATATATATATATGCTGCATTCTAAGGGAATCTTTCCAGATATAGTACTATCTGGAAAGACAGCAGCAGATCTGACAGAAAACTCTGACTTCAAGCCATCAGTAAACACAGGCAAGTAATCAGAGTATTCGGCTCAGTGAGCAGTATAGAGTTGCTGGTAAATAGAAGATAGTGTGGTGGACTTACTCCAATTTTTGATGGAGAAATCACATGATGGAAGGCAAGCATGCCAGGGTGGAAGTCGTTGCTTTCGTGATTCAGCAACATTGTTTACTGTGATGTTCAGCTCTTGGACCCAGATAGAACAAGAGAGTAATTCAACAACTTTTAATTTCTATAACAAATGTCATTGAACATCATCAACAGGTATCAAATAATTTTTGTAATGGTGACTTGATAAAACATTCAGGAGATTAAGGTGCTCCGTAGCCAGGTGGGCAGGAGCAGCAGCGCGTAACACACGCTTCTTGATTAGACCGGGGTTCGAGCCAGTCATCACCAAATACGGAGGATGCGGAAAGGTCAGGGAATGACCACCGCATATCCCCGGAGAAACTAATTGCTAATGCTCCTAAAAACCAAATAACAAACAAACAAACAGAAGATTAAAGATATAATTAGTTGTGGTGATCCAGCCACATGGCCAAAAATAATTAATAATGATTTGAGAGTTAAGTTTGTAAATCTAGGTTCCAAACAGGTAATTGATGTAATTTTTCCATACAACTCAATTGATAATAGAAAATTTAACTAATTATAAAGTAACTTTAAAAAAACAGGGAAGTAATTAATCGCAGTTGGTTAATGTATTCATTAAGTACTGGCTCTGCATACTGCTTTTATTGTTTATTATTTCACAAATTAAATCCAAATAAATTTGTAAATGGTTAAAATAATTGGAGGAAACTTAGTGTTTTGCTTACAGATCATGCAGTAAGAAAAATTTTATAAATTGTTTTTGTCAATGGCAAGAATTATACTTAAGACTAAATGCAGGCCAAACGATAGATAAGTCAACACAACAATTATAATTATAACATCAAAGAAAAAAATAATCTGAAAATGTTATATGAAAGAATTGTTTCAGTAATATTACTTTTATGTAGTAGAAATTTGCCACTAAGAGGATCTAATTAGCATTAGTAGAGGCACATGATGCAAGAAAGCAAGCTTATACAGCATTACACAAAAAAAAAAAAAAAACTTCAATTTCACCCATTTACTCATTTCAAATGCTTGTCTAGTTCTGCCTTGAATTTATTTAAGCTATCAACTTCCACGACAGATGGAAGTTTGTTCCGGCAATCAACTACCCGCTGGCTAAAGGCAAATTTCCACACATCCATTTGACAACTGTCTTTCCTTAATTTCATTTTATACTCCCTCAGGTTTATAATCTCAGCAAGAGGAAGAATCCTATCAGCATTGTATAAGGCCTGCTCAATCCATTCAAGGCCTTATACACCTCAATCAAATCGCCTTGCAGGTGCCTAGTCTCCAGATGCTGCAATTTGCAGAACTTAAGCCTTTCTTCGTAAGAGCACCCCTTTGTTCCCCTCATCAGTCTTGTTGCCCTTCTCTATACTCATTCTAGCAACTTTACATCCTTCCTAAAATAAAGCTTCCAGGCCTGTATGCAGTACTCAAGGTATGGCCTCACCATTGAACAAGAGAATAATCACCTCCTTATCCCTGCTCACAAAATTCCTATATATCATGACAAAACCCCATGACCTGGCAGCCTGTCTGCACTGCTCAGAAAACTTCATATCTGACTGCACAATTACTCCCAGGTCTCTTTGATTCTCCACCACCCTGAGTGTATCACCATCCAGTTAGTATATTACTCTGGGGTTACTGCTACACATATGCAGTACTTTGCATTGGTCAATGTTAAACTTCAGTTGCCACTTCTCAACCAATCTACCCAGCTTTTCAAGATCCTGTTGCAGCAGCATACTGTCATTTCTGTTATTAACAACCCTGCCAACCTTTGTATCATCTGCAAACTTTGACATTAAGCTTGATATACCTTCATCAATATCATTGATAAATATAAAAAACAACACTGGGCCCAACACTAAACCCCAAGGGACACCACTAATAACACTAGTCCACAAAGAGCTGTGTCCATTGATTACCACTCTGTCTTCTCTCCACTCAACTATACTTTTATCCATTGTAGCAACTTGCCCTTAATGCCATACTGCTCCAATTTGTACAGTAGTCTTCCGTGTGCAACAGTATCAAAAGCTTTCCTGATGTCCAAATATATGATATCAAAATTACTTTCTGCATCCAGTTCCTTTGTGACCACATCATAGTATCCAATCAAATTGGTCAGACAAGCCTTCCCCCGTTAACAAACCCATGCTGTGTATTACTGTATTACTGCAGTCTTGTCTAGATGATCCTGCAATGCTTCTTTAACCAGTGTCTCCATTATTTTCCCTGGAACAGATGTCAAACTAACAGATTTGTAATTACTCGTGTCACCCTTTGATCCCCCCCCCCTTTGTAAATTAGAGATACATTTGCTCATTTCCAGTCCATGGGGACTTCCCCTGAGTCCAAGGATGCTCTCATAATTATGGCTAAGGGTTCATTTACTTCCTTTGCCACCTCCTTTAATATAACTGGTTAATGAAGACTGGTTAAAATGGAAATGGAAATTTTTGGGCTTGATACAATTATTATCAAAATATGATGTGTTTCTGTCAGAATATCTAAAATCCATTAAAAATAAAAACACAAGGATTAACTGTCACCTGTTGAACAGATCTCAAAATAAATTTTTAGGTGAAGAATTTTTAAAACAAATTTTAAATGGAGTAAAACAACTAAATACTATAGCATTCAAATGGATTCTACCCAGCTATTTCACAAAAGGAGCACATCTCAGTTATATTACATTGACAAAAATAAAAATGAATTCGAAATATGAGGCCATTCCATTGGATATTTTGAAGCAAATGATCACAATGGAGAAGGCTTAAAAAATTTGTTATTAAAAATATTAGGAAAATTTCATATTGACATAAAATATTGCAGCAGTCAGTGTTATGATAATGGCAGAAACATGAAAGGCCAATATGAAGGGTTCAAGCCAGAATTTCATGCATTGTTCCAAGCACTGTGTATATCCCATGCCATTCATTAAATCTTATTATTTTTGATGTGGATTCAAACAATTTAGAATGTAAAATATTTTTTTGGAATAATACAAATAATATATAATAATGTACACAATAGTTGCCTCCTTAAATATATTTGTTGGAATATTTTGTGTAAGCATTTAAACACTACTTTAAAACCTCTTAGTGATACAAGATGGGAAGCAAGAATTTAATCGGTGAAGACAATTAGATTTTAATTAAGAAAATTATTGGATGCCTTAGAACTTAACATTAGTCACTGATAATGCTGTTGCTTCAGAGGCCAGTAGTTTGCCGAAACAAATTCAAAAATTACCTTTCATTGTATTCATTATTGCATGGTATGATTTATTGAGTGAAGTGAGCAAAATAAGCAAATATATACAGTCCCCTGATTGGACTATAGATTGTGCAGAATTGTTAATAAAAGCCCAAAAAGAAAGATTAAATGAGAAAAGAGAAAAATTTAAAGAAATATTACTAGTTGCCAAGGATGTGGCTAGAAAATTACAGATGAATACAGATTTTCCTGAAAGTAGAAAAAGAAAAAAAGAACAATTTTATGATGAAAATTATGAAGATGAAATAATAACAGATTTAGACAAAAAAATTTTATTTTAACTTAACTGACATTGCTAAACAATTACATGACCATTTTGATAGATTACCACATGACAGAAAAAAAACAGAAATTGATTTTCTCATAAACATTAAAAAAGCATCAAAATCATATATGGGGGAAGAGCCTCAAAGATTTTTATGCAGACTAATCAAACAACATCTTGAATAGTATTTGTTCAGAAATTACATATTTAAAGGAGCTGATACAAAACAAAGATAATATTATGAATCCGAAAGACATTTTATTATTTATCACTGAAAATAATTTAGAAGAAATATTTCCTAATATATTTGTTGCTTTAAAAATTTTTTTGACTATCCCTGTAACAGTAGCACCAGCTGAGAGATATTTCAGTAAATTGAAGTTAATAAAAACATACTTATGGTCATCAATGCTTCAAGAACCTAAGGGGCTCACTTCTGGTGAGTATGGGCCTTGGCATACCCAGGGTCCTGAGCTGAATATCATCATTCTTCTCTTTCTTGGTGATTCCTTTCTACTTTTCTCTCTCTCTCTCAGGGTAACTCGGGAATTTTTTTTTTTTTTGGGCTGGTGTAGCATATGTCTCAGGATTCCTTGCACCATATAGCTAATAATAATAATAAGAAAGATGAAATGTTTGTGCAATATTATCAACTGAATGGTAAATAGTTTGTGAATGTTCTTTTAAGGATAATTAATAACTGGGTGGAAAAGACTTCTAAAAAAAATACATAAAATATATTTGTGTGAATTCCCTCTGTATCAAATTGATAACATTTAATATGTCTGTTAAAGGTGATTATTTTGTTATGACTATTTAATTATAGGTGGTTATTGTGACTATTTAATAATACTGTAATAATCAATATATTGTAATACAGAAAACATTTCTGTAAATTCCCTTTTTGAGTTGATGAAAACATTTAATGTCTATAATAGGTGATTGTTTTGACTATTTTACCAAAACATAACAATATTGTAATAATTAATACTTAATAAATATATAGTCCATTTAATAGTTTTTGTCTCAACATAAATACACAAGGCCCCTTAACCCCTTTTGCATCCGGGCATCCAAGTACCTTTGCACGGTCCTCAATAGAGAAATGTGTATTGCATGTTTTGTTAAAATATGTCAGTACAATTTAAAAACTTATAAAGCTATTGCTAATTTTCATTTTTATACTGTGATTAGTCTATCAAAATTCGGCAATTAGCATTAGTTTTAAAAATTAGTCTTATTGTGGCTCGTGTATCACATGTTTTACATTTCAGTATTGGGTATTGCCAACTAATTATTATTATTATTAGCTATATGGTGCAAGGAAGCATGTGGCTTATGCTGCACCAGCCAAAAAAAAAAAAAAAAAAAAAAATTCCCCAATTACCCTAGGAGAGATTCATAAGTAGAAGGAAATCACCAAGAAAGAGAATAATGATGATATCCAGCTCAGGACCCTGGGTGTGCCAAGCTCATACTCACCAGATGTGAGCCCCTGGGGTTAAATGCCAGCTGCCAGCGTTATACTATAAAACTGGCTGATGCTATTCTGATTTATGGATGATAAATATAGGCTTGGAAAGGGGATTTTTGAAATGCAGTGTTTCCAAATAACTGCTGCATCATACTAAAGAAAACAATTTCACATTAAAATTTGTATATCGACCATGTAATGTTTAATTGCACTAGGATCGCCAATCAACACATAACTAAATTCAATTTCTTTATTAATTATATATTTTTTTATTCAAAAATCAAAGATTTTGGAAGACGACATGAAGCGTTTCTGAAACAACTTGTTTTGAACAGAAACTGGAATATCAAGCATTCCTAACGTACCGTGTCCCTTGGTGATAGTCACCATGGTCATTACTATGTATAGTCATTATTCTAACTCCAGGTTTAAAAATCAGTCGTCCACTCTGTAAATAGCGCAAAGTTCTTCTAATTGGTGCAGGACCTCTCATGAAAGGCATGACTACGGCTGCGTTCACACTAGCGGCAGAATTTATTGTACTATAAACTAATGAAACTTTTTCTGTTCTAACACCCGAAATGAAAGATCGCTGGAAATCCTTCAGTATAGCGTCACGGTCACCGTCAGCTCCAATCTTTCGTCAATCGTATTCTGATGGCACAGTTCCGACTTGTCACCGAACCTGTAATTCTGACGGAGCATGCGCGGCGATCGCTGATTTAAAAATACTGTAATGAAAAATAAGATTCATATACAGTTCATATATGAAAACAGATTCGGTCGAGATTCAGTATCGGGTACAGCCAATGAGAACGAAGTGAAAGAAGGCAGCCGGCTCTACCCAGTGGGCGGAGTCAATGACGTCAGACGATCACAACTGACACGCAGTGCGTGTCACCTTGTGCCGCGCCGTGTTAGTTGTGTGTGTAGCTTGTGCCGCACGTGTTAGTGTTTTGATGTCACGTGGTTGCGGTATAATAATCGGTCTTAATTTCATTCGTAAATTAAAGGTAAAGTTAAAAAATCCGGGGGTGTGGGGGTACAGCCAATGAGCCCCCACATAGACGGAGGTCTGGGGGCAGAGCCCCCAGAAAAAAAAAATTAAATTAATTTTTTTTTCTGAAAAATAAAGTAATTTCGAAATGTCGACTGAGGAAAGTGACGTGCCACTTTCCTCCTCTTCTGAGCCTTCTCATTGGCTGATTAGTAATTCCTAATTACATTCTTAATTACATTCGTAGTTTAAAAAAATCACTTATCGGAATTTCAATGTGCAATAAAAAATAAAAGTAGCGTGAGAGCGACCCGAAAATCCGCTGAAACGGGGGTCTGGGGGCAGAGCCCCCAGAAAAAAAAATTAAATTAATTTTTAAATGTCGACTGATGAAAGTGACATGGCCACTTTCCTCCTCTTCTGAGCCTTCTCATTACTGTGTTTTTTTTTGCAATTCCCGGTCGAATTTTACGTTGTGCTGTATACCTGCGGTCGAGAAAAAGGTTAGTTTTTTAAATTGTTCAGTTTATTTGCCTTTCATTTTAGCGAAATTTCGGTTTAAATTACCTTTTCCCCTTTCCTTTTTCATCTTATTTTTAGCTCAATCAGACTTATTCAAATGTCACGTGACATTTCGCGAAACCGTAGAAACGTGTATTTTGGTATTTGTATTTTTCTGATTATCGGGTTTATTCTTTGTTTTCAGCCGCCACATTCGTTGCTGTGCCATCTGCGTGTCACTTCGCATCCGCCGGGCGAGGAGACGAGGGGGAACGCAGTGAGTGGGTGGAGTCACAACCCGTCAATCACTGCTTTCCCCCTTCCTCTCCTCGCCTCCATTTTTGGTGGCCGTACCCCATATTGAATCTTTACCACAGATTCATATCTGTTTTCAAAAAAATTTGGTAATTTTCTACAATTCCTAAGTGCTTCTGCCGTATTCCTTTGTTTTAGGTATGTATTCTAATTTTTTTGTTCTGTGTTTAACCTATTTTTATTGCGCAATTTTCAATTTCGTGGTGTTTCTTCGTGGTTAATTGATGTTTGTGAAATAGTCTTTTTTGCAATTCCCGGTCGAATTTTACGTTGTGCTGTATTACCTGCGGTCGAGAAAAGGGTTAGTTTTTTAATTTTAGTTTAAAGGGTTAGTTTTTTAAAGGAAGTAAAGGCGAACTACAAAATAAATAAAATTCTAATTTTTTTTGTTCTGTGTTTAACCTATTTTTATTGCGCAATTTTCAATTTCGTGGTGTTTCTTCGTGGTTAATTGATGTGTGCGAAATAGTCTTTTTTGCAATTCTCGGTCGAATTTTACGTTGTGCTGTATACCTGCGGTCGAGAAAAAGGTTAGTTTTTTAAATTGTTCAGTTTATTTGCCTTTCATTTTAGCGAAATTTCGGTTTAAATTACCTTTTCCCCTTTCCTTTTTCATCTTATTTTTAGCTCAATCAGACTTATTCAAATGTCACGTGACATTTCGCGAAACCGTAGAAACGTGTATTTTGGTATTTGTATTTTTCTGATTATCGGGTTTATTCTTTGTTTTCAGCCGCCACATTCGTTGCTGTGCCATCTGCGTGTCACTTCGCATCTGCCGGGCGAGGAGACGAGGGGGAACGCAGTGAGTGGGTGGAGTCACAACCCGTCAATCACTGCTTTCCCCCTTCCTCTCCTCGCCGCCATTTTTGGTGGCCGTACCCCATATTCAATCTTTACCACAGATTCATATCTGTTTTCAAAAAAATTTGGTAATTTTCTACATTTTCAATAATTATTATATACTGTTATTTTCAATAATTGTTATATCTGTTCCGGATAAAATAATGGAGTCACTGGTTAAAGTGCATTGCAGGCTCATCTAGACAAGACTGCAGCAATAATTCAGACACAGCATGGGTTGTTAAGGGAAAGTCCTGTCTGACAAATTTGATAGGATATTATGATGTGGTTACAAAGGAACTGGATGCAAAAAATAATTTTGATATCATATATTTGGATTTCAGGAAAGCTTTTGACACTGTTGCGCATGAAAGACTATTGTACAAATTGCAGCAGAATGGTATTAAGTGTAAGTTGCTACAATGGATAAAAGGATGGTCAAGTGGGAGAAGACAGAGGGTGGTAATTAATGGGTGCTGCTCGTTGTGGACTAATGTTATTTGTTGTTTTGTATATTTATCAATGATATTGATGAAGATATATCAGGCTTAGTGTCGAAGTTTGCAGATGATACAAAGGTTGGCAGGATTGTTAATGACAGTAATGGCAGTGTGCTACTGCAACGGGATCTAGAAAATTTGGGCAGATGGGCTAAGAAGTGGTAACTGAAGTTTAACCTTGACAATTGCTAAGTACTGCATATGGGCAGAAGTAACCCCAGAGAAACGTACCACCTGTGTGGTACTACACTTAAGGTGATAGAAAATGAAAAAGACCTGGGAGTAATTGTGTAGTCAGATATGAAGTTTTCTGAGCAATGCAGACAGGCTGCCAGGGCAGGTCATGGGGTTTTGTCAATGATATATAGGAATTTTGCTAGCAGGGAAAAGGAAGTGATTGTCCCTATGTATAAGGCAATGGTCAGGACACACCTTGAGTACTGCGTGCAGGTTAGGAGGCCTCATTTTAGGAAGCATGTAGATTTGCTTGAGCATGTGCAGAGAAGGGCAACAAGATTGGTGAGGGGAATGAAGTGATCCTCTTACTAAGAGAGGCTTAAGTTTTGCAAATTGCAGTGGCTGGAGACTAGGCACCTGTGCGGTGATCTGATTGCGGTGTATAAGGCCTTGAATGGGTTGAGCACGCTGAATTCTGATGGTATCCTTCCACTTGTTCAGATTACGAACCTAAGGGGCATAAATTCAAAATTAAGAAAAGACAGATGTAGAATAGATGTGCGGAAATTTGTCTTTAGCCAGCGGGTGGTTAATTGCTGGAATAAATTTCCATCTGTCGTTGTGGAAGTTGATAAGTTAAATAAATTTAAGGAGGAACTGGACAGGCATTTGGAGGGAATGGTGCGATTTTTTTATTATTTTTTTTTTTTTTTTTGGCTGCTGCTGCATAAGCTCACACACTTTCTTGCATCACATGCCACTTCTACTAATCTATCACGCTGGGCCAGTGCGGGTTGGCAGAGCAACCATATTAGCAGGCAGGGGCTTGAATTCCGGTTTATTCAAAGAACGTGTGCTACTGCATTACCACATGACCTAAGTGTTTATGGTTTTTTTTTTTTCTGTGTCTCGGATCTGAAACAAATAAATCACTATTCTGTCAGACTGACAAATATGTAACCAGACGTGTCGCATTGGCACTTCCGGATGTGGCCCCACCAACGCCATCTAAATAATATATTTTCTTGATGGTCTTGGTTAAACAGTGAAACGCTTAAAAAAATTTGTATCTCGATAGCTTATGGTAACTTACTATGTGACTCAGAGTGTTGTGTGAGATGTCGTGTATTTGATTGGTTGTCTTTGCACGAATGAATTCATTGAAATGTATCGCAAACAGTGGAATAACGAGATACTTTAATTCGATTATGGCAATCACTAATAAGCTGGAGCAGTCATAGGTTCGTCACCTTTTGGAAATATTAGGAAGAATGCTGGGATTTTGCGAGATAAACTATAGTATTACCTAATCAGAATAGATATTTAAGAACATAGATAAGGTAAGTCATTTTATACACAATTACAATATGGATCTATTATGCAACTTGCTTGCATAATCTATGCATGCTAGCTAGAAATTGCAGTTAACTGTGTCAAGTTGTCATGCTGACAGCGGTTACGCTTGCAACGCCGTCCCCCCCAAAAAAAGCTTTTTAAAATCAATAATTCATTATTGATTTAAAAAAAAAAACGTGTTGAGTAACAACTTCAAACTGTAAGAATTCTTTAAAAAAAATTAAAGCGTGTACATAAAAGATATTCTAAGCAAATAATTTAATTCCTGGAAAAACTCCAGATTCGGGTACCCCGTCCAACATGGTGGTTAGCAAAACGCTGGGAAAGCAGTTCTTGACAAGTTGTGACTCCGTCCACACTGCCTTCCTAGGTTGATATGCCTAGGGTGTTTATCCCCCCACTTGTCGCCGTTTCCAGATTGCGAACTCATTTTCCGATTTAAAAACAGCCGGATGGGGCGAGGGATAAAAATTCTAACTATGCTAAGCACCCCGCTTCTCAACGACACAAAACAACCAGAAAGAAAACCCCTCCACAATAATCAGCCAATCACAGAAGTGAGTGGGAGCAGATTTCACCTATCAATCACTTCTTCCCTCACCATGTTGAGTTACCATAATATGGAGTTCAGTTGAGTTCCTGTATAGTTCTTTATAGTGTCTTCATGTTATAGTATGTCTGTTAGGTGAATACAGTAGGCAACAGTGATGGATGATTTTAAGTTCCATTGGCAAGAGAACTGCAAAATTGGATGTAATTTTATTATAGTCAGAGTTAACTACTTGGTTTAAATCTGAGAGGAAACTCCAAACACCACATTGATTTAATATGAAACTATTTTAATCTGCCTTGTATTATTACAGTTAATTTGTTTTTCACTGCTTGTTTAGTATTCTGTTACTTTTTCTTTATAGCAGTATGAGTTCTTGCAACTCAAGAACAGTGATTATGTCTAAGTTCAGTTCTAATAACCTTTGATTGGTATGTGTGTGAGTTTTAGAATGCTCACGACTGTGTAATTGTTTTAGGGATTTTTATTCACTCTGTCTCTTGAGGACCCATAGGTATTCTTTGAATTTTGGATCCATTATGGATATTGTTCACTTTCTTTGACATGTAGGTAGCACATTTTGAGGGTAAAAAGGGGGTTAGTTTCTATGCTTTTAGCCTAAGCAATTGTTGCATTTTGTTGTTGAAACAACATCTCTACACTTGAACAATGACCACTCTAGGGATATTCTGGCCTGTTAATCCAGTTTTGCTCCACTTCTAGGGAAGCTGAATAATCCAATTTTTGCCTGACTTCATTTATTCAACCTGCTGGAGAGAGAACCTTGATTTCATTCCTCATTTCTTTCAGAGTGATTTCACACTCTTCCAGATTCTGATAATACAAATCTTCCAAAGTTCTTCTTGTGTAAGATCTGTGGCTTTTAAATTGTATAAACATGATTGGGGTGGGGAGTAGTTATGATCTTTGTTAAGAAGCACATAGACTCAAAGGCAGTGCTCCCATTTTTGCAGGTTGTAAATGTAATGTTGAATTAGTCTGGTGTGACATAAGCACTAGGAAAATAAAAAAGATAGCTTATATAGTATCAGCTAAAAAAAAAAAAAAATGTCCACATTAATTGTCTTTCTCTGATCATTTGTCTAATCTCCCCCTTACATTTATTCAAACTGCAAATGGAAGTTTGTTCCAACAATCAATTTACCCCTTGGCTGAAAGCAAATTTTTGCACCTTTGTTCTGCAACCTTATTTTTTTTCGATATAAATTTATCTCCTTATGTGTATCATCCAAGAAAAAGTAAAAATGACATCAGAATTTAGTTTATTTAAAAAGCCTTAAACACTTCATTCAAATTTCTTCATAGATTCTTAGTTTAGAGATGTTACAATTTCCATAATGGAATCTTTTTTTTTGGTATGAGTACTCTTGTTCTTGTGCCTCACTAAACTTGTTGCTCTTCTCTTACCTGTTCCACCAGATCTTGAATCTTTTTTGGTATGAGTACTCTTGTGCCTCACTAAACTTGTTGCTCTTCTCTTACCTGTTCCACCAGATCTATAACCTTCCTAAAGTGAGGTTTCTAGACTTGTATACAATACTCAAGGTGCAGCTCAACTATTGTTCCATAAATTGGATAATCATCTCATTGCTGCTACAGTATTCTTGTATATCATTGACAAAACCCTATGAGTTGCCCAGGCATCTCAGGGAACCGAATGTTGATTGTAAGATTATCCCCCAAGTCTTTTTTGTTTTCTACTATTTTACTGTGGTACCACCCAATTGCTATCAGAGTGAAATCCTGTAACCTCAGAGGGAACGCTGCTGCCCATTTGCAGCACCTTTCATTTGTCTTAATTTAAACTTAATTGCCACAGTAGAATACTTTGGCTGCATTAACCACTCTGTCAACCTTTGTATGGGTAGCAAATTTAGACATTGAACTTGAAATGTGTTCATCAGTAATGGTATTGATGAATTCAAGCACTGAACACTGCGGGACTCCACTAATAACAATAGTCCAAGAAGGCCCATTAATAACCACTTTGTCTTCTGTCACTCGGCCAACCCTTTATCCAGCAGTAATCTACTCCTGATGTTGCACTGCCCCAATTTTTATAGCAGTCTTTCACGTGGAACAGTATCAAAAGTTTACTGAAATCTTTGTATATGAACTGGATGCAAAATAATTTTTTCAATTTTTTTTTTTTTTGTTATATTATAGTAGCTAATCAGGCTGGTTAGACAGTATTATCTCCCCACCTAAAAAAAAACTCATGTATTTGCTTTATAACTTAATTCCTCTCAAGATGTCACACTGATGTGGGATTTACTTAAAAACATAAGTACTGTCAAGGGTAAAGGGAAGAACTTTTGCTATTGTAAGGGAAACTACAGTGGTTTCAGAGTTTTTCGATTCTATGCAGGGAATAAACTGATGACATTACCAACAGCAAATTCTATTTGGGGATCATTCATGGATGTTATCATAGATGTTGCTAGTCTTTTTTATACCAAATAAGAGATACAGATCATGGCATAGACCTAAATGAATGTCAGATGAACTGGTGACACTCATGTCATGTCATTTTAAATGTGGAGAAGAAAAATGCATGAGATGCATATAAAGTATCAGGTGATAGAGAAGCCTGTGGTAGATACAAACTGATGCAAAGGAAGATAGGCTGCTTAAAGCAGATTGTGAGAAGCCTCTGGTGAAGAATGCAAAGAAAAATAGCAAGGACTTTGCTTATATTAACAGTAGAAGGAAGGGGTTGAATGACATTAGTCCATTTGATGTTGATAGTTTGACTATTGATTCTGCTCAGGTTGCTGACAAACTGAATAAGTAACTTGCATCTGTGTTCACACACGAAGAATTCTTTAGGGAAGAGGATGCCAGAAGTTTATCAGACTCCAGGGAGCTAAATGATTCGGTGATAACTAAGAGGTAAGTGGATGAGAAATTGTTGAATCTGAACATAAAAAAAAGGTGTAGTAGATGGGATCAAACCAGTTATATTAAGAGAGGCAGCAAAGGAGGAAAGCAAACCATTAACCATAATTATGAGCACATCTTTGGATTCAGGGGAGGTTCCTGTGGATTGGAGATGTGGGAATGTATTCCCAGTTCACAAAGGGGATTAAATGGTGACATGAGTAATTAGACTTGTTAGCTTAACTTCTGTTCCAGGGAAAACAATGGTTTTACTGGTTAATGAAGTAATGTAGGAACATCTAAACAGAAATGCAATTATACTGCAGTCACAGCATGGATTTGTTAAGGGGGGGGGGGATCTTTTCTGACCAATTTGATCAGATGCTGTGGTGCAGTACCAAAGGAACTGGATGCAAAAAATAATTATACACCTCTACTTTGGAAAGCCTTTGATACTGTTGCACATAAAAGACTTTGTTTAAACTGTTTTTCATATAACTTTATAAAGAAACATTTATCTACTTCATTTATACTGTTATAGGCATGTACATACAGTATTTCATGTTATATACAAAAATTTTATTTTTTAGCCATCAAAAATGGAATTTCCCCAAAAAAGAAGAGGTTTTGTTCTTATAACAAAAATTGGAAGCAAGAATACGAATGGCTAGCTTCAACAAATGATCCTCATGAGGCATGAAGTCTCCTATGCAGAAATGTTTTTATTATATGGAAATCTTAGCAGTTACTCAGCATAAAGACATTAATGCCCAAATTAAAAATCTCAAGTCAATTATGTCTTGCCACTTAAGGGAAGCTAGGAAGAATTCTGAACCTACTCTTGAAACTAATGGACTCGAAGTGAATAGGAATTCTTCGGTACTTGACGATGCCGTTAGTATTGAGACCAGATGTTCATCATCCACCGGCCTCAATACTCCTACTGCTGCAATATTAATTTGCCAAAGCCTGCTAACATTTATGATTCAAGTCATTCAACAGAGCAATTTATTGCCAAACAGACTCTGTCAGATGATTCTTCTGATGTAAATCGAACCACTCCTACCACCTGCTCTCCTCTGCAGAACAGTTCTGTCTGTACCTCTATTTTACAAGCTCAGAGTGACCAAGTGGAATCCTCTTCAACATCAGTTAAGGTAACATATGCAAAAATAACTGCTGCCACATCTAATGAGGTCTGCAAACCTGTCTGTAGGGCTGCTGCCACAGTGAGTAAAGCTGTTTCTGATTGCCAGTCTCAAATATCACACCAAAGATCAAAACAGAACAAACCTTCAGAAAATGTTAAAACCTCTATATCTCAAGATACTTCTTCCAGGCTTCCAGCCAAAATTCATCAAACACAGAATGTAACTACTGCAGAAAAATCTCAGTTACTCAAACAAGTACAATATCAATTATTCCCACAAAAGACCGAATTTTTGTTTCTAGGCTTGGACACCCACTAAATCTGAAGATCTTATCAACTTAGTTAAAGTTGATAAGATCTTCGCGCATGCATCGCGTCTCATGGTGGAATCTTCGAGCATCTGTTGTAACATCATGAAATGCATCCATCTCATACTCCATTGTTAATTTGTAATCCAAATATTATGTCAAATCAATTTTGCCACTAATTACTGTCTTGTGTCATTTCTGCTTCTTGTGCCTCTGCTACTACTTTCCCGTGACATTTCCGGTTATGGGTTTCTATGCGATTCACATTCCTTTTAGATGTTATCTATCTCCCCTAAACGTTTGTACCAATATTTTTGAGACGCCCTATATATATATATATATATATTTATATTAGTATTAGGCAAAGTATTGTTTATGAATTTTGTTGTTATAGATCGTTTATTGAGATCAGTACCGATTAATGCCATCTAAGAATATGCACGTTACCTGGGTGTTTGACGCACATAGCGTCCACATATTGCACCGTATCTCACCCAAAGCTGCTACCGCTTTACCAAACTGACATTTTGTCCATCTTATCTAGTACTTATATATATTTACACACACACACACACACACACACACACACACACTGCCGACTGGGCTAGCCGGGTGGGTAAAGTGCCTGCCTGGCAACCCAAAGGTCGCGGGTTCGAATCCTGCCTCGGGCTTGGATCAAAGTACTGCAAAAACCTTGGGAAGTGCATTATGGCCACAGAAGCCGATGCACCAACAACTACAAAAACACACACACACACACACACACACACACATATATATATATGTTTCATGTTATATATATATATACACCTAATTCTGTTTTTACACGATAGATACGTTCCTAAAAAATACGTGTAAAAAAAAATTCGTGTAAAAAAAGACATTGTATTTATGGAAGAAAAGAAGATTGGTTCCGAATCTAAAAAAATCAGTAAAAATAATTAAAAAAAAACACATAAAATATTCGTTTTAAGCTTATTAATTTATTTCAACAAAATACACATGTAATAATATGTAATTAAAATGTACTAAAATAAATTTGTATGCATATGAAATGAAAAAAAATTCTTCATGAACAAAAAAAATCTGTTTTACACATAACAAGATTTTATTCATTTTCACTTTCTGATAATAAACGGCGCATACGTTTGCGTACGACTGGAATATCACTGCCATCACTAGAAATGTTGTGGACATCATCTTCTTCTTCTATTAATGAAATTCTTTCTGTGATCTCTTCAGCAAAATCAGCACGAGTCTTCTCTGGTGCTGATGTTTCACCGGTTTTACGAACGAATTCAGTTATTAATCGTTGTGTTCGTGTTTTGGTTAGGCCGTTATATAATTCTCTGTAAGAGGCTGTCAACAACTTCAGTTCACGTTGAAACTTCCCAGCGCGTTCCTCATTAGGGTCATGTTTGACAAAATGATTACCTAATTTTCTGGCCAGTTCCAGACCTTCTTTTATTAAATATGCATTTAGAACAGGATCATTTTCTTCATTATCACTGCGTTCTGTGGGATAAGGAGTCCCAAGGACAACCTCTAATATTTCATCTTCGCTTAGGGCTTTGTCGGTTAACAATTCATCAATATCTTCAAACGATAGATCATCGAATCCTTCTCCACCAATTTTGTGTGCCATTGTAATGATGTTGGGAAATTCGGTCGTATTAGGGATGATGGGATCTTTGCTTTTTACACATTGTGGCCAAACCGCTTTCCAACACGCATTTAAAGTTGCTGGTTTTAATTCAGTTAACGCTAATCCAACTTGATTGATACAATCCATAATTGAGAATTTCTTCCACACATCAATGACTGTTAGTGTTTCATCATTCAGTTTGTCCAAAACGTGTTGGAATGTTCGTTTTACGTAGTATGTTTTAATTGTCGCAATTATACCTTGGTCTAGCGGTTGTATCAAAGATGTAGTATTAGGTGGCAGAAATAAAATTTGTACGTTTGGGTGTTCCAAGACAGGATGGCCGGGTGCATTGTCAAGAATCAGAAGAACCTTAAATTCGAGACCTTTCAAATTCATATAACGTCTGACTTCTGGGACGAAACATTTGTTGAATCATTCTGTAAAAATAGTAGTGGTCACCCAGGCCTTCTTGTTTGCCATCCAGTGAACAGGCAGTTTATTGATATCTACACCTTTCATTGAACGTGGGTTTAGGGCTCGATTTACCAGCAGTGGTTTCAACATACGATCTCCTGAAGCGTTGGAGGAAAAGAATAAGGTCACACGATCCTTAGCTACCTTAAAACCACCAGCAGTTTTCTGCGATTAGGCTACATACGTTCTGTTCGGCATTCGTTTCCAGAAGAAACCAGTTTCATCTGCATTCCACACTTGATCAGGAGTGTATCCTCCATCTTCAATAATTTTTGCAAGTTCCTGCGGGAATACTTTAGCAGCCGATTCATCTGCAGATGCAGTTTCATCTTTAATTTTTATATTATGAAGAGCATTCCTTTTAAGAAACCGTCATCCAACCTGTACTCGCAGAAAATTCATACTTTCTGTTTAACTGAGATGAAGTGCGTGGCTCCTTGTCTTTAATCTGTCTGTAAATTCTTAGTGCTGTTTGCTTGATGGCACTCTTTTTTGTGACTGATCTTCTATCCATATTACCAGGGCCTTTTCCATTTTTTCCTTGACAATATCTCTTGTATATGATGATGAATTAACACTTACTTTTGTTCCAGAACATACCGACTTCTTAATTGCAGCTTCATTTTTCTTAATAGTTCTTACGGTAGCTTCATGTACACCAAAATGCTTTCATGAAATGTCATGAAACGTAGCCCCTTGTCCAGTACAGACGTAGCCCCTTGTCCAATACTACAGACGTAGCCCCTTGTCCAGTTGCAAGACGATCTAAAATTTGAATTTTAAGTTCCAAAGAAATCGCTTTCCTTTTCATTTTGGTAATAGGCGAATTATTCGACATTATATAAGGGCTTCCGAAAAATATCTCAGTTATAATTAATAAAAAAAGGTATGAAAATTTTGTAAACTTACAATTTATTGACTATCGGCAAAATTAATAAATTTATATGTGCACAAATTTCACTAAAGATTCTTTCACTTTGAAATAGAGCTTACTACTACATGTCTGCCGAAGATACAATGCACGAATACCGTAGATGTGCACCGAATCCAATAAAAACATTGATGATTCATAGATACCTAGACGTACACATTGGTAAGCAAAAGCAAGCGTTTCAAAACGCATACACTAGCTGTTATCCAATCTATTGGTGCGTGTAATATAGAAATGATACTAATATGCCACAAATAAAAAAATTTTTCTTAAAATTTAGGCAAAAAAAAATTTATAGAAATCGTGTTAAATCAAAATGACTCGCGTAAAAAGAGAATGAAATATTTATTTTGAATTCGTGTTAAACCAAATTCGTGTAAAAAAAGTTCGTGCAAAAACAGAATTAGGTGTATATATATATATATAACACGAAAGGCGAGGGTGGTGCCTCCGTAGCCAGGTGGGCAGGAGCAGCAGTGCGTAGCACATGCTTCTTGATTAGACCGGGGTTCGAGCCCGTGAGCCACCAAATACGGAGGATGCGGAAAGGTCAGGGAATGACCACTGCATATCCCCGGAGCAATATGGCCTTAGTTGCTAATGCTCCTAAAAACCAAATAATAATAATAATAATAATAAAAAAGTGAGGGTAAATGATTATTGACTGCTCCTTGTATAGCAAATAGCCCACATATGCACGTAATGATACTGAGCTCTTCTCCTACCTGATGATGGAGGTTCAATTGTAATTTAACAAAACCAGTTCTAGTTTCTGCCCTTGTGTGCTTTTGTTAGGGATTGTTTGTCATGAATAATATAAATAATTAAAATCAAGTTTATCATTGTATACAACTGCTATCATATACTATGATAGGCGCCTCTGTAGCCAGGTGGGAAGGAGCAGCAGTGCGTAGCACACGCTTCTTGATTAGACCGGGGTTCGAGCCCGTCACCACCAAATATGGAGGATGCGAAAAGGTCAGGGAATGACCACCGCATATCCCTTAGCAATATGGCCTTAGTTGCTAATGCTCCTAAAAACCAAATAACAACAACAATATACTATGATAAACTTGAAATTAAATGATTAAGTGCACCTTTGGTGCCTCCCTAGCCAGGTGGGCAGGAGCAGTAGTGCGTAGCACACGCTTCTTGATTAGGCTTAGGTTCGAGCCACGCTGTTTTCATTTTGACACTGCTAGTTGAAATTGCCCATCACCGCTACTGCAGAAGACATGCTCGGCATGCTGGACTCGTGGAACTAGCAAGCTCTATGCATTTTATAGTGTTACATACAAAGGGTACTAGGAAAGTTTTGCAATATGACCCAACAATGAATCACAGGAAGCTGCTTGTTGCTGCATGTTGAGACATGTTCATACGTGCATAGTAGCCGCTGCGCCAAGTCGATGTGCTCAGTTATTCATTAGTAGTGAGAGTGTAAAGTGCTTGCGATGGCATCGTGGTCACGAAATGAGATAAGGACAGTTTTGCGGTATAATTTTGTGCGTGGTTTAACCATAGACCAGTGCTTAGAGGAAATGACTCTTGCACTAGATGATGATTGTCCACATCGTACAATGAGATTCAGGTGGTATAGAGAATTCCAAAGGGGAAATTTCACTCTGGAGGATTCTGAGAGGCCGGGAAGGCCACGAATGTCAGTTACGGAGGAAAACGTTACTGCTGTGAGGAAAATGCTTGACGAAAACAGGCGAGTGACCTACCAACAGATAGAGGATACTTTGGGCCTAAATGCACCAGCAATTCGTTCGATTCTGCAAGATCATTTGCATGTGAAGAAACTTTGTTCTCTCTGGGTGCCGCATCAACTGACTGAAGAGCAGATGACACGACGTGTGACTTGGTGCCGGGAGATGTTAAAAAAGTTTGATAAGGGACAATCTCGGTATGTGAACAACATCGTGACAGGTGATGAGACTTGGCTGTACTATTACGATCTGCCGACCAAGGCTCAAAACAAAGTTTGGGTCTTTGATGATGACGACACACCCGTAATTGTCAGAAAATCCCGATCTGTAAAGAAGAAAATGATAGCTGTATTTTTCAAATCGAGTGGAATTGTGGAACGTGTCGTTTTGGACACGCAGAAGACAGTCACAGCTAAGTGGTATACTGAACAATTCCTGCCTAAAGTCATTGGATCTATGAATAACCTGTGGCCAAAGTCAAGAATGGACACCTGGTACCTCCATCACGATAATGCTCCAGCTCACCGCGCCAAAGCCTGCACCGAATATTTGACCACGACAGGACTGAAACTTCTCGAGCACCCTCCCTCAGTCCAGACCTTGCTCCCTGCGACTTTGCACTGTTCCCGCATGTGAAAATGAAGCTAAAAGGGAGGCGGTTTTCCAGTGATGAGGACCTTCTACGGGCTTGGGACAACGAGTGTGCTTTACTCCCTAGTGAAACTTGGCAGAACTGGTTTAAAGATTGGTTTCGGAGGATGGAGAGGTATATTGAATGTAGAGGAAATTACTTTGAAAAAATTAAATAAACAAAGCTGTATTGCAAAACTTTCCTAGTACCCTTTGTATATAGCCTTATAAAACTTGTGCAGCTTGGTGGAATGGAACCTTCCTGTTACTTTTCAAGTGGAACTGATCCTTCCTTTATTTACAATTCTGTAATTTGACCACTTTCCCAAGTTGCACCCAGAAATAATAATGGGAAAGCTCTCCTTTGTGTGTAACCTTTGTATGTGAGTATTGTGGAAGCATAATATGATAACTGGAGGTAAGAAATGAATATAGAGCATTGTATTTTCTTGAGTTCTAGTATTATTCAGCATTTATGCTGTGCAAAGTAAGTATACTTTTCAACTATTTATAATTTGCTTATAACAATTTTTTTATTTATTTATTTTTTAATGTATCTATTTCATTTTATATGTTCCTGCTTTATTTTATTAAAAGAGATGACCATTTCCTCAGAATGGAATTTTTTTTGTTGCATGTTTTAGGCTCTGGGTTTCTTTGTATTTTAATGAATTATCTTTTACTTTTGTCATTATTTGCCTGAATTATACAATTATAAATAAACAAAGGGAAAATTAATGATTACGTAGTTTGTTAATTTCCACTCTAGTTGCCTGAATTATGCAGTATGATAACATGCATTATCATATTGTATAATTCAAGTATTGTTTTTTGATATTAAATTTTTTAACACCTTGTTTAGTCACAAATTATTTTATGCTTTCAGTTACTCTCTAATAATGGAAACAGATTTTGAAGAAGAGGTAAGGGATTAATGGTTCCTTGTTTTAGAAATATCTGAATAGTTTTGTCAAAGTTTAAAAAGGTCTACAAAAACTCTATTGGCAATTTTTTTCCCCCATTCATTGCCTTCTTGCTTTCCTTAAAACAGTGCATTCACTGTTTTGAATTACTTTGTCAATCAGTCACTTTAACATGGGATCTTATAGTCTGTTATGTTTGTCTGTCAAATAGTCTGTATTATACATAATCTTATTGCTGTTCTAAGTTCAAAACTTCTATCAAGTGACAGTGAACAAATAATTGCTGGTGAATGTATAAATTATCAAAATTTTGAATTAAATTTTATTTGCTTTCAGAATGCTTTCATCTTGTATGAATCTTCTAACTGCCCAGAACATTGGCATGTTTAGTCATATTGGCTAGTGTCAGCTGTTTTGTGAGTTGCATATGAGCGTTAAGTACGATGTATACATCCTGTCAAACAGGATGTATACATCCAATTTGATACTTTGTTAAATTTCCCTACTCTAACAGCATACCAGTTTTGTTATGTTAGGCTAATGGAATTTGTAAATGTGAACAGTCAGCATTCAGATTTATGCGTGGAGTTATGCATTTGGATTTTGTATGAGTGAGCAGTATTATTTTTGCTTTAAAAAAACTGTTATGGCTTGTGAAATTGCATGCCACATTGTGATCAATGGCGTTTCATTTTTTTATGAAACATTACAATACTGACTGACTGCGGTGCCTTCTTTTAGTGAAAATTAGAAATAAAAACTATCTATTCTGTTTTAATACTTTGGTCAATTTTCCTAAATTAATTGTATGGAACAGTTGTTGTATGTTATGTTAAGTAAATTTTCAAAAGCAGATAATCATCATTATTTGGAACTAAGAAGCCTAAAGTGGATAAATACAAAGTTCCTGACTACCCAACAGAACAGGCAGGATAACATGTTTGTTTATCTCTACTTGGATTTTGCTGAAGTGGGTATTGGGGCAGTTACCAGCATCGCTGATGCAAAATCGACACCCCCCCCCCTTCCCACTCCCAATATTGACTGATAGAGTGAATTAGACCAATAGAGTTTTTGAAACTCCTGCTTAAGATTTCCTTTTTTTTTTTTTTTTTTTTTTAACTTTCAGTTTCTATAAATATATATATCAAACAAAATAAATGTTAGACATTCTTTTAAATGATTTGTATATTAATTCAGAAACATTTAGTTAAAGTGTATGAATTGTTGAATTGTATGAATTGTATGAATTGTTGAATTAAGTAAGCCTTTTAAATCTGAAAATTTGTACTTAGCTCAGTTCTCTTCGACCTTTCTGTGAAAAGACTTCACTGATATTATTGGGAATTCTCATTTCTTTTTTGATGATTTGGAATTCCTTTACTCATTGCCTTTGGATTGCAGAATATTCTTAATGTTGTTTTCCCCACTTCAAACATAGTCTACAGAAATCTGATTGACAGAAAAAATCCTTACTTTTAGATTAACTGCCCTAAGAGTGTGGTTATTCTAAAACAGTGGTTCCCAAATTACTGAGATCTATAACCTCTTCAAAAATGAAAAAAAGTGACAATGAAGGGGTCCGTAAACTTTTTTCATTTTCAAAGGGTCTGTGGATCTCAGTAGTTTGGGAACCACTGTTTTAGAATAACCACTCTTAATTTAATCTAAAAGTAAGGATTTTTTCCTTACTGAAAGTAAGATTTTCTGAAAAGAAAATTCAAAGTTTTATGTTTAAAACAACAACTTTATTCTTATTTTTACATAAATACATATTAAATATTTTTACATAAGTATATAATAATAACTTTATTTATCATCAGTTTGCTATACATAGAACGAATAATTTGACCACTTACAGAGGTTCGTTTTGTGGACCCCCTGGAGCTGGTCTACGGACCCCCAGGGGTCAGCGGACCCCAGTTTGGAACAGCTGTTCTAAAACAATGAATATCCACCTAGCTTTTATCATTGAGTAATTAAAAATCCATCTAACAGAGATCCCTCACATATCACATTACCCTGCTTTCCAAATATCAGTTACAATATTTTCAGGACTACCAAGGATGATAAACATCAGGATGTTTTTTGCAGAAACCAAAAAAATTCTGATCATCCAGGACATCTTTCTTTCCACTTCAGAACTTCTCTATAGGGTGTCTGTTATACCACATCACTTGTTGAATGTAAGTAGGAGCATACTAATCTAGGTGACCAGGCAGCAGCCACTTCCAGAGACAGCAGCAGATTTAGGTCATTGATGGATAGTTATGACATAAGTGATTCTTATTTGGCCAAAATTGTTGGACGCTACAGGGACCAGTCAGCGTGGCCCTGTACATAGGCTTATCACATCATAGGTCCCATATGAGAATGGAGGAGCACAGATAATACATCCTTCTGTGTAAAGTCATAAGAGCACAATATTGCAGAAGGATATTCCTTCAATCTCAGAGAGAGAACATTAACATCCAATTCAGGAGAGAATATAATTTAGTCATCCCCCCATGCCATTAAATAATTAGATGGGCTGGCCTAAGAAAGTTTTAGGTGCTTGTGAAAGTATATTAGACTACCCCTAATTCTAGCTTAACAAATTATACAAAATACAAAACATACTTCATAAAAATAAAAAAATTGAAAAAAACAAACAATACTTTTAATAACAGAGCCATGAAAGAAATCACATTATTCTTTATACTTTCTTAGAAGAAAAGTCTTTCATAATTTGATTGAGATTCGGCTGATTTTGGAGTATACTTTCAGTTGAAATTGGTATTGGTATGAACAAAAATAAATTAATTGAAATTACCATTAGTAGAGGCATATGATGCAAGAAAGCAAGCTTATATAGCATCAGCCAAAAAAAAAATTCCCATTTTATTCATCCATTCACTCCAAATGTTTGTCTAGTTCTGTCTTGAACTTATTTAAGTTGTTGACCTCCACTACAACAGGCGGACGTTTGTTCCAACTATCAACCACCTGTTGGTTAAAGGTGAATTTCCACACATCTATTCTACAATCGCCTTTCCTCAATTTGAATTTATGTCCCCTCAGGTGAGTAATCTGAAAAAGAGGAAGAATCCCATTAGCATTGAGCTTGCTCAAACCATATCAAGGCCTTATACACCTCAATTAGATCACATCGTATTTGCCTAGTCTCCAGAAGCTGCAATTTGTAGAACTTAAGCCTTTCTTGGTAATACCAACCCTTTGTTCCACTCGCTGATCTCGTTGCCCTTCTCTGTACTCGTTCCAGCAGCTCTGCCTTTCCTAAAATGAGGCCGCCAGACCTGTATGCAGTACTTAAGGTGTGGCCTGATCATTGCATCGTACAAGGGGACAATCACTCCCTTTATCCTTGCTAGCAAAATTCCTGTATATCGTTGACACCACTATCTACTCTTGCAGCCTGTCTGCACTGCTCAGAAAACTTCATATCTGACTGCACAATTACCCCCTTTTCATTCTCCACTACCCTGAGTGTACCACCCGGTTGATACGTTACTCTGGGGTTACTGCTACCCATATGCAGTACTTTACATTTGTCAATGTTAAACTTCAGTTGCCACCTCTCAGCCCATCTGCACAACTTTTCCAGATCCTGTTGCAGTAGCATACTATCATTACTGTCATTAACAACCCTGCCAACCTTTGTATTGTCTGCAAACTTAGACATTTATCCTGATATACCCTCATCAAAATTATTAATAAATACCGAAAACAACAATGGGCTAAACACTGAACCCTGGAGGCTCCACTAATAACATTACTCCACAAAGAGCAGTGTCCATTGATAACCACTTGTCTTCTCCCACTTAACCATTCTTTTATCCATTGTAGCAACTTGCCCTTAATGCCAAACTGTTCCAATTTGTACAGTAGTCTTCCATGTGCTACAATATCAAAATCTTTCCTAAAATCCAAGTATATGATATGCATTTTTGTGACCACATCATAGTATCCAGTCAATTTGTCAGCCGAGTCTTCCCCTTAACAAACCCGTGCCATGGCTGAACTGTAACTTCAGTCTTGTCTAGTTGATCCTGCATCGCTTCCTTAACCAGTGACTCCATTATTTTCCTTGGTACAGAAGTTAGACAAACAGGTCTGTAATTACTCGTGTCACCCTTTGTGAATTGGGGGTGCATTTGCACATCTCCAGTCTATGGGGACTTCCCTAACTCCATGGAAGCTTTCATAATTATGGCTAAGGGGTTGCTTACTTCCTTTTCTGCTTCCTTTAATATAACTGGATAGATCCCATCCAGCCTAGTGCCTTTCTTATGTTCAATTTCAACAATTTCTTCTCCACTTTATTCTGTTATTACAAAATCATTTAGCTCCCTGCTAGAGTTGGATTAGCTTCTGGCCTCCACTTCCCTACAGACCTTGTGTAAATGTAGATGCAGAATGTTGATAACATTATCAGTTGGTCCTACTGTTTAAAATTTAAAAAATCTCTGAGACCACTGTAGTAACTTTACAAAAGCAAAAAACCCTTCCCTTTACTCTTCACAGTAGCATTAGCATTAGTAGAGGCATATGATGCAAGAAAGCAAGCTTATTCAGCATCAGCCAAAAAAAAAAAAAAAAAAAAAACACAACCACTACTCCCATTTCACCCCTCCATTTGTTCGAAATACCTGTCCAGCTGAGCCTTAAATTTGTTTAGGCTATCAACTTCAACAACAAGTGATGGAAGTCTATTCCACAAACCAACTGCCCGCTGGCTAAAGGCAAATTTCTGCACATCTATCCGACATCCGTCCTTCCACAATTTGAATTTATGCCCTCTTAGGTGATTATTCTGAGCAAGAGGAAGAATCCCATCGGCATTTAGCATGCTCAAGCCATTCAAAGCCTTATTCACCTCTATCAGATCACCTCGCCGATGCCTAGTCTCCAGACTCTGTAATTTGCAAAACTTGAGCCTTTCTTCGTAAGAGCAACCCTTTGTTCCATTCACTAATCTTGTTGCCCTTCTCTGTACTCGTTCCAGCAGCTCTACATCCTTCTTGAAATGAGGCCTCCAGACCTATATACAGTACTCAAGGTGTGGCCTGACCAGTGCCTTATGCAAGGGAATAATCATATCCCTAACCCTGCTAGAAAAATTCCTGTATATCATTGACAAGACACCATGAGCTACTCTTGCAGCTCATCTGCACTGCTCAGAGAACTTCATATCTGCCTGCACAATTGCCCCCAGGTCCTTTTCATTCTCTACCACTGTCAGCGTAGTACCACAGTGTTGATACGTTGATCTGGGGGTTACTGTTTCCCATATGCAGTACTTTACATTTGTCAATGTTAAACTTCATTTGCCACCTCTCAGCCCATCTGCTCAACCTTTCCAGATCCTGTTGCAGCAGCATAGCATCAGTAGTGTCCTTAACAACCCTGCCAACCTTTGTATCGTCTGCAAACTTGGACATTAAGCTTGATATACCATCATCAATATCATTTATAAATACAGAAAACAAAAATGGACCCAACACTGAACCCTGAGGAACTCCACTAATAACATTAGTCCACATTGAGCAGTGTCCATTGATTACCACTCTCTGTCTTCTGCCACTCAACCATCCCTTAATCCATAGCAGCAATCTGCCTCCAATGCCACACTGCTCCAATTTGTGCAGCAGTCTTCCATGCGCAACAGTATCAAAAGCCTTTCTAAGATCCAAATATATAATATCAAAGTTATTCCCTGCATCCAGTTCTTTTGTGACTACATCATAGTATCCAATCAAATTGGTCAGACAAGACCTGCCCTTAACAAAACCATGCTGTGTCTGAGCTATAACTGAATTCTTGTCTAGATGATCCTGCAGTGCTTCTTTAACCAGTGCCTCCATTAATCTTCCTGGAACCGAAGTTAAACTAACAGGTCTATAATTACTTGTGTCAGCCTTTGATCCTCCTTTGTGAATTGGGGTTACATTTGCATATCTCCAGTCTATGGGTAACTCCCCTGAGTCCAAAGAAGCTCTCATAATTATGGCTAGGGGTTTGCTTATTTCCTTTGCTGCCTCCTTTAATATAACCGGATAGATCCCATCCACCCCGGTGCCTTTTTTATGTTTATCCTCAACAATTTCTCTTCCACTTTTCTCTCAGTTATTAGAAAATCATCTAGCTCACTGCCAATGTTTACTTCACCTACGACATTCCCCTTCCTGAATAACTCCTCGTGTGAATGTAGATGCAAAATACTCGTTTAGATTGTTAGCCACCTGAGCAGGATCCTCAACTGTTGAACCATCAACATCCAGTGTACCAATCTGATTCATCCCTTTCCTTCTTGAGTTTAAATAGGTAAAGAACTCTTCTGTTTTTCTTTGCATCCTTTGCCAAGGATTTCTCATAATCTGCTTTTGCCTGCCTAATCTCCTTTGTGACTTGGTTACAGACCAACTTATATCTATCATAGGCTTCCATGTCACCCATTAATTTGTATGTATCCCATGCATTTTGCTTCTCTGCCATATGTCTCATTAGTTCATCTGACAACCATTTAGGCCTGAACCTTGAACAATATTTCTTGGTTGGTATGTAAAGCCTGGTAGCTTCCAAGATTAGTTCCTTGAATGCTTCCCATTTTGAATTTGCTGTTGGTAACATCATCAGTTGGTCCCACTGTATAGAATTTAAATACTGTCTCAGACCATCATAGTCGCCTTTACGAAAGCAAAAACCCTTCAGTTTACCTCTGATGGTAGTTACCTCCTTGAGTAAATCCCACTTCAGCACACTGTGATCACTGCCACCTAGTGGTTCCTTTATCTGCAGATTCTTAATGCATGAAGAATCACTACTGATAATCAGATCAAGAGTATTACTCCCTCTAGTTGCCTCCCGAACATGGTGGTGTAGAAAACAATCATCCAATAAATCCACAAAAGCCTTGCTAGTGTGTGAGTGACCAACCCACAAATTCCAGTCAATGTGTTTCTTAACTAATAGCATAACCCCTCCTCCCTTCCTATCCTGTCTATCCTTTCTGTAGACGTTGTACTCCCCAAATTCCAGTTCTGCATTCCTTATATCTGTGTGACACCACGTCTCTGATATCCCAACAATATCTGCCTTTGATGTTTTGAGCAATACCTCAAATTCATCAAATTTATTTACTAAACTCCTAGCATTGGTGTACACGCAATATACATGCACCTGTTTCTATTCTTAGCTACCCTAACACAACCCATGTGTTTACTTGTACCGCAATGACTTCCAGCAGTCTCTAAAATATCCTGCATCTTGTTTTTCAGGCTTCTGCTCATTGCAATAGGAGCAGTGCAAGAATCTCTTTCAACTCTGCCAGTGGCTACTGTTAATCTATTAGTCTTTGTCTCCCCCCAAGCTAGCAGTTTTCCGACCCACCTAACACTGCCTCGATAGGATCAGCAAATATTCTTGCACCCTTTCTATTTAAGTGTATCATCTGTAGTTACATCTTTAAGTAAATCCCAAATTTAAAAAATAAAATAAAGTAACCAATGTTACTTTTCATATATTTATTTTTTCAAGTATTTATCCAATCCCTCCTTAAATTTAGATAAACATCCAAACACCACAAGATGACGGGTGAAGTTCAGTAGTAACCAGTACCACTGAAGGAAGAAGTCGAAAAAGCCATCAGAGAACTAACTTGTGGCAATTCACCTGGAATTGATGAAATCCCTGCGGAATCGATTAAAGCTACAGGTGTGAAGGGCGCCGAGTTTTTTCATAAAATAATTGTAAAAATTTGGGAAATGGGATGGTGGCCATCAGATTGGAAGAAATCGATTTTCATTCACTTACTGGGTTTTTCTGTAAAATCCTAATATAGGCCCATCTGGGCCTATATTAGGATTTTGTTTTCCAAATAGAAGCCCATGGGCTTTTATTGGGGACAAATAATAACGCGCTTTCTTGTAACATACTGTATATCGGCGCCCTGCGCATGCCCGAGATGTCATTGCAATAGATGTGAACTGCGCATCTTTACTCGTTGTCAGAATATTTAACCCTAAAAATGGAAAATAAAAAGTCTAGTAAACAAAAATCGTGTACTATCCAGGAAAAACTACAGTTTGTGACACGTTTAAAAGCGGGGGTAAGTCAAATTCGATATCGCAACAAACAGGCATTGACAGGAAAAATCTTTGCCGTTGGTTGCAACAAGAAGCAGAATTATTGAAGCTGGTTAAAAAACGTAAACACATATGTCTTGAGGGCGCAGGAAGGAAGGCGTTTTATCCCAAAATTGAGAAAAAAACTATTTGGATTTTTCAAAACGGAATGAAATAACCACCGATCAGTTACCTATAACACATTGCGAAACTATATTTTCTCACCAGAACTTGGCCTTAAAATACCACCTGCTTTTAAAGTATGCAACAAGTTCTTATTTGGATGGACCAGGAGACATCGGATTAGATCACGTAAAATAACTCACCATGGACAACTGGATAATCGCGATCCAAAGGAAACACAGGAACAAGTAAAGCAATACTTAATTCAAGTAAATAATGCTACAGCAGGAATGACAAGTGATTGTGTTTTTAATATGGATGAAACTCCATGTTACTTTGACATGGCAAGAGATTGCACTTTTCACTTTGTTGGGAGCAAAAATGTTGAAGGTGCGGATACAGGGTCCAGAAAAAATTGATACACTATCTGTTTAACAATATCATTGGATGGACGCATACTCCTACCTATGATTATTTTTCGTGGCTTAAAGAAAATTCCCAAAGTAACAATCCCCAGTGGTAAAGCAGTTGTTGCTGCTGTAAACAAAAGCAGATTAATGGACACAAATCTACTGAAGACGTGGATGGATACTATTTTCTGCAAGAAAGGATCTTATTTTAGTAACACTCCATCAGTAATTATTTGGGATTCTTATGGAACTCATAAGAAAGAAGAAATTTTAAAATATCTTTTTAAAAATTATGGCCCAAAGGCAGTAATAATTCCAGGAAAGACAACGCACTACACCCAGCCCCTAGATGTTGCCATAAATTCCAGTTTCAAAGCTGCTATGAGAAAGGAATGGGATAATTGGGTAAGAGAAGAAACTGCTGAGTTTACTCCAAAAGGATATAGAAAAAGACCATCTTACCAAAAGATTGTTGAAATGGTTATTTCTGCCTGTAATACAATCCAATCAAAATCAATTCAAAGAGCATTTGAATGTTGCAGCATTGCTGCAAATGGACAAGAAGTACCAGCGACCAATATATTAAATCAAAAATTGCGAATTATCCTTGAAAACAATCATGGACTTGAAATTGAATCTGATGATCTGGCTGCTAGGAAGTGATGAAATATTAATGGAATTGGATGAAGACGAAAACAACAATTCTTCCACTACTAACTCGGATTCCTCTGATACAACAGGTTCTGAATGAAAATTACTAATATAAATAAATCTCTTCTTGCAATTATTATTTGTCTTATATATTTTTAAGATAATAAGAATAATTTTTAATTTCATTCTGTTCTATTGTTGCAATATTTAAGATAAAAATAACCTTTCATTAATCAAATAAATATTATTTAAAATAAAAATAGCCTTTCATTAATCAAATAAATATTATTTCAAAATAAACCTGTTTCCATTAAGAAGCCCATGGGCTTCTATTTAGGGACAACATGAGAACATTAAAAATGAAAAAACCAAATACAAGCCCATGGGCTTCTTAATGGAAAAACCCGGTACCAAAAAAAAGGAGATTTGAAAATTTGCTCAAATTACAAGACTATTAGCCTAATATCTCATACTAGCAAGATTCTTCTTAAAATCATATTAAACAGAATCGCAAGAAAACTTGAAGAAGAAATGCCAGAAGAGCAAGCAGGTTTCAGAAGGGGTTGAGGAACCAGAGAGATCAGATCTTAAGTCTGACTGATTATTGAAAATGCAAAGAATTCAATGTTCCAGTCATTTTGTGTTTTATAGATTATGCAAAAGCATTTGATTGTGTTCAACACTAGAAACAATGACTATTATGGGTTTCCCAATCCACATAATTCAGCTGATTAAACTACTGTACTAGGAACAGGAAGGAACTGTGAGAACGAACATGGGAAACACCGATTTTTTTCACAATAGGTAACAGTGTCAGGCAGGGCTGTATTTTGTGAAGATATCATGTGTGAAGCTTTGGGAGATTTAGTTGACTGGCATCAAAATTGGAGGGACGAAGATAAACAACCTTTGTTATGCCGATGATACTGTGCTAATTTATAATTCTAAGGATCATCTTAAAGAAACTCTGAGGAGAGTATGTGAAGCAAGTGAGAAAAAAGGATTGTTTCTGAATGTGTGTGAAACTAAAATTATGGCGATTGGTTATAATCTAGATTCCAGTAAAGGATGGTTAATGGGCAAGATATCGAAAAAGTTGATGAATATGATTACTCAGGGTCAAGAATAAATAAAAATAGTGACTGCTCAAACGATGTAAAGAGATGACAGGCAATTGCTAAAACGTTGGTCCCTGATCTGATAAAATTATAGAGAGATCATGATCTGCCCCTAAAGACGAAACTGAGAATCATTGATTCATTAATTTTTCTAGTTGCCACTTATGGATGTGAAGGATGGAATTTGAAAAGAGTTGACAGGAAGAAAATTGAGGCATTTGAAATGTGGTGTTACAGGAGAATACTGCGTATTTATTACTTGGATCGAAGAACAAATGAGTGGGTATTGAATAAAATTGTCAGGCCTAAAATTCTTCTTCATAACATCAACAAAAGAAAACTCAAGTTTTTTGGTCATATAGTAAGAAGGGAAAACTTTCTGTTGAAGAATATAATGGAAGGAAAAACCGAGGTGAGAGGTGCAGAGAAAGACCTGCAACTAGGTGGAAGGATAGGATCAGTGAACTTCTGGGCATGACACTTTGTGATGCTGCTCGTATAGCACACGATCATTGCAGTTGGAGGAATTTATTGGTGGCCACAACAACTCCTCAGGGAGCTATGTGACTGAAAGAAGAAGTCACATAGCTCCCATGTGATAAATAACAATGTATTCAAACAATGGAAAGGTGGAAGTTTTCTTGGTGAAATTAAGGCAGGCAAGATACAAATATTGTAAGCTTTATATTAATTGTTCATTCAAAGTTTTCCTCTTCATATGCTTCAATTTCAGACATCCGACAAGCATTAAGGCAAAACATTACATAAAAATTAACTTATTTTAACAAACAATAAATTGTAGGAGATTAATTTCTTTCTGTATGCTAACAGTAATGAATGTTTAGTTTAACACTGAATGTCACAAAAAGCGTAAGCGTTTGGGTGTATGGCATAAAGTTTTTAATTGTAGTAGCTGGGAATCTTCATAAGCTGTCGAATGAGGGGGGTTGTGAAGGTTTGTCATATCTTTGATTCAATTTGGATCACAAATAGAGATTGCAAATTATTATTATTATTAGTGGTAGTAGTAGTGACATATGACACAAGTAAGTAAGCTTATAAAGTATCAGCCAAAAAAAAAAAAAAAAATCCCACATCACCTGTCCATCCCCCTCCAATAATTTGTCTAGTTTTTCCTTGAATTTATTCAAACTGCTCACTTCTATAACAACAGATGGAAGTTGTTCCAACAATCAACCACCCTCTGGCTGAACGGCAGACCTCTGCACATCTGTCTTACAACTATCTTTCCTCAATTTGAATTTATGCATTTTATGCCCCATCATGTATGTAAACTTGAGTTACATTTAGTTGGTTTGTAACCAAATAAATGCAAATAAAAACAAATATAGCACAGCTTATGGTGGCAAAGGGCATTGTAAACTTGGTAATATTAAGTATTCTTTTTTCAAGGGATTTGTGCAGGCAGTTTTTTTTTTTTTTTATTTAATTTTGGGAACACAGATACAAGACCTTACAGTTTCTTAGTATTAAACCTCAGCTGCTATTTCCCGGCTCATCTAAATAATTTATCTGTCTTGTTGAAGTAGCATACCCTGCTTATCCTGCCCATGTTTGTATCATCAGCAGACAGACGTTAAACTTGGAATACATCAGTATCATTAGTGATACTGATGTATCAGTATCATTAGTAAATATTAGGAATGGTAAGGGACCAAGAACTGACTAATGTTATTAGTGGGCCTCCTCTCATGACATTAGTCCATGAAGAGCAGTGGCCAATTATAATTACTTTTTGTCTTTTACCACTTTATGCATAGTAAAAACTTGCCTTTATACCTTAGTCCACCCTGGCACAATGTACAGGTCCAATAACTGCATATATGCCCTCTGACTGCTCTGCCTATACAGTCAGTCCTCGTATAGCATGATAGTTGTGTTCCTAGAAACCCTTGTGCAATGCAAAATCGTGCAATATAAACAACAGGCCCTATGGGAAAAATAGGGTTAGCTGCCGACCACCCAAGATTGAACACACACATTTGTAACAAAAACATTACCAAACACAATAAATAATCGTAATAAAATACGTAAGTATTTTATTACGATTATTTACGACTGAATTTTTTACGAATTTTTTACTGATTTATTACGACTATTATGTAATAAAATATTGCTAATGCTTTTGCTTCTATCGTAAGCAAACTTGTTTTTTGTTTGATTTTCTATCCAAACAGATGACAGCGGTTCCATCTGTTCCAATTCTTTGTGTCTTAATCTAATGGATTTTAATTACACTTTGAGTTGTTCCTGCTATGAAAGTTGTTTTTATTTTCTCTGCATTCTTTGTAATTCTGGGCGTTGCCTCATTTAGGTCTGTAGCACGTGCAATATCACATGGTCTTTCATTTCGCTCAAAGCGTTTCACAATTTCATATTTTTTCTCTATCGACAGAGGTGGACTGGCCATAAGCCTTACCGGGCAAACCCCGGTGGGCCAGAGGCCTGTGTGATTTTGTCCATAAACCATAGTATGAGGCCACTATAAATTTTTCCGGGTAAGAATTTTTGATCCAGTCCGCCTCTGTTTATCGATATTGCTTTTCTTTTTCTCTCTGAATCTGCAGTGTCTTCACCAGGACACTATCTTTTCACACCTTTTAAGTATTTTACTCATTTTTAGGGAATAAAGCACAATTACAAAACGAGGAGGCACGCTTGATACACATAAACAAAGCTGCACGCATGTAGCAACTGAATAAACAACACCATAAAGGCCGAGATACACTATTAACACCTCACATTTTACTAAAGCACATTTCTAGGGGTTACTACCATAAAACAGTAAAAACAATTTCCAGTTGCGTTTCTGCTAGTGGAATCTGTTATAAACTGGTAGTAAACTCGATCTAATTGCATTTGCGATAATACCAATAGCTGGAATTTTACGTTATTATGGTGAAATGTGTTTCCCCTTCACTGATATAAAAAACATAAATACAGTACATTTTCAGAATCTTCTCTTCATTCCTATCGTGTTGCGTTTGGTTGGGGGTCATTCTGCGTTCGACTGCCATTTCTTGTAAACACAAAGTCGAATCGTGCATAAGCGAATTCGGTTCGTGTTATATAAGATATCGTTCCCCTATTTATAAATCGTGTATGATCGAATTCGTGTAGTGTAAACACGTGTTATATGAGGACTGACTATACTCTCTATTTCCTCCAACTCCAATTCATAAGGAGAAAAGTCTTTGATAATATTATTGAGACCTAACTGATATACAGTATATTTTTCAGTTGAGTTTTTTTTTTTATTACAAACCCAAACATGGAAGATGTTCTTCTTTCTTCAAGGGATTTGTATCAGGTTTTTTTTTTTTTTTTTAATTTAATTTTGGGAACACAGATGCAAGACCCTACAATTTCGTAGTATTAAACCTCAGCTGCTGTTTTCACAGCTAAGCACCTACAGTACTTAGTACCATGTGTGGGCTGAAGGTTGAGATGAAAGAAGATATTTGTTGACATTAGACTTGAATTTTTGTAGATTGTAATTTCAGGATGGGAGGTTGTTTCAGAAAACAGAAGCTGAAGGGCTAAATGCGGAAAAAGAAAAGCTGGTTCTGTGAGTTTGAAGTTGGAAGTAAGTGGATGTTGACTGGTTGTGGCACATGTTTTGGCTGGTTTGGAAGAGGGAGAGAAAATTATAGAAGCCAATTCAGAAGAACAGTCCCTGGAATTATAGAAATCAATTCAGAAGAACAGTATTTATAGAAACAGAACGTCTATGAGACAGGAAGTGAAGAGACTTTGTGAGAGATGGGTCATTAATTAACCTAACTGCCCTCTTTTGAATGGAGACTAGAAGCCTAAGAGAAGTTATATGGGGACCACCCCAGATATGGGAACAATTTTTCATGGTAGGATGGATTTGAGATTTGTACAGTGTGAGTAGCTGTTTAGAAAAGCAGAGCAAAAGAGAAACCAGTTTTTTAGATGCATAGGAAGCAATATTTGTGATTTCTTATGCCAAGTGAAATCAGAAGTCAGGGTGATCCCTAATAGAGATATGTGATCTAGTCTAGCAATCTGATTGATTGGAGCAAATGGGAAGGAAATTAGACATAGACATTGATATTTACAGCAGAAAAACCCTTTATGTCAATAAGAAATTCTGGGAGTTAAATTGAAAAAAAATGTAATTAATGATATCGAAATTTCACATTATTAATGGAAAAAACTTTCAAGGCAACAGGTGAGTAAGGCTCCTTATCCCTATAATTTTAAGAAAAGTGTCAAGTGAGTGCATTGAACCATTGAGGCTAATTATGAGGGCATTACTGGACTCGGGAGCGAGTTAGTTGCATTGGAAAAGTGCCAATGTATCTCCAGTACATAAAAGGCGGTTCTAAGAGTGTAGTGGGAAATTACCGACCAGTTATTCTAACATCAGTAGTAGGAAAAATCATGGAGGCAATGATCAAGGTTGGAATTTTTTTTTTTTTATGTAAATCCCAAACACGAGAGGTATTAGAACCTATAGTACTTAGAACCGTGCTTGGGTTGGAGGTTGAGAAGACGAAAGAAGATATTTGTTGACATTGTACTTGAATTTCTGTAGACTGTAATTTTCAGGAAATATGTATGAAGGAAGGTTGTTCCAGAAAACGGCAGTTGAATGAATAAATGAGGAAGATGAAAAGTTGGTTCTGTGAGTTTTAAGTTGGACAGTAAATGGATGTTGGCTGGTGACGGCACGTGTTCAGACTGTTTTGAAAGCGAGAGCGGGAATTATAGAAGCCAATTCAGAAGAACACTGCCCATGGAAGTATCTGTAGAAGAGGCATGCAGCAGAAACAGTACGTCTAGGAGACAGCGAATGGAGAGACTCTGTTAGAAATGAATCATTAATTAACCTAACTGCCCTCTTCTGAATGGAATCAAGAAGCCTGAGAGAGGTTATGGGGGCACCACCCCAGATGTGGGAACAATATTCCATGGCAGGGCGGATTTGCGATTTATACAGAGTGAGCAGCTGTTTGGAAGAAAAGTAACGCCGAGAGCGAAAGAGAAAACCAAGTTTTTTTAGATGCAGAGGAAGCAATATTTGTAATGTGCTTGTGCCAAAAAAAGAGAGATTAGAAGTCAGGGAAATCCCCAAAAGAGATATATCATTTTGCCTAGAAATCGGAGTGTCACTAAAGATAAGCATAGGAGCAGAAGAATCCTTTTTGCGAGATATAAGACAAGACTGAGTTTTAGAAGGGTTGGAATCAACTAAGTTGTCTTTGCCCCACTGGAGAATTACCTGAAGATCGGCATTTAAGGAATTTGTAGCAGATTTTCGAGAAGTTGAAGCTGATTGAGCAGGACAGGGTTTCTCAAAATAGAAGGTGGAATGCAATGTGCTATCATCGGCAAAACTATGGATAGAATTTCCAGTCAATGGAAGAAGGTAATTAATATACAAGAGGAAAAGAGTGGGGGAAAGAACTGAACCTTGGGGGACACCGGCATTAGTGGAGAAGTTAGAAGACAGAGAGCCATCTACCATCACCCTCAGTGAGCGATCAGAGAAAAAACTAGATAACCAATTACTAAAAACAGTTGGCAAACCATAAGATGGAGGGAAGCTTGTTTAGAAGATCTTTATTCCAAACACGATCGAAAGCCTTTGAGATGTGTAGATGACTCTACCTAGGTGGTAGATGACTCTCAGCAACCGGTGAAATACCACCACTTTGCTTATTGGAGGCTTGAAGTGGTGGAACCCATGTTTAGTCTCTAGAGCTAAGTTCCGATCAGCCCTTCCCTATCTCTTCCATCATGCAGTATGATTGATGAATTTTGAGGTTATGATGAACGTCGTGGCGAGATCCAATATTCCTTACATTTCGAGGATACAGCTCTAAAACGGTGTTCGCAGGCCGGCCGCTAGTTAGTACACCAGACCGAACCTATTGGTAACTCTCTAGGAGGCTTCTGGATCAGCTAGTGTATAATCTTGCTACCTCTACTCTGCCAGATAGTGACTGGAGGGAATCTGGGTAATGTGTATGCAGGGAGCATTGTCGAGGCCACGTTATGTCAAGGATCTGGGTATATTCTTACCATTAGTGAGTATGCCATATCCAAAAATTTCATTACTTCATACAGCATATCCCACTCACTTTTTCTCACTATTGAATACACCATGAATTGTCAAACTAATAAAGCAAACTTATCTGCGAAAAGATCTAAACCTCCCAAGCACTTTCTAATTCATATCACAAATATACATGGTCTCAGTTTTAATCTCAACGATGTCCATTTCCACTTGCAGTCTGCCAAACCTCATGTACTTTTTCTGACAGAATCTCAGTTATCGGTTGATTCAACTTCTGCTCATCTCAGATGCCCAAATTATTCGCTGTATGATTCCTTTTGCCTCAAAGGTGGTACTTGTGCATATGTCCGTTCTGATATTCCCTGTCAGAGAGTTGGCAATTTGGAATCTCCTCTCTTTGATCTTCTCTGGCTTAAAATCTCTCTACCTCATTGTGTCAAATTCATCTGTTGTCTCTACCGTTCTCTCAACTCCACTAATCACTTGGAGCTCTGAACCTTCCTCTCTTTGCAACTTGACTTTCTCCAGTCCAAATTTCCTAACAGTGAGGTAATTTCCTTGGTGATTTTAATGTTCACAACTCCAGCTGACTTCCGTTTTCTAGTCACACCGACCAAGCAGGTTGAGATGCTGAGGCTTTTGCAATTACTCATGACCTAGCACAGATTGTTCATTTACTTACAAGAATACCGGACAATCCTAATCATACAGCCAATACGCTGGATCTTTTTCTCACAAACAACCCTTCTAAGTACACGGTTGAAGTGAGAGGTCCTTTAGGCACTTCAGATCACATCTTGGTGATTGTCTCTTCTCCAATGGAACCTTTATGTCATGGCTGTTCCCAACCTCGTGCTGTTTGGCATTACAAGAATGAAAAATGGCATGACCTGCGAGACTTCTTTTCTTCTTTTCCTTGGTGGGATTACTGTTTCAAAACTTCTGATGTCAACGTTTGTTCAGATCATGTCAGTGAAATTATTCTTGCAGGAATGGAATCCTTTATCCCACACTCCACTTTAAAATCTTGTCCTTTCCAGTAAATGTGATAAGGCTATTCAAGAGAAGAATGTTGCATATCGTAATTGGCGGCTTGTTTCTAATTCTTCAGTTTCATTTTCTGCCTACACCAAAGCTCGCAACAATTGTAAAGCAGTTATTAATCAGTCCAAACTAGAGTTTGAACAGGCTAAGAGTAGAAAACTTGCTTCTTGCCCTAATGGTAGCAGAGCATTCTGGTCCCTTGCCAAAGCTATTGGCCGCAAATTTTGCCCATCTCTGTTCCCACCTCTGTCCAAACCAGATGGTTCTGTTGTCACTTCAGCCAAGGATAAAGCTGACCCGCTAGCATGCCATTTTTCTTCCAACTCATGTATTAATGATCTTGGTAAAATACTTCCCACCATTCCCAACACACTCCATTCAATGCCTCCTGTGGTCTTCTGTGAAAAGGATGTCAGAAGGATTTTGAAGAATCTTGATGCTAAGAAAGCTCCAGGTCCCGATGGTATTTCTACACTTGTTCTTAAAACGTGTGCTCCTGAACTTACTCCTATTCTTTGCCGCCTTTTTTCACTTTCTTATTCCAAAGGTGTTTTCCCTTCTGCTTGGAAATTTGCTCATATCCAGCCAGTTCTTAAAAAGGGTGACAAATCCCTCCCATCCAATTATTGTCCCATTGCAATTACTTCTATTCTTTCTAAAGTAATGGAGAAATCAATGAACCGCCAACTCCTAAACTACCTAGAAACCTTCCGTCAGATCAACGATCGCCAGTATGGATTCCATCAGTGTCGATCCACTGGTGATATTCTGGCTTATGTTACCCATTGATGGACTAATTCAATGGAAAGGTTTGGTGTAACACAAGTAGTTGCTCTTGACATCTCAAAGACTTTTGATTGTGTTTGGCACAAAGGTCTTCTAAACAAGCTTCCATCTTATGGTTTGTCAACTGTTTTAGTAATTGGTTATCCAGTTTTCTCTCTGATCGCTCACTGAGGGTGATGGTAAATGTCTTTCTGTCTTCTAACTTCTCCACTAATGCCGGTGTCCCCCAAGGTTCATTTCTTTCCCTCACTCTTTTCCTCTTGTACATTAATGACCTTCTTCCATTGACTGGAAATCCTATCCGTAGTTTTGCCGATGATAGCACATTGCATTCCACTTTCCATTTTGAGAAACCTTGTCCTGCTCAATCAACTTCAACTTCTCGAAAATCTGCTACCAATTCCTTAAATTCCGATCTTCAGGTAATTCTCCAGTGGGGCAAAGACAACTTAGTTGATTTCAACCCTTCTAAAATTCAGTCTTGTCTTATATCTCGCAAAAAGGATTCTTCTGCTCCTATGCTTATCTTTTGTGACACTCCGATTTCTAGGCAAAATGATATATCTCTTTTGGCGATTTCCCTGACTTCTAATCTCTCTTGGCACAAGCACATTACAAATATTGCTTCCTCTGCATCTAAAAAACTTGGTTTTCTCTTTCGCTCTTGGCGTTACTTTTCTTCCAAACAGCTGCTCACTCTGTATAAATCGCAAATCCACCCTGCCATGGAATATTGTTCCCAAAACCTCTCTCAGGCTTCTTGAATCCATTCAGAAGAGGGCAGTTAGGTTAATTAATTATTCATCTCTAACAGAGTCTCTCCATTCGCTTTCTCATAGATGCTTTACAAAAGGGGCTGGAAACCTTTCTCATCATTTTCTCTTAGTACAGTTGACATGCATATAGTGAACCTCTTTTTAACATCTCAACGTGTTATAATAATGCCCTATGTGGTTAGTCCTGGCCAATTTCTCATTAATCTAATGCTATTTTACATTCAGTATAATGACATTGAAAATGAAAGGATAGTTGTTATAACCATAAATTTCTCTTAATCTGAATTTTTATTATTTTTTTTTTATTACAATATTTGAATTTAAAAATGAAAGAATGCTTCAAATATATTGAAGTAATTGATGAGCTTGCAGCCTGATTGTAAGACATCATTTGTTGAGATTTCCCATGCTTTTTTTTTGCAGTGCGGTAATGAAATGAAAATTGGCTAGAAGTTAATTTCGTTAGTTAGTGTATGTTTATTGATATGGCCCCAAGAAAGTGGATATCTTTGCCCATTGCAGATAAAATTCAGATTTTGCAAGCCATTGATAATGGTGTGCATTTTAAGACTGAACATCACCAAACAGTTCGGCATTCCTAAGAGTACTCTGTTTGCTATTTTGAAAGATTGGAAAAAGATTGAAAGTTTAGAGAAATCTGCTGAGCCGGGCATGATTTGAGCACAAAAGGCAAAGTATCATGATCTTGAAATACTTTTGGAATGGCTGTGATGATGCTGGCAAAAACGTTTCCATAGATGGTAACCTTTTAAAAACTAAGGCCGAATTGTTTGTGCATCAAATGGATATTGAAGAATTGAGTAGTTCAGATGGATGGTTCCAGAAATTTAAGACTTGTCATGGCCGACTTTCAAAAAAGTGTGTGGCGAAAGTGTAGCCATTGACATCGATGCTACAAAGGAATGGAAGGAAAATCGTTTAAAAAATATTTTGCTGACATATGACCACAATGAAATCTTCACTGCTGATGAAACTGGACTCTTTTTATTAAATTGCTACCGGATAAAACAATTGCATTTAAAGGCGAGAAATGTAGTGGCCGAAAAAGTCCAAACAACAGACATGTCTGGCATAGAGGAATTTCCTCTTTTAATCATTGGGAAATCCCATACACCTCAATGCTTTAAAGGTTTGAAGACATCACCGACTATGTATCAAGCAAACCAAAAGGCATGGATGACATCACAAATCTACCAAAGAATGGATCAGAGACAGACAGCAGGATGAGTGAGAAGAATAGAAATATTTTGCTGTTTGTGGATAACTGCACCCCTCATTGTCAAGTAAATGACCTATGTGCAATCACTGTCAAGTACCACCACCAAATATGACATTAGTTCTTCAGCCACATGATCAAGGTGTAATCCAGTATTTTAAGAAAAACTATTGGAGAATGCTATTAAACAAAATTGTGCCGTCTTGAAAGCAAATGTTTAAGGTGTAAGGTGTAGTTTTAAGAAAAACTACCTTAGAATGCTATTAAACAAAATTGTGCTGTGTCTTGAAAACAAAAATCAGTGCGAAATTGACATGAAATACATTGCAGACAATGTATTTATGTATTTCAGCATGGGATTGAAGTTGAGTAAAAGTGATTTCCAACTGCTTCAATCATGCTGGATTTACCATCTTGAATGATGTAATGTGTGAAGTTTCTCACGCTGCCTCTTCCTCTATTAATTTTGAAGGACAGTCCGATAATAGGGATGAAATATTTTGAGCATGTGTGTCATCACCTAAACTTACAGGAAAACTTAAGCTTCAAAGGTTACACAGAAGTGGATGCGGACATAGAATGTTTCAGGATATGCACAAATGAATAGGAATTCATTGCAGATGTGGTGGAATCTTCTGAAATTTGTAGTGATGAAAATGAGGAACCTACTGTGTTTGAACAAGAAGTTTCAGTGAAAGATGCTCATCAAGGATTAGAACTTGTACATGAAATTTTTCAAGAGCAGTCTAACTGCAGAAGTGGAATAACTGCTATTGCATATCTTCATAATTCTCTTTTAAAACATGTTCCACCATTGACACAGCATGTTTTGTCAGATTATTTTAAAGTATGAAACAATTATCTTGTTAGGTCTTGATAGGTTTATAGCCTATGTAGTGAAATTTACAATTTAATTGTAACCTTACTGCACTCTACAATCAGTGCAAATTTTGCAATCATAATTTTCTTGTTTAATACTGTAGTAAATATTATAAATATTATACTATATTGTATTAGTAGAATTACATTAAATGTTCAAGTTTTTACACTGTACTTATTTTTGTTGCTGATTTTATGAACCGATATAACAACCATTTTTCTTTTTCCCCCGGGGATGGTTTTTATATAGAGCTTCGATTGTATTAGTAGTGGAACATGTTGCAAGAAAGCAAGCTTATATAGCATCAGCCAAAAAAAATAAAACTTCCATTATCAAGAGATGGCATCATTTAATTTAGCTTATACTCAAACACAATCAGATCTCTTCACAGATGCTTAATCCTTAGACACTGCAGTTTGCAGAACTGAAGCCTTTCCTGGTAAGAGCACCCATTTGTTTCCCTTAATGTCATTGCTTTTCTCTGCATGTGTTTCAAACAGCCACATTCTACCTAAAATGAAGCCTCCAGACCTGATACAAAGCTTTTTATAAAGGGATAATCTCTGCTGAAAAAATTCCTGTATACTGGTGACAAAAACCTCCCACGAGCTGTCCTGCCAGCCTGTCTGTGCTCAGAAAACTTCATATCTGATTGCACAGTTAGTCTCAGGTCATTTTTATTCTCCATTATCTTGAGTGTGGTACCACATGCTCAGGATAATGGAGAATGAGTCCGTACATTAATCTTGGATTATTGTTCCCCATATGCAGAAGGAAGGAGTTGATTCACTAATCTGGGATTACTGCTCCCTATATGGTACCTTGCATTTGTCAGTGTTAAAATTCAGTTGTCATTTCTACTTAATCAGCCCATCTACCTAATTTTTTTCCTTCTCTCTCTCTCTCTCTCTCTCTCTCTCTAATATGAGCTACTTTAAAAAGTACACAGGATTTGAGATCGACCTAACGTAATTCTACAACTAGGGTATTTTGAACAAAATACCCTAGTTGTAGAATTATTTATATATATTTTTAGGTCTGTGTATACAAATTTGAAGTAAACTTAAAACACTAAATCAGAAAATTATATTTTTATTTCTATCACTGTGATAAACTTTGCATTTAATCAATCAACCAAACTGATCATTTGCTAGCACCTGCTTTTTAGAATTCTTGGTTTTGGATGTTTTAAAATGTGGCTGTTTACTTATTTTTGCAGGAAGTTTTGGTTTTGGTGGAGTTATCAGGTGTCATTGATTCTGATTTCCTCTTACAAAAAGACAAGACATGTGAAATTCTGGTATGCTAATATTTTTTGTCTGTTTTTTTTTTTATTATTATTATTAGATATATTTTAGCTATTAATATTTCTTTTGTACAATAATAAAATTGCAATTTATTAATCTAATGATAATAATATCTGTGATTATCTAGTTGGAGGCTTGATCAAAAAATGCAAAAACCATATTACACTAGGTTTAATAAATTTGTTATTAAAGACAGGCCACTGCACTAGATTTACCTCCATGTATGTGTACACGTCAGTAGTTATCTAAAATTTAGATATAGCTAGATTTAGGTTATGAACCAGTCTAAAATAAAATTAAGTCAATTTTTGTCTTTTTATTAATGTGTTAATAATAATGGTATATTTATAATACTGCTAATTCTATTAATTCTTTAAATAGAATTAATAGAAATTAATAGATTGAAAAACAGATAACTAATTATTTTATAATTAATTACTGATTAATTAATAATATATAAAAGTAATCATTTTCACATTATTATACATATTTCACAATATAATATTCAATCAATGTTTTGTAACACTTTACTTATTTCTTCCTGGAAACTTGATAAAAATTGAAGTGCCACACATTTCATGGATCTTCTGTGATTTAATAAAATCAACAAATAGCAACATCACAGCTGCCAATTCTTTGGATTTACAATGGAGAATCTGTCTTTTTTCTTTATTTGATTTGATCTTTCTCCCTCAGACTACCAAAATATTTAGTTAGTGATAGTGTTTTATTATTTTTGCACAAAATAATAAAGCTACATTAATATTGAAATTTAAGAAAATTTGTAAATTTTTGATTGATTAATTTATTGATTTCATTGTTTATTGATTGATGAATACATTTCAAAATAGAAGCATGGGAGAATAGTGTCGTTCTCTGTAATGTGCAATAATTTCATCATACTTGTAGTGTGAAGCTTAACAATGTCTTTCAGTAAGATGCCAAAGAAATAACATGTAAAATTTCAGCAGATACATATGGCTTGCATAAAGCAATTTGCTTGTTTCTTTTAAATTTTATGCCTATGTTTGAAAATCCGAATATAGCTGGTTAATCCAATCTACCTCACATCTCTGTACTGAGGTTATTGCTCCTAGATACGTTGAAGAATATTATGTGAAATTTATTATACCAAAGTTTTTAAATCTTCCAATTCCATTTTGGAAATTGATTACCCTAGCACACTAAACCAGAAGAATGATTCTGACTTAGTCATAGGCATTTCTTCTGCCATGGTCATGGAGGTCTAAAACAAGAAGAGAAGATTCCGTTATTTTGTTCAGTGAGGAAGTAATTTATTGCTGCATGTGACCACATGGTGCACAAATTTCATGAATTGGAAGTGCATCATTTTAAAATTTTCAGTGGACTGATTTCCTACTTTGATGTTATTAAAGAAAAAGAAACAGATGAAGCAATAGATGTTTTTCAGCATCAGTTGAAATCAGTTCAGTTTTATTGTGAGAACCTACCACCTACTATTATGAAAGGATTGGTTTACAGTGATTTTTGGTTAGGGAACTGACAAGTACGCAAAGTATGAAATATAACAGACTATCCCAACTCTTTTTTTGGGATTTTAATAATTCCTCATAGCAGTGCTTGAGTGTCAGAGAATATTTGACCAGATCTCTTTCTGGTGAAGTTTTGGAAGTGCTTTTGACAGCCAAGTCTGAACAGAGTGCTATTATCATAAACAAAACTTGGACTCAGTGTTTCTGAAGAGGGCAAGGTCTTCAGCAGTATCTCTCTTGAAGCAATCATAATCAGTTGATGTCTAACAAATAATCCAAACAGAAATCCACAAACAGAAAAATCCTAGGCAGGTTAGTTTTTGATTTTTGAAAGCATACTGTACTAGCTAACTGAAGAGTATGTATTTTGCCAGCTAAATTTAATTTATAATGTAGAGTAGACTACAAAAGCCTGCTGTTTTTGGCCAAAAATTCTGTTTTCATCCTGGGTACAATTGCTTGATATTTGGCTTTTTGAAATTCAAAAGTAGCTATGGTAGCTATGCAAATACCTCAGATTGTAATATGCAGTCAACATTTTAGTAAAGGATTTTACTTATTTCTTCCTGGATTTCAATAGCAGTGAAAGACGACATGTGTTCTACATTTCGCTATGATTAATATAATAAGCAAATAATAATAATTTATGATTTTATATACAGGGTGATTCACTACCAATGCGACAAACTTGCAGGAGGTGTACTGGACACAAAGACGAATCGGAATCACATAGGATTGCAGGGTCCGAAATGCCTTCGTCATGCGGTAGAGGACGTTGAACGGGAGGTCGCATGAACAGCGATCCCGCTGGAAGTCAGCATTTGTGAACCGGTTCCCGAGGCAGTAGGATGGACGAGTATTCAAACGTTGAACTGGCCGACATGCACCTCGGGTATGGAGCTGCGGACTGTAACGTGCGCGCCACTCAGCGCTTGTACCAGGAACGTTTCCCGCACAGGCGTGCTCCTCATCATACGATTTTCGCACGTGTGCACAGAAGGTTACGTGAGACTGGTTGTGTCACGAGAGGTGCCATGAATCGAGAGCGAATGACGAGGACACCAGACAATGAGGAGAATGTCCTACATCTTGCAGAAGGCAATCCGAGTATGAGTATTCGAGCGATAGGCCAACGATTGGGTATTTCCCAATCCACTGTATGGAGGATACTGTCAGCAGACCAAATGAGTTCATACCATCTGCAATGCGTCCAATCATTGGAGCCTGCGGATTGTCCACTCCAGAGGACTTTTGCTACTTGGTTTCTTCAACAGAAACGGTTCGCAAATGCGACTTCCAGCGGGATCACTGTTCACGCGACCTCCCGTTCGACGTCCTCTACCGCATGATGAAGGCATTTCGGACCCTGCAATGCTATGTGATTCCCATTTGTCTTTGTGACCCCTACACCTTCTGCAAGTTTGTCGCACTGGTAGTGAATCACCCTGTATATATTAAAAAATAAAATGAGCTCATCAAAAAGCAACCATTTCATATGTGTGAACTAAGAATATTTCTTTTCTGCACATTTGTCATTTGCCTATCCATTCTCCTAATCAGCACACAGCAATAAACAGTAATTTTTTTTGTTACTTCTTTGATATGAATTTCTGCCTCATGCATGTAGTTTGAGGAAGAATGCCATCAGTGTTGAGCTTGCTCAGTCCATTCAAAGCCTTAAACACCTCAATCAGATCACCTCACAGTTGCCTAGTCTCCAGTGTGCAGGGTTCTGCATGATATGGGTTACCACAGCCTTGCAGCCATCTGCAAACAACTAATTAACCCAACTAATGCCAGATGACATCTAACTTGGTATAAGGCTCACTATTCTTGAACCATAGACCAGTGGAAAGTGGGACTTTAGAGTGACAAGTACCAGTACATGGTCTGTCAGTTTGATGGATGTGGTGGATGGCCAGAGAAAGCTGCCTCCTGGACTGTATTGGCCAAACAATGAAGTTTGGAGGAGGCAGCCTGATGATATGAGACTGTTTTTCATGGTTTGGCCTAGGAGCAGTGGCTGTTTTGGACAAAACAGTGAATACCAAGGTCTATCTAGAAGTCAATGCATTATCTGTGTTTTAGCAGTATATTGGTGAAGACCGAGGTATTTATCAGCACGTCAATGCTTTTTGTCATACTGCTCGCATTGTGATGGACTGTCTTGAGTGAGGACATAGCATCAAAAAAGTTGTACTGACCAGCCATTGGCCATGACCTCAATCCTAGGGAACCTTTGGATCATGAGGTATGTGCGAGGAGAGACTGTCCAAAAATCTGAGCCGAACTGTTATCCACTTTGAAAGCCAAATGGCAGAAAATATCAGAGAAAATTTACAAAAAAAACTGGTGGAGAGTGTTCTACAGAGACTAGAAGTTGTCATGAAGGTTAAAGGCTTCAGCAAACATTATTAATTTTCCTGTAAATAGAGGTTATTTGTAGATATGATGGTGTCTGGATATTAATGTTAGGACACACACACACGATATGGCAATAAAGCTCCAGGTGCTGATGCTTTGTCTGTGGGTCATACTGAAAAAACACAAAGCTCATCTTCAGTGACACAGTCAAGGAAATTAGGATTTTTTTGACAAGTCTGGGTGATCTTTGCATGATGACACTCTTTGTTGCTTCTGCTCATCTCTGAGGCTGCATGGTATAAATTTTTGCACAGATAAATCATCACAGACAAATCAGTTCATCAAATTCTGTATCTTCATACAGAATTTGATGAATTGTTTTCTTATTTATATCCAACTTGTCAGCCATGATTCTGTGGGTCGATCAATGATCTCTTGCCACAATTTCCCCGAATTTTTGCAAATCTCCCTAATTTTAGAAGTTGCAGGCGTCAACTTCTGTCATTACAAACATCCTCAAGTCCATATCTGAACCACTTATACCAGTGGTGGCCAACTTAATTTGTGATGCGATCTACTTTTTTTCTTCAAAATGTGCCGCGATCTACCATCTCAATTTCATTGCACATGGTTAAAAAAATTAATCAACACACATTGAAATATGTTGTTTATAAATTTTAAAATTAAATACAATTCGGGGTTCTTATTTTGAATTCATACGTATTTAAAATTTTAATTTATGCGAAGTTTGTGTCTTCATGTCATCTGCCAAGCTTTCAAAATTGGGGATGTTAAGTTGGCCACCACTGGTATGTGGTTCAGATATGGACATGAGGATGTTTCTTTGTTTGTTTCAAATACGAAAAAGCCGATTCACTTAGATATGTGGAACCAAAACAGGAATTTAAAAATTCACTGAATTTTTTTTACATCTGGGTACTTTTCTCAGCAAACATATTTCCAAAATTCTTCTTCTGATGATCTGGCTTTTAGGAAGATATCATTTTGCAATGTAATAATTTCCTTTTCAAGTAATATTTTCTCCGTGTGAAAAATGTCAGCGGTTTTTTTTTTTTTTCTGCAATTTGTTTCGTATCTAAGTCGACATTAAATGGATAAGGAATAAGGAATATATTGAACAATGTCTTCATTTGTTTCAAAATCATCCACAACTTTCTCAATTTCAGAAACATATTTCTCACTATTAAGTTCAAAAACAGGATATTTTTACAAACGATCTTGCATATTTGCAAAATGATCGGATTTTTTTCTTTGAGATCCTTAGCCATTGCCAAAAATTGATATTTATATGCAGAAATACTACTAATCAGTGTGTTGAAGTGCCTTTCTAAATTTCCTTTTTTTGGGTATAGCCACAGAGCATTGCAGATCAAACAATAACAATTTTCTTTTATCATTACAAAAAAGTATTCTAGTTCCCACTCTTGATGAAAATGATATGTTTTGCTCTTTTTCGTAGTATTAATTTTAAATCAAAGGTTATTAAAGTATAAGTACTGTCCAGTTATTAATAAATAAGAATTCGACACATACACTATGCCCTCCACAACGTAACTTCGTGCATTTTCCACTGGACAAGCCTAGCGGCTGCGTGGCAACAAGAATAGTCACGTGGTTCAACAGATTTAAAATAAATAAAATTTTCTGTTTATACTCTGGGACGGCTAAACGGTCAGAAGAGTTCACAAAATAGACAAAATACAAGAAACAGCACCATATTTAGTAGTGACGGGCTTGAACCCTGGTCACTCAAGTCTCATGCACTTATGCACCTGTGCGCCTGACCATTCGGCTATGGCAGCCTGTTTTGTAATAAGCGTATGCAGTGGGGCGTATAATAATAATATTTACATTTTGATTAATCTATTTTTTATATATATTTAAAATATGTTGCGATCGACTTATTGGCCACCCCCGACTTATACCATTCAAACATACTGGTATGACTTAACATTTCATCACCATAAATGTTAGGTTTCTGTTGCATATTTCCTTCAGTTTAAAGCAAAATTTGATATTTGTCCTTTGCAAAATCATGACATGAAATGTTAATGCTACTAATGAAACGGTTGTTACTTGCAACCAGTCAGCTTACTGGTACCACCATCTCTGTACCACAATCTGTTGGTGCAAGTTCGAACTATGACAAACATGATTTCTGTTTATTTTTCAAATTCATCGAACATGATAGAAATACTGTTAAAGGTTTGGCCCAAATGGATGTCAGATGAGCTAATGAGATTTGTGGAACAGAAGAAAAATGCATGGGATGCATATAAATTATCAGGTGACACAGAAGCCTATGGTAGATATAAGCTAGTCTGTAATCAAGTCACAAAGGAGGTTAGGCAAGCGAAGGCAGATTATGAGAAATCTTTGGCAAAGGATGCAAAGAAAAACAGCAAAGAGTTCTTTACTTATGTAAACTGTAGAAGGAAAGGGATGAATCAGATTGGTCCACTTAACATAGATGGTTCGACTATTGATGATCCTGCCCAGGTAGCTGATACTCTAAACAAGTATTTTGCATCTACATTCATACATAAGGAATTTTTTCAAGCAGGGGAATCCCAGAAGTTTATCAAACTCTAACAGGGAGCTAAGTGATTTTGTAATAATGGAGAGCAAAGTGGAGGAGAAATTGTTGAAGTTAAACATGAGGAAGGCAACTGGGTGGATGGGAACTATCCAGTTATATTAAAGGAGGCAGCAAAGGAAGTAAGCAAACCCATAGCCATTATTATGAGAGCATTGATGGACTTAGGGGAGGTCCCCATGGACTGGAGATGTGCAAATGTATCCTCAATTTAGAAAGGGTGACACGAGTAATTGCAGACCTGTTAGTTTAACTTCTGTTCCCGGGAAACTAATGGAGTCACTGGTTAAAGAAGCATTGCAGGATCATCTAGACAAGACTGCAGTAATAATTCAGACACAGCATGGGTTTGTTAAGGGGAAGACTTGTCTGACCAATTTGATTGGATACTGTGATGTGGTCACAAAGGAACTGGATGAAAAAAATAATTTTGATATCATATAATTGGATTTTTGGAAAGTTTTTGATACTGTTGCACATGGAAGACTGCTGTACAAATTGGAGCAGTATGGCATTAGAGCCGAGTTGCTACAATGGATAAAAGGATGGTTGAGTGGAAGAAGACAGAGAGTGGTAATCAATGGACACTGCTCTTCGTGGACTAATATTCTTAGTGGAGTCTCCCAGGCTTCGGTGTTGGGCCCATTGTTGTTTTGTATTTTTATCAATGACATTGATGAAGGTATATTGGGCTTAATGTCGAATTCTGCAGATGATGCAATGGTTGGCAGGGTTGTTAATGACAGTAACGACAGTATGCTTCTGCAACAGGATTTGAAAAAGTTGGGCAGATGGACTGAGAAGTGGTAACTGAAGTTTAACATTGACAAATGCAAAGTGCTGCATATGGGTAGCAGTAACCCCAAAGAAATGTACCAACTGTGTGGTGTTAATCTTAGGGTAATGGAGAATGGAAGACACCTGGAAGTAATTGTGCAGTCAGATATGAAGTTTTCTGAGTAGTGTAGACAGGCTGCAAGAGTAGCTCATGGGGTCTTGTCAGTGCCTCCGTAGCCAGGTGGGCAGGAGCAGCAGCAGTGCGTAGCGCACGCTTCTTGATTAGACCGGGGGTTTGAGCCTGTGACCACCAAATACGGAGGATGCGGAAAGGTCAGGGAATGACCATCGCATATCGCCAGAGCAATATGGCCTTAGTTGCTAATGTTCCTAAAAACCAAATAACAAACAAACATGGGGGTCTTGTCAATGATATACAGGAATTTTGCTAGCAGGGATAAGGATGTGATTAATCCTTTGTATAAGGCAGTGGTCAGGCCACACCTTGAGTACTGCATACAGGTCTGGAAGCCTCATTTTAGGAAGAATGCAGAGTTTCTAGAATGAGTACAGAGAGAAGGGAAACAAGACTGGTGAGGTGGATAAAGGGGTACTCTTACAAAGAAAGGCTTAAGTTCTGTAAATTGCAGCATCTGGAGACTTAGGCACCTGCGAGGTGATCTGATTGAGGTGTATAAGACCTTGAATGGATTGAGCAGGCTTAATGCCGATGGGATTCTTCCTCTTGCTCAGATTACAAACCTGAGGGGTCATAGATTCAAACAGAGGAAAGACAATTGTCAAATAGATGTGTGGAAATTTGCCTTTAGCCAGCAGGTAATTAATTGCTGGAACAAACTTCCATCTGTCGTTGTGGAAGTTGATAGCTTAAATAAATTCTAGGAAGAAGTGAAGAAACTTTTGGAGCAAATGGATAGGTGAAAGTGGGAAAGTAATGGCTCAACAAAGCTTTCTGCAATTGCTAAATATAAAATTTCATAAAAATTCATCCACTGGGATTTGGGTTAATAAATTGCATGTGGACAGACACATAACTGTAAAACATTCTCCAAAATCCCAGAATTCTCTCTCTCTCTCTCTCTCTCTCTCTCTCTCTCTCTCTCTCTCTCTCTCTCAGGTTAGTCTATATATATAGACCTAACTGAAATAAAAAAATTAAGAGCAGCCAGCAGTGTCTCTTGTCCTTCGTGGCCACCCACAAGAACTAAATATACCATTTTATGGCAGCTTTAAGAAGGATAAACTGCCCCAAGTGACTGATTCCTTCATTACATGCAGACTGAATTTGAAAGAATAAATACATTATCTTACCATCCAAATGATAGCATAAAATGAAACGGAACTGAGGATCATTAAAATAAAGTCATCCCCCCCCCAACTTTACACTGATCTGCTTTATGACAATTTTCTTTCACCTTAATTTTTTGGTGTAGAAATAAAATGATCTCAGATCAATTTAAAAAGAAATCCATATACATATATATGAGGGGATATCAAAAGGTTCATACTCTTACCTAGAAATAATAGCCCTAGAAAGGTGAAATTTCACAGGAACTTTAATCCTTTTCTATGTACTCCTCATGTATAGTAACACATTTCTGCCATTTATGGATCAGTTATTTAATGCCTTGATCATAGAAGCCTGCACTTTTTTGCCTGAAACCACGATTCCACTTCATTGATGACTTCCTGAAATGAATCAAAGGGGGTCCACGCAATGGTTTCTTCATTTCTCGAAACAAGAAGTCTGACGGTGCTAAGTCAGGGGAATAGGGTGGGTGCTGCAGTAGCACAAATCCAACAGTTGGCGAGAAAATTGTATTAGACTTTTCTTCTGAAAAGGCATCAGCAATCTTGGAGCCCATTGTGTGGAGACCTTAGACGTGCAGATGCTCGTGTAAAATGCTGTGGGCAGACCCATAACTAATTCCCACTGCATTTGCGATGAAATGAATTGTCACACATCTGTCACTCAGCACCAGCTGCTTAACCTTTGCAACCATCTCACTGTCTGTCAATGTTGATGGCCTTCCTTCTCTTGGCTTGTCAAAGACACTTGTATGACCGCACTGGAACTCCTGTTTCCACTTTTTTACAGTGTCATAGGAGGGACAATTCTGCCCATACACAGCTTTCATTTCTTCGAGTATCGAGCACTTGATCACCGCTCAATACTCTTTGTCAACCATAGCGTCCTTCCTCAGATTCCAGGCATTGCCTCTGGTGTACGATCACCTACGGGAATGAAAATTCACATGTTAGTCATTGAATATGTTCACAACTTATACTAAAAATGGCATATTCCTACTGATGTTTTATTTATTTTATCAGGTTATGAACTTTTTGATACCACCTCATATATATATTGTGTTTTTATAATATTATAGGGAACCGATTATAGTAAGATAATCATATGGAACAAAGGGTTGCTCTTACGAAAAAGGCTTAAGTTTTGCAAATTAGTGTCTGGAGACTAGGCAACGGCGAGGTGATCTGATAGAGGTGTATAAAGCCTTGAATGGTTTGAGCATGCTCAATGCTGATGGGATTCTTCCTCTTGCTCAGAATAATCACCTGAGAGGGCATAAATTCAAATTGAGGAAAGACAGATGTGCGGAAATTTGCCTTTAGCCAGCGGGTAGTTGGTTTGTGGAACAGACTTCCATCCCTTGTTGTGGAGGTTGATAGCCTAAATAAATTTAAGGCTCAGCTGGACTGGTATTTCGAATGAATGGAGGGGTGAAGTGGAAGTTTTTTTTTTTTTTTTGGCTGATGCTGTATAAGCTTGCTTTCTTGCATCATATGCTAATGCCCAAAAACAACATATTTAATCACTGCTAAGATATGAATGTTTGTATTTTTTTAGGGAGAGCTTGAGACAGTGCACCGAAAAACACTGTCTGGTCACCTTGAATTAGTTTCTTGTAGATATGTGATTTTCATTCCCTTCCTCTTCAGTGTGTTTTCCAATTCACTGCTTCTTTCTGTCATCATTCCCAAGAAGAATAAGAATGCATACGTTGAGAATAACAGTATATGTTGAAATTGGCTTGTATCCAATCTTCAGTTTCTTCTTTCTATGTTAAATTTGTAACAGTTATAACCTAGTTATTAATAAATCCAGTTTAATAAAACGTAATCCAAAAGTAGAAAATTTCTCTTGCCTAAATGGTAGGCAAGTCCTCTAGTCTCTTGGCATTGACCACAACTTTTGTCATCCATACATCTGCTTCTTTCACATCTGATGGTTTGTTACATTAGATCAGCTGTTCCCAACCGGTGGTTTGCAAATGCCCAGAGGTTCATGAAAGTGTTCTAGGGGGTTCGCACTAAAAATTCTGTAATGACGTCTGCTTAGATTTACATAGATATATTATTGTAAACTACAAAATATAACTAATAATAAACAATAAGGTAAAATAAAAAGTAAATAATTGCCAAAGAAAGAAACCACATCTCACACAATTCCTTATTAGTTTACTATCTTACAGTATATCATGTTAACTAAATATGTTTTCCATACTAAATTGTTTTGATTCTCAAGGACCATTTATATACAGGTACTTTTTTTTTTTTTTTTAGAACCTATAGTACTTAGTACTGTGCATGTGTTGTGAAAGAAGATACTTGTTGACATTAGACTTAAACTTCTGTTGATTTTAATTTTCAGGAAATACATAAGAAGGAAGGTTGTTCCAGAAAGTGGAAATTGAATGAATAAATGAAGAAGAAAAGTTGGTTCTGTGAGTTTGAACTTGGACAGTAAAAGGATTTTGACTGGTTGTGGAATGTGCTTGGACTGCTTTGAAAGAGATAGAGCTGGTATTATAGAAGCTAATTCAGAAGAACAGTGCCCATGGAAATATCTATAGAAAAGTCTGAGACAGAGTGGAGAGACTCTGTTAGAGATGAGACATTAAATAACCTAACTGCCCTCTTTGAATGGAATCTAGAAGCCTGAGAGAGGTTTTGGGGGGTACCGCTCCAGATGTGGGAATGAAATTCTGGGATAGGCCGGATTTGCGATTTCTACAGAATCAGCAACTGCTTGGAAGAAAGTAAATGGCGAGAGCGAAAGAGAAAACTCAGTTTTTTTAGATGCATAGGAAGCAATATTTGTAATGTGCTTTATGCCAAGAGAGATTAGAAGTCAGGGTAATCTAAGATCTTGCTTAGAAATTGGAGTGTCATCAAAGATAAACATAGGAGCAGAAGAATCATTTTTGTGAGATATAAGAGAGGACTGAGTTTTAGGTGGATTGAAATTAAGTTATCTTTGTCCCACCGGAGAATTACCTGGAGATTAGCATTTAAGTAAATGGTAGTGGATATTCAAGAAGTTGTAGCTGTTTGAGCAGGGCAAGGTTTCTCAAACTGGAAGGTGGAATGCAATGTGCTATCGTCAGCAAAACTATGGATAGGATTTCCAGTCAATAGAAGAAAACTAATTAATATACAAAAGGAAAAGAGTGGGAAAAATAACTGAATCTTTACACCAGCATTAGTAGAGAAGTTAGAAGACAGAGCCGTCTACCCTCAACCAGAGGCGCCTCTGTAGCCAGGTGGGAAGGAGCAGCAGTGCGTAGCACACGCTTCTTGATTAGACCGGGGTTCGAGCCCGTCACCACCAAATACGGAGGATGCGGAAAGGTTAAGGAATGACCGCCGCATATCCTGGAGCAATATGGCCTTAGTTGCTAATGCTCCTAAAAACCAAACAACAACAACAACAACCCTCAACCAGTAAGCGGTCAGAGAAAAAACTGGATATCCAATTGCAAAAAACAGCTGGCAAACCATAGGATGGAAGTTTATTTAGAAGACCTTTATGCCAAACACGATCAAAAGCCTTTGAAATGTCAAGAGCAATGGCTTCAGTTTCCCCAAAACTTTTCCATTGAATTTGTTCATAGATGGGTAACATAAGCCAAAATGTCATCAGTGGAACGACACTGACGGAATCTATACTGGCAATTGTTGATCAGATGAAAGATTTTCGGATAGTTTACGAAGCCAAATTTTTGGCAGTTAATTGATTTCTCCATTACTTTGGAAAGAGTAGAAGTAATTGCAATGGGACGATAATTGGATAGAAGGGATTTGTCACCCTTTTTAGGAACTGGTTGGATATGAGAAAATTTCCAAACAGAAGGAAAAACACATTTCGAATAAGAAAGTGAAAAAAAAGTGACACAAAACAGGAGTAAGTTCAGGGGCACAGGTTTTGAGAACAAGTGGAGAAATACCATCAGTACCTGCAGCTTCCTTAGCATCAGATTCTTTAAAATCCTTCTTACATCCTTTTTGACGGAAGACCACAGGAGTGTACTGGGAATGGTTTGAGGTGATTTACTAAGATCACCAATACACGAGTTGGAAGAAAAATAGGATGCTAGCAGGTCAGCTTTATCTTTGGCTGATGTAGCAACAGAACCATCTGGTTTTGACAGAAGCGGGAATAGAGTTGGGCAAAAATTGCCGCCAATAGCTTTGACAAGAGACCAGAATGCTCGGCTGCCATTTGGACAAGAAGTAAGTTTTCTACTCTTAGCTGTTTGAAATCTAGTTTGGACTGATAATAACCACTTTACAAAGTATAAATAATATTCAATAATAATTCTTATTATTACTGTCACTTATAAAAACGTAGTACTGGAAACATTTAATAATAAAATTTCAGAAATATTATGTGATTTCAGAGAATATGGGCTTAGTGGTTCGCTTTAAAAATATTTTGTTGAAAGACAACAAATTTGTCGCAATAAAAAAAATATTATGTTGAAAGGGGTTTGCCAGGGTTGGGAACCGCTGCATTAGATTGTCTTCCTACTTTTTATCCAATCCTTGTATTGATGATTTTGGTAAATTTGGTAACATAACAAATACACATGACATTCAATATCTTTTTTTTTTTTTTACAGAAAGAGCTTGGAAAAATCCTGAATAATCTCACTGCCCAGAAGTTTCCATTTCTTAATGGAACTTCTTAAATTATTCTTAAAATTTGTGCTCCAGAGTTAATTCTTGCTTTTTGCATTGCATTTTTATACTTATTACACCAGTGTGTTTCCTTCTGTGGAAATTATCTGAATTCACCCAATTTCAAAAGAGAAGAATGGATTCCTTCCATCCTTCCTCTTATTTTCCTATTGCACTTCAAATCTTTTCATAACATGGAGAAATCAATCTACCACAAACTCTTTCTCTATCTGGAATCTTTCCATTGAATTAATGATCATCAATATGGATTCTCTTAGTGCCAATTCACCGCTGATATCTTGGTTTATGTTACTCATCTGTGGAAAAGTTTAGAGAAACTGAAGCAGTTAGGGGGTGTTCTTGATTTTACTAAAGCTTTTGGTCATTTTGGTATAAAAGCCTTCTGAGCAAACTTTCATCTTATAGTCTTACTTTCTGTTGTTGTAGTGGAAAAGTGACTTGTAATGCTTGGTTTCATTGATTCCCATTAGATCTGTGAATGAAGAAACAGAATAGCCATGGGTCAGGAGTGACTAGCTTCAATTATATCATGTGCACTCCGTTTCAACATGTGAGATCTTTGTTTCACTGATGCTGCCATGTCCAACAGGCATTGCAAATATAATGTGCATTGACACAACTTGATAATTGCTTTGAAATTTGGATGAATATAAGTTGATGCTTTGTGACAGTGTATTGGTTTTTCACTTGTCACCCATGTGGAGATGCCTGGGTTAAAAGCCCTCCATTATGGTATAATTGTTTTACTATTTGCACTCATTTGGAGAGGTCTGGATTCAAAGCTTGTTGGAGACTGGAGGAATTCTTAAAGGCCTCTTAAATTAGAGTTATACTTAGCAAGTTTCAGGCAGAAGAAGTAGATTACAATCCCCATGGCAGTTCTTGATTTTTCAGCCTTCATAATATGTGGATTTTTTTTTTTTTTTTTTTTTGATTTGGTAGTTGTTGGCGCATCGGCTTCTGTGGCCATATTGCACCTCCCAAGGTTTTTTTCAGTACTTTGATCCAAGCCCGAGGCGGGAATCGAACCCGCGACCTTTGGGTTGCCGGGCAGGTACTTTACCCACTCGGCTAGCCCGGTCGGCATATGTGGATTGACCAGTGAAACACACTTGTACAGTCACAATACATGATCAACCAATATGAACTGGCATGACATGGTGAGGTAGTCAATGCATCAAAAATTCCCAGTTCTCCAGCCAACCAACGTGAATTAAAATCTTGTCATTAAAATGGGTTCAAAATCATGTATGATTTTGAACCCATGAACCTTGTTTTCCATTAACACACATGCATAGGCACAATACAATTTTAACTCTATTAAATTGGCACAGTAACACTTTAACCATATTAAATATGCCACAAAACTGTATAACCAATGTGCAAAAAAAAAGTTCCCAAGCAACCAACCATCTGTTTATGATTTGTCTACATTTCACTGAAAAATCCAGAAGGTATGAAAATGTAAATTTCAGATTTTTTTTTATTTCAGAGAAGCCAAATGTATGGAACATTAGCATTAGTTGAGGCATGTGATGCAAGAAAGCAAGCTTATGCAGAATCAGCAAAAAAAACAAAAAAACTCCCATTCCACTCGTCCATTCAGTCCAAATGCCTGTCTAGCTCAGCCTTAAATTTATTTAAGCTATCAACTTCTACAACATAAGATGGAAGTCTGTTCCAGCAATCAACTACCCACTGGCCAAAGGCAAGTTTCTGCATATCTATTCTACAACTGTCTTTCCTCAGTTTAAATCTATGCCCCCTCAGGTTTGTAATCTGAGCAAGAGGAAGAATGCCATCAGCATTGAGCTTGCTCAACCCGTTCAAGACCTTATACACTTCAATCAAATCACCTCGCAGGTGCCTAGTCTTCAGATGCTGCAGTGTGCAGAACACTTTATTCTACTCACCAATCTTGTTACCCTTTGTACTCATTCTAGCAACTCCTCATCCTTCCTAAAATGAGGCCTCCAGACCTGCACTCAAGGTGTGGCCTGACCATTGACTTGTACAATGGGATAATCACATCCTTGTCCCTGCTAGCAAAATTCCTATATATCATTGACAAGACTCCACCTGCTCTAGAAGCCCATCTGCACTGCTCAGTGAACTTCATATCTGACTGCACAATTATCCCGGTATTTTTCATTCTCCACTTCCCTGAGTGTAGTACCACACAGTTAGTATATTTCTCTTGGGTTACTGCTACCCATATGCAGTACTTTGCATTTGTCACTGTTAAAACTTCAGTTGCCACTTCTCAGCCCATTTACCCAACTTGTCCAGATCCTGTTGCAGAAGCATACTGTCTTTACTGTCATTAACAACTCTGCCAACCTTTCTATTAACTGCAGACTTGGACATTAAGCCTGATATAACTTCATCAATATCATTGATGAATACACAAAACAACAATGGGCCCAGCACCGAACCCTGGGGAACTCCACTAATAACATTAGTCCATGAAGAGCAATGTCCATTGATTACCACTCTGTCGTCTCCCACTCAACCATCCTTTTATCCATTGTAGCAACTTGCACTTAATGCCATACAGCTCCAATTTGTACAGCAGTCTTCCACGTGTAACAGTGTCAAAAGCTTTTCTGAAATCCAAGTACTGTATACGATATCAAAATTATTTTTTGCGTCCAGTTCCTTTGTGACCACATCATACTATCCAGTCAAATTGGTTAGACAAGACCTCCCTCTAACAAACCCATTCTATGTCTTAACTATTATTGTAATCTTGTCTAGATGATTTTTTAACTAATGATCATTATTTTCTGTGGAACACAAGTTAAACTAACAGGTCAGTAGTTACTTGTGTCACCTTTTGAACCCCCTTTGTGAATTGAGGTTTACATTTGCACAACTGCATTGTATGGGGACCTCCCCTGAGTCCAAGGAAGCATTCATAATCATAGCTAAGGGTTTGCTTACTTCCTTTGCTGCCTTTAATATAACTGGAGAGATCCCATCCACCCCAGTTGGCTCCCTTATGTTTAACTTCAACAATTTCTCCTCCACTTTGCTTTCCATTATTACAAAATCACTTAACTCCCTGTTAGAGTTTAATAAACTTCTGGCATTCCCCTGCTTGAAAAAATTCCTTATGTATGAATGTAGATGCAAAATACTCATTCAGTTAATCAGCTACCTGAGCAGGCTCATCAATAGTCAAACCATCTATGTTTAGTGGACCAATCTGATTCATCCCTTTCCTTCTACAGTTTACATAAGTAAAGAACTCTTTGCTGTTTTTCTTTGCATCCTTTGGAAAATATTTTTCGTAATTTGCATTTGCTTGCCTAACTTTTGTGACTTGATTGCAGTCTAGCTTATATCTGCCATAGGCTTCTGTGTCTATGGCAAATATAAGCTTCTGATAATTTCCATGCATCCAATGTATATTTCTTTTCTGCCACGAGTCTCATTAGTTCATCTGACATCTATCTAGGCCTAAACCGTGAACAGTATTTCTTAGTTGGTATGAAAAGCTTAATAGTTTCCAAGATGAATTCCTTGAATGCTTCCCATTTAGAGTTTGCTGTTGGTAACATCAGTTGGTCCCATTGTATAAAATTTAAAAACTGTGTGAGACCACTTTAGTCTCCTTTACGAAACCAAAAACCCTTCCCTTTACCTCTGATGGTAGTTACATTTTTAAGTAAATCCTACATCAGTACACTGTGATCACTGCCACCTAGTGGCAAAATCCACAAAAGTCTTGCTAGTGTGCGAGTGACCACCAAGTTCCAGTCAATATCTGGAAAGTTAAAATCCCCCATTATAAGACATTGTGACTTACTGGCTCATTCTATTTCTCTGCACAATTGTTCATTATATTCATCACTCTCTAGGCCTAAAGCACACTCCTACTCTCATTTTCCCTTTCCCAGTGCTTATGTCACCACACTGACTCAGCATTGCATTGTTCACCAATGTAAATTGGATGCACTTCCTTAAATTTTGTGTTTCTTAACTAACAGAATAAAAACTCCTCCCTTCCTGTCCTGTCTATCCTTTCTGTACACATTGTACTCCCCAAATTTCAATTCTGCACTGCTTATATCTGTGTAACACCCTGTCTCTGATATCACAACAATATCCACTTTTGATGTCTTGACCAGCACTTCAAACTCAAAATTTGTTAACTGTACTTCTGGCATTGGTGCACATTCTATGCCCTTAGGGTTTCTACTCTTAGGTAACTAAGAGTAGAAACCCTTTGTTCCACGATGACTCCCAGCAGTTCTGGAAATCCCCAGCCTTGCTTTCCAGGCTGCTGCTCATTCTAATAGAAGCGGTGCAAGAATCACTTTCGATTCTGCATGCAGCCACTGTTTTTCCTTGATTGAGCTTTGCACAATCTCTCCAGGGTCGAATTGATTGACAAGGCTCTTATTATATACTCCCTCCTATTGTGTCTTCACAGAATTGCAGACACTTTCGAATTTAACCATAACTTGTGGTTTTTTTCCAACATTGACCTGTACTTGTTTAGTAAATCTGCAGATCTCTTACTCTTAATGTCATTAGTGCTAAAGTATATAACAATATCACCTTTTGTGCCCTTAAAAGATGATATTTGCTCTACAATATCATCAGCCTTTGTCCCTGGCAGACATACCCTGTTCCACCTAGCCTCTTTACATAATATATTCCCCATCTCCCTGACAATAGTCACCAACAATAACTAGTTCCTGTTGGACCAGCTCATTCTGCCTTGGAGATTGCCTCTGTTTTGCCTCATGCACAGGAGTGAGACCTGGCATTGAGTTGGGCAGCTGAGAGCTTGATGGGCCCCTCATATTAATTTCTTCGAGGGCATCTACCCTGTGCCTCAAACTCTCACAGATGCCCATCAGAATGCTGAGTTGGTGCCTAATTTCTCTAGGTACTTAGCATACACAAAGACATCCTCCTTGGCTAGATTATGTCCTGTTCCAGGACATAATCTTTGGAAAATTGTCCCCTTTGTTTCCGCCCGAGCCACAGCACTCCCGCTAATCTGTGCACATTGCTTTGCGGCTCTAGTCTGGAACAGACTGTTTTTCATGGTAATCATTCTGTATGTCTATTACATAAACAGAAGATCAGTAGTAAATATTATGCAAATAGAAAACAAGAATTCTCCCCCCCCCCCAAGGACTGAGCATGGTTAATTTATATTTTAGTTATTTTCAATCTCCAATATAAAAGATAAAATAATTAGATCTTTTATCTCCACCAGAAGTGCTGTGGGTAAATGTTTGTATCCATATTTGTGCATTTTTACAGCTTTGTTGGTAAGACAAAGTGTAAAAATGAACTAAATGAAAAGGAAGAGGTGTTGCTCAATGATAGTTGTAGTGTAGGGGCTACAGCTGCTTAGTTGAAATGTTATACAAACTGTTTTTCCTTTGCCCACTGGAGTACCTTGTAGCTTTCCTTGAAGAGATGATGCATTAGTCATCAAATTTTCTTCTACATTTTCTCAGACATATTTTGTCATTTTCCTTATATAGGTCACATTCTGTTTCCATTTCATTATGCCATTTATTTTTAAAGTTTATTTCAATTTGCAATAGCTTTAGTCCATGGAGAAATATTCCCTCACTGTTTCTTCAGAGTTTTTCCTCTTCTGAATATTCTCCTCTTCTAGTAAGTTATGTAATTTATTTAGGATAAATTTATGCCTGAAAGGAGACTTACTGTCTCACTGACATTTTATAGTTATCCTTTCTTCTGTAACCACTTCATTTATTTTATACAAGAGGAGACTTTATCTTCTTAAAATTTTCACATTTGCAGCCCTCTCTGTTTGGTTGGTGGCTGCTAGAATATTTTACAAGCAAGGTTCTTCACATCAAAAGATAAAAGGTAGGTGGGAATGGGACTGGAATTGAGTTCCGTGTCCAGAAAAGTGATAAGAAGTAGTCAGTAACGTGGAGATTATACACTAAACACCTGTGAGACGTGTGAAGTACCACTACTCTTTGTAGTACTTCACATATCCCATATTGACAACTCATTGATTTTAAGAAAATTTTTATAACCAGGATATGACTTGCCACTACTTAAAAACCTCTGTTTTAAGTACAATTATTGTGTTTTCAAAATGATGCACAAAGAAGAAAGTTAAAATTTTAATACTAAAAAAAAAACAGATTAGTAATAAATATTATGCAAATTAAGGCATTAAAATTTTCCCCTAAGGACTGAGCAAGGTTAATTTATATTTCAGTTGCCTTTTATATTTGAGATTTAAAATAAAATAATTAAATCTTCTGTCTCCACCAGAGGTGCCATGCGTAAATATTTATATCCACATTTGTGCATTTTTACAGCTTTGTTGGTAAAGACAAAGCATAAAAATGAACTAAATGGAAAGGAAGGTGTTTGTTCAATGGTTTATGTAGTGTAGGGGTACATTTTTATCTTGATTTCTTTTCATTTATCTAATGCACAGGCTTACTTGTTTTATTAACTATGGATTATTTCATTGCTCATTAATATGAAAGTAATTAGTGTTAATATGAAATGCTTTTTAGTCCGGTTTTGTGATTAATAAAAGCTCTTGCTAAAACCAGTGGTAAAACATATATTGCTGAATGGTCCCCATGTAGTCTTTAACAGCCACAGTTTCTATTTACACTATATGCATTTCTCATAAAAGATCATTAAAAATACCAAGCAATGCTATATGCTTGCTGAAACAGCTTTATTTGTTTTTCTTCTGGCTAAGCAATTAATAATCAGATAATTTTGCCATATTATCTGAATGTATTTGTAAAAGAATAAGAATAAAAGTTTACCTCAATATGATACATAGAACACTTCCATATGATACTCTCCAGAAATTAAAACAAAAACAATTTAAAAAATCAAAAATCTTGTATTACAGTAAGAAATAATTAACAATATTTAAAAATAAAATGAACACAATTAAAAATTAAGTCGTTTAATTTAACGAAAAAAATTGCAAAAAGATTTTTACAAATATTGATATTAATGTAGAAGAACATATTGAGCATTTTAGCTCTGGTTCATACTGTTTGAATGTATATAGAATCTGAAACATAATTCTTCTTGTTTCAAATTGCTTCTAAAATTATGCACTTTTCAACTTTCTAAGTTAAATTTTTTTTTTTACTAATGTGGATTGAATAAAGTTCTGTAAAGTAAATTAGAAAAAAAGATTTAAATTAGCAACTTGATTTTAATTTTACAGAAGAGGTTATTTGAAATATTTTGCAGGGATTGGAACAACCTAATCCAGTAATGAGAATTGGTACACATATATTTGCTGGTGAACATGAAGAAGCTACTGGCTCATTTATTGTGTTTGAAGATTGCTCTTCACACAATAAAAATGGTAAGTTTAATTGAAATTTAATCATTTTGCAAAGCATAGGATGATCCAAAAGTTATAGAGGGTGTCCCAAAAAGTTGTAACCAATTTTAAATGTTTGTAACAAATGTAATTTTAATGATAGAAACAAAACCTGCACTAAATGTGAGAAAAAACAGTTGAAGTTTTTACTGACATTCAACATTTGCACCACTTGTCACATGAACAATATCTAATCGGTAATAAAGTTCATTTTATGTTTTTTCAAGGATGTCACGCTTAATCATGGTAATTCCATTTGTAATCCTGCGCTTTAAGCCCGCGATGTCTGCAACAGGGGGTCTTAAAGCGCAGGATTACAAATGCAACATTGGGTGTGAACGTGGTAGCCATGCAATGGGACCATCACACCCAATCCAACGGCCAGGAAACTTGTCATCAAGAGACCTCCTCACACTCAAAGCCCAATGTGGTGGCACTCCATCCTGCTGGAAAATAACCCTATTTGGCAGTTCATCCAATTGAGGATACACATAAAGCTCAAGCATGTCCTGGTAATTATCCGCTCTCACAGTTGCTTCTTGAAAGAAAAAGGGTCCAATAACACAATAAACCATGATGCCACATCACACATTCACCTTTGGGCTATCTCGCTGATACTCTTGCGCACAGTGTGGGTTTTCAGTCCCCCAAATTCTGACATTTTGCTTATTTACCTTTCCGGAAACATGAAATGTGCACTTGTCCATGAAACAAATCCGTGTCATTACACGTTCATCTTGTTCCATTTTTTCCAACATGTTTGTATTGCTCATTTAAAATTGGTTACACCTTTTTGTTCGTGTGACAAGTGGTGCAGATGTTGAATGTCAGTAAAAACTACAACTGTTTTTCTCACATTTAGTGCAGGTTTTGTGTTTCTATCATTAAAATTACATTTGTTACAAACATTTAAAATTGGTTACACCTTTTTGGGATACCTCGCATATTGTAAACTTCATTATTTCCAAACAGTATGTAGGGTGACTAATTTATTTTTGTGATGTTCAGCACACACACACACACACACAACACACACACACACACACAGAGAGAGAGAGAGAGAGAGAGAGAGAGAGAGAGAGAGAGAGAGAGAGAGAGAGAGGAGAGAGAGAGAGAGAGAGAGAGAGAGAGAGAGAGAGAGAGAGAGAGAGAGAGAGAGAGAGAGAGAGAGAGAGAGAGAGAGACTTGAAAGTTGCTAACAAATATAAATTTTAGAGTTGTAATCTCTAGTAATCATGGTGACTACTTAAAAGCTTATTTAATATGGAATACTTAATATAAAAAATCATTTTGATATAGCAAACTCTTTAAAATCCAATCCCTTGGGGGATTGAGAGGTGCTAGATTTTATAATTTTCCAGATTTTAAGGGAGGTATATCTAGTTGAGAAAGCACACTTCAGTGAATATGAAGAACTAACAGTTGAACTTCTTTACATGCTGAGAAAAGGCTGATCCATATGAAATTAGTGATGAACTTTTGAGCATAAAGGCAAGTAAGGCTCCTAGAGCTGATGGCATATATCCTGCAGTTTTGAGAGAGAGAGCACGAAGGAGTGTTAGTTTATTGAACCATTGAGGTAATTAAGAGGGCATCTTTGAACTCAGAGGAGATTCCTTTGGATTGGAGAAGTACCAATGTATTGCCAATACATAAAAACATTTCTAAGAGTGAAGTTTGTAACTACAGACTGGTTAGTCTGACTGACTTCTATGATAGGAAAAATCTTAGAGGCAGTGATTGAGTGCAATCCAGGGACATTTAGATAGATATGGCATTTTGAATAACACACAACGTGGCTTAGTTAAGGATAAATCATGCTTAACTAAATGAGTAGGCTATTTTGACACAGTTACTCATGAGCTGGATTTAGGTAACTATTTTGACATAGTTTATTTGGATTTTAGCAAAGCATTTGACTCAGTTTCTCATGAGAGGACCAAGTCAAATACTTTGCTGTATAAGCTTGAACAGGTTGGGATTACTGGTAAGATTCTAAGATGGATTGCTGGGTGGCTGCTGGGCAGAGGGGTGTGATTAATGGATATTCTTCAGATTGGTGTAAGATCAGGGACCACTGTTGTTTCTCATTTTCATAAATGACATCGATGAAGGGATAAAAGGCATGATGTCCAAATTTGCGGATGATGTAAAAATTGGCAGCATCGCTTATGACCAAGCAGCGCTCCTTCAGGATGACTTGAACAGACTTCAAAGATGGTCAGAGAATTGGCAGCTACGTTTTAATGTTGCTAAATGCAAGGTCTTACACTTGGGGAATAGCAACCCACAAGTAAATTATACACTTGGTGGGGTTGAATTAAAAACAGTGGAGGAGGAAAGGGATCTGGGAGTTACAATATGGGTAGATATGAAGTTTCCTTAGCAGTGTAAGCAGGCAACCAAGAAAGCCAATGATGTCCTATTGATGATTTATCAAATGTTATCCTATAGAGATAGGGAGGGCATAATCCCACTATATAAGGCAATTATAAGACCACATTTGGAATACTGTGTTCAATTATGGAGACTTCACCTGAAAAAAGAAATTCAGCTTCTTGAAAGAGTTCAAAGACGAGCAACTTGAATGACGAGATTGGCAGAAGGATGACCATATGAGGAAAGACTCCGATTATGAGGGCTACAGAGCTTGGCAACCAGGCACCTCAGATGTGACCTGCTTGAAGTTTATAATCGAGGGATTAGTAAAATGAATGAAGGTGGAATTCTCACTGTTATAAAGAATTCCAGAACTAGGGGTCATAAATTCAAATTACAAAAGTTTGGGTTTAGATTAGATTGTAGGAAGATTTTTTTTTAGCCAGCGAGTCATTGATTGCTGAACAAGTTGCCCTCGCAGGTAGTTGAGGCTGGCAGTTTGTGAATAAGTTCAAAGTAGGGCTTACAATACTGAGATCCCGGTCATTTTTTTCAGGTGTTCAAATACCGGTATTGATACAAAAATACCGGTTTTTCCGTACTAATTTAAAAAAAATTGTTTATAATTTAATCACATAAAGATTATAAAATCACCTTTATGTGATTACGATGTCCTTATCTCTACTAGCAAATGTTCGATAAATCATCGATAGGACACCATGTAACATTGCAACCTGTCCACAATTCTCGGATAACTTCATATCTGACTGTATCGTAACTCCCAAGTCCCGTTCCTCCACTACTGACTTTAGTTCAACTCTGCTAAGTGTATAAGTTATTTTGGGATTGCTGTTCCCCAGGTGTAAGACCTTGCATTTTGCTGAATTAAAACATATAGCTGCCACTTTTCTGACCATCCCGGAAATCTCTCTAGGTCACTCTGAAGAAGCTCTGCTTGCCGGCGATCATTAACTACTCTACTGATCTTTACATCATCTGCAAGTTTAGACATTACACCCTATATCCCTTCATAGATGTCATTTAAGATAATCAAAAACAACAGTGGTCCCAATACTGATCCTTGGGGAACCCCGCTTCTTACATTAACACAATCTGAGGAATAATCATTTATCACAACCCCCTGCCTAGTGCCCTCAAGCCATCATGCTATCCATCTAAGGATTTTCCCTATGATTCCAGCTTGCTCCAACTTATAAAGTAACCGCTCATGTGGGACTTGAGTCAAATGCTTTGCTGATATCTAAATAAACAATGTCGAAATTATTCTCTAAATCCAGCTCACGAGTGACCTGTAAAAATGGCTAACCAGATTAACATTATTTTCCCTTTACAAAACCATGCTGTGTATCCTACAGAATTCCATTTACATCTAAATGATCCTGAATTCCACCCTCAATCATTGCCTCCATGATTTTCCCTACCACTGAAGTTAGACTGGCTGGTTGGTAGTTTCCCGTTAAACTCCTATGTTTATGTTCTAATTTACACCAATCCAACGGAATCTCTCCTGAGTCCAGTAACTAGCCTTAATGGTTCAATGCACTCACTTGCTGCCTCCTTTAAGATTATAAGATATATGCCATCAACCATAGGAGCCTTACTTGTCTGTGGGCACAAAAGTTTTCTCATTAAACCATGTGAAATTTCAACGTCATTAATTACATTTTTTTCAACTTCACTCCCATAATTTCTCATTGATGTAAAGGGTTTTTCTTCTGTAAATATTGATGCAAAGTAACCATCTAGTTCATCTGCAACATTAGTTGGGGTATCTAATACTATCCCACACAATTAAATATGCATCCGATATGATTTGGCCTTCTCTTCTTTGCATTTATATGTGTGAAGAATTCCTTAACTGCACTCTTTGCTCTCTTTATTCCTTATCCCCACTCTTTGCTCTCTCCTAGACTCAGTAAAGATACTATAGTGAAAATTATACTTCACTGAATAAAACGTCTTTCTCCTTCAGAAAATAATGAACATAATTCAATCAGGGAAGGTCAACATGGAACAGAACATCAGTGTTCTGCAAATTCTTTCCAAAATAAGAAATTGCCTGACTCCAATGAGATTTTAAAAGATGAACTTGAGTTGGAAATTAATGAAATACTTTTAACTATTTTTGCTAAAAATGTTCAAAGCCTAAAAAAATATGGACTCAGATTGTCTACAATTATCTCAGTACAATAGTACCAGAATAGAATCCGAAAGGGTGTTTTCTGCTGCTAATCAAATATGTACCAAAATTGGATCCATTTTGAACGATCATACTATTGATTGCTTATGTTTCTTAAGAGCTCACTGTATTCGGACAGGTAGTGTGGGTGCTTAAACATAACTAAACTTTGCAGTAACAATACGCATTTTTTTTTGTTTTTAGAATAACTGTATTTTTAATGATTTTTTTTCAGAATATTTATTATTGCAATAAATGTTTATATAAAACTTGAATTCAAGTAATTACAGTACTTGTTTTTTCCTTACTTTATTGCACCCAACTGTCATCAAAATTTATTGAGAAAAACGTTTGTTTTTGGAATACAGTCAGTCCTCGTATAGCACGATAGTTGTGTTCCTAGAAACCCTCATGCAATGCAAAATCGTGCAATATAAACAACAGGCCCTATGGGAAAAATATGGTTAGGTGCCGACCACCCAAGATTGAACACACATTTTAACCAAAACATTACCAAACACAATAAATAATTGTAATAAAATACGTAAGTATTTTATTACAATTATTTACTTTATTTTTTTATTATTTTATTACAATTAAAATACGTAAGTTTATTTTTTCCCAAAGTGAGTTTCCCTTCTACTTATTCCAGTCAATCTGGGACAGAACGAAGTCATCTATAATAAGACATTTGCCCTTTCTTGCTCATTCCATTTGCACTTAGACTCTCGTCATATTCTTCACAATATTTTAGTCTAAGTTACTCCCACACTCTCATTATACTTTTGGTTCCAACTAACTCACACCACATTCTATGCCAGTAGATGTAACTTCAGACTCATTAAAAACCCTTTTCATGCTCAGGTTGCTTTTGATGAGAAGCATGACACCACCACCCCTCCTATCTTCTCTATCTTTCCTAAATATATTATACAAGCCGTTATGGGACTTGTGATCCACAATTTCTGGGTCGGTGCAACTTTTCTTTTAGCCCTATTATATTAGCATTAGATGTCTTAATCAGAAGTTCAAATTCAGCCATTTTATTGACAACACTCTCGACATTAGTGTAGACACAATTAAGACTAAGTATTCTTCTAAAGTTTACTACCTTGACACTTCTTAGTTATTTAAGGTTGTTTCACTATCTTTTACATCCTGCTTATTTGAAACATTGCTACACTCAATACTTCTTTCCAACATTGGCTGTTGTGGCAACAAACAAGAATTCTTGAGGTGAGTGCAATATTACTTTGACCCATATCATCAGATAAATGCCGATCTATATTACCCTTCCTCCCTAACTAGCAGTTGTCCTGAATCCTTAAGGTATACCAGTGATACTGGCAAAAATTCATTTGGACACCTTTGTTCACATGAATACTATCTCTACAAAATAGATTCCCCCTATAAGTGCAGGCCACGATGATAAAAATCCCCCCCTCCCAGAGTCTTGCAGATTCCCTTTGTGTCTGGGTAGAATTGCAGATACATACACATTCAGAACTAACTCATGGCGTTTTTTCAGCATTGTCCTATATATATATCCAGCAAAAGGTCAGATCCTGTTCATTTAATAATGTTAGTCTCCACATGAATGCTCTGTTGGTAACATCATCAATTGTTGCTCCTGGAAAACACATCACCCTGTCTTCTGGTTCACCCATCTTTGTTACAAAAATATTACCAGTTTCCCTGAAAAAGAATCTCCCAATAAAACTAGATCACCTTCAGTCAGAGCGGTATGTCCTCTACTGTTCTTATCTGGAACCTTTTTATCTGGAACCTGAATCACAGGTGCATCACTTGACAGGTTGTGAGATACTTGAGTCCTTGACAAGCTCCCAGTTACATTTGTTTCTAGGGCAAGCACTCATTTCTTTAGTGACTCAAATTTTTCTTGTAACACATCAAGTTCTAATTTGAGATTGGTACGTTCCTTACATCAGGTGCAAAGAAAAGAATCATCAGTTGAGCTAGGTTTGTCTACTAGGACAACTTTAGAATACACTCCACAGGCTATACAATTGAAGAACTAGTGACACACACCAAAAATGCCCACAGGCATTTCTGTCTTGGCCATGATATACTTGGACTTCATGGATCTTGTAGTAACCATTATTAAGGTAAAATCCAAACTTCAGAAAGATTACAAAAATTTAAATTTACAATATATTGCAGAATTTAAATTACCAAAATGTTGCAGAAATGAAATTGTTAACATAACTTTAACCACTAGAGAAGTTAAATTTTAACTACCGAACAAAGGTTCTCATCAAATATCAATAACAAGGGCTATCTGAATCGATAACAGGGGCTAGCTTTTCGAATACGTAACTAAATACAAAAATAAACTAACCTAAGTAACTATATGGATTCGAACTATATGTTAAGTACGGTTTATTATATTAAAAAAAAACAAAAAACAAAAAAAAAAAAAAAAAAACATTACAAAATTATTCCAAAAACTAACTGCTATGAAATTCCAAAATGCACAGCCACCATATACATTCAAATGCAGAAACGTGGTATACATGTGCACTAGTTAATGTCCAACTAACATTTTGCGGTGGAAATACTGAGCTGACTATCTTGTTGACAGCATACCTAGCTATCCTGTTGAGCTGTATAACTCAGTCAGATTTTATCCAACAATGACAAGGGTGTCAGCTGTTTTTACTTTTTTACAGCTTATTAATTTATATACATATATACACTGAGTAATCACTGAATTAAGACTACCTACCTAATACTTTGTAGGTCCCCCTTTTGCCCTCAGTACAGCAACTCTCCGGCGTGGCATTGATTCAACAAGATGTCGGAAGTGTTCAGGAGGTATGGCCAACCAAGCTGTGTGTAATGTGGCTAGCATTGCAGGTATGGAGGTGATTGGTGTATCCAGACGGCTGATATGCCTTTCCATAGTGTCCGACAAGTGCTTTATGGAATTGATATCGGGGGAGTTCGGAGGCCAATAGATATGCTGGAAGTCAGAACTGTGTTCCTCAAACTTCCTGCACATCGTGCCGCATGAGGGCTGGGTGCATTGTCATCTTGGAAGACACTATTGCCATTCGAGAAAAAGTGTAACATAGCTGGGTGTACACAGTCAGCAAGCAGTTGACAATAGCGGAGACCAGTGATACGTTGTTCCACATGCACCAGGGGTCCAAGTTCCTGCAAGTGAAACGTGCCCCACACCATACAACCACCTCCACCGGCCTGCACTTTTGATACCATGCATGATGGATGAAGAGCCTCTTATTGTTGTTGATGCCAAATCCATACACAACCATCCACGGTGTGGAGTGACTAATGTGACTCGTCCGACCAGCACACCTTCTTCCAGTCTTCTAATGTCCAACTTGCATGCTCTTTGCACCAGGCAAGTCTTTTACGTTACGCTGATGAACCTTGGTTAGGAGAGGATGCCATAGGGGTCGTCTGCTGGTATAGCCCATACGTGTGACTCATGATCATGCCAGATATTGTTCCAGGTTGGCCCGCGTTGTACTGCGTAGTCAAATCTTCAACAGTGCTGAGGCTTTTCGCCTGTACGAGTCATTGGACCCAGTGCTCTTGGGCCTTTGCAGTTTTGTCATGGGGTCATTGTTTGACCATTTTGACACCAGTCCTGGTACATGTTAACAATGGTGTCTCTCGAACACCCCACCAGTTCAGCTGTTTGAGGAATTGACGAACCAGCTCGTCGAGCTCCCACAATCTGTCCTTTATCAAAGTCCGATAAATCATTCCTTTTACCTATCATTCTTGGAATTTTACTACATACTGAACCACTGACATCCTACGTAGGTCGACTAACTGCACACTCGTACATCACGTGGTCAATGGGTCGCATTCAGTTTTCATAGGAGTGGTCATAATTCAGTGATCACTCAGTGTATAAAATAAAGCATATATTATTAGAATATATACATCACCTTTTATACTTATATTCATTCTTAACTTTTTGACCAGATAAATTTTTTAAAGTTAACAGAATCTATTTTTACCTTGTCTTGGCACATAATAGCCGTTGTTGCTAATTTTCCAAAAAAATCTTATTGTTGACATCATACCTAGCTATCCTGTTAATAACACTCAAGAGCTGGTTAAAACACATTTTTCCATCAACAAATAATATATCTTTGTCACAAACGATGGACCAGGGTATGATAGTGATATTCAAAATCTGTTATCTCCAGGACCATGTGACAACCAATCAATCACTAAGACTGACAGAAAGGACTAACCATCAGTGTGTGGAAATCTGAAGGAGATACAACATTAGAAATCCATAGACAACATCGTAGAATCGTGGGGAGAAGTCATCTGGAATGCAATGAATAGCATGTTCTGGTGATATATAGCCAGAACATGTTTACTTGTCATTATCCCTAAAATGAGATTGACATAAGTAAAGGGGTGTAAATACTGATCTGACCAACAAAGATCTAATTGAGTTGAAGCAATTGTGGGTAAGAGTGCAGGAGAAGATGAAATGCAGCCAGCACTTCAAGTAAAACAGCTTATGGCAAAAAAGATGCTTGAAGCAGTCATTTTGTTTGCGAAAGGAAAGGAATGACCATTCTTGTTGAAGATGACCAAAACATGGAACAGAGTGACAAGTTTGTTTGAGGACAGAGTGATATTTTGTGCTGCTTTAATTAACTGTATCGAGAGAGAGAGAGAGAGAGAGAGAGAGAGAGAGAGAGAGAGAGAGAGAGAGAGAGAGAGAGAGAGAGAGAGAGAGAGATTTGTTTAGACTTCTGTTCTTGGCTTCTTAAAACATGAATAATTTGATGTGACTAATATAGCATGTAAACAATAATTTTTTACATTATGGTACATGTATGCGCATTTTTATTGTTTACCCCTTTTAATTCTGATTTGTTTACGATGAGTACATGAATAAAGCTTAAATTACGTATTCAAATCCCAAAATTTTACCACAGAAATCACATCTACCCTTCTAAACATATAAATGTATATAAGTAAAAAAACATATCCAATTTATATATTGTTTCAGTATACATCACCTTTCCCAGGACCTCGTTCTCAACATAAACCAGTGTTGACCTGTATATACTGCTGATATACATGAAGAAATTAGAATAGCTTATATAACAAAACTTGCCTCCTTTCTGCTTTCATGTGGTTAAGATGAAATTAAATTAGAAAGAATATAAGCATTAAAAACTTAATTACATAAACTAGATAGACCACTCCAACCCATTGTACCGTAAAAACACTCAGCTTTTGTTAATTTATCTTACGTTATTAAAATCATAACTCCACTTACAAAATTTTCAAAGTTGAGTCTCATTTCTGTCCAAGTTTATGCATTAATCAACAACATTAGGTTATCCAGTACAGACATTTTAGTGTCATTTGATGTTACGTCATTATATACTAATGTTGACATGGATTACACAATATCTAAACTTTAAGAATGGCTAACATGCAATACTAGCCTTGATATCATCCTACCCACATCTTTCCTCATCCAAACCGACATTATAGATTTAACTCAGATATCTATAAACAAATATATGGTCTATTGACTAGGAATTTCAACTCCATTATCAAAAATTTTTTAGCATCTATAGAAGATCAAATCCCTAACCTTTCTCCTCCCATACTTAAATTATTCATTTGTTGTGTTGATGTTATTCTTATAATCTCTGACAAGCTATAGATAACCTTCTTTTTTTTCTAAATTTAATTCAGTTCTTCATAAACTAAAATACTCAAATAATGGTATAAATTTTTTAAACTTAAAAAAATTTTTAAGCACAATGATTGATTAAAAACTTGCATTTATAGGCAAAAGACATACACGGAAATTCTTGCATTTTTCTTCACATCATCCATACAGCGTAAAAATATCTGTTCTATATACATAGATTTATAATACAATTAAATATTGCCATAACGAAAAAAAAATTTTTTACAATCAGTTGCAATATTTAACTAATGCTTTTTCAAAAATGAAATATCCTCTTAGTCTAATTCAAGAAACCATACATAAAACAGTCAGTCACTAATACCAAAATAGTTCTGCCTTATCATTGTTAACTGGCCAGACAACTTAAAAACATGTTCTCTAACACTCGCCTTTCTTTAGTTTTCTCATCCTGCAATAAAATTAGCGTATATTTTAATAATTACATAGATAACTTCAAATACAGTATTTAAGACACTAACAATAGTATATTTAATCCCTTTCCAACAGGAATGTAACACGTTATAACATGTAGTACCAGTTAAATATGACTCCTCCACCATATCCAGTAGTATAACTTATTATCAAATGATGCTCTTCAAAACCATCTTTGCCGCTCCCCAAATCAGGATAAATGGGTCTCAACTTCTACTTGTAACGAAGGCGATATACCTTGGTGTAGTTATAGATCATAAGTTGTCTTATCATCAAGCTAATTTACATACACAATACCATGGAACTAAACTCAGCCAACAAGTCCTATTAACTTCCCACCAATCTCAGATTGATTCTGCCAGAGTATTAATTAAATTGTCTTCTAGTTATAAATTAACCTATTTAAGCACTAACAATAGCCTGGTTCAAACATAATACTCAGTTTTCAGTCCAAAAAACTGAACTACCCACAACCTTTCCGTTAATATGGAACTTAAACAATATAAAACTCCCAACGTGCGTGGCCAAGTGGAACCATGGGAATTAAGACATATATTCACAACACTTCTTCCTCTTATCATTTGCAAATCAACCAATGATGTTTTTCGAAAGTTTGCCATTTGAACTCTTGATTCCGCAGTATGATTTTAAACACAAAGTAATTCTTCATAATGCACATTAGAGAAATGTGCACTTTCCTTTATTGGATTTAGAGGGAATGGTTGTGTGAAATTTTTTTTTTATTTTTGGGCTGATGCTGCATAAGCCCATACGCTTGCTTTCTTGCATCACATGCCACTACTACTACTACTACTATTTCATTTTAATAAGTTTTTAATGCTTATATTCTTTCTAATTTAATTTCATCTTAACCATACGAAAAGCAATGAGTAAGTTCCATTTTATGAGGTACAGTCAGTCCTCGTATAACACATGTTTACACTACACGAATTCGAATATACACGATTTATAAATAGGGGAACGATATCTTATATAACACGAACCGAATTCGCTTATGCACGATTCGTCTTTGTGTTTACAAGAAATGGCAGTCAATGCAGAATCACCCCAACCGAACGCAACATGATAGGAATGAAGAGAAGATTCTGAAATTTGTATTTATGTTTTTTATATCAGTGAAGGGAAACACATTTCACCATAACAACATAAAATTCCTGCTATCGGTATAATCGCAAATACAATTAGATCGAGTTTACTACCAGTTTATAACAGATTCCACTAGCAGAAACGCAACTGGAAATTGTTTTTATCGTGAGGTGTTAATAGTGTATCTCTGCCTTTACGGTGTTGTTTATTCAGTTGCTACACGTGCGCAGCTTTGTTTATGTGTATCAAGCGTGCCTCCTCATTTTATAATTGTGCTTTATTCCCAAAAAAATGAGTAAAATACTTAAAAGGTGTGAAAAGGAAGCGTCCTGGTGAAGACACTGCAGATTCAGAGAGAAAAAGAAAAGCAATATCAATAAACAGAACAGAGGCGGACTGGGTCAAAAATTCTTACCCGGGAAAATTTATAGTGGCCTCATACTCTGGTTTATGGCCAAAATCACACCGGCCTCCGGCCCACGGGTTTCCCCGGTAAGGCTTATGGCCAGTCCGCCTCTGTCGATAGAGAAAAATATGAAATTGTGAAACACTTTGAGCGAAATGAGAGACCATGTGATATTGCACGTGCTACACACATAAATGAGGCAACGCCGAGAATTACAAAGAATGCAGAGAAAATAAAAACAACTTTCACAGCAGGAACAACTCAAAGTGTAATTAAAATCCATTAGATTAAGGCACAATGAATTGAAAGAGATGGAATGGCTGTCATCTGTTTTGATAGAAAATCAAACAAAAAAACAAGTTTGCTTACGATAAAGCAAAAGCAGTAGCAATATTTTATTACGTAATATATTTTAATAATAATATTAAATAATATTACGCATATTTAATGAGTTTAATATTAAATAATATGTACATTTTTGAGTTTAATATTAAATAATATTACGTAAGCATTTTATTACGATTATTTATTGTGTTTGGTAATGTTTTGGTTACAAATGTGTGTTCAATCTTGGGGTGGTCGGTACCTAACTCTATTTTTCCCATAGGGCCTGTTGTTTATATTGCACAATTTTGCATTGCACGAGGGTTTCTAGGAACACAACTATCGTGCTATACGAGGACTAACTGTATTCCAATTTATTTCCGTAACTTAAGGTTATCCAAAAATATTTATATGCTGATATACAGTGATGTCACCCTTAAATTTTGCATTTTTATTCTCTTCTTCAAGAAGTGTATGCTCTATAAAGATGAAATCATTGGGGATTTGCGTACTTTTAATTCACAATATGAGCTCACAGGTAATGCATTTAAAAACACTCTACCTCTGAAACCAAAATATACTGTGATCAGCTAATCACGATAAAATGCAAACATGATTTACAAACGTCAGCTATCATCGTAAGTTCTCTGCCATATGGTAGGTCCATGACAGCTAGAACTCACTTGCATATCCATCTTTACTCCATCCTTCAGCTGCTATTGGATCACCCAATGTTACAGTTCTCCTTCTTCCTCTCGATCTTTTGCCCATCATTTTCTCTCACATCTCTTAACAAACTGCCCCTCCTCTCAGTACATGTACAATTCAGCTTTTCTTTCTTTTTCTTATTGCCTTTATTGTATTTCGATTTCATGCTATACTCCTCAATCTTTCCTTATATTGAATTTCTTATACGTTTCTCTGAAAAGTTTCAGTTGTAATATCCTCTTCTTTTGTGCCTACATATCAGCCCCATAAAGCATGATACTCCATGCAAATGATTTAACTTAATATCCAAATTCAATAGATTGTAAATCATTCTTTACATCAGTGCATGTATGCACCCAATATTAGAATATAATGAATGCACTTAAGGAATAATTTATGAAGGTATGTGCAGTCTTTATCGATTAACTTTTTTTTTTTTTTTTTTTTTTTTAATGATGTACTGTAGAGAAATTCAGTTTCTCACACATAACAAACTGTAAGCTAAGTTTCATTTTTGTTATCATTATAACTAGACATGCAGCTAACAAGTTGTACATTAAGTGAATGTTGTTTGTTATATATAATTGCATATATCTGCTAAAAAGAGTGCATCCATATCTTCATATGTTATTTGCTGTTGTAAACCTTAAAAAAAAAAAATTACATTTCTCTCTTTTAGTGCCATCATTTATTCATAAACCTCATAACTTAACATGAACTGTTCATATAGTGTTTACACGAGCCAGTGACCAGACGACATCACTTTAGTACAGGTGTGAAATTTTACCTTAGTTGTGTGGAATTAAATCTCTTTTTTGTGTATCTGTAAGTTGCTGTTTATGAAAGAGATTAACCAATAGGTTTAATCAAGCATACATTTTTTAGTCTGTATGTGAGTTTTCTCTCCCTATTCACTCTCAGCTACTTTATAGTGAAGTGGCCAGTGAAATCACTGGCTCACAAAAATGCTGTTTGACCAGCCACTTAGCTGTAATTAGCATGAACAGTTCATGCCAATTTATAGTTGTTGATGCAGGTGCCGAATTGCTTTCTTAATATTTCTGGATGATAAAAAAAAGAAAAAAAACAGATTGCTAAGTGCTGGATATCACAGAGTTTCCTGTATTTACAAAATGTGGTAGCATGTTGTTGGAACTAAAACCTGGTTTGTTATGCTGGTAGTGATTTATGCAGAAATACGGTGTTTGTAATTAAGTATGCATGGCTCACACAAAATTATAGTTCTATGCCACATGGCAGAGAACTTATGATGGTTTGTGTTTGTAAATCATTTTTGCATTTTGTCATGGTTAATTGATCACAGTGTATTTTGTGTTTAGAGATATAGGGTGTATACCATTATTGTTGGGTTTACTTCCTGTCCAGATTTCCTAAAATATTTCCATAAAAATGTAATTTTCTTTAGCATAAGTTGAGCATATGATGCAACAGCATCAGCCAAAAAAAAAAAAAACCTTTCTATTTCTCCCATCTGGTCACTCCAAATGTTTGTCTAGTTCAGCCTTAAATTTATTTAAGCTATCAACTTCCACAACAACAGATGGAAGTCTGTTCCAGCAATCAACTACCCACTGGCTAAAGGCAAACTTTCGCATATTTATTCTACAACTGTCTTTCCTCTGTTTGAATCTATGTTCCCTCAGGTTCTTAATCTGAGCAAGCGGAAGTATTCCATCAGCATTGAGCCTGCTCAAACCATTCAAAGCCTTGTACACCTCAATCAGATCACCTCGCAGGTGCCTAATCTCCAGATGCTGCAACTTGCAGAACTTAAGCCTCTTGGTAAGCCCCTCGACGTGGGCACCTGTATGTGGTGAGGGGACCTCCCAGTGATGCTGCTGGTTTTCCAGATTAGCATCACTGGGATCTTAATGCCCATACCTTGGTTCCAGGGTTACATCACTGGAATCTGGCATGTGCAGCCGTGCGCCGCGACCCATGGAATTAGGAAAGGGGGACCCTGGTGGTTGAGGGGCCCAGCCTTAGTACACTACTTTGGCCCCTGCTTCGACAAGACGGGTGGTCCCAGACCGGCCCGACTGGGATCAATCGGCAGGTGGTTCTTACTGCTAGGGTCAACTGCGTTCCAATAAGTCTCCCTCCCTTTGGTCCTGGGACGGGATCAAGGCTTATTGGAAATGTGGATATGGTGCTCCTAAGCGAATTTGGCATCCCATTCGTGTATGCAGTACCTTCACGAGTGGGCGGCCCCTCGTAGGGTTCCGTGGTGGGTGAGGTACTTAGGGCATCTGAAATTTTTATCTTACTCATATGAGTAATTTAATTCCTATTTCTTCTGGGCTCCCAACAAGGCCCCTGCCTAATCGAGATTATGACGCAGAAAACACCTTTGCAAAAAGAGCCAGGACTGAGGATACACCACCACCATCAGTGACACTGATTTTCCTCATTCTCCATTTCACTGGAGAGCAGTCAGTTCAGTACCTTCACGAGTGGGCGGCCCCTCGTAGGGTTCCGTGGTGGGTGAGGTACTTAGGGCATCTGAAATTTTTATCTTACTCATATGAGTAATTTAATTCCTATTTCTTCTGGGGTCCCAACAAGGCCCCTGCCTAATCGAGATTATGACGCAGAAAACACCTTTGCAAAAATAGCCAGGACTGAGGATACACCATCACCATCAGTGACACTGCTTTTCCTCATTCTCCATTTCACTGGAGAGCAGTCAGTTGGAAAGATGTCACCCATTACCCAGAAAGGATTAGAAGGGTTGGCAGGGTCACCTAAATCTGTAAAAAGACTGCATTCTGGCGACCTTTTGGTCGTAGCTTCTACCATAAAACAAGCAGAAAAAAATCATAGTCTAAATCCATAGGGGGAATACCTATCACCGTAACCCCCCACAAAACTCTGAATTCTTCTCAAGGTGTTATATCAGAGTGGGACCTTCTTCATGTCTCTGAAGAAGAAATCTGCTCTGAATTGAAAGACCAAGGAGTGACAACTGTCAAGAGAATATCGATACGAAAGGATGGGAATCTCTTCCCTACTGGAGTTCTTATCCTCACGTTCAACCCACGGCCTCCAAGTTCCATCAAGGCAGGTTATCTAAACTGCCCAGTGAGGATTTATATCCCAAACCCACTGCGGTGTTTTAGATGCCAAAAATACGGCCACTCACAAACATCTTGTCGTGGTAACCCTGCCTGTGCTCGATGTGGTGTTAAAGATTACGAGAGCAAGGAATGTTCAGCTCCAAAACCGATCTGTGTCAATTGTCAATGAGAGCACCCCACCTACTCTAGAGCATGCCAGCGGTGGAAGGATGAAAAATAAATCCAAAAACTGAAAACAGAGCTGAATATCTCCTACCCAGAGGCCAGAAAACGTATCCAACGAATAAATAGCGGGAAAGCTTCATATGCCCAGAAGGTTTCTGCTAAGTGTACACTAGTTTGTGTACACTATCAGTACACAAACTGAGATGACTATACCACCAAGAGAGTTATTCACTCCGATTGCACGCTATTTATTGAGTTCACAAAAGCCCACCAAAAAAACACAATCAGCTGCCACTCCTATATCCGTACCTCCTAGTGCTCCTCCACTACCAAAACCAAGTGGTAAAGAAAAGCCAAAAAGTTCAGAAGAGTCGCCCATGATATCAGAAACAATGGATATAGAGAATAAGGAGGTACCGGACGAATCAGTCTTGGAACTCTTTGCGGAGGAAGAAATGGACATGGGACAGCATCCATTCTTTTCCAAAAAAGATAAATCCAAGACTGACAAAAGTAAGCCCTCAGCACCTCGGAAGCCACCTGATGGACCCACCAAGCCAAAATAATGGCTAAATTCCTACAATGGAATTGTCGTGGATTCCAGCAAAATACTGATGACATCAAGGCCCTCCTGCAAAAGCACGAGCCAGTTTGCTTTTGCTTGCAGGAGACTTATCTAAAGGTAAATGATGACCCCACCATGCATAACATCACAATTTTTCGTAAGGATAGAATTGCGGATGGCCCTGCTCATGGGGGAGTGGCTATCCTTGTGGGCAACCAGACCCCAGTTCAGCCCTTGCTACTTACAACCAGCATAGAGGCTGTTGCAATTTGCCTTACAATGGTATTTTTTATTAACCGTGTGCTCTATTTATTTGCCACCTGGGACTGACATCTCCCAGGAAGACCTTGATGATCTTGTAACGCAGTTACCTCCCCCTTTCTTACTTCTCGGGAATTTTAATGGACATAACACCCTGTGGAGTAGTGCTAACATCAATGGAAGGGGATGAGTCATAGAGCATATGCTAAATGATAATGACCTTTCCCTTCTAAATACTGGAACAAACACCTTCTTCCACATGCCTACGTGCACGTTTTCTGCCATTGTTCTCTCTATCTGCTCCCCTCTCTACTCCCTTCACTCACTTGGGAAGTGGAGGAGAACCCATACGGAAATGATCACTTCCCTGTGATAACCTCGTTACACAGTGTGAGACTGTGCCTTCCTTTCAGGTTACCACGGTGGAAGACTGATCAGGCTGACTGGACTGCCTTCCAACATCAGGCAAATTTTGACCTCAACACCGTCTGTCAGGAGCCTATCAATGATGCAGTAACGTACATCACAGAATATATTGTCCAAGCAGCTGCGAATGCTATCCCAAAAACATCTGCCCGGTTTCCACCATTTCTCAAACCATGGTGGAATTCACAATGCACAGCAGAAAAAAAGGCTCAAAACAAAGCGTGGGGGATATTCCACTGATATCCTACCACTGTTAATCTAATAGCCTTCGAGCGTGCACGAGCCAAAGCACGCTACATTCGCCGTCAGAGTCTAAAGGAATCGTGGATCCATTTTACATCATCCATTAACCAGTCTGCCAACATACATCCCACCCTTCATCGATCCTAGACTATGATGGATGCACTATTGCAGAGCCCACTGCAATAGCCAATGCTCTTGGGGAAACATTTTCAAACATCTCTGGAATATCATCCTATTCCCCAGAGTTCCTGGTCCTGAAACATAAAAGAGAAAAAGAGGCTCTAAATTTCTCGTCGAAAGGCCTTTTTCCCTACAACGTGCCTTTCACTCTGCAGGAAGTAAAAAGAGCTCTCTACCATTCCAAGGCAAGTGCTGTTGGACCAGATGGCATCCATTATGAAATGCTTAAACATCTCTCACCAACATCTATGGATCGCCTGCTTGTTCTGTATAACAGAATCTATATAAAAGAACAATTTCCAGATTCCTGGCACATGGCACTTGTGCTTGCCTTTGCGAAGCCAGGAAAGGATCCTAAACTCCCTACTAATTACCATCCTATAGCTCTGACTAGCTGTCTGTGCAAAATCCTGGAGAGAATGGTTAATTTTTGGTTAATGTGGTATTTAGAATCAAATGATCTTCTCTCCAGCATCCAGTGCGGCTTCTGAAAAAACAGATCAACTCTTGATCACTTAATTAGACTGGCAACATCCATCCAGGATGCTTTCCTAAAACGTGAACATTTGGTGTCTGTGTTCTTTGACACGGAGAAAGCGTATGACACAACTTGGAGATTTGGCATCTTAAAAGATTTGCATAGCCTTGGTCTTAGAGGGCATCTCCCCATTTTTATTAAAAACTTTTTAGCCAATCGATCTTTCCAAGTTCGTGTGGGATCCTCACTCTCTCGTTCCTTTAGCCAAGAGGAGGGAGTACCACAAGGATCAGTTTTAAGTGTCACGCTTTTCGCCATCAAAGTAAATTCCATCACAGAACAACTTCCTCCAACTGTAAACAGTGCCCTCTATGTTGATGACTTTAGCATATTTTGTCAGCCATGCAACATGAGGGTTATTGAAAGACAATTGCAACAAGCTATCAATCGCCTTAATTCCTGAGCACTTGCTAATGGCTTCAGGTTCTCGCCGGAGAAGACCATTTGCATACTCTTTCGTCGTAAGCATGATCTTCATCCTGAACCTGAATTAAGGCTCGGACAAAATGCTATTCCAGTAGTATCAGACACAAAATTCTTGGGACTTGTGTTTGATAAAAAGTTGACCTTTCTAGAACCTATTCGTCAACTTCGTACAAAGTTTATCGTGCACTTGTACAATCCAAATTAGACTACGGGGCCAGGTATACTCCTCAGCCAGAAACAGTGTCCTTCGATGGCTGGACCCTGTCCATCATCAGGCTATCTGTATCGCTACTAGAGCATTTCGAACATCTCCTGTCCTCAAAGCAAACGAACCACCGTTATCCCTTCGACGTAAGCAGTTGTCTTTAAACTATGCTTTGAAGTTGAAATCCCTGCCAGACCATCCTACTTGGATATCTGTTTTTGAGCCACGTTGGGAAAACTTGTACAATATTCTCAGACTGCCAACCGACCTTTTGGTATTCGTGTCCAAGAGCTACTCAGAGAGTTTAACATCATGGTAGACAAGGTTGCACAAACACCAAAAGAAACTCTTCCACCCTGGCATGCTCATACCCCGTCGTGCGACTTTTCCCTTAAGAAATGGGTAAAGTCTGAGACTCCATCTGTCTACCAGCAGCTCTATTCTGCACACCGAGCTGAGCACTCCGACTTCCTGCCCGTTTACACAGATGGCTCGAAGGATCTGCTGTTGTCTTTCCGGACACTATAATATCTCAGCAGATTCTTCCTGAATCCAGCATATACACTGCAGAGCTGCATGCTATAGAGTTAGCCTTGGATCACATTCGAACTTGTCAATGCCAAAGGTCAATAATATATTCTGATTCTTTGATTGTATTACAGTCTTTATTATCTTTGAGACACAACTCTCATCCAGTTCTCTGTCGGGTTCAGCAGAAGATACATTCTCTTCATGAATACAAGTTTGATATCCGCTTCTGCTGGATTCCTAGCCACATTGGGATAAGGGGAAATGATTTGGCTGACACTGCAGCCAAATCAGCAGCTCCCACTAATAATCGTTGCCTGTTAGTCCCCTATACAGACTACAGGCAAATAATATGCAACAGGATATTCCCAATGGCAAGAACTATGGCATAGAGAGAGAGAGAGAACAAATAAATTATACCAGATAAAGTCTATAATAGAAATATGGCAGTCCAGTCTGTGCAGGAATCGGAGCGAGGAAGTTGTTCTTGCTCGACTCCGCATAGGCCACAGTCATCTGACACATTCGTTTCTGCTGAGGACAGATGACCCTCCTGACCTTCCTATGTGCGAGTCTTGCGGCGCCCTTTTATCATTAAAGCATATTTTAATAGATTACGTTACTTTTACCCATGTTCGCAATATATATTTTACCGCTTTTACTCATCCGACTGAGCCATACACACACAGTCAGATTTTATCAGACAACGACCACGTGTCAGCAGTTTAAGTTTTTACAAGCTATTAATATATATACACATATATAAATTGGATAATTTACTTTTAAACTTATACTGCCTTATATATATAAACAACAATTTGACGAGGTAACCCTTTTAAAGGTTACCAGAATTTATCTTTGTTGATATTTTAATCTTTTCTTGGCGCAGTATAACCTTAGTTGTTTTTGCACCAATAAAATCATCATCATCCCCTCTTGGTAAGAGCATAAGAACTCCCTTTGTTCCTCTCACCAATCTTGTTGCTCTTCTCTGTACCCATTCTAGCAACTCTACGTCCTTCCTAAAATGAAGCCCCCAGACCTGTATGCAGTACTCAAGGTGTTGCCCGACCATTGTGTCTCTGCTAGCAAAATTCCTATATATCATTGACAAAACTCCATAACCTGCTCTGACAGCCCTTCTGCACTGCTTTATTTCCTATCAGCTTTTAAATCTATGCCCATTACTCTTTTGTCTCTGTCATTAGTTTCTGCTGGTCTTTCTAATGCATTAAAAACTATTTTATCTCCCTTATTTTGAGCTTTAAAATTGCCATATGTGCAGACAAATTTTATCATCCAACTTTCCACCTTAAATTTTGCCAACATAACTTTGCTGGATAATAGTCCATTCTCAGAGACCAATAATTTTTCAAAATTTATTTCAGAGGAACTGAAATAATTCCGAAAAATTATTGGTCTCGGAGAATGGACTATTTTTTGAAGTTTGCTAGCACTAAACAAAAAAGGTAAAGGTACAATGTAATTTCTAACATCAGTCCATTAAATGTATTTGAATTGATCTTGCTATGTTTTTTTAATTCACTTAAAACTGTGTCTAGCTTCTTGTTTTTTTTTTTTTTTTTTCCATTCCAGATATTGTGTAAGTATTCTGTACCATATATATTCTAATATCTAAAAAAAAAAATTGAGCCAACTTATGTGAATAATACATTTTATAGTATTATAGTACATTTTATGAATTAGGGTTGAATTTGAAAGTGTCTGTAATTCTGCCCAGACACGATAGGAGGGAGTATATGAAGAGAGCCTTGTCGATCAATTCAGCGAACAATTCGGCTGTGGAAAGATTATGCAAGGCTCAAGGGGTAGATTTTTTTTCAGCCTGCTCTGTACTTGTTAACAGCAGACACTGCTTCTACAGGGATGGGATACACTTAAATAGAAAGGGTGCAAGAATATTTGCTGATGCTATCGAGGCAGTGTTAGGTGGGTCGGAAAACTGCTAGCTTGAGGGGGGGGACACAAGGACTAATAGATTAACAGTAGCCACTGGCAGAGGTGAAAGTGAGTCTTGTACTGCTTCTATTGGAATGAGCAGCAGCCTGGAAAACAAGATGCAGGGTATTTCTGAGACTGCTGGGAGTCAATGTGATACAAGTAAACACATGGGTTGTCTTAGGGGTAGCTAAGAACAGGAACAGGTGCATGTATACTTGGGTGTACACCAATGCTAGGAGTTTGGTAAATAAATTTGAGGTATTGCTCAAAACATCAAAGGCAGATATTGTTGGGATATCAGAGTTGTGGTGTCACACAGATATTAGCATTAACATTAGTAGAGGCATTTGATGCAAGAAAGCAAGCTTATGCAGCATCAGCCAAAAAATAAAATAAATTAATAAAAAATAACCACTTCCACTTCACCCCTCTGTTCGTTCGAAATACCTGTCCAGCTGAGCCTTAAACTTATTTAGGCTATCAACTTCCACGACAAGGGATGGAAGTCTGTTCCACCAACCAACCACCCGCTGGCTAAAGGCAAATTTCCTCACGTCTATCCTACATCCGTCTTTCCTCAATTTGAATTTATGCCCTCTCAGGTGATTATTCTGAGCAAGAGGAAGAATCCCATCAGCATTGAGCATGCTCAAACCATTCAAGGCTTTATACACCTCTATCAGATCACCTCGCTGGTGCCTAGTCTCCAGACACTGTAATTTGCAAAACTTAAGCCTTTCTTCATAAGAGCACCCCTTTGTTCCATTCACTAATCTTGTTGCGCTTCTCTGTACTCGTTCCAGCAGCTCTACATCCTTCTTGAAATGAGGCCTCCAGACCTGTATACAGTATTCTAGGTGTGGTCTGACCATTGCCTTATACAAGGGAATAATCACCTCCTTATCCCTGCTAGAAAAATTCCTATATATCATCGACAATACACCATGAGCTACTCTTGCAGCCCATCTGCACTGCTCAGAAAACTTCATGTCTGCCTGCACAACCACCCCCAGGTCCCTTTCATTCTCTGCCACTGTTAGTGTAGTACCACAGAGTTGATACGTTGCTCGTGGGTTGCTGTTTCCCATATGTAGTACTTTACATTTGTCAATGTTAAACTTCATTTGCCACATCTCACCCCATCTGCTCAACCTTTCCAGATCCTGTTGCAGTAGCATAGTGTCAGTAGTGTCCTTGACAACCCTGCCAACCTTTGTATCGTCTGCAAACTTGGACATTAAGCTTGATATACCATCATCAATATCATTTATAAATACAGAAAACAATAATGGACCTAATACTGAACCCTGAGGGACTCAACTAATAACATTAGTCCACGATGAGCAGTGTCCATTGATTACCACTCTCTGTCTTCTCCCCCTCAACCACCAATTTATCCATAACAGCAATTTGCCTCCAATGCCACACTGTTCCAATTTGTGCAGCAGTCTTCCATGTGCAACAGTATCAAAAGCCTTTCTAAGATCCAAGTATATAATATCAAAGTTATTCCCTGCATCTAGTTCTTTTGTGACTGCATCATAGTGTCCAAAACTGGTCAGGCAAGACTTCCCCTTAACAAAACCATGCTGTGTCTGATCTATAACTGAAGTCTTGTCTAGATGATCCTGCAGTGCTTCTTTAACCAGTGCCTCCATTAATTTTCCTGGAACAGAAGTTCAACTAACAGGTCTATAATTACTTGTCGCCCTTTGATCCTCCTTTGTGAATTTGGGTCACATTTGCACATCTCCAGTCCATGGGTACTTCCCCTGAGTCCAAGGAAGCTCTCATAATTATGGCTAAGGGTTTGCTTAGTTGCTTTGTTGCCTCCTTTAATATAACTGGATAGATCCCATCCACCCCAGGTGCCTTTCTTGTATTTATCTTCAACAATTTCTCCTCCACTTTACTCTCAGTTATTACAAGATTCTCTAGCTTACTGCCAGAGTTGAATACACCTCTGGCATTCCCCTCGCTGAATAACTCCTCATGTCTGAATGTCGATGCAAAATATTCATTTAGTTTGTTAGCTACCTGAACAGGATCATCAACATTTGACCCATCGATATCAAGTGGACCAATCTGATTCATCCCCTTCCTTCTAGAGTTTACATAAGTATAGAACTCTTTGCTGTTTTTCTTTGCATCCCTTGCCAAAGATTTCTCGTAATCTGCCTATGCCTACCTAACCTCCTTTGTAACTTGGTTACAGATCAACTTGTATCTAGGCGCCTCCGTAGCCAGGTGGGAAGGAGCAGCAGCAACAGTGCGTAGCACACGCTTCTTGATTAGACCGGGGTTCGAGCCCGTCACTACCAAATACGAGGATGCGGAAAGTTCAGGGAATGACCACCGCATATCCCGGAGCAATATGGCCTTAGTTGCTAATGCTCCTAAAAAAAACCAAATAACAAACAAACAAACAACTTGTATCTATCATAGGCTTCAGTGTCACGTGTTAATTTGTATGTATCCCATGCATTTTTCTTCTTTGCCATATGTCTCATTAGTTCATCTGACATCCACTTAGGCCTAAACCTTGAACAATATTTCTTAGTTGGTATGTAAAGCCTAGTAGCTTCCAAGATAAGTTCTTTGAATGCTTCCCATTTTGAATTTGCTGTTGGTAACATCATCAGTTGGTCCCACTGTATAGAATTTAAATACTGTCTCAGTCCATCGTAGTCGCCTTTACAAAAGCAATAACCCTTCCCTTTACCCCTAATGGTAGTTAACTCTTTGAGTAAATCCCACTTCAGCACACTGTGATCACTGCCACCTAGTGGTTCATTTACCTGCAGATTCTTAATGCATGAAGAATCACTACTGATAATCAAATCAAGAGTATTACTCCCTCTAGTTGTCTCCCGAACATGCTGATGTAGAAAACAATCATCCAATAAATCCACAAAAGCCTTGCTAGTGTGTGAGTGACCAGCCTCCAAATTCCAGTCAATATTTGGGAAATTAAAATCCCCCATTATAAGACTCTCTGATTTACTGGCCCACTCTATTTCCCTGTACAGTTTCTTATTATGCTCATCAGAGTCATTAGGCCTATAGCACACTCCTACTCTCAATTTTGATCTCCCAATGCTTATGTCACAGCAAACTGACTCGACACTGCACTGTCCAGCGATGTCGACAGGCTTCACTTCCTTGGATTTTATGTATTTCTTAACAAATAGCATAACCCCTCTTCCCTTCCTATCCTGTCTATCCTTTCTGTAGACATTGTACTCCCCAAATTCCAGTTCTGCATTCCTTATATCTGTGTGACACCACGTCTCTGATATCCCAACAATATCTGCCTTTGATGTTTTGAGCAATACCTCAAATTCATCAAATTTATTTACCAAACTCCTAGGATTGGTGTACACGCAGGTATACATGCACCTGTTTCTATTCCTAGCTACCCTAACACAACCCATGTGTATACTTGTACCGTAATGACTCCCAGCAGTCTCTGAAATATCCTGCATCTTATTTTCCAGGCTGCGGCTCATTCCAACAGAAGCAGTGCAAGAATCACTTTCACCTCTGTCAGTGGCTACTGTTAATCTATTAGTCCTTGTATCCCCTCAATCTAGCAGTTTTCCGACCCACCTAACACTGCCTCGATAGCATCAGCAAACATTCTTGCACCCTTTCTATTTAAGTGTATCCCATCCCTTTAGAAGCAGTCTCTCCTGTTAACAAGTACAGACCACGCTGAAAAAAATTCTACCCCTTGAGCCTTGCACAATCTTTCCAGGGCCGCATTGATCGACAGGGCTCTCATCATATATTCCCTCCTATCGTGTCTGGGCAGAATTGCAGACACTTTCAAATTCAACCCTAATTCACGGCTTTTTTTCAACAGTGACCTGTACTTGTTAAGTAATTCTGCCGGTCTCCTACTCTTAACATCATTAGTGCCAACTTGTACAACTATATCACCTTTTGTGCCCTTAAAAGATGATATCCGCTCTACAACGTCATCAACCTTTGCCCCTGGCAGACATACCCTGATCCTGTTCCACCTATCCTTTTTACAAAGCATGTTTCCCGTTTCCCTGACAATAGAGTCACCAACAACTACTAGTTCCTTTGAGACCAGCGCATTCTGCCTTGGGGGCTGCCGTTGTGATATAAGGAATGCAGAACTGGAATTTGGGGAGTACAATGTGTATAGAAAGGATAGACAGGATAGGAAGGGAGGAGGGGTTATGCTATTAGTTAAGAAACACATAAAATCCAAGGAAGTGAAGCCAGTCGACGTCGCTGGTCAGTGCAGTGTCGAGTTAGTTTGGTGTGACATAAGCATTGCGAGATAAATTGAGAGTAGGAGTGTGCTATAGGCCTAATGACTCTGATGAATATAATAAGAAACTGTACAGAGAAATAGAGTGGACCAGTAAATCAGTGAGTCTTATAATGGGGGATTTTAATTTCCCAGATATTGACTGGAATTTGTGGGTTGGTCATTCACACACAAGCAAGCCTTTTGTGGATTTATTGGATGATTGTTTTCTACATCAGCAAGTTCGGGAGGCAACTAGAGGGAGTAATACTCTTGATCTCATTATCAGTAGTGATTCTTCAAGCATTAAGAATCTGCAGATAAAGTAACCACTAGGTGGCAGTGATCACAGTGTGCTGAAGTGGGATTTACTCAAAGAGGTAACTAGAATCAGGGGTAAAGGGAAGGGTTTTTGTTTTCGTAACGGTGACTATGATGGTCTGAGACAGTATTTAAATTCTATACAGTGGGACCAACTGATGATGTTACCAACAGCAAATTCAAAATGGGAAGCATTCAAAGAATTTATCTTGGAAGGTTCTAGGCTTTACATACCAACTAAGAAATATTGTTCAAGGTTTAGGCCTAAATGGATGTCGGATGAACTAATGAGATATATGGCAGAGAAGAAAATTGCATGGGATACATATAAATTAATTGATTTGATAATTGAGAGCTATTAAGTGCTTGATAATTCCTATATTCCATTATATTATAAATCAACAGGGATTACCTTTATATTAGATATAGGAAGCTTCTTTTCCAACTCGCTAATAATTCTGGAGGATGGTGTTATCTATTTTGTAAAGCACGTGGGACAGCTTCCCCACTGTCAGAACCGTAGTGTTCACACCGTGTGGTCTCAACAATGAGTGCTCATGACTGCTGTCTACAAACACCATACTTCTGGCAGCATGGAAACCATTACTTGGATTGGCATAAAATTAGATTTTTGAGGTCTAAACTGTTTAATAAATATGGACCGATTATTTCTTTCTGTCCTATAGCTGGACTTGAGAGTTAAATTTAGATGTCTAATAAAATTGGATATGGGGGGTGTAGAGAATAATCCCCCCCATATCCAATTTTATTAGACCCCTAAATTTAACTCTAAAGTCCAGCTATAGGACTGAAAGAAATAATCGGTCCATATTTATTAAACAGTTTAGACCTCAAAAATCTAATTTTAGATTTGTTGAGCGCTCATTGTTGAGACCACACGGTCTGAACACTACGGTTCTGACAGTGGGGAAGATGTCCCACCTGCTTGACAAAATAGATATCGCCATCCTCAAGAATTATTAGCGAGTTGGACTAGGAGAGTTGGAAAAGAAGCTTCCTATGTCTAAAATAAAGGTAATCCCTGTTGATTTATAATGTAAATTAATGGGTGACATGGAAACCTATGATAGATATAAGCTGGTCTGTAACCAAGTCACAAAGGAGATTAGGCAGGCAATGAAAGATTATGAAAAATCTTTGGCAAAGGATGCAAAGAAAAACAGAAAAGAGTTCTTTACATATGTAAACTCTAGAAGGAAAGGGATGAATCAGATTGGTCCACTGAATATTGATGGTTCAACTGTTGATGATCCTGCTCAGGTGGCTAACAAACTAAACGAGTATTTTGCATCTACATTCACACATGAGGAGTTATTCAGGAAGGGGTATGCCAGAGGTGAAGTAAACTCTGGCAGTGAGCTAGATGATTTTGTAATAACTGAGAGGAAAGTGGAGGAGAAATTGTTGAGGATAAACATAGAAAAGGCACCCAGGGTGGATGGGATCTATCTAGTTATACTGAAGGAGGCAGCAAGGGAAGTAAGCAATCCCATAGTCATAATTATGAGAGCTTCTTTGGACTCAGGGGAGGTACCCATAGACTAGAGATGTGCAAATGTGACCCCAATTCACAAAGCAGGATCAAAGGCTGACACAAGTAATTATAGACCTGTAAGTTTAACTTCTGTTCCAGGAAAATTAATCTAGGTACTGCAGGATCATCTAGACAAAACTTCAGTTATAACTTGGCCACAGCATGGTTTTGTTAAGGAAAAGTCTTGCCTGACCAACTTGGTTGGATACTATGATGCAGTCACAAAAGAACTGGATGCAGGGAATAACTTTGATATTATATATTTGGATCTTAGAAAGGCTTTTGATACTGTTGCACATGGAAGACTGCTGCACAAATTGGAGCAGTGTGGCATTGGAGGCAAATTGCTGCTATGGATAAAGGGATGGTTGAGGGGGAGAAGACAGAGAGTGGTATTCAATGGACACTGCTCATCGTGGACTAATGTTATTAGTGGAGTCCCTCAGGGCTCAATGTTGGGTCCATTGTTGTTTTCCGTATTTATAAATGATATTGATTATGGTATATCAAACTTATGTCCAAGTTTGCAGATGATACAAAGGTTGGCAGCATTGTTAAGGATGCTACTGCTATGCTGCTGCAACAGGTTCTGGAAAGGTTGAGCAGATGGGCTGAGATGGCAAATGAAATTTAACATTGACAAATGTAAAGTACTACATACGGGAAACAGTAACCCCAGAGCAATTATCAACTCTGTGATACTACACTGACAGTGCTAGAGAATGAAAAGGACCTGGGAGTAATTGTGCAGGCAGATATGAAGTTTTCTGAGCAGTACAGATGGCTGCAAGAGTAGCTCATGGTGTGTTGTTAATGATATACAGGAATTTTTCTAGCAGGGATAAGTAGGTGATTATTCCCTTGTATAAGGCAATGGTCAGGCCACACCTTGAGTACTGTATACAGGTCTGGAGGCCTCATTTCAAGAAGGATGTAGAGCTGTTGGAACGAGTATAGAGAGGGGCAACAAGATTAGTGAATGGAACAAAGGGTTGCTCTTACAAAGAAAGGCTTAAGTTTTGAAAATTACAGTGTCTGGAGACTAGGCACCAGCGAGGTAATCTAATAGAGATGTATAGAGCCTTGAATGGTTTGATCATGCTCAATGCTGATGGGATTCTTCCTCATGCTGAGAATAATCACCTGAGAGCACATAAATTCAAATTGAGGAAAGACAGATGTAGGATAGATGCGTGAAAATTTGCCTTTAGCCAGCGGGTAGTTGGTTGGTGGAACAGACTTCCATCCCTTGTTGTGGAAGTTGATAGCCTAAATAAATTTAAGGCTCAACTGGACAGGTATTTTGAATGAACAGAGGGTTGAAATGGGAGGGGTTTTTTTTTTTTTTTTTTTAAATTTTCTTTGGCTGATGATGCGTAAGCTTGCTTTCTTGCATCATATGTCTCTATTAATGCTAATGTTATCCATAATTACAGTAGTGTCACTTTGCTAAGCATTGTATATAATAATTTATTGGCCTTTTTTGTAATTCTTTTAAAGTGCTTATTTGCTACAGTGTCAGCTTTGAATTTAGAGATTCATATTAATAATGGCATTGTTTTGTGTATAATTCTGTTTTCATCAGGATGATTATTAATTTTATATTGTACATTTTCATTTTTAAACTTCATAAAATGTATCTGCTTGAACAGTGAATTTTGTGTGGAGTTTATTAGATAGTTCTTGATGGACTATAAATAAACATGCATCTTGAATTATAGAAAAATATTTATAATAATTATAGTTTAATCTTGGTATTTTGAGACCTGGGACCCTCGTGGTTCTCAAAAGTTAACTTATAATAACAAATTAAAAGAAGTACAGCAGGTGCAGTTCACAAAAATAAGAATAATGTGTAAATTTTGAAAAGAGAATAAATTTCAAGAAAAAAAAATCTTAGTTAATGAAAAGTTATAATATATTAAAATAACGTGTACAGTATTTAAATATAATAATCATTTATTCTTTTTTGAACATACCTGAGCATTAAATTCTAATGTTTTTTTTCCAAAGCAGAAATCATTTTTAATTATTTTAATATATTAATTGCATCATTCTGCTCAGAGTTATTCCATTTTTGTCTTTGTCTTCTTCCAACCAAGTTTATATAAATCAACTACCTTTGCTTATAAATGTTTTCACATGTCATTGTCAATATATTCATAATCCTTTTGCACTTTCTCTGTGAGACTATTCAATTTTGTTGCAGTGTTTCAAAAAAAGCACTAAATGTTTTTTTGTCCATTGTTGTTTTCTAAATAGTATGAATCAGAGCTGTACTACTCAATATGTTCTACGTTGATAATAATATTAGTAAAATAATAAGAGGAGTTTACCTCAATATAGTGCGTAGAACACTTCCGTATGATACCCTCCAGAAATCAAAACGGAAAAAACGAAAAAATCGACAACTTACCGGTACATTAGAGTAAAATATAAATAATTAAATAAACAATTTAACACAATTCAAATCAATTTAAAACAATTAAAAATCAAATTAACGCAATTAAAAGAATCTAACGAAAATATTCAAAACGATTTTCCTTCCTCAAGCTGACAATGCTTTTCGACCGTATGTCGTGATCACAGGAATGAAAATTCCTGTGATCACGACATACGGAAGCTGACAATCTGCTTGAACAGTGTACCATTAGAGTAAATTAGATTTTTTAGTTTTTTCCGTTTTAATTTCTGGAGGGTATCATACGGAAGTGTTCTACGCACTATATTGAGGTAAACTCCTCTTATTATTTTACTAATATTGTTGTTCTCTATAAAATTGTTGTTTAGACATGCTTCATTATACTGCTCTGAAAGGAAATACAGTAGAGCGTCAGTTATCCGGAATAATTGTCAGACCTGTTCTGGTATATCAAAATTTTCCAGATAATCAAATGTAAGGTAAAATTAAATAAATTCTGTTATAATGTATTAAGGTAAAATAAAAAGACTTTAAATAGTGTGAAAAATGAATTTATTCAATTTTAAAAAATAATAACTTATACATAAAATTTTGCATATTTACTTATGTATATAAATTTGGATATGTATTTTACTGCAAATTTTATGTGAAAAACTTTTAAAAAATTTAAAGTAATTATTTAAAATAATGTTTGATCATTTTTCTTTTGTTGTAACCTATTTTTTGCTGCTAAATCTCTCAAGTTCCTTAATAATATCAATTTGATTATATCGCATTCTTCCTGGTTTTTTCTGCCCGTTTAAGTGCTGTTTCTTTTCATTGACATTTAAGTTTTAAAAAAAATGAGAAAAATAATAAATCGCACAGCTTTATGCCAATATTATTCTTATCGAATCTGGATCTAAACTAAAAATAATATGAAATGAAGAGAACAAAATATGTCATGTAAAATTGGGTTCACGAAAGCGAATGACTAAACTCTATCACTCGTGGTTTCCGAGAAAACCTATCAGTCCCAATCCAACATCCGGATATACAAACTAAAAAAAAAAAACAGACAGAAATACTCTTGTAGCATAATAAACATTTGTCTTAAATACTACCATTAATAAAAAAAAGAATAAGAAAAATCAGCCTTTCAAATTATTCTGGATAACTGACGTTCACCTGTACTTAAATGTTTAAATCCAGCATTTAATGTTCTGGATAACCGATGTTCACCTGTACTTAAATGTTTAAATCCAGCATGACTTGCCACCAAACTTGGAATCAAGTGAAAAGTAAAATAAAATTCAGTCTTTTCACTGGATTCCAACTTTTGTGGATGTAGTGCATATCATCAAGCAGAATTATCTGAAGTTGTAGCAGATATTAGATCATCCATTAATCACAATTGAAACATTTAAAGTTTTATATGACTACTTGATTGTCAAGCAGATTGCTGGTAAATTGCAGTAAATGCAGCATCATATTTACATTTGAAGAGCTTCTGACCAACCACCAGAACTTTAAAATCAGTTTCTCCTAATTTTTTAGCAAATTCTGTGTCTCTTTGGGGAGTGGGCCAAATATTGGAAGGTTGTATGAATGTGCTTGTTTCAATGAAGTCAATGTTTCCATTTTCACTCTGTCATAATTAGAATTTCTTATTTTTTCTTTTTTAGGAGCACTGTGTTGCCATGAGAATGCTTTTGACAAAAGTTGATAGTTGAAAGTATTCAAAGTTGCCTGTGGATTTATGTTAAAACAGGCATTTAAATAATCCCAAACTCAAAAAAATTCTCACTTAGTTCTTGCTTGCATGATGAAGACAACTTTATTATAGTAGCTGTAGTAATGTTGCTAATACACAAAAAAAAAAGGAAACACTGAACCATGTAACAAATGTAGAAAACTATTGCTGCAGCTAAGGTGCAACTTGACAAGGTGTTATTCTGCTGTAGTTATCTATGTTCCTATATTTGTAATTTTTCCCATGCATAATAGGAAGCAGACAGTGAGCACCTTTCAGTCATTTTGCTACTGGAGAGATTGTATGAAGTTCACAGGGTAGAATATTTCTCAGAAAAGGAAAATGAGGAAAGGAAGAGGAATTGTTCTTAAAATTTCGATCAAGTCTAGAGTAGAATGTTGTGCTTTGTTCTATTTCATTCTTCTAGTCTCATGGGCTGACTGGATTTGACTGGATTTGTGGTGATTTTAAGATAATGCTCTCTTCTTGATTTCATTTAATTTCCTTCTCCAAATTTTGTCTTTGGGTCTTATCAAGAACATCATCCTTGACATGATCCTGTTAAAAATGCAGTTTTTCATTTTCAGTATGCTGTGTGGCTTTAGGCCAACACATTGCACAGTTCTTCCTTGATTATTCCAACCCCAACATTGGTGCCACGTACTCCCCTGTCAGTGATTTTTGGATCAATTTGTGTTCACTCTTTTTCTGTAGATCGGCTTATTGGAGTAGTGTACTTCAATTATAGTAACTTTATAGTTTACTGAAAATTTTACTTATGTATAGTGATTAATATTTCTTTGATCAAAACTCTTTACATGTTGAAGTTTTAGTTTTTGGAAGAGACAAAAAAAATATATATTCTCATTGTCATTATTTATACACCAGAAAATAATGTATGGATCTTATTTTGAAATTTTGTATTTTTTTAGATATTGAAAATCCGAATAATTTGAGATTGCTATGCAATGTTAACAAAAAGCTGGTAATGAAAAGAGCATTTTTGCAGGAAAACATTGAAAGAACATATACAGCCGGTGAGTTATTTATATTACTGTTTTATCTCACAAACATATGCTAAGAATTTAGTTAATAAATGTATAATGTTGTTCTAGCTCCTTTTTATAAATTATATATAATATTAAGACTCCCCACACTTCTTCAGAATATCGTGTATTAACTTTAACCCAAAGGGTTAACAGACAAGAAATAAACACAAATTAATACAAGATTGTATTTTCCCTTTAACCTGCTAATGTCAATTTTAATGATAAATTGTGAGTTGGTATTAACAACATTGTGTCCAGAATAACGTATATTTTGTATGAAAAAATAATTAACATATCAGTTTAGACCACAAAGGATGTTGACTCTTGTTTTCTTTAGCAACTAAGCTTCAGCTTTTAAAATATATATTAATCACAAAAATTTTAAATATTAATCACAACATTTAGTCTGATTTTTTTGTAACTCAGAGCATTAAGTAAAAAGTTGACTGTTACATTAAATGAGGCTATTGTAACTATATGACCTTATGTGAAGACATGCTGGATATAGTCACATATTATTGAATAATAGTTTGATTAGTCTCTATAACTGTGTTTGCTAACATATTTGGAAAATTTAAAATAACAATCTCATATTACCTCTTAAATTAAAACATTAAAATATGCACAACAAATTAATGTAGAGGTTTTTGCAATGCCATATTAACTCCTTTCTTAAATTATATTAAGACCCCTATGACATTTTGAAGAATATGGGGAAGGAGGATCTCATCCTGTGTGTTTGAATTAATTTTTTAAGTGTTCCTATACTTCAAATGGATGTTTGCTTTGTATATAGAGTAAGCAGGGTGGTTCTTAAATTATGTCAAAAAATAATAAATAAATAAAAAGACTGGAAATAGGTATGAGGAGTTTTCGAAATTATTTGAACCTAAACTGTCTGGATTGTTAGGAACAGTTTCTTTTTTGAAATAGCTGGAGAGCTTTTACTATTCATTAAACTTTGTTTAATGAATAGTATGTATTGTGCATTTAATCTAAAAGATAAGGAAATTATTCATAGTGGATCAGTATGTCTCCCAAGAAAAGCACTTAGCACCTTGCAGAATGGCTCAAACATTTTTGATTTAAAATATCACAGAGAAGGAAATTGTAGACAAAGCCATATAGAATTGCAATCTGTAATTGTATCTTATGTTGTATATTGATATGGGAGTAGGGTTATTCCACGAGTTATTCCAGGGCTTCAGCCTGCATAATTTTTGATTTCCATTAGAATTCTTTAATTCCTGGATATCATTGAGCAGAGGTTAATTTGTACAAGACTTAAGGTTATTCCCTTTAAAAGATATTAGGTTACCCATCTTAAAAAGATATTGTTTAGTTTACTTTCAGCAAATTGGAGAGACCTGGCAGAAAAAAAATCAAGATGCAAAGGAATTTTATCAGTGCATAGTTTTAATAGTTTATTTAGCATTGCCATATGGTAGTTCTAAAATTATCGTTAAAAAGAAAAAAAAAAGACCGTTGCCACGAATCTTGTAGATAAGTTACATTTTCATGTTAAGATTGATAAATGTTTGAATTATCTTTATTCCTACGACAGATGTGTCTCTGACACTACTGGACATAAATCCTTTCTTCTCCCTCCAGATTACAGTTTTTCAGCATTTCTTTTATGATTTGAGAAACAAAAATGAAATTACTATGAAAGAATTGTAACATAATTCCTATAGTAGTATACTTTTGACTAATTCAGTATGCAATTTTATGTTTTATTATACAGTATTGTCGCTATTTCTAGATTAGCTTCTGCTGTTGTATTGTTTGATAATTACTATTAGTTTTAGTTTAAAAATTGCAAATGAAAAAAAAATAACGTGATGATTAAAGATTTTTGTTCCATTTTAATTGTAATTTTATTGATTTCCTTTGAAATTAAATATTCAAAGTAGCATGCATCCATTATTATTTCAGACGACGGATGTAGAACAACTGCAGAAATAAATGATAGTGTGTCATATGAAAATTCAAAGACTGAAACTGAAATTAAGATACTTCCTGATTCTAAGAAAGAAAAAAAAAGAAATACTACATTCGAACATGTTAAAATAGATAGACATTCATTAGTTAAACCTAATACTGTTGAGACAGAAGGTTGTATAGCATCAGAAGATTTCCCAGAAGTGGAAGAAATTTTGATAAATATAATTTCTGAAGTAGAAAAGTGTAGTACATCAGCAAAGGAAAGTAAAAAAGAGGTAGAAGATATTCCTGAAAATTCTGAGACAAAGGCAGAAAGCTATATGAAGAGCAGGCCATGCTTTTCTCCTCTGGGATCTAGTGTAAAAGAAGCAGAAGAAGTTAGAAATGTAGATTCAGATGAAGTAAGTATTAATATCAGAAGAAAGGGAGATAAGCTGGTACCAGTAGACTGTTCTGAGATACAAGAAAAGGATGATGTGTCTTTTGAAAATTGTAACAGAAAAGAAGAAATATGTTTAAGATTTTCAAATGTGGAAGACCCAATAGTTCTAGATTATAGAATAGCAGATAAAGGTAAAATTACTGAGGAGCAGAAGATCAAAAAAGAAGACAATATAACAGCTATAAATCCCATTTTGATGGGAGAATTAACAGATATAGGTTTAAGAACAGAAGAGGAAGGAAAGATATTGGCTGTACATAAAAATGCAGAAGATAAATTAATACCTAAAAATTTTAAAAGAGTTGAAGATAAATATTTTGAGCTACAAGATAATGAAGCTAAAACTGTAAATATTGTAAAAGAAGAAACTATTTCTGATGTTGAGAAGGAAAATAATATTGAATTCAAAAATTCAGTATCAGCAAAAGAAAATATAATTTCAAGTTTTAAAGAATCAGGGGACATAAAGAATACAGATGTGATTACATGCAGAAGATATAGGCCTCCCACAAATTATAAGGCAGAGGAAGGATTAAAATTTGTAGATAATGAATCACCAAATTTGATAGTGTTAAGCCATAGTAAAGCAGGAAAAAAGACATCTTTAGAGTTTCTTTCAGAAGAAAATGAAAATATAACAGTAGAAAATGTCTATACAGAGAAAGCAGATATACATCTTAAAACAGTTTCAAAAGATAGAGTTGAACTTTATAAAGCCATTTCTTTTTCTTCTGAAGTTGAACTTGGAGAACATAGTGGGGAAGATTTAATAACAAGGAATCCTACAACACAGAAGGATGAAAACTTGAATACAAGAGGTCATGTGGAAGGAGGTATAAGATGTGGAAAAATTAAACAAAAATTAGTTTCTGAGGATTTAACATTAGTTGTCAAGGAAAGTGAATGTGTTGTGGATCAGACTTATGATGCCCAAGAAAAACATCTGTTAGTTGAAGGTTTCGACATAGAGAAAAAAGATTGTATAACAGAGAAAGACTATGAAGCAAAATATGCTAGTGGAGATGTAGCAGTAGATTTTGAGGAAAACAGAAACGAAGGAAGTAAAAGAAAAGAGGAAGATGACATTGTTGAAAACAGTGGAATAAAGATAACAGCTTTAAATTTTATAGGAGATGGTACAAGTGTAGATCATAATGCATTAGAGAAACAAAAGGAAAAAGATTTAACAGCAGAATCTTATAAAGTGATCAAGACAGATACAAAGGATGATTTTATGCAAAGAGTGGATTCGTGCCTTATTTCACCAAGCCCTGTAATAACCATAGAACTTGCAACTTTAGATGAGGAATTGAGTACAGCAGGTCCCTATCACAAAGGAGAAAATGTAGTAATATTACCTTCAAATTATAAAAGTGAGGAATTAAAAATTGATTATTTGAACAGAGAAGAGGAATGCACATGTGAAAAATTTGCTATAGAAAAGAAAAACAGTGAATTAATTGAGGATTCTGAAGACATTACTTCAACTGATATAAAAGCATTATCAATTCGGAAGGTAGAATTAATTGAAGGCACAAAGCCAATAAAAGAATGCATATGGAGTGATAATTCTGAACATGTAAATGAATTTAGTGTTGTTGCTTTAACATTCAGTGATAAGACAGCTCATGGGACAGAAAATTCAAATCTGAAAACACAAGAAGAATACAAAACAAATGATTTTAAACAAACTCTGATCCAAAAAGATTCCAAGGAAGATGAAATTGTAAGAGATAGAAAAACAAGAGAAAAAGATGCAGATAATAATATAACAGAAAATCAAGATGTATGCAAGGAAATTTCTGAAACAAGAATTGAACATAAAGTAGTTTCCAAGACAGATGTAATTAATCAATATCTGGTTCCTTCAGAGGAAAATTTAACTTATTGTTATTCAGAAACAGGGAATAAACATTGTGAGATATTAATTGAGCTTGATGAAAAGTACAAGTCCAGCCAGTATGATAAGTCAAGTCCTGCATATATAGATAGGATACCTTTAAATGAAGAAACATATACAACAACCAAAAGTAAAGGAACTGAGAAAAAAGACACATATGAAAGTTCTACAAAGGCAGAACTTTATGATTTAGAAAAATGCTTGAATCTAAAGAATGATTCATCACTAAATATAATTTTAGATTCCACTATTGAATGTTATGAAAGAGATCCTAATTATGATGGTGTTAGAAATACAATAGATAAAGAAACGCATACTGAAGAAGTAGTGATAGCTACGAATTCTGGTAAGAAATGTTCATTGCAAAGTCACAGAAATAAAGAGGATGATGATGAAGTCAATATTTATGTGAAAACACTAAAAGTTTCCAAAGAAGCAGAAATTTGTCAGTCAATGGAAGAAGATAAAATGATAAACTTATATGAAGGAGAAAAGGAAAATGTTCTGGTAGAGAAATTATTGGGAAAAAATACAAAACAAGAAAAGAACAAAGAAATATGTGAGAGATTTGTGCTACCTGAAACAGCAGCTGTAAAAGAAGATGAATATCAAGTTATAAATCCCGGAGAGATAGCAGTTGAACCACACCAGGAATCTACTTACATAAAAGTTAGTACCTGGGAAACAGAACAAGATAACCAAGTAGAAGAGTCTGCTACAGTAAAAGAGCCTGTAAACAGAATTTTGACTTCCACTGCTGAAGATGTTAGTGCTTTCAATACAAGTAAAGAAGACAGGCATACAAAGAGAGAGAGAGATTTTCAAGAACCTTTTGGGATGTATAGTTCTGAGGTAGAATGTAATATGATGGTGAAAAATGTGAAATCTGACGGGAGAAATGTAGCTTGTACTCAATTTAAAACAAACAAAAAAGATTTAAAAGCAATGGGTTGTCATTTATTTAGTGCAAAGAAAGATACAATAAAAGGCTGCCCTTTTAGTAAAAAAGATTCTGAAATAATGACGAAAGAAGAATTTAAAGGATGTGGGTATATGGCAGGAGAAGAGGGACACAAGCTAAACTTTCATAAAGAAAAAAAAGAATTTTCTTCAAATCCTATTTTTGATTGTAGACCTGAAGATGATATAGTAATAGATTATAGTCCTGGTTTTAAAGAATTCAAGATGAGAAATATTAGCAGAACCATAAAAGGAATTGATTATGTAGATGATTTTAAAAAGACTTCAGTAAGCCATAAGGAATTGAATAAAGAGGGTATATTAGGAGATTGTAAAACAGAAGAGATCTTGAAAGGAGATATTTGTAACACGGCACTAAAAATGAAAAGTGTGATTGACACGGTTTCTGAAATGAAAGATGAAGGACAGGGTAGTGTCATACATGGATCAGAAGAATCAGTAACTGATATAGAAGATGAAATGAAGTTTGAACCTACTATGAAAGAAGGATATATAAAGTCTTATCATAGAATAGCATCAACATCTGCAGATATAATAGATTTATCTTTTCATAAAAAAATACACACAGAAGTTAAAGAACATAGCACAGGAAAACAAGACCCAAGTAAATTTATAAATGTGAAAAAGGAAAATAATGAAATATCAAGAAACTCTGGCGTGCAGGATTTTTTTACAAATAGAATTTTGGATTCAACAAAAAAAGAATTTGACATAGAAAATATTAAAAACAAAACTGTAATAACAAGTAATTTAAGAAAATACTTTGATATGGAAATACAACCTCAGAAGTCAGAGAAAGATACAATAGGCAGTAAGTGGAAAAAACAAGAGCATATCTTAAATGTAGCAATTTGTGAAGACAAAATGAATGATATCATATTAGAAAAGGATGGCTATTCAAATGAAACAAGTTCTGGATTAGTGGATAAAAATCCAAGCTTAGTTACATGTCACAACTTAAAAGATGAAAGTTCAGTAACATTTATAAATTTAGAAACAGAAGAGTTAACTATTAATCTTCCAAAGATAGAAACAGAAAAGCAATTAGAAAATGTTACGGTAGAAAATAAAAATCATGTACCACCCAAGGATGCACAAAATATATATTCTGAAAATGTGATATCCGTACCTTTCCATGAAAATGAATATAGGGAAGAATGTCTTAATCAAGAACATAAAATGCAGAAGCATTCTGATTGTGAAAGAATTTTGAATGTGAGTACAGAAGATAATGAAAAAGAATCCATTCTTGAAGAAGAAGAAGAAATATCTCAAAGCACAGATTTTAAAGAAGCTGTGAAGACAGATAATTCCACAAGAGAAAGTGTGGCAGGAATAAATATTCAGAAAGTAGAAAAGGAGAGTATGGAATGTAAACATATTGAAACACACAGAGATTTAAAAGCTGTCTGCTGTTTAGCAGCAGAAAAAAAAGAGAAAGAGAGTTTAAAATATGGTCATCTTATGACTAAAGAAGACGAATCTATGACAGCATTGGACTCAGAAACAGTAGAAGGGATAGCTGTTCAGATAAAAGGAGCTATTACATCTTCATATTCAAATCTAAAGACAGAGATGTACAAGCAAATTACACAATCTACAAGGATTGAACACCCAAAAGAAAAAAGGGATGGAATAATAACAAGTGCCGAAAATTTTGTAATGGGTGAACAAAATAAAAACAATTCTTCACTGTTTACTGATACACACAAATTGTCTTTGTCTTCACACACACAAACAGAAAAAGATAAAAAAGTAGTTGGATTCTATGAAACATTAAATGATGACATATGTGAAACATCAAAAATTTCAAAGGAAACTTATATTCAAAGCCCAACTTCTGATATAATTTTGAATTATAACACTTATCATAAAGAAACAGAATCCAATCATGAGGAAAATAAGGAGGGATATAGAACACTATATGTAAAAACATGTGACACAGCATTGCCCAGTTACAGAAAGGAAAAGAATGAAGCTGAAGTGGATATTTGTGCTAAAACACAGAAGCAGATGCTAAAATCAGATATTTTCCAAATAGCAGAACATAAAAAAATATGTGCTACATCAAAAAAGACTGAAAATTTAACTTCTAAAAGAGAAGCAGAAGATCTAACTTGTTATAAAATGGATACTGTTTCAGTTACAGGAAAAGATGACCAATTTTCCAAGAAAGAGAAGGAACAGGATGAAACCGTATACTTTTCAGATACAGAAAATAACCTTTCAGTAAATGAAGTCTTGATTCCTCATGCAGAGTATAAAAGAAGCAAATATGAACATGAGCTAAAAGAGAAGGGATCCAGGATAAGAAATACAAAAGAATGTGACAAAATTTTTCCCATCCACAGAAAAATAGAGAATGAAGATGAAGTAGCTAATTATGATAAAAAAAAGAAGCAAATGTTCAGAGCAGAAATTGGTCAAATATTAGATGAAGACAAAAGAAAACATTCTGTATTGGAAAAAGATGAACTTGTAATTGAAATAAGTTATAAAGTAGAGGCCCCAATGTCTAATTTAAAAGAAAGTAATTCAGATGTATGTCCTAGTATAATACATAAAAGTGTTATGATAGAGGAAGTATTACCTCCAAATTCAAATGAAAAAAAGGAAAAAGAAGAAATTTTACTTAAAAGCTCAAAGTTACAAGAAATTGCAGAGGGAGTGGCTTCCGAGGAATGTGCATCCATAACAATTGGAACTTGTGAAACAGAAAAAGGTGACCAGCATTGTGTAACAGAAAAGGAGCAGTATAAGGTTTCTATAAAATCACAGGAACAAATCCCAAAAGCAGATATTTGCCAATTACCAGAAGATGAAAGAGAATATTCCATATCAGAAAAGGACAAAATTATAGCCAAAAAACCAAATTATAAAGTAGAAGCGGAGGAGATAATCTCTGGTTTAAAGGAAGCTCCATTAGTTTATTGTCCCAATATAAAAAAAGGGCTAGAGGAACTAAAAGGTGTTTATTTAAATGAAGAAAAAGAAAAGGAAGAGATGGTGCATGACAGTTTTAAATTGCAAGAAACAGTTACAAAGCAAAGTAAGTGTCAATGTCAAGCCATGAATTTTACAGAATCAGTAACTTCCCAGGGATCTACATATATAACAGGAATTTGTGGAACAGAAAAAGATTATCAATTTTCCATGACAGAGGAGGAGGAGCAGTATGAAGAGACACAATTCTGTAATACAGTGAAAGACACTTCCATCAGTGCAGTTTTGAATTCTGGTATAGAGCACAAAGGAAGAGAATGTTATGCGAGGAAAGAGGAAGAATGCAAAACACATATCAAAAAAATTGAATCATTGTTGAGTCATAGAAATGAAGAAAACAGTGATGGTATTGTTGTTGATGCAAGAGTACAGAATCAGATCTCAAGAGCAGACGTTTTCCAGTTACCAGAGGAGCACAAAAAATTATATGGTATATTTGAAAGTTCTGAATTTGTAAATAAAATAAATTCTCACATAGATGGTTCAAGCCACTGTTTAAAGGAAGTTCTTTCAGTTATATATCCTAGTACAGAAACCAATGTAGTGGAGGAAGTAACAGTTTTACATTCAAATCAAGACATAAAAAAAGAAGAATTATGTGAATATTCTGTGGAAGAAGAAGCAGCAGCAGTTATAATGGAAAGTGTGGTTGAAACTGTGAATTTCAGAGAATCGGAAACTTTTCAGAAATCTACAAAAGTGACAGTTGGAACTTTGGAAACTGAAAAGAACGACCAAGCTTCCAAATCAGAAAATGGGCAAAGTGAAGCAGTAAAGGGCTCTAATGTAGAAAATAATCTTTCAAAAGGCATAATTTTAATATCCAGTGCAGAACACAGTGAAAAAGATCATCATGAGGAGAAAGCAGAAGGATACAAAAGAACAAATATAGAAGAATATGACATAACATTGCCTAGTAACAGAAAAGAAGAGAATGGAGAGGATGTGTCCAGTTATATGAAAACACAGGATCAGATCTCCAAAGTAGAATCAGTAGATCCACTCTGTGATTTAAAGAAAACCATGTCATTTCTCTGCCCTAGTCCAAAAGGACAAAAGACATACAAGAGAACTCCTGTAGAGGAATTAATAACTGTATATTCATATCAAGATAGTAAAGAAGAAGAAACGTTATGTGAAAGTTCTAGTTTACAGAAAACAGCAGAATTGGTACCATCACAAGATTCTGCATACACAATAGCTGGCAATGCCAAAACAGAAAAGGAACTGTCCAAGATAGTGACTGGACAAGGTGAAGAGGCACAATGCTCTGATACAGTCAGAGAGCTTTCAATAAGTTCAGTCTTGATTTCTAGTTCTGAGCATGACGGAAGCAAATCTAATTATCAGAGGAAAGAGGAAGATTCCAGAACAACAAATGAAGATGAAGTAGTTAATTATGTGAAAACACAAGAAAAAATTAGCCAGTTAAAAGAACATGAAAAACTATATTCCATATCCAAAATACCCGAATATGTTACTGAAGTAGAAGCAGAACATCTAACTTGTGTTTCAAATGAAGCTATTTCAGGAGTGTGTCCCAATATAGAACAACAAAGTTTACATGAAACTGCTTTAACAGATGAAATAATAGTCATGCATTCAAATCAAGAAATGAAAAAGGAAGAAGTATGTAACACATGTTTTGTGTTACATGAAACTTCAGCAGCAGCAGTTACAAAGGAAATTGCATGTCAAGCTGTGAGCACAACAAAATTAATGGCTTCTCGGAAAGCTACAAATGTAACAACTCGAAACTGTGAAACAGAAAGGAAGGACAAATTTTCCAAAACAGAAGGGCAGAATGAAGCAGGGAAAAAGTGTGATGCTGAAAATGACCTTTCAGTAAGTGCAGTTTTGGTTTCTTGTGAAGAGTATGAACTGATAAAACCTAATCATGAGGAGAAAGGAGGATGCAGAAAAGGAAATACAGAAGAATGTGACTCAGTATTGCCTAGTCACAGAAAAGAAGCAAATGGAGATGAAGTAGGTGCTTTTGTAAAAACAGAGGAGCAAATCATAAAGGCAGAATTGTACCAAGAATCTGATGAAGGCAAAAGAGAACATGTCATATCAGAAAAAGGCAATCTTAATTTAATGAAAGCGGGTTTCAAAGTAGAGGAGGATGACCTGATCACTGATTTAAATAAAACTGCTTCAGTTGTATTCCGTAGTGAAAAACAACAAATGTTACACGAAAGTGGTATAATAGAGGAATTCACAGCTGTATATCCAGATGAAGAAAAGAAAAAAGAACAAATGTTTTTTGAAATCTTTGGGTTAAAAAAAATTGCAGGGTCAGTGGCTTCTCCAGAATCAGCATCTGTATCAATTGTCATCTGTGAAAAAGAAAATGATAAATTTTCCATTACAGACAAGGAGGAATACAAAGCAGTGCAATGCTGTGATACAGAAAGAGACATTTCTGTAAGTACTATTTTGAATTCTGATACAGCGCACAAAGACAGAGAACCTAATCTTGAAACAAAAAAAGAAAGATGCAGAAGAACCAACATAAAAGAATGTGACACAAAATTGACTAGACCGAAAAAAAAAGGGAATGAGGGTGAAGTTGCTATTTCTGTGAAGGCACAGAAGCAGATCTTAAAAGATAGCAGCAAGTTAGCAGAAGGTAAAAGAGAATATGCCATATCAGAAAAAGAACAGTGTGCAACAAAAGTATGTTGTAAAGTAAAAGCAGACAAGCCAGTCTACAATATAAAGGGAGGTCCATCCGTTTTGTGTTTTGGTATAAAAAAAAGAGGACAAGATAGACATAAACTTGCCAAAACAGAGGAATTAGTAGTTTCAGATTCAAATCAAGAAAAGGATCTGGGGCAGCAAGGGAAAAAAGAAAAAATTGACACGTCTGGATTGCATGAAAGAATAGTTACAAAGAACAGTGAGAAGGGTCAAGTAATGAGTATTTTAGAGGAAGTGGCTTCTCAGAAATCTACATATGTAACAAGTAATACTTTTAAAATGATTAAAGATGAGCAATTATCCATGTTAGAGAAGGAGCAGTACACTACAGTTCAATCCTTTGATACAGTAAAAGAAATTTCCATGAGTACCAAAGGAAGGGAATATTTTTACAAAGAGTCAGAATACAGAATGCCTCATGCAGAAGAATGTGACATAATATTGCCAAGTTATAGGAAAGAGAACAATGAAAACAAAGTTGTCGATATTATGAAAGAGCAGAACCAAAGCCTAAAAACAGAAATTTGCCAATTGTCAGAAAATAAACGAGCATATGACATACCAGAAAAGGATGAATTCATAGCCAAAATGAGTTCTAAAGTAGAAGCAAAAGATTTAACTTACGATTTCAAGGATGTTGATGTAGATCCTGAAATAAAAGAAGAGATATGTGAAATTACTGCAGAAGAAGAAAAAGTCTTAAACTCAGATAAAGAAAGTGAAAAACAATTGTGTGAAAGCTGTGTTTCAGAAGTAGCAGCAGTTAAAAAGAAAAGTGAGGACCAAGAAATGAATTTTAAAAAATCAGTGATTTCATTGGAATCTACATATATAATGTTGGAAACAGAAAAACAGTTTTTGAAAAAAAAGAAACAAGAAGAAACATTACAGTGCTGCGATACAGAAAACTACCTTTTACCAAGTCCAGTTTTGATTTCTAATACAGAGCATAAAGGGATAGAAACTGACCTTTGCATAACAAAGGAGGATAAATGTAGTACAAGAGATGCGGAAGAACATGACTCAGTTTTAATTAGTAACAATAAAGAAGAGAATGAAGATGAAATGGCTATTTTTAAGAAAATACAGGAGCCTGTCTTAAAAGAAGAAATTAACCAGTTAGCAGAAAATGAAAGAGTGCTCTCCCTATCAAAAAAGACTGAACTTGTAATTGCAATAACTAAGTTAGAAGCAGAAGGTCCATCTAATGTGTTAAAGGTAGCTGATTCATTTGTACATTCCAATGTAGAAGAAGAAGAAACAATATATGAAAATGCACCTGCAAATGAAGTAATAGTGATGCACTCAAATCAAGAAGGACAGAAGGAAGAAATGTGTTGTAGTCCTTTGTTACAAGAAATAGCAGTTTCACAGGACATTGCCTGCCAAGCAATCAGTTCCTCAGAATCAGTGACTCCTCAAAAACTTAGAAAAGTAACAGTTGAAACAGAAAGAGATGAGCAGTTATTCAAGAGAGAGAAGAAGCAAGATGCAGTACAGTGCATAGATGAAGCTTTGATTTCTCATGTAGAGTATAAAGGAATAAACCCTGATAATGACCAGAAAGAGGAAGGATGCAGAACGAAAAGCAAAGATGAATGTAACGTAGCAGTGTCTCTCAACAGAAAACGAAAGCGAGTAGCTACCATGCAAACAAAAGGTCACATCTTTGACTATTTTGTAGACCATGAAAAAGTGCATTCTTTATCAAGAAAGACTGAATCTGTAAATGAAATAACTAAAGTAGAAGATTCAACTCGTGTTTTAAAAGTGGCTGATTTGGATGTAAATCCAATTATAAAAGAAGAAGAAAGGATGCATGAAAGTGTTGCTGAAGATAAAATAATAGCCATTCACCCAAATGAAGAAAGCAAGAAGGAAGAAATATGTACAAATTTCATGCTACAAGAACTAGCAGTTATGCAGGACAGTACATACCAAGATATCAGTTACCCAGAATCAATAACTTCTCAGAAATCTAGAAAAGTAATGATTGAAATGTGTGAAGGAGAGCAAGATGAGCAGTCATTCAAGATGGAGAAGGAACAAAATGATTATGCAGTACAGTGCTCTTTTGAAGAAAATAGTCCTTCAGTAAGTGAAGTTTTGGTTTCTCATGCAGAATGTAAAGGAATAAACCCCGATGATGAGCAGAATGAGGTAGAATACAGAAAAGGAAACGAAGAAGAATGTGACACACCAGTGTCTAGCAACAAAAAAGACGAAATAGCCACAATGAAAACAAAAGGTCATATTTTAAACGAAGAAATTGGACATTTTGCAGAACATGTTCAGGTACATTCCCCTTCAAGAAAGACTGATTTTACAACTGATATAACTAAAGTAAAAGTAGAAGAACCAAATTGTGCTTTAACAGTGGCTGATTTGGTTGTACATCCTAGTATAAAAGAAGAAAGCATGCATGAAAGTGCTTCCAAAGATAAAATAATAACCATGCACTCAAATGAAGAAAGCAAGAAGGAAAAAATATATCCAAGTTCCTTGTTACAAGAAGTAGCAGTTATGCAGGACTCTGAATGCCAAGATGTCAGTTCCTCAGAATCATTGACTTCTCAGAAATCTCAAAAAGGAGTGGTTGAAACTTTTGAAACAAAAGGAGATGAACAGTTATTCAAGACACAGAAGGAACAAGATGAAGCAGTGCAGTGCTCTTTTGGAGAAAATAGGCTTTCAGTAAGTGAAGTTTTTGTTTCTTGTGCAGATGAGCAGAATGAGGTAGGTTGCAGAACAGGAAATGAAGATGAATGTGATATAGCAATGTCTATCAGGAAAAAGGAAAAGGAAGTAACCACTGTGAAAACAAAAGGTCATATTGTAAAAGAAGAAAGTGGCCATTTTGCTGAACATGGAAAAGTACAATCCTCATCCAGACAGACTGAATTTGTGAATGAAATGATTAAAGTAAAAGCAGAGGATTCAGCTTGTGTTTTAAAGTTAACTGATGTAGTTGTACATCCTAGTATGAAAGATGAAGAAAGAATGCACGAAAGTGCTTCTGAAGGTGAAATAATAGACATGAACTCAAATGAAGAAAGGGAGAAGGAAGGAATATGTTCTATGTTAACTGAAGTAGCACTTACACTGGACAGTGTATGCCAAGCTGTCAGTTCCACAGAATCAATGATTTCTCAGAAATCTAGAAAAGTAATGGTTGAAATTTATGAAATGGAAAGAAATGAAAACTTATTCAAGACAGGGATGGAAAAAGACGAAGAAGTAAAGTGCTCTACTCGAGAAAATATTTCATTAAGAGAAGATTTGGATTACCATGCCAAACATGATGATGAAGAGAAAGAAGAGGAGTTTAGAACAAGAAACAAAGATAAATGTCACACAGCAGTGTTTAGTAACAGAAATGCAGAGGAAGTAGGCATTGCGAAAACAAAATGTCACATTTTAAAAGAAGAAATTTACCATTTTTCAGAACATGAAAATTTACATTCCCCATCAAGGGCTGATTTTCCACCTGAAATAACTAAAGCAAAAGTAGAAGATCCAACTTGTATGTTAAAAGTAATTGATTTGGTTGTACATCCCATTATAAAAGAAGAAGAAAGCATGCATGAAAGTGCTTCCAAAGATAAAATAATAACTATGCACTCAAATGAAGAAAGCAAGGAGGTAAAAATATGTCCAAGTTTCATGCTACAAGAAGTAGCAGATATGCAAGACTGTACATTCAAAGATATCAATTACTCAGGATCATTGACTTCTCAGAAATTTCAAAAAGGAGTGGTTGAAACTTGTGAAATGAAAGGAGATGAGCAGTTATTCAAGAGAGAGAAGGAACAAGATGATGTATCTGTTGGAGAAAATAGGTTTTCAATAAGTGAAGTTTTGGTTTCTCATGCAAATAATAAACAGAATGAGGTAGGATGCAGAACAGGAAATGAAGAAGGTGATATAGCAATGTCTATCAGCAAAAAGGAAAAGGAAGTAACCACTGTGAAAACAAAAGGTCATATTTTAAAAGAAGAAATTGGCCATTTTGCAGAAGGTGGAAAAGCTCATTCCTCATCAAGAAAGGCTGAATTTATAACTGAAATAAAAGTAGATCCAACATATATTTTAGAAGTAGCTGATTTGGTTGTAGGTTCTAGTATAAAAGAAGAAGAAAGTACTTGCGAAAGTGCTTCCAAAGATAAAATAATAGTGATGCACTCAAATGAAGAAAGGGAGAAGGGAGAAATATGTCTAAATTATATGTTACAAGAAGTAACAGTTACACAGGGCTATGCATGCCAAGATATCAGTTTCTTGGAATCAGTGACTTCTGAGAAATCTAAAAAACTAATGATTGAAACATGTGGAATGGAAAGAGATGAGCAGTTGTTGAAGACAGAGGAGCAGGATGATGCAGTAGAGGGATCTGTTGGAGAAAATAGCCTTTCAATAAGTGAAGCATTGGTTTCTCATGAAGAGTATAAAGCAATTAACCCTGATAACAAGCTGGAGGAAGATGGATACAGAACAGGAAATGGTGACGAATGTGACATAGAAATGACTAGCAAAAAAAAAGAAATGGAAGTAGCTACTGTGAAAACAAAAGGTCATATTGTAAAAGAACAAACTAGCCATTTTGCAGAACATGGAAAAGTACATTCCTCACCAAGAAAGACTGAATTTATAAATGAAGTAGAAGCAGAAGATCCAACTTGTGTTTTAAAGGTAACTGACATGGTACATCCCAGTATAAAACAAGAAGAAAACATGCATGAAAATGCTTCTGGAGATGAAATAGTAACCATGCATTCAAATGAAGAAAGGGAGAAAGAAGAATTATGTCTAAGTTCTGTGTTACAAGAAGTAGCAGTTACACTGGACAGTATATGCCAAACTGTTGGTTCCTCAGAATCTAGAGAAGTAATGGTTGAAATGTGGGAAATGAAAAGAGATGAGCAGTTATTCAAGGCACAGAAAGATGATGATGATTCAGTACAATGCACTGTTGGAGAAAATAGGCTTTCATTAAGAGAAGATTTGGTTAATCATGTAGAGTATAAAGAAATAAATCCTAATAATGAACAGGAGGAGGAAAGATGTGGAACAGGAAACTATGATGAATGTGACATAAAAAAGGCTGGAAACAACAAAGAAGAAACTGGCCATTTTGCAGAATATGAAAAAGTTCATTCCTCATCAAGAAAAACTGAATTTGTAACTGAAGTAGAAGCAGAAGATCCAACTGGTGTTTTAAAGGTAGCTGATTTGGTTGTACATCCCAGTATAAAAGAAGAAGAAATCGTGCATGAAAGTGCTTCTGAAGATGAAATAATAACCATGCATTCAAATGAAGAAAGGGAGAAAGAAAAATTATGTCTAAGTTCTGTGTTACAAGAAGTAGCAGTTACACTGGACAGTATATGCCAAACTGTTGGTTCCTCAGAATCTAGAAAAGTAATGGTTGAAACAAAAAGAGATAAGCAGTTATTCAAGGCAGAGAAGGAAAAAGATAATTCAATACAGTGCACTGTTGGAGAAAATATTCTTTCATTAAGAGAATATTTGGTTAATCACGTAGAGTATAAAGCAATAAATCCTGATAATGAGAAGGAGCAGGAAAGATGTGGAACAGGACACTATGACGAAGATGACATGAAAATGGCTGGAAACGATGAAGAAAAGGAAGTAGCCACTGTGATGACAAAGGGCTATATTGTAAAAGAAGAAACTGGCCATTTTGCAGAATACGAGAAAGTTCATTCCTCATCAAGAAAGACTGAATTTGTAATTAAAGTAGAAGCAGAAGATTCAACTGGTGTTTTAAAGGTAGCTGATTTGATTGTACATCCCAGTATAAAAGAAGAAGAAAGCATGCATGAAAGTGCTTCTGAAGATGAAATAGTAACCATGCATTCAAATGAAGAAAGGGAGAAAGAAGAATTACGTCTAAGTTCTGTGTTACAAGAAGTAGCAGTTACACTGGACAATATATGCCAAACTGTTGGTTCCTCAGAATCTAGCAAAGTAATGGTTGAAATTTGTGAAATGAAAAGAGATGAGCAGTTATTCAAGGCAGAGAAAGAAGATGATGATTCAATACAATGCACTGTTGGAGAAAATAGGCTTTCATTAAGAGAATATTTGGTTAACCATGTAGAGTACAAAGAAATAAATCCTAATAATGAACAGGAGGAGGAAAGATGTGGAACAGGAAACTATGACGAATGTGACATAAAAATGGCTGGAAATGACGAAGAAAAGGAAGTGGCCACAGTGAAAACAAAGAGCCATATTGTAAAAGAAGAAACTGGCCATTTTACAGAATATGAAAAAGTTCATTCCTCATCAAGAAAAACTGAATTTGTAATTAAAGTAGAAGCAGAAGATCCAACTGGTGTTTTAAAGGTAGCTGATTTGGTTGTACATCCCAGTATAAAAGAAGAAGAAAACATGCATGAAAGTGCTTCTGAAGATGAAATAATAACCATGCATTCAAATGAAGAAAGGGAGAAAGAAGAAGAAGAAGAATTGTGTCTAAATTCGGTGTTACAAGAAATAGCAGTTACACTGGACAGTATATGCCAAACTGTTGGTTCCTCAGAATCTAGAAAAGTAATGGTTGAAATGTGTGAAATGAAAAGAGATGAGCAGTTATTCAAGGCAGAGAAGGAAAAAGATGATTCAGTACAGTGCACTGTTGGAGAAAATCGTCTTTCATTAAGAGAAGATTTGGTTAACCATGTAGAATATAAAGCAATAAATTCTAATAATGAACAGGAGAAGGAAAGATGTGGAACAGGAAACAATGATGTATGTGACATAAAAATTCCTGGAAATGACAAAGAAAGGGAAGTAGCCACTATGAAAACAAAAGGTCATATTGTAAAAGAAGAAACTGGCCATTTTGCAGAATATGAAAAAGTTAATTCTGCATCAAGAAAAACTGAATTTGTAACTGAAGTAGAAGCAGAAGATCCAACTGGTGTTTTAAAGGTAGTTGATTTGGTTGTACATCCCAGTATAAAAGAAGAAGAAAACATGCATGAAATTGCTTCTGAAGATGAAATAATAACCATGCATTCAAATGAAGAAAGGGAGAAAGAAGAAGAATTATGTCTAAATTCTGTGTTACAAGAAGTAGCAGTTACACTGGACAGTATATGCCAAACTGTTGGTTCCTCAGAATCTAGAAAAGTAATGGTTGAAATGTGTGAAATGAAAAGAGATGAGCAGTTATTCAAGGCAGAGAAAGAAGAAGATGACTCAATACAGTGCACTGTTGGAGAAAATCAGCTTTCATTAAGAGAATATTTGGTTAGTCACGTAGAGTATAAAGCAATAAATCCTGATAATGAGCAGGAGGAGGAAAGATGTGGAACAGGAAGCTATGACGAATGTGACATAAAAATGGCTGGAAATGACGAAGAAAAGGAAGTGGCCACTGTGAAGACAAAGGGCTATATTGTAAAAGAAAAAACTGGCCATTTTGCAGAATATGAAAAAGTTCATTCCTCATCAAGAAAGACTGAATTTGTAACTGAAATAACTGAATTAGAAGCAGAAGATTCAACTGGTGTTTTAAAAGTAGCTGATTTGGTTGTATATCCCAGTATAAAACAAGAAGAAAACATGCATGAAAATGCTTCTGGAGATGAAATAGTAACCATGCATTCAAATGAAGAAAGGGAGAAAGAAGAATTATGTCTAAGTTCCGTGTTACAAGATGTAGCAGTTACACTGGACAGTATATGCCAAACTGTTGGTTCCTCAGAATCTAGAAAAGTAATGGTTGAAATGTGTGAAATGAAAAGAGATGAGCAGTTATTCAGGGCAGAGAAAGAAGATGATGATTCAATACAATGCACTGTTGGAGAAAATCGTCTTTCATTAAGAGAAGATTTGGTTAATCATGTAGAGTATAAAGAAATAAATCCTAATAATGAACAGGAGAAGGAAAGATGTGGAACAGGAAACAATGATGAATGTGACATAAAAAAGGCTGGAAACAACAAAGAAAGGCAAGTAGCCAGAATGAAAACAAAAGGTCTTATTTTAAAAGAAGAAACTGGCCATTTTGCAGAATATGAAAAAGTTAATTCTGCATCAAGAAAAACTGAATTTGTAACTGAAGTAGAAGCAGAAGATCCAACTGGTGTTTTAAAGGTAGCTGATTTGGTTGTACATCCCAGTATAAAAGAAGAAGAAAACATGCATGAAAGTGCTTCTGAAGATGAAATAATAACCATGCATTCAAATGAAGAAAGGGAGAAAGAAGAAGAATTGTGTCTAAATTCGGTGTTACAAGAAGTAGCAGTTACACTGGACAGTATATGCAAAACTGTTGGTTCCTCGGAATCTAGAAAAGTAATGTTTGAAATGTGTGAAATGAAAAGAGATGAGCAGTTATTCAAGGCAGGGAAAGAAGATGATGATTCAATACAGTGCACTGTTGGAGAAAATCAGCTTTCATTAAGAGAATATTTGGTTAATCACGTAGAGTATAAAGCAATAAATCCTGATAATGATCAGGAGGAGGAAAGAGATGGAACAGAAAACGATGATGAATGTGACATTGAAGTGGCTGGCAACAAGAACAAAGAAAACGAAGTAGCCACTGTGAAAATGAAAGACCATATTGTAAAAGAAGAAACTGGCCATTTTGCAGAATGTGGAAAAGTGTATTCCTCATCAAAAAAGACTAAATTTGTAACAGAAATACCTGAATTAGAAGCAGAAGATCTAACTGGTGTTTTAAATGTTGCTGATTTGATTGTACATCCCAGTGTAAAAGAAGACGAAAACATGCATGAAAGTGGTTCTGAAGGTGAAATAATAACCATTCATTCAAATGAAGAAAGGGAGAAAGAAGAATTATGTCTAAGTTCTGTGTTACAAGAAGTAGCAGTTACACTGGACAGTATATGCCAAACTGTTGGTTCCTCAGAATCTAGAAAAGTAATGGTTGAAATGTGTGAAATGGAAAGAGATGAGCAGTTATGCATGGCAGAGAAGAGACATGATGATTCAGTGCAGTGCTCTGCTGAAGAAAATAGTCTTCCATTAAGAGAAGGTTTGGCTTATCATGCAGAGTATAAAGCAATAAATTCTGATAATGAGCAGGAGAAGGAAAGATGTGGAACAGGAAATGGTGACGAATGTAGCATAGAAATGACTAGCAACAACAAAGAAAAGGATGTAGCCACTGTACAAATAAAACACCATATTGTAAAAGAAGAAACTGGCCATTTTGCAGAATATGAAAAAGTTCATTCCTCATCAAGAAAGACTGAATTTGTAACTGAAATAACTGAATTAGAAGCAGAAGATCCAACTGGTGTTTCAAAGGTAGCTGATTTAGTTGTACATCCCATTGTAAAAGAAGAAGAAAACATGCATGAAAGTGGTTCTGAAGGTGAAATAATAACTGTGCACTCAAATGAAGAAAGGGAGAAAGAAGAATTATGTCTTAGTTCTGTGTTACAAGAAGTAGCAGTTACACTGGACATTGCATGCCATGCTATCACTTCTTCAGAATCAGTGACTTCTCAGAAATCTAGAGAAGTAATAGTTGAAATGTGTGAAATAGAAAGAGATGAGCAGTTATTCAATACAGAGAAGGAGCAAGATGATGCAGCACAATGGTCTATTGGGGAAAATCAGCTTTCAATAAGTGCAAGTTTGATTTCTCATGCAGAGTATAAAGGGATAAAACAAGACATTAAGGATTTGAAAGAGGGAGAATGTAGAACAGATTATTTAGAATCATGTGATTCAGTGTTGCCCAGCCACAGAAAAGAAGAGAACGATGTTGAGGTAACAACTTATGTTAAAAATGAGGAGCCGTTTTTAAAACCAAAATTTTGCCGTATATTAGATGAGAACAAAAGAGAATATGATTTTGTATTCAATATAGGTTGTAAAGCGAATATAGAAGAATCAGCATGTGATTTAGATAGAACTTTTTCAGATGTTTATTCCAGTATGAAAGGGGAAAAGACATATGACAATTCTATGGTAGATCAATTAATACTTTTACCTTCCAAAGATGTAGGAAAAGAAGAAACAGTAGTCGTGAAGGAAAGTGAATGCAAAGCTATAAGTTGCAATGATGCAAAAGCTGTTCAAGAATCTGTGCATATAGATAGTTGTGAAACCAAAAGTGACCAATTTATCAAGAGAGGGAGAGAGCTGTCTGAAGCAGTGCTGTGCTCTGTTGCTGACAAAGACTATCCTGTAAGTGGAAAGGCAAAACACACAGAGAGAAGTATACAGAAATCTGCAGCAATGGACAATTCTACACCAGAAAGTGGTATAACATTTGTTAGCATTAGGAAAGCAGATCAGAGTAGTATACAATTTTTGAAATCAATAACAGAAGGGCAAGCTTCATTAATAGATGGTTTAGTGGATAGTGATACAAAGCCTAACCTCTTCTTAGAAGATTATGATAATTCTGAAATAAGCTCAGAAGTCATCACAAAACGTAAAGTTTTAGTGAATTTTAGGACTCACAGTAATGATGGAACAAATGTCATAGAAAATGCTGCAAATGAAAATTCTTTAGCTGAAGTTGGTATAAACTTTGAAAATAATGATTATGTGGAAAAAGGTGAGTTAAAAGCTCTAGATTTGACTGTAAATCAATTTGTAAAAGAAAGTGAAGACACTGTTGCATCAGAAGAGCTTAAACGTGCGATAAAGATAGATTCCCAATTCTTTCAGAATAATGATAACACAGCTAGAAATCATAAGCCACCAAATAAAGAGGCAGAAAAGCGTATGGTTAGATTCATAAATCCTGATAATTTAATGGAAAGTGAGGTAATAAACTTTAAGAATGAGAAGAAACAAGAACAAACACATAACAGCTTGGAAATTGCAGCACAGAATTGTTTGGAAAATGATTCACCATTCATATGCAATACAGAAGATGAACAGAGTTGTAATATAAAAAAAGAGAAATATGTCTCAAATGGAGAATTTTGTCATTTAGCAGAACGGACAACAGATAGTATTGTGATAAATGAAACAAATGTAACTGAAACAGATTCAGAAATTAAGGCAGGGAACATAAGAAAAACTTGTGAAAAAGGGGTAATAGTTATACCTCCAAAAGTTGGGGAGAAAGAAATTATGAAATCTGTACATTCCATAATGGCAGATTTACTTAACAAACTTCAAACATCAGAAAAAGAATGTTTTCTGTTAGGTAAAGGCTCTTGGAATCCTAAAGAAACCACCTCTCCAACTACAATAACATTACCATGCTGGGAAGGAAATGTTACAGCATGTAGAACAACCATAACAAAAAAAGAAAACTCAATCTATGAAGAATCAAAAATAGAAGAGAAAGGTGATATAATGTTTACTGAATATGTGGACCATACGTTAGGCACAAAAATAAAGAAAGATGGAGAAAGAGATGAATTACCTGTGAGTTATACAAGAGTGGGAACTGGACATGAACATCTAAAATTGCATATTTGTTGTGAAGGAGAAGGAAATGATAAAATAGATGACCTTGTGAAAAGGAAGGGTGACCATATGTTTCAGAGAGATTCTAAAAAAAGAATGCCACCCACAAGTTCTAATAATTCAGATGCATTTTCTACTATATGTTCATCAAGAGAAAGGAAAGTCGTCTTGCCTACAACTCATTTCGTAGATACAAGTTTGGAGGCAGAAGATACAACAGGAAAACGTTCTATTTTTCAAGATAAAATGCTTACAAGCATTAGCATTTCTGAAGAGGAAGACGCATCCATTCATTCAATGGTTTCTCCATTGAAAAATGTGGAATATGGATTAGTGGAATCATGTGATTCAAATAAAGAAGCTGATATAACAGTTGATCCTCAAAAAAGTGAAGAAAATTTAATTAGGAATATCGTAGAAAACACTTTAGTTGCAGTTAGCGTTAAGAGCTCTGAATCAGATGTTGAAGTAATGGATTCAGAAATTGTGAGAAAAGAAGAGAGACTGATGTCAATGACATTTACAGGGAATAATATTATCAGTTTAAATGCACAATATGTTAAAGAAGATCATAGAATAATTGCAGGAGATAGTTTAAATCCCCAAATATTAAAGGAGGAAAATTTGCAAATGGAATGTTTTGGAAAAGATATGCAAGAAAATCTGTTGAATAAAGTGGATGCTTATGCAATTGACATAAGCTTTAAAAGAGGCACCAGAGCTACAGAAGCATCAACAGCATATTCTGAACAGCAGCCATTTGAATCTGCATTAGATTTAAGTATTATAAAAAAAAATACCTGTGAGAAAAGTTCTAAAGTAGAAATTGAAGACATGGTTTCTAATGACCACATGGCAGAAAAAAACAATGTATAACAGCAATAAGCAATTCTAAAGAAGAATCTAAGCTTAATGAAGAAAATGGCTATAGGAAAAAAAATTTTTTACAAAAAAAAAGAAATGAAAGTTTGAAAGAGAGGAGGAAAATGAATAATGCATAATTAATGCAGGCATTCCTTTAGAAAAATTACAAAAAGAAGAGATATGACACTTTTTTTTTGGCTCATGATAGAAGCAGAAAAGTTCTTTATAACCAAAGCATTTTAGTTGAAGAATAAAGATGTGGTTGATAACTTAATTTTAAGATGGCAGAGAAGATGTAATGTGTTATGAAGGATCAACAATATACAATATTTTCTGGGCCAGAAAGAAACTAGTAAATATTTCAGAATTGTGGATGAAGAGAATATTTGTCTGGAGCTTGTAAGTCTTAGAAAAGAAAATATAATAGCTGGAGGTTCTAAGCTTGAAAAGGTTAAAGATATAACAGTTGAAATTCCTAAACATATAAAAAATTATAGAAACAAAAGTGGACTGTAGAAAAGTTCCACAACAGAAAAAGATGCAACTAGTGAAGAAAAAAAATTTTGAGACAGATATGTCTCAAAAAGAGAAATGCTTGTGATACAGAGATAGATATTAATCAAAAACTTGAAGGAATAATTTCTAATAATGATGATGCAGAGGATAAAATTTTCAAGGCTGTAAAAATATAGAGCTAGCATCTTCAGTTATTCATAAAGGAGCAGAAGATTGTTTAATAATAGATTTCCTAAAAGAAAGGAAGGAGTTAAATTAATGATAGAAAAGAAGGAATCGATTAATGTCAGCAAAAGAAACCAACATCTTTCTGTATTGGAATATAAGAGATTTTATATCCAAAGAGTCTTGTTGTTGGAGATCATACGACCTATGAGAAAGTTCTGTAATATCTGAAAACAGACCTGGTGAGGAAATGTTATATAAATGTAGCATTAAATACAAGAAAAACATAAGTAGAGATTCTGAGTGAGACAAAACAACAAAAACAAAAAAACCAGTCTGATACAAACATCTTTGCATAAAGAAACTGATAGTTGATAAAACATTTTCTGAAGTAGGAAAAGGCAGTAGCTCTTTATTTCTTAAAGGAAATGTGATAGTTACAAATTCTAGTTCTGAAAGCAGCCTAGTTGTTTATCTGATGTGATATCAAATAAAAAGAGCTGGAGATGCAGCCTAAGTTGCATCAGCAACTTAGACTGTATTTTGATTTAGAAACTCAGTTTCTAAAGGCACAGAGTTAAGTTTGAAAGAAATTTCAAGACTTAAAAGCTGTGATTGATGCCAGTCATTTAAAAGATTTCATTAAAGTAGATCCTTAGAAAGACAGTGATAACTGCAGCAGAATTGAATATTCTGGAGTAGAAGAAATTGTTGCTTTAACTTCTGCTACTGCTACTTGTGGGGGAAAAAAAAAAAAAAAAAAAAAAGCCTCAACAGACTGCATGGTGACAAATTTTGTCCTTCTTTCCTCATTCACACAGCTTTGTTGGCTGTAATTAAAAAAAGATGTTAATTGAAAATGTGTGAAATTTGATGGGTTACTCTTTGAAATGTTATACATTAAGCACAAAAATATTTTTAACACTATACTACTACTCTTTTGTACTCAGGCCACAAACTTTTCAAACACACCTCATATAAATAAGGATCCTAAGTTTGATCCAAATGATATTAAAGAAAATGAAATCATTTCAAATGACAAATTATTGTCAGATTGATAAAGAAAACAACAATTTTCAAACTGAAAACAAGAGGTTGAAAAATACCATTGATATAATTTCTGAAAGTGAAGATAAAATTACTGCAAGTTCTGAAAGTGAAAATAAAATTACTGCAAGTTCTGAAATTTGTGATAAAATATATAATAGACCAGTTCTCACGACAAAAAGAAGGCTACTGGTAATAACATTCTAGATTCTGACTTAAAAGATTGTCCAGTGCTGCTGATCTTATTGTGAGGCTACAAGAAAGGGAATTTCATCTGAATTTAGAGAAACTGTTAAAAGTATAGTCAAGACACTGGTGGAACATGTGCACACAAAAGTTAAAAGTTAAAAGCTATAATTAACATGGTTCTGTAAAAGATTTAATATCTTGCTAATGAAAGAAAAATTTGACAGTCAAGATAATTAATAAAAAACAAAAAAAAAACATGTTTTTAATGATCTTTTAGCACAGAAGAAAATTGGCTTCTAAAAAAAGAGCTGTAATAGGTGGAACTTTTAGAACAAAAGTTTTTTTGTAAAAAAGGTTGTTTTATCTAAAAAACAAATATTCATCTGGTAAAACATCTTTTGCTGAACAAGATTGGATGTTACAAACAGATAAGTTGTACATGGTAGTTGCTTGCTCTCATGAAGTAAAGAGCACTATCAACAAGAATATTCTCTTAGAAGTTGTAATGAAACCAGCCAGTCTTACGAGGAAAGCAGAAAGGTTTACTGTGTTGTGTGAACTGGAAAACTACCAGCAGATGCACTGAAGGAAGCAGATAATAAAAATGATTGACTGCTAATATTAAAGCTAATTTTAATAGTTGAATATATGGATGGAACCATTGAAGAGACAAAATTGGTAATGATGGTAAAATAGAAAAACAAATTCCAAGCAAAGAAAATGATGGCTTTAATCCATCGATAGGTGCACAAAAGCAATGATAATTTTTATCCTGTGCAGTGAAGATTTCTCCAAATTCTTAATTAAGGAAAACAGGAAAAGGATTTATCTTGAAGTTTCGAAAGTGTGTGAAAGGACTAAAGCACATGTTCAAGATAACCCCAAACAACTAGCAGTGAACAACCTTTGGGAAGATAACTTTGAGAGGAGAAAGACTGATAGTTTAATAACAGAATGTTTAAGTTTTATAACTACTCAGAGAAAGAAAAAATTAGATTTAAACTTCCTAGGTAAATTTCTGACAGAAGGTGAGTGCTTGTCTAATAAAAAATGTTATAATAGCTAGTGTTGTGAGAGTGAAAACTAAGGAGATATATAAAAATTCTAGTTTTCTTTGAAGATTTATAAAAAACACCTTTTACAGTTTTAGCTTGATTACTTTTCTTCTTTATTTATTATTATTATTATTTTTTCAAGTTTCTGTTGTTTTTCAAATATTATAAACAAGAACATAATGAATTTATCAATATTGGCCCAAGCATAACCATTAGGTGAGAGGTTATGCTCATATTTAGTGTATAATACAGCATGTGCCAAGATGTGAACTGGTTTTGGTTTAGTGTTTTGGAGAGTAACAGTGTTGCCATATTTTCTGATTTGCGATCTTGTGAAAAATCAGCTCATGAAAAGCACACTTTTACAAATATAATGCAGTTAACTATACAAACTGGCACGCTATTACTATAGCAGTTTATGTGCCAGGAATGCTCAATGAAGAAATCTTGAAAAAGATATTGGGTACATGCTGCTTACCTGAGGTTTGATTCATTTTCTGTGAGTATTCTTTGCTTTAGGTATGTATTTTGGTGTTAGACATTCATTCAAGAAATAAAAAATTTTGCCATTTCCAATGTGGAGAAAGTATTCCTTAATTCTTCTTTGCCTCATGATTCCTTATTGTTCATGAGGATAATTATTATTAGAATAGCTAAAAGATGCAGGGAAGCAGACGTCTGGATCTGTGACCATTTGGTTCGAATTTGAAATTTACCAAACCATCTTGTGATTTATTCCAGTGATCAACAAAAGTGCTGCCATAATGCAAACATCATGGGGTGCAGCCTCTGTTAATCCCTAAGATTTTATATTTGTGCTCCCTAGTTCTCATTTTTCTTATTAGAATATAACTCAATCCCCTCTTCCCCTTTATTCATCATTTTCAGGATCTGTGACCATTTGGTTCCAATTTGAAATTTACCAAACCATCTTGTGATTTATTCCAGTGATCAACAAAAGTGCTGCCATAATGCAAACTCATGGGGTGCAGCCTCTGTTAATCCCTAAGATTTTATATTTTTACTCCCTAGTTCTCATTTTTCTTATTAGAATATAACTCAATCCCCTCTTCCCCTTTATTCATCATTTTCAGGCCTTATACACCTCAACCAGGTTTTCCCCTAATAAGTTTGGTTGCCAAACTTTGCAGTGTGTGTGCTGCCAAATGTTTCTTATCATTGCTGGTCAGTCTGGCTGTCCCCTCTTTCAGCCCTCTGTAGAAGCTCTGTGTCTTTTTTGAAATACAGCTTCCAGATATGAATACAAAATACAGTCTTACCATCATCTTATACAGCGGCACAATGATCTCCTTACTTGTGTAGGCCTTTCTAGCCACCTGTTTATACATTTGGTAACTTTTATATCTGATTATATCATAACCCTGTCTTTTTAGTCCTAAATGTGGTGGGGGAGGCTCAATAAATGTCTTGTCAGGATTTGTGAATCTACACTAATTCATTTACAGAAATGCAAGCTGCATAGAAGCTTAGCAACAACGTCTTTCTTCTACCTCTGTACATAATTCCCTTCCAAATTTGGACATCTGTCCCACTGCCAAACCAACTTTTCAAATCGTTCTGCAAAGAAATCAGTTCCCACGTACAGAGGAACCAGTGCACCACACCTTGAACCTTTGGTAGTATTAGTAGTAGCAAATGATACAAGCTTATACAGCATCAGCCAAATAGTGCCGCCGTAGCCTAGTGGTCAGGTGCGAGGGTAAAAGTACACGTGCCTTGAGTGACCGGGGTTCAAGCCCGTGACTGCTGAATGCGGTGCTGTTTCTTGTATTCTCTCTATCTTGTGAACTCCTCTGACCGTTTGGTCGTCCCGGAGTATAAACAGAAAATTTATTTATGTAGTTCCTTGAATTTCTTCAAACTATTCACTTCCACAAAAATAGATGGAAGCTTGTTTGCCTTCACCCATTGGTTGAAGGCAAACTTCTGCCCATCTATTCTGCTGTATAAGCATGCTTTCTTGCATCATATGCCTCTGGTAATGCTTACCATCCTTCCTGAGTTTGATTTATGCCCTCTCATGCATAGTCTGAGGAAGAATTCCATCAGCATTGAGTTTGCTCAAGCCATTCAAAGCCTTAAACACCTCGATCTGATCACCTGGCAGGTGTCTAGTCTCTTGAGACACTGCAGTTTACAGAATTCAAACCTTTCTAGGTAAGAGCACCCCTTTGTTTTCTCACCAATGTTGTTGCCCTTCTCTGTACCTGTTCCATCAGCTATATATCCTTCCTAAAATGAAGCCTTCAGATCTGTATGCAGTACTCAAGATGTGGCCTGACCATTTCCTTATGCAATGGGATAATCACCTTCTTATCCCTACTTGCAAAATTCCTGTATATTAAAAAAAAAAACCCTGAGCTGTCCTGGCAGCCTGCCTGCACTGCTCATAGAAATTCATAGCTGACAGCATAATTATTGCCAGGGCCTTTTCATTTTCCACTACACTGAGTATAGTACTACACAGTTGGTACATTACTCTGGGATTATTATTACTCATATGCAGTACTTTGCATTTGTCAGTGTTAAACTTCAATTGCCATTTCTCTGCCCATCTGCTTAATATTTCTAGATCTTGTTGCAGCAGCGTACATTCATTAGTGTCATTAACCACCCTGCCCACTGTTGTGTCATCTGCAAATAGACATTAAGCCTGATAAACCTTCTCAAATATTATTAATAAATACAGAAAACAACCGGCCCAGCACTGAACTCCACTAAAAACATTAGTCCACAAAGAACAGTGTCCATTGATAACCACTCTGTCCTCCCTCTCAACCATCCCTTTATCCATATCAGCAACTTGCCCTTAATGCTTCCCCTAGTATAATTGGATATACCCATCTACACCAGGTGCCTTTTTATGTTTAATTATTAAAAAAAATCATTTAGAAGAAGAAAGAAGAATCTTTATTGCAACACATAGATGATGATTTACATAATAGTGTGTTGCAACTGCCCATCACGGCACAGAGGCCAGAGGTTAACAATGTAATATAAAGACAAGGTTGCCTCAGTAAACCAAAAAAATAAAAATAAAGTACTAGAAAATGAAGAAATGATTTGAGTATACTATATATAGAAAACATTAAGTGAATATACAGACCATTAGTTACAAAATACATAACATAAGAATATACCTTGAAATTGCATAATTATATACATTGAATTGAATTAAGTAAGAGTATACATTGATCGGGACTCAGGTTATGATACTGGTAGCCTTGACCACTCACCACAGAGTATTCTTTTTCTATATTATTGATCCCGACTAAAATTGTTGAAGTCTACATCTAGATCCTGGATGCTTGATAACATCTGCTGAGGAAGAAACTGGTTCAACAGGTGAAGGCATGTTTTAAGAAGGATTAGCTGCGGAGTTGCTCGCAGATGCGCCACTGGGCTCCTCTGTGCACAGTAGTCCAAGGAGGAGGGAGAGGAGATGTGACTAGTCATGAGCTTGACTGTTCCAACGAGTCTTCTTTTATCAGTGAGCCCCCTGAGCCTTGGGATGTGGATTGTGTTGACCATAGCAGTGGTCTGGAGCTGGGGAGGTAGGCTACGCTTGTGGAAAGCCCACTTGAGGAGCCAATACTTGGAGGAGAACATTGGTTTGGTGGTAGAGTGAGATGCAGATGGCCAAATCTCTACAGCATAGAGAAGTGGGGGATAAACTATTGTTGCAATGTATCTGACCGTGGTGGATTTGTCTGTTACATGCTGCAGATGCAGCTTGCATGTCCATCTCAGTCTAGCAGCTTTTGTGAGAAGCATATTTACATGTTGGCTGAAAAGGATGCCTAGGTCAGATAAGTGGGATGGAGGTTCTATTGAGGGCTGGATGGATTGGGTGTTGTTTTAACAAGAAGGCTATGGTTTTTGTCTCCCCAGGGTTGATGTTCAGACAATTGTTTGTCTGCACATCAACCTTATACACCTCAGATATTAGTGAGAGAGTGGAGGTTTGTAAAATCTCAGAAAGCCAGCTCTTCTGAGATTTGGTGAGAGTCTTGGTTTGCCTTAATTGGCATAAATACCTTTAGGTCATCAGCATTTACCAGGGTATTCAGCTCTTGGATTACCAGTGGAGCAATGAGGGCAGTAAAGAGGGGACCAGATAGTACTGGTCCCTTTCAGGACTCCATCCGAGATTACTTTGCGGTATTGGGATTTAGCTACAGAAGGTTCACTATGTGGTTATGCAGCAGAGATATGAGGAAAGCTAAGATGTCCCCACCTATCTAATAGTGGTTCTCTAGTAGCTTTAGGAGACATGGGGTATGTATGGCAATTGAATGCAGACTCAGTGTCTACATAGGTGGGTTGTTGTTGTTGTTGTTATTTTGGTTTTTAGGAGCATTAGCAACTAAGGCCATATTGCTCCGGGTATATGCGGTGGTCATTCCCTGACCTTTCCGCATCCTCCGTATTTGGTGGCTCACGGGCTCGAACCCCGGTCTAATCAAGAAGCGTGTGCTACGCACTGCTGCTCCTGCCCACCTGGCTACGGAGGCGTCTACATACATAGGTGGGTACCAGTTCTCTATCCTCACAGCCTTTGAGAATTTGACACAGTGAATTTGTGGGAGATTTTTAGGCAGGATCTGTTTAGTGAGGATCAGCAGCAGTATTTTTTCTAGCAGCTTCAACAGGCAAGATGAGTTTTATAGTGTTTCACAAGTGATGGATTTTGAATTTTTGGTCTTGGTTTGACTAGGTATTCCTTCCATTAGTGTGGGAAGCAGCAGTTTGAGAGTACGGAGTTAAAAATATGTAATAGAGCTTTTAGGATGTAAGAACTTAGACTCCTAAGCACAGATTGCGGGAGCCCATCAGGTCCATTAGTAGAAGTTGCTGGCAGTAAGTTTATGGCAGTAATTAACTATTGTCTCCATATTAGTATGGTTGTCAACGGGTCAAAATTGGTGTCAGATATTGGTAGCCAGGGGGGGGCTGATCTTCTTGGTTGACAGTGGCAGTAAACCTGGTAACGTAATCAAGCCAGCTTTTGAGATCAAGTTGTGGTGGGGAACCTGAAGTGGCATCCTTATATGGAACTTTCTTGGTGCGTATGGTCTTGTCAAGGTACGATTTAATCACTTTGGATTTCTGACAGTTAAACTTGGCTTGAGCTTTCGAGTAGGCAGTTTCGTCCATATCATTGTGAGACTGCTTCCACAATTTGTGCAGGTATTCCTTAAAGTCAAAGCACTTCAGGTCATGGGACCACCATGCTTTAGAGCGAGGAGAGATTGTGATCTTTCTTGTGGCTGCATAGCTTGTCACAGAGGCAATCCAGTTTTTAAGGAGGGTGACAGCTAACTCGACATCATATGATTTGAGGATGAATCAAGGGATAGACGAGGCTGCCTCAATGATCTCGGTATGTCCAGGAATGTTGGGCTGACATGGTTCTGGTTGGCTGATTGAGAAGATAGCGAACAGTTGGTAGTTGAAATAACATAAAAAGTGGAACATGGTCAGAGTTGAGCACAGTTTCTGGAATTTAATCAATAGTGCACACTATGGAAGAAAGGATTAAGTTGACTTGGTTGGGCCTACGAGTTGGGAATTTGCTGAAAATTAAGTCTTTTGAATAAAACCGGCAGAGGTCTGCATTAAGAAGGTGAGAAAGGAGCTGCTGCTTTAGGTGATTAAGTTGAAGAGGCAGATTAAAGTCACCACATACAATGTTAACAGTGGCAGGTTGAAACTGGTGCAGGATCCAAGTAGCTACTTCAAGGATGAGGTCTTGAGATGGTTATGAGGGGGGGAGGTAATAAACTACAATCACTTGGAGTATGGTAGATTGGTTCTTGAGTTTGATAGAGATGGCTCCAAAATCTTGCGATTCACTTGAAATGCTAGAGATCAGTGTAAAGAGGGTTCGTTTATGATAGATCCCATCCTCTCCTGTTATCTTTGGACATAAAGGAGGACCCATATCCTGCTGGGATAGTGATTGCATTATATTCCTGGCCACATTCTAACCACGTTTCTGTGATGCAGTGAATGGTGTCCAGCTGGAAGTGACTGCTCTAAGGTGTCAATTTTATTTCTGATGCTGTACGCATTTTGGTAGAGTAGCTGAAGCATAGTAGTCTTAGGGATTTTTACCAAGGTTGCTGGCCTATTTTTTTTTTTTTTTTTTTTTGTTGTTTTTTGGTAGCTTATAGTAGGAGTGATTTGTGATCCTGGTTGGGACAGTCATGTCCTTTTGGCATTGAGGAAGCATGTATGCAGAAGATGATAAAGATTGGTGTTTACTATGAGGTATGGGATATGTGTGACCACACAGGATTATCATATTCCTGGCCTGGCATTTCAACAGGCAGGATGGTCCTTTAGGAGTCAGCTAATTGACATCTGGTGGTTCTTTGCTGTGGCTAAGGGGGCATTATCTCAGTGAGAGGTCTCATAAAATGGTCGGATTATCATTCCAAATTTGCCCCATAGATGAGTAGGAGATTTTATTGAAATCTTTTGGGTTGCATTCCAGTTTAAAAGCTGTGTGGTTATTACTCTTGATTGCCAGCTGCTTTACAGAAACATAGTCTGGGTTCTTCAATGATGGCTGTGATTTAAGTGGGGATCAGGTTTTGAGACAAAGATGCTTGTTCTTGCTTTTGTAGGCTGTCTAATTGCATGGCACCCAGAGGTACTCATGGCAACTAGACACATCTGTATTGGTGGGGTCTATTGAGTGGATTTTGAGCGGATAGCTGGAGATGCATTCTTGCATGTGTCATGAGATCCAGCTATGAATTTTGCCCAGGTTAAAGAATTATCAAAATGGGTATGCTTACCCCATAGCTGGTTGGCATGGGAAGGGTATAGTAGCAGAAGAGCTGTGGGCCTCATTGCCTAGGAAGTATATGCTGATGTCTACAGGTTTTCAGCAAGCACATGCAAATATTGGGTTGTCAGAGTTGTGCTGCTTTTTTTTGTGTAAGGTGGGGATGCAGTAGGAGGTAGGAAGAATAATGGATGATGGCCGAGCTGTTGAGTCATCATGTGATCAGGGTCTTCACTTAGCTTGCTTAGCTATTTATTGTGTAGACTTATAGGGTCCACGAGTGCTGGCTGGTTGCTTCTTTTGAGGACCGAGCTGGTCAGCCTGGTTTACAATGTGCTTTTATGAGATTCCACATTGTCATGATCTTCTGTTTGTGTGGAGGCATCCGGAGCCTGCAATTTGTTTATCCCAAGGTTTGTTATGCCATCTGACTTGCCAGACACTCCTTGACATTGAGAGTTTGATGTCAGGTTGAATTGTGAGATAGGTGAGCTGGTCTGATGCCTGGTCAAATGGTTGTAGCTTGAAGCATGGGATTGAGTGTAGCTAATCTGCTAGCTCTTTTTTTTTTCTTTTAATCACATCTAGAAGCACTTGTTGTCATTTTAGGCCTTGTAACTGATGGTGCAATAGCAAGCCTTCAGTATGAGCTCTAGTTTATACTACTAGGATGACAGCTGTTTTTGAAAATCTAGTGTTATCTCTCATCTCATTTTTTATCGTTATCTGCTCTGCATAAACTGAGTTTATTTTTGGAAAATAGCCTCATATCCATCATTTACCATTTGATATACTAGTTGTTAGCCCAATTTGCTTTTGTTGGAGATAACTGTACAATGCAGTGTGAACTTCAACAACATTTATATACATAAACTGTGTATTTAACATCACCATAGTTAAGTGCATTATGTCCTTGCACCGTAAAGCCCATACACAAACAAACAAGCTTTTGTTGGGTTTATTGGTGGTGCACTCGGATGTGGAAGTTTTGGCCATGGTGTTTGCTACTATGCTTCTCCCTGGGTTCTTAGAACTCCTGTTAATGTTGGCAGGGAGTGTATTGCCATGCATTTTGTATCATCCTTTTGAATGTTTTATGTGAAATTCTGGCATATTTTAAGCAATAGCTTGAGTTGCAGGTAATACATTTAATTTTGTTTTTAGTCACTTTTGGGCAGTGGCTGCAGCACTCTGAATTCTTCATTTTGGCAGAGACTGGCATAAAAATTTAGTAAATTATTCTAGTTAGGATAGCCAGTTCAGGTAGTTGCTATTCCACTCTGTATTCACTTTAATGAGTGTGCTTCCTAGGCAGAAACATTCTGACGAACGAGGGGGAGAAGCGTCTCCGGGGATTTGAGTTAATGGGATTACTTAAGCTGCATGCCTTACTATCTAGTCACAAGCTGCAGGAATAATTGAGCCACCAATTAGGTGGCCTTGACATTTATATATTGTTTAGAAGTCATTGTGTATATTAGCATTGTTATATTAGTGCCGATTATTCAAAATGGTAATAAATAGTTACCTGGTGACGATCAGTGGCTCCTAGTTGTATCTTCTTGTTCCTCTCCTCTTGCCGACCGGGCTAGCCGAGTGGGTAAAGTACCTGCCCGGCAACCCAAAGGTCGCGGGTTCGATTCCCGCCTCGGGCTTGGATCAAAGTACTGCAAAAACCTTGGGAGGTGCAATATGGCCATAGAAGCCGATGCGCCAACAACTACCAAATCAAAAAAAAAAAAAAAAAAAAAAAAAAAACCCTCTCCTCTTGAGGGCCCATTGATTCTAAACACTAGACATACTTTAACTAAAACCAATATTTCTCCTCGTTAAAATGAGAGCTGTATCACTGAATGGCTGAATTGGCTGAGATGTGCAAACTTACCTCCCTGTTAGAGTTTGATAAACTTCTTGCATCCATTTCCCTAAAGAATTCCTCATGTGACTGTTAGATGGAAAATAACTATTCAGTTTGTCAGCAACCTGAGCATGTTTATCTACAGTTACCAAAGATTTCTCATAAATTACCTTGGCTTGCCTAACCTCCTTTGTGACTTGATTGCAGACTAGTTTATATCTATCATAGGCTTCTATATCTCCTGATAATTTATATGAATCCCATGCATTTTCTTTGTCACATGTGTCATCTGACATCCATTTATGTCTTGAACAGTATTTCTTAGTTGGCATGAAAAGCTTAGTAGCTTCTGTGATTATTTCCCTGAATGCTTCCCATTTAGAATTTGTTATTGGTAACACATGAATCAACTTTCATCGAGTATTTTGAGCCTCAAAGTACTCAATGAAATTTCAGCAAATAAAGATTGTACCATTAAAATGGCAGTAAGTGAACTAAGCTTATTGCAAAAGTTAATCCATTAGGCAAGTACAAAACATCGATGAAGGTATATCGGGCTTAATGTCTAAGTAGATGTTCAGAGGTTGGCAGGGTGGTTAACAGTAGTCATCAGGGTGAGCTACTGCAACAAGATTAGGAAAATTGGGCCGATGGGCTGAGAAATGACAGTTGCAGTTAAACATTGACAAATGCGAGGTACTGCACATGGGTAGCAGTAACACCAGAGTAACTTATCAACTGGGTGGTACTATACTGAGGGTAGTAGAGAATGAAAAAGACCTGGGGGTAATTGTGCAGTCAGACAAGAAATTCTCTGAGCAGTGCATATGTGCTGCCAGGACAGCTCATGGGGTTTTGTCAATGATACACAGAAACTTTGTTAGCAAGGATAAGTAAGTGATTATCCCTCTGTATAACAGGTCTGGAGGCCTCACTTTAGGAATGATGTAGATCTACTGGAACGGATTCCCCCCCCCCCCCTTCCCGATCATTTTTCGGAGAACATGCCAATCATTTAATTCCCCTTTAGCTACAAAAAAATTTATTTTTTTTCATTGTTAACATAGGATTTTATCTATTTTCAGAGTTTAGCTGTGTGCCTGTGTCTGCCAGTCACATTATGTTTGAGTGTCATTTTTGTTTTGTTTTGTTCTGTGCATTATTTTGTGCACAAAATGGTGCCCCCCTGTCATTTTTTTCTGGATTCTCTAGTGCTTGGGAGGAATGTATAAGTGCGATCCTGGATCGACTGATTGGTGGTCCATACACTTGGACTCATTAGCACATAAGCAGATGATGAATAGGGACTATATTAATAAATGGATGAGCCACATCTTTATCTTAGATGTGTGGGACCAAGCAATGTGCAAAATTAGAAACAATGGGTGTCCAGGAATGCACTTAGTAATGCGGAAAGTAATTAAAAGGTTTTGAAAATCTTTTGTGTCTGGATTTGCCATTAACAGTGTTTAACATTTATCTTAGGGATTATTGCCTCCCATACCTCTGGAAGGATATGATGCTGAAAGTTTTGTTAAATCACCCATGAAACCGAAAAATGATCCTGGCTCATATCGACCGATTGCACTGCTTCCAGGTTCAATGAATGTTTATGAGCAATTGCTGAGAAAAACAAAATATAGAAGACAGAATATTCCTTTATGTGGAAAGCAGTATGGCTTTATCTGTGGACGTGGAACAAAAGACATAGGTCACATTGTTCTTGCCTGTATTAAACAGTCTGAAAACAAATGTGTTGGTGTTTCTGTAGATTTTTGTTGGATCCTTTGAAAATTTTCATCTACATGTTATTGTATAATTAAGGACTACTTCAGGAAACAAACTGTAGCAGTGTGACCCACTGTGGGAGCATAGTGTTGTGAGGTTGTTAAATGATGTCTACAGGGATTGCTGTCCAGCCCCTTAATGTGGAACCCAGTATTAGAAGATTGGATCTGTTTGGATATATCTAGTGTAACAGTGATTGCATATGTAGATGTTGGTGGAGGGGGGTTCCAGAGGAGAAATTGAGAGAAGATCAGAAATTCCGATGCAAGATTTAGATCAATAATTGATCCAAAACCGATGTGCCGACTTCATAGACTAGCTGTATCCAGTTCAAAGCCAAATATTATAGTGAGATACATTATTATATATTGAAGGGATGCACTTAGCAAGGACTAAGCCATCAGTAGTTGGTAAAATGGCATATGTTTACCAATAGTACAGCAACTTGAGTATCTGTACTTTTGGACCACACACACACACACACACACACACACACACACACACACACACACACACACACACACACACACACACACACACTATTTTGCATGTGGAATGCAAGACAAGGAAATTTATAGCAGTGATATAAAAAATTACAAAAATTGGAATGGGGATAGGTGGCCAAGCTTTGCATCTTCTGAATTATTCCATTTTTGTCTCAATTGTTATTCTCGATTTGGTTTGAGTGAGTAGTCTATGACAGTGTTGTGAGGAAACTCATATCAATACAGAGAGCAGTGCTGCTAAGAATTACTATAACTCGTAGAATGGTGGTGATGCAAGCACTTTGGGTAATAAGTAGAAAAATTCCGTTAGATCTTCATGTAATCTTTAGAGGTTTGCCCTACTACATATGTCAGGGTATCAGACATAGCTTTCAAGGCCTTAGCTTTGATATAACCAATGATTCACAGAAGGAGAAAGAAAAGCTTTGAGATCATTTAATTGATAGATGGAAAGGGATTTGGACTAAAAGTTTCAAAGGTGCTATTTCTCAACTTTTTCCTATTATATGCTATGCTCCATGCATATGGGGATAAGTTCTGAGTAATAGCACCTTTCTTAGACAATTAGACATGATAGTTTAAACTTAATTTACATTGTACATTCTTGTTAACTGGACATGGCTCATTCAATACAAAACTCAACCAGCTGGGTGTTTCTGGAAGAAACATGGGAGCATGTCATATAATACTGTCAAGAATATACATGGACCCAAAGCAGGAATTAATCATTGTGTCACTTATTTTAGCCAGATGCGATGTCCTGACATGGCATCTGGCTAAACTAAGTGCTGTAAAGAACTGAGAAATGAATAGAGATTCAGAATAGAAATACAATTATTGGAATAGGCATGGCTATGTAGCATGTTCTGAAAGTGGTGGAAAGCTTACTCCAAATGAATTACACACATGTTGTTTTAAGGTAAAAGAGTATAGGGTTGAAGAGTTTGTCAAATCTGTCCTATCTCTGGAATTTAACAGGCAGCGAAGGAAGTAAGCAAACCTTTAGCCATAATTATGAAAGCATCCTTGGATTCAAGAGAGGTCCCCACAGACTGGAGATGTGCAAATGTATCCCCAATTCACAAAGGGATCAAAGGATGACATGAGTAATTACAGACTTGTTAGTTTAACTTCTGTTTCAAAGAAAATAATTGAGTCACTGGCAAAAGAAGTAAGCCAGGATCATCTAGATGAGGCTGTAATTATACTCCAGACACAGCATGGGTTTGTTAATAAACGGAAATCTTGTTTCACCAGTTTGATTGGTTACTATGATGTAGTCACAAAGGAACAAAATAATTTTGTTACCATATGCTTGGATTTCAGGTAAGCTTTTGATACTATTGTACATTAAAGACTGCAAATTGGAGCAGTGTGGCATTGAGGGCAGGTTGCTGCTACAGATAGAGGGATGGTGGGAGAAGATAGAGTGGTAGTGGACATTGTTCTTCCCAGACAAATATCCACTGATTTATTATTAGTGGAATCTCCCAGTGTTTGGCATTGGACCCATTGTTGTTTTCTATATTTATCAGTGATATTGATGAAGGCATATTAGGCTTAGTTTCCAAGTTTGCAGATGATACAAAAGTTGGCAGGGTGGCTAATGACAGTATGCTACTGCAACAGGATCTAGAAAAGTTAGGCTGATGGGCTAAGAAATGGCAATTGAAGTTTACCATTGATAAATGCAAAGTTCTGCATATGGGTAGCAGAGTAAAGTATCAACTGTATGGTACTAGACTCAGCATAGTCGAAATTGAAAAAGAACTGGGAGGTAATTGTGTGGTCAGGTATGAAGTTCTCTGAGCACTGCAGATAGGCAACCAGGACAGCTCATGAGGTTTTGTCAATTATATGCAGGAGTATTGCTAGCAGGTTTATATAAGGAGGTGATTATCCCATTGTATAAGGCAGTGGTCATGCCTCATCTTGAGTACCGCATATGGGTCTGGAGGCCATCATTTTAGGATGGATGTGGAGCTGTTGGAAGGAGTACAGAGAAGGGCTGTAAAGAACTGAGGAATGAATAGAGATTCAGAATAGAATAGATTCAGAAAAGATTGGTGAGCAGAACAAAGGGGTGCTCTTACCAAAAAAGGCTTCAGTTCTGCAAGTTGCAACATCTGGAGACTAGGCACCTGCGAGATGATCTGATTGAGGTGTTTAAGGTTTTGAATGGATTGAGCAAGCTCCAATGCAGATGGGATTCTTCATCTTACTCAGACCACACACACACACACATGAGAGACCACAAATTCCATTTAACGAAGGATGGTTGTAGAATAGATGTGCAGAAGTTTGCCTTTAGTCAGCGGGTAGGTGATTGCTGGAACAAACTTCCATCTGTTGTTGTTGTGGAAGTTGATAGTTTAAATAAATTCAAGGTAGAACTAGACAGACTATTGGAGGGAATTCATAGGTGAAATGGGTGGGAAGACTTTTTTTTTTTTTTTTTTTTTTGCTAATGCCGTATAAGCTGGCTTTCTTGCATCATTTGCTACTGCTAATGCTAATAACATATTTTTGATAGGTGGGCATTGTTGATAACAGTGTAGCATTTATCATTGCAATGGGAAACATGGGTTTTTGTTGTAAGATAAGCATGTGTGCTTATTCTGAAACATAATATTGTATCTGAATCATTTTTGCACTGTCAGGAGATACTCAATAATAAATATCCAAACTTAAGCCAAACACTAAACTGCATATGCATCACTGATGAACATAATCTTTGTAGAATTAAATCAAATGTGCCACAAAGAGTGAATGCATGTCCATATGAGAAGTCATATGGATGTGCATTCACAAGAATACTTCCACCACATTCTGTATTTGTTTTATTGCAAGCTGAGATACATATTATATTTATTATTACAATATTACTGGGTTTTGTATTAAATCGGATAACCTTGCATGTTTGAATTGAATGTAGTGTAAAATGATTGATGTTTCAATAACTGTGCCTGTATGAATGTAGGTGGTAATCTGAATAACAGGTATGGAACTGTTATTCAGATGTCACTTTTGAGTCAAATATACCAAATTTTAATGAAATGCAATCATTCTGTGACAACCATATCTTCTGTTTGCATCTTCATGATGGGGTACTTTTAATAACCCTGAGTATACTTCCCGTGTGTAAGTCCTGAAAGACTGCACCTAGTATACTGGAGGCAGTCACTCATGTGAACCAACATAAGCAGAGGTTGAGGTGTAGCATCCACCATACAAAAAGGGATGCTGCTGTTCTGTGTCATCAGGCAAAATACTTAGTGGTAGATTGCTCTCATCAACCAGTGCAATGCTACCACTTTACTTAATGGAAGCTTGAAGTGGCATAACTCATGTTTAGTCACTGGAGCAAAGCTCTGGTACCCCATCTCTTCCCCCATACAATACGAATGATGTTTTATGAAGTTATAACATGCACCATGGCAAGATCCAATATTCCTTATATTTGAAGGGTACAGCCCTAAAACTGTTTTTGCAAGCTAACACTATAGAGTCCAGTGGATTATACATTGGACAATACATTCTTTCTTTGTGTACACCATATCCAAAAATTTCATCAATTCATACACACAATAGAAGAAACTTATCTGTGTAAATGTCTTAAAATTCCCGAAGACCTCCTCATTCATTTCATTTCACAAATATAAGTAGTTATTGTTGGTGACTCTATTGTCAAGTAAATGGGGAATATATTATGTAAAAAGGATAGGTGGAACAGGACCAGGGTATGTCTGCCAGGAGGGAAAGTTGATGACATTGTAGGGTAGATATCATCTTTTAAGGGCACAAAAGGTGGTATTGTTGTACATGTTGGCACTAATGACCTTAAGAGTAAGAGATCTTCAGATTTACTTAAGTACAGGTCAATGCTGAAAAAAAAGTCACGAGTTAGGGTTAAATTTGGAAGTGTCTGCACTGCATAGACACAATAGGAGGGAATATATGATGAGAGCCTTACCAATCAATTCGGTCCTGGAGAGATTGTGCAAGGCTCATGGGGTATAATTTTTTCAGCGTGATCTGTGCTTGCTAACAGGAGAGACTGCCTCTACAGGGATGGGATACACTTAAATAGAAAGAATGCAAGAATATTTGCTGATGCTATCGAGGCAGTGGTAGGTGGGTCAGGAAAAAAACTGCTAGCATGGGGGGATTCACAGACTAAAGTAATAGTAGCCGCAGGCTGAGGCGAAAGTGATATTTGCACTGCTTCTGTTGTAATGAGCAGCAGCCTAGAGAGCAAATTGCTAGGGATTTCAAGAGCTGCTGGAAGTAATCATGGAACAAGTAAATACATGGGCTGATATAGTTGGGATATCAGAGACATGGTGTCACACAGATATAAGCAGTACAGAATTGGAATTTTGGGAGTACAATGTGTACAGAAAGACAGATAGGTTAGGAAGGGAGGACGGGTTATGCTGTTAGTTAAGGAACACACAAAATCTAAGCAAGTGCATCCACTTGACATGGGTGAACAGTGCAATGTTGAGTCCGTTTGGTGTGTGACATAAACACTGGGAAAATGAAAATAGGAGTATGTTATAGGCCTATTGAATCTGATGAGTATAATGAGCAATTGTGCAGAGAAATAGTGGGCCAGTAAATCAGAATGTCTTATAATGGGGGATTTTAACTTCCGAGATATTGACTGGAACTTATGGATTAATCATTTGCATACTAGCAAGACTTTTGTGGATTTATTGGAGGATTGTTTTCTACAGCAAAATATTCGAGAGGCAACCAGAGTGAGTCATACTCTTGATCTGATTATTATTCATGCATTAAGAATTTGCAGATAAAGGAACCACTAGGTGAGTGTGATCACAGTGTACTGATGTGGGATTTACTTAAAGATGTAACTGTCATTAAGGGTATAAAGAAGGGTTTTTGCTTTTGTAAAGGTGACTACAGTGGTCTCAGACAGTTTTTAAATTCTATACATTGTTGTTGTTTGGTTTTTAGAAGCATTAGCAACTAAGGCCATATTTCTCCGGGAATATGCGGTGGTCATTCCCTGACCTTTCTGCATCCTCCATATTTGGTGGTGATGGGCTCGAACCCCGGTCTAATCAAGAAGCATGTGCTACGCACTGCTGCTCCTTCCCACCTGGCTACAGAGGCACCGTCTATACATTGGGATCAATTGATGATGTTACCAATGGTGAATTCTAAATGGGAAGCCTTCAAGGACATCTTGGAAGCTACTAGGCTTTTCATACCAACTAAGAAATACTGTTCAAGGTTCAGGCCTAAATGGATATAAGATGAATCAATGAGGCTCATGGCAGAGAAGAAAAGTGCATGGGATGCATATAAATTATCAGGTGACACAGAAGCCTATGGCAGATATAAGCTAGTCTGTAATCAAGTCACAAATGAGGTTAGGCAGGTAAAGGCAGATTACGAGAAATTTTTGGCAAAGGATGCAAATAAAAACAGCAGAGAGCATGGTTCGACTATTGATGATCCTGCTCAAGTAGCTGATAAACTGAATGAGTATTTTGCATATACATTCACACATGAGGAGTTATTCAAGGAGGGGAATGCCAGAAGTTTATAGCTAACTGATTTTGTAATAACTGAGAGCAAAGTGGAGAAGAAATTGTTGAAGTTAAACATAAAAAAGGCACCTGGGGTGGATGGAATCTATCCAGTTATATTGAAGGAGGCAGCTAGGGAAGTTAGCAAACCCTTAGCCATAATTAGGGGGCAGAGATTCAAATTGTAGAAAGACAGTTGTAGAATAGATGTGCAGAAGTTTTCTTTTAGCTAGCGGGTAGTTGATTGCTGGAACAGACTTCCATCTGTTGTTGTGAAAGTTGATAGCTTAAATAAAGTTGAGGCTGAACTAGACAAACATTTGGAGTGACCGGATGGTTGAAATATGACTTTTTTTTTTTTTTTGGCTGATGCTGTATAAGCTTGTTTTCTTGCATCATATGCCTCAACTAATGCGAATATTCGTGATCTCACTTCCAATCTCAGTGATGTCCATTTCCACCTACAACCTGAAAAGCCCCTAGTTTTTCTGACAGAATTACAATTATTGGTTGCTTCGGTCACTACCCATCTCAGTTCTCCTAATTATTTACTTTATGATTCCTTTTGCTTCAAAGGTACTTGTGCATGTCTGATCTGATGTTTCTTACTTTAAGACTTCATAAAGGTCAGCCTGGATAGTTACCTATGTGAGAAGGGAAGAAAATAATTTGTATTTATTATTTTATTTTTTTAGCCCGCCAGTGCAGCAAAAGCCTGTGGCTTCCTTGCACTACATGGCTAGAATTATTACTATAGTATGCTAAAGCCTTGGTTGGATTAAAAACTATGATAGAATTGCCTAATTATGAGAAAATAGTTGCTCTTAACAGGCCTGGTAGAGGCTGTGGATAGATTGGATTCTAGCTCTGAGAACATGTTCCTCTGGAAATGAATCTCATCAAGGTACCTGGTATACAGGTTTCCCCAGAAAGTGATCACATCACACATCCACCTGTTTTTACTTTTAGTAAAAGCCATTTTTTTTTTTTTTTTTTTGTTCTATGAGGACCCCCCCCCCCACCAGCTGGCCGTAATCTCCAACACCTCACTCTTCAGGCTGTTGTGTGTCCTAATAGATGCAGTGCAAGAATCACTTTCACCTTTGCCTGTGGCCACTGTTAATCTATTAACATGTGTAACCAACCTCTCCCCAGCCTAGCAGTTTTCTGACCTACCTAACACCTCAATAGCATTAGCAAATATAAGAAGTACCCCTTCTGTTTACAGCCTCTCCTGCTAACAAGCACAGACCTTAGAATAATTCCACCCCAGGAGCCTTGCAGTCTCTCCAGGGCCAAATGATAAAATTTATTCCTAACTTGCAACTTTTTCTCATTGTTGTCCTGTACTTGTTAAGTATATTTTTATATATCTTACTCTTAATGTCATTATTATCAATGTGTATAACAATATCACCTTTTTGTGTCCTTAAAAGAAGATAGCTGCTGTGCAATGTCATCAACTTTTGCCTCAGGAAGACATACCTTGATCCTATTCCACCTATCCTTTTTATAAACTATAGAGTCAGCGACAGCAGCTACTTCCTGTGGGACCAATGTGCTCTGCTGTGGAGGATTCCATTGTGTCTGATGTGGCCGAGTGCATGAAGGATTCATCTTTTTAATTTCTTTGAGGGCATCGACCCTGTTCCTCAAGTCCTCGTATGAGCCCATAAGAATGCTGAATAGGTGCTTAAGCTTCTCACATTCTTTACAGTGAAAACACACAAAGACCCAACCTACTATATCATGTTCCACTACAGATAACTCTTGGATTGCACATGGGAAAAATGTGCAAGACCCTACATTAGAAGCATTAAATCTTGTTTTAAATTTTTAAATTTCATTTCATTTATAAATTATTATATCCCACTATATAGATAACTCGGGTTGCAAAACCTTTTATTTAGAAGCATTAAATTTTAGTTGCTATTTTTTTGTACTATATCTGCAACTGATGCAGATTCTTTCAAAGCAACATGTCCCTGTTCTGATCACTAACCACCCTTCCTACTTTCAAATCATCAGGAGACTTTGACAGCTTCCGAGTGTAATTTATGAAGGTTAGAAACTGGAGGAATCTAAGCACTGATTTCTAAGGGATTCCACTTGCTACGTTGATCCATCCTGAAGGATGTCCATTTATAACTGCTCTGTCTCCGTATCTTTTAGCCATTATTTATTAGCAATCCAAGTTTGCTCCAATGTATATAATTGCCTTTCTTGTGGAACTGTATCAAAAGCTTTACTGAATTTAAGGTAATAATGTTGAAGTTGCTTCTTCCATCCAGCTGTTTTATTTCTTTGTTATAACAATTAGCCAGATTTGTTGGGCAAGACTTTCCCTTTTGACAAACCAGCTGTGACCCATTAAGGATAGCTTTTCCTCACAAGTTGGTCTAATGTCCTTAACCACAGACTCTTTGACCTTTTAAAGTCATGAAATCTGTGGTGGATTTGACTTTATAAGTCAAATTCACCACAGACTTTATAAGTTAAATTCACTTTTTCTCATTTCCATTCCATGAAATTGACTTTATAAGTCAAATTCACTGGTTTATATTCCCCATCTGTTTTGTACCTTCTTTGTGATTGTTGGAGAGACATTAGCACTGTACATTCCAAGGGACAGTGCTAATGTCTGTCTTTAGTTATAATTCACTTTTATTATAACTAAAAAAAAAAAAAAAAAAAAAATGCTTCTAACTAGAAACAAAATACTGTATTCTTAATTCAAATTAATTACATATGAAAATTTGCTTTTAATATAGATATATTGAGTATACTTTCTTTTTATTTTAACCTCTCAGTATGCATGCCCCTCCCCCTCCCATTTATTACAAAAACATTTCTGCTGCACCCAGACAGACATCCAACCTTTTTATTTCTGGGAAACATTTTTGGTGTTTTTGAATTTTGCTTGGAGTGTACCAGTATCCGACCTTTCTGCTAATGGTTTGCAATACTGTTTAGTGTAATTTATTTTTTAATAAAAAAATTTGAATATTTAAAAACGTTGTTTTATATGTTATTTTCAGGGCAACAAGACTTAGTAATCCTGCTGGAAAAAAAAGTGAAAGAAAACATTATAGACATGATGCTATTAGTCTTTCATTTTCCAGTTTTTAAAATTAAGGGTGTGAATTTCAAAATTGCCCATATGTATGTTTTTCTGCTTATTATGTATATCAGGGGTTGCCAACTTAATTTGTGATGCGATCTACTTTTTTTCTTCAAAATGTGCCACAATCTACCATCTCAAGAATTTCATTGCACATGGTTAAAAAAGTTAATCAATACATATTGAAAAATGTTGTTTATAAATTTTAAAATTAAATACAATTCAAAATTCTTATTATAAATTCACATGTATTTGAAATTTTAATTTACATGAATTTTGTATCTTCATGTCATCTGCCAAGCTTTCGAAATCAGGGGAATACTGCGATAAGACCAACCGTAAAGAATTTTCTGTGTGCAAGTCCATAAGAATAGAGTGATTCTTCGTCTTTGTTTGTTTCAAATACGAAAAGGCTGATTCACATAGATATGTGGAACCAAAACAGGAATTTAAAATATCACTACATTTTTTTACATTTGGGTACTTTTCTCAGCAAACATTTTCAAAAGTCTTCTTCTGATGATCTGGCTTTTAGGAATATATTGTTTTGCAATGTAATAATATCATTTTCAAGTAATATTTTGTCCATTTGAAAAATGTCCAGTGGTTTTTTTTGCAATTTGTTTAGTATCTTAGTCGACATTAAATGACAGTTCGTATCTTAGTCGACATTAATTCAGTTGTTTTAAAATCACTGAATCTGGTTTCAAAATCATCCACAACTTTCTCAATTTCAGAAACATATTTCTCACTATTAAATTCAAAAACAGGATTTTTTTTCAAATGATCTTGCATATTTGCAAAATGTTCGGATTTTTTTACCTTTGAGATCCTTAGCCATTGCCAAAAATTGATATTTATATGCAAAAATACTACTAATCAGTGCGTTGAAGTGCCTTTCTAAATTTCCTTTTTTTGGGTAAAGCCACGGAAGCATTGCAAATCAAACAACAGCATTTTTCTTTTATCATTACAAAAAAAAGTATTGTAGTTCCCACTCTTGATGAAAATGATACGTTTTGCTCTTTTTCTTAGTATTCATTTTAAATGAAAGGTTATTAAATTAACCTATAAGTACTGTCCAGTTATTAATATTAAGTAAACTAAATAAGAATTCGACATATACACTATGCTCTCCATCATGTAACTGCGTGTATTTTCATTAGACAAGCCTAGCGGCTGCGCGGCGAAGAGAGTAGTTACATAGTTCAACGGATTTGTAATTGGCGTATGCAGTGGAGCGCATAATAATAATATTTAAATTTTGACCAATCTATTTTTTAAATATATTTAAAATTCGTCATGATCGACAGAAATTAAAACCACGATCGACTTATTATTATTAGACATATGGTGCAAGGAAGCCTGAGGCTTATGCCTTGTTAGCCACCCCTGATGTATATAATTATTTAACAAGACAATGTACACATACCCACCATATATATATATATGTGTGCAATCATAAATTAAATTCCAAAATCAGCTTATGTTATTCAAGAGAGGTTTACATAAGGTTTGCTAAAATACGTACCCTGTATACTAAATATTATATGATAACTTAGTATTAGTATTAGTAACGGCCGCATGGTGCAAGAAAGCCTATGGCTTATGCTGCACCAGCCAAAAAAAAAAAAAAAAAAAAAAAATCCGAACAAAACAATGATAAAAACAAAAAAAAAAAAAAATAAATAATAATAATAAATAAATAACTAAATAATAATAATTAATAAATAAAAAAAATAAAATAAAAAGGAAATTAAACCTATCATCCTATGTGCTTCCCTTACCCGAAAGTACTATCCAGATGACCTTTGAATTTCCCCAAACTGTCGGCCTCTACCACCCATGAAGGCAACTTATTCCAGTAATTTATAACTCGCTGGCTAAAATAGAACTTCCTGCAATCCAATCTAAACATTTCCCCCCGTAACTTGAATTTATGTCCCCTAGTTCTAGCATCATTTATAATCTTGAAAATTTTGTCCTCATTCATTTTACTGATGCCTCTCAGAGCCTTAAACACCTCAATCAAATCTCCTCTAAGGTGTCTAGTTTCCAAACTCTGCAACCCACATATTCGAAGTCTTTCTTCATAAGGACGCCCTTTTGCCGATCTCACCAGGCGAGTTACCCTTCTTTGCACCCTTTCAAGAAGCTCGATCTCTTTCTTCAGGTGCGGTCTCCATACTTGAACACAGTATTCCAAGTGTGGTCTAACATAAGCCTTATATAATGGGATTATCACGTCCCTATCTCTACTTGCAAAAGTTCGATAGATCATCGATAGGACACCATGGGCCTTCCTTGCAACCTGTTTACAATGCTCAGAGAATTTCATGTCTGACCGTATCGTAACACCCAAGTCCCTTTCCTCCAGTACTGGCTTTAGTTGAACTCCACCAAGTGAATAAGTTTTTTTGGGATTACTGTTTCCCAGGTGTAATACCTTACACTTTGTTGGATTAAAGCACAGCTGCCATTTTTCTGACCATTCCTGAAGTCTATCTAGGTCTCTCTGAAGAAGCTCAGCTTGACAGTGATCATTAACTACTCTCCCAATTTTAACATCATCTGCAAATTTAGACATCACGCCCTCTATCCCTTCATCAATGTCGTTTATGAAAATTAAAAACAACAGTGGTCCTAATACTGATCCTTGGGGAACCCCACTTCTTACATCAACCCAATCTGAGGAATAGCCATTTATCACAACCCTCTGCCTCCTGCCCTGAAGCCATCCTTCTATCCATCTAAGGATTTTCCCAGTGATTCCAACCTGTTCCAGCTTATAAAGCAACCGCTCATGTGGGACTGAGTCAAAAGCTTTGCTGAAATCTAAATAAACAATGTCGAAATTATTCCCTAAATCCAGCTCGTGAGTGACCCTTTCGAAATAGCGAACCAGATTTGTTAAACATGATTTTCCCTTTACGAAACCATGCTGAGTATCCTTGAGAATTTCAATTCGATCCAAATGATCCTGAATTCCACCCTTGATCATTGCCTCCATGATTTTCCCTACTACTGAAGTCAGACTGACAGGTCGATAATTTCCAACTTCACTTTTAGAGCCACCCTTATGTATGGGAGATACATTTGCACTTTTCCAATCCAAGGGAATCTCCCCAGAGTCTAATGATGCTCGCATAATTAGCCTCAATGGTTCAATGCACTCGCTTGCTGCCTCTCTTAAGATTATAGGGTATATTCCATCAACTCCAGGAGCCTTACTGGTCTGTAGGCTCGAAAGTTTTTTCATTAAATAATCTTGCGAAATTTCAATATCATTAATTACATATTTTTTAACTTCGCTCCCACAATTTCCCTTTGCCACAAAAGGCTTTTCATTTGTAAATATTGATGCAAAATAACTGTTGAGTTCATCTGCAACGGCAGCTGGTGTATTTATTACTATCCCCTTTCCCTTACATAAAGGTCCGATCTGGTTTGTCCTGCTCTTCTTGGCATTTATATATGTGAAGAATTCTTTATCCCCCCTCTTTGCTCTGTTTGCTAGTGATTTCTCATAAACTGCCTTTGCCTGTCGAACCTTTTCTGTGGCTCTATTACACATCACCTTGTAGCTGTTATAGGCTTCAGTACTTTTTATTGTTCTGTAACCTTTCCATGCCACCTTTTTCTGCTCAAGTAATGCGGCAACTTCACTAGTCATCCAACTTGGAACCCTCCTCGTGGAGTATTTTTTTAATGGTATATACGCATTCAAGGCATCTGTGATTAATGTTTTAAAAGCGTACCACAGTTCAATTGTATTCATTCTCTGCGCGATATCTACCCAGTTAATAGAGGCCATGTAGTACCTTAAGGCATCGTAATTTCCTTTTCTGAAATTAAAACCCATTCCTTTGCCTTTTACTTCTGCTACCTCTCTCGTCATCATCCACCGTAGAACTCCGTGATCACTTCCTGCTACTGGTTCCTCTACTGTCAGCCCTGTTATGTCATCTGATTCATGTGTGATGATGAGGTCTAGGATATTCTTTTCTCTAGTATTTTCCCTGACATGTTGATACAAATAACAGTCATCTAGTTGATTTAAAAATTTTGTTCCCCATGTCGAGTTTCCTTCCCATTTACTCCAATCAATTAGAGGCAGATTGAAATCACCCATAATAAGGCATTGACGCTTACTTGCCCATTCCATTTGCATGTAGAGGTTTTTGTCATAATCTTCACAATCACCTGGTCTGTAGATTACTCCTACTCGCATTATACCTTTGTTTCCAACTATCTCACACCATACAGACTCTATACTAGCATGTGAAATGTCTGAATCCGGGAAAGCTATCGTCGCACTCAGGCTGCTTCTGATAAGAAGCATTACCCCACCACCCCTTCTATCTAACCTATCCTTCCTAAATACATTATACAAGCCGTACTGAAACTCATCATCCCCAATTTCCGGGTGGCACCACGTCTCTGTAAGCCCTATTATGTCCGCGTTACTTGTTTTAACCAGCAGTTCGAATTCGCTCATTTTATTGACGACACTTCTAACGTTACTGTATAAACAATTAAGATTTACTGTTCTTGTATATTTAACAACCCTAACACAACCCTTGAAGTTTTTTAGGCTCTCTTCCCTGGCATTAGCTACCCGCCCACGTGAAACGTTTGTGCCCCCAGAACATCTAGATAATACGTCCAGTTGGGGTAACAGATAAGAACTCTTGAGGTATGTGCAAGAGTTACTTTGACCAATATTATCAGATAAACGCGTGTCAGTATTACCCACATCCCCCCTAACTAGCAGTTTCCCTGAACCTTTAAGGTATCCTCAATAATACTGGCAAAAACTTTTGCACCACCTTTGTTTAAGTGTATCCCGTCTCTACAAAACAAATTCCTTCTACCTACAAGTGTGGGCCATGCTGATAGAAATTTACCCCCTAAAGCCTTGCAGATTCCTTCAAGTCTTGAGTTAATCCACAAGGCTCTTAACATATAATCCCTCCTATCGTGTCTGGGCAGAATTGCAGACACATAGACATTATGGCCTAGCTCGCGACATTTCCTCAGCATGGTCCTGTATTTTTCCAACAAATCGTCAGATCGTGTACGTTTAATATCGTTTGTCCCCACATGAATAATAATATTTTCTTTACCCCCTTTAAAATCTGACAGTCTGTTGGTGACATCATCAATAGTTGCTCCCGGTAGACATACCCTGGTTCTCCTCCACCTATCTTTATTACAAAAAATATTCCCCGTTTCCCTGACAATGGACTCTCCTAATAATACAATGTCCTTTTTAACCAGAGTAGTTTGCACTTGGTTTTTCTGTTTTGAGGCTCGAATCGGGTGTGCATCACTTGGTAGATTGCTGGAGTTTTGAGTCCCTGACGAGCTCCCAGATGCATTATTTTCGAGGGCAAGCACTCGTTTTTTCAGGGACTCAAATTGTTCCCTCAGTGCACCAAATTGTAATTTAAGATCGGTGCACTCCTTACATCGATCACAAAGAAAAGAATCCCCAGGTGAGGTAGGATTAGTCACCAGGTCGACCTTGGAAAACATTCCACAGGTTCCACAACGGATTAAATCATGACTCACCCGTAAATCGCCATCTGCTATTTCCGTGTGAGTCACGATACCCTGTGACGTGTTTAAGGCAGATCTCGTAACTACCATTATAAAATTAAATAAATATCAATGAAAGTAACTTTAAAAAATTATATCTATAATATTATTAAAATCAAACAGTTACAGGAAAACCTATAACAAAATAATCCAACAATATCTAAATAAATCAAATATTTAAAAGCACTATCCAAAAGTAAACCACTTAACTGAGGAGCCCTGTCTAAGCGCGTCCGCTCACCTCGAATGCCAACCTCGAATCCGTGTTACCTTTCTTTAACTTGTTAACTTTCAACAGTAATTTTAAATTTAACACCTATCACTAGTTTAATATATGAAACACTTTGAAGTCTTACCACATGCAGCCATAAAAACCTTGTTTCTGATAAGGGTTGATGCATGAACAAGACCTCCCTTGCAGCTCCACTAATCCAAAACCACTTTGCAAACCACTATGTGCTGTTTGTTAATAATGATAATGGACACATATTATATCTGGCAATCTAAACTGTTAAATTAGAACTTGAGAACTTATTGCCAAAGGATTAGGTCATTAAGGCCATTTTTTTTTTTTTTTAAAACTAAATCCATCAATACCAAAAAATGTTTGCAATTTTCCCAAAAGCACTCTCACACACACACATACATAGTATATTCAAAAAGTTCCTAGAATCACATGCTAGTATTTAAATGGTTTGCACTACTGTGTAAGGTTTTGTAGGGTATTGACATTGCTGCACACGCATGCCAAGTGGGAACTGGCTTCACTTCACTGATGTGTCACACCTGATTGATTTTGGAATGTTGCAGTTTAAACAGTGTGCTAACATCAAGTTCTTTAAACTTGGGAAAAGTGCTATACAGGGTGTTTCAAAAATGATGGTCAATAATTTAAAGGTGAAAAGTACAAACTAAAATAAGCAAAAAAGTCCCAGTGAACATCAGGTCGCAAATGAACAGTTTTCAAGATAATGCACATTTTCTTTTAAGATCCGCTACTGACTATGGGAGCACTCTGGGAGGGTAGTCTGTATTGCTGAGACCTTGTACACACTGGATATGATAGGGGTACAGTAATTGAGAATGTAAAATTTGCCACACACTGCTATGACTCAGTACATGCTCTTGCAGAGCAACCCTCCTTATCGAAATTCCTAGATTTTGTTCCATTGTTTCTAACACCCTTTCCGAAGGTGCCTCCATAGCCAGGTGGGAAGGAGCAGCAGTGCGTAGCACACGCTTCTTGATTAGACCAGGGTTCGAGCCCGTCACCACCAAATATGGAGGATGCGGCAAGGTCAGGGAATGACCACCGCATATCCCAGAGCAATGTGGCCTTAGTTGCTAATGCTCCTAAAAACCAAATAACAAACAAACACCCTTTCCTCAACATCAAGTAGGCCCAGAAGTTATGCTTCTGGGCCTACTTGCTCGTACTCCATGTGCAAAGTGCCCATGTTCTCTAAGGCATTGCTGTACCCTGATGAATGTGCACCTGTTGGGCTGCCTTCGGCGGGAAATGCTTCTTCGTACAAATGTGCAGCCTCGAGTGCACTGCTGTTGGCTTTACCATACATGAAGTGCATGTCTGCATACTCCTCATTGCGTAACCTCTTTCCATGTTTACTATCCTTTGACAAGTACTAGTATGCCTGCTATGTCTCAGAGCATTGAGAAAGGGGAAAGGGAGAGAATGAGCATAACCTAACCTAAACGAACAAGTCAGTGGTGGATTCCAACTAGAAATGTGGAATATCTCAAAAACGATTCATTTAAGGACCCATGTTTACTAGGCTTTTTTTTTTTTTGCATATTTTAGTCTCTACAGTTCACCTGGGTATGACCAGGCTGCCATGCATGGAAACTGAACTTGGCCTGTTACAACGTAAGATCACTCATCGGCGAAGACAGGATATTAGAGCTGGAAAAGGAATTAGAAAATGTGGAATTGGAATATTATCGGTTTGGCTAAAACAAGAAGAAATGAATCACTTATAAGTTTATCAAGTGGAAATCTGCTGTACACCAATGGAAACAGTGAAAGGAGTAAAGGTGGAGTTGGGTTTCTGGTCCATAAAGATTTAAAAAATATTTTGGAATTCCAAAGTACATCACCAAGGGTGTCAAGATTTCTAAGAGGTACAAGCTAAAGGTTATAATGATTTATGCACCAACATCGAGCCATGATGATGAAGAGGTTGAAGAAATGTACACCGAAATTGAGTCTTCTAGATGAGCAGAAAACAGACTACAGTATTATTATGGGGGACTTCAATGCTAAGGTTGGAAAAAGACAAAACAGTGCAGAAAGGGGAACTATAGGAAATTTTGGAATTGGTGAAAGAAATGAAAGAGGCGAAAGACTTGTGGAATTTGCAGAATCTCAAGGATTGTCAGTAATGAAAACTTTTTTCAAGAAAAGGGTGAACAGAAAGTGGACATGGAAGAGTTCAAATGGATTAACAACTAATGAAATCGACTTCATCCTCACTAACAGAAGATATATTGTGAATGATGTTACCGTCCTGAATAAGGTAAATGTTGGAAGTGATCACAGAATGGTAAGATGTACACTTGATAAAGATGTAGGAAAGGAAAGGAAAAAACTGACTCAGTAAATAATACAAAGGTCTTTGAGATAACAGAAGAGGAGAAAAAGCAGTATGTACTGGAACTTAAGAACAAGTTTGAGCTTCTGCAGACTGCACAGGACCAAGATATCGACGAGGAATATTATAACTTTCTGAAAGTGATAAAGCCCAAGAAACCTATAGGGAAAAAGAAATCCAAAGAAGAAAAAATTTGTCAAAGAAACACTTGTCACGATGAACCGAAGGCGAAAAATGAAGAGCAAGATAAACACTGACAAGGAGAAAATTGAGTATACTGAGTTATGCAAAGTCATTAGAAAGAGACTCAGAGAGGACATAAGAAGATTTAACACAAGAAAAGGAGAACAAGCTTTAAGGGAAAACAAAGGATTTAAATCAGCAGCCATGAGCAGTAATACAGAAAGACAAATGAAACTGAAGAATAGCGATGGTGTACTTATAAACAGCGGAGAAGTCATAATTCAAATAGCAGAAGACTACTATAGAGAATTATACAAGGAGCGAGGGAATGATGCCAGCAGTGGGGAAGATGGATTACAAATTAGCAACACATACCTGATATTCTTCCTGATGAGGTAGAACATGCATTGAAGAAATTGAAGAATCAGAAAGCCCCGGGAGAAGATGAAGTTACTGTAGAGTTGTTAAAATTGGGAGGAAGAGACATAACACAAAAACTGGCAAGGCTCTTCACAAAGTGCATTAGAAAAGGTGTGACGCCTAAGCAGTGGAATAATGCAATCATAGTTTTGCTGCATAAGAAAGGAGATAAATCAGAAATTGGAAATTATAGATCAATTAGCTTGTTATCCCACATCTACAAGTTGTTCACTAGGGTCATTACTAACAGATTAGAAAGAATACTTGATGAGAATCAACTGAAAGAGCAAGCTGGCTTTAGGACAGGATTCTCAACTATGGATCACCTTCACGTAATGTCACAGCTAATGGAGAAAGCAAATGAATATAAAACACCATTATGCCTGGCATTTGTGGATTATGAAAAGGCATTTGACTCCATACAGCATAAGGCAATGTTTCAGGCACTGGAAAGACAAGGCATAGATACCCCACATATTATGATATATGAGAATGCTACCTCCTTTATTAGACTAGACAAAGACAGTAGGAAATTTAAAATTGAGAAAGGAGTTCGACAAGGAGACACAATATCTCCGAAGCTGTTTACTGCTGCCCTTGAGGAAGCTTTCAGAAGATTAGACTGGTCGCAGAAAGGAATCAATGTGAACGGAAGTACCTAAACCATTTACAATTTGCAGATGACATTGTGGTCATAAGCCACGATTCCAAAGAATTAGAGGAAAATCTTAATCAGTTATGCACAGTAGTTAGTAAGTATTTTGGACTAGAGATGAATATGGCTAAAACAAAAGTAATGATGAACAAGTATGCCACAGAAAGGGATATAATGATTGAAGGAGCAGTAATTGAAAAGGTGGAGTCATATACTTATCTGGTACAAGTTATTAGTTGTAATAATGATAAATGGCTGGAAGTCAAGAGAAGAATAAATTTTGGATGAATAGCATTCAGGAAATATAGTCACATGCTGAAGAGCAATATCCTAGTTTGACTGAAACGTAAAATAATGAACCAACGTATACTCCCCACCATGACTTATGGAAGTGAAACTTGGGCACTCACCAAAAGAATGGAAGAGAAGCTGAGAACTACACAGTGAAGAATGGAACGAATTATATTGGGAATCAGACTGTTAGATAAGAAGAGAAACACATGGATTAGGCATCAAACTCAAGTAAACGACATTCTTATCAAAACTAAAGAACTAAAATGATCTTGGGCAGGACACATAGCTCGAAGACACGATGACAGATGGACTAAGAAAATAACAGAATGGTACCCAAGAGGAGCTAGAAGAAAACCTGGAAGACAAAGGCGGAGATGGATAGATGAAATTCATGAGTTTGTGAGTAGTAAATGGATGTCCAGTGCTCAAAACAGAAGGAACTGGAAAGTTGCTGGAGAGACCTTCATCCTGCAGTGGATTGAAAATGGCTGATGATGATGAGTTCACCTTTAAATTATTGACCATCACTTTTGAAACACCCTGTAGAAAATTTATAGAGATGATGCTTTGAAAAAAACAGTAGTTAGTGAGTGGGTTTAATTGTTTTCAAAAATGGATAGGAAACACCGGAAGATGAGCCTCTCAGTGGATGCCCTTTGACATCACAAAACAGTAAAAATGTCACAAAAGTTAAGGAACTCGTGAAATAATAGGTGAATGGCTTGTTGTCCAGATTGCACATGTAGTTGGACTGTCTGTACCTGTGTACACACAATACTGATGCAAGATTTATGGATATGTTGCATGTGTGAAAATAGACTGCAGGAAAGCCATCTCAGGTGATTTGTTCAGAAAATCTATGCAGGATTTGAACTTCCTAAGAAAAGAATGGACTGCAGGAAAGCCATTGCAAGCAATTTGTTCAGAAAATCTGTGCAGGATTTGAGCTTCCTAAGAAAAGTGGTTGCTGGTGGGGGTGAGAGTTCAGTGTTTGTCTATAACCCCAAGACCAAGGTGGAATCATATAAATGGCACACAAAAATGTGTGCTTAAAATTCATCTGGATCATCACTAACAATAATGAGGTATGTTGTAACTCTGATCTACAGATCTTATCGTTTTACTAATCTATCCACTTGAGACCTTTTATCTATGCTTAAAATTCTCAACCACCTTTTTTGATACATTTTATGAAAAAATAATGGTACTTGGTACATTTACATTGATACATACACACACACACAGTCCATTCCAGTTATTTGGGCCACATCGGGACTAGTGCATTTTGGCCCGATTAAGCGGCTGCCCCAATTATCCGAAGTTTCACGTAAATAGTTAAAAATACAATGTGTACCCCCCCCCCCTCTTTACAATTGGTTCACTGTACAATCGAATCACATTATGATGGAGTCACCATCTAATGTGATTTGATAGGTAGCATAGTCAAGTACTGTTCACCATACGATGTGCAGTAAGCGCTGGTCATTGTGATCACCTTTGTGAATTGAATTTTAAATCTATTAAACAGCGATTCTAATTAGTGAAAATAAGAGGAATATTATCCACAGGCTATAAAAGCAAAGATATATTAAGCACAAATTTACCCTTTATTACCTTACCAATTAAAATATTAAATGATATGTGAAAATCGGAAAAATATACCTGATAATCGGAATAATTAATACGTACTGTAATATGTACATACGAACTAGTTGACACTTCTGTTCACTGACATTTGTGGGTGGGGGTTAAAATTTAAAACAGTAAAAAGATAAGCAATCAATAACAAAGAACATGGCACACACAAACTGCAAGTAACATAATACGCACAAGTGAAAACAGAGTAACGAGTTACAAAGCTTTAAAAATAGGAATGAAGAGAAGATCTGAAAATTAATTTTTTTATATGATTGAAGATTTCATGGAAATGTAAACACATTTCACCATAATAACCCACAGAATTCCAGCTGTCGGTATTATCGCAAATTCAGTAAGATCGAGTTTACTGTCCATTTATGATAGATTTCACTAACAGAAAAGCCCAATAAACAGGTGACTGCTAATTGTTTTATGGTTGTGATCTCCAGAATTTCGACCGAACTACGTGGTACTGTCGGAGACAATCGTAGGGTAATCTCTAGTGCTGCGGTCTCCTGCCCCGATTAAACGGCATGCTGTCCCAATTAAGCGAAGTAAACCCTGGCTATTTTCTCGATTGGTTTCTGTTTTTTAAGATTTGCCCCAAATAAACAGCTGCCCCGATTAACCGGTTGCCCAAATAACCGCAATCCACTGTATTAGCAACAATTAGATTTTTGAGAACTCGCATATCTCTAGACAGACTCATTGGAATACTAATGAGTGTGAAAATTCCATTGTTGTGTGCTAATTTATTTTTATATTATTACAAAGATTATGCTTTTCTAATAATCTGTTATCACTTTTAGATTGATGATGGCCATAATTGATTGTGCAAATTAGTCAATTATGAAATTGACAAACTTGGATACTGAGGAAGAGTAGGTGGAGGGAACTGATAGTGGAGTGGTTCGATCTGGTATTGTGAAAAGATAAAGTGCTGTTACCACTTGGGTAGTAGTTCCATGCTCCTTTCCATACATATGAAGGAATCCTTCCACTTTTATTTTTTCCCTTTTTCAGTTTTCTTGTTGAGTTCATAATCAAGTAGTTCGCATGTAATCAATTTTGCCTGTCACTATTTCAGATATGCTGATGATCTAATTTTCAATGCTGACTTTCAAAAATTTTCTCAAGTTAACTATTCTAGAGAACTAAAACTGAACGATATAGATTTTAAATTCACAAAATTTTAACAGATGATTCCCAGTCCCTCTAATTGACCTTAAACAAAAGGATTTAATTTTAAAATAGCATACCTAAACATTGGAGTTCTATTTTCTCAGCCAAGATCTATAAAAATATCTTGTTGACACAAAGTTTCAGGCCAGCACAAATTAACAATAAGAATTCAGACAGAAAGCATTTACAATAAAATTTAATTAAAATATTTGTCAATCAATACAATAAATTAACTCCATAGCAAAAGTATAAATATTATGTTTCAGCATCAAGCTAACATGGAAAAGCCTCCAGATTCATATGTAAGAGTTCTTTTATGTATAGGAAGCCTAAAGAGCAAGATATCTGTGGATAAAGCATACCAGAAATCAGTTTATATATCAAGATTCCATCATTATAGTATAAGTGTGTGTGCATCTCTTGCACATGCATAATTTCTTTATTATATTTAAGCTTCATAAAATATGAAGTATTCTTACTGTATAATGTATTTCTGCATTCCTGCCTTATGGTGGAACAATACAATTTTGAAGCCCAGCTTAGAAGCCCAGAAAATATTCACTACCAGTGGTGATGAAGTAAATGTGTGGCTCCAAGAAGTTGCTTGGTTTTACACCCAAGCAACATCTTGGGGCCTCGCTTTTGGTGTGGGGGGGGGGAAATGTATAGATTACATACACAAACGAAACAACCAGTTTTATTTTAAGAGTGTTACATTTTCGAATAAAAAATTGCTTTATAAACAGGCAGTGTATTTGTTGGAATGCTTTAGACTGTACTATTTCTGCACCACTATTCACAGTTCCACACCAAATTTGACTAACTTTGATTTTTAAAAAACAATACTTTTGCCTCTCCTATAACTATTCAGAATATAGGGAGGCTTACCATCTTGTAGTGTACATCTAGACCACATTGCTTTTGCTACAACTCACAATTACATAATGGTCAGGGTTCATTCATGTTGCTCTAGAGTGCTTCATAGAGTGGAATTTATGCTTACTTGTTAATTTGCATAACAGAATTGAGGGAGGAATCACCCACACATGTACCTGCACTTTGACAATAAAGTGCTATTATTAGGGGTTTGCCTAAAAGTAATTGTTCATTTGGTTTGGTCCTGCAGGACTAGACAGACAGGCTGTTTGAACCAATGATTTTTCAAGTGCATGCAAGCCTTGTTGCACACTTGTAGCTACAACCTGGCCAGTAGGGTGAATAGGATTCCTCCATGGTCAATATAAAGCATAGTGGGATAAAGTTTGGGCTTGTGACTTGCCTATTTTGCAACTTGAAAAAATTCAGTTTATTGTTTTAGATGCCTAAGGTCACCCTCCATCTAGACACAGGCTGATTTAGGGTATGTAGTTAGGTTTGTGCATCTCAGGTTACTCCAGTATTTGTCATTCATCTTGTTGGTTGATTCTTTGATCAGGAAGATTTTCACCTTGGATATTTGCCGACAGCATGTGTGATCTCATTATTCTTGTGGGGGGGGGTCTTGGTTCCCTTTGGGGAAGAGTTTGCCACACTTCACTAGCTGTGATCGTATTTAGCTATAAACTTGTTTACTTGAATATTTTCACAATCATTAATTGCTCTGCTATAATATACCTGATCACATTCACTTTGAGATCGGGTATGTGTTGTGGCCTAACCTTGTCCTGAGGGTCACCCAGAGATGGGTTCCCATTTTGGCATTCTACACACCTTTAGAGTTGCTTGGGTCCTTCTTTCTGTATTTTACTTTGTTGGGCACACCTTCAAGGAATCTCTTCGAGAGTTAGCTTTTTTCCCCATCCATAATGTACTGCAGTTGGCTGGTCCTGTAAGGAGCAGAGAATAGTCCTGCCCTTGTCCCATTCAGCAGCAAACAGTCACATGTCACAATTAGGTTTTTACTTGATTGGTCACTTGATACTATTGGGCTGTGAATCACTCAGGGCATATTTGGTAATATTTGTTTTAATTTATTTATTGGTTTGCTATGGCTTTTCTTTTGTTGAAAACAGAAGTGGCAAATGTCTGAAGGGTTGTATATGTTTCCATACATTTTTTATCTCCTGCCACGTTGAGTGTTCGAAGCTGAGTTTTGAGTTGCTCTCAATATAGGTCATATCAAGAGTGACTCAGGCATGAGTACATTATATGAGAGCAGGTCTCTGGTTTGCTACAGCAGCATTGCTGCATTTCAGAGACTTGGTCCTTTTGTGTTTCTACACTGTGGTGGTGCCAGCCTGTCTGATTTTTCATTGAATTACCCATGACCTGTCATCACAAATACAGTAGAGGTGTTCATTTGGTATATTCCTGGATGATAAATCTATTTCTGGTATAAATTTCTTTTTGGTATCTACTGTGAAGTGTACAGTTATGCCAAGTAATTTGACAGGTCTTGTACTGTGCAGGCAAAAGCCAAGGCTCCTGTAAATGACCATAAGATCATTGGGGGGGGAACTTTCCAGCCAGTACATGCAAGGTAGAGGTGGATACAGTTTGATATACATTCATTTCATTAGTGTTAGCAGCATCTGCTGTCATATAGTGCCAGTTTTTATTTATTTCTGAGTTATATGGACTTGAGATACCAGATGCTGGATGCATACATGACATTTGCAGAAAGATAGCTGTACAGGAGCATCAGGACTTTTGAAAGATGCTGCTCCAGTCTGTCCTGGCTATCCTGACTGTTTCAGAGATGTATTCATTTTGTTTTAGTATAAGTATTTGCCGTGTAGTGCAAGGAAGCCACAGGCTTTTGCTCCACCGGCCAAAAAAAAAAAAAGTAGATAAGAAAATACAAATTATGCACTCCTCATCATGTAGGTACCTATCCATTTAACCCTTGAATTTCTTCAGACTGTCAGCCTCAATTAATCAGCAACTTGCTAGCCAAAAGAAACTTTCTACAATCTAAACTTCTTCCCATGTAATTTGAATTTATGGTCCCTAATTCTGGAATTCATTATAACAGTGAAAATTCAACTCATTCATTTTACTTAGCCTCTCAGAGCATTATAAATCTGAATCCCCTCTGCAGTGCCTGGTTGCCAATCTCTGTAGCTCACATAATCAAAGTCTTTCCTCGTATGGCCGCTCTTATGTTAATCTCACCATGCTAGTTACTCATCCCTTTCAATAAGCTCTAATTTTTTTTTTAGATGAGATCTCCATACTTGGACATAATATTCCAAATTCAGTCTTACAATCATCTTATACAATGGGGTTATGACCTCCTTATCTCTACAGGATATTATTTGATATATCATTGATAGGATACCTTGTACTTTCCTGGCCACCTGTTTATGCTGCTCAGACAACTTCATATCTGTCCAAAGTCTGTTGAAGCCATCCTGAAAGAGCATTGCTTGGGAATGATCATTAATAACTCTCCCAATCTTTACATCATCTGCAAATTTCGACATCACCCCTCTATCTCTTCTTTGATGTCATTTATGAAAATCGGAAACAACAGTGGTGTCCAACAACCGATGGATCCCACTTCTGATTTTACACCACTTTGAAGAATATCCACCAATCAACCCTCTGGCTTCTGTCCTGCAGCCAACCTGTGGTCATCTTATAATCTTTCCAGTCATCCCAGTATGTTCCAACTTATAGTTAATTGGTGGAACAGACTTCCATCTTTTGTTGTGGAAGTTGATAGCCTAAATAAATGTAAGGCTGAGCAGAACAGGTATTTGGAATGAACAGAGAGATGAAATGGGAGCAGGTTTTTTTTTTTTTTGGCTGATGTTGCATAAGTTTGCTTTCTTGGATCGTATGCCAATGCTATACAGTAACCTCTCATGGGGGACTGAGTCACACACCTTTCTAAATTCCAAATAAACTATGTAGAATTTTTTCCTACATAGCCTACATCAAAATAGCCTACTAAGGTTAAACATGATTTTTTTCTTAATAAAATCATGTAATGTATCTTTCAAATGGCATTTCTTAATCATTGCCTCCAAGATTTTCCCTACTGCTAAAGTCAGACTAACTGGTCTGTAGTTGTAGATTCTCTTAGAACTGCTGTTATGTATTGGTGATATGTTGGCACTCCTCCAATCTAAAGGAATTGTTCCCCCCGAAGTCCAATGATGCCTTCGTAATTAACCTCAATGGTTCAATGCACTCTCTATCTGCCATCCCCAAAATTACTGGTTATATGCCATCAACTCCAGGAGCCTTATTTGCATTTAGGTTTGAAAGATTTTTCTGTTAAATGTTCATCAGTTTAAACAATGATTTAGACAATTCGAAAATTGTAGATCTCTTAAAGTACCATTTATAACTGACACAATATAAAAGCGTGGCTTAATTTAATTTATTATGATACTCACCTTTTTATAATCTGCATTGATGTTGGAATAAATTGGATGATAATTTTAAATTTAAGTTAGCATGCTAACTCATTCATGCTAACTTAAATTTAAAATTATCATCCAATTTATTCCAACATCGGTGCAGATTATAAAAAGGTGAGTATCATAATAAAGTAAATTAAGCTACGCTATTATATTGTGACAATGATTTAGGCAATGATTAAGAAATGGCATTTGAAAGATGCATTGCATGATTTTATTACGGGAAAATCATGTTTAACCTTAGTAGGCTATTTTGGTACAGTTACTCATGAGCTGGATATAGGGACCTTATTTGCCTTTAGGTTTGAAAGATTTTATGTTAAATGTTTATCTGTAATTTCAGAATAACTAATTTCACACGTCTCATCCTTACTCACACAGCATCTCCTCAGCAGGATCTTTCATCAGTAAACACCAATGTGAAGTACCTATTCAGTTTATCAGCAATGTCACCTGTGTTATCTAAGACTTTCTCACTTCCAGTGTATATGACGCCTCCGTAGCCAGGTGGGTAGGAGCAGCAGTGCGTAGGACACACTTCTTGATTAGACTGGGGTTCGAGCCCCTGACCACCAAATATGGAGGATGCGGAAAGGTCAGGGAATGACTACCGCATATCACCGGAGCAATATAGCCTTAGTTGCTAATGCTCCTAAAAACCAAATAACAAACAAACCTCCAGTATTCAAGGGTTTGGTCTGATTCATCTTCGTATCCGTACATGAAAAACTCCTTGTCCTTACTCTTTGCTCTCTTAACCAGTGCTTTCTAATACTCAGCCTTGGCTTTCCTAACGATATGTGTGGCATTATTGCAGATTAATATGTAGCTGTTGTAGGCTTCAGTACTTTTCCTCACTCTATAAACTTTCCTATGCTATCTTTTTCTGCTCTATTAGACTGGCCAGCCCCATATTCATCCATTTTGGCATCCTCAGTGTATTTTTTTAATGGTGTGTATATATATATATATATATATATTATTCTTTTGTCTTATCTTTGTGGTTTGTTATTCTTTTGTATTAATTTTGTTAATTACGGGTGTTTTTAACACATAGGTATTTTAGTAAATACATAACTGTTCTTTACGATAGCCTAATCTCGGTTATCTTAATTTACCATGGCCTATACATTTATGATTTTACAACTTGTTACGTATTGCTAAAGAAATTGTCAAACAATTATTAATGAAAAACTATAGCAATAAGCAAATTATCAATACTACTTTATAATATTATATTAAACATTCTTATACATTTCAGTATTACATCACATGTACGTCAATCCCCTACTTCATCGGGGGCTTTGAGAGGATTGACAGTCCATTCGATGTAATGCATTTCTTACTTACCCGTTTCTGTTTGTATCTATCACAGCTTTGCTATTTTTTCAGTACTAAATTCTAATTTTTGAACCCTTGTTTATATTATTCCTAATTGTTATTAGTTAAATTCGTTTTTTATAATTAACCAAATTAATTTCCCATCATCTACCCAGCAACTGTGATAGAATACACAAAGCCCAACGGGTAAGTTTTTTAATAAAAATATTGCAATAACTTTACTCACTTGATGTGTTTAAGTGGAGGTCATAGTGTCGAAAAAGGAAAGTTTCCCATCCTACTTGATGTGTTTCTGTGGAGGTCGTAGAGTCGAAATAAGGAAAATTTCCCACTTTTAACTGGTTTTATGGATGGCCATCCCAATGGCGCTGTTTTTATGGCCCTGTCGCGTTAACGTTTCACATATGTGCAGATGGTGTGTTGGCCGAAGTCCCCGATATTAAGGCCAAGTTCTATTATTGTGTTTTGGTGGTTGGTTCAATGAATTTACTTTACTTAACTTAGTTGTGTATTTACATTAATTTTACATTTATTTTTTGCCTTACCTCGGACAGTGCCGGTACCCCGCCTTTCCAAGGCGTAAAAGCACTTGTTTGTCCTGAGGTAAAACTATATACATATATACAGCCTCTTACTATGGGAGGGGGGGGTTAATTTTGGCAATAGGTCGTAGTGCAGTCAGGCGACGAGCCTCGCCTGGGTGCAATAAACCTAGTAAATAAGGGGTTACTCTTCTGAGTAATTACTATTATATTTTTAGTTGGCTTTTGATAAAAGTATATGGGTCTACATTGGGATGGTGTTTTCTAACATTTGCGTATATTGCAGTTCTTACGTGATATCTACTGTATTTTTTGGGAATTTTGTTTCTATCCAGCGTTATAATGAGTTTTTTAATAGCTATTTTTCCACTATTCATATTGTTGCATTATGGATGGCCATCCCAGTTAAATAAAACCAGTTAAAAGTGGGAAATTTTCCTTATTTCGACTCTACGACCTCCACAGAAACACATCAAGTAGGATGGGAAACTTTCCTTTTTCGACACTACGACCTCCACTTAAACACATCAAGTGAGTAAAGTTATTGCAATATTTTTATTAAAAAACTTACCCGTTGGGCTTTGTGTATTCTATCACAGTTGCTGGGTAGATGATGGGAAATTAATTTGGTTAATTATAAAAAACGAATTTAACTAATAACAATTAGGAATAATATAAACAAGGGTTCAAAAATTAGAATTTAGTACTGAAAAAATAGCAAAGCTGTGATAGATACAAACAGAAACGGGTAAGTAAGAAATGCATTACATCGAATGGACTGTCAATCCTCTCAAAGCCCCCGATGAAGTAGGGGATTGACGTACATGTGATGTAATACTGAAATGTATAAGAATGTTTAATATAATATTATAAAGTAGTATTGATAATTTGCTTATTGCTATAGTTTTTCATTAATAATTGTTTGACAATTTCTTTAGCAATACGTAACAAGTTGTAAAATCATAAATGTATAGGCCATGGTAAATTAAGATAACCGAGATTAGGCTATCGTAAAGAACAGTTATGTATTTACTAAAATACCTATGTGTTAAAAACACCCGTAATTAACAAAATTAATACAAAAGAATAACAAACCACAAAGATAAGACAAAAGAATAATAATATGTACTCTGTTTGTACCCATGCATTGCTAAAACAGCTACTGGGACAACAGAAAAAGCTAGTAAGAAATTAAATTAAATAAAACTACTATAATTATAAATAAAATACGGCATGAACTATCATATTACAAAAGAATAATATATATATATATATATATATATATATATATATATATACACACACACACACACACACACACTTCTGTATATATGACTTCATTTATGACTTCTGATTTTTGCTTTAAAGGTATTCCATAATTCAAAAATATTCCACCCGCCTTCTTCAGTCATTATTGAAGCCCAATTATTGGTAACTATGTAGTGCCTTTAGCCGTCATACTCTTCTGAAATTAAAACCCATGCCTTTAACTATTGCAACATTTTTCTTCATCTTCCTACTAATGATTGCATGATAACTACCTGCCAATGGTTCCTGTACTTTAAGCCCTATGACAGCATCTGAATCGCCAATAACGATGAGGCCAAGAATATTCTTCTCACCACTAGTATTTTCTCTAACATACTGGTACAAAAATAATCATAGGTGATTCATTTTTGTACCAGCATTTTTAAATAAGCTAGAGTTTATTTAGAAATTTTGTTCCCCATGGTGAGTTTCCCTCCACTTATTTCAATCAATTAGGAGCAGATTGAAGTCACCCATAATAAGACATTCATACTTGCTTGCGCATTCTGTCTGCACATATAGAGACTCTTGTTAGACTCTTCAGAGTCTTCTGGTCAGTACATTACTCCCACTCTCATGCCTTAGCTTCCAACTAACTCACAGCATACAGATTTTATGCTGGCAGATATAACTTCTTTCATGCTCAGGCTGCTTTTGATAAGAAGCATCACCTGGTGCCCCCCTTCTATCTTCAATACATTTCCTAAATACATTATACATACTATAGTGGAACATACCATCTCAAATTTCTGGGTGGCATCATGTTTGTGTTAGCTGTATTATGTCAGCCATTTTATTGACAGTGCTCCTGACATTACTGTAGACACAGTTAAGACTAAGTATTCTTTTATAGTTTCCTACCATGACACTGACACACCCCTTGAAGTTATTTGCTTATCTTCCTGCTCATTTTTGAAACATTGCTACCTTCAGAACATTTTACGAACATTGGCTGTTGGGCAACAAACGAATTTTTGAGGTGAATGTAAGCATTACTTTAACCAATAGCATCAGATAAATGCAGATATACAGGGTTGTTAAAATTAAAGTATCCCTATGTAGAGGGCTCTTGAGCGAGTTCTAAGGCTCGTACTGAAGAGAAATTTGGACAACAGGTACAATAAAGAATGTGCTTGTCATTTATTGGGGAAAAAAAATAGTTACAAAATTTGTCACTATATGGTGCTGTGGCAATGCAAATCACTTGAACAGCACTACAGTTGTTCAATGTGTCCTCCATTTTGGTCAACAGCAGTTTTCATTTGAAGAACAGCATTTTCTACAGCAGAACATAACATGTCAACTGGAATAGCCTGCACGTGATGTCTAATGCTGTCCTTCAGATATGCCAGAGTTTGACATCCTTCCCCATACACCTGGTTTTTCAAAAAAACCCCCACAATCAGAAGTCGCATGGGGTGAGGTCCAGTGATCGGGGCTGCCAAGATGTTTGGAAACAATGGCTGATGACCCGTTCATCTGTAAAGTGTTGCTTTAGCAATTTTTCGACACAACAGATGTGAGGTGGCACACCATCTTGCATGAATATGGTATCCTGAAAGCATCCACGTTGTTGCAGCTCTGGTATTGCGAAATTTGCCAACATTTCATAATATCACTGTCCAGTAATGGAATAGATGCGGGGTCGAGTCGGTTTTACCTGTTCAAAAAAATATGGCCCAATCATGAATGTGGCTATAAATCCACACCACGCTGTCACTTGAGAATGCAACGGAACTTCTTGGTTAACTCGAGGGTTTTCTGTTGCCCGAATGTGACAGTTCTGCATATTCACTTGTCCATTTAAGCAGAAGTGGGCTTCATAACTCCAAAGGATGTTCCATGGCCAAGTGATATCCACTGTCATTCGTTCCAGAAACTGAAGTGCGTATCTGCATCACCATGCTGTAGCATGTGCATCTTGTAAGAATAGTACCGCAGCACCTGACGCATTACTAGCCTTACAGTGGAATACGGCATGTCCACTTCATGAGAAACAGCTGGCACACTTGTGTTACCAAATGGAAATTGACTTGATAAATCCATGACAGCCATAGCCACATCTTCAACATGAGACGAGTCCACTGGTTTTTTACCTCTACTTGGTTGAACATCAAGATGTCCTGTCGCTTTAAATTTCACAATCATTTTGCGGACAGCACAAACAGTCATAGGTCCGCGCCTTATGAGCTACTGATGCTGGAATTCTCTGATAGCCGCAGCTGCATTGTTGCTGTTACAGCTTCACTAATAGCACCTTTTCCTGCAATGTTGTTGGCATTGCTGCTGTAGTGCAAGCAAACATCTACTATGACTTTGAAGGCGCCTCCGTGGCTAGGTGGGCAAGAGCAGCAGTGCATAGCACACGCTTCTTGGTTAGACTGGGGTTCGAACCCGTGACCACCAAATACGGAGGATGCGGAAAGGTTAGGGAATGACCACCGCATATCCCCGGAGCAATATGGCCTTAGTTGCTAATGCTCCTAAAAACCAAACAACAACAACTATGATTTTGAAGAGACTGCTTTGCTTTTATACAGTACAGTAGCGCTGATTAGTGATGCTGTGGCAATAACTTACGATTATGCAAATAACATAAGTTATTTGCACAATCCTATTTAAGATAGTTACGTGCCATACAGTGACAAATTTTGTAATTAAATTTTTTTTTCCAATAAATGGTGGGCGCATTCTTTATTGTACCTGTTGTCCAAATTTCTCTTCAGTACAAGCCTTAAAACTTGCTCCAGAGCCCTCTACATAGGGATACTTTAATTTTAACAACCCTGTATATTATCCTTCTTCCCCCCCCCCCCCCCTTACTAACAGTTTCCCTGAACCTTAAGGTATCCTCAATGATACTGGCCAAAACACCTTTGATTACTTTGTTCAATTGAATACAGTCTTTACAAAAAAGATTCCTTCTACTTACAAGTGTGACTACCCTCAAGTCCACCTGTCTTTATTACAAAAAAGTTTCCCTGAAAATGGAGCCTCCCAATAAAATTAAATCTCCTTCAACCAGTATGCACATGACTATTTTCTGTTCTGTGACCCAAATCAGGATTGTTTCATTTTATTTTTATTATTAGCCATATAGTGCAAGGAAGCTTGAGGCTTATGCTGCACCAGCCAAAAAAAAAAAAAAAAAATTTTACAAGTTACCCTGAGAGAGAGAGAGAGAGAGAGAGAGAGAGAGAGAGAGAGAGAGAGAGAGAGAGAGAGAGAGAGAGAAGTAGAAAGGAATCACCAAGAATGAGAATGATGATATCCAGCTCAGGACTCTGGGTGTGCCAAGCCCATACTCACAAGATGTGAGCCCCCTGGCGGGTTGCAAGGTACACAAGTTCTTGATGAGCTCCCATCTCCTCAGTGACTCAAATTCTTTTTAAAATACACCGTTTTAATTTATTTGCAGAATATTTTAATAATATATTTAATAAATTTTTAATTTTATCTGCAAGAAAAAGCCATGTACTATGCGATGAGCAGTTTATCGTCCAAGGTGACTTCTAGATGTTTTATAACTGCAAACATTTGAGATTGGGCAGTTTCCTGATTTTATTATTATGAACATAGCAGTTGAGTGACATTGTATACTTGAGCAGCATGGTTTTTATTTTGTTTAGAGAGAAAGTTGGTTTGCTGATTGGTCTCGACTCTGCTGATGCATGGAGCACGACATCAGAGCGAGTTTCCTGTTCTCATTTGGAATTTACAGTAATAATTAACATCGGGTCATTTGCATATGCAATCCTGCCAGCATCGCTGAATTCTCAGTTTAACCATTCATTCAGTACAATGATCCATAGGGGCAAACCCTGGAGGGATCTTTGGGAATAGCCCTTAGTTTAAATTATAGTGTTCTCTTATATTGATTCCTGATTATTATATGCTGATCCATGAAGTATTACTGTTAACATTGTAGATTTCCTGGGAGCAGTTATTTTCTCTTAACCTATTATGCCATAACCTTATATTTTTCTTAATTAAATGGAAGATCTATAGGCAAGGTTTTAAATCTGGACTGTTCTAGAACTTGCTGAGCACCTGAATTTGTGAAACTGTGGTTCCTGCGAGGTTAATATTAAGTTGTTTTTTTGTCAGATTAGTATTAGTATTAATACTAAATGATGCAAGGAAAAAGCATCCATCTGCATTTATCAGATGCTATCGGTCAAAGTAATGCTTACACTCACCTCAAAAATTCTTGTTTGTTGCCCAACAGCCAATGTTGGTAAAATGTTCTGAAGGTAGCAATGTTTCAAATGAGCAGGAAGATAAAGCAAGGGAAACAAGCCTAAATAACTCAAGTTATACGTGATCAGCCAAAACAAACAAACAAAAAAAAAAAAAAAAAATCTAATAACAGAACTTCCCATATCACCTATCCATCCTCTCTAATAGTTTGACTTAGTTCTTCCTTGAATTTATTCAAACTACCCACCTCTGCAACACCAGATGGAAGCTTGATTCAAAAACCCAATGGCTGAAGGAAAATATCCACACATCTATCCTGCACTTGTTCCTCCTAAATTTGATACAGGTTGATTGTCACTAATCTGGCAGCATTGGGACCTGTGGGATACTGGATTAGTGACTTTGCCGGATCACTGGTGGTTATTTTAGCACATACAATTTTACCAACAGCTAACCACCTCATCCTACCTTTAACATGTTGACTGCCAAGGTAGTTTAAGAAAATAATTCCCCAGGGGCCAAAAAATATTTAGTAAATAATTTGATTAGTAATTCTAAAATAAATATTATGTCAGTGTTGTCTTTTTTTCGCTTAAATTATAAAAAAAAAAAGGGTTTTTTTTATGTCACGTATGTGTGGCCCAGTAGGTTACTTTATTTCTTGAGAAGCCATGTCGGCCACATGTGTGACCCTTTAAGGCATACATATGAAGGTCATTTGTGATTAGTTTATTGCACGTTCAACAAGCGCTGCAATAAAACTAATTGTGATAAAATAAACTCTCAAACATTGCAATAAGTTTGTCAGTATTGTTAAAGATTTTGTAAAAACAAGTACATTAACGTGCTGTATTATCCATCATATTGTGTTGTGTTTTTCTGCAAGTTTGTACAAGTGTGTTGTAAAAAAAAAAAAAAATCTAAAAAGGAATGGCTAAAAGAAAATTACTAAAATAAGAGGAACTGAGAGAAATTGCTGGAATTTACAATTAAGCAGAGTTAAATTTCTCATAGACACACCGCTGTCGAGTTTTTTCAGAAGTTCAACTTAATCTGTTATGGACAATGTACGGTGTTTGCACTTTACTTCACGAGAGGCACTTCCTTTATGCATTGGAACCATGGCTGGGGCTAAATGTGAGCAGGTTATAATAATAATAAATGTAGAAAAACAAGTGGGAATGGCTTGCCAGTGTTTACGAGTTCACACCAACAGCTGATGCCGCAACCAACGCTACCAAAACAGTAGTGGTAGGTCGGTGCGCCGACCCGGTAAATTTGAAATTATGTCCGAATTAGCAGTGGAACCAGATTACTGGTGGCCGGATTAGTGATGGTCGACCTGTATATGCCCCCCCCCCCCACATGTGTAGTTGGAGTAAGAGGAAAGATGCTATTAGCATTCAGATTACTCATTCCATTCAAAGTCTTAAACACTTCAATCAGATTACCACCCAGGTGCCTAGTCTCCAGACTTTGCAATTTGCAGAACTGAAGCCTTTCTTGGTAAGAGCACTCCAGTCCGTGTCAGTTTGGTGCATGGCAATTCACTGTATGCCACAATTCGGGGAATGACAGTTTGATGTGTGTAGCAATTTGGTGCAGAACAGTTTGGTACAAGATAATTTGGTGAAAGACTTGGTGGCTATGACAATTTGGTGTATGCATGACAATTCAGTATCTCACACAGATCAGAAATTAACAGAATCAGTGAGTTAAAAGGTTTAGGAAACAAGAAATTTTTGTGAGTTAGGAAGGAAGAATTTCAAAATTTAAAAAAAATATATATTTTTTATAAAAGGATTTGCACTTATCCTCAATGACAGGTTGGAAAGTGAGTATGTGCCTATTTCATCATGACTCCTTCCATATTGTAACACTTTTAACATAGTTGAATTCTATACTATTCGAGGAGCATGAATTGGTTAAGGTTTGGGAAACTAAAAGAAAATTACAGGTGCAGAAACCATATCACTGTGAAAGTTATCAACAACATTTACAGGATTTGTCTTCATTTTAAGGGGTTGCCTTCATTTCTTTTTCTTTTTCTGGTTTCCCAACCCTCAAACAATCTATCCTGCTAGAACAGCATGGGTGCTGATGGCTTAAAAAAAAGAAAAAAGACTTCATTTTTTCTTTCTTCTAGTTTGTGTTAATGAATTTCTTCCTCACCTTCTCAGCCTGCAACCAACCAACCTTAGCTACTTGGAAAAACATGCACTTCAAAAGATCCCTTTCAAAAAAAAAAAGAAAAAAAAAAAAGCCCTTTAAGAAAAGTATTTCTTTATATGTTGTCTCCATACTAATTGGCCTTCCAGCTAGCATTGTGGTTAGGGTTCATGCTGTGTGGAGAAAAATGAGATGGTTTAAATCCCATCACAAAGGAGGAAATTGCATAGTGGTTGCATATACCCATCATTAACCCAATCTTTAACCTGTTTGTGGCAGTTTTTTAATAGGATCCCCTAATAAAAAGTAGAATGTCTATTAAAAAACGAAAGTGGATAATATGCTCCATCAAAAATATAAAATATCAAAAACTGTCTTGATCACTAAATTCACCATTTACGGCATGGCATGTTAAAAGTTTGCATTTTCAGCCTTCCTTTGTTATGCACCAAATTCTCCCAAAGAATTTGCCAAATTGTCATGTATGCTGAATTGTCATGCACCAAATTGTTGCATACAATGAATTGTCATGCACCGAGCTATCGTAAAACAAATTGTCTTGCAGTGGATCAACGTGATGCCAAGTTCCCTTTTGTTCCCCTCACTGAGCTCATTGCCCTTCTATGCCCATTCCAGCAGCTCTACATCCTTCCTAAAATGAGGCCTCGGGACTGTATGCAGTCAAGATCTGACCCGACCATTTTCTTATACAATATGATAATCATCTCCTCATCATTGCTAGCAAAATTCCTGTATATCATTGACAAAATTGCATGAGCTGTCCAGTGTACACTGCTCAGAGAACTTCATGTCTCAATGCACATTTACTCCATAGTCCTTTTCATTCTGTGGCACCACAGAGTCGGTATGATATTTGGTGATTGTGGCTTCCTCTATGCAGCACCATGCTTTTGTCAATGTTAAACCTTCAATTGCCACTTCTCAGCCTATCTGCCTAATTTTTGTAGATCTTGTTTGGTTACTGTCAATTAACCACCCAGCCAACCTTTGTATTATCTGCAAACTTAGGCATTGATATGCCTTCATCAGTATCATTAATCAACCTGGCTAACCCCTGACCCCTAGCTAACTCCACTAATGATAGTAGCTCAAGCAGTGACCATTGGTAATCATTTTGTCTTCTCCCTCCCAACCATCCTTTTATCCATAGCAGTTTGTTGCACCCAATGCCACGCTGGTCCAATTTGTACAGCAGTCTTTTATGTGGAACAGTAACAAAAGCTTTTGTGATAAGTATAAGATGTCAAAAGTGTTTTTTTGCATCCAGTTTCTTTTGTTTTTGTATCCAGTCAGATAAGATCTGCCCTTCACAAATCCATGCTATGACCAGTATGACTTCATTCCTGTCTAGATCGTCCTGCACTATTTATTTAGCCATTGACTCCATAATTTTCCTTGGAACAGAGGTGAAGCTAACAGGTTTGTAATTAGTCATATCATCCTTTTGATCCTCCCTTTGCAAATTGGGGATACATTTGAACATCTCCAGTCCATAGGGGCCTCTCCTGAATCCAGAGATGCTCTCATAATTATGACTGAAGGTTTCCTTATCTCCTTTGTTGCCTCCCTTAATATAATTGGATAGACTGCATCCACCCCAGTTACCTTTTTTATGTTTAGCTTCAACAATTTCTCTTCCAGTTATCACGGAATCATTTAGAATATGATACACTTCTGGCATCTCCATCCTGAAAACTCCTCAAGTGAATGTAGATGCAAAATGCCTATGCGGTGTGTCAGCATCTGAGAAGGATCATCGACAGTAAACCACTTCATATCTAGTGGACTAATTGTGATTCATCCACTTCTGTTGTTTACATAAGTAAAGAAGTCTGATTTTTTTTTTTTTTTTTTTTTTTTTTATATTCTTTGTCAGAGACTTCTTGTAATCTACCTTAGCTTACCTTGTCTGCCTCCTCTGTGAATTGATTGTTGACTAGTTTATATGTGTTATAGGCCTCTGTATTACCTGATACTTTTTATGCCTCCCATGTATTTTTCTACTCTGCCACAAGTCTCATTAGTTCAGTTGACATCCATTTAGGTCTAAGCCTTGGAACAATATCTCTTAATTGATTTCTTTACTGAATGCTTTCTATTTAGAATTTTCTGTTGATAACATCATCAGTTGGTCCCACTGAACAGAATTTTGAAACTGTTTGAGACCATTGTAGTCACCTTTGTAATTTCACAAATCAGTTTTATTATTTCAAAAATCAATATCCAACCTTTTAGTTTGTATCTTTAGTTTATATCTAAGTGGATCCCCCCATCAGTATATTATGATCATTGCACTTACTAGGTCTTTTATCTACAGATTCTTATGCATGAAGGGTCAGTGCTAATAATCAGATTAAGGGTATTGCTTTTACTTGTTGCCTCTCTAATGTACCTTTGTAGAAAACAGTCATCTAGTAAATCCAAAAAATTCTTACTACTGTGTGAGTGATCAACCCACTAGTTCCAGTCAATAACTGGTAAGTTAAAATCCCTCGTTATAAGACATTTTGATTTACTGACTCACTGTTTGTCTTTATAGTTATTTGCTAAACTCAACACATTCATTAGGCCCCCACACTCATTTTTGTTTTCCCCATGCTTATGTAACACGAGACTGACTCAATGATGCACTGCCTTAGATTTTATGTTCTTCTTAACTAAGGTCATATATTCTTCCCACCTCTCCTATCTGCCCTCTCCCTGCATATTGTACTCCATGTATTCAAATTCTGTATTCCTTATGTCTGAGTGACAACATCTCCAATACTTCTACAATGTTCACATTTGACGACTTTTTCAAATCCATTAAATTTATTCACTATGCTCCTAGCATTAATGGACACAGTTATAGATTCACCTGTTTCTACTCTTAGTAACCCTAAAAGTTAGGAATGAAACTGATACTTTCAGTTTCGCCTAACTTATGACTTTTTTGTTGAATATAACCTCAGATCTCCTAATCTTAATATCATTGGTACCAATGTCTACAACAATATCATCCTTTGCAGCCGTGCAGCAACAGCCTTTGATCATTGAAATTTATTTGAACTACTATTTTTCAGTTTATTTTATTTGTGTTTAGAGGAACTCGCTAGAGCTGATCCTGCTTATCACCTGTTCCAGGGACCTTTATGTTTGGGTACTTTTTTGGCCAGTCTCTAATGACAAACCCAGGGGCTCATATCTGGTGAGTATGGGCTTGGCACACTCAGGGTCCTGAGCTGGATATCATCATTCTTCTCTCTTTTGGTGATTCCTTTCTACTTTTCTCTCTCAGGGTAACTCAGGAATTTTTTTTGGAAGCCTGAGGCTGTTAAGAAGTTAACAGCCTCAGGCTTCCTTGCACCATATGGCTAATAATAATAATAACATTCCAATAATAATAAAAACAATAATATTAATAACAATAATAATAATTAATTTGTGGCCTTTCTTTGCATAATGCCCACAGGTTGATTCTGTTAGTACAATGTTTATCATTGTGGTAAATATGTTCCAGAAATTTAAAATGATGCACCAATTCTTGACACTTGTAACTTTACCACCCTATAAATACACAGTTTTTCTTAGTGAGCAGCTTTCTGGTTGTGTGCAACAGTTTGATAATCCAGTTGATTTCTGTCTTATTGCTGAGGATCTTATACATTCCTTCTTCAGCTGTTTTAATTATTCTGTGTTCTTCCATGATTTTTGTAAAATAAAATCCTCAGTGAATTTATCAGAGATGTGAACTTTTTAGTGTCATAGATAATTTTTGGTGCTATATTTTTGGGGAGCTTGATCCCTATTCTTCACAGTTGCATATGCATCCCAAGTCTTTTTTTTTTTTTTTTTGCCATGTGCTTCTAGCATTTCAGGTGCTGCTGTTTTAATGACTTATGTACATCATATTCTATGCCATAGCTGTTTTTTTTGGGTTGCCCCCTACAGCTCCTAGTATTATCCATTCTTAGTTAATGCATTCTTAATGTTATGCATTTCCTTGATCTTTACTTTGGTTGGCTGATGGGGGGGGGTTAGTTTTGGTGCCTTATGTTGAGTGGATGTTTTGGCTTCCGGTTGGGGTTGTGTGATTTCATCAGTCTGTTCAAATCAACTGTCCTATGTATATCATAGCATTTAGCTTGACAGCTTAGTGCAATGAAGTGCATAGATATTAACTGCACTCTTAATTCATTAGCGAAAACCAACACTGCTCCATAATAAAATTTTACATATATTTTGTAAATCTCTTCAGCTCCCATATGTATTTCAGTTCCTGCTGACATTTTTTTTTATTACTTTTGAAGTTTGTTGAAGCCTTGTTATTGTTTCTTCTGTGGAGATTCCATTGCCACTTTCAGACGTTGATGTACTATCCTCCATATTGACTAACTCCTTGTTTATTTCAGTATCTCTAACTGCTATCTTCTGTATACAATCTCTAACAGCTATCTTCTGTATACAATCTCTAACAGCTATCTTCTGTATACAATCTCTAACAGCTATCTTCTGTATACAATCTCTAACAGCTATCTTCTGTATACAATCTCTAACAGCTATCTTCTGTATACAATCTCTAACAGCTATCTTCTGTATACAATCTCTAACAGCTATCTTCTGTATACAATCTCTAACAGCTTCTTTTTCTATTAAGTCAACCACTGGTAGTTCAGTTCGTGTTTGGCTATATATTGGTTCTAGTGACAAAGAAGTTATCAGCAATTTCTGTGTGACTTTAAGGTGTTAATACTCTTTGAAAAATGGGTGTAGATGGATGAATATAAATTGGTATGTGGGCTGACTAATGATACACTTGTGTACCAAAAATTAGACTGGGGTTTGAGCCAGTCACCAGCAAATACGGAGGATGCAGAAAGGTCAGGGAATGACCACCGCATATCCCAGAGCAATATGGCCTTAGTTGCTAATAGTAGTAGTAGTGGCATGTGATGCAAGAAAGCAAGTGTATGAGCTTATGCAGCATCAGCCAAAAAAAAAAAAAAAAAAAAATCACACCATTCCCTCCAAATGCCTGTCCAGTTCCTCCTTAAATTTATTCAACCTATCGACTTCCACAATGACAGATGGAAGTTTGTTCCAGCAATTAACCACCCGCTGGCTAAAGGCAAATTTCCGCACATCTATTCTACATCTGTCCTTTCCTAATTTGAATTTATGCCCCCTTAGGTTCGTAAACTGAACAAGTGGAAGGATCCCATCAGAATTCAGCATGTTCAACCCATTCAAGGCCTTATACACCTCAATCAGATCACCACTGCAATTTGCAGAACTTAAGCCTCTCTTGGTAAGAGGATCCCTTCATTCCCCTCACCAATCTTGTTGTCCTTCTCTGTACACGCTCAAGCAAATCTACATCCTTCCTAAAATGAGGCCTCCAGACCTGTACACACTACTCAAGGCGTGGCCTGACCATGGCCTTATACAGAGGGACAATCACCTCCTTTTCCCTGCTAGCAAAATTCCTATATATCATTGACAAAACCCCATGACCTGCCCTGGCAGCCTGTCTGCACTGCTCAGAAAACTTCATATCTGACTGCACAATTACTCCCAGGTCTTTTTCATTTTCTACTACCTTAAGTGTAGTACCATACGGTTGGTATGTCTGGGGTTGCTTCTACCCATATGCAGTACTTTGCATTTGTCAAGGTTAAACTTCAGTTGCCACTTCTTAGCCCATCTGCCCAAATTATCTAGATCCTGTTGCAGTAGCACACTGCCATTACTGTCATTAACAACCCTGCCAACCTTTGTATCATCTGCAAACTTCGACATTAAGCCTGATATACCTTCATCAATATCATTGATAAATATACAAAACAACAGTGGACCCAACACCGAACCCTGTGGGACTCCACTAATAACATTAGTCCACGAAGAGCAGCACCCATTGATTACCAACCTCTGTCTTCTCCCACTTAACCATCCTTTTATCTATTGTAGCAACTTACCCTTAATACCATTCTGCTCCAATTTGTACAATAGTCTTCCATGCACAACAGTGTCAAAAGCTTTCCTGAAATCCAAATATATGATATCAAAATTATTTTTTGCATCCAGTTCCTTTGTAACCACATCATAATATCCTATCAAATTCGTTAGACACGACTTTCTTTTAACAAACCCATGCTGTGTCTGAATGATCCTGCAATGCATCTTTAACCAGTGACTCCATTATTTTACCAGGAACAGAAGTTAAACTAACTGGTCTGTAATTACTCGTGTTACCCTTCGATCCCCCTTTGTGAATTGGGGATATATTTGCACATCTCCAGTCCTAATGCTCCTAAAAACCAAATAACAAACAAACAAACAAACCAAAAATTAGTGCAGTTAACCAGGAAGCAAGTTATGAAACAAAATACAATTGGCTTGCATCCAAATCTCCAGATTCAATTTCTACTTATACTAAAGCTTGCAGTAATTGTAAAGCAGTTATGAACGAATCCAAACTAGATTTTGAACAGCTACAAGAAGAAAACATGCTTCTTTTCCAAACAGAAGTCAGCATTCTGGAATCTGGCCAGAGCTGTTGACCACAACTTTTGCTTATCTATACTTCTATCTCTGTTAAAGGCAGCTACAGATAAATCTGACTTACTAGCATCCTATTTTTCTTACAACTCTTTGATCTTGGTGAACTGCCTCTTATCATTCCTAGTACATTCCACTCAATGCTCCCTGTAGTCTTCCATTGGAAGTATGTCAGAAGAATTTTGAGTAATCTAAGAATGTTCCAGGTACCGATGACATTTCTCCCCTTATTCTCAAAACCTCGATCCTCAGCTTGCTTTTGTTTGCCGTTTTACAATTTCGTATTGCACTGGTTCTTTTCCTTCTGCTTGGAAATTTGCTCATATCCAGCCAATTCCTAAAAAGAGGGACAAACCTCTCTCATCCAGTTATCTATCTTGAAACCCTCCATATGCTCAGTGATCACCAGTATAGATTTGTGAGACCAGTGTTGGTCCACTGATTATATATTGACTTATGTTGCCCAGCTTTGGCCAAATTCAATGGACAAGTTTGATTAGCAGTTTCTCTTTAATTTTTAAGGCTTTTGATTGTGTTTGGCATAAATTACTTCGGAACAAGCTTCCATCTTCTGGATTGCCAACTGTTTTTTTTTAATTGGGTATTGGGTATATTCCACTAATGCTGATATTCTCCAAGGTTCACTTATTTCTCCCATTCTTTTTCTCTTATATGTTAATGACCTTCCACCAACTGGAAATCCCATCCATAGTTTTGCTGATGATAGCATATTGCATTGCACCTTCCAGTTTGAGAAACCTTGCCCTGCATAAACAGCTTTGTTTCTCAAATATCCACCACCAATTCCTTAACTACTGATCTCCAGGTATTTCTCCAATGGATCAAAGATAACTTAGTTAATTTTGATCCTTCTAAAACTCATATCTCACAAAAAGATATGAGTCTTATATCTCACAAAAAGGGGTCTACTGCGTCTATGCTTCAGTGACACTCAGGTTTCTAGACACGATCACATATCTCTATTAGGGATTACTCTGACTTCTAATCTCTCTTCGCATTACTTTTCTTCTAAACAACCTCTCTGTACAAAACTAAAATATGTCCTACCATAAAATATTGTTCCCATGTTTGGGGTGGCATACTTAAAACTCTCTCTCAGGCTTCTAAACGCTATTCAAAAGAAGGCAGTCCAGTCAGGTTAATCAATGAATAACAGTCTCTCTCAACTCTCCGTATTAAATAGACATTCATTTCTGCTTGCATTTTCTGTGGATACTTCCATGGAATTGTTCTTCTTAATTGGCATTTATAATTCCCTCCACTCCTCTCTTTCTCCCCCCTCCCAATCAGTCCAAACACATGCCACAACCAGTTAGCATACTTTTACTGTCTAACTTTAAACTCACGCAATATTCTGTCTTCCTCATTTATCCCTTCAGCTTCCATTTTCTGGACAATCCCTTTCACACACAAGTATATAATCTACAGAAATTCAAGTCTGATGTCAACAAGTGTCTGTTTTCTCAACCTGCAACCCATGCACGGCACTAAAGATTCTAACATGTTTTGAGTTCGTGGTTTTTGTAAAAAAAGAAAAAAATAGTCTTTAATTTTGCTTCTATCTTTGTAGATATAAAACTTAAATTCCAATTTTTTTTTTTTTTTTTTTTTTCATACAGATGTCATGATTATAGATGTGGGTGAAATTTCATTTTGTCAATTTTTGTATGATGCATATGATTTTTAGGATTCTGTCAGCAAAAATAAAAGAATGAGTTTATGAAAGAAATTAATGTGCTCTTATTAATGCCATAATCTGCCAAATATCATAGATAATTCCTATTATTTGTCATTATAAGTTTTGTTCTGATATCACTTTATGCATGTCATCTAGGTCAAATTCATATATTAATGCTTGAACAGTACCTTGACTTCTGTGTTTGGAAAGATCAAAGGGAGAACAACAAATTAGGTAAAAAGCAATCTTTCTCATTCCACACTAGCCAGAACAACTGAGTTTCTCATGTCTTCCATTTTTATCACATCCATGGAATCTTGATTGAATAACGTATAAGAGATGTAGGTAGTTGAAGAGAATAGATGCATTTTTAGTGGCTCCAGTGAAGGGAATTGACATCGGGTGTCTGGTAGATATAATTTTTGTTTAAATTTTATTCAGTAGTAGATAAAGTTTGGTGTACAGTTTAATTTCTGTAATATATTGTAAATTAAAACTTTGTAATATATTTTGCAATCTTTATGTTCAAATATTACCTAAATAATGATTGTTACCAGATCCACTTATAGTACAAAGTCCAAGGACATTGTGACTCAGATAGAAATGCCTGCGGGTATTTCTGTTGTGAATAATGAGTTTGTTAGTTGTATAGCCTGTGGCATATACTCTAGAATAGGTCTAGCAGACAAAGCAAGCACAACTGACAGTTCTTTTCTTTACACCTGATGTAAGGAGTGTATTAATCTCAAATTAGAACTTGGTTTCATTATGAAAAGAATTTGAGTCACTGAAGAAACGAGTGCTTGCCCTAGAAATAATTAGAACTGGGAGCTTGTTAGGGGCTCAAGATCCTGTCACCTGCCGAGTGATGCACTCCTGATTTGGTCCAAGAAGGGAATAGTCAAGTGTATACTGCTTTGGTTGTGAAACACATTTAGTTTTATTGGATGGCTACATTTTCAGGGAAATGGGTAACATGTTTCGTAATAAAGATAGTGTGACCAGAAAGTGGGTGTGTTTGCTCGGAGCAACAATTAGCATTAGCAGAGGCATACAATGCAAGAAAGCAAGCATCAGCCAAAAAAAAAAAAAAAAACCCCTCCATTTTACTCATCTATTCTTTCCAAATGCTTATCCAGCTTAGCTTTAAATTTATTTAAGCTATCAACTTCCACGACAAGAGATGGAAGTCTGTTCCAGCAATCAACTACCCACTGGCTAGAGGCAAATTTCCACACATCTATTCTACAACTGTCTTTCCTCAGTTTGAATCTATGCCCCCTCAGGTTCTTAATCTGAGCAAGAGGAAGAATGCCATCAGCATCTTTGCACAATTGCTCATTGTACTCATCAGATTCATTAGGCCTCTGACACACACACATCTACTCTCATTTTCCCTTTCCCATTGCTTATGTCACACCACACTGACTCAACATTGCATTGTTCCCCAATGTCAATTGGGATGCACTTCCTTAGATTTTGTGTTTCTTAACTATTAGCATAACCCCTCCTCCCTTCCTATCCTGTATATCCTTTCTGTATACATTGTACTCCCCATATTCCAATTCTGAACTGCTTAATCTGTGTGACACGTCTCTGTTATCCCAACGATACTGCCTTTCATGTCTTGACCGAGCACTAGCAAATTCATCAAATTTATTTACTATACTTCTAGCATTGGTGTACATGCAAGTATACATGCACCTGTTCTTACTCGTAGTTACCCTAACACAGCCATGTAGTTTACTTGTTTCGTAATGACTCCCAGCAGCTCTTGAAATCCCCATCAATTTGCTCTCTAGGCTGCTGCTCGTTACATAGAACCAGTGCAAAAATCACTTTTGCCTCAGCCTGTGGCTACTGTTACTTCAGTCTGTGAATCCTCCCAAGCTAGCAGTTTTCCGGACCAACCTAGCACTGCCTCCATAGCATCAAATATTCTTGCACCCTTTCTATTTAAGTGTACCCCATCCCTGTAGAAGCACTCTCCGTTAACAAGCACAGACCACGCTAAAAAAAAATTGTACCCCACGAGCCTTGCAGAATCTCTCCAGGGCCGAATTGACTGACAGGGCTCTCATTATATATTCCCTCCTATTCTGGCCAGAATTGCAGACACTTTCAAATTCAATCCTAGCTCGTGACTTTTTTTTCCACATTGACCTGTACTTGCTAATTAAATCTGCAGATCTCTTACTCTTAAGGTCATTAGTGTCAACATGTATGACAATATCACCTTTTGTGCCCTTAAAAGATATCTGCTCTACATCATAAACTTTTGCACCTGGCAGACATACCCTGGTCCTTTTCCACCTATCCTTTTTGCATAATATATTTCCCGTCTTCCTGATAATAGTCACCAATAATAACTAGTTCCTATGGGACCAGTGCTTTCTGCCTTGGAGATTGCCTCTGTTTTGCCTGCTGCACAGGAGTTAGCTCTGGCGTTGAGTAGGGTAGCTGAGAGCTTGATGGGCCATTCATATTAATTTATTCGAGAGCATCTACTCTACACCTCAAACTCTTATTGACGCCCATCAGAATGCTGAGTTGGAGCCTAATTTCTTGGCACTCTAGGCACCTAGCACACAAAATCATCCACCTTGGCTAGATAATGTCCTGTTCCCGAAATATCTGCAAAGATTTCACATTTCGCACATTTTTTCGAGACTGCGATGCATTGGAGAATTCCTCCATTTGTTTCTCTTCCGAGCCACAGCACTCCTGCTACTCTGATTTTTGCTTCACAGCTCTAGTCTGAGTCATGATTTCCATTTAAATACAGTTTAATTAACAAGACATTTAATAAGATTAATAAATTTTATTAATTAATTGATTATACTATACTAACCTAACAGATTCCTAATACAGTGCTGCGTATTATCTAGTTTTACATTATGCCTTATGCTATCTAAGATATATGTTATGCTATTTTGTATTGATCTATACAATGGCACCATGTTCAACAATGTTGGCACCAACACCGGTGCAAGCAGTGAGTCGTAAATTACAAAAATCACTAGTTAAATTTAAAAAATAAGTTAATGAATGCTATTAAGCCTATTTAATATCTTTGTAGAAAACAATGTAGTATGTTAATTAAAGAAGAATATGGTAAAAATAACAAAACTATTTATCGTTTTCAGCAGCTGAAAATTCACCGACTGTTCACCTCTGCAATCCCAGCACCCTCTTGTTGTTACCAACAGATTGTCAGATTTTAGGGTTAAAGTGAGAATTACACTGGTCGGCATCAATTTCCATCCTGAAATAATTTCAGCATATTCTCGTAGGAAATATGCTCAAAATTTCAGATATGTGCTTAAAAAGTTCTCATCACCTTCAGTTTTTAATATTGTAGGTTAATGACTGAAAACCCAAGACCTGTATTTGGTTTAATCACCTTTCCATCTATTTTACTATTTATTTATTTTTTCTAGAACATTCGGGAGCTTTCTACAACAAAAATTCAACAATGTTCTGGAATGTTCTAGAATATTGTTATGTCCGGAAGAAAGATTGGGATGTTTCTGGAAGGTTCTAGAACTTTTGAGAGTTCTCTAGAAACATTGTGAGCCTTCAAGAAACTTCTCTGTATACGGGCACTCCTCGACTTACATACATAATCTTTTTTTTTTTTTTTTTTTTTTTTCATGTACTTAAGTCCATTTTGTACATAAGTCCAACTTCAGTCTTGCAGATACAAAATACATGTACAATACAGTACAATGCATTGAGATTATAGCCCCCCCCCCCAATAGACTTTATCATGTATATATCATTTTATGATATTTAACCGAGTTAAATGAGGCTGAAAATACATGGAATGAATAATAATGTAGAGTACAGTATTTATTCAAAACTAATTTAAATACGATACATAATTTTATGTAATATACAATTAAATCACTTTACGATGGACTCTCCAAAATAAAATACTGTTCAATATATGATATGTAATTTAATATGTGCTGGTCATTGTGATCACATTTGCGAACTGAATTTTAATTGTATTAAACAGTTATTCTAATAAGTGAAAATAGGAGAAATATTATCCACAGGCTATAAAAGTAAAGATATAGAGCACAAATTTACACTTTACTTCCTCCAATTAACAAAATTAAATGATGCATGAAAATCGGAAGAATATTTCCCACAGGTTGGCAAAATAAAAATAAATTTACGCTTACATACATAGCTTAATTAGTGTAACTAATTGATATTTCTGTTCACTGCCTTTTTTTTTTTTTTTCTTTTTGGTCATAAAATTTAAAACAATAAGAAAATAAGCAATCAGTAACAAATAACACAGAATGCACAAATTGCAACTAACACGAAATGCATAAGTGAGATACAGAGTAACAACTTTTACGAAGCTCAAAAATAGGAATAAAGAGAAGATTCTGAAAATTTATTTGTTTTTTATATGATTGAAGATTTTTCAGTGAAGGAGAAGCACATTTCACCATAAGAACGTAAAAACCCACAGAATTCCAGCTATCGGTATCGTTGCAAATGCAATAAGATCGAGTTTATTACCTGTTTTTAATAGATTCACTAACAGAAAAGCCCAATAAACTAGAAACTGCAGATTGTTTTTATTGTTTTATGGTAGTGACTTCCAGAAATCTGTTTTAGAAAAATATCATGGAAGCGTTCAAAATTGATTCTTATAACCAAACATAGCAAAAGCTTTGTGCTTTGTAAATATCTGCGAGTTGTATGTAAGTCATTTGTATGTAAGTAGAGGAGTGCCTGTATATATGAGGACTATCGACCAATAATCCAGGAAAAATGCATGTGCCAATGGCAGTTATCATGGGAAAATCAACCTAATAATAAACTTCGAAGTATCAAGCCAAACCTTGAGCGATGGCCTTCCAGCTTTAATTCAATCCGACATCAAGAGGTAATATTGGCTCGACTGCGAATAGGGCACACAAATATCACTCATGGTTATCTTTTAAGAGGAGAAATACCCCCTCAATGTCATCACTGTAATACACTGCTCTCAGTGAAACACATTCTGGTCGAATGCACAAAATATACAAGAGAACGCCAGATTCTTTGCACTTCAGCCACGACAAAAGATCTTACACTTACCTCACTTTTAAACAATGAAACAAATGTCTCAAGCATATATAACTTTCTGAAGATGATTAAAGTATATTACCTCCTTTAGTTAGGGAAAAAAAATTATTTTCTGATTTCTTTTTCCATTTTCTGTAAGTGAAAAGAAATAGCATGCATAATTATCATATGTATGGCGCACTATGGTCATAGTTGCCGATGCGCCCAATAAATCCCGAAACAAACAAACAAACAGCCTGTATATATGAGTGTTTCAGAGGGCAAATGGGGAACAAAGTAAACAAGTCTTTTAATGAATTAGTGTTTGTAAACAAGAAATAAAAATCTACAATTTCTTAATTGTTTCATATGTGCAGTACCTCAACTGTACATGAAATATGTTGTGTTCTTGCCAAAATATGCCTGATAGCTTTGCTACTTTTGCAGAGAAATAATATTAACCCTTTAGTCACTATGTATCTCTCCAATACATACATCATGTCTTTCTTTGTTTTTGGGGACACGATGTAACTGTGCATGTGTTGCTTCTCAGTAGCTTCCTGCATTGCTTCTTGGAAGCCATTGGTATTGGTTTAGCTTTCCGAAGCCTTTTGGTTTCGATTCAGTCTGCTGTTTGTATCTGTGAGATACAGTGCATCTGTCTGTGTAAGTGCTGCTGCTGCATTGCTTTTGATGGCTGAGATGGATTACTTGTACTCAAGTAATGCAAATAATGCCGAAATTAATCATTCCCTGCTGTTTTCTGAGGAAGTAAGTGGCAAAAGCATTGTTGACAGGACAGAATATGATGAGAATTACATTTAAACAAGAGAAGACAACTTGGAGAGTGTACAAGATGCTACATCAGAGGAGGAAAGTTGCCACGAAGAGGACGACCCTAACAGTTTCTTCATAGGAAAGGATAAATCGACAAAGTGGAGGAAAGTAAAGAGATCAACACAAATTTTCCGCAGATCTCAAAATCTTCTAACAAAATTGCCTGGAATTATTGGTCAAGCAAGAAGTGCCATGCCCTGCGATGCAAGGAACTGCCTTATTACTGACAAAATTTTAGATAAAATTATTGAATACACAATCAGTATATTCAAACTGTTCAGTCAAACTACAGCCAGGAAAGAGAGGCCAAATTTACAGAAAAAATTGAGATAAAAGCTTTCATTGGCCTTCTTTATTTAGCTGGAGCACTTCGTAGTAACAACCAGAGATTGGAAAAGTTATGGGGAACTGATGGAAATGGCATTGAAAAATTTCGCTTAGTAATGAATCAGAGATGCTTCAAGTTCCTCATCAGATGTATAAGATTTGATAATCGAGCAACCACAAATGAGAGAAAAAAATGTGACCGCCTCGCCCCCGTAAGAGAGATTTTCACTGAATTTGTAGAAAACTGCAAGACATGTTACTCTCTGGGTCAGAATCTAACTATTGATGAGAAATTAGAGGCCTTCAGAGGAAAATGTGGTTTCAAACAGTATATGGACTCAAAATATATGCTTTAGTAGATGCTAGGGTACTATACTTTACAATCTTGAAATATACGCAGGAAAGCAACCCAAAGGTCCGTACCAAATCAGCAATAGACCAGCTGGTGTCAAAAGCCTGGCAGAACCTATCCATGGGACTGGACAGAACATTACGGCTGATAATCGGTTTATGGATATCAGTTTGGTTTTGGAATTCAGAAAAAAGAAACTTTCTTATATTGGAACGATAAAAAAGAACACAGCAATTCCCAGTTGATTTGTGTCAGCCAAGAGCCAGCCTGAAAAAAACGAGTTTGTTTGGCTTCAGGGAAGAAGCAATTATTGTTTCTTATGTACCAAAGAAATCAAAGAATGTCATCATGATTTCCTCCATGCATTTTGATAATGCCATTGACTCTGAAACAGGTGATCAACTGAAACCAGAAATTGTAACATTTTATAATGCAACCAAGTCTGGAGTAGATACTGTGGATCAGATGTGTGCAACTTACAGTGTGACACTTGTCATCATTGACCGATGGTGATATTCTACGCCATGCTAAACATTATAGGAATCCGTGCACAAGTGATCTACATGGGAAATGAAAAAGAAGTAAAGAGCTGCAAACTCTTCCTCAAGCAACTTTCTTCAGAGTTAGTGGTTGAGAAACTTCATCGGAGGAGCCAGGTCCCTTGAAGTGTAACTTCCCTTCAACTAAGGTTACAGGGTACTGAGCCTTCTACAAGTGCAGAAGGAGAGAGCATTTGCAAGTGGTGCACTAGCAGTGAGTCAGTCTGCTTAAAGACTGACAAGGTATTCTTGCATAAATTGTAAACAGTACCTCTGCTTAGAGCATGCAGAAATGATTTGTGCATCATGCTTTATAAAAGCAATTTTCAACGAACAAGATGAAAAATAATTTTTTATATAAAAAAAATGTAAAAATAAAACTTTCTTAATGAATAAACAATTGAAACTCTTGTATGTCATTTATAAATAAACTACAGTGATTTTTAAACATAGTCTTTAATTTTTCGATATGAAACTTAGTACATATCTGAGAGATACATTGTGGCCAACTATGTTTGTTTTGCTGGTGCATTCAACAAAGGATCAAAAAAAAAAAAAGCTACAGTTGCAACTTGTGAGAAAAGCCTGTGAACTCTGTTTTTGATGTAAGGCCAGAGATCAAGATAAAGTATGGGCTCCAAAGATTTCCTGTAGCTCATGTTCAAGGACATAACAGGCTGGCTTAGAGGTAGTTATAAATCAGTGCCTTTTGCTGTTCCCATGATATGGTACCTTGAGACAACATAAATGATTGTTACTTTTGCATGACCAAAAAAAAATATTTCTGGTTTTTCTAGGAAATCCAAGTATAAAGTAGAGTGTCCCAACATACCTTCTGTTCTAAGGCCGGTTCCTCACAATGATACAATGCTAGTGCCAAAGCCAGCAGAAACTTATGGACTTTGACTCTGATTCAGGATTGGAAAAGGAGTCTCCAGAAGATGCAGAACCCAGAACAGATCCAGACTTTTCAACCCTTGATACTGCAAAGCCATATCTAATCACTTGGGCAGAATTGAACGATTTGGTCAGAGATTTGGACCTCTCCAAAACCAAGGCTCAATTACTAGGATCATAGCTTTAGCAGTGGAATCCTCTTGAAAAGGATGTCAAGATGTCTTTTTATAGGAAGAGGCAATCTAACATAACCTATTACTCCATGGATGATGCTTTGGTTTTTTGGAGAATTGATGAAAAAGTTACATCTGGAGCATATCCCCGAACAGTAGAGGCTTTTCATTGTTTCATCCAAGGTCAGGTTGAAAGCAGTTTTATTCCATAATGGAAATAAGTATTCATTGGCCCATGCAGTTCACATGAAGGAAACATATGAGAACCTACAGGTTCTTTTACAAAAAATATGCTATCAAGAATATAAATGGAATATCTGTGCCGACCTAGAAGTGGTGGCTTTGCTGGCTGGTTTGCAAGGTGTACACTAAATACTACTGCTTTCTATGCAAGTGGGACATCTGAGTGAAGAATTGCCACTATGGGGTAAAAAAAAATGGCCAGACCATTCAGAAACTACACCAGTCCTGAAAAATGTAGCACATCCTTCTTTGGTGGTTAAGTCAAAATCTGTTTACCTCCATTGTCATCAAGCTAGGTTTGATAAAATTATTTGTGAAAGTGATGGACAAAAAAGGATTTTCCTGTTTGAGGCAAATGTTTCCTCAAATCAGTGAGGCTAAGATAAAAGAGGGACTTTTTGTGGGTCCTCAAATCAAACTGCTGTTCCAAGAAGTACTCACTGACAAATTAAATGCTACAGAAATAAGAACCTGGAAGGCATTCGAAAATGTCTGCCATAACTTTAGCAGAACGAAATGAAACTGAAGTTTCATTTCCTACATTCCCATTTAGATTTTTTCTTGAAAACTTGGGAGTAGTCTCTGATGAACACGATGAAAGGTTTCACCAAGATATTTTTCAAATGGAAAAAGATACCAGGGAAAATGAAGTCCAAATGTGTTTTGAACTACTGTTGGAATCTCATACAGGAGACACGCTATTACACAATCAGTGTGATAGCATTGGTATCATTGTGTCATGTTAGGTTGCATTGTTTGTGTTGAGTGATCAACCTTGTAGCCCAGTGGACAGTTGAGTATGCTACCCACTCCGTGCTTTGAACCGTCTGCTCTCATAATAAAAGAATACAGTTTAGCTTTTATAGGCAAATGTAAAACAGGCCTTTCCCTATGAAGCATTTAGCCATATTTGAATTCAGCAACATCAAATCTACAAGAATCACCCTGAATTTTAACAGAGTGAAAAAAAAAAAAAAAAAATTTTTTTTTTGCCGACCAGTGTTATTATTCAGGTGCTAAGCAAACACAACCTGACCATTTGTTGGATAAATATAGGACCATGCTGAGAAAATGCTGCGAGTTAGGTCAGAATATGTATTTGTCTGCAATTCTGCCCAGACTAGGAAGGATTATATGCCTAAAGCTTTGTGAGATTAACTCAAGACTTGAGGGAATCTCAGTGCTCTTGGGGAGGGGTGGGAGGGAAGAATTTTTATCAGTGTAGCCCACACTTGTAGGTAGAAGGAATTTTTTTTCTACAGACTATTCATTTGAACAAAGGTGTTGCAAGAATTTTTGCCAGTATCATTGAGGATACCTTAAGGGTTCAGGGAAACTGCTAGTAAGGGAGGAGGGAGAGGGGTAATGTATATCTGCATTTATCTGATGATATTGGTCAAAGTAATGCTTACACTCACAAATTCTTGTTTGTTGCTGCAACAACTGATATTGGAAAGATGTTCAAATGAGCAGGAAGATAAAGCTAGGGAAACAAGCCTAAATAACTTTAAGGGGTGTTTCAGGGTAGGAAACTATAAAAGAATACTTAGTCTTAACTATGTATACAGTAATGTCAGGAGTGTTGTCAATATTCTGAATTTGAACTCCTAGTTAGGACAACTAATGCTGACATAATAGAGCCAACAGAAACATGGTACCACCTGGGAATTGCAGATGGCAAGTTCCACTATTATTTGTACTGTAACGTATTTAGGAAAGCTATTGAAGATAAGAAGGGGTGGCAGTGTCATGTTCCTTGTCAAAAGCAATCTGAGCATGAAAAGAGCTTTTGCTGAGTTAGAAGTTACATCTGCCAAAATAAAAAAATGTGTGTGAGTTAGTTTGAAGCAAAGGTATACTGAGAGTGGGAGTAATTTACAGACCAGAAGACTGAAGAGTATAACAAGATCTGTTTATGCAGATGGAATGGGCAAGCAAGCATGAATGTCTTATAATGGGTGACTTCAATCTGCCCCTAATTTATTGGATATTCCAATCAATTAGGGGCAGGGAGGGAAACTCACCATGGGGAACAAAATTTTAAAATAAACTAAATGATTATTTTTTGTACCAGCATGTTAGAGAAAATACTAGTGGTGAGAAGAATATTCTTGACCTCATCATTATTGGCAAATCAGATGACATCACAGGGTTTACAGGAACCATTGACATGTAGGATTTGCACAATCATTGGTTGGAAGATGAAGAAAAATGTTGCATTAGTTTAAAAGTAAAGACATGGGTTTTGAAGGTGCTATATAGCATCTGTTATTTGAGAGGTCTGAAGAGGTAGGGCAAATACATTTGAATTATGGAATACCTTTAAAGCAAAAATCAAATGTCATGATCACATATATACCGTTGAGAAAACACTGCACGAGGAGGATGCCAAATTGGATGAATATGGAGCTGGCCAGTCTAATAAAGCAGAAAAAGATAGAATGAGAAAGTTACAGAGTGATGAAAAGTAATGAAGGCTGCAAACAGCTACAAGTTGATCTGTAACAGTACCACAAATAAGGTTAGGAAGGCAAAGGCTGAGCATATGAAAGCAATGGCTAAGAGAGCAAAGAATAGGGACAAGGAATTTCATGTATGTGAATACAAAGAATAAAAAACTGAATCAGATAAAACACCTTGTGTTTACTGGGTGTGGGAAAGTCCTACATAACACAGCTGATGTTGCTGATGAATTGATTACTTTGCATCAGTCTACTGATGAAAGGTCCTTTATGAAGAAAAGAAGCTGTGTAAATGACCTTGAGTCATATGAAATTAGTGATTTCAAAATTACTGATGACTGTTTAGTAGAAAAATGTTTGAGCATAATGGCAAGTTTGGCTCCGGGAGTTATAGCATATCCCAGTAAATTTGAGGGAAACTGCCAGAGAGTGTATTGAAGAAGTCGGGTTAATTATGAGGGCATCATTGGACTTGGGAGAGATTCCTATGGATTGGAGAAGTGCTAATGTATCACCAATATTCCCTACCACTGAAGTTAGTCTTCAGTGGTAGGGAAAGTCTTACTTAGAAAGAAAGAAATCTGAAGGATACACAACATGATTTTGTTAAGGAAAGTTAATTTGTTAATCTGTGTATCCACCCAAGCTGGCATTTTTCCAACCCACCTAACATTGCCTCAATAGAATCAGCAAATATTTTTGCACCCTTTCTATTTAATTGTTTCCCATCCCTGTATAATCACTCTGTACTGTAAACAAGTACAGACCATGCTGAGAAAAATTCTACCCCATGAACCCTTCTCAATCTCTCACGGGTTGAATTGATGGATGAGGCTCTTATCATATACTCCCTCCTATCATGTCCGAGCAGAATTGCAGACATTTTCAAATTTAACTCTTAACTCGTGACTTTTTTTTCAACACTGCCCTGTACTTTGCAAATAAGTTTGCAGATCTCCTACTCTTAATGTCATTAATGTATAATGACATTAAGTGTACAACCTTTTGTGCCCTTAAAAGATATCTGTTCTACAGCGCCATCAACTTTTGTCCCTGACAGACAGACCCTGATCCTATTCCACCTATTCTTTTTGCACAATATATTTCCCATTTTCCTGACAATAGAGTCACTGACTACAACTAACTCCTGTGGTACCAGCACATTCTGCCTTGTGTATTGTTGCTGTCTTACCCAGTCATCATGTGCAAGCTCTGGCATTGATATGGGTAACTGAGAGCTCGATGGGCTCTCCAAATTTAATATTTTTGAGGTCTTCCACCCTGTGCTTCAAGCTGTTATAAACACCCATAACAATGCTGAGTTGCTGCTAATATCCTCATACTCCTTACATTGATCACATAAAAACATCCCCCTTGGCAATATCATGTCCCATAGCTGTGCAAACATCAAATAAGCCATACTTCTCATAAGGCCATGATTCGGAGGACAGCTCTCCCCCCTCTCCTCAGTTCTCCCCAGAGCCACATCACTCCTACTAGAGCTCTTGCTTTGCTGCTGCTCTGATCTGTGACATGACTTTTGCTCACAAATTCAATATAATTAAAAATACGTCACTAAAAAAATATATATATCTGATGCAGTAATAACTTCCTTCAACTTCCATTTTCTGGAACAACCTCCCTCCCTGAAAATTACAATCTACAGAAATTCAAGTCTAATGTTAACAAGTATCTCCTTTCATCTCTTCTCAACCTTCAACTCATGCACTGTACTAAGTACTCTAGGTTCTAATACCTGTTGTGTTTGGGGTTTTCATTTAAAAAAAAAAAAAAAAAAAAACAACAGTAGCCTCTGAATTCTTCTAGCCATGCCCATGATAAATAACTAGATAGGCCACCATTTTTTTATGGTTTTGAATAAATGGTGGTCTATCTCGTTAACATTACAGTGACACTCATGAAAATTTTGGGTTACTGAAACTGCAAGTTTCTCCTGGCATTATTGACAAGGAGTTGCCAACTTTTCGTATAAGGTATGTTATTCTCTTTCTAGACTATGAATTAAAACAGAAACATTGAATTATCCTTGCATACATGTGTTCATTATCATCATCATCATCAGTCATTTTCAATCCACTTCTGGATGAAGGCCTCTCCAGCAACATTCCAGTTCCTTCTGTTTTGTGCAATAGCCATCCATTTACTACCCACAAACTCATGAATTTCATCTATCCATCTCCGCCTTTGTTTTCCAGGTTTTTCTCTTAGCTCCTCTTGGGTACCATTGTGTTATTTTCTTAGTCCATCTCTCATCATGTCTTCAAGCTGTGTCCTGCTGAAGACCATTTTAGTTGTTTAGTTTTGATAATAATGTCCCTTACTTGAGTTTGCTGCCTAATCCATGTGTTTCTCTTCTTATCAAACAGTCTGATTCCCAATATAATTCGTTCCATTCTTCGCTGTGTAATTCTCAGCTTCTCTTCCATTCTTTTGGTGAGTGCCGAAGTTTCACTTCCATAAGTCACTGTGGGTAGGATGCATTGGTTCATTATTTTACGTTTCAGATAAATTGGGATATTGCTCCTCAGTATATGACTATATTTCCTGAATGCTATCCATCCAAAATTTATTCTTCTCTTGACTTCCAGCCATTTATCATTATTACAGCTGATGACTTGTCCCAAATAAGTATATGACTCCACCTTTTCAATTACCGCTCCTTCAATCATTATATCCCTTTCTGTGGCATACTTGTTCATCATTACTTTTGTTTTAGCCATATTCATCTTTAGTCCAAAATCCTTACTAACTCTGCATAACTGATTAAGATTTTCCTCTAATTCTTTAGGATCGTGGCTTATGACCACAATATCATCTGCAAATCATAAATGGTTTAGATACTCTCCATTCACATTGACTCCTTTCTGCGACCAGTCTTATCTTCTGAAAGCTTCCTCAAGGGCAGCAGTAAAAAACTTTGGAGATATTGTGTCTCCTTGTTGAACTCCTTTCTCAATTTTAAATTTACTACTATCTTTGTCTAGTCTAATAAAGGAGGTAGCATTCTTATATATTTTCTTCAAAATCATAACATATGGGGTATCTGTGCCTTGTCTTTCCAGTGCCTGAAACATTGCGTTATGCTGTATGGAGTCAAATGCCTTTTCATAATCCACAAATTCCAGGCATAATGGTGTTTTGTATTCATTTGCTTTCTCCATTATCTGTGACATTACGTGAAGGTGATCCATAGTTGAGAATCCTGTCCTAAAGCCAGCAATAATGAACAACTTGTTCATTACAGTAACACAATACCATAGTGTTACATTTAGGGTTGTGCAAGGCACATCCCTAACTGTTGGGCATGTAGAAGGCAATGTTTCTTCTACACTTGTCAGGCACTTTGTAATATGGATTCTCCTCTTTTGACCTCCTTAGATCAAAATAACTTTACTGTATTCTATCATATTCATTTTCTGTCACTCTGTCACTCTCCCAACTCATAAATCATAAGAGCTTTTATTAATCTTTTCCTTTGAAATTCGGCACCTCCGTAGCCAGATGGGAAGGAGCAGCAGTGCGTAGCACATGCTTCTTGATTAGACCGGGGTTCGAGCCCGTCACCACCAAATACGGAGGATGCGGAAAGGTCAGGGAATGACCACCGCATATTCTCGGAGCAATATGGCCTTAGTTGCTAATGCTCCTAAAAACCAAATAACAAACAAACAACAAACCTTTGAAATTCAACCTTCTCCAGCCTGAATTTTCTAACAAAGAAGCCATTTGCCTTGGTGATTTAAATATTTATAACTCCAGCTTACTTCAGTTTTTCAGTTGTACAAATCCATCTAGAGATTGAGGCTTTACTACTAATAATAACTATACATTAGAAATAAATATATATATCTCATAAAAATATATATCTCATATATATTGTTCATTTACCTAGTAGAATACCAAACATTCATAATAGCACAACTAATACTCTTGAACTCTTTCCTCTGCAACAATCCTTCAAAGTGCATAGCTCGTATTAGCTGCCATTTAGGTATCATAACTTGGTGATGAAACTATGGTTAGTCCTAGAGTTCAAGGAGCTAGGTGCAAAAATTAACATTTAGGGCAAGGAAGAGCTGTCCCTGCCCTTAAGGATCCTGCACCCTTTTCAGAATTTGGCCATTTTCAGTCTAGGGTATTGCACCTGTTGCGCCTCCGTAGCCAGGTGGGAAGGAGCAGCAGTGCGTAGCACACGCTTCTTGATTAGACCGGGGTCGAGCCCGTCACCACCAAATACGGAGGATGCGGAAAGGTCAGGAATGACCACCGCATATCCCGGAGCAATATGGCCTTAGTTGCTAATGCTCCTAAAAACCAAATAACAAACAACAATTGCATCTGTTGCACCCCTCTCCCTTCCATTACCATCCCTTGGGTGGATCCTTCTCCACTAGTGCTTCACCCATAGCCATTCTTATCTCATCTATGTGTTTAGCATTACAACAATATGAAGTGGGATGATCTTTATAATTCCTACAATATTTCTTTTTAATATTCTCAATTTATCTTGATTGAGCTGCTGCACTTAAAATCTTGTGATCCTAGTACACTGAGTGGACAGAAATCGTGGGATACCTACCTAGTAACGGGTAGGCCCATCTTTCACCTGGATAAGGGCAGTCACACAGAAAGGCATAGAGTCCACTAGTCACAAAAGCATTCCACAGGTATTTCAGTTTGTGCTTGCTGCACTGCTGTCCATAATTCCATCGCATTCCTGGGTGGAGGATCCAAAGCTCGAACAGACCTTTCCACAGCATCCCAAAGGTGCTCCACAGGGTTCATGTCCGGTGAATGGGAATGCCATTCCATGGTGGTAAAATCTGCAGAATGCTCTTCGAACGATGTTCTAATCACCAGAGCTCTGTGGGGAGGTGCATTAGCCTGCTGGAAGAGTCCATTGCCCTGTGGGTGCATGATGACCATGAAGTGATGCAGATGGTCTGCAAGGATGGATGCGTAACCTGGACCGTTCAGAGATGCGTCTAGATGTACCATAAGTCCCAACGTGTGCCAGTTTGACACGCCCCCGGATCATTACCGATTGTCCACCTGCCTGAACAGTTCCTTGGTGACATGACGCATGCATAGTTTTGTGCAGTTTCCGCCAGATACACACCCTCCCGTCTGCTCAAAATAACTGGAAACAGGACTCGTCGGACCAGGAGACCCATATCTCTAATCATCTGAGGCCCACTGCTGATGTTCTTTTGCCCAGTTGAGGCATAGAGTCCTGTGTTGTGGTGTTAGCAATGGACTCAAGTGGGTCAGCGGCTCCCATAACCTATTGTGGCTAATGATCACCTGATGGTCTTGGTGGAGATGTTTCTGGCACCTCTCTCATTGAAGTCGGCAGTGATTTGTGCCACTGTCGCTCTCTGGTTGGCTGAAACAATGCGAGACAGACATCGACAGCCACATTCATCCACCACCTTCCTCCACCCACAGCATGGTCCACGATTGAGCTGTTATTCTCGAAATGGCTTAGATTTTTTTACCCATAAAGCATATCACTAGTGTTCATCAAAATCTCTGACTTCATTTTCTGCCCATACTAAGAGATCTAAAATAAGTTATTAACCATAAAAATCATGTAAAAATGCAAAATTCCTCTGTGCTTTTGAGAAATTTTAAAAACTCAGTAAAAAAAAAAAAAAAAATGAGTGATTTTTTTTTTTTTTTCTTTTCATTCCACCTATAATTTCAATCCTTTCAGAACACAACTGTGAAAAATCCATGTTCTATATTAAAGACAGTTTTTATATTTTAATTAATTTTTGAAAATTAAAAGGCACTTTAGACCTGTCAGAGAGCAAATGCAGATTTAAAAATTGTGCCATTTAGTTCAAAGAGAGTGTGTCACTAACAACGGTGCTCGCTGTGTGAATGCGAAGTCTGTGCATAACCAGTTTGATTCCAGACGTGCATAAATGTCTTGAAGCCAGAGAGCATTACTGATTGGAGGAAAGCACATGGCTGTAAAGTGAAATTACTATCATTATCTCTTCATGACACATCAGTCAATATGTCCATATAATGAGGTTTAATTAATCATGAATTTTTTCTACTTGTGCAATAATTAACAGACGTTTCTATAATTTTATGTGATCAATTCAAAGAAGCCATTTTCAACAACAGGTATTAGGAGTGTCAGCTGTGTGGATGGAGTAGATGAAGCACAAATTGTTGTTAGTTGTCTGAGGTCAATTCTACCCTGCTCGACAAATATGGGGTTAAGAAATCCAAACTAAAATTTGAAAAATCCAAAAGTAAGTAACTTAACTCTTGTCCACCTGTACTTCCATCTCTTATACACCCTAATGGTTCCACTGCATCTTCAGTTAAAGATCAAGTTGACTTATTAGTGTCTCACTTTTTCTCTGACTTGCATTGATGAGCTTTGTAAATTTTCTTACACCACACCAGACAATGTGTATGTCGTGAACTTAGTGCTCCTCGTGGTTTTTTCATGAAATGAGATTAGAAGAATCCTGAAATCAATAAGTCTCCAGGTCCACCAGTTCTCTGATTCTTAAAACCTTTACTTACTCCAGAGTTTTACACTCTTATTCTGGTTTTTTTTTTTTTTTTTTTCCCTCCCCCTTCCTCCTCTTGTATGGAAGTTTGCTCATATCCATCCAATTCATAAAAGTGAGAAAAATCCTGGCGAAGGTAAAGAAAGCCTGCACTAGAAGCACGCAAAAGTTCGCTGAAATTTACTGGTAAAAGTACTTTGCCATAACGGCATTTGTATTATTGCTCGTTCAGTAAACATACAGTAGGTGTTATCGGTCAGGAGTAGAAATTGAATCGCATGGGAGATTGAAACCCTCCTGAAGTGGAGGGGGTAACCTTACCTTTTTTCTTTAGAATCACTGGCAGACTAGTGGATAAATTGTTTATTAAGAAAAAAAAAAAAAAGGCAAAGGAAGCCTGCACGAGAAGCACAGCAAACTTCCAAAAGGTTTACCTGTGAAACTACGTTACGAACATTTTTTATGACACCAGAACTTCCAATATGACTCTGTTCGTGATTCTAAAGAAAAAAGGTCAGGTTTCCCCCTCCACTTCGGGAGGGTTTCAAGCTCCCGTACGATTCAACTTCTACTCCAGACCGATAACACCCACCGTCTGTTTATTGAGCGAGCAACAATACAAATGCTGTTACGGCAAAGTACTTTTACCGGTAAATTTCATCGAACTTTTGCATGCTTCTCGTGCAGGCTTTCTTTATCTTAGCCAAAATCCTTTCCAGTTGCCATCTGTATTATGCATATCTGAATCCATTCCATACTAACTATCAACTTTGTACAGTCTCTGATTAGTGATTGTCAATATGGATTCTGTGAGAGATGGTCCACTATTATCTTGGTTTATGTTTCTTACATGTGGCCAAATTCTGTGGAAAGATTTGGAGAAACTCAGAATTTGACTTACTTTTCTGCAACTTTCAATTGTTTGGTATAAAGGTCCTCTAAGAAAGCTTCTGTTTTATGTTCTTTCTGATGTTTGCAACTGGGTGGTCTTTTTTTTTTTTTTTTTTTTTTTTTTATCATTACTCACTACAAGTCATGGTCAATGACAAAGTGAATAAGAAAAAAAGAAACTGAATACCCATGCAACTTGGACTTCTCATGGAACAAGTAAATATGTGGGCTATGTTACGATAACTAAGAGTAAGAACAGGTGCATGTCTACTTGCATGTATACCAGTGCTAGTAGCTTAGTAAATAAATTTGATGAATTTGAGGTGGTGGTCAAGACGGCAAAGGCAGATATTGTTAGGATATCAGAGACATGATGTCGCACAATATAAGTAATGCAGAATTGGAATCAGAGGAGTACAATGTGTACACAAAGGATAGACAAAACAGGAAGGGAGGAAGGGTTATGCTGTTAATTAAGAAACACACAATCTAAGGAAGTGCATCCAGTTGATATACATGGATAGTGCAATGTTGAGTCAGTTTGGTGTGACATAAGCACTGGGAAAGCAAATTTGAAAGTAGGAGTGTGTTATAGGCCTAATGACTCTGATGAGTACAATGAACTATACAGAGAAATAGTGGGCCAGTAAATCAGATTGTCTTATAACGGGGGATTGAGATATTGATTGGAACTTGTGGGTTGATTTGATCACTCATACACTAGCAAGCAAGGCTTCTGTGGATTTATTGGATGATTGTTTTCTCTGTCAGCATGTTCGAGAGGCAACTAGAGGGAATAATACTCTTGATCTGATTATCAGCAGTGATTCTTAATGCATTAAGAACATGCAGATAAAGGAAACACTAGGTGGCAATGATCACAGTGTGCTGATGTGTGATTTACTTAAAGATATAACTACCATCAAGGGTAAAGGGATGGGTTTTTGCTTTCATAAAGTTGATTATGGTGGTCTCAGACAGCTTTTAAATTCTATACTGTGGAACCAACTGATGATGTTACCAACAGCAAATTCTAAATGGGAAGCATTCAAGGAAGTAATTTGGAAGCTACTAGGCTTTTCATACCAACTAAGGAATACTGTTCAAGGTTTAGGCCTAAATTGATGACAAATGAACTACTGAGATTTGTGGCAGAGAAGAAAAACGAATGGGATGCATATAAATTATCAGGTAACACAGAAGACTCTAGTAGATATAAGCTAGTCTGTAATCATGTCACAAAGGATGTTAGGGAAGCAAAGGCAGATTATGAGAAATCTTAGGATGAAGAAAAACAGCAAAGACCTTCTTTACTTATGTAAACTGTAGAAGGAAGGGGATGAATCAGATTGGTCCACTTGACATTGATGGTTTGATTATGAATGAACCTGCTGAGGTAGCAGACAAACTAAATGAGTATTTTACTTCTACATTCACACATGAGGAAGTCTGTAGGGAAGCGGAGGTCAGAAGCTTATCAAACTCTGGCAGGGAGCTAAATGGTTTTGTAATAACTGAGGGCAAAGTGGAGGAGAAATTGTTGAAATTGAACATAAGAAAGGCACCTGGTATAGATGGGATCTATCAAGTTATATTAAAGGAAGTAAGCAAACCCTTAGCCATAATTATGAACGCTTCCTTGGACTCAGGAGAAGTCCCCATGGACTGGAGATTCGCAAATGTGTTCCCAATTCACAAAGGGTGACATGATTTACAGACCTGTTAGTTTAACTTCTGTTCCAGGGAAAATGAGGTCACTGGTTAAAGAAGCAATGCAGGATCATCTAGACAAGACTAGTAATAATTCAGGCACAACATGGGTTTGTTAAGGGGAAGCCTTGTCTGACTAATTTGATTGGATACTATTATCTGGTTACAAAGGAACTGGATGCAAAAAATAATTTTGATGTCATATACTTGGATTTTAGGAAAGCTTTTGATATACAGTTGCACATGGAAGACTACTGTACAGATGGGAGCAGTTTGGCATTAAGGGCAAGTTGCTACAATTGATTAAAGGATGGTTGAGTTGGAAAAGACAGAGTGATAATCAATGGACACTGCTCTTCATGGACTAATGTTATTAGTGGTATCACCCAGGGTTTGGCATTGGGCCTATTGTTGTTTTCTGTATTTATCTATGATATTGATGAAGGTATATCAGTGTTAATGTCTAAATTTTCAGACGATATCAGAGTTGTTAATGACAGTAAGGATAGTAAACTACCACAACAGGATCTAGAAAAGTTCAGTGTGTGGTCTGAGAGGTGGCAACTGAAGTTTAATATTGACAAATGAAAAGTACTGCATATGGGTAGCAGTAACCCCAGAACGTACCAACTGGGTGGTACTACACTCAGGGTATTGGAGAATGAAAAGGACCTGGTGATAATTGTGCAGTCAGATATGAAGTTTTCTGAACATTGGAGATAGGCTGCAAGAGTAGCTCATGATGTACAGGAATGATATACAGGAATTTTGCTAGCAGGGATAAGGAGGTGATTGTCGCCTTGTATAAGTCAATGGTTAGGCCACACCTTGAGTACTGCATACAGGTCTGGAGGTCTCATTTTAAAAAGGATGTAGAGCTGCTGGTGTGAGTACCGAGAGGGACAATGAGATTGGTGAGTGGAACAAAGGGTTGCTGTTACCAAGAAAGGCTTAAGTCCTGCAGATTACAGCTTCTGGAGACTAGGCACCTGCGAGGTGATCGAATTGAGGTGTATAATGCCTTGAATGGTTTGAGCAAGCTTATTGCTGATGGGATTCTTCCTTTTGCTCAGGTTACTCACCTGAGGGGACATAACTTCAAATCAAGGAAAGGCAATTATAGAATAGATGTGCAGTAATTTGCCTTTAGCAAGTCGCTGGTTGATAGTTGGAACAAACTTCCATCTGTTGTAGTGGAGGTCAACAACTTAAATAAATTCAAGGCAGAACTAGCAAAACATTTGGATTGAATGGATGGGTGAAATAGGAAGGTTTGTTTTTTTGGCTGATGCTATATAAGCTTACTTTCTTGCATCATATCCCTCTACTAATGCTAATGCCAACTTTTTTAACTAAGTGAAGTTTGTGCAGGTTTCCAGAGGTTCAGTTCTCTTTCTTTTATCTATATTTTAATTCTGTGTGCTAATTACCTTCTCCCTATTTATAGTTTTTTTTTCAATCCTGTTCAGAAACAGGGAGAAGGTAATTAGTATTAGGCAATTAGTAATTAGACAGTATTAAAAATTTCTGTTCAGAAATTTTTAATATTGACTATAATTGGCAGGCTAATACTCAATATTAAAAATTTCTAATTTCTAACCAGATGTTTTTAATTTTGTTTCCTGATACATTTAGTGGATTATGTGCATGCGCGTGCACACACAGAGTATATGGCAGTTTCCTGCTGTCTGTCAAAACCACAATAACAGATAAAGGGATGTTGCCTCTAGATCTTGTGAATAGACAAGATCTAGAGACAACAATTTAGTGCATTAATAGCAATAAAAATATTTTGTGTAAGGACAACAAGTGGAAAATAACTTTTCTTATTTTAAAAAGATTTGAAAATCTCCTAATATAGTGCTTCAGGATGACTATTTTTAATAGGCTGTCTTTTACAATAGAGAATGCAGCTGTCTAAAATATAAATTGTGATGAATTAGTTGAGTTCTGCAAAAGCAACTTCCTGAGAGAAAAAAAAAAAGTCAAAGGCTTTTGCTGTTATTAATTATTTAAACAACAAAAAGCATTTGTTTTATTTATATTTTCTGAGTACATTTTAGAATTTGTGTGACATAACTTGACATTAAGACATTTACTTGCAATATATGATCAATTCATTAAAAATAATGTTGCCCTTATGTTTTGTACAAGTGGGGATATAAAGTGGAACTGGCTGTAGTCCTAGGTAGTAGCACATGCTCAGTGGTTTTGTGGTTTCAGATCTGTTTTTCAGTTTGGTTCAGATTTAAAGTTGCATAGTCCATTGTTAATTGTGCACTGTTGTATTTATTAGTTACTATAACAGTGAATTTGTACAAATTCCTCTTGCCTGGTCAGTATCCCCATGTATAAAAATATGACTTATAATAACAATTTCAGGTATTGGTTTATTTTATTGTGGTTAGTAAACTATTCACTTATTAAGGACTACAGAAAATTATTCATATTTGGAGCTCTAACAATGCTAAATTCCCCACTTGGCAAATGCTGAGGGCATCTAAAGCCATAAAAAGTTGTTATTGTATATAGAGTCTATAAACCGGCATGTATTCTAGGCCATTTCATGCAGGAGAGAGAAAAAACTTCAGTTTGCATCAGAAAAAAGACCAGAGGATCAAACCTCGCACTCTTACCAAAAAAAAAACTAAGTGGTCTATCCACTGTACCTCAGTATATCATGTCTGTAAATTGCATGTAGTCAGTGGTTGGTACACCTGTTTTTTTGGGGTGGAAACCTGACAAACCTTTTTGGGGATAAACCAACCAATGACTGACAAACGTGGCATGGCATGAAAAAAAAAGTCCATAAAGTTCTTACTGCCCCAATGGGAAATTTCTCATCTGTAGCCAGTGATAGGAATTGAACTTGGGCCTTTTCTATATAGTATAAGAAAACAGTATTACAGAACAATTTTGCAAAATCTTCAATAAAAACCATAAAATACAGGAGTATACTAAATGAATTACAAATACAGTCCATTCCGGTTAATTGGGACACATCGGGACTAGTGCATTTTGGCCCGATTAAGCGGCTGCCCCAATTATCCGAAGTTTCTCGTAAATAGTTAAAAATACAATGTACTCCCCCCCCCCTTTACAATTGGTTCATTGTCCAATCAAATCACGTTACGATGGAGTCACCATTGTAAAGTACCGTTCACTATATGATGTATAATAAGCGCCAGTCATTGTGATCACGTTTGTGAATTGAATTTTAATTCTATTAAACAGCAATTCTAATTAGCAAAAATAGGAGGAATATTATCCAGAGGCTATAAAAGTAAAGATATATTAAGTACAAATTTACCCTTTATTACCTTACCAATTAAAAAATTAAATGATATGTGAAATTCAGAAGAATATACGATATAATCGGAAGAATTAATACGTACTGTAATATGTACATACTAATTAAACTAGTTGACATTTCTGTTCACTATCATTTGTGGGTGGGGGTTAAAATTTAAACAGTAAAAAGATAAGCAATCAATAACAAAGAACACCGCACACACAAATTGCAAGTAACACAATACGCGCAAGTGAGAACGGAGTAACAAATTACGAAGCTTTAAAAATAGGAATGAAGAGAAGATTATGAAAATTATTTTTTTATATGATTGAAGATTTCATGGAAGTGTAAACACATTTTACCATAATAACCCACAGAATTCCAGCTGTCGGTATTATCGCAAATTCAATAAGATCGAGTTTACTATCAATTTATGACAGATTTCACTAACACAAAAGCCCAATAAACACGTGACTGCTAATTGTTTTTATTGTTTTATGGTTGTGACCTCCAGAAATCCGACCGAACTACGTGGTACGGTCGGAGACAATCGTAGGGTGGTCTCCTGCCCCGGTTAAACGGCATTTTGTCCCAATTAAGCGAAGTAAACCCTGGCTATTTTCTCGATTGGTTTCTGTTTTTTAAGATTTGCCCCAAATAAACGGCTGCCCCGATTAACCGGTGGCCCAAATAACCGGAATCCACTGTACTAACAAGTCTTATTTGCAAGAGCACTATATTCAAATTTTCATTTAGTACTCTTTTTGCAAATAGTACTTATTTAATAGTTTCAATTGACTTTTTTATAATAGTGTTGTTTTATTATATTAAATTTATTTTAATTGCTTTATATTCATGATTCGCACATTTTATAAATGTTGCAAATTATTTTATTGGTCTCTTAATTTATGATTTTAGTAAGAATTTGCAAACTGTTATTTTAATTATGCACTATTCTTATCATTAAATTGCTATTTTAAAATTTAACTCTTCCTCCCCCCCCCCCCCCCTCAGAACATCTTGGTAGTACTATAGTGTTTTGGGCTACACCCAGCGGTGGTGGTGTTGCACCAAAGTGTAGCAAACACAGTGGTAACACACGTAACAGGTGTAGCAATTTCTTTTTAATTTGGAGAGGTTTTGGGTTTTTGAATTCTGCTTGTTTCATAATGGATTACAGTGATTATTGTATATAACTTTATTTTTAAATTTAAAAAATTAAATATTTAAAAAATTATCTTTTTATATGCCCTTTATTTTCAAAAAATTAGAAAAAATATAAACATGAATATTCCATTCATTTTCCAGTTAAAAAGGCTGTTAGTGCTTTAAATTTCAAATGTGTGCATGCACATATATTTCTGTTTATTATGTGTTCAAATGCTTTTAAAAAAGTTAAATATATACAGGGTGTTTCAAAAGTGATGATCATTAATTTAAAGGTGAACTGTACAATATGCAAAAAAAAGCCTAGTAAACATTTTCTAGTAAATTGTTTTCGAGATATTGCACATTTCTAGTTGGGATCCACTACCGACAAAGTGAACTGTACAGAGTTGGGATCCACCACTGACTTGTTTGTTTAGGTTATGTTATACTCATTCTCTCCCTTTCTCCTCTCTCAATGCTCTGAGACGTAGCAGGCATACTAGTACTTGTCAAAGGATAGTCAACATGGAAAGAGGTTACAGCAATGAAGAGTATGCAAACATGCACTTCATGTATGTAAAGCCAACAGCAGTGCGCTCGAGGCTGCACATTTGTGGTCTAATTGGACCACACTTTCTGCCAAACAGGCTAACAGGAGAGCTGTACCTTCAGTTCCTGCAGAATGTTCTTCCAGACCTTGATGATGATAATGTTCCACTTCAGCAACACCAGAACATGTGGTTAATGCATGATGATGCGCTGGCACATTTTGCTCGAGTTGTGACTCGGTATCTAGCTAGAAGATATGGTCAACGGTGGATAGGTAGACGTGGGCCTGTAATAGCATTAGTAATGGCCGCATGGTGCAAGAAAGCCTATGACTTATGCTGCACCAGCCAAAAAAAAAAAAAAAAAAACCCTGAATACAATGATAAAAAAAAAAATAATAATTAATAAAAGAAAAGGAAATTAAACCTATCATCCTATGAATTTTCCTCACCCAAAGGTACTATCCAGGTGACCTTTGAATTTCCCCAAACTGTCAGCCTCTGCCACCCACGTAGGCAACTTATTCCAATAATTTATAATTCACTGGCTAAAATGAAACTTCTTGCAGTCCAATCTAAACATCTCCCCCGTAACTTGAATTTATGTCCCTTAGTTCTAGCATCATTTATAATCTTGAAAATTTCGTCCTCATTCAATTTACTGATGCCTCTCAGAACCTTAAACACCTTAATCAAATCTCTTCTAAGGTGTCTAGTTTTCAAACTCTGCAACCCACGTATTCGAAGTCTTTCTTCATAAGGACACCCTTTTGCCAATCTCACCAGGCAAGTTTACCCGTCTTTGCACCCTTTCAAGAAGCTCGATGTCTTTCTTTAGGTGCGGTCTCCATACTTGAACACAGTATTCCAAGTGTGGTCTAACAAAAGCCGTATATAATGGGATTATCACGTCCATCTCTCTACTTGCAAAAGTTCGATAGATCATCGATAGGACACCATGGGCCTTCCTTGCAACTTGTTTACAATGCTCAGAGAATTTCGTGTCTGATCGTATCTTAACGCCCAAGTCCCTTTCCTCCAGTACTCTGTTTAGTTGAACTCCACCAAGTGAATAAGTTATTTTGGGATTACTGTTTCCCAGGTGTTAATACCTTACACTTTGTTGGATTAAAGCATAGCTGCCATTTTTCTGACCATTCCTGAAGTCTATCTAGGTCTCTCTGAAAAAGCTCAGCTTGACAGTGATCATTAACTACTCTACCAATTTTAACATCATCTGCAAATTTAGACATCACGCCCTCTATCCCTTCATCGATGTCATTTATGAAAATTAAAAACAACAGTGGTCTTAATACTGATCCTTGGGGAACCCCACTTCTTACATCAACCCAATCTGAGGAATAGCATTTATCACAACCCTCTGCCTCCTGCCCTGAAACCATCCTGATATCCATCTAAGGATTTTCCCAGTGATTCCAACCTGTTCCAGCTTATAAAGCAACCGCTCATGTGGGACTGAGTCAAAAGCTTTGCTGAAATCTAAATAAACAATGTCGAAATTATTCCCTAAATCCAGCTCGTGAGTGACCCTTTCAAAATAGTGAACCAGATTTGTTAAACATGATTTTCCCTTTACAAAACCATGAGTATCCTTGAGAATTTCAGTTCTATCCAAATGATCCTGAATTCCACCCTTGATCATTGCCTCTATGATTTTCCCTACCATTGAAGTCAGACTGACAAGTCGATAATTTCCCATTTCACTCTTAGAACCACCCTTATGTATGGGAAATACATTGGCACTTTTCCAATCCAATGGAATCTCCCCAGAGTCTAGTGATGCTCGCATAATTAGCCTCAATGGTTCAATGCACTCACTTGCTGCCTTCCTTAAGATTATAGGGTATATTCCATCAACTCCAGAAGCCTTACTGGCCTGTAGGCTCGAAAGTTTTTTCATTAAATAATCTTGCAAAATTTCAATATCATTAATTACATATTTTTCAACTTCGCTCCCACAATTTCCCATTGCCACAAAAGGTTTTTCTTCTGTAAATATCGATGCAAAATAACTGTTGAGTTCATCTGCAGTGGCAGCTGGTGTATTTAATACTATCCCCTTTCCCTTACATAAAGGTCCGATCTGGTTTGTCCTGGTCTTCTTACCTTTTATATATGTGAAGAATTCCTTATCCCCCCCCCTTTGCACTGTTTGCTAGTGATTTCTCATAAACTGTCTTTGCCTGTTGAACCTTTTTTGTGGTTCTATTACAGATAATCTTGTAGCTGTTATAGGCTTCAGTACTTTTTATTGCTCTGTAACTTTTCCATGCCACCTTTTTCTGCTCAAGTAATGTGGCAACTTCACTATTCATCCAACTTGGAACCCTCCTCGTGGAGTATTTTTTTTTAATGGTAAATACGCATTCAAGGCGTCTGTGATTAATGTTTTAAAAGCATACCACAGTTCAATTGTATTCGTTCTCTGTGTGATATCTACCCAGTTAATAGAGGCCATGTAAGCTGTACTTCAGTTCCTGCAGAATGTTCTTCCAGACCTCCTTGATGATGATAATGTTCCATTTCAGCAACACCAGAACATGTGGTTAATGCATGATGGTGCACTGGCACGTTTTGCGTGAGTTGTAACTCGGTATCTAGCTAGAGGGTATGGTCAATGGTGGATAGGTAGAGGTGGGCCTGTAATGTGGCCTCCCAGATCACCTGACTTAAATCCTACGGATTTTTGTATCTGGGGTCGTGTAAAAGCTTGGTTACACTTCTGACATTAACACAGTTGAGGAATTGCAGCGTCGAGTTGAAGGAACCTTTCAGCAAATCAGAAATGACTCAGGAATGCCTGAGAGAATTTGCAACTCAATGCAGAGAAGACTACAAAGCTGTGTATGGATGCAAGGAGAGCATTTTGAACACTTTTTGTAACATCCTGTAACATGTAACATCTGTAAAATCCTGTGGTGTTAAAACCAAAAAATTAAAAATGTATTATCTTATGTTTAATAAAACCAACCTTAGCAAAGGATTCACAGCTTTTTGCTAAACTAGTGCTCCCATCGTCAGTGGCGGATCTTAACAGAAAATGTGCATTATATCGAAAATGGTTCATTTGCGGCCCGGTGTTCACTGGGACTTTTTTGCTTATTTTAGTTTTGCTTTTCACCTTTAAATTATTGACCATCATTTTTGAAACACCCTGTATAGATAGATATTAGATACTATTAGGCACTTCCATTTTCAATATTTTTCAGAATTTATTTCAAATTTGGCACACAGAAGCACACCAAATTGTAAAAACTCAATGTTTTATATAATTAGTTGAAGATAAAAAGGAAGTAACCTTGAACTATAAAAAACAATTCAAAATTGGCAATGTTGGCACTTATCAATTCCCATGCCACTCTTCACACAAGTAGTTGTATTGAGGTGCTGCACCAGACAGGTGCATGTTTAATTACTCTGCAAAAAGCGTAAAAATGTGTGTATATTTAGGAAGCTAGAAAATATTTCAGATTTTTAATGATTAATTAAAGGGTGAAGTTGAATTGTTATGTTGGAGTTACACCTGTCTGGTGTAGTACTACCACAGCCAGGTTAAAGCCACTATTAACTATAAATATGAAAAAAAAAAAAAAAAAATTAGGAGCAGAGCAAGTAACATAGAAATTCTTTGTTAAATACTAGAAAATAATTTTAAATAAAAAAAAAAAAAAAAAACATTTCATTACAGATTAATATCCTCCCATTTTTCCAGAGAAGTGATACCAATGGAGTGCACAGGAGCCAAGAAACATACTCTCTGCTAGCAGTGTAATTGGACTACATGCAACACGAAGTTGTGAATGAGGAGGTTGCATTTTATATAGAACCGAGTATGCTGGTGTTCTAAATTACCAACTTTTCAACACAGCAGATTATCATTGCAGTAGGATATTTCAGTTAGATTTGGTACTTGCTAATGAAATAAAGAACTTTTTTTTTCTTCCTTTTTTTTTTTTTTTTTTATAACCCAATAACACACACACACACACACACACACACACACACACACACACACACACACACACACACACACACACACACATATATATATATATATTTTTTTTTTTTTTCCTTTGGCTATAAAGTAATCTTTCAGGATTCTGTAGGTAAAACAGGAACTGAAAAGCAAAACTATGAATAATCTCGTAGATGGGGAGTATTCACAAACAAATTCAGTTGAAAATATTTAGAAAAGTATCTGAATTAAAACAAAGTATCATCATATAAGGAGCACAAAAGCATCTATTTCCCATCAAAAAAATTGGCACGATTGATTAAATACAGAAAAAGGAGGAACATTTTTTTTATATTTTTTCAAACTATTTTCTTCACTTGTGTTCACTGAAGTTGTCTGAAAGGACAGATCCCTTTCAGGATTATAATGCCTTGCAAATTTGATGTTATATATATTTTAATAAGTAATAAACTTGCCATCTTCTCTTTTGAAATTGCTTGACTATAATTTCTCTAATGTGTACACATGTTTGCATTAAGACACAAAATGTATTATACATTATTTAGCGACCTAATTTTGAAATATAAAATTAAGTAATTGATGTAGAAATGACTAACTGACATTATAAATCAGAATACAGGTGCAACATCAGAAATCTGGCAACCTTGGGCCCTGAAGATTGCCAGTTTTTGGATAATAAATCTGACCTATCAAAATTCAAATATAGATTGTTGAGGATGCTTGTGGAAAAATAAAATACACTAATAAAAATAAAATAAAATCAGGTTAGGATTACTAATAGTAAAAACATTTGCTGGTATGCTTGTAGGCACACTAATAGGACCATAGTAAATGAATTTGAAGTACTGATCAAACCATCAAATGCAGACATTGCGGGAGATATCAGAGACATGGTATCCCTCAGATATAAGGAATTCAGAATATGGGGAGTAAAATGTGTACAGAAAGGAAACACAAGAAAGGAGGGGGATTATGCTCTTAGTTGAGAAGCACATAAAATTAAGGCAGTGCATCCAGTGCAAATGTTCAGTCAATTTGGTGTGACATAAGCACTGTTAAAATAAAAATGAGGATAGGAGCATAGTATAGACCTAATAACTGTGAAGAGTATAAAAAATAAATAAAAAAACAGCTGTACAGACATATAGAGTGAGCCTGTGTTATAAAATGACCAAACCCACAAGGTTCAGTCAGTATCTGGGATTTTAATTCCAGATATTGACCAGACCTTGTGTGGGTTGGTCACTCACACAGTACCAAGACTTTCATGTATTTGTCAGATGATTGTTTCCTACACTAGAATGTTAGAGACAATAAGAGAAAACAATACTCTTGATCTGATTATCTGCAGAAAAAAGACCCAGTGGGTGGCAGTGATCATAACGTATTGATGTAGTATTTACTTCTCTTTCAGAGAAGCAACTACCCAAAGGCAAGGGAAAACACTTTTGCTTTTGGTGACTACAGCGGTTTCAGACAGTTTTATAATTCTATGTATTAGGATTAACTGATGAAGTTGCCGACAACAAATTTTAAATGAGAAATTCAGGGATGTTATTCATAGAGGCTATTAGGCTTTTTATACCAACTAAGAGATGCAATTCAAGACTGACCTAAATGGATGTCACATGAATTTATGAGACTTGTGGCACTGAATAAAAATACTTGGATGTATATAAATTATCAGATGATACAGGTACCTACAGTAGATATAACCTAGTCCGAAATCAAGTCATAAAAGGAGGTTTGGCAAAGAAAAGCAGCAAAGGCTTCTTCATTTATGTAAACAGTAGAAGGAAGGGGTGAATCACATTGGTCCACTAAATCTGAATGGATTAACTGTTGAGGATGCTGCTCAGGTTGCAAACAAACTGGATATTTTGCATCTACGTTCACACAAATTTTTTAGGGATGGGGATGCCAGGATGCCAAATTCTAGCTGGTAGTTGAATGATTTTGTGATAACTGAGAGGAAAGTGGAGTAGCAATTTTTGAAACTAAATGTAAAAAAAGGCACCTGGGGTAGATGGAGTCTCCAGTTATATTAAAGGAGGCAGCAAAGGAAGTAAGCAAACTTTTAGCCATGACTGTAAGAGCATTCCTGGATTCAAGAAAAATTGCTTTGTTCTGTAGATGTGAAAATGTATCCCCAACTCACAAGATGGAGGGTGAATCAGAGGGAGACATTAGTAATATAGACCTGTTTGACTGACTTCTGTTCTAGGGAAAATAATGGGAGTCACTGGGTAAAGAAGTAATGCATGATCATCTAGACAGGAATGGAGTTATACTTCATTCACAGCATGGTTTTGCAAAATGGTAATCTTGTCTGATAAATCTGATTGGATACTATGACAGGGTTCCCCAGGGTTCAGTGCTGAGCCCATTGTTGTTTTCTATATTTATTAATGATACTGATGAAGGTTATGTCAGGTTTAATGTCTATAGTTTGCAGATGATACAAAGGTTGATAGGGTATACTACTGCAAGGTTATGTAACAAAGGAACTGGATGCAAAAAATATTTTTTACATAAACAGAAAAGCTTTTGATATTGTTGCACATAAAAGACTGCTATACAATTTGTAGAAATGTAGCATTAAGGGCAAGTTGCTGCTATGGATATAGGGATGGTTGAATGGGACAGAGAGTAGTTAGCAATGGGTGCCACTCTTCTTAGGCACCTCCGTAGCCAGGTGGGAAGGAGCAGCAGTGCGTAGCACACGCTTCTTGATTAGACCGGGGTTCGAGCCAGTCGCCACCAAATATGGAGGATGCGGAAAGGTCAGGGAATGACCACCGCGTATTCCCGGAGCAATATGGCCTTAGTTGCTAATGCTCCTAAAAACCAAATAACAAACCAACAAAAAAACAAGCCACTCTTCTTGGACTAATGTTATTAGCGAATTCCCCAGGGTTCAGTGCTGAGCCCATTGTTGTTTTCTATATTTATTAATGATACTGATGAAGGTTATGTCAGGTTTAATGTCTATAGTTTGCAGATGATACAAAGGTTGATAGGGTATACTACTGCAAGGTTATGTAGATGGGCTGAGAAATTTCAATTGAATTTTAATATTCACAAAGGAGCAGAATTCAGATTAATATATCAACTGTGTGGTACCACACTCAGGTCAGTGGAGAATGAAAAAGACCTGGGGGTAATTGTGCAGTCAGATATGAAGTCTGAGCAAGTACAGACAGGCTGCTAGGATGGATCATGGGATTTCGTGATACAGAGGAACCTTGCCTGGAAGGATGAGGAAATGTTTATCCCATCATATAAGGCAATGGTTAGGCCACAACTTGAGTACCGCATACAGGTCTGGAGTCATTTTAGAAAGAACGTGGATCTGTTGGAATGGGTGCAGAAGAGCAACAAGGTTGGTGAGGTGGGGAGAGCAAATTGTGCCCTTTCCTTTCAGTTCTGCAAATTGTAGCATCTGGTGACTAGGCAACTGTGAGGGGATCTGGTTAAGGTGTTTTAAGGTCTTGGAATGGATTGCCAAAGCTCAATTCTGATGGAATCCTTTCTCTTGTTCAGACCACACACATGCAGGGGCATAAATTCGAGAGAGGGTGGTTGATTGTTGGAACAAAATTCCCATTTGGTGTTGTAGAGATGGGTAATTTGAATTAATTCAAGGAAGAATTAGATAAATTGTTAGAGGAGGGCGGACAGGTGAAATGGGACATATTAACTTTTTTTTCCTCCTGCTGATGCTGCTTACTTTCTTGCATCATTTGCCTCTACTATTAATAATAATTATGTTCTTAGTAAGAAAGATACTTTTCCTCACAAAGTATTTTAATTAGTTTATTAGTATTCAAAGGATATTTGGTACAGTTAGACACACCAACCAATCAAATCAATAACTAAATAAAATACAGAAATACCTCGCTTAGCACAGCTTCAAACAGCACAGGTTTCACTATAACACGGTTTTCAATTAAGTCAAAAATTTACTGTACATATTAAAACTCGTTCCTAGGCTACAGGAACGCATATATGCCAATAGATTCCCTCAGGCAGTCACTGGCAAAGTGCAACAGTGTTCAGTATTCTTAATTCCATCCTGACAAGACAACATGATAGCTTTTCATTTCACAATTTATATTTTACTCCTTTAAATACCATCGAAAATATATTTGTATCTTGGCTAGAAATCGCTGCCAACACATGCATTCTGTTTGGCACCATGTTTTGCCCCATTTTGCAAATTATTTCACTGGTTTTGAATTACGAATTCAGACAATTGCTAAAGCCATTGTGAAGATTGGACGAGACTTGGAATTTTCAACTTTTTGACACTGCCAATGTACGTGACTGCATTGACTCACATGCAAATGACTTAGATGATGCAACTCTCCTTGAAATTGACGAGAAAACTGCATATGAAGAAGAGGAAAACAATTCTGAAGTGGATAACACTGAGGTGGCACCAAAAAAAATTTTCAACAGAAGAATTGGAGAAAGTTTTTTGGGGGGGGGGGGTTTGCATGGCCTGCAAGGTGATTATGAATGGAGATCCGGATATTGAACGTAGCATCAAGATATGGCAAATTTTACAAGATGGGTTTTGACGCTACAAAAATTCTTTTGACAAGTTTTTGATTGCACCTTAAGGTGCAGTCAAAAACTTGTCAAAAGAATTTTTGTGGTACCACACTCAGGCCGAGAAAAAGAAGAGACTTCACTGGACTTTATTATTGAAGAAAGTTAATAAACAACAATAATAAACAATAAAACCTAAATAAACAAAAGCCTTTTTTCTCATCTCTAATGATGTTACCTTTCATTAATAAAATTTTTGCAATATTTTTAATTTCAAATCCTCTTAATTGGCTATCAACCACAAATTGTTTATAGATTTATTATAATTTGTTTATAGACTGTTTCTCTGGTACGCATTCAATTAAAACCCATTATAATTATACCTCAATCAGCACGGCTTCATTAACGCGGAACAGTTTCGGTACCAATTATCAGTGCTATGCAAGGTGTTGTTGTATATTGTAGAAAAGTGTCTTTGTTAAATTTTACTTACTTGTTATAATCCTTTGGCTGTTTGTCAAAATTTATAAATGAGAGACTTAGAGAATTTATAAATGAGAGACACTGTGAAGCTTTGATGGCCACAAAAAAGTATTAGCTACTATAGGAAAACTTTCAATAGCTCTAAAATCAATGCAAAAAAATAATCGCCACTCTAGTCTAGAGAGGGAAAGCATATTATTGATACAATATTTTAATTTGACATTACTGACATATTTTATTTGGAATGCAGATCTGAATCATAATCCTTTGGTAATGCTGGTGTTAAATCCTACGTTATATCAATTTATCCTGCAAGCTTTGAGATATGAGATAAGGCACTTTTCAGAGTTTTCTGAACAATACATATTCTCTGTAATGTATCATCAGATTGTGCTCTTAATTGTGTTCTTAAGAATTGGGAACAGAACTCTATAGCTGCAGTTGGGTACCTTCACTAATATTTTTATTGACTGATTAATTTGGTAAGTAAAAACAGCTATACACTACATAATTAAAAAGGCAAGAGTAATGAACACAGCAGTAAACATCTGAACAAAGTTTGCTATAATTGTTCAGGAATCTACAAGCAAATTTTGTTCTGTAGGTTTTATTTCCAGTGCAAAGCAAGCAATATGGCCCAGAGATGAAACCTTCCCTTACTTAAGAGAATAGTAAAGATTTTACTAATATAATGATTAATAAAAAAAATAATTTATTTTCAAAGGAAATAATTGTAAAGAATAGCAACTTGTGTTGCTGATATGTGTAAGTTTAGAATATGAGTCAAAAAATCACCCACCCATCAGCAGATTAGTAAAGGCTGCCCTTCCCTGTGAGTAACAATTAATAGAAACCAAGAAGAGCCAAATATGGAGACATGCTACAAACATTGCAGAGGTTGATAAATGACTGAACTAAACATATTGTAACACTGTTACAGCTGTGTTCACATTAAAAAAACAAACAAAACAAAACTGTGAACTACAGCTTTATCTGTGAAAATATAATAAAGTTGGCTGTTAACAGAGAAATCTTACTCGTAGCCCATTTTGGATTTATCAACAATCTCCATCTGATCAGACAAAAAAAATTTATAAAAAAAAAAAAAAAAACATGCCTGTCACAAAGCCTACCCATTTAGGAGTTTTGTAAAAGCCACTAACTTGACCTTCCAGTAGGTTTTATTTCTCTTAATAAATAAATTTCTGTTTACTCTGAATGGAGAGGCCAAGAGAGTTTACCTCGTTCTAACTAAATATTCAAAGGATATTTGGTACAGTTAGACATACCAACCAATACCAATAACTAGGTATTGGTAACCAATAAAAATGGGAACTGTACTTTTTTTTGGCAGCATTCAGGTTTGATCTTTGTAACTTGTATCCGTATACATTACCCAAGGACTACAGCCAGCCTAGGCAGTATCCTCAGACAGTTGTGTCATCAAGGTGACCATATGTTGATCCAATTAAGTGTTAAAACTTAAGAGTATTTGATATACTTATAGCATTTTCTAAAACTGTATAGTTTTAGAAATATAGTAGAATCCTTTACACTGAACTTCTTGAGGTATGAAAATCATTTTGTACTGAAATGTTGTTATAATGAATGTTGCAGAAACTTATTTCAGAAGTATTATTTATTCAAATAAATTTTGCTGCACTTTTTATATGTAGAAGTAATTTTTGCTTGAGTTCACTGAAAAATCAACTTTAAAATCAATAATAAATAAAATGGCAAAATACATGTACTAGAAACGTAAAAATAATTTGTTCAGAGAGTATCATTGGAAGTATATTTTATAAGGAATATCATGTATTCAGAAATATAGGTACCAAAGATGCAACTTATTTTTTGTTATGTTGACATTAGCATGTTTTGGTTTTAGTGTTTCAAGTTTCTCTTCCCACATTAATATAAAAATTCATCTTTAGTGCATTCAAAAATATGTGAGTTCAGCTTTCACTAAATAAAACTTGATTACTGATTTCAATATTTTTTTGTGACTGTCCCCACTTTTGTAAATTCTCTTTGAATGTTTCCACTACTTTGTTTTCTTCGAATATGGCATTTTAAAAAAAATTAAAAATTCTCATATTAAAAATGCACGAACGAAATAAATAAATAAAAAAAAAAGGGTAACTAATTCCAATACCCAAATTCATTGATCACATCATTTGATTTTGTTTTATTTCTGTTTTTTTGTGAAATGTTTCCCAAACACTGGGCTGGTGGGTGGGTAAGCATATGATTAATTCAGAAATGCAGAAACAGAGAATGTAATAACATTTTGCTAAATATTTTAAGACTTCCATATTTTTCTACAAGTATATACTCCAATAACCATTTTTATAATGCAGTCTACAGCCATTCTAATTTTCTGAAAAAGTTTTTAATTCATTTTAAACCAATACATTTTAGGCATAGGTGAGCTTTGAAAATAATTCATTGTAATGAATTTTTCACAAAAACTATTTAATTCAAACAAGACTGATAATAAAGTATGTCAGCTGGGACCTAGAAACATTTTCATTGTATTGAAAATTTGAAAAACAGTATTCACTGTAATGGGATTTTACTATAAATTTTATAAATTGTGAACTTGGCAGATAGTAGACTTTGTCATGAGCTAGTAAGTCTACAGTAGGGAAGTAAGTCTACAAAAGTGGTTGGTAGCGACCCCCAGGGGTCTTTGGGCAAGTTTGAGGGGTCTTTAGTTCCTAATAAAGCCACTGGGGTCGGTAAGATTGTTTTAGGGGTCTTTAAAGAAACTATTTCCTCAAAGATAATTCTAGAAATTTAGAATTAGTATACGAAATAAGTCGGTTAACTCAGGCAGTCAGCAAAGTGGCTTAGGGTGGAATCACTATTGTCACCTCGTGAGGTTACATGGAAACAAGTCAAACATCAAATGTATGGGTGGGGGGGGGGGAGAGAGAGAGAGAATGGCTGTAGTCGCAAGATAACACGTTGGCCTTCAAAGCCACATTCTCACGAATTCACAGTTTTCTGTTTGAGCAGAAACTTTTGTATATCGTGAGTTTTGTCATGCTGACAGTTGTTATTTGGTTTTTAGGAGCATTAGCAACTAAGGCCATATTGCTCCGGGGATATGCGGTGGTCATTCCCTGACCTTTACGCATCCTCCGTATTTGGTGGCTCATGGGCTCGAACCCCGGTCTAATCAAGAAGCGTGCTACACACTGCTGCTCCTGGCTATGGAGGTGCCCCATGCTGACAGAAGAAAATAAGAGGAAATGATAATAGAAACATGTCCAGTCACATAGATATTCAAAGATGGCCAAAGGAGATAAATAGACCAACAGTATTACAATTTACAAATTTAGAAGAGGAACAAGTTGATCATTTCAGTTTGTACAACTCATATAACAATTTCTAATAAGTTTAATTTTTAGCGTTGTGAAATTGTTTTTGTTATTAAATTTAATTTTAAAAAATTGTTTTGTATTGTGACCGAATAAATCCTTATTCAAAATGAAACTTACAGTATTTCACTTAAACATAGAACTAATTTTTCCTTACTGCTGACTGAATTTCGAAATTGCGTATTTTGCCCTTGTATGTTATCCTTAATTAGATTATATTGGAAATTAAATTCTACTTTATTCATCCATAAGTACATCTTAAAACGATTTTCATCTTCTAAGTCCTGCAGTAAATGATAGAATTTGCCCTTTTCTGTTCTCTTCCAGTTTATGTCGTGTATCCATTGCTTACTCTCTTTTGTTTTCTCGGCCAGAGCCACATTAATACTATGGCCAAACCAGCCACTCATTTTCAGTTTAAATATTTCCTGAAGTAGTGATCAAAAATTAAAGGTACATATTAAAGGGACCCCAAAATTAAATATGGCGGGTGCCTATTTCATCCTTAATCCACCTCTGTTCTCAGCTATAAGAAAATCATTTTCTAAATCTTCTTCAAAATCTGAAGAAGAGGATGATGAAGTGTGGCAATTCATTTCGCTTCAGCTTCTCCAAAGAGAACAACACATAACATAGTGTGGTAGTAATGGTGCCATTTGACCGTAAACACACCATTCAGTTTACACTGAACGGTGTGTTTATGGTCAAATGGCACCATGGGGGGATTCTCCCTTCTCCGAGTGACACTATGTGACACAGTGATTGAGGTGACAATCACTGTGTGCCCTTGAAAACAAATAAATTGTTTTTGTTTTACTGCCATTACTGTTGTCAAACTTCAGTGCTATTTCTAGTCAGTAGATATTTTCATTCTGTAGTGTTTGGGAGTGGAATTATTCATTTTGTTTTAATAGTTTCTAATTAAAATTATTTTAGCAAGAGTTCAAGTTGTGTTGAAATAATTCCTTACAGAAAACTCCTAATGATCATGTCTGATGCAAAAAAGTGTCGTCAATATTCAGTAGAATATTTACATTCCAGGTTTGTGCCTTCTCCCAGTAATGAAACAAAACCAATGTCTTTTATGTGAGAAAACGTTTTAGTAATGATGCTATGAAACCTTCAAAATGTTAAAAAAACTGCATAATGATAAAAGCGACAAAGACCTTGAATATTTCAAGACAATGAAGGAAAAATTATTATATTGTACAATGCTTAAACCCTTTATAAAATCATCTGCAGTACCAGCAGCCAGTGGTGGACTACAAGCATTGTATGATATTGCAAAGAAAGGAAAGCCACATACTCTTGGTGAAGAAATAATTCTACCCTCTATAAAAATAGCAATAGAGCCAGTTATGAAAAAGAATGCTAATCCAGTTTTAAGGAGTATTCCACTTAGTAATAATACAGTGCAATGGAGGATTGCTGAGATAGCAAATGATGTCCAAAGAACAGTAAATTCAGAGCTGAAAGAGGTTTTTTGCTATGCAATTAGACAAGTCAACATTTGGAAGTATAAATATTTTAATGTTATTTGTATGGTATTACAGTACGAGTAAAAAAGCAGTAATTGATGAATTCCTTTTTGCCAAATCTTTAAAAATTGATTCCAAAGGTGAAACAATTTTTAGATGTGTGCAAGAGTATTTTGAAAAGTACAACATTCCCTTTAGTAATATAACCACAACTTCAACGGATAGGGCTCCACCTATGGTTGGTAAGTACAGAGGATTTTTAGCTTTAGCTAAAAAAGAAAATCCTAAAATACAAACAGTATATTGTTTTACACAGACAATACCTTGCTGCAAAAAACATAAGTGAAAACATAAGCATGCATCTTTGCAATTTTGTGTTAAGGTAATAAATAAAATAAAAGCAAATGCTCTTAACAGCCGACTGTTTGCTATGCTTTGTGAAAAAAAAAATGATGAAAATTTCAACCAATTGCTCCTTCATACAGAAGTAAGATGGTTGTCAAAAGGTAACTGTTTGCAAAGGCTTGTAGAACTTTATAACTCAGTGGTGGAATTTCTGTCCGAGCATGATCACTCATTTGCTGATAAATTTAGTCGGCGTAAAAAACCACTTCTTTTACCTTGCTGATATATTTTCAAAATTCAGTGAAGCACAAAAAAAAAAAAAACTGCAAGGCAAAGACATTATAATTATACAGAGTCGTACAATTATTTTGGGATTTCAAGAAAAGTTAATGCTCTTCAAAACTGTACTGGGTCGTAGAAATTTTCACTTCTTTCCAAATATATCATCTTTAGAACAAGAAGCCGAAGGAAATTTTTCAGATGCTGACATATTTATGTAGCTCACCTCAAACACTTAAAAGAGGATTTTAAAAATAGATTCAAGGATCTCGAAGATATGAAAGTTCCAGAATGGATTGTCTCCATTTCATGCAGAGGGTGATGGGACGATTTAGATCTGGATTTGCAAGAGGAAATTATTCAAATGAAGATGGACCTAGAAGCTAAATCACTGCACTCAAAAAGAAAGTTTCAGGGAATTTTTGACAAGTAAAAATATTATTGAAAACTACCCCAAACTGTATAAAACTGTTGAGCCTTTATTATTGACCTTTCTGTGTTCATGTATATAGAAGCCGGATTCAGTCACTCTAACAGTATTTTAACTAAGCAGAGAAATCGACTAGATCTCAAAAATAATGGGGATCTGAGATTAAAACTAACAAATCACGAACCCAATTTTTCCTCTCTTCTAAAAGCACATAACCACATCCTTCACGTTAGACATGCAGTAAGTGTTCATTAAATTTTTTTAATATGCATTGCAAATCATAATTGGATCTATTTTCTAAAAAAAAATTGCTTATAAAATATATTAACTTGAAGCTTATTGCTCTTGCGAGTCTTCGTTATTATGGAATTTTTACTTAGGGGGGGGGGGATCTCTGACCAAAAAGTTTGGGAACCCCTGGTCTACAGCGTATTTACTTATGGCAGATGAAAGTCTGCTGGTCACCTAGTCATAGAAGGCATGTATACAAAGATGCTAAAGGAGTTTTTGGAATCTTTAAATTAAATATTATTTAACTTTAATATAATTGAATTCATCATTCATTTGTGCGATTTGGAGAACAAGCTTTTTGCAGTTAAGTAAAATGACTGTTCTTAATGTTTGATTGCAAAACATTGAACATTAAGAATGTCCAGGTTTTGGACAATTTTGGTTTTTGGATGGCCGAATTTTGGATGTTCTTCTACCTTTGCTATAAGTACGTTAATAACATTTGGACCAGTAGTGTAACAGATAAAAGGTTCCTATTCCTCGACAACTTTGACAAAAAAAAAAAAAAAAAAATTTAACAGAGTGATATAAATGAGATATATAAATAAAAAGGCCTGTCACTGGGAAGGAAATTTACTAGCTAAATAAATGATCCATTGAATGTTAAACTTGAATCTTAACCTTGACCATTATAACCAACCTCCACAGGATTCTGTGATCCACTTGGACCATAAATAACACAGAATCTAAAATACCTCTGAGTAGAGTAAAATGACTACTTTGCATATGTGTGGTAAAAGTATACCAAATGTGTAATCATAGTAATACTAACTCTTAAAATTTATAACAAGCACTCTTAAATACCTTTAACCTTCTACTGTTAACATAGCATCTGACAGATGCCACTTTTTAATTTCCCATCATTTTTTAAAAGTTGTAAATGAAATCAAATCCTCCCATGTACCTTTGCCCACCAATATTCTGTAACTGACTATGTGGTATTTTCTGTTTTCATTTCAGTGTACTGTGAATTTAAAAAAAAAAAAAATTAATTCATTTTTTGTTTAATGTTTAATAGATTCTAGGTGGGCAAAAGCATCTGCCTTTCTTCTAGGCAACTCTCATGACATCTGTGAGATGCCAGTGAAAAGTGTCTAATCTTACTGTAACGTTCTGATTTTGCTGGCTAAATGTGAACAGCTGACAAAAATACAGATGTTGCATTTGCCAGACACTATGCAAGCATCTTGATTTCAATTTGAAGATCAGCGACTTTAAATTCTAAAAAAAAAATATGATAAAAACTTTTATTTTCAGTTTCTTCATTGATTTTTTTTTTTTTTTTTTTGATATTTTTAATTGGATATATAAAATCATAATAGAGCACCATTTTCAGTTCAGTAAAAAAGCTAAAAATAAATATTTTATAATTAAAACAAAAAAAGGATCACAGATACTCTACACAAGTGTCCTTGTTAAATCATTTTCTGTAAGGCCTAATATACCTGCCATAGAGATAAGCCTTTATTACTAAACAAAGTAAAATTTAATAATCAGTTAAAGATATGAATAGTCAAAGCATAGAAGTTTATGGCAGAAAGTTGTAAATTTTAAATTGTTATAAATATTTGAAATGATGCTGCATTATAGAATATGAACAGTTACTTTACAAATACTCTTTAATGGCAGACTCAGACCATTCTCAAGGAAAGTCTAAACTGAAAATATTGTCTATCAAGAGATTTGATAAAATAATGCATACTAGCAAAACATGTTACTGATAACCAAACTAAGTTAAAATTCAAGCATTGTACATAAAGTATTGCTAAGTCTCATTTTTAAATAACTTTGTTTTATTTTTATTAATTAATAAGTACTTATACGATAAAATTGGTAATAAAATATTTCTGGAAATTTGACTTTATTGGAAGATATTTGAGAATGTGTGCTGATAAATGTTAGCAGATTGGCAGATACCACCACCCAGGGGCATTGGCCGAGAATAAGTAACATTAGTCTTCTCCATTGGTGAAGCATTGCTTATTGGAGGTAGTGCAATATCAGGGCAACTTGTGAAGGCATTTACAATATGAAATACTGTATATCAAAAACGATCCATTTCACCCACTTTGGTGATTTACTACACTAAAATGATGCTATGCGCCAAGTTGTTCAATTACCAAAATTATTATATTGTTCAATATTTTTTAATATATTAAAAATAAAGAATTTCTATATTTAAAAAACGTATAAGTGGGAAAACATTATAATAATAATACACTGTGTATTCTTATCACGAACCGAACTTTTTATGCGGAAATCTTTTACCCGCCATACTTCTTACACAGGAAAATAATACGTTACAACATAGAGTTGAAATTGGGACTTAAGAAACCAAACCTAGTATGGGGGAAAACTTTTTATATGGTAATTTCTTATCCCAGTTCTACTGTAATAATACAATCATGACCAGTGCCTCTTAATGGATTAAGATGTTTTCAAAAATTTCTGTCACTTTTTATTGCTTAATCAAATTGAAATGGTATGAAAATGAACTGGGGATAATTGTGCAGTTTACATCAAGTATGTTGAGTTATTAATGACATACAGAAATTTTTCCAGTGGGAATAACAAGGTGGTTATCCCATTATATAAGGCAATGGTTAGGCCACATCTTGAACACTGCATACAGGTCTGGAGACCTGCATCATCTTAGGAGGATGTGGATCTTTTGGAACAAGCACAAAGAAAAGCAGTGAGATTAGTGAAGGGAACAAAAGGATGCTCTTTACCCGAAGAGCTTCAGTTCAACAAATGGAAGCATCTGGAGACTCGGCTCAATGCTGGTGGCATCCTTCCTCTTGCACAGGCTACACAAATGAGGGGGGAATAAATTCAAATTGCAGGATGGTTGCAGGACAGATGTGTGAAAATTTGCTTTCAGCTAGCAGATAGTCGATTGTTGGAATAAACCTCCATCTGTAGTTAGTAAATCATATTTGGCTGTTTTGTTGATGGATTTGTATATTATATATAGGTCCATTATCCCTGCTAATTAAAAATACTAGTCAATACATTTTTTTACCACTTTTATTTATTTAATATCATATCTGGAAACGTGGCAGTGTAAATGGGATGAATACAAGCCACACTCCAGAGGGAAGGGATGAAGAAAAAGAGGAGCTGTGCAAGTGTATAATAAGCAAGAATCGGACACTTCAGGCTAAAAATTAAGCATAATCCTTATTTTAGGCTTGGAATATAAAAACATTCATTTCCTAGTATTCACATCACATATATATAGGTACGTGCATTGAAGGAACTAATTATTTAACCAACAGATTTTTGTACTGAGCATTAAAATGTTAACAATTATATAATGCTCATGGTTTATTGCTTAAGGTAACAGATTTTGAGTACAGGAAGGCCTTGCATAATGCAAGTTCGATTAACGCGAATTTCAGTTAACGCCATTTGAAAAATTATACCACTTTTCACGTTACACAAGGAGATAATGGTAAAAGAATTAGATGAAATCTTTCGTATCGCATAGAAATAAACAAAAGGTTTGATGTTCTCTGCGATATTTATTTCGCCAGGCCCAGAGAAGATTGTTGTCGGCTATCGGAAATTGATTGATGAAAAGAGAAAGTCAACACTGTTCAAATATTTCCACAACAGTCATTTCTTCATTGTGTATTTTATGTCAGAGGTTCCCAAACTTTCTCGGTTCACGGCGCTCTTAGTGTCTCAGTAATTTTTTCAAGGTGCACTCAAACCAAAAGAAATACCTAACAGTTCCGCTTAGTAGTTAGGTCCAAACAACTTAATAAGAAATGTTGAAACTGTGAACTACCTCAAGCTAGTAGTTTGCGCGGTGTCCGACAGATGCCGAGTATCACTGTGTTTCCCTTGAAAATTTAAAATATTCCGCAGCGCGCAGTTTGGGAACTGCTGTTTTATGCAATAAACATTTAATTCCATAATTATTTTCATTATCTTTTACATTGTATACAGTTAAAAGGTATTTTTAAAATTCTTTATGGACATTCCAGAAGGTCAAGGACCAATTATAATTTTTCCTATTGGTTATTATATTTGATTAATGCGTTTCCGTTTTGCGCGATGCGCTCGCAGGACGAATTAATCGCGTTAATCGAGGCCCTCCTGTATCACAAAAACTTACTCTACAAGAAAATATTTTTAGTATTTCACTAATCCAACGACTCTGAATTTCATATGTTTGAAGTGATAACATACCGCACTGGAATTCAATGGATTAAGTTAATTACAGTTAATTTAGTTTTTTAGCTTAAATAAGTTTAGCTGAAAGTATTCTTGCATTTTGCTTTGGGATTCTATGGGGTCATCTGTGGCTACAGAGATGAGAACAAATAATTATCAAGCAGGCTATTTCTTATATATTATAGTTATGTTCTAAAAAGTCTTGCAGGTTTAATGGATAAACAACAGTAACAGAAAATAACATGGCCCCACTTTTTTTTTTTTTTTTTGGAACAGAGACAGATGTCAGAATTATTTGCATTAGAAATGTTTTCCTTAAATTTATATAGTGTTAAATTTAAAAATCTGTATTTGATACACATTACATTATTACTTATATTGAGGTCTTACTTTACATATTGCAGCTGTCAGCAATATTATACATATTACAAATTCGAGTTGTGGCTTATATATGTATGCATATAGAAGCTTACTCTCACCCACAATGGACTTCTCTTATTATAAAACTTGGAAATGTAAAACATTAGCATTATAAATGTGAATGCAATAAATTCTGGTGATCAGCAAAATAGTATGAGAACACTAATAATTTTTTTCTTTTTTTATGAGAGAATTTTCATTGATTTTCTATTTTGGTCTTCAGCATTTCTTTTCCATATAGCACAATCAAAAAAAGTTTACACTTAGTGAAACTTCCTCACTGAACTGAAATTCTGTAATCTTTATACTCTACAAGTTGTGAAATTGTTCTAAAATTAAAAACATATAACTATTATGGTTATCTACAATAAAAAAAAGGCATAGGTATTAATGCTATACATGCAGGTATATACTAGTGGAAATAAAAGTGCCAGATTCTTGTGTTGCTCCATTCTTGTGGTTCTAGACAAATTTTGATATATATAACCTCTGGAAGGTGACAAGGACAGTTATACAAAAATGAAGAGTAGGACTGATTTTTTTTTATTTATTTGGTGAATTTATGGCACTTTTCATGTTGTATCCACCTTAAAAGGACTTCCTGGGATATCGTCGTCACCATATCTGACTATTAGGATATATTCGCCTCGATCCTTTACAAGGTAAGACACATTATACAAGTTGCGCCCACTATGTTTAACATGGACTTCTTCACTAGGACCCCTTGGACCATACAGAGCCACATAGAGAAGATTGTTACCTATTGAACAAGACAAATAAAATCATAAATATGAGTATTATATTTATTATAAAAAAGTAAACAATTTGTGGAAAGGAGACAATATTTAGCTTAATTTTATTAATATATAATGGACGAGAAATAAAGAAATGTGATTGAGCATTAGAGATTTTTTTTTATGCCTAATGACAAGGAGCAGAGTCTTTCTGAAAGATGCAGTTACGTGGCAGGTTGGAACGGTCTAATGGTTGGCAGCAGTTTGCCTTCCAATATAGGGTATCCATTGGCATTTATGGAAGCTTTTATAAACTGCAGGTGACCTATTTTGCAATACGAAATGCACCCCCATATCATTTGGCTGTAGGGAATTTCACTATAGACACCATACAGTCTGAATGGTATTCTTCGTGTCTACGGCAAATCACTTGTCTCCCATCAGAGCCATGCAGGTTGAATTTCTCATCTGAGAAAATAACTGACTTCCACTGCTCTGGGATTCATTTGGCATGCTCCTTACACCAAATTAGTCAGGCCTTTTTCATTTTTTGTGTGAGGAGGGGCTACTTTTTAGGATGACAGGCTACAAAGTCCATTTTTGAAGAGGCAGCTTCTGTTACTGCACTTACTACCACTCCTGTACATTCTTCCCATTCTCTTTTCAGCTTAGATGGAGAAGCTTTACCGTTTTTAAGGCATAAACGCTCCAAAACATGATCTGGTTTTGGCGTAGAGAGTCGTTTGCATCTGGTTCCTTTTTTTCTTATCAGCAGAACCAGTATTCTTGAGTTTGGAAAGAAATCTACTCACTGTCGATCGATTACAAGACACTATAAGTAATAGGACGGGAAGAACATCCTCATGTAAAGCAACAATAGCACTTTTTCTTTGTGGCATCAATTGCACGTAACTCACCATCCTGATATAAGAAAGGAATGACTGCAGCTGATGCAATATTATGTCATCACCTACACGTGTCAAAATTATCTGATGCAATCTGTAAGAAATATTGCCATATACTTACATTATTAAGATGACAGTTACGATTTTAAGGGGTGATGCACTTTCTTTGAACACCAGTGTATATATATTATTTTATTATTATTTTTTTTATAATAAAGAATCCACATTGAAGTGACAAGCTAAATGTGAAAAAAAGCAGAAAGTAGATCAGTTTAAACACTGCAATAGTTCTGCAATGAGAAAATAAATTTCAGAATTGGTAAATAAGTTTGATGAAAGAGGAATTGTTGCAGATTTCTTGCAGCCTGTAAAATCTGTTTGAAGTGATGGTAAAAGGAAAAAAAATTAGAAAGCTGTATTTAAGAATCCTTCAGCCAACTCTGAAAGAAGAGCGGCAGGGATAGTTAGTAGAGGCATATGATGCAAGAAAGCAAGCTTATGCAGCATCAGCCGAAACAAAAAAAAAAAAAAAACCCTTCCACTTCACCTCTCCGTTCGTTCGAAATACCTGTCCAGCTGAGCCTTAAATTTATTTAGGCTATCAACTTCCACAACAAGGGATGGAAGTCTGTTCCACCAACCAACTACCCGCTGGCTAAAGGCAAATTTCCACACATCTATCCTACATCTGTCTTTCCTCAAGTTGAATTTATGCCCTCTCAGGTTATTATTCTGAGCAAGAGGCAGCATCCCATCAGCATTGAGCATGCTCAAACCATTCAAGGCTTTGTACACCTCTATCAGATCACCTCGCCGGTGCCTAGTCTCCAGACACTGTAATTTGCAAAACTTAAGCCTTTCTTCGTAAGAGCAACCTTTCGTTCCGTTCACTAACCTTGTTGCCCTTCTCTGAACTCGTTCCAGCAGCTCTACATCTTTCTTGAAATGAGGCCTCCAGACCTGTAAACAGTACTCAAGGTGTGGCCTGACCATTGCCTTATACAAGGGAATAATCACCTCCCTATCCCTGCTAGAAAAATTGATGTATATCATTGATAAGACACCATGAGCTACTCTTGCAGCCCGTCTGCACTGCTCAGAGAACTTCATATCTGCCTACACAATTACCCCCAGGTCCTTTTTGTTTTCTACCACTGTCAGTGTAGTACCACAGAGTTGATACGTTGCTCTGGGGTTGCTGTTTCCCATATGTAGTACTTTACATTTGTCAATGTTAAACTTCATTTGCCACCTCTTAGCCCATCTGCTCAACCTTTCGAGATCCTGTTGCAGCAGCATAGCATCAGTGGAATCCTTAACAACCCTGCCAACCTTTGTATCGTCTGCAAACTTGAACATTAAGCTTGATATACCATCATCAATATTATTTATAAATACAGAAAACAACAATGGACCCAAACTGAACTCTGAGGGACTCCACTAATAACATTAGTCCGCGATGAGCAGTGTCCATTAATTACCACTCTCTGTCTTCTGCCACTCAACCATCCCTTTATCCATAGGAACAATTTGCCACCAATACCACACTGCTCCAATTTGTGCAGCAGTCTTCCATGTGCAACAGTATCAAAAGCCTTTCTAAGATCCAAATATATAATATCAAAGTAATTCCCTGCATCCAATTCTTTTGTGACTACATCATAGTATCCAATCAAATTGGTCAGGCAAGACCTTCACTTAACAAAACCATGCTGTGTCTGAGCTATAATTGAATTCTTGTCAAGATGATCCTGCAGTGCTTCCATTAATTTTCCTGGAACAGAAGTTAAACTCACAGGTCTATAATTACTTGTGTCAGCCTTTGATCCTCCTTTGTGAATTGGGGTTACATTTGCACATCTCCAGTCTGTGGGTACCTCCCCTGAGTCCAAGGAAGCTCACATAATTATGGCTAACAGATTGCTTACTTCCTTTGCTGCCTCCTTTAATATAACTGGATAGATCCCATCCACCCCCAGGTGCCTTTCTTGTATTTATCTTCAACAATTTCTCCTCCACTTTACTCTCAATTACAAATTGTATTACAAATCTAGCTCACTGCCAGTGTTTACTTCATCTATGGCATTCCCCTTCCTGAATATCTCCTCATGTGTGAATGTAGATGCAAAATATTGATTTAGTTTGTTAGCTACCTGAGCAGGATCATGAACAGTTGAACCATCGATATCAAGTGGACCAATCTGATTCATCCCCTTCCTTCTAGAGTTTACATAAGTAAAGAACTCCTTGCTGTTTTTCTTTGCATCCCTTGCCAAAGATTTCTCGTAATCTGCCTTCGCCTGCCTAACCTCCTTTGTAACTTGGTTACAGATCAACTTGTATCTATCATAGGCTTCTGTGTCACGTGTTAATTTGTATGTATCCCATGCATTTTTCTTCTCTGCCATATGTCTCATTAGTTCATCTGATATCCATTTAGGCCTGAACCTTGAACAATATCCCTTAGTTGATATGTAAAGCCTAGTAGCTTCCAAGGTAAGTTCTTTGAATGCTTCCCATTTTGAATTTGCTGTTGGTAACATCATCAGTTGGTCCCACTGTATAGAATTTAAATACTGTCTCAGACCATCGTAGTCGCCTTTACGAAAGCAAGAACCCTTTCCTTTACCCCTGATGGTAGTTACCTCCTTGAGTAAATCTCACTTCAGCACACTGTGATCACTGCTACCTAGTGGTTCCTGTGTCTGCAGATTCTTAATGCATGAAGAATCACTACTGATAATCAAATCAAGAGTACTGCTCCCTCTAGTTGCTTCCCGAACGTGCTGATTTAGAAAACAATCATCCAATAAATCCACAAATGCTTTGCTAGTGTGTGAGTGACTAACCCACAAATTCCAGTCAATATCTGGGAAATTAAAATCCCCCATTATAAGACTCTGGTTTACTGGCCCACTCTATTTTCCTGTACAGTTTCTTATTATACTCATCAGAGTCATTAGGCCAAACACATATATGAATTTTATGTGTTTCTTAACTAATAGCATAACCCCTCCTCCCTTCCTATCCTGTCTATCTTTTCTGTAGATGTACTCCCCACATTCCAGTTCCGCATTACTTATATCTCTGTGACACCACGTCTCTGATATCCCAATAATATCCGCCTTTGATACTTTGAGCAATACCTCAAATTCATCAAATTTAATTACCAAACTCCTAGCATTGGTGTTTTTTTTTTTTTTTTTTTTATGTGAACCCCAAACACGAGAGGTATTAGAACCTATAGTACTTAGTACCGTGCTTGGGTTGGAGGTTGAGAAGACGAAAGAAGATATTTGTTGACATTGGACTTGAACTTCTGTAGATTGTAGTTTTCAGGAAATACGTATGAAGGAAGGTTGTTCCAGAAAACGGCAGTTGAATGAATAAATGAGGAAGATGAAAAGTTGGTTCTGTGGGTTTGAAGTTGGACAGTAAATGGATGTTGGCTGGTGGCGGCACGTGTTCGGACTGTTTTGAAAGAGAGAGCGGGAATTATAGAAGCTAATTCAGAAGAACAGTGCCCATGGAAATATCTGTAGAAGAGGCATGCAGCAGAAACAGTACGTCTATGAGAAAGCAAGTGGAGAGACTCTGTTAGAGATGAATCATTAATTAACCTAACTGCCCTCTTCTGAATGGAATCAAGAAGCCTGAGAGAGGTTTTGGGGGCACCGCCCCAAATGTGGGAACAATATTCCATGGCAGGGCGGCTTTGCGATTTATACAGAGTGAGCAGCTGTTTGGAAGAAAAGTAACGCCGAGAGCGAAAGAGAAAACCAAGTTTTTTAGATGCAGAGGAAGCAATATTTGTAATGTGCTTGTGCCAAGAGAGATTAGAAGTCAGGGTAATCCCCAAAAGAGATATATCCTTTTGCCTAGAAATTGGAGTGTCACTAAAGATAAGCATAGGAGCAGAAGAATCCTTTTTGCGAGATATAAGACAAGACTGAGTTTTAGAAGGGTTGAAATCAACTAAGTTGTCTTTGCCCCTCTGGAGAATTACCTGAAGATCGGCATTTAAGGAATTGGTAGCAGATTTTCGAGAAGTTGAAGCTGATTGAGCAGGGCAAGGTTTCTCAAAATGGAAAGTTGAATGCAATGTGCTATCATCGGCAAAACTATGGATAGGATTTCCAGTCAATGGAAGAAGGTCATTGATATACAAGAGGAAAAGAGTGGGGGAAAGAACTGAACCTTGGGGGACACCGGCATTAGTGGAGAAGTTAGAAGACAGAGAGCCATCTACCATCACCCTCAGTGAGCGATCAGAGAGAAAACTGGATAACCAATTACTAAAAACAGTTGGCAAACCATAAGATGGAAGCTTGTTTAGAAGACCTTTATGCCAAACACGATCGAAAGCCTTTGAGATGTCAAGAGCAACTGCTTGTGTTTCACCGAACCTTTCCATTGAAGTAGTCCATAAATGGGTAACATAAGCCAGAATATCACCAGTGGATCGACACCGACGGAATCCATACTGGCGATCGTTGATCAGACGGAAGGTTTCTAGGTAGTTTAAGAGTTGGCGGTTAATTGATTTCTCCATTACTTTAGAAAGAGTAGAAGTAATTGCAATGGGACGATAATTGGATGGGAGGGATTTGTCACCCTTTTTAGGAACTGGCTGGATATGAGCAAATTTCCAAGCAGAAGGAAAAACACCTTTGGAATAAGAAAGTGAAAAAAGGCGGCAAAGAATAGGAGTAAGTTCAGGAGCACAGATTTTGAGAACAAGTGGAGAAATACCATCAGGACCTGGAGCTTTCTTAGCATCAAGATTCATCAAAATCCTTCTGATATCCTTTTGACGGAAGACCACAGGAGGCATTGAATGGACCGTGTTAGGAATGGTGGGAGGTGTTTTACCAAGTTCATTAATACATGAGCTGGAAGAAAAATGGGATGCTAGCAGGTCAGCTTTATCCTTGGCTGAAGTGACAACAGAACCATATGGTTTGGACAGAGGTGGAAGCAGAGATGGGCAAAAGTTGCGGCCAATAGCTTTGGCAAGAGACCAGAATGCTCGGCTACCATTAGGGCAAGAAGCAAGTTTTCTACTCTTAGCCTGTTCAAACTCTAGTTTGGACTGATTAATAACTGCTTTACAATTGTTGCGAGCTTTGGTGTAGGCAGAAAATGAAACTGAAGAATTAGAAACAAGCCAATTACGATATGCAACATTCTTCTCTTGAACAGCCTTAGCACATTTATTGGAAAACCAAGGTTTAGATAAAGGACGAGATTTTAAAGTGGAGTGTGGGATAAAGGATTCCATTCCTGCAAGAATAATTTCACTGACACGATCTGAGCAAACGTTGACATCAGGAGTTTTGAAACAGTAATCCGACCAAGGAAAAGAAGAAAAGAAGTCTCGCAGGTCATCCCATTTTGCATTCTTGTAATGCCAAACAACACGAGGTTGGGAATAGCCATGAGATAAAGGTTCCATTGGAGAAGAGACAATCACCAAGTTGTGATCTGAAGTGCCTAAAGGACCTCTCACTTCGACCGTGTACTTAGAAGGGTTGTTTGTGAGAAAAAGATCAAGCGTATTGGCTGTATGATTAGGATTGTCCGGTATTCTTGTAGGTAAATGAACAATCTGTGCTAGGTCATTAGTAATTGCAAAAGCCTCAGCATCTCGACCTGCTGGGTCCGTGTGACTAGAAAACGGAAGCCAGCTGGAGTTGTGAACATTAAAATCACCAAGGAAAATTACCTCACTGTTAGGAAAGTTGGACTGGAGAAAGTCAAGTTGCAACGAGAGGAAGTCAAAGGGCTCCAAGTGATTAGTGGAGTTGGGAGAACGGTAGAGACAACAGATGAATTTGACACAATGAGGTAGAGAGATTTTAAGCCAGAGAAGATCAAAGAGAGGAGATTCCAAATTGCCAAGTCTCTGACAGGGAATATCAGAACGGACATATGCACAAGTACCACCTTTGAGGCGAAAGGAATCATACAGCGAATAATTTGGGCATCTGAGATGAACAGTAGTTGAATCAACCGCTAACTGAGATTCTGTCAGAAAAAGTACATGGGGTTTGGCAGACTGCAAGTGGAAATGGACATCGTTGAGATTAGAATTGAGACCACGTATATTTGTGAAATGAATTAGGAAATCCTTGGGAGGTTTAGATCTTTTCGCAGATAAGCTTGTTCTATTAGTTTGACAATTCATGGTGTATTCAATCGTAAGAAAAAGTGGGTGGGACATGCTGTATGAAGTAATGAAATTTTTGGATAAGGCGTACATGTGGGAAGAATATACCCAGATCCTTGACATAACGTGGCCTCGACAATGCTCCCCGCATACACACTACTCGGACTCCCTCCAGTCACTATCTGGCAGAGTAGAGGTAGCAAGATTATACACTAGCTGATCCGGAAGCCTCCTAGAGAGTTACCAATAGGTTCGGTCCGGTGTACTAACTAGCGGCCGGCCTGCGAAAACCGTTTTAGAGCTGTACCCTCGAAATGTAAGGAATATTGGATCTCGCCACAACGTTCATCATAACTTCAAAAGTCATCAATCATACTGCATGATGGAAGAGATAGGGAAGGGTTGACCGGAACTTAGCTCTAGAGACTAAACATGGGTTCCACCACTTCAAGCCTCCAATAAGCAAAGTGGTGGTATTTCACCGGTTGATGAGAGTCATCTACCACCTAGTACTGCCTGGTAACATAGAGGGGCGGCATTCCTCCATGTGGTGTGGGCGCCACACCTCGACCCCTGCTTACGTTGGTTCACACCTGGGTGGTCACCCACCATGTGCCCAGGATTACTAACAGTCCCACCATCGTGAAGGTGCAAGCAGAGGATTTGGTTGTCACAGACCGTCCGGACTTCGCCGAAATTGGGTCCACTTGACTTGAGTTTCACCCGAATATCAGTTCCATCAGCGTTTTAGACTCCCAGGTAGCAAGTACAGCTTGTCTGGCATATCTGAGAGTATGTCTGTGGCAACCTCAAGGACTAAACACGCGTGTACGTATACTTGCGTGTACACGCAAGTATACATGTACCTGTTCTTTTTCTTAGCTACCCTAACACAACCCATGTGTTTACTTGTACCCCATGACTCCCAGCAGTCTCTGAAATATCCTGCATCTTATTTTCCAAGCTGCTGCACATTCCAATAGAAGCAGTGCAAGAATCACTTTCACCTCTGCCAGTGGCTACTGTTAATCTATTAGTCCTTGTATCCCCCCAATCTAGCAGTTTTCCAACCCACCTAACACTGCCTCAATAGCATCAGCAAACATTCTTGCACCCTTTCTATTTAAGTGTATCCCATTCCTGTAGAAGCAGTCTCTCCTGTTAACAAGTACAAACCAGGCTGAAAAAAAATTCTACCCCTTGAGCCTTGCACAATCTTTTCAGGGCCGAATTGATCGACAGGGCTCTCATCATATACTCCTTCCTATCATATCTGGGCAGAATTGCAGACACTTTCAAATTCAACCCTAATTCACGGCTTTTTTTCAACAGTGACCTGTACTTGTTAAGTAATTCCGCCGGTCTTCTACTCTTAATATCATTAGTGCCAACGTGTACAACTATATCACCTTTTGTGCCCTTATAAGATGATATCCGCTCTACAACGTCATCAACCTTTGCCCCTGGCAGACATACCCTGGTACTGTTCCACCTATCCTTTTTACAAAACATGTTTCCCGTTTCCCTGACAATAGAGTCACCAACAACTACTAGTTCCCTTGGGACCAGCGCATTCTGCCTTGGGGGTTGCCGCTGTGTTGCATGATGCCCAAGTGCAAGCTCTGCCGTTGGTGTGGGCAGCTGAGAGCTTGATGGGCTCCCTCACTTTTAATCCTTCGAGGGCATCCGCCCTATCCTTCAAGCTCTCATATAGGCCCATAACAACGCTGAGTTGTCGCCTGATTTCCTTACACTCCTTGCATCGCACACATACAAAGACATCCCCCATGGTAGTATCATATCCCGTACCTGACTGCTCCACAAACATCAAGCAAATAGTGCATTTTAAAAGGCTGTGATTCAGAGGGCAACTAGCCCCCTCAGTTCTCCCCTGAGCCACAGCTCCCATCAGCTTGAGCCTTTTGCTTTGCTGCTCTGGTCTGAGTCATGATTTCGATTTAATTTCAATAAAATTTCAATTTCAGTACAAAATTAAAACCCTAAACTAGTATCCCAACACAGTTATAACGCTATATTTATGTTTCAGTATCGAGTGTTATCTATGAAATCCCTTTATACAACTTCCGTATCAAGTTAAGTATTAATTATTTTTTTTGCTAATTATTTATGTTACGTAATCTAAGTCGTTATATGTATATAGTTAAAAGTACAATTTAATTGACAATGAAGTTCAACAAGATTAATAGATTTACTGATTAATTGTCAATATTATATTATGTACTATACTATACTAAGCTTATGCTATCTACTTCGAGATATTTTGTATCGCGTAACAATGGCGGCAATTTACGAATGGTAAATCTACGGACACTTAAGTATCGATTAACTTCCAAATCTTGCTGTCTCAATTCAGAATAAACTAAGGATCCTGACTAGCTACTTACAGAAAATAATTTGATATAACAATTGGTTAATAAATCGGCTAAATATGGTTGTATAGTTTGTAATGGATAATTAAAACTTGGACTTTAATGTTTGGCTAATGAAACTAAATTTAAAAATACAGACAATAATACCTAATCTGTATATGCCTTCTGTTGTATACAGATGCTTGGGAGAAATTTTTTCTTCATCTTAAGTGTGTAAGATACCAATCATCACAGGATAAAATCAAAGTAGTGTACAGGAGCAGAATAAGCTGAACATTCCCAAGCTGGCCCCTACTCAACACTTCTGGTAAATGAATTGTAGACATGCCTATCAATACAGGATCCATGAAAACATTCTTACATTAGCAGATTTGAAAATATTAATGACTAAGCAGTCATATTATTCTGTTTTGTAATGCAAGCAGTAGTAACTTGAAGAAAGGTGATAATCACTTCTATCTTTTAAATATTTACAGCACTTCTAATGAATATTTCTCATTCAGATATACACTGGTTTTCAAAGAAAGTGCATCAAGCACTTTCTTTGAAATTGCTTGATGCACTTGATGCACCTGATACTTGATGTAATTATTATTACATAATTGTAATAATAATTACAATTATTATTGTAATTGTTGTCCGAATAGCATAAGTATATGGCAATATTTCTTATAGATTGCATCAGATAAGACTGACGTGCATGGATGATGTAATTTGCATCAGATGTTACTTTCAACTATATAAGCACACTCTGCAAGAGTGCAGTCATTCCTTGCTTTTGTCAGGATGGGCAAGTTACGTGCAGTTGATGCCACAAAGAAACAATGTTAGTGTTGCTTTATTATTATTATTAGCTATATGGTACAAGGACGCCTGAGGCTTATGCTGCACCAGCCAAAAAAAAATTCCCGAGTTACGCTGAGAGAGAGAGAGAGAGTCAAAAGGGAATCGCCAAGAAAGAGAAGAATGATGATATCCAGCTCAGGACCCTGGATGTGCCAAGCCCATACTCACCAGATGTGAGCCCCCTGGGGTTTTATGTGAGGAAGGATGTTCTTACCGTCAAGAAATTTTATAATGGATAGGATCTCAACCTTCTTCAGCATACTACCTCTTGCTGTATTCATGGCTCTAGTTCAATAAACAATGGATCTAGGAAAACAAATATTTCTAGGTAGGGGACAGTCAATACTTATTAACTATCCCTCATAATAACAGATACATTCATTATCCATCTGTAATTTATAATAATCTTAAGTAAAGGTATATAAAATGGGCAAAATTATTACCTGCTTCTCCACAGTTGACTGTAAAGCTATTCTGCTTGTGAGTTATTGCCTTTTTCAGTCCTGTTCCTTTACTAGTGATTTTTGAATTTTCAGACTTGAACCGGGGAAGATGATCAGCTTTTTGTTTAGCTTGCTTTGTGGTTGTTTCAACAACCACTGAAGAAGACTCTTGGGTGCCACCTTCAGCCCATGTACTGCCACTTCCTAGATATGAAGGAAAAAGTTTTTATTATTATGATCAAACAGTTTTACTGTAGGATTTATGTTTGCTAAATATCTTATTCTAAATTATTTATAGAGCTTGGCTTGTATTTATGAGACTGTAAACAACAAGCCCATTGATGTTTTACTATCTGAAAGGAAAGATACAAATACAGGAAATAAAATAAACAAATGGCAAAAAACCAGTGTACCTGTAAACTCAAATTTAATGTTATTCATTAGACATTCAATTTACCATTACTATTTAATTTGGGAACAATAAATAGGCACACCACCCTAAGTAAGACTCATGCTTATAATTTTACAAATATTGGTCTGCTGAAAAGACAGCAACTTAATGTTTTTTTTTTTTTTTTAAATTGGAGTACAGGCAGTTCTCGCTTTATGAGATTTCTCTTTACGAGTTCCCGGGTTTACGAGTTTTTTTTCCCAGGTATCAAGTATCAACAAAATTGAAAATATGAACATTAATTGCAAAAAATGAATGTTAAACATTCATAAATACTGCATTCCAAACCATGTGCGTAGCTATACAATACAGTGTACCCCGCTTTACGATATTAACCAGTTCCAGAGACACCATCGTATTGTTAAAATATCATAATGTGAACCCAATAACACGTTTTGGTAATTTGCTTCAAGATCTTGGAAGTCGAAATTTTCGCTGTATAACTAAGCTATTTATCTCTCTAAAATGTCATTTTTAAGGTCATGAGCATGACCTTAAGGCCATATAAAAGGTCGTGAGCATGGTTTGTAAATTGTATTAGTTACCAATTCAAATCATTAAAATGCACTACAATTTCATCGTTATATGTTCCGTTATAAGAATCAATTTTAAACGCCTTTGTGATATTTTTCTAAAGCACATTTCTGGAGGTCACGACCATAAAACAATAAAAACAATTTGAACTTTCCAGTTTATTGAGCTTTTCTGTTAGCACAATCAATTATAAATGGGTAGTAAACTTGATCTTCTTGCGTTTGCGAAAATACCGATAACTGGAATTGTGTGTTTTTTTACATTATTATGGTGAAATGTGTGTTTCTCCTTTACTGAAATCTTCATCATATAAAAAACAAATACATTTTCAGAATCTTCTCTTCATTCCTTTTTTTTTTAGCTTTGTAAACTTGTTACTCCACACGAATCTGTTAGTTGCAATTTGTGTGTGCCATTAAAAAATGCTTATGCATGCAGTGCTTATGCATGCAGCTTATGCTTATGCAATATATCATGAAATTTATAATTAAAAGAGAAGATTACCTTGGAAACAAATGCCTCTGAAGCATTTCTGAAGAAGACGACTCCTTGTGCAACAAACCAAAGAGTGCCGTGCCAATAATGAGTGATCAACGAGCGTGCATTTAGTCAATGATGATGAAGAATAAAATTCTTTTTATTCTTCATCATCATTGAGTGCCGTGCCAATAATGAGTGATCAACGAGCGTGCATTTAGTCAATGATGATGAAGAATAAAATTCTTTAACATTTTTAAGTCGTAAATAATTTCTCTATTATTATAATTTGCTTGATTGTATAGGCTACATTTTCATTTCTTTTAATAAATCAATCATTGTTTAAACATAAATTAATTAGCTAACTAATTTCATTGTTGAGAATGTAACCCCATATTTTTAACCTTATCTCTATTGCCTGGTTACATCTCCAATTAGACATATCTCCGTTAAGCACTAACAGGCATATAGCCTTCCAATCAATATTCACTGAGTAAAATGCTCAGAGCAGCTCTGAAACATCTACTACATAGCTGTCAATTCTCTAGATTTACAACAGAAGCTGTCTTGTTTTGCTCTATTTGACCTGCTCACTCTTAATAGTACTGTTGATAACAATAAGTTTCTTTTCTTTTTGCAAAAGCTCAGTTTTTCCTGTCTTTTTCTTTTCACAAAAAATTAATAAAATAAAACTACATTCAAATTTTTTTTTTTTTTTTTTTCATTTTGAAAATTTCTGCATATTTTTGTTAATGAATCAGCCATCAGATGTGTTTTGGTAGCCTATCAGACATTTGCAAACAAATAAGTTTAATATAAAAAAGATATTAAATATCTTTTCATGATGTCTTAATTTACATGGAATAAAGAAAACGTAAAACCAGCTGTGAAAGAAAATTGCTATTAGAACCATGCATTCCTCTGTTCTGTAGTCCTTATTAACGACAGCATGCAGTCCACAGAAAGAAATGCAAAAATAGATATGCTGAATTTCAGGGTAACAGTGCCACATTTATTTGCATCTTTTGTCGTACAACAATATTCCATTGAGTTGTACCACTGGTCATGCAGGCATGCTTTTGTTCAAAACTGTTTCCTGGTAGTAGAATAGGAGAGAAAATAAAAGGCTGTGGAAGAACAAAAACAACAAACATTGTAGAGTGAAATTACATGGATAGGTAAAGAAGATGCAGCAAAAGCTCTGAAAAATGGGCCATTTTCAATTGCTACAGATAGCAGTACTCAAAGTAATTCCATGTTATTTCCCACTGTGATAAATTTATTTCGTTTTCAATTAATTAAAAACTGTCAGATATAAAAGCAGTTTGCTCTTAGAGCCAGTACTGGAACACAACTCTATGGGATACAACACTGGACATCTTTTTCTGAACAATTTGAAAGCTTGTGGGATTCCTCTAAAAAATGTCTGGTACTTAGTGTTGACAATGTGCCTGTTATGGATGGCCTAAAAAATTGAAGTAGCATGGGTATTAGAATGTGAGAGTGAGCATCTTTTGCTAATAGGCTGTCCTTGTCATCTTATTAATTTGTGTCCTAAAAAGGGAGCTGTGTGCCTTCTGGTGAAAGTGGATGAATATTTGGTAGACATTTACCAAGAGAGAATTGCTAAGAAAGTATATTTAGTCATCAACTGGGGCATGCCACTACAGCAAAAAAGATTTTTCAGCATGTGTGCACTCATCAGCTGTCTGGTTAAATGTGTAACTAGACTAAATGTGTGGCAACCTTTGATCTGTTAGAAGACATTATAAACAATAAGAAAAGAAATATGAGCACTTCTTGGAGTTACCAAATTAAAAGGTACAAGTGATGACCAGTGGTAGCACCAACACAATTCAAACAAAATTCATGATCAAAAAGTATTGAAAGAAGACAAATTGATTAACTCAAGAAGAAAACTTCTGAATTGTGGTTCTGGAAAAAGCAATCCTAAAAGAGGCCAAGCAAGCTGATAATTCTATGTATGTTATTCTCACTCATGCAGAAAATCTGTTCATGTTTCATTCGTCCAGTTTGAATAAAGCAATTTACTTGCTTCTTTTAAATGTTATGGCAACATTGGAAAATCCAAACATAGCTCTTCAATACAATACAATACAATACAACATACCTACATGATGTCATTGCTCCTACATACATTGAAGAATGTTATGTTCAAATTTATTTTACTAACAGTTTTAACTATTAGGGTTATTATTATATTAATACCACTCTTATACCACATGAAATTAATAATATAGTTTATTAGGCTGTTTGCCTACATTACTATACATTAAAGTGATGTTTCGGGTATCTTACAGATACCCATCATTAGAAGGACCACGTAGCAATCCTTCCCTAACTATACTGGATCTGAGTGCAGACCAACCACAGTCTGCCTCGTTTGTGACTTCTTCCTGCTACTACTTCATAAAAATGTTCAGAATCTCAGCAAACAATAGGAAACAGTGAATTCAGGAAAAGAAAATAAACCAGATACAACGCCCTCCAATCTACCAAACCAGAAGTATGGTCTGATGATGGGTATCGGTAAGAGTCTGAACCAGCCTGCACACCAACCATGATATTCAGAGTAATGGGAGCAAAGGTCACACCAGGGTCCCACTAAACAAGAACCCCGGATCCAATTAAAAACTTGGCACTATCCTATTGGCTAATGGAGTTAATCACTCACCTATAAATTAACTGCTGGCAGCACCTCTTGCCTGTACACATCAGGTTTCTGGGAGCATCTGTCAGCAGACAGATAAGAATTTAATCATTTTGTATTTACCTTAGATTTCCTGTTTTCTATTGTAGTGGCAATTCAAAAGTTAATACTTTAGAATTGTAATTTGCAAATTGTAATTGTTGTTGTTGTTGTTGTTATTTGGTTTTTAGGAGTATTAGCAACTAAGGCCATATTGCTCCGGGATATGCGGTGGTCATTCCCTGAATGACCTTTCCGCATCCTCCGTATTTGGTGGTGACGGGCTCGAACCCCGGTCTAATCAAGAAGCGTGTGCTACGCACTGCTGCTCCTTCCCACCTGGCTACGGAGGCGCCTCCAAATTGTAATTGTAATACTGGTAATTATAATTCTAATTGTAAAAATCTGTTAATTGTAATTGTAGTATTGGTAATTGTAATATTCTATTTGTAACCTTTTCCATTTTCCCCAACAGCATCGTCTAATGATGGGTATTGGTAAGATACCTGAAATGTCACTGTAATGTATAGTAATGTAGGCAAACTATATTATTAATTTCATGTACATATAGTATAAGAGTGGTATTAATATGATAATAACCTTAATGGAAAACAACCATGCATCCTTCCCCAAACTATATTAACAGTCAAAATATTCTACTTGGAATTAATTACCATAGCAGATTAAACAAGATGGATGATTCTAGCAGGCATTTCTACTGCCAAGGTTGTGGAGAATCAAAAGCAAGAAGATCCTGTTCTTTTACTCAATGAGGAAGTACATTATGGGTGGCATGCGACTACATGGTGCACAAGTTCACATTGAAAAATTTATGTTCTTATGAATGATGAGGTAGCATAAATTTCATTAATTAGCAAAGAAAGATATGTAGAAACACTTTGTCATAAACTACATTACAATGGTGAGAGTGGGCAAATGAGATTGATTTTTGTTGTAAATCTGGAGAGTTAGCAGCTATGACTACATCAAGGTGGCTGTGCAGAAAATGAACCTTTACACTAATCTAACCTGGCCCCGAGTGCCAAGCGATAGTGCCCAAGCGATATTTTGTGCGATACATAGCGTTCTTTCACAGCGGATTAGTTATATTTATTTTCCAGTGTCATTATTCTTCTTGTTTTTCTTAAGTGATTCTTTACTTAAAAGCTTTGAAGTAGAATCCAGAAAGGAAATACACCTTTCTTTCCTTGTGTATATATATATATAATCCGTACTAACCTAACTAAACCTCTAAACCGCTTGGTCACTGGTGGCACCGCTCCTGCCTCCACGTGGCGGGGCTGGAAACCTGGGAGGAGAAAAACACTCTCCCGGGGCAAAAAGGAGCAAAGATGGACATAAATAGACATGCCACTTATGGATCTCATGATCCAGATCTCTCAAACAGAGAAGACTTAAATGCAGGAAATGCAAAACGGCAGAAAAAAGAAGGAACAGAAAGCCCTGCTCCTCTTTTTTTGATACTGCATTCTTTGACTGACAATCCTTTGAGTAAGCTCTCCCCATTCTTAATACAGAAATGTCTTGAGAATGTGGCGGGCCCACCAAAAATGGTTAGAAGATTAAAATCCGGAGACCTTCTAGTGGAGATGAATGAGAATAAACACTCGGAAAAATTATTAAAAATATCGACTTTTGGTGGAATCCCACAAAGGTTACCCCGCATGCCACCTTAAACTCCTCTAAAGGGGTAATAGCCGAGTGGGATCTCCTTAACGTATCTGAGGAGGAAATAGTTCAGGAATTAGGTGATCAAAATGTAATAAATGCCAAAAGGATAGTCATTAAGAAAGATGGGGTTCTTACTCCTACCCGAACGGTCATTCTTACATTTAAAACACCAATTTTACCAACAACTGTTAAAGCTGGATATTTAAGGTGCAAAATTCGACCTTATATTCCAAACCCAGTCCGGTGTTTTAAATGCCAAAAATTTGGACACTCACAAGCAGTCTGCAGGGGTGTAACCACCTGTGCCTCCTGTGGTTCAAAAGAGCATGTTCACACAGACTGCCCCAATGAAATACAAAGCTGCCCAAACTGTAAGGGGAATCATTCAGCATTTTCAAAAGAGTGCATCCAGTGGCAGACTGAAAAGAATATACAAAAGTATAAAGTAGAACACAAGGTGCCATACCAAGAAGCAAAAAGACATTGTTTAATTTCAAATAAATTGCCATCTTATTCTTCAGTTGTAAAAAAGCAGCGATCCATAACAGTACAAACAGATTGTTCAGTTCCGCCAAGCATCTCAATTTCTGATTGGGCCAGGTCAGTCCTCTCTACACCAAAAGAACAGCCTACCCAACAGCAATCAACTCATTCGGTAAACACACCATTGACAATACCGCCAGATAAAAATTCTGTACAGCAGCCAGTTAATCAAACAAGCTCTGAAAGAAATAATCAAAAAACCAATACTGATACCACGGACATAGATAGAAATTCACACCGAGATGAACCACTTCTTGAACTTCATGCGGAAGAGGAGGACATGGACGTCACTAGACCAAATTTCCCAAAAAGGGAAAAAAGACTAGACAGGCGCAAACAGACCACATCATGTAAGCAAGCAGACACAACCGATAATCCTCAATAATGCACAAAATCATTCAATGGAATTGTCGCGGACTCAGAGCTAACATAGACGATGTCTATGACTTAATTACCGAATATAAGCCTGCTGTCCTTTGTCTACAGGAAACAAACTTGACCCCTAAAATAACTATGAGCATAAAACATCATATAATGCTTAGAAAGGATAGGAATGACTCTAATACAGCACATGGAGGTGTAGCATTGCTAGTAAACTCCAGAACTCCTTTCAGACCAGTTCCACTGCAAACAACTTTAGAAGCAATTGCTGCTAGAGTTATGGTTAAGATAGCGGTAACAGTTGTTTCTATATACCTTTCGCCAAACTGTTCATACTCTCTAGCAGAATTGAATGATTTAGTTACTCAGCTGCCACCACCTTTCTGTATCTTGGGTGACTGGAATGGGCATCACCCCCTATGGGGTTCCTCGCACCTTGATAAGAGAGGTCAGTTAATTGAAAAATTTCTTGAAAGGCACAACTTAACATTATTAAACAATGGGACTCATACGTACGTGCATCTTTCCTCAAGGTCAACTTCTGCAATTGATCTTTCAATATGCTCGCCAAACCTCCTTCCTCTGGTTGATTGGACGGTCACTGATAACCTGCGAAATAGTGACCACTTCCCAGTAATATGCACACTATCGGCTAACTCTCCTCCTCAAACTGAGATAAAAACTGTTTGGAAATTCGACAAAGCTAACTGGAAGAAATATCAAGAGCTGGCACATCTAGATATTCAGACTATCGAGACCCTCACCATTGACTCTGCCGTAACATACATAACTCAGCAAATGATAGCAGCTGCAGAAACCAGTATACCCAGATCATCTATGAAAACTCGCTCCCACCCAAAAATATGGTGGAATGAAGCCTGTACCAATGCGAAAAAAGAAAAGAATAGATACTGGAACTTATTTCGTAAATACCCAACCACAGCTAACCTCATACAGTTCAAGAAAGCAAGAGCTAAATCTCGTCACATACAACGAATAAGCAAAAAAGAGACATGGTCTAAATATGCCTCCTCTATAAACAGGACCACAAATATCAGAACTGTTTGGAATAAAGTTCGAAGAATTAATGGAAAATATCCACCTATAACCACTCCGATAATATATCTAAAAGGCAAAGAAATCTGCAATCCTCCCGATATTTCTAATACATTAGGTGAAACCTTTGAAAAAATCTCCGCTGTAACCGCATTTGAGCCAAGTTCAGGCACATAAAATACAAGCAGAAAAACATAATCTCAATTTCAATACTTCACGACAGCATCCATTATAATGCACCCCTTACCATGGCAGAGTTACGTAGCGCACTTGCAAGATCCAAAAATAGTGCTGCTGGCCCTGATGGAGTGTACTATGCCATGTTATATCACTTGAGTGAAGAATCCCTTTCTGCTCTGCTAAAACTGTATAATAGAATCTTTGGCGAGGACTACTACCCTGCCAGTTGGCGTCATTCTATCGTACTAGCTTTCCCAAAACCAGGAAAGGACCATTCAGATCCAGTAAATTACAGACCGATAGCGTTAACTAGTTGTATAGGAAAAGCATTAGAAAAAATAATTAATTCCAGATTGACATGGTTCCTAGAGACTGAATGCATTCTAAGCCAAAATCAATATGGATTTCGAAGAACTAGATCAACACTTGACCTTATGGTCAAAGCTGAAGGAAATATCCGAAATGCATTTCTCAGGAACGAACACCTAGTGATGATATGTCTTGACATCGAAAAAGCTTTTGATACAACCTGGCGGTATGGAATTCTTCACGATCTCTATGAATCCGGTATTCGTGGTCATCTTCCAAAATTTATTCAGAACTTTTTGAGCAATAGGACCTTTCAGGTACGTTTTCACTCTGCTCTCTCACAAACGTTTCTGCAAGAAGAGGGGGTCCCTCAAGGTTCTGTGCTTAGTGCCACGCTCTTTTCTCTCAGGATTAATTCCATTACCAAATGTATTCCCGACACAGTTGAAACTTATCTGTATGCCGACGATCTGGCAATCTCAAGCCAGTCACAAAACATGCGTTTCATTGAAAGGCAGCTTCAAGGTACAATTAACAAGCTTGTTCAGTGGGCCAAAAACAATGGATACAGACTTTCAAAACAAAAAACAACAGCAATTCATTTTTGCCGTAAACGGAATTTACATCCAGATCCCGATTTACATCTTGATTCTCATCCAATTTCTTTTCAACAGAGTATTAGCTTTCTTGGACTAATTCTGGATAGAAAACTTAGTTTCTTAGAGCATATTAAACACATTCGTACAACCTGTCTAAAGAAGCTGAATCTCCTCAGGGCAATTTCCGCTATGTCATGGGGTGCAGATCGGTACATGCTGCTGCACTTATACCGGTCGCTCATAAGATCCAAACTAGACTATGGGTCACCTGCATATGCCTCAGCTAGAGAAAGTGTATTAAAATGGCTCGACCCAGTACATCACAATGCCCTCCGAATTGCACTGGGAGCTTTTCGTACATCGCCAGTTCAGAGTCTCTATACGGAAGCACATGAACCACCCCTATTTCTTCGTCGGCAAGCTCTGTTATTAAGTTATGCAGCAAAAATCAAAAGTTTCCCACATCATCCAATAAAGCAGTATTTATTCACCCCAAAATGGCATAATTTGTACCAAAATAAACCTTTGCAGAATAAACCATGTGGAATTAGATTAGAAAGCATAACTACGTGCTGGGAACTAAATATGAATGACATAACTTTAGATAATAGCACGGCTATGCCACCATGGCAAATACCCTTGGCCAATGTTGACCAACACTTCCAACAATGGGGAAAGAATGCACTTCCATTCAGTCTTCAGCAGATCCATGCAACTCACTCTTTTCAGTTCTCTAGTTTTACCCAAATTTACACTGATGGTTCCAAGACAGATAGTAAAGTTGGAGCAGCTGCAGTTCTACCAAACATTACAATATCCCAGCAGCTTCCTTTGGAGTACAGTATTTACACCGCAGAACTGTATGCTATCCTGATGGCGCTAGACAATGTAAAACAGTCATTATATCCGCAAACTATTATCTACACCGATTCCTTAAGTGCTGTATCTGCTCTTCAGTGTAAATTTCCATCCAGTCATCCGTTTCTACAACAAATTCAAACCAAGTTAATGCAGCTTCTTGCAAACAGGCAAAAATTAATTTTCTGTTGGATACCTGGGCACTCTGGAATCAGAGGAAACGAACAAGCGGATCTTGCAGCCAAGAACGCCAGTAACATAAAATCAGACATGCAGATACCTTACACAGATTTAAAATGCATCATACATACCAATGTTAGAAAAAAATGGCTATCCATTTGGCAGGGAGAAAAAAACAATAAGCTTTTTCAGATCAAAAAGGATCACAAGAAGTGGCTATCAAGCCTAAGGGGCAATAGAAAGGAAGAAGTAGTACTTGCTAGAATTCGAATAGGACATACTCACCTAACTCATAGTTATTTACTCACTCAGGAAGACCCTCCACTATGCAGCAACTGTCAAACTCAACTCACAGTAAACCACTTGATCATTGAATGCCCATTATATCTGAGAGAACGAAAAACAGCTTTCTCTTCACATCTATCTTCCTCTAATAAACTTACCTTACAACAGATTCTTGGAGACCGACGAGATATTAATGATGTTTTTACCTTCCTCAAATTGATAAACAAATATCACCTGATCTGAATCCTTTTATTTAATATAACAATCATGTACCAAATAAGACTGAAATAGGTGCATTATGGCCTTAGTAGCCCTTGCACCAATAAATCCAACAAACAACAACAACAACTAATCTAACCTAGTTTTTTGAAACTAGTAACCATGTTGCTGACAACTCTTGTAGATACATAAAGGCTTTTCACAACATTTTTGAATTTTTTTTTTTTTTTTTTTTAGAAAACCCAAAACGAGAGGTATTAGAACCTATAGTACTTAGTACAGTGGGTTGGAGGTTGAGAAGACAAAAGAAGATATGTGTTGACATTAGACTTGAACTTCTGTAGACTGTAATTTTCAGGAAATACGTATGAAGGAAGGTTGTTCCAGAAAACGGCAGTTGAATGAATAAACGAGGAAGATGAAAAGTTGGTTCTGTGAGTTTGAAGTTGGACAGTGAATAGATGATGGCTGGTGGCGGCACGTGTTCGGACTGTTTTGAAAAAGAGAGCAGGAATTATAGAAGCGAATTCAGAAGAACATTGCCCATGGAAGTATCTGTAGAAAAGGCATGAAGCAGAAACAGTACATCTATGAGACAGCGAGTGGAGAGACTCTGTTAGAGATTGGATTGAGTCATTAATTAACATAACTGCCCTCTTCTAAATGGAATCTAGAAGACAGAGGTTTTGGGGGCACCGCACCAGATGTGGGAACAATATTCCATGGCAGGGCAGATTTGTGAATTGTACAGAGTGAACAGCTGTTTGGAAGAAAAGTAAAGGCGAGAGCGAAAGAGAGAACCAAGTTTTTTATATGCAGTGGAAGCAATATTTGTAAAGTGCTAGTGCCAAGAGAGATGAGAAGTCAGGGTTATCCTCAGAAGAGATGTATCATTTTGCCTAGAAATTGGAGTGTCATCGAAGATAAGCATAGGAGCAGAAGAATCCTTTTTGCGAGATATAAGACAACAAGACTGAGTATTAGAAGGATTGAAATCATATAAGTTGTTATCTTTGCCCCACTGGAGAATTACCTGGAGACCAGCATTTAAGGAATTGGTAGCGGATATTCGAGAAGTTGAAGCTGATTGAGCAGGGCAAAGTTTCTCTAAATGGAAAGTAGAATGCAATGTGCTATCATCGGCAAAACTGTGGATAGGATTTCCAGTCAATGGAAGAAGGTCATTAATATACAAGAGGAAAAGAGTGGGGGGGGGGAAGAACTGAACCTCGAGGAACACCAGCATTAGTGGAGAAGTTAGAAGACAGAGAGCCATCTACCATCACCCTCAGTGAGCGATCATAGAGAAAACTGTATAACCAATTACAAAAAATCAGTTGGAAAACCATAAGATGGAAGCTTGTGGAAAAGACCTTTATGCCAAACATGATCGAAAGCCTTTGAGATGTCAAGAGCAACTGCTTGTGTTTCACCAAACTTTTCCATTGAATTTCTCCATAAATGGGTAACATAAGCCAGAATATCACGAGTGCATCGACACTGACTGAATCCACAGTGGTGATCGTTGATCAGACGGAAGGTTTCTAGGTAGTTTAAGAGTTTGCAGTTAATTTATTTCTTCATTACTTTAGAAAGAGTAGAAATAATTGCAATGGCACGATAACTGGATGGGAGGGATTTGTCACCTTTTTGGAAGTGGCTGGATATGAGCAAATTTCAAAGCAGAAGGAAAAACACCTTTGGAATAAGAAAGTGAAAAAAGGCGGCAAAGAACAGGAGTAAGTTCAGGAGCACAGATTTTGAGAACAACTGGAGAAATACCATCAGGGCCTGGAGCACTTGTAATAAAAAAAATTTGAATTTTTAATTTTTATAATTTTACATTTATAAAATTAATATAACGTAGGTTAATGAATAAATGTTGTTAACAAAACTTTTAATACAGTATATATGACAGGTAATTAGGGGCACTAGTGAGTCTCCTAATTACCTGCACTAAATTAATAAGTAAAGGGCAGAAAATATGAGATACTAAACAAGCACACACAGTGAAACTGTGTGTTCCTGTCACAATGAAACTCAGGTCATAATTTCTGCAAATAAAAGTATTTAAACTTTTATTTCCAAACAATTGATTTTGCCAGTGACTTCCAACAATTGCCAGTGATTTCCAAACAATTTTGACACTGACATGAGCCAACTAATTCAACACCACACACACAATATTGTAATTATTCAACACCCTAACCCTTTTTTGTTCCTTTTTTTTAAACTAATGGTAAATACAACAGCACCACTTCCTTTGTTTCAGGCCAAAAACATGTAAACAAGAGTTAAGAGAAAGAGGGAAGATATGTGTTACCAGACTCAAGCTTAATAAAGGCTATTTGAAATTGGCTAGGTGAGTTATTAGCTTTCAAGGAGAAAGGACATGAACAGTTCTCACTGATCTCCAATAATGAAGCTCATGAAAAAATAACTGTCATAACTTGTTATGACAATTATTACATAAGCTATGACATAATTTGATATGTTATGTCATAACTTATGCATCAAATGCAGAAAATATGTATTTAACATATTTTCTGCATTTGATACATATAAGTGTTCAAAAAACACCCAAGTGTTGTAATACATAAAGGCAGTCAATATACAAGTGATGTAAAAGTAAAGGAAGAGAAAATTAACTGCATGTTTCTGTCAGCACACCGATTGAACATGGGCTGTTAGCAGCAATGCTTTGTTTTTGTTTGCAGCTTGGTACATATTTTTATTTGTTTTTTTTTTTATTTTGTTGAGGAGGTTAGTTTATGTACATGGAATAAACTTCCAATAAAATCAAGTTTTGTTCAGATTTTTACTTTTCAACCATTATTTACAAATTTTCAGAAGGTCAAGGATTTCAGAATGTTATTTCTCAACATTCCAAAAATTAAGGCACGTTGAATGCACTCTGTTTGGATATAAGTGAAAGTAAACATATTAAGCAATAATTGTATTTTATTCAATCAATTATGTTAATATCTGCAGTGAAAGGAAATCATAGTAGAAACAATGGGGATATGATGCCAAAATTTGGCAATACCCTTTGGGATTGGGACATGGCACAATACACACTTTGGAAAGCTTTGCTGTGTGTATTTCTGATTTTTCAAATATATATATATATATACTTTTATATATTTGTATATAATTTTTTATAAACAAATATATAATTTTTTATGTCATTTTATTTCATATTGGGAAGCAGGCCATTAACAGGAGCTGTGTGGTCCACAAGTGGCACACATGCCTGAGTTGGCATGTGTGCCACTTGTGGACTTCTGGTCAAGGAGCTTGAGAGAGATTTTGGGAGCATCACTCCAGATGTGGGAACAATATTCCAAGGTAACCACCCGCTAGCTAAAGGCAAATTCCACACATTTATTCTACAACTATCTTTCCTCAATTTGAATTTGTGCCCCCTTATACACCTCAATCAGGTCACCTCAAAGGTGCTTAATCTCCAGACGCTGCAATTTACAGAACTTAAGCCTCTCTTGGTAAGAGGATCATTTCATTCCCCTCACCAATCTTGTTGCCCTTCTCTGTACACCCTCAATCAAACCTACATCCTTCCTAAAATGAGGCCTCCAGACCTGTACGCAGTACTCAAGGTGTGGCCTGACCATTGCCTTATGCAAAGGGATAATCACCCTCTTTTCCCTGCTGACAAAATTCCTGTATATCATTGACAAAACCCCATGACCTGCTCTTGCAGCCTGTCTGCACTGCTCAGAAAACTTCATATCTGACTGCACAATTACTCCCAGATCTTTTTCATTTTCTACCACCCCAGTTGGTATGTTCCTCTGGGGTTACTTCTACCCATATGCAGTACTTTGCATTTGTCAATGTTAAACTTCAGTTGCTACTTCTCAGCCCATCTGCCCAAATTTTCTAGATCCTGTTGCAGTAGCACACTACCATTACTGTCATTAAAAACCATGTCAACCTTTGTATCATCTGCAAACTTCGACAATAAGCCTGATATACCTTCATCAATATCATTGATAAATATACAAAACAACAGTGGACCCAACACCGAACCCTGTGGGACTCCACTAATAACATTAGTCCACGAAGAGCAACACCCATTGATTACCACCCTTTGTCTTCTCCCACTTAACCATCCTTTTATCCATTGTAGCAACTTACCCTTAATACCATTCTGCTCCAATTTGTACAATAGTCTTCCATGCGCAACAGTGTCAAAAGCTTTCCTGAAATCCAAATATATGATATCAAAATTATTTTTTGCATCCAGTTCCTTTGTAACCACATCATAGTATCCAATCAAATTCGTCAGACAAGACTTTCCCTTAACAAAACCATGCTGTGTCTGAATTATTGCTGCAGTCTTGTCTAGATGATCCTGCAATGCATCTTTAACCAGTGACTCCATTATGTTACCCGGAACAGAAGTTGAACTAATTGGTCTGTAATCACTTGTGCCATCCTTCGATTCCCCTTTGTGAACTGGGGATACATTTTCACATCTCCAGTCCATGGGGACTTCCTCTGAGTCCAAAGATGCTTTCATAATTATGGCTAAGGGTTTGCTTAGTTCCTTTGCCAATATAATATAACTGAATAGATCCCATCCACCCCAGGTGCCTTTCTTATGTTTAACTTCAACAATTTCTCCTCCACTTTGCTCTCAGTTATTACAAAATCATTAAGCACCCTGTTACAATTTGATAACCCTCTGGCATTTTCCTTCCTTAATAAGTCATGTGTGAATGTAGATGCAAAATACTCATTCAGTTTGTTTGCTATCTGAGCAGGATCATCAACAGTCAAACCATCGATATCAAGTGGACCAATCTAATTCATCCCCTTTTAGAGTTTATATAAGTAAAGAAATCCTTGCTGTTTTTCTTAACATCCTTTGCCAAAGATTTCTCTTAATCTGCCTTTGCTTGCCTAATCTCCTTTTTGACTTGATTACAGACTAGCTTATATCTGTCATAGGCTTCTGTCACCTGATATATATGCATGCCATGCATTTTTCTTCTCTACCACGAGTCTCATTAGTTTATTTGACAACCATTTAGGCTTGAATAGTATTTCTTAATAGGTATGAAAAGTTAAGTAGCCTCCATGATTAATTCCCTGAATTCTTCCCAGTTAAAATTTGGTGTTGGTAACATCATCAGTTGGTCACACTGTACAGAATTTAAAAACTGTCTGTGACCGCTGTAGTCACCTTTACAGAAGCAAAAAGCCCTGATGGTAATTATATCTTTAAGAAAATCCCACACTGTGATTAGTGCCACCTAGTGGTTCCTTTATCTGCAAATTCTTAATACAGGAATGATCACTGCTGATAACCAGATCAAGAATATTACCTTCTCTGGTTGCCCCTTGAACATGCTGCTACAGAAAACACTCACCCAGTAAATACCTAAAAGTCTTGCTAATGTGCGTGTGACCAACACACAAGTTTCAGTCAATATGTGGGAAGTTAAAATCCTTCATTATAAGACATTCTGATTTACTAGCCCACCTATTTATCTCTGCAATTGTTCATTGTACTCATTTGAGTAATTAGGCCTATAACACACTCCTCCTCTTATTTTTGCTTTCCCAGTTCTTATGTCACACCAAACTGACTCAACATTGCACTTCCTTTGATTTTATGTTTTTCTTAATTAACACATAACCCCTCCTCCCTTCCTATCCTGTCTACCCTTTCTGTACACATTGTACTCCCTAAATCCCCCATTATAAAACATTCTGATTTACTGGAGCACTCTGTATGTCTCTACAGCTGTTTTTTATGCTCACAGAATCGTTTGGCCTATAAACTACCTCTTTTTGTTTTCCCACTACTTATGTCACACCAAACTGCTCTCAACATTACACTGGTTGCCCACATTAACTGAGTGTGCTGCCTTAGATTCTGATAATTCTTAACCAAGAGCATAACTCCACTGTCCTTTCTCTGCACATTATACTATCATATTCAAATTTCACATCCCTTATATCTGAGTGGCACCATGTTATTATTATTATTAGCCATAGGGTGCAAGGAAGCTTTGAGGCTTTTGCTGCAACAGCTAAAAAAAAAAAAAAATTGAGTTACCCCTGTGAGAAAGAGAGAACAGGAGTCAGAAAGAAGGAAATCAAGAAAGAGAAGAATGATGATATCCAGCTCTGGACCCTGGGTGTAACAAGCCCATACTCACTAGATGTTGAGCCCCTGGGGATATCCCAGGCGCTCAAGATCTAGTGAGTATGGGCTTGGAGGCGCCTCCGTAGCCAGGTGGGAAGGAGCAGCAGTGCGTAGCACACGCTTCTTGATTAGACCGGGGTTCGAGCCCGTCACCACCAAATACGGAGGATGCGGAAAGGTCACGAAATGACCACCGCATATCCCGGAGCAATATGGCCTTAGTTGCTAATGCTCCTAAAAACCAAAAAAAATAACAAAAAAAAAAAAAAAAAGTATGGGCTTGGCGTATTTAACCATTTTTTGTATTTGATGTATATTTAACCACTTGGTGTATTTGATGTATTTAACCACTACTTTGAATTCATAAAATTTGTTTACTATACTTTTCACATTAGTGGATGCAAAAGTATACATGCACCTCTTTTTGCTCTGAGTAACTCAAATACTAACCATGTATTTGCTTGTCCTGTGAGGACTTCCCAGCTGATCTTGTAATCCCCGAAACCTTGCTTTCCAGTCTGCTAAATGCCATTAGAAGCAGTAAAAAAATCACTTTTTCATATCTGTCTGTGCCCGAATTTATGTATGAGTGATGTATGAGTCTATGTACCCACCTAAGCTAGTAGTTTACCATCTCACCTAACACTGTCCTAGTAACATCAGGAAATATTTTTGCACCCCTTCTATTTAACTGTACCCCATCCCTGTAAATAGAATTTTTCTTAGTGTGGTATCTCCTGTTAACATGCACAGACCACACTAAGAAATATTCTACCTCATGAGCTTTGCACAGTCTCTCTAGGGCTAAATTTATTGAAGGCTGTCATTGTGTACTTCCCCATCGTATCTGGGCAAAATTGCAGACACTTTCAAAAAATAACTCACTGCCCTATATTTGTCAAGTAAATCTTCAGATCTCCTATGCTTAACATCATTAGTACAAATGTGTACAATAGTATTACCTTTTGTACCTTTAAAATATGACAACTGGTCTACAATGTCATTTATATATGCCCCTGGCAGACATACCAGACATACCCTAGTCCTATCTCACCTATTTCTTTTATAAAATGTATTCAGTAGCTACTTGTGGGATCAGTGTTTTCACATGTAGGACATTATTAGGTTGCTTGATGCACAAATTTGGTCTTATCCAGCACACTGTGCTGGATGGTTGAATGCTTGATAGGTCCCTCTTTTTAATTCCTTCAAGGTACCTCCTTCAAAGGCATCAATCCTGTTCCTTTAAGCCTTCATGTAAGCCATCAGAACACTTAATCTCCTCAAACTCTCTGCATAAAAGTATGCAAAGACATCTCCTTTGGCTGTATCATGATACGGCCAAAGGAGCCTACTACAGATAACTTGGCAAAAAGGTGGCAAAGATTCACAAGAGAACTGCCATTGATTGCTCTTCTCTCCTGAGTCGAAGCATTCCTGCTACTTCGGGCTTTTTGCTTTGCTGTTCATGTTTGAGATATAATTTTAGTCTAATTTAATTTAACAATACTACACAAACTAAGAGATAGTAGTATAATAATACTACACTATTCCCAGCAATGACAGTACATACCATGCCATTACATTTCTAAATAATGCTTAGCTAAATACAAGAATAAGCTAACCTATGTAACTGGACTACAATTTAAAACAATGCAATTATCTACACTACAATTTGCTAGTTAGGAGATACAATGATGTTTGCACCAAAATTACTGATAACAAAGGCTCTATGAATATTAAGTTGTAACTTATTAAATCCTTAGCTAAATTCAAAAATAAGCTCAATGTAGGTGGTTAGGCCAATCAAAACTATTTAGTAAACACAATTTAGAGGCGACTCCGTAGCCAGGTGGGAAGGAGCAGCTGTGCATAGCACACGCTTCTTGATTAGACCGGGGTTCGAGCCCGTCACCACCAAATACGGAGGATGCGGAAAGGTCAGGGAATGACCACCGCATATCCCGGAGCTATGACCTTAGTTGCTAATGCTCCTAAAAAAAAAAAAAAAAAAAAAAAAAAAAACACAATTTAGTATATTAATTGAGTAAAAAAAAGAAGTCAAAAATTTCCAAAACCTCAACCATTTTCAGGAGTTCGAAATTTCGGCACCCACCAGTACAACTGTTTTATACAATGATTATACATAAAACAAGGAGTATTTCATTTATGTAGCAGAAGCAGTAACTGCTGGATGAATAATGTATTTGTTTATCTTATGCTGAAATTCAAAGTAACAAGATGAAGTACAAAGGGTTTCCGAAAAGTAAGGTGACACATTTTTTTTCTTAATAATAGTGAAAGGGAATGAGATGAAACACAGTGGATAGATAGACCCGTTAATAATGTTCAAAAAGACTGCCAGTGCAGTGTTGCGGTACTGTCGCCTCACAGCTGATTCCAGTTGCAAAATGCGAGTGTGGTCCAAAACAGGTGTTCATAAAGTTATTCGCTTTTTGCAAGCAAAAGGGTCTTCACCAAGTGATATTCACTGTGAACTGGTTTCTGTGTATGGTGAAAAGGTGATGGCAAAGAAGCAGGTGTGTTTTTGGTGTGATGAATTTAAAGCAAGCCGTGTTGACATTGAAGATCGACATCAGGTGGGCAGGAATTCATCGTTCTTGAAAACAGACAAGTGAAATTGCACAAATAGTGAACATGAGTAAGTCAACTGTTCACAAAATTGTTCATGATGTCCTTGGCTTTCGAAAGGTGTGCTGCTGCTGGATGCCCTGACAATTGTCAGAGAAGGACAAAGTAAAACGCATGTGGATGTGTCTGGAAAACCTGTTGCAATACAGCAACGAAGGATAGGATTTTCTCACTCGCATTGTCACAGCAGACGAAATGTGGGTTCATCACTTTACCCCGGAGAGCAAACAAGACTCCATGACCTGGAAACATTCACAATCTTCTGTGCGCAAAAAATTCAAAACTGTTCCCAGTGTCCAAAAAGTCATGGCCACAGTGTTCTGGGATCGCCAAGGCATTCTGTTGGTGGATTTCTTGCTGAAGGGAGGAACAATCAATGCACAGCTTTACAGTGCAACATCGGAAAAACTGAAAGCCAACATTCGAAGCAAATGACCAGGACTCTTGACAAACGGCATGATTTTGTTGCACGACAATGCAACTCCACACCACTCATGAGTGATTGCGCCATAATCATTGGGAAACTCTGTCACATCCCCTCAATAGCCTTCAGACTTCCATTTGTTCAGTCCTCTGAAAAAACACCTTTCAGGAAAACATTTCACCATGGGTGAGGAAGTTTATCAAGCAGTGCAATGTTGGTTACTGCATGTGGGCACAGTATTGATAAACTGATCCATCGTTAGGACAAGTGCATCAATAAAACAGGAGATTTTGTGGAGAAGTAGTGCATGTTCACTTATTTATTGGTGTGTAATTTCAACTTCATATTATTAAACATCATTGAGAGAAAAAAAATGTTACCTTACTTTTCGGAAACCCCTCAGAGAAAGTAAAAATAATAACCAAATAATTCACTCTGGTTTGTTGTTGTTTGTTATTTGGTTTTTAGGAGCATTAGCAACTAAGATCATATTGCTCCGGGATATGCGGTGGTCATTCCCTGACCTTTCCGCATCCTCCATATTTGGTGGTGACGGGCTCGAACCCCGGTCTAATCAAGAAGCGTGTGCTACGCACTGCTGCTCCTTCCCACCTGGCTACGGAGGTGCCAATTCACTCTGGACCCGAAAGGTTCTTTCCACATATAATTCTGATTAAAAAATAACTGCTCACTTCCAAAGTCATTGAAATAAAGCTATTTATATTTAGGAAAGTACAGAAAATTAGAACAATTAACTTTGAACCAGTTACTAGCATGCAATCAATTTTTCGGAGTGGCACCTGTCACATCCAGCACCACTGTTGAGTTAATAAATTGCATTATGGGATATCATACATTACAATTCTTATGTATGCCTCATCTTCTCTGAGAGGAAAGGAATAGAGGACAGCAGAGTTTACGTAATGTATTCACTGCTTTCCGAATGTAAATATGCGACCTCAGACTTTAATCCAATCGGAGGGGAAACCACCCTGTTTTTAGACCTTTTTCTTATTTGTGCTGTACAGGTTTCATGATTATTGGTATCAATGCTAATATCATTTTCTTTTATGCAAAAATAAAGTATGTGATATTCAAAGAGTTGTTTTTGAAAATGATATTGGCATTGATTCTTTGCTGGACATTTTTTTCATTGATTTTGATTTAGGAATATAATTTCAAGAAAATTAAAAATGTAAAAAAGAAAACACTTGATCTTACATTTCAAATGCATTTCAAAAAAAAAAAAAAAAATTCATTAGCTGTTTAAAAAAACTACCAAACTCATGATTTTTTTTTTTTTTTTTTTTTTTTTTTGAAACCTGCACTGTTATAGCATCTTTCTTGGATGTGTACTTTATCTAGTAACAAAATTCCAGGAAAAATTATTTATTGGCTCTAATCAATATGCCCTTCAGAACCATGTCAGGCAAAATTACTATCAGGTAGGAACTTCACAACCACTTTTGTTGAATACAACATAAAAAAAGTGTGCACAACTCACAACAAAATTGTTTTTGAAAGACAAATTATTACACACTCTTTCTTCAATATGTACTTGATCTACTAACAAAATTACAAGAAGAATTATTGTTGGAGACCAACAAAAACAGTGAAAACTAAAAACTTTGCATCTACCTTAATTTATCAACAAAATTTTATAAAAAGTGTATGTTACTCATAATGAATTGAGTATTTAAAAACCATACTGTTATAGCAGTTTTCTAGGATGTGTATTTGATCTGTAACCAAAATTTCAGGGAAAACTGTTATAACAGGCAACCTCGATATAATGCAGGTGACAGGAAACAACTTTAATACCTGTGTTATAAGCAAAGCATGTTATAGCCAAAAAATATTACCAATTTTTCCCTAGTTTTTTTTACATAAATCATCATCGGCCATTTTCAATACACTGCAGGATGAAGGCCTCTCCAGCAACTTTCCAGTTCCTTCTGTTTTGTGCAATGACCATCCATTTACTGCCCACAAACTCATGAATTTCATCTATCCATCTCCGCTGTTGTCTTCCAGGTTTTCTTCTAGCTCCTCTTGGGTACCATTCTGTTATTTTCTTAGTCCATCTGTCATCATGTCTTCGAGCTATGTGTCCTGCCCAAGACCATTTTAGTTCTTTAGTTTTGATGAGAATGTCCTTTACTTGTGTTTGCTGCCTAATCCATGTGTTTCTCTTCTTATCTAACAGTCTGATTCCCAATATGATTCGTTCCATTCTTCGCTGTGTAGTGCTCAGCTTCTCTTCCATTCTTTTGGTGAGTGCCCAAGTTTCACTTCCATAAGTCATGGTGGAGAGTATACATTAGTTCATTATTTTACATTTCAGACAAACTGGGATATTGCTCTTCAGTATGTGACTGTATTTCCTGAATGCTATCCATCCAAAATTTATTCTTCTCTTGACTTCCAGCCATTTATCATTATTACAGCTAATAACTTGTCCCAGATAAGTATATGACTCCACCTTTTCAATTACTGCTCCTTCAATCATTATGTCCCTTTCTGTGGCATACTTGTTCATCATTACTTTTGTTTTAGTCATATTCATCTTTAGTCCAAAATCCTTACTAACTCTGCATAACTGATTAAGATTTTCGTCTAATTCTTTGGGATCGTGGCTTATGACCACAATATCATCTGCAAATCGTAAATGGTTCAGGTACTCTCCATTCACATTGACTCCTTTCTGCGACCAGTCTAATCTTCTGAAAGCTTTCTCAAGGGCAGCAGTAAACAACTTCAGAGATATTGTGTCTCCTTGTCGAACTCCTTTCTCAATTTAAATTTGCTACTGTCTTTGTCTACTCTAATAAAGGAGGTAGTGTTCTCATATTTTCTTCAAAATCATAATATATGGGGTATCTATGCCTTGTCTTTCCAGTGCCCGAAACATTGCCTTATGCTGATGCTGTATAGAGTCAAATGCCTTTTCACAATCCACAAATGCCAGGCATAATGGTGTTTTATATTCATTTGCTTTCTCCATTAGCTGTGACATTATGTGAAGGTGATCCATAGTTGAGAATCCTGTCCTAAAGCCAGCTTGCTCTTTCGGTTGATTCTTATCAAGTATTCTTTCTAATCTGTTAGTAATGACCCTTGTGAACAACTTGTAGATGTGGGATAACAAGCTAATTGGTCTATAATTTCCAATTTCTGATTAATTTCCTTTCTTATGCAGCAAAACTATGATTGCATTATTCCACTGCTTAGGCGTGACACTTTTTCTAATGTATTTTGTGAAGAGCCTTGCCAGTTTTTGTGTTATGTCTCTTCCTCCCAATTTTAATAACTCCTACAGTAACTTCATCTTCCCCTGGGGCTTTCTTATTCTTTATTTTCTTCAACGCCTGTTCTACCTCATCAGGAAGAATATCGAGTATGTCGTATGTGTTGCTAATTTGCAATCCATCTTCCCCACTGCTGGCATCATTTCCTTGCTCCTTGTATAATTCTCTATAGTAGTCTTCTACTATTTGAATTATGCCTTCTCTGCCATTTATAAATACACCATTGCTATTCTTCATTTTCAGTTTCATTTGTATTTCTGTATTACTGCTCATGGCTGCTGATTTAAGTTCTTTGTTTTCCCTTAATGCTTGTTCTACTTTTCTTGTGTTAAATCTTCTTATGGCCTCTCTGAGTCTCTTTCTAATGGCTTTGCATAACTCAGTATACTCAATTTTCTCCTTTTAATGTGTTTATCTTGCTCTTCATTTGTCACCTTCAGTTCATCATAAGTGTTTCTTAACTAATTTTTTCTTCCTTGGATTTCTTTTTCCCTATAGGTTTCTTAGGCTTTATCACTTTCGGAAAGTTGTAATATTCCTCATCGATATCTTGGTGTGGAGCAGTCTGCAGAAGCTCAAACTTGTTCTTAAGTTCCAGTACATGCTGTTCTTTCTCGTCTCCTGTTATCTCAAAGACCTTTGTATTATTTACTCGAGTCAGTTTTTTCTTTTCCTTTCCTACATCTATATCAAGTGTGCATCTTACCATTCTGTGATCACTTCCAACATTTACCTTGTTCAGGATGGTTACATCATTCATAGTATATCTTCTGTTAGTGAGGATGAAGTCGATTTCATTAGTTGTAAATCCATTTGGACTCTTCCATGTCCACTTTCTGTTCACCCTTTTCTTGAAAAAAGTGTTTGTTACTGACAATCCTTGAGATTCTACAAATTCTATAAGTCTTTCACCTCTTTCATTTCTTTCAACAATTCCAAAATTTCCTATAATTCCCCTTCTGCACTGTTTTGTCTTTTTCCAACCTTAGCATTGAGTCCCCCACAATAATAGTGTAGTAGGTTTTTTGCTCATCTAGAAGACTCTCAATTTCGGTGTACATTTCTTCAACCTCTTCATCATCGTGGCTCGACGTTGGTGCGTAAATCATTATAACCTTTAGCTTGTACCTCTTAGAAATGTTGAGTATTAGTCTTGACACCCTTTGTGATGTAGTTCTGAATTCCAAAATGTTGTTTTTTATATCTTTATGGACCAGAAACCCAACTCCACCTTCGCTCCTTTCACTGTTTCCATTGGTGTATAGCAGATTTCCACTTGATAAACTTATAACTGATAAGTGATTCATTTCTTCTTCTTGTTTCAGCCAAATCAACGATAATCCAATTTACATTTTCTAATTCCTTTTCCAACTCTAGTATCCTGTCTTCACAGATGAGCGATCTTACATTGTAACAAGCCAAGTTCAGTTTCTGTGCATGGCAGCCTGATCGTACTCAGAGATTCTTAGCACCCTCTGCTTCCACTCTGATCCTAATGCTGCCGTAAGAGGGAGAGTGAAAGCCACTGGGGACTGAGGGCCATTTGTTTCGTCATGCTGTCATATGCTGGAGCGTTTTGGTCTTTTCCTCTTTACGCTGACCAGGCGTCTTGAAGAGAACCACTCTACACATTCGTTGCCACCTAATTGACGTAACAGGGCTTACCATCGAGAAAATGTGCATGAGTGGATTTTAGGGAGGCAGGCCAACTGGACTTCTAAATCTTCTGTAATAGAAAGATATTGGATCCATCAGTGTTTTAGACTGAGTGTCTGATAACACACAGAATACCTGTTTCCCTCTAAGCCCCATAAATACATTATTTACTAATATTTAATATTTACAGAATAAAAGACAAAGCATTAAAGGTTATATCATTCCCTTTACATTCTACTAATACACGATGCTGTTATGGATTTACATTTTATGTAACAATTCTGAAATAATCACATAACTTAGTTTGTCGGAACTAATGACAATTCGTAATTGTTTTTCAGTACGTAATTCTTAATAGCAATTAGATGCAATAAATGAAGATGTTTGCTATCACTCTGACATTCTAACCAAGCCATCACTTCATGTTTTCAAGCACACTGTTAATCTCTGGTGTTTTTTCCTTACACAAGTCATCCACATTATCCTCTGAGTCACTCCCTATGTCACTGCCCTTCTGTTTGTCGATTGTTTTCCCACTTTTCACAGAGGCTGCGATTTTTACCTCACTCAGGTAATGTGCAACTGGAGCTTCCATATTCATCTGAATCCAAGCAGCCAGGTCATTTGCTCCATGACTGCCACCAAGTATGTTACAAGCAGCTTTTGCTTCTTGTTCTGAAAATGCTGCTAATTCAAGGTTATTATTAGTGATCTTGTCTTTTCCAATATATTTTTTTTTCAGCAATTTTAAACTACTTTTGAGCTTACTTTCTCCCATGCTAATCCAATATTGTATGTAACATCTTTTGGTGGTAATGTTTTCAGGAATTCTAAAACTTTAATTTCTTAGTTCACAACATCAGTTGACCATGATAGCCGGCTTTGAAGGCTCAAATAATGCCCTGATCCATGGACTGAATTAGTGCAGCTGTGTTTCTTAGAAGAAACATGACCCTCTGATCTTGCCATCTTTCAATATCAGGACATCAGCCAAAGAATGAGCTAGGCAGTGACCCAAAGTAATAGCTTTTTCTTTAAGTTTTTTGGAAGGCAAGTGTCATCTCACTTGAAGTCAACATGAAATAACAGGTAGAGATTTCATGTTGACATGCTTAAAACACGGGAGACTTTGACTTTTACACTGATGCACACTGGCTTTAGCTTGTGATTTCCAGTCTTGTTTGCACACAGTAACACAGTAATGCTCTCTTTGTTAGTTCTCATGCCCACCTTTGTTGGGTGCCTTTTTAACAGCCATTGACTTGTTTGGGGATAAGTTTATAGTACAGAGCTAATTTGTAAAAGTTGTACAACTTTTAATCTGTGAATTCATCATCTTGAATTACATTAAACAGAAATTCAGGAAATGCTTCTGCTGTTGTAATGTCACCAAATGCAATTTGCCTATAAGGCAAACCTGGGATATCCCATGATGAGCCTTCCATCTCCAAAGCCACCCTTCAGAAGCTTTAAATGCTTCATTTCCACCAAGTAGCTTATGAAATTTAAGTGTCTGTTCTTTCAAAATTACCCCATTTGTTGGTATTCCTTCACTATGTTTCTGCAGAATCCACTTTTATAAGCATTTGTCCACGTCACTTTTCACAAAGTCTAGTTTGCTTTCTTTCTTTGAAAGCCTATTTCATCTTCTAAGGAGTCTATGAATGAGCACAATTTTTCTTCCTCCTTCATCTAACTGCAGATCATTCCTTTTGGAATTGCATACTTGCAAAATTTAGCGCATTTTGTTTTGCCACTCTTAACTCTTTCAACAATCTTTAACTTTTCCTCAAATGTATAATTTTTTTCTTTTGGTGACCATTACTTCAGTCCTATTGATTTACTAATTTTGCTGTGTATTTATTTCTGATGCCCTAGAATTTACTGTTTTGAGAAAACTGAATCAAAACCAAACTGTCCAGCCTATCATAGTGCAGAAGTGAAGTTACATGGTTTCTCCATAAATCACTTGTCAGTTCATGCATATTTTTGTCTAGTTTACCCCTTGGCAGTTTTTGCTATACTAAGTGTAACTTCTAGTCAAAGAAAGGATGTCACGTGCTGTTGTTTACAAAAATTTGCTTTGTAATTAATGTAATGCGCTTGACAAATGGTAGCCATATTCCTTTCCAGTGACAGCTGTTTGTAATTAACATTCTAATGATATTCTAACTCTTGTATCTCTAGCTGAGCAAGGAGAAATTGGGTGTCTACAGTAAATAGTCTCCGATGAGTCACATTGTTTACAAAAATTACTCTGTAACTGAATATATCAATGATAGTGAATTTTTAGAAAATTTTTAGCTAATTTCTCCTCTTGGAAATATGGCAGTAGGATGTAGAGTAGATATGAGTATATACACAGTATTCCGTGGTATATCTGAAACTGTGATAAGAAGAGGTGCATTATATCGAGGTTGCACTGTATTTTAAAAATTCAAAAAAATCTGCATTATAAACTTCCTTTTATTCTATTTTGTTATGAAATAAAAACAGAACAGAATGAAAGTGTTTTTTTTTTTTTTTTTACAAATATCTAACGCTTACGAATATGACATTTTAATGGCACAGACTAGGTCTTATTATCGATAAGGGAAAAAAATCAACGAAAAATGGCAGCAGATTGAGTTTTTAAAATTGGTACTGCTTTGGCCACATACAATTATGGATATAACAATATGAGGGGGAAAACAGTGATGACTTATTTTATAATCAGAGAGAGAAAATTATTTTATTTATTTTTTATTTTTTGCCTTTGAACTGTAATAACTTACCTGTACAACTGATTTTGAAAGGGCTGCCTACAATGTGGTAACCATTGTACTTTATAGTGATATAATAATCTCCAGCTGCTAATGGAGTATATCGTACTTTGTAACCTTCTTCCACCTCTGTACAATCCATTGATAACTTTGATGGACCATCAATAGTGACAGCTAGCATTCCAGCTCCAGCACTACATGTGTCTACAATGAAATCTGTTTTCACTCCTGTAAATAATAAAAAATATATTTAATGTAAAATTTGATCAGGAGAATGAAACTTGCAGTTAAAAAATTTATTTTTAATTAATTTAAATAGTATAATAGACAGGAAAGATGCTAGATTCTCTTATCTTATTATTTTATTATTATTCTGGTTAAAAATTTTTGTAATCTAGAACACTATTTATCAATCTTTAGTCCATGGAAAAATTTTGTTTGACTGCAAAACTTTTATTATTGTTTCAATTATAATTAAAATTATTTTATAGTCTATGGTAGAAATTCCACCAGTCTATAATACATTTTTGGTGGAGAACCAATGATATAGAGCAGAGGTTTCCAACCGGTGGTTCCTGAAAGTGTTCCAGGAGGTTCACATTAAAAATTCTGTAATGGCATCTGCTTATCTTTACATAGGTATATTATTGTAAACTACAAAATATAACTAATAATACACAATATAAAATAAAAATTAAAGAATTGCCAAAGAAAGAAACCACATCTCCCACAATTCCTTATAATTAGTTTACTATCTTATAGTATATCATGTTAAATAAATATGTTTTCCATACTAAGTTTTTTTCATTCTCAAGGACCATTGGTACTTTTTTTTTAGAACCTATAGTACTTAGTACCGTGCATGGGTTGAAGGTTGAAAAGATGAAAGAAGATACTTGTTGATATTAGACTTGAACTTCTGTAGATTGTAATTTTCAGAAAATACGTATGAAGGAAGGTTGTTCCAGAAAACAGAAGTTCAATGAATAAACAAGAAAAAAAGTTGGTTCTCTGAGTTTGAACTTAGTCAGTAAAAGGATGTTGACTGGTTGCAGCACATGTTCAGACTGCTTTAAAAGAGAGAGCCGGAATTATAGAAGCCAATTCAGTGCCCATGGAATTATCTTAGAAAAGGCATGCAACAGAAACAAAGTCTATGAGACAGAGAGTGGAGAGCTCTGTCAGAGATGAGACATTAATTAACCTAACTGCCCTCTTCTGAATGGAATCTAGAAGCCTGAGAGAGGTTTTGGAGGTACCACCCCAAGATGTGGGAACAATATTCCATGGTAGCTGGATTTGCGATTTCTACAGAGTCAGCAACTGTTTGGGAGAAAAGTAATGCCAAGAGCAAAAGAGAAATCCCAGTTTTTTAGATGTAGAGGAAGCAATATTTGTAATGTGCTTTATGCCAAGATAGATAGAAGTCACATTAGTCCCCAAGAAATCAGAACATCATTGAAGATAAGCATAGGACCAGAAGAATCCTTTTTGCGAGATATAAGACACGACGGAGTTTTAGAAGGATTGAAATTAAGCTACCTTTGTCCCCCACTGGAGATCAGCATTTAAGGATTTAGCAGTGGATACTCGAGAAGTATCCACTTCTCGAGTACCCACACGAAGGGGCTTAGAAGGGAACAGGCATTCTGTGTGTTATCAGACATCCAGTCTAAGACACTGATAGATCCAATATCTTTCTATTACAGAAGATTTAGGAGAAGTCCGGTTGGCCTGCCTCCCTAAAATCCACTCATGCACACCTTCTCGATGGTAAGCCCTGTTACATCACTTAGGTGGCAACGAACGTGTAGAGTGGTTCTCTTCAAGATGCTTGGTCAGCGTGAAGAGAAAAAGACCAAACCCTCCAGCATATGAGAGCACAACAAAAAAAAAATGACCCTCAGTCCCCAGCGGCTTTCACTCCCCCTTTTACAGCAGCGAGAGGATCAGAGTAGAAGCAGAGGGCGCTAAGAATCTCTGAGTACGATCAGGCTGCCATGCACGGAAACTGAACTTGGCCTGTTACAATGTTAGATTGCTCATCTGTGACGACAGGATACTAGAGTTGGAAAAGGAATTAGAAAATGTAAATTGGAATATCGTCGGTTGGGCTGAAACAAGAAGAAGAAATGAATCACTTATAAGTTTATCAATTGGAAATCTGCTGTACACCAATGGAAACAGTGAATGGAGTGAAGGTGGAGTTGGCTTTCTGGTCCATAAAGGTATAAAAAACATTCTGGAATTCAAAAGTACATCACCAAGGGTGTCAAGACTACTACTCAGGATTTCTAAGAGGTATAAGCTAAAGGTTATAATGATTTATCCACCAACATCGAGCCATAATGATGAAGAGGTTGAAGAAATGTACACTGAAATTGAGAGTTTTCTAGATGAACAGAAAACTCAATACACTATCATTATGGGGACTTCAATGCTAAGGTTGGAAAGAGACAAAACAGCACAGAAAGAGGAACTATAGGAAATTTTGGAATTGGTGAAAGAAATGAAAAAGGTGAAAGACTTGTGGAATTTGCGGAATCTAGAGGAATGTCAGTAATTAACACTTTTTTTTTCAAGGAAAGGGTGAACAGAAAGTGGACATGGAAGAGCCCAAATGAATTAAATATAATGAAATCGGCTTCATTCTCACTAACAGAAGATATATCATGAATGATGTTACTGTCCTGAATAAGGTAAACGTTGGAAGTGATCACAGAATAGTAAGATACACACTTGATATAGATGTAAGAAAAGAAAGGAAAAAACACTCAAGTAAATAATACGAAGTTCTTTGAGATAACAGAAGACGAGAAAGGACAGTATGTACTGGAACTTAAGAACAAGTTTGAGCTTCTGCAGACTGCTATTTAGCCCTATTCATCTTTAGTCCAAAATCCTTACTAACTCTGCATAACTGATTAAGATTTTCCTCTAATTCTTTAGGATCGTGGCTTATGACCACAATGTCATCTGCAAATCGTAAATGGTTTAGATACTCTCCATTCACATTGACTCCTTTCTGCAACCAGTCTAATCTTCTGAAAGCTTCCTCAAGGGCAGCAGTAAACAACTTCAGAGATATTGTGTCTCCTTGTCGAACTCCTTTCTCAATTTTAAATTTACTACTGTCTTTGTCTACTCTAATAAAGGAGGTAGTGTTCTCATACATTTTCTTCAAAATCATAATATATGGGGTACTATGCCTTGTCTTTCCAGTGCCCGAAACATTGCCTTATGCTGTATGGAGTCAAATGCCTTATCATAATCCACAAATTCCAGGCATAATGGTGTTTTATATTCATTTGCTTTCTCCATTGGCTGTGATATTATGTGAAGGTAATCCATAGTTGAGAATCCATCCTAAAGCCAGCTTGCTCTTTTGGTTGATTCTCATCAAGTATTCTTTCTAATCTGTTAGTAATGACCTTGTGAACAACTTATAGATGTGGGATAACAAGCTAATTGGTCTGTAATTTCCAATTTCTGATTTATCTCCTTTCTTATGCAGCAAAACTATGATTGCATTATTCCACTGCTTAGGCGTCACGCCTTTTCTAATGCACTTTGTGAAGAGCCTTGCCAGTTTTTGTGTTATGTCTCTTCCTCCCAATTTTAATAACTCCTACAGTAACTTCATCTTCCTATGGTGCTTTCTGATTCTTCATTTTCTTCAACACATGTTCTACCTTATCAGGAAGGATATCAGGTATGTCGTATGTGTTGCTAATTTGTGATCTGCCTTCCCCACTGCTGGCATCATTCCCTCACTCCTTGTATAATTCTCTATAGTTGTCTTCTGCTATTTGAATTATGCCTTCTCTGCTATTTATAAGTACACCATCACTATTCTTCAGTTTCAGTATCATTTGTCTTTCTGTATTACTGCTCATGGCTGTTGATTTAAGTCCTTTGTACATGCAACTACATACTAAAACAAATGACACACATAACAAAAAAAAACCCAAAAGCTTTCAGGCCGTTATAATGGTTTAAATTGACCACAGAGATTTGTATATTTTTTCTTTTAACTCAGCTCAGCAAAGCATTATTGAAAACTAAAGAAAAGCTCCTGAAGCAGTTTCATGGTTAACATCATCCATAAATGGTGATTTAATTGATGCACACAACCAAGGTAAAACTTTACAACTGTAATGAAATGTGATAATGCATATTTTTAAAAATAAAAATATGCATTACCTTTAAATATATATATATATATATATATATATATATATATATATATATAAAACTCTATACAGGGTGTTTCAGTTAAACGTTTCAGAACTTCTAAGAGGGGTAGGGTACATCCTGACAACTCGAAATCATATAGCAATGTGGGGTCGGAAATGCTTTCCTGAAGCGGTGTTGTACACAGAAGCACCATAAAGAAAAGAGACCGTAAGTGAGAAATCGTTTTAATAATACATGAAAAGAAGCAAAAGGTACATGGATTAAAGTAAGTGTTCGAAGTTTCTTCCACGGGCTACAATGCACGCCTCACATCTCCGACGCATGGACATCCGAACATTCTGGAATACTCCAGGCGAATTTCGAATTTCTTCGGCAGCTACTGCGATTCTTGCAACCAGCTCCTCAGCATTGTCAACAGGGGTGTCATAAACTAACGATTTCATATGACCCCAGAAATAAAAATCAAGACATGATAGGTCGGGTGACTGAGCAAGCCAACGCACGGGACCACTACGTCCGATCCACTGTTGACCAAATGTGACATCCAGGTAGTTACGAACATCTCCGCTATAATGGGCAGGGGCTCCATAGTGTTGGAACCACATTGTCTGTTGCGTCGATGCAGAAATCTGTTCATCTCTCAAAAGTTGTGGCAATACTTGCTGCAGAAAGATCAAGTAGATAGGTCAGGTTAGACGACACGGTAACAGGTAAGGTCCGATGAGGTGATCTCCCATAATACCGGCCCATACATTGACCGAAAATCGAATCTGTGCTGCACGACGTCGTATTGCATGCGGGTTCTCGACCGCCCAGATATGGTCGTTATGCGTGTTGAAAATTCCTTCCCTTGTGAAGGATGCCTCATCGGAAAACAACACTTCAGCAGGAAAAAGGGGATTTGTAGCACATTTTCCAAGGTACCACTGTGCGAAAGCAATACGAGGTTGAAGAAACTTCGAACACTTACTTTAATCCATGTACCTTTTGCTTCTTTTCATGTATTATTAAAACGATTTCTCACTTACGGTCTCTTTTCTTTCTTTGGTGCTTCTGTGTACAACACCGCTTCAGGAAAGCATTTCCGACCCCACATTGCTATATGATTTCGAGTTGTCAGGATGTACCCTACCCCTCTTAGAAGTTCTGAAACGTTTAACTGAAACACCCTGTATACCCATACTGGACTTTTGCTTGGTTGCTCTAAAGTAACATCAAACCAGTGAACAGTTTGTGCAAGTGCTCTATGACAAGGGTACATAGTTGTAATTAGCAAGAGTAGTTGAATGCAATGTTAAAAAGTTTACAGGATGAGTAGCTGCTAGAAGAGAGATGTGCACCCTTTATTGCAAGGATTGCAAATATTAAACAGCAAATGATATCCCAAAATATGGACACGTTCTCTTTAGAAGGTGTGTGCAGCTATACACATAATCGAGCTGATATAATAGTCATTCGACTATTATAGAAGCAAATACATAACTCAGGACACTTGAAGATAGTACCTGTATTTGGAAATTACCATATTTCCCCATGTATAAGACGCACTTTAATTTTGGGGCCCGAAATTTGAAAAAAAATTTATTACATAAAGTAATTGAACTCAAGTTTTATTCATCATAAAATTCATACAACTCATCACTGTCAAAACTCCCATCCATTAGCTTGTCCTCATCTGTGTCTGATGATGAATCACTGTCTTCATATATTGCCTCATCCTCAGTTCCATCTATGGCATTTGAAATGCCACACTTCTTAAATCACTTGACAACGATCTCAATCTTGATATTATCCCAGGATCTTTTCACCCAGGTACAAACGTCTCCTATAGTTGGTTTCTTCACTCTTCCTGCTGGTGTCAAATCGTCCCCTGAAGACTTCATCCATTGGTTCCATTCGTCTCTCGTGGCAGCTTTGAAGGGTTTGTTAATGCTGACATCAAGTGGTTGGAGCTGGGATGTCAAGCCTTCAGGTATGACAGCATGTTTTGTTTTTTGCTCTGCAGCAATCTTCTTTCTATTTTTTGTTATGTGTGCCCTGAACTGATCAAGCACCAACAGGGCAGGTTTGCGTAAGAGCCCACCCAGTCTCCTGCTCCAAACTTTCTCAAACCAGATCGTCATCCCATCCTGATCCATCCAACCCTTGTCATGAATGTGGACAATCACTCCTTGAGCAATGTCTTCTTTTGGCATAGTTTTGCGTTTGAAAATCAGCATAGGAGGCAGCTTGGTTCCGTCGACACAACAAGCTAGAACAACTGTATGATGGCTCTTTTCGTGTCCACTTGTCTTCACAGTTACAGTTTTCACCCCTTCTTATCAATAGTTCTGTTACTTGGGACATCAAATTGAAGGGGAACTTCGTCCATATTTGCAATCTGTCCCAACTCAAACTGATGTGTCTTCCGACATTGAATGACAAAATGATGAAATTCAAGGACCTTCTGCTCATAGCTTTCAGGCATCTTTTGGGCAAGTCTGGTGCATGTATGCATGCTTAGTTCATTCCGTTTCATGAACCTGAAGCACCAATTGTGTCCTCCTTTGAAATCAGTAACTTCTTTTTCATCAGCAATTCTTCTTGCCTCATGAACCATCTTTGTGGACACAGGAATTCCAATTGCCCTTTGCTCCTCAATCCATATCTTCAATTCCCTCTCTAAATCAGGCCATTTTGCTGACTTGCCTCTAATGGCTTTCTTCTGCCGTGGCATTTTCAGTAGGGTTTCTTCTTCCTGTAGCCAGTCTCGGATTGTTTTCTCAGTTGGAGGAGGACTAAACTTACATTCAGCAGTACGATTTCCATTCACTTTTGCAAACTGGATCACTTTTAACTTGAATTCAGCACGTATGAAAATCTTTTCTGAGCCATTTCTGGGCAGAATGTGGCAAAACGTAACCTAATATACCGGTAACAAGTGCAAAACAATGAGCGCAAAAACAACAAGCGCGAAAAAGCGGGAAATGCAAGTAAAAAAAAATCTACAACCACTGTATAAGACGCACCCAGTTTTTAGACCCCAAATTTTTCGAAAAAAGGTGCATCTTATACATGGGGAAATACGGTATGTGTTTTGTATCATTAGAAATTAGTGGGTTCCACCCCCCCTGCGGTGTAAACAAAATGATTACATGTGCACCTGTAGCACAAGTTACAGTTACATGAATTCTATGTGATTCTGCAAGCAGTTTCTGGGGAAATCAATAGAAATATAAAATTTAAAGGTGACATATACTATATAATGATACTAAATTTTGCAAGACACAAGACATATTTTGAATAATCTGTACTAAAATACATATAAAACCCTATATCATTGGTCAGGAAATGGTGGTAACTTCGAAATACATCATATTTCAAATAACCCAATAGCGAATTAATGAGGATATACTGTACTAATACTAACTTAACAGGTATCTGAGGAATTACTAATTATGCTATTATAAACTCATGTTGTTAGTCTGAGCTTCAGACTCAATTTGTGAAAAATTTAGAAAATCTTTATATCTTTTGTCAGCTTTTCAGCTTGTAGGATGAAAAAAAAAAACATGGGGAACCCTATACTTCATTTGAAATCAATTAAATCATCATCACACTTAGGTCTCGAAAATTTGTGTCTTTGATGGGAATTTGAAATTTAGAAGCAATTCCCAGTGCATACCAACTGAGTAATAAAGTCACTGCAGGCTGAATTCCTCCTTCTGGATTAGAATAATTGTAATAATTTTCAATCTATTTTTTAATCTAATAGATTGAAAATTAATGTTCACATCCTACTGTTATAAAACTATAAAATCTATTGTAAATTGCAAAATTTACAAAACAAACGTGGAACAAAGATACTGAATTCATGTCTCAAATGCCTAAAACAGAAAATTAGTGACTCTGAACCTTCTCAAAAAGAGGTTTTCAGAGTCATTAATTTACATTTTTAATGACATGTAACTTTTACTGTATTTGATTTTTTTGTGAGTGCATATTTGATTTTTTTGTGAAGAGTGCTATAATAATATGGGACTGGTAATTTTCAATGATCTTCACTAGTCTTTAATTGTGAAAATTATATTCTATAATTAAAAAAATGAATATTAGAATGAAGATAAATTTGGCTATTAATGTACATACCACAACGACCCTCTTTAAGTCCCGGTCCATGTGCATGTACTGCTGCTGGATCAGCATCATCTTGGCCAATTAAAATCCTGAATGGACTCTGGGGTATATGTATACCATTATTCCGAATGTGGATTTGATGAATACCATTTTCTCGTGGAATAAACCTAAGGGCCCACTGATCTGCAATAAGAAAAAAGTTACTATTAATAAACATGAATATGAAAAATTTATTATTCTAATCAGATGTCAGATAAAGCAAAGCTTAAACCTTTTGTATATAAAATTTACAGTTGTGTGATGAAAACTGAAACTTTACATGAAAGAGAAAAGCAAATTTCTCTATTGGTGCTGTTTTGTTAATGGCAGATGTAACTTTTGTATTAACAAAGCACAGTTAGATAAACAAAAGTGTGCTTTGTTAATACAAAGCTGAACTTAAAGTGAATGAAAGCTATGAACAGGTACAGAACAGCAGAACCATTCCATTCCTTTTTACTATACTAAGCCTATAAAAAAGGGCCCAAGACTTTTTATGTAGTTTTAATTCTTTCATAAGGAGCTAACTTTGGATTATAGGAGTTGCCATGTACTCCACTACTTTCCAAAGAACAGCCCTCCTAACACTGCTATTTATTTAAAAGACTGTATGGAATGGTGCTTCATCAGAGAGCATGTTAACAACATCAGTTTAATAACACAAAAACAAATATAAAAGAAGCAGCTTTAGGAGAGAGAGAGATACCATAGGGTTTCAGGCACCGTGCCATTCCTCCTAAAGCTACTCCATTTTACATTTGTTTTTCCAGTATTGAACTAATATTCATTCTTATCAATTAGCATTAGTATTGGCAACATGGTACAAGGAAGTAAAACTTATATAGCAGCACCAACCAAAAAATAAAAAATAATAAAAATAAATAAATAATAATAATTTGCCCAAACCTTCCTTAAGTTTATTTGAACTATCCATCTCTGCAACACTAGATGGAAGTTTACTCCAAGTGATTATTCTTTAGTTGAATGCAAATTTCCACACATCTATTCTGCAACCATCCTTTTCTAATTTAAGTTTATGTTCCCTTGTGTGTCATCTGAGAAAGTAAAGATGCCATCACTATTTAGTGTACTCTTTTTAAAGTGTGATGCACTTCAGTTAGGTCACCATACAGATACCTAGTTTCCAGAGACTGTAATTTGCAGGACCATAGCCTTTTTTGATAAGAATATCCTTTTGTGTTCCCCCCTCCCAAACTAACCTTGCTCTTCTCTATGCATTTCCAATAGATCTACCTAAAATGAGATTTCCAAACCTGTATATATTATTCCAGATATGGTCTAACCATTGCCTCAATGAACGAGACAAACACTTCTATGTTCCTATTAGTAAAGTTCCTGTATATATATTTTTTTTGTGTGTGTTAGTTGTTGGCGCATCGGCTTCCGTGGCCATAATGCACCTTCCAAAGTTTTTGCATTTTACTCTGATCCAAGCCCAAGGTGGGATTCGAACCCATGACCTTTGGGTTGCCAGGCAGGCACATTACCCACCTGGCTACCTGTATATCATACACAGAACCCCATGGGCTGTTCTAGCAGTGAAATAAAACTTTTTCTTACTCCATTGCCTTGGGTTTGGTACCACCCAAATAGTGTTATTCAGAGTTTCCCAAATGCAGCACCTTGCATTCATCACTGTTAAACTTCAACTGCCATTTTTCAGCCCTTTCTGCTTTACCTAGATGCTCATGTAGCATACTCTGATTACTGTCATTAACCACTGTGACAACCTTCATATCATCAACACACTTAGGCATCAAACTTGAAATACCTACATTAATAAATATTAAAAACAGTAAGAGCCCAACACCAATGCCTGTGGAACCCACTCATCATCATCATCCACAAAGAGCAGTGGCCATTTATAACCAGTGGTGAGCTATAAATATTTTAACAATGGGCTCCCAGTTTTTCCAACTTTCTACCGAGTAAATCTGATCGGTCACGGAAGTGACGTCATCCGCAACTTCCATTAGAGGCGCTTCCCATGCTCGCACTACTAGTAGTGTGATTAGAGTGAGTGACGTGTTTTTCGTGACCGTTATGATATCTGGAGTCAGGGGCAGATTTTAGGGGGTGGACAGATGCGGCTTATTACCCCATTAACCACGCATATAATTGAATGTGTAAAATGTTCCTAGGTCTATCTTAAAAAAAAAAAAAAAAAAAAAACCTGGTCGTCATGCCTTGCCTTACGATGATAACTGGATACGACAGTGTCTGGAGTTATAACTTTTTAAATTTTTGAATAGTATGATGTCACAATCATGCTTCCTGAAGTTACTACTGCATTAAGTTATGTTGCAACAATACAAATATTTGTCAACAATTTCTTTTTTCGTCTCGCATTTTCGTTACATTCCATTGTTAGGTTCCCCTAACAGCTGTGTATGACACTTCAACTACAAGATCAGTACATCAATTGGTGCTGTTTTACAGATATATTTGGATATGTTGCACTCGCAAGTACACATCTCTTACTTTAGTTATCATAAATCCATTGTATCTTGTCTTCCAGAAATTATGAAAATCTGTGAATGATCGATAAAATATTTATGATAAAAAAGCTCTTTTATTTCGTAATCGATATATACAAATCAAAATACCTAAAAGAAACATGAAGGATGTTTCGCATAAACCATCTACCGGATGCGCTTGGCACACACGTGCAACTTTTTTATTCATCTTTTTTTTAACAATTAAGGAAATATAATGGATACATTTATGCTTAAAGAGGCCTGTGTGCTCTGGATTCATTATTATTATTAAATTACAGTTGCTCAGAGCGAAAAAGGATACAAAAATATAGATTGTGACAAGTTTAATAATAGGAAATATACATATATTAGATTAGATACATACAAATAAAAGCTTTCAGTTGTTTAGTCAACCTTCTTCAGTTAAACTGCCAGTTAGAATGGAGCATGAGGGCGTGTACTGCCAATCTTGTACATGAAGTGCATGATTAATTGTTGGACGTTGAAACCTGTGGCTGTGATGTACGTGGACGTAGCCAGCGTTTGTCAATGGACAGGATTGCTGTTTCGGTGATAGGGTGGACTTGACAACTACTGTTCCTGTTCACTGAGGTATTGAGGCATTTGATTTTTAACGACTCCAACCATGCGCGTCGTCGATAATGGTGGGACTTATCCACAATCACGACATCGCAGTGTGGATCAATGTCATGGTGGGTTGCCCAAACGTGTTCAGCAATAGCTGAGTGCTCAACATCCGCTAATGGGATTGTGTTCGGAAAGGCATTTTTCGAGCCATCTCTCAGTTTCCGCGATGTAGCAGCTAGTGCAGTCACGGCAAGAGATGTGGTAGACCAATCTGCTTTGTAGTAGGGTGGGGACAGGTGTTTTTACCTTAGAGATGAGGGATCGTAATTTTCTGCCTGGGAGTTGTACGCATTTTATCCCATGCGATTTTAAGATTCTACAAACCTGTTGTAATAGGTTTGGGTAGTATGGGATAAAGGCGCTCTTGGCTTAGTCATCACTTTGGATGTTTCTGTTGGTCGCTACGTGGTCGCGTGTCTGTAGGTCACACCTGTCAAGGGTATTGACAGGGATAGCCACACCTCATAAGATCCGCCTTGACTTAGCATTAGCTAATAGAGGCATATGATGCAAGAAAGCAAGCTTATGCAGCTTCAGCCAAAAAAAAAAAAAAACCCTTCCACTTCACACCTCCGTTCATTTGAAATACATGTCCAGCTGAGCCTAAAATTTATTTAGGCTATCAACTTCCACGACAAGGGATGAAAGTCTGTTCCACCAACCAACTACCCGCTAGCTAAAGGCAAATTTCCGCACATCTATCCTACATCTGTCTTTCCTCAATTTGAATTTATGCCCTCTCAGGTGATTATTCTGAGCAAGAGGCAGTATCCCATCAGCATTGAGCATGCTCAAACCATTCAAGGCTTTGTACACCTCTATCAGATCACCTCGCCAGTGCCTAGTCTCCAGACACTGTAATTTGCAAAACTTAAACCTTTGTTCGTAAGAGCAACCCTTCATTCCATTCACTAACGTTGTTGCCCTTCTCTGTACTCGTTCCAGCAGCTCTACATCCTTCTTGAAATGAGGGCTCTAGACCTGTATACAGTACTCAAAGTGCGGCCTGACCATTGCCTTATACAAGGGAATAATCACCTCCTTATCCCTGCTAGAAAAATTCCTGTATATCATTGATAAGACGCCATGAGCTACTCTTGCAGCCCGTTTGCACTGCTCAGAGAACTTCATATCTGCCTGCACAATTACCCCCAGGTCCTTTTCATTCTCTACCACTGTCAGTGTAGTACCACAGAGTTGATACTTTGCCCTGGGGTTGCTGTTTCCCATATGTAGTACTTTACATTTGTCAATGTTAAACTTCATTTGCCACCTCTCAGCCCATCTGCTCAACCTTTCCAGATCCCGTTGTAGCAGCATAGCGTCAGTAGCATCCTTAACCACCCAGCCAACCTTTGTATCGTCTGCAAACTTGGACATTAAGCTTGATATACCATCATCAATATTATTTATAAATACAGAAAACAACAATGGACTCAACGCTGAACCCTGAGGGACTCCACTAATAATATTAGTCCACAATGAGCAGTGTCCATTAATTACCACTCTCTGTCTTCTGCCATTCAACCATCCCTTTATCCATAGCAACAATTTTCCACCAATACCACACTGCTCCAATTTGTGCAGCAGTCTTCCATGTGCAACAGTATCAAAAGCTTTTCTAAGATCCAAATATATAATATCAAAGTTATTCCCTGCATCCAATTCTTTTGTCAGATAGAGTCAATAGGTCTACTTGTTCTGTAGATAACTGTTTGTTGCTCAGGTTCAATACAAAATCTGTGCAACTTCTGGAAGTTGTATTATGCTGATGACGAAATTGACGGGATTCACTAATTAAAGCATCGAACTTACGTTTTTGACGTGTACAATAGCGTTAAGATTCTCTGATGGCTTGGTAGCACAAGGTATGGATTATATTGGTGTAAACAGGATCGGGAACTAGACTCCTAAGTTCGATCAGCAGGGCTGCTTTATTCGTTGAAGCATATTGTAAGTCTCGAAGAAGGCAGCCAATCCATACACTCAGGGTCTTGTAGCTGAAGTTTTGACAGGCACGTCGCATACATTCGTTAGGAAACGGTGGTTTGTAGAGAAATCCTTTCGAGATAACTTTGTTTGATTTGCACCTGTGAGCAAATCTGAAATGTTGTTTGCCACATTTCCCTGAAGATGTGTTAAACACAATTCGCCTAAAAACTGCAGCAGTTTTACACCATGCTCGCCCCGCTTCTTCCAATCTCAGCCACAAACAAATTTCTGCCCTTAAGACACTGAAACGAGACTCATCCATCGTCATCCTACCGGCAGACAAAGGACGTCGAACAGTCGAAATGAACCGCACAGATTACGGGAAAAAAGCCTTGCTGCTCTTGAAGGACGCTTCTGTTTACAAGCCCTTAACCGTTCTTCACATTGTTCCAAAGCCTTGGAACGATGGGAGTCGAAAGTGAACATCCTCGTCAACAGTTGGCTCAAACAGAAGAAAATAACAGAATCAACACTTAATCACCTCCGTGCCTCCGGCTGCCAGATTCCACAATTCTATGGACTACCAAAAAGTACACAAAGAAGGCACACCACTAAGATCCATTGTATCCTGTTTGGCTCACCGAGCTACAAATTAGCATTAGCATTAGTAGAGGCACATTTGATGCAAGAAAGCAAGCTTATGCAGCATCAGCCAAAAAAAAAAAAAAATAAATAAATAAAAAATAACCACTTCCACTTCACCCCTCTGTTTGTTCGAAATACCTGTCCAGCTGAGCCTTAAACTTATTTAGGCTATCAACTTCCACGACAAGGGATGGAATTCTATTCCACCAACCAACCACCCGCTGGCTAAAGGCAAATTTCCTCACGTCTATCCTACATCTGTCTTTTCTCAATTTGAATTTATGCCCTCTCAGGTGATTATTCTGAGCAAGAGGAAGAATCCCATCAGCATTGAGCATGCTCAAACCATTCAAGGCTTTATACACCTCTATCAGATCACCTCACTGGTGCCTAGTCCCCAGACACTGTAATTTGCCAAAACTTAAGCCTTTCTTCGTAAGAGCACCCCTCTGTTCCTTTCACTAATCTTGTTGCCCTTCTCTGTACTCGTTCCAGCTTCTCTACATCCTTCTTGAAATGAGGCCTCCAGACCTGTATACAGTACACTAGGTGTGGCCTGACAATTGCCTTATACAAGGGAATAATCACCTCCTTATTCCTGCTAGAAAAATTCCTATATATCATCGACAATACACCATGAGCTACTCTTGCAGCCCATCTGCACTGCTTAGAAAACTTCATATCTGCCTGCACAACCACCCACAGGACCCTTTCATTCTCTACCACTGTCAGTGTAGTACCACAGAGTTGATACGTTGCTCTGGGGTTGCTGTTTCCCATATGTAGTACTTTACATTTATCAATGTTAAACTTCATTTGCTACCTCTCAGCCCATCTGCTCATCCTTTCCAAATCCTGTTGCAGTAGCATAGTGTCAGTAGTGTCCTTAACAACCCTACCAACCTTTGTATCGTCTGCAAACTTGGACATTAAGCTTGATATATTATCATCAATATTATTTATAAATACAGAAAACAATAATGGATACAACACTGAACCCTGAGGGACTCCACTAATAACATTAGTCCCTGATGAGCAGTGTCCATTGATTACCACTCTCTGTCTTCTTCCCCTCAATCACCCCTTTATCCATAGCAGCAGTTTGCCTCCAATGCCACACTGCTCCAATTTGTGCAGCAGTTTTCCAGGTGCAACAGTATCAAAAGCCTTTCTAAGATCCAAATAAATAATATCAAAGTTATTCCCTGCATCCAGTTCTTTTGTGACTGCATCATAGTATCCAATCAAATTGGTCAGGCAAGACTTCCCCTTAACAAAACCATGCTGTGCCTGAGCAATAACTGAAGTCTTGTCTAGATGATCCTGCAGTGCTTCTTTAACCAGTGCCTCCATTAATTTTCCAGGAACAGAAGTTAAACTAACAGGTCTATAATTACTTGTGTCACCCTATGATCCTCCTTTGTGAATTGGGGTCACATTTGCATATCTCCAGTCCATGGGTACTTCCCCTGAGTCCGAGGAAGCTCTCATAATTATGGCTAAGGGTTTGCTTACTTCCTTTGCTGCCTCCTTTGATATAACTGAATAGATCCCATCCACACCAGGTGCCTTTCTTGTATTTATCTTCAACAATTTCTCCTCCACTTTACTCTCAGTTATTTCAAGATTCTCTAGCTTAATGCCAGAGTTAAATACACCTCTGGCATTCCCCTCGCTGAATAACTCCTCATGTGTGAATGTCGATGCAAAATATTCTTTCAGTTTGTTAGCTACCTGAGCAGAATCATCAACAGTTGACCCATCGATATCAAGTGGACCAATCTGATTCATCCCCTTTGTTCTAGAGTTTACATAAGTAAAGAACTCTTTGCATCCCTTGCCAAAGATTTCTCGTAATCTGCCTTCGCCTGCCTAACCTCCTTTGTAACTTGGTTACAGATCAACTTGTATCTATCATAGGCTTCTGTGTCATGTGTTAATTTGTATGTATCCCATGCATTTTTCTTCTCTGCCATATGTCTCATTAGTTCATCTGACATCCACTTAGGCCTAAACCTTGAACAATATTTCTTAGTTGGTATGTAAAGCCTAGTAGCTTCCAAGATAAGTTCTTTGAATGCTTCCCATTTTGAATTTGCTGTTGGTAACATCATCAGTTGGTCCCACTGTATAGAATTTAAATACTGTCTCAGTCCATCGTAATAGTTGCCTTTATGAAAGCAATAACCCTTCCTTTTACCCCTAATGGTAGTTACCTCTTTGAGTAAATCCCACTTCAGCACACTGTGATCACTGCCACCTAGTGGTTCATTTACCTGCAGATTCTTAATGCATGAACAATCACTACTGATAATCAAATCAAGAGTATTACTCCCTCTAGTTCAATTCGAACATACTGATGTAGAAAACAATCATCCAATAAATCCACAAAAGCCTTGCTAGTGTGTGAGTGACCAGCCCCCAAATTCCAGTCAACATCTGGGAAATTAAAATCCCCCATTATAAGACTCTCTGATTTACTGGCCCACTCTATTTCCCTGTACAGTTTCTTATTATACTCATCAGAGTCATTAGGCCTATAGCACACTCCTCTCAATTTTGATCTCCCAATGCTTATGTCACACCAAACTGATTCGACACTGCACTGTCCAGCAATGTCAACTGGCTTCACTTCCTTGGATTTTATGTATTTCTTAACTAATAGCATAACCCCTCCTCCCTTCCTATCCTGTCTATCCTTTCTGTAGACATTGTACTCCCCAAATTCCAGTTCTGCATTCCTTATATCTGTGTGACACCACATCTCTGAAATCCCCACAATATCTGCCTTTGATGTTTTGAGCAATACCTCAAATTCATCAAATTTATTTACTAAACTCCTAGCAATGGTGAACACACAAGTATACATGCACCTGTTCTTTTTCTTAGATACCCTAACACAACCTATGTGTTTATTTGTACCCCAATGATTCCCAGCAGTCTCATCTTATTTTCCAGGCTGCGGCTCATTCCAATAGAAGCAGTGCAAGAATCACTTACCCTCTGCCAGTGGCTACTGTTAATCTATTAGTCCTTGTATCCCCCCAATCTAGCAGTTTTCCGACCCACCTAACACTGCCGCGATAGCATCAGCAAACATTCTTGCACCCTTTCTATTTGAGTGTATCCCATCCCTGTAGAATTCTACGGACTACCAAAAGTACACAAAGAAGGCACACCACTAAGACCCATTTTATCCTGTTGTGGCTCACCGAGTTACGAATTAGCTAAGTTTGTCTCGAGGCTCCTTTCTCCCCTAGTAGGCAAGACCACCAACACCGTCTCCAACAGCAGTGAGTTCATAGAAAGGATCCTTACCATATCCATCTCACAAGATCAAGTTATGGCATCGTTTGATATAGTTTCACTTTTAACTCCATCCCAGTAGAACTTGCCATCACATGCGCAAGGCGCCTCCGTAGCCAGGTGGGAAGGAGCAGCAGTGCGTAGCACACGCTTCTTGATTAGACCGGGGTTCGAGCCAGTCGCCACCAAATACGGAGGATGCGGAAAGGTCAGGGAATGACCACCGCATATCCCAGAGCAATATGGCCCTAGTTGCTAATGCTCCTAAAAACCAAATAACAAACAAACAACAACACATGCGCAAAACAACTCTTAGATAATAACGAAACCCTTAGCAGCAGAACCAAACTAACACCAGATGATATCTCCACCGCCCTCAGACTGTGCTTAACAGGCAGTGCAATCATGTTTAACGACTCCATATACCAACCAGTACAAGGCACAGCCATGGGTTCCCCGGTTAGTTCGGTCACGGCAAACATTGTGATGGAGGAATAAGAGGGTCGTGCATTTACAAACGTACCAGATCACATTGCCTTTTGGTGTCGCTATGTGGACGATGTGTTCGTAGTTATCCCCAGATATTCAGGTGACCGAATCTTAGACCACCTCAATTCTCTGTCACCTTTCATAAAATTCACGATTGAGATAGAGTCGGACAACACCATACCATACTTAGACTCCCTTATCCGGCACGAGGGCACGTGCTTGAAGACAACTGTCCATCGTAAACCTATGTGTGCTGGCCAATTTACCAACTTCCGGTCAGCACACGCATGCAGCCATCTTCTTGCCACTGCACGAACCTTGCTAACTCGTGCCTGGACACACTCTAGCCCTGTAAATGAGAGGCGCACCGAAATCGCTAAAGTCAAGGCGGATCTTACGAGGTGTGGCTATACCATCAATACCCTTGACAGGTGTGACCTATAGACATGCGACCACATAGCAACCAACAGAAACATCCAAGGTGATGACTCAGCCACGAGCGCCTTTATCCCATACTACCCAAACCTATCACAACAGGTTTGTAGAATCTTAAAATCACATGGGAAAAAATGCGTACAACTCCCAGGCAAAAAAATTACGCTCCCTCATCTCTAAGGTAAAAACACCTGTCCCCACCCTACTACAAAGCAGATTGGTCTACAGCATCTCTTGCCGTGACTGCACTAGCTGCTACATAGGGGAAACTGGGAGATGGCTCGAAAAACGCCTTTCCGAACACAAAAAAGCAATCCGGTTAGCGGATGTTGAGCACTCAGCTATTGCTGAACACGTTTGGGCAACCCATCACGACATTGACCCACACCGCGATGTCGTGATTGTGGATCAGTCCCGCCATTATCGGCGACGTGCCTGGTTGGAGTCGTTAAACATCAAATGCTCCAATACGTCAGTGAACAGGAACAGTGGTTGTCAAGTCCACCTTATCACCGAAACAGCAATCCTGTCCATTGCTAAACTCTGGCCACGTCCACATACATCAGAGCCACAGGCTCCAACATCCAACAATTAATCACGCACTTCACGTACAAGATTGGCAGTACACGCCCTCATGCTCTATTCTAACTGTCAGTTTAACTGAAGAAGGTTGACCACACAACTGAAAGCTTTTATTTGTATGTATCTAATCTAATATAAGTATATTTCCTATTATTAAACTTATCACAATCTATATTTTTGTATCCGTTTCGCTCTGAGCAACTGTAATTTAATAATAATAATGGATACATTTTTTTTTCATGATAAAATTTTAATATTGTGAATAAAAAAAACATGAAATATTTCCCATATCACAAATAACATAAAAACTATCACAAAACATTCCACAATATAAAAACAAATATTACATAAAAAACAAACTTTCTAGAAAAAGTACACAAAAAAATCACAGATTACATGAAAAAAAATTATTTTACAAATATTCAAGAAAATTTTATTCTAAAAATTGCCATATAAAATTTACTTCTTTATTAATATTTGTTGTTGATCTTCTGCTTTGCTCAATAGCTGAGCAATGATTACAGAGCAATGATTTGACGTAACGATCTGGATCAAATTGAAGCAATAGTTTTCCATACAACCCCAGGGGGCTGACATCTGGTGAGTATGGGCTTGGCCAGTAATGAGCTGTGAATATTTTAACAATGGGCTCGCAGTTTTTCTGAGTTTCTACTGAGTAAATTTGATCGGTTGCGGAAGTGACGTCATCTGTGGCTTTGACCAGAGGCGTTTCCCACGCTCGCACTACTAGTGTGATTAGAGCGCGACACATTTTTCGTGACCAGTATGATAACGAGTCAGGGGCGGATTTAGTGGGGGTGGACAGATGCGGATTATTACTTAGGGTTACCATCCGTCCTCTTTTAACCGGATTTGTCCGAATTTTTTGTCCAAAATTTTTGTCCGGGTGGATTTTTATAAATTTGTCTAAATGTCCGGATTTTTATATTATACGACATTTTTTTATGTAAGCTCGACAAAAACTACCGAGTTACATTATACAGAATCTTTTTTGGAATAGGAGACGATTCTTCAATTCGAATTTCCATGCTGACAATTAGGCGGAAGACCCCGACAACACTCAGTTTAGTGCCTTGAGATTGTTACCAACCCACGCTTGCTTCACAATTTATGCACATATAAATTTTATATAGTCTAGCAATACAATATTTTGGTTTAGAGAGTAGATAACGCGTGACGATCAGATGGTGTGCTAGAAAAAGATAAATTACAGGAATTACAGCATGTCAAATAAATATTGACAGTTAGAGGGACTGTTTTCTCTAGAAATTGATTGCAGCATATGAAAACGTGGATTTGAGCTGTGTGCAAACCAAACTGATCGAAAGTTGCGTACTGTCGACTAAATTTGGTATACTTATCAATGATCCAATCAAGAGGCAGACACTAGTTTATTTAATACCAAAGTTTACTTTTTTTTTAAAATACTGTTTTTCACTTTAATTACAAAAATATTTATTATCCATCTTTATACCTGTAGATACTTTTCTGCAATTAGGTTAGTTTAGTTATGAATATAAAACATAACCTAACCTTAATAAAATTTATGCTTCACTACTTACAATAAAAAATATTTATTATTATTTCAATTATAAAAATTAATATTATAAAGACTATACTTCCCCTAAAATGCCTAAAAGGAAGTGCATGTTTACAGAAGAGATGAAAAACAAATTTCCATGTTTTGTGTCTGGCCGAGAGGAATGGGAAGCTGAATGGTATAAAGTTTGCAGAATGGAGACATATGTTTCAGTAGCCAATAAAGGGGTTAGTGATTTGAAGCATCACATTGAAACTGAGAAGCACAAGAAAGCAGTTTAAGGTGAGGCCTCTTCGGGAAAGGTTACAGATTTTTTTGTCAAAGCTGTCGGTAAAATAGAATATGATCTGGCTGCTGTAGGGGTACCTTTGCTTTTCACACTGTTAAACGTCATAGTAGTTACAAATCAATGGATTGCACCACTGTCATGTTACAAAATGTATTTTTTGATTCTGAGATAGCAAAAAGATTTTCCTGTGCTAGAACCAAGACAAATGCCATTGCAAACTTTGTACTTGCAAATCATTCTCTTAATGTTACTGTAAAAAGTTTAAAAGAAAATAAAATTGCATACTGTGGGGTCTCAACTGATGGAAGTAATCATGGTTCTGAAAAAATCTTCCCATTAATTATTCAGTATTTTGACGTAAATAAAGGAGAGTTACAAACAAAATTAATTGAATTACAGAAGATGTCTAACGAGACTGCAGATACCATTTCTACGTATGTTAAAGAAACTCTTGAAAAAAATGGTTTGTGTGAAAAATGTATTGGGGACATTTTTCGCTGGGGACAATTGCAATACAATGTTTGGAGGACTGAGACGAAATGAACAAGGGAATAATGTCTTTGCAAAATTAAAGAAATTGTTGCATAACAAGACTGATTGGAGTGGGCTGTCCTGCACATATTTTGAACAATTGTCTTCAGAATACTGCAGAACTTTGGGAAGTTGATGTAGAGAACATTGTTTTTTAAAATTTACCAGTATTTTCATAATTATACAGTCTGGACTGAAGACCTTAAGGAATACTGTGAGTTTGTTGAGATTGAACATAGACAGCTCCTTTCTCACAGCAAGACGACATGGCTTTCATTATTTCCAAGCATCACAAGGCTCATAGATATGTTTCCAGCTTTACAGGCTTATTTTCTGCATAATATATTTGTCCTCTTTTCTGTCCTCTTTTTATGAGTGCAGAAGATGGTAACTCTATTATTACCCCCTTAACCATCGTATAAGTGAATGTCTGAAACATTCCTAAGTCTATCTAAAAAAAACAAAACTTAAAAAACTGGTCGTCATGCCTCGCCTTACAATGATAACTGGATACGACAGTGTCTGGAGTTCTAATTTTTTAGGATTTTTGAATAGTATGATGTCACAATCATACTACTGCAGTAAGTATGATTGCAACAATACAAATATTTGTCAACAATTTCTTTTTTCGTCTCGCATTTTTGTTACATTCCATTGTTAGGTGCCCCTAACAATGGAATGTACCTAAGAGCTGCATTTGTGGCTTCAACTACAAGATCGGTACATCAATCGGTGCTGTTTTACAGAGACATTTAGATATGTTACAATCACAAGTATACATCTCTTACTTTAGTTATCATAAATCCATTGTATCTTGTCTTCCAGAAATTATGAAAATCTGCGAATGATCAATAAAATAGTTACAATAAAAAGCTCTTTTATTTCGTAATTGATATATACAAATCATAATACCTAAAAGAAAAGTGAAGGATGTTTCGCATAAACCAACTACTGTGTGTGCTTGGCACACGCGCAACTTTTTTATTTGTCTTTTTTTTAACAACTAGGGAAATATAATGATGCATATTTTTTATGGTAAAAATTTAATATTGTGAATAAAAAATAACATGATATATTTCTCATATCACAAAACATAAATACTATTACAAAACAATTCCACAATATAAAAACAAATAGTACATAAAAAACAAAAATTCTAGAAAAAGTACACAAAAAATCAGATTACACGAAAAAAAAATTATTTCACAAATATTCAAGAAAAATTTATTCTAAAAATTGCCATATGCAATTTACTTCTTTATTAATATTTGTTGGCGATTTTCTGCTTTGCTCAATAGCTGAGCGATGATTACAGAGGAATGATTTGACGTAACGATCTGGATCAAATTGAAGCAATGGTTTTCCATTTAGATGTATGGTCATCATAATCTGCAATGTGTTTAATTGTCACAATATTATTCTTTGCGCTGAAAGCTCGCTCAGCTTCAGCACTGCTAATCACAATGGTTTCAAAGATATTTTCTGGCTTTCTTAATTGAAATGGTAATTTCACTCGATTTTAAAGATAAATGTCTTCGACAAAATCTCTAAAATCATTAATTTTCATTTCATATTTTATCAGAAAATAAATTTCTTATTCGGTTTTCACCGAGACACAAAAGTTCTTTCACCTGTTGCATTAATAACTTATCCTTTAAGAATAAAACAATGTATTTAACAACTTGTCACAAGGTAATTTTACTGTTCTTACGTTCGATTTTGATTCCTTCAAATTCTTTCCACTTCAACATGCTCTCAATTTTAGCTTCATAATTTCCTTCAAAATTTTTCAAATTATCAATAGCATTGATAGTTTGAATAATTAATTTGTATGCTATTACCATTGTGATTCTGTAAAGCTTCTGAAAGGTAAGAGTGCTCCTACAGGATGTCGATCATTAGTGCTAAATGGTTAAGAAATTCCAAATTTAAAAGGCGACTTAATAATCCAGAATATTTAACTTCTGCTTCAAAAAAATTAACCCCAGAGGCTTACATCTGGTGAGTATCGGCTTGGCATACCCAGGGTCCTCAGCTGGATATCATCATTCTTCGGTTTCTTGGTGATTTCCTTCTACTTCTCTCTCTCTCTTCGGGGTAATTCAAAAAAGTTTTTTTTTTTTTTTTTTTTGGCTGGTGCAGTATAAGCCTCAAGCTTCCTTGCACCATATGGCTAATAATAATAATAAAATGTTTGCACAAAATGGGATAATTCCTCCAACCCACAATTGCCGTCTGCAAGCTACAAGCTGTTCATCGTGGTCCGAACACACGACCGATCTTTACAGTTTCCACATCAAGTTCTTTAGCAATCATCCTTAATTCGCGCTAGTTTTTTGGAGATTGGTGATACAGTTGGTTTTTTTTTTTTTTTAATAATTGCCTGTATGCCATTATATTTTAGAACATTTTCTACACAGTGAAAGGCTAGACAAAGTTTCAAAATCTGCCAACATTTTATCTTCGTAAAGTTTAAACAATAGCTTAGTTGCCTCAATCTTCTCCCCCCCCACTCTACGTTGCCACTCTCACTAGTTCTTTGAATACAATGCAAAATGTCGGAATCACGTGGATATTCAGCTACTGCGACTATGGACAGGAGAAATTTACAGGAGAAGGCATAGATCACTCACTTCTCCGAAAAACATATGCCAGTTTGTCGGAGTAAAGGAGAACCACAACACACGTTGACCAGAGGCTATAATCCGTGTCGAGAATCTTCTTAATCCCCTGACTGGCTATGGAAAGCATATTGATTAGCACGACTTTTCGGTATGTGACCGCATAGGTTTTACGGACACCACTAACATTCTGAAATGGTAATCCCTTTCACCCTTAATTCGCACTTTATAATTGCTTAAAGGCCAGAGGTGAGAAGAATGCATGCAAAGTTGTATCTCCTAATCCGTTCGTTACATGGAAATTTTCTTCTTTCAACGGAAACTATTTTAAATGTAATTAAACCAAGGGGAATCAAAAAAATTCGCTATAAAGAACTTGGTTAAACAGAGGTCCAACTAATTAAATCAAAAATGAAGCAATTTTAAAATACATACCCAATTGATTGCGCCATTAAAATGTTGGGAATGGGGCCCCACCGATTTCGGCTCTAGAGATACTCAGTAATTGCATTCAGGATTTCATTTGTAAAATAAATGATTGTCTCAACAATGGGCTCTCAGATTTTCAAAAAAAATAACAATGGGCTCTCGCGAGCCCACTACAGCTCACCACTGACTGGGCTTGGCACACCCAGGGTCCTGAGCCGGATATCATCATTCTTCTCTTTCTTGGTGATTCCCTTATACTTTTGCCCCTCTCTCTCTCTCTCTCTCTCTCTCTCTCTCTCAGGGTAACTCGGGGAATTTTTTTTTTTTTTTTTTGGCTGGTGCACCATAAGCCTCAGGCTTCCTTACACCATATAGATAATAATAAAAATAATAATTTAGATGTTGTTGTTGTTTGGTTTTTTTTAGGAGCATTAGCAACTAAGGCCATATTGCTCCAGGATATGCGGCGGTCATTCCTTAACCTTTCCGCATCCTCCGTATTTGGTGGTGACGGGGTCGAACCCCGGTCTAATCAAGAAGCGTGTGCTACGCACTGCTGCTCCTTCCCACCTGGCTACGGAGGCGCCAATTTAGATGTATGGCAATCATAATCTGCAATGTGTTTAATTGTCATAATATTATTCATTATGCTGAAAGCTGAACTCAGCTTCAGCACTGCTAATTCCAATGGTTTCAAAGATATTTTCTGGCTTTCTTAATTGAAAAAGTAATTTCATTCGATTTTAAAGATAAACTGTCTTCGACAAAATCTCTGAAATCATTAATTTTTATTTCATATTTTATCAGAAAACTTAAATTTCTTATTCTGTTTTCACCGTCTTGCCACTGAGACGAAAGTTCTTTCACATTCCACGATTTCAGGTAGCATATGTTTAAAATTTCTTTCAATGGTATCGTTATTTTCTTTATTTAATTTAAAATCACCCTGTTGCATTAATAACTTATCCTTTAAGGATAAAACAATGAATGTAATAACTTGTCACAAAGTAATTTTTTTACTTTCGATTTTGATTCCTTCAAATTCTTTCCACTTCAACATGCTCTGAATTTTAGCTTCATAATTTCCTTCAAAATTTTTCAAATTAGTAATAGCATTGATAGTTCGAATAATTAATTTATCTGCTTTTACCACTGTGATTCTGTAAAGCTTCTGAAAGGTAAGAGCACTCCTGCAGGATGTCAATCATTAGTGCTAAATGGTTAAGAAATTCCAAATTTAAAAGTCGATTTAATAATCCGGAATATTTAACTTCTGATTCAAAATGTTTGCACAAAGCAGGATAATTCCTCCAATCCACAACTGATATCCGCAAGCTACTCATCGTGGCCTGAACACCTGACCGATCTTTGTAGTTTCCACATCAAGTTCTTTAGCAATCATCCTTAATTCATGCTAGTTTTTTGGAGATTGGTGATATAATGCTAATTATTGCCTGTATGCCATTATATTTTAGAACATTTTCTACATAGTGAAAAACTCAACAAAGTTTCAAAATCTGCCAATATTTCGTAAAGTCTTCGTAAAGTTTATATATCTTAGTTGCCTCAATCCTTCCCTACATTGCTACCCTCACTAGTTGTTTGAATACAGTGCAAAATGTTGGAATCACATGGATATTCAGCTACTGTGACCATGTAAACATAGACAGGAGAAATTTACTGGACGGCTTGGATCACTCACTTCTCCGAAAAACATACGCCTGTTTATTGGAGTAAGGGGAACCACAACACAGGCTGACCAGAGGCTATAATCCATGTCGAGAATCTTCTTAATCCTCTGACTGGCTATGGAAAGCATATTGACTAGCGCAACTTTCAGTATGTAACTGCATCTGTTTCGGACACCACTAACATTGTGAAATGGTAATCCCTTTCACCCTTAATTCGCACTTTCTAATTACCTAAATTGCCTAAAGGCTAGAGGTGAGAACAATGCATACAAAGTTGTCTCTCCTAATCCGGTCATTACATGGAAATTTCTTTGTTCAACGGAAACCATTTTAAATGTAATTACCAAGGGGAATCAAAACAATTCACTATAAAGAAGTTCGTTAAACGGTGGTCCGACTGTAATTAAATCAAAAATGAAGCAATTTTAAAATACATAACTGATCAATCGCGCCATTAAAATGCTGGGAATGGGGCCCCGCTCGCCCCACTGTAGTTTCGGCTCTGGATACTCAATAATTGCATTCAGAATTTTATTTGTAAAATAAATGATTGTCTCAACAATGGACCCACTATAGCTCACCACTGTTTTATAACCACTCTTTGTCTCCTACCACTTAACTATCCATTTATCCATAGTAGTAACTTTCTCCTAATGACAAATTACTCTAATTTATATAGAAGTCACTCAGGTAGAACAATACAACAAGCTTTATTGAAATCTAAGTATATTATGTCAAAATTATTCTTTGCATCCAATTCTTTTGTGACAACCTCATAGCAGTTAAGCAGACTAGTGATGATCTCCCTATAGTTTTTCAAATGTTCAGGTTTAGATTTTGGGATCTGTCAAGGACCACATTGTTACTGGTGACACAAAAGTGCAAGCTGTTAACTGCTAGGTTATTAACAAACCCATGCTGTGATTGCCTTATGGATCCACTCCTATAAAGGTCAATTTGCATTACTTCTTTCACTACTGATTGCATTATTTTCCTCAGCAGAGAGGGATTTTGGATATGAGGTTATTACTATGTTGACCAAGATTTTTGAATTTAGATAGCTATTTTGAAAGTTAATACTTGGTGTCTGTAGATTTTAAATTCGTAACTTGCCGCCATTGTTATACGATACGGAATAGCATAAGATTTAAAGTAAAACTAGATAGTGAAATACGTAGCACCACTGCATTAGAAGTCTGTTAGATTAGTATAGTATTATCGATTAATCAGTAAAATTTATTAATCTTATTAAAGTTCATTGTTAATTAAATTATACTTAATGGAATCATGACCCAGACTAGAGCAGCAAAGCAGCATCCACAGAATAGCCAGAGGACTATGACTCGCGGGAGAACCAAAGGGGGCTCCGATGCATCACAGTCTAAAACAATGCACGAAATGCGAAATATTTGCAGATCTGTCTAGAACAGGACATGATCTAGCCAAGGAGGATGTCTTTGTGTGCGCTAGGTGCAGAGACTGTGAAGAAATTAGGCACCAACTCAGCTGATGGGCATCAATGAGAGTTGGGGGTGTAGGGTAAATGCCTCAAAGAAATTAATATGAGGAGTCCATCAAGCTCACAGCTGCCCAACTTAAAGCCAGAGCTCATTCCTGTGCATCAGGCAACACAGCGGCAATCTCCAAGGCAGAATGCACTGGACTCAGAGGAACTAGTTGTTATTGGTGACTCTACTGTCAGGGAGATGGGGAATATATTATGCAAAAAGGATAGGTGGACTGGGATATGTCTGCCAGGGGCCAAGGTTGGTGACCTTGTAGGGCAGATATCATCTTTTAAGGGCACAAAAGGTGATATTATTGTACACATTGCACTAATGACCTTAAGTGTAAGAGATCTGCAGATTTACTTAACAAGCACAGGTCAATTTTAAAAAAAAGTTGCAAGTTAGGGTTAAATTTGAAAGTGTCTGCAATTCTTCCCAGACATGATAGGAGGGAGTATATGATGAGAGCCTTGTCAAATCAGTTTGGCCCTGGAGAGATTGTGCAAGACTCACGGGGTAGAACTTTTTTCAGCATGGTCTGTGCTTGCTAACAGGAGAGACTGCTTCTATGGGGATGGGATACACTTAAATAGAAAGGGTGCAAGAATATTTGCTGATGCTATCAAGGCAGTGTTAGGTGGGTCGAAAAACTGCTAGATTGGGAGGATTCACAGACTAAAAGATTAACGGTAACCATAGGCAGAGGCGAAAATGATTCTTGCACTGCTTCTATTGTAATGAGCAGCAGCCTACAGAGCAAGTTGCTGGGAGACTTCAGGAGCTGCTGGGAGTCATCATGGAACAAGTAAATACATGGGCTGTGTTAGGGTAACTAAGAGTAAGAACAAGTGCATGTATACTTGCATGTACACTAATGCTAGAAATATAGTAAATAAAATTGATGAATTTGAAGTGCTGATCAAGACATCAAAGGCAGATATTGTTGGGATATCAGAGACATGGTGTCGCAGAGATATAAACAGTGCAGAATTGGAATTTGGGAAGTACAATGTGTACAGAAAGGACAGACAGGGTAGGAAGGGAGGAGGGTTATGCTTCTAGTTAAGAAACAAAATCTAAGGAAGTGCATCCAGTTGCCACAGGTGGACAGTGCAATGTTGAGTCTGTTTGGTGTGACATAAACACTGGGAAGGGGAAAATGAGAGTAGGAATATGTTATTGGACTAATGATTCTGATCACTACAATGAACAGTTGTGCAGAAAAATACAATGGGCCAGTAAATCAGAGGCTGTCTTGTAATGGGGGATTTAAAATTTCCAGATATTGACTGGAACTTTGTGGGTTGGTCACTCGCATGCTAGCAAGCCTTTTGTGGATTTATTGGATGATTGTGCTTTACAGCAACATGTTCAAGGGACAACCAGAGGGAGTAATACCCTTGATCTGATTATCAGCAGTGATGACTCATGCATTTTTATTCCCTGCCACGAGCCTCATTAGTTCATCCGACATCCATTTAGGCCTGAACCATGAACAGTATTTCTTAGTTGGCATGAAAGCCTCGTAGCCTCCAAGTTTAAGTCCCCGAAGGATTCCCAATTAGAATTCACCATTGGAAACATTATAAGGATGAATCAGATTGGTCCACTTAATATCGATGGTTCAACTGTTGACGATCCTGCTCAGGTAGCTAACAAACTAAATGAGTATTTTGCATCTCCATTCACTTATAAGGAGTTATTTTGGGTGGGGAATGCCAGAGGTGAATTAAACTCTGGTAGTGAGCTAGATGATTTTGAAATAACTGAGAGCAAAGTGGAGGAGAAATTGTTGAAGTTAAACATAAAAAAAAGGCACCTGTGGCAGATGTAATCTATCCAGTTATAATGAAGGAGGCAGCAAGGGAAGTAAGCAAACCCTTAGGCATAATTATCAGAGCATCCTTAGATTCAGGGAACGTCCCCATGGATGGAGATGTGCAAATGTATCCCCAATTCACTAATGGGGTTCAAAGGGTGACACAAATAATTATAGACCTGTTAGTTTAACTTCTGTTACAGGAAAAATAATAGAGTCATTGGTTAAAGAGGTGATGCAATTTAACCTAGACAGGACTGCAGTAATAGTTCAGATACAGCATGGGTTTGTTAAGTGGAAGTCTTGTTTCATCATAGTATCCAGTCAAATTGTTTGACCAATTTGACTGGATACTATGATGTGGTCCCAAAGGAACTGGATACAAAAAATAATTCTGATATCATATACTTGGATTTCAGAAAAGCTTTTGACACTGTTGCGCATGGAAGACTTCTGTACAAATTGGAGCGGTATGGCATTAAGGGCAAGTTGCTGCAATGGATAAAGGGATGGTTGAGTGGGAGACAGCAGAGAGTGGTAATAAATGGACACTGCTCTACATGGACTAATGTTATTAATGGAGTCCCACAGGGTTCGGTACTGGGCCCATTGTTGTTTTGTGTATTTATCAATGATATTGATGAAGGTATATCAGGCTTAATGTCCAAGTCTGCAGATGATACAAGGGTTGGCAGGATTGTTAATGATAGTAAAGACAGTATGCTACTGCAACAGGATCTAGAAAAGTTAGGCAGATGGGCTGAGAAGTGGCAACTGAAGTTTACCATTGACAAATGCAAAGTACTGCATATGGGTAGCAGTAACCCAAGAGAAACATACCAACTGTGTGGTACTACACTCAGGGAAGTGGAGAATGAAAAAGATCTGGGGGTAATTGTGCAGTCAGATATGAAGTTTTCTGAGCAATGCAGATGGGCTGTCAGAGCAGCTCATGGAGTTTTGTCAATGATATATAGGAATTTTGCTAGCAGAGACAAGGAAGTGATTATCCCATTGTATAAGGTAATGGTCAAGTCACACCTTGAGTACTGCATACAATTCCGGAGGCCTCATTTTAGGAAGGTTTTAGAGCTGATGGAAGAGTACAAAGAAGGGCAACAAGATTGCTGAGAGGAACAAAGGAGTGCGCTTACAAAGAAAGGCTTAAGTCCTGCAAGTTGCAGCATCTGGAGACTAGGCACCTGCGAGGTGATATGATTGAGGTGTATAAGCCTTGAATGGTTTGAGCAGGCTCAATGCTGATGGGATACTTCCGCTTGTTCAGATTACGAACCTAAGGGGGCACAAATTCAAATTAAGAAAAGACAGATGTAGAACAGATGTGCGGAAATTTGCCTTTAGCCAGCGGGTGGTTAATTGCTGGAACAAACTTCCATCTGTCATGGAAGTTGACAGGTTAAATAAATTTAAGGAGGAACTGGACAGTTATTTGGAGGGAATGGTGTGATTTATTTATTTTTTTTTTTTTTGGCTGATGCTGCATAAGCTCATACACTTGCTTTCTTCCATCACATGCCACCCTACTACTACTACTAATAGGTGTGTGGAAGTTAGCCAGCGGAAGTTGATAGCTTAAATAAATTTAAGGCTAAACTAGACAAACATTTGGAGTGACTGGATTGGCAAAATAGGAAGGTTTTTTTTTGGCTGATGCTGTATAAGCTGGCTTTCTTGCATCATATGCCTCAACTAATGCTAATTCTAATGCTAAATTTTGAATCTGGGGATATGCAGGACAGTTATCAACTAACAAAAAATATTTTTCTTCTTTTTGAATAGCTCCTTATTCCAATCATTTATGTATTCCCGAAAAATATCCAAAGTCATCCAAGCTTTCTTGTTTGCAGTGTAATCCACAGGATGTTTCCTTATGTTTTTGAAATACCAAGGTATTAATGATTTTCTGATAACAAACTGGTGTTTTTTTTTTTATCAGTTCCTGTCATATTTGCACATATGAGAACCATCAAGTAAGCCTTTGATTTGTTTCCTTTGAGTCCCTGATTTAATTCCTTTGAGGCAATGGCTCTTTTCTTTAAGGAATCAAATTCTTCTTCATCTTTTTTCATTAGGCATGCTGCTTGTTGGGTTAGGCTAGATCATCCTACCATCTTCTTGGCCTGCCTCTACTTCATTTGCTGATGGGTATCCAGTTCTTTACTGTTTTTCCTGCCTGTCATTATCCATCCTGTTTGTACGTTTTTCCCATTTTTTGTTTCTATTATATATCCATTCATTAATAGTTGTATTTTACATTGTTTTCTGATTTCCTCATTTTTAACTTTATCGCTTAGTGTTTTATTAGTCATTTTCCTTAATGTTTTCATTTCTATGGTTTCATTTATTTGTTTTATTTTTGATATTATACCTCTTCTCTCAGCTGCATATGTTCTCATAGGTCTTACTATTGTTTTATATGTTTCAATTTTAGTATCCCAACTGATTTTTGGGTTCTTCCAAATTATATTATTGAACTTCCCCAGATATTCTACTCACTTGCAATGCTAGTTCTTCTACTGCTTAATGAGTTATTCCTAAACTATTTATCTGTATTCCTAGGTAATTCATTATTTGTTCCAACATTTTTCTTTCTAATTCTAATTTCATCTGAGTGGTTCTTTTTTCTGTAGTTGAGCTCTTTCTTTTCTCTAAGAACTCAAATTCATTAAACAAAATGCTAAAAATTTGCTTAACTTCCTCACTTTCTCTGCACCTAACACACACACACAAAGACATCTCCTGTAGCATTAATGTCTAGCTACCTTCAGGTCTGCATAAATATCACACATGCACACAGTGTATGCAGTAAAGCTACACAGTGTATGCAGTAAAACAACTTCCTTCAGCAATTACCCCCCCCATAGCCAAAACATCCTCACTGCTCTGGGTAATATGCCTTGCTGCCTTAAAGCCTAGGCATAATATCAGTTAAAAAAACTGAATTAGTCCTATAACATGCCTCTCCATTACTTTTATCACTAAAACTGTGTGTGTATGTGTTTACTTAGTTAGTTAAAATTTGTTAATATATATATACCGTAACAAACTTAACGACTTAACCGTAACAAATAATTAATACATAACTATAGTGGTACACGTGATACGGAAGTTGTATAAAGGGAACTCGTAGAAAACACTCAATACCGAAAAAATAAATATAGCGTTATAACTGTTTTAGGATATAACTTAAGGATTTAATGTTGTTCTGAAATTGAAATTTTATTGAATTAAATTGGAATCATGACCAGACCAGAGCAGCAAAGCAAAAGGCTCAAGCTAATGGGAGTGCTGTGGCTCAGGGGAGAACTGAGGGGGGCAGTTGCCCTCTGAATGCACTTTTAAAATGCACTGTTTACTAAAATGTCTTTTAAAATGCACTGTTTGCTTGATGTTTGCGGAGCAGTCGGGTACGGGACATGATACTTCCAAGGGAGATGTCTGTGTGTGTGCACGATGTAAGGAGTGCAAGGAAATCAGGCGACAACTCAGCGTTGTTATGGGCCTTTATGAGAGCTTGAAGGACAGGGTGGATGACCTCGAAGGAAATAAATTGAGGGGCCCATCAAGCTCTCAGCTGCCCACATCAACGCCAGAGCTTGCACTTGGTCATCAGGCAACACAGAGCCAGCCCCCTAGGCAGAATGCGCTGGTCCCACAGGAACTAGTAGTGGTTGGTGACTCTATTGTCAGGGAAACGGGGAACATGCTTTGTATAAAGGATAGGTGGAATAGGACCAGGGTATGTCTGCCAGGGGCAAAGGTTGATAACGTTGTAGAGCGGATATCATCTTTTAAGGGCACAAAAGGTGATATAATTGTACACGTTGGCACTAATGATATTAAGAGTAGGAGACCGGCGGAATTACTTAGCAAGTACAGGTCACTGTTGAAAAAAAGCCGTGAATTAGGGTTGAATTTGAAAGTGTCTGCAATTCTACCCAGACACGATAGGAGGGAGTATATGATGAGAGCCTTGTCGATCAATTCAGCCCTGGAGGGATTGTGCAAGGCTCAAGGGGTTGAATTTTTTTCAGCCTGGACTGTACTTGTTAACAGGAGAGATTACTTCTACAGGGATGGTATACACTTAAATAGAAAGGGTGCAAGAAGTTTTGCTGATGCTGTCGAGGCAGTGTTAGGAGGGTCGGAAAACTGCTAGTTGGGGGGATACAAGGACTAATAAATTAGCAGTAGCCACTGGCAGAGGTGGAAGTGATTCTTGCACTGCTTCTATTGAATTGAGCAGAAGCCTGAAAAACAAGATGCAGGATATTTCAGAGACTGCTGGGAGTCATTACGGTACAAGTATACACATGGGTTGTGTTAGGGTAGCTAGGAATAGAAACAGGTGCATGTATACCTGCGTGTACACCAATCCTAGGAGTTTGGTAAATAAATTTGATGAATTTGAGGTATTGCTCAAAACATCAAAGGCAGATATTGTTGGGATATCAGAGACGTGGTGTCACACAGATATAAGGAATGAGGAACTGGAATTTGGGGAATACAATGTGTATAGAAAGGATAGACAGGACAGGAGGGGAGGAGGGGTTATGCTATTAGTTAAGAAACACATAAAATCCAAGGAAGTGAAGCCAGTCGACATCGATGGACAGGGCAGTGTCGAGTCAGTTTGTTGTGACATAAGCATAGGGAAATCAAAATTGAGAGTAGGAGTGTGCTATAGGCCTAATGACTCTGATGAGTATAATATGATATTGTACAGGGAAATAGAGTGGGCCAGTAAATCAGAGAGTCTTATAATGGGGGATTTTAATTTCCCAGATATTGACTGGAATTTGTGGGTTGGTCACTCACACACTAGCAAGGCTTTTGTGGATTTATTGGATGATGGTTTTCTACATCAGCATGTTCGTGCGGCAACAAGAGGGAGCAATAATCTTGATCTGATTATCAGTAGTGATTCTTCATGCATTAAAAATCTGCAGATAAATGAACCACTAGGTGGCAGTGATCACAGTGTGTTGAAGTGGGATTTACTCAAGGAGGTAACTACCATCAGAGGTAAAGTGAAGGGTTTTTGTTTTCGTAAAGGCGACTATGATGGTCTGAGACAGTATTTAAATTCTATACAGTGGGACCAACTGATAATGTTACCAACAGCAAACTCAAAATGGGAAGCATTCTAGGAACTAATCTTGGAAGCTACCAGGCTTTACATACCAACTAAGAAATACTGTTCAAGGTTTAGGCCTAAATGGTTGTCAGATGAACTAATGAGACATGTGGCAGAGAAGAAAAATGCATGGAATACATACAAATTAATGGGTGACATGGAAGCCTATGATAGATATAAGTTGGTCTGTAACCAAGTCACAAAGGAGATTGGGCAGGCAAAGGCAGACTACGAAAAATCCTTGGCAAAGGATGCAAAGAAAAACAGAAAAGAGTTCTTTACCTATTTAAACTCAAGAAGGAAAGGGATGAATCAGATTGGTCCACTGGATATTGATGGTTCAACAGTTGAGGATCCTGCTCAGGTGGCTAACAATCTAAACGAGTATTTTGCATCTACATTCACGCATGAGGAGTTATTCAGGAAGGAGAATGACGGAGGTAAAGTAAACATTGGCAGTGAGGTAGATGATTTTGTAATAACTGAGAGGAAAGTGGAGGAGAGATTGTTGAGGATAAACATAAAAAAGGCACCTGGGGTGGATGGGATCTATCCAGTTATATTAAAGGAGGCAGCAAAGGAAGTAAGCAAACCCCTAGCCATAATTATGAGAGCTTCTTTGGACTCAGGGGAGGTACCCATAGACTGGAGATGTGCAAATGTAACCCCAATTCACAAAGGAGATTCAAAGGCTGACACAAGTAATTATAGACCTGTTAGTTTAACTTCTGTTCCAGGTAAATTAATGGAGGCACTGGTTAAAGAAGCACTGCAGGATCATCTAGACAAGAATTCAGTTATAGCTCAGACACAGCATGGTTTTGTTAAGGGCAGGTCTTGCCTGACCAATTTGATTGGATACTATGATGTAGTCACAAAAGAACTGGATGCAGGGAATAACTTTGATATTATATATTTGGATCTTAGAAAGGCTTTGGATACTGTTGCACATGGAAGACTGCTGCACAAATTGGAGCAGTGTGGCATTGGAGGCAAATTGCTGCTATGGATAAGGGGATGGTTGAGTGGCAGAAGACAGAGAGTGGTAATCAATGGACACTGCTCAATGTGGACTAATGTTATTAGTGGAGTTCCTCAGGGTTCAGTGTTGGGTCCGTTGTTGTTTTCGGTGTTTATGAATGATATTGATGATGGTATATCAAGTTTAATGTCCAAGTTTGCAGATGATACAAAGATTGGCAGGGTTGTTAAGGACACTACTGACGCTATGCTGCTGCAACAGGATCTGAAAAGGTTGAACAGATGGGCTGAGAGGTGGCAAATGAAGTTTAACATTGACAAATGTAAAGTACTACATATGGGAAACAGTAACCACAGAGCAATGTATCAACTCTGCGGTACTACACTGACAGTGGTGGAGAATGAAAAGGACCTGGGGGTAATTGTGCAGGCAGATATGAAGTTCTCTGAGCAGTGCAGACGAGCTGCAAGAGTAGCTCATGGTGTCTTGTCAATGATATACAGGAATTTTTCTAGCAGGGATAAGGAGGTGATTATTCCCTTGTATAAGGCAATGGTTAGGCTACATCTTGAGTACTTTATACAGGTCTGGAGGCCTCATTTCAAGAAGGATGTAGAGCTGCTGGAACGGGTACAGAGAAGGGCAACAAGATTAGTGAATGGAACAAAGGGTTGCTCTTACGAAGAAAGGCTTAAGTTTTGCAAATTACAGAGTCTGGAGACTAGGCACCGGCGAGGTGATCTGATAGAGGTGTATAAGGCTTTGAATGGTTTGAGCATGCTCAATGCCAATGGGATTCTTCATCTTGCTCAGAATAATCACCTCAGAGGGCATAAATTCAAATTGAGGAAGGACGGATGTCGGATGGATGTGCGGAAATTTGCCTTTGGCCAGCGGGTGGTTGGTTGGTGGAACCGACTTCCATCACTTGTTGTTGAAGTTGATAGCCTAAACAAATTTAAGGCTCAACTGGACAGGTACTTCGAACGAACGGAGGGGTGAAATGGGAGTGGTGTGTTTTTTTTTTTTTTTTTTGGCTGATGCTGAATAAGCTTGCTTTCTTGCATCATATGCCTCTACTAATGCTAATGCTAATATATCTAAATAAGTAATAAAGGTAAGAAAAATCAAAAAAAGGAAGAAAATCAACATTGGTGGCTGCAAAGGATTGTTTACTATATGCTGCAGAAATATAATCAGAATATAAAATAAAAATATGTCATTTATAACTACAGCAACAAATGAAAAGGGGTAGAATAAATCAAGATAAATCGGGTACAGAGAAGAAGAAACAGATTGCAGTGCACGTAGCTATGAAGACTGTCTAATCCTGTGCTCCTCAAGTTTACAGTGATTTCATGTATTTATTTCGCGAGTTACACTAGTTTTTTTGTATAGTGACCTGCCTAGTGGTAATACTGTGCATCCTGTGGAAGATTATTACCCTAACATTTTAGGTAATTATGTTTTTGCATGATCTGTTTCTATCCATATATTCACATTTACCAGCGTTGCTTGTCTCCGAGGCCTGAATTCAAACTTCACTTCTGTAGGCTTTACTCTGCTGGCTGACCACTGTCCGCTTCGGGCTATATCACAAGGTCAAGCAGTTCCTCTGCGGTGGGAGCTTTCCGGCAGTTGACCGCTTGTAAGGTGCGACTTTTATAACTCTGACCTACTTATGCATCTGTTCAGCTTAAGAGATTGCATGTTGAAAGCGAGCTAGAAGGAACTTAGCAAACTAACTCTGACTATTTTTGTCTTCTTCTGTCTGGCAATCAAGTATACGATAAGATGACCGCTTTTGCTGGAACCCCTCATCAACAGGTCTCAGATGGCCCAGCTGCACTTTCAAAACTTACTTAATTTGTGCATCTCCGGAATTTAGCCTACACTTCAAGCTAGTAAGCTGCCCAATTGCAGCAAGACTTTGTTGCTCCCTGCGTTTCACCTACCCGATTACTGCCTTTCTCGACGTGCCATCCGCCCCCTTTTTCAGCTCAGGCCTTTCGCTTATAATTCAACTGTATACAATGAAGGATAGAACGGGCGTTCAGCAAAAGTCCTGTGCCGAATGTGGGTTCAAACCCAAGGCTCCGGCATTACTTTGTGTTACGTGTCGTAGAATCTTCTGTCGTGATTGCCAGCCACCTAAAGTTAAAAGGTTGAACAAACAACGGAGAAGAAAATGGACCTGCCACCTTTGCGCAAGTAACCCAAAAAGCGCAGACATCTCGAAGGAAGAGATGTCCACTATCACTCTTGCAGAAGAAACCCCATCTGGTGTTCTTGATGTGCGCAGTTCGATTGAAGGTAGTATTGTGTCGCCTGCGTTGAGAACACCTGGAGATTTAAGCTTATGCTTTGGGAAAGACGTTGCTTCTTCGAATAGGGAGTTTGATACTGCTCCTGCTGCCTCCGCAAACTTGCAGGTTAATAGCCCCTTTGATTATTCGTCAATTAAAAGCGCTCTAAGGGACAACACCTCCATACTCAATGCCCTCCCTGAAAGACTTAAGATCACTTTCGGGGAGATTTTGTCCCCAATAATCGACTCTCTTGCCTGCCTCAATAACGAAAATAGAAAACTCAGAGCCCAAAATACGGAAATTCTCGAACAAGTGCTCACAATGAATGAACAACTCAGGGATCTCAAAATCTTTATAAGTGAATACTGTCTTCCCTCTAGTCAGACGTCAGTGATGGACCATTTGGAACCTCAGGAGCATTCACAGGAAGCAGATGATGCACTTCCAAGACCTCCAACTCAAACTGAGTGCGTCCAGCGAGGAAATCGAGATCTCAAAAATCTGCACAGTTCACCTCGTTTTGCAGACAAAACAACTGATCAGATCGTAGCCCCGGCCGTGATGTTGAACCCTTTGGGTACTCATCCCCCTCACACCGCTCTCCATCAGCGCAATCCAACCTTCGATACAGGACAAGTGTACAAGATACAGGACAAGTGTATTATTCCTGGTGAATCTAATCTGCACCAACCTTGCAAAAGACGTCAGGAGAAGCCTGGTGGCCAGGTTCTGAGCCAGGCCCAGCACGGTTACAAGAGGATGGAGATGAGAGAAACCCCAAGCCAAAACAGGGAGGAGCGGATCTATGCTCAAGCGGATGCCTTCTGTCTCTCTGACCAAAATAACTATCTTGCGCAATTTCCCAGGCATAACCCACAAATGGCTTGCGCTCAAAGTGTTTTGACTGTGAAAACACACGGTAACAGAACTCCATGCGAGGAGCCTAATATGTCGGTTCCTACTGAACCTGCCTCGGTCCCTCTGTCGCGGAGACTTGAGGAGATATATAATATTTCAGCTGTCCAGACCCGAGAGAGAATTTTTGTTTCCAGACTAGGACCAGCAACAAAAGTGGAAAGTATCAGGGCACTCTTTGCCCAAGAACATGGGATCAACTTAGACGCAAAAGCGATCAAAACTAGACACCGACCTATTCTTCCTTTATCATCTCCTGCCCTGCGAATGCAAAGCATATCGTCTTGGATTCTAGCTGCTGGCCGGTAGGCACCCTTATAAAGCCGTTCCAAGAGAGGAGCAGATCGATCGCTTATAACGGATCCAAGCGATATAAACAGCCATAGCTACAAAAGGATGACTTGCTACCAGGTTCACACGAAGGAGAGATTCTCTGGTTTATGCAGAATGTACGCAGCCTAAAAAACAAGCTTCATTGTCTCCAGACTCTCCTATTGCTTAATGAGTTTGATGTCATCTGCCTTACAGAAACATGGTTAGCGGCAGATAGACAGCTTGATCTTACACATTTTAACACCCCTTACAAACACATTGGGAATCACAGAATTAACGGGCGAGGCGGAGGTGTTGAAATCCTGTTCAACGATCGCTTCCAGCCAATAAGGACACGGGTGAGCCAGTCTAACAACTTTGAGGCAGTCTCCCTGACACTGAGGAGTCCTCTTCTTCAAATCCAATGCTGCCTGGTTTACCTTCCTCCGGACCACAATGATGACTCAAGAGCGGAGCTGCTCACGTGGTTAGCAACCAACTTAATGCCTAAAATTCCAACTGTTGTAGCAGGTGACTTTAATTTGCCACTGCCCAGGCATGGGAATGCTCTTGAGGGCCTTGAGGCCACTCTTCGGGCCTTTAACCTTACACGGTTAGTGACGCAACCAACTAGAGCTTGTCAAGCACTGGACCTAATCTTCCACAACTTAAAAGATATCAAACTCCTACCTGGCAACTTTCGATTCCAATCTGATCGCTCGCCAATTGCATGTAAACTATCCTTACAGAGCAATTCCCTTGGGTTACCTGACGAGTACTCTGCTGAATTGCCTAGGATAGCTTTCTCTACCAAATATCTGAAGCCAGAGATCATTCTCCAATGCTTGATTGGATTTGACTGGGGGCGTCTCTATTCTGAGCCGTTGGAGGATGCCATTATGCTCTTGTCGGAACAACTGAAGTTAATTGCACTACATGGTGCAGCCAGAATCACCAAGAGTGGAAACAGGTCGAATCGGGGTTTCAATAAGGAAACTAAGATGGCTTTCATCAAGAAGCAGAAGGCCTACCGGAAATGGCAGAAAACTCAACTTCCCTCAGACCATTCCATTTTTAAGAAAGAAAGAGCTTGCTTCTTGAAAAAGAAAAGGCTGGTCCTTAACCAAGCTGTTCTCAATAGGTTGAAGAGTGGTAGAAGGATCCTTTCGAATCATCATCATCTAGCCATTGACAAAAAGCTTGTCCAGGAATGGGCACAGTTCAGCTTACAGCAGGCAGATTTTCCTGACTCTGATTCCTTTCTCTCGCAGGAGGACTGGTTACCTAGGGCACACTTGTCTGAAATAGAAATAACTAGAGAGACCCTAATTGATGTCATCAATAAACTACCCAACAAAGCCACTGTAGGTCCGGATGGTTTCCCACTCTTTATTATCAAAATTTGCAGCCCATATATAGTCGACCTTCTCCTTCACCTTTTCAGACAAATCCTGCAATCTGGAATAGTTCCTTCAATTTGGAAAACTTACCATGTTAAGCCCATTCCAAAGATCAAGAAACCCAAATCTCCTAAAGACCTGAGACCAATATCCATCAGCTGTTCTTTACTCAAAATTTTCGAAAAAGTAATTCAGCCAACAATTGCCCAGCATTGCTTTGCACACAGGCCCGAGTACCTCCATACCGTTCTACAAAGGAGATCGACAACTACCAATCTTCTTGATACCCTCTTCAGAATTCAGCACACCCTTAACAACAAATCACAGATTGATATCATATTCCTCGACATAAAATCGGCTTATGACAGAATACACCTCCCAGCTCTTTTTACCATTCTGAAACACTACTTTGGCCTGGCGGAAACCTTACTTCAAATTTTGAAGTCTATTTTACTTCCTAGACATCTGTCTGTGACCCACAATGACTTTCAAGTAACTATTGACGTCTCAAGAGGCATTCCACAAGGAAGTGTACTGTCAGCTATCCTGTTTGCAGCAGTTTTGGAGCCTTTCCTTGCTCAGAATCCGAACTTTATTTCTTATGCCGACGATCTGAAGTTTTACGTGAGCTCAGATCATAATCATCAGATTCATGATATCAACCAACAAGCTTCTAGGCAGATATTGAGCTTGGAAAGTTATCTTGCCACAATAGGACTGCATCTGAGCCCTTCCAAATCAGCACAACTGACGATAACCAAGAAGAAAGCCAAAAATGATATCCAAATCTTTGTGAGTGGGGAACCGGTGCAAAAGGTGACCTCTCATACTGATCTTGGCCTCACCTGGGACGTTTGCCTCACATTTCAGCCTCACTTTGCCAGGATGAGCCAGAAGACGTACGCTGCTCTTTGGGCAGTGTGTCAAGAGCTCGTTGGTGTGCATCAGCCAGCGCTGCTTGTTCGGCACATCCTGAGGTGTATTACGCCGATTCCTCTCTATGCTTCAGAAATTTGGTCATCTGCCCCTGCCTCATACCTTCAGAAGTATCTTAGTTTAGAGTACTGGTTGCTTAGATGGATGAACAGGGCGGTAGGCCATCCCCTAACTATCTCCAGATCTATTCTACAAGCAAATCTAGGCACCACTCCCTGGAGACATATCATCATGACAAAAAATGTTCTCACGCTTGCACGGCTTATAACGAGGCGAATTGATGCTCCATCAGTATCCGCATTAATCTCTGACCCGAAGAGGGCAAGAGGGAAGCACCCCGACTCCTGTCTCCCTCTACGTCTTACGCTGTCAAGCATTGATTCCCTGAGGAACATGTTTCCAGCCAATTGTCTTCGGATCTTCAATAAATTTAGGATCCACCCTGATAGGCTCTGTGAAGACAAGCCCTACAGGAAGGAAATCCTCAAGAACTGTTACCAGATTATGAACCTATAATACTCACCTGCTCCTGGACAGACCTTTTTTTTTTTTTTTTTTTTTAACTTGCCTCTTTGTATATGACAAAGACTTTCTGTCTTCATGTAATCATGTATATTACTTTTATTTTGTACATTATTGTTTATTTAATCCTGTAAAAGTCTCGGGTCGAGCACGAATGTACCCTTGTTTATTGTACATTGTGTTCCTCGCACCTTAGTCTGAATTCACACCCTTCTGGCACAGAGCTGTCCCGGGGTGACCCAAGGTTTCTTGGGAAATAAACTAATAATAATGAAATAAACTGATTTTAATAATAATAATAATAATAAATGGTGTTTCAGAAGGAATGCACTCCTAAAATAATTTAGAAAAAATGCCAATTAATATGAAACTAAATAATACAAATTTACATATTGAATAAGATAGCTGTGTGGTGTCTTAATCAAGGGGAACAAAAGAGAAAAAATTTACTGTATTTGTGCATTCATATATGAAGTCCTGTAAGCAGAGCAAATGGTCTGCTTGGATAGCTCATGAGGTTTTGTCAATGTTATACAGGAATTTTGGCAGCAAGAATAATCAGGAATTCATTAGAACATATATGGCAGTAATAAGGCCACACCTTGAGTACTGCATAAAGGTCTGCAAACTATTTTATGAAGGATGTGGATCTGTTGGAATGGATACAGAACAGAGCAGATTAATGAGGGGAACAAAATGGTACTCCTACCAAGGCAGACTTCAGTTCTGTAAACTGTAGCATGTGAAAACTAGTAGAGGGTTTCTTTTCTTTTTTTTTTTTTTCACTGATATTGGCACTGTAATAGAGGGATTTAGTTCTTCAGGTATCTTGCCTGTGTTGTTAATGTTGTTTAGCAATTTGGTTAGTACTTTAAATCCTTCATCTCCTATCTTCATCTCCTTTTGATTAGTTCTATTAGGGTGTTGTTTGTTTCTGTGGCTTTCCTTTCCTTCATATCTCTGGCATATTTCTCTTCTTCATAATATTTGGGCCCTTGGCATTGGCCTCCTGTTCTTGGTCTGCTCTTTGGTCATAATATAGTGATTTTTTTTAGATATTTATGCCAAATAATTTTTCTTTCTTTTTTGTCAGGTGTCGCTTCTCCTTGCTTATTTTTTATGCATTCTGCTCTTACCTTATGCTTCCCAGTTATTTTTTTTTTTATTCTTTTATGTAATTCCATTAGTTGTATGTTTTTGTATATCATCCACTGCTTTACATCTTTTTTTTAAACTGTGCTTCTTTTAGTTTGTTAATTTCTTTTCTTATCCTATTATCTATTGTTTTATACTTGCTAGGATTTGTATTTCTGTGTATTTTTTCTTTCTTCTGTTAAGGCTAAAATCTTCTTTCATCAACTGTAAAAGTATAGTATAAGTATAGTGCTGTAAGGCAATGTAATTTATATGCATCGCATGCATTTTTCTTGTGACAGAGAAGAAAAATGTGTGTGATGTATATAAGTGATCAGGTGATCAGAAGCCTGTGGCGGATATGAACTGGTCTGCAGTCAGGTCACAAAGGAGGTTAGGCAAACTAAGACAGATTGTGAGAAGTCTCATGCAAAGAAAAGCAGAAAAGACTTCTTTACTTATATTAACAGTAGAAGGAATGGATTGTATCATGTTGGTCCACTCAATGTCAGTTTAACTGTTGCTGACAAACTGAATAGATATTTTGCATCTACATTCACATGTGGGGAATTTTTAGGAAAGGAGATGCCAGAACTTGATTAAACTTAAATAAGTAGCTAAATGATTTTGTGATAAGTTAGAGAAATTGTTGAAGCAAAACATAAAAAAAATACTCTGAGTGGATGGGATATATCCAATTATATTAAGGGAGGCAGGAAAAGGTTCTGAATAATGCAAACAGGCTTTCAGAACATCTCCTGGGGTTTTATCAATGATATGCAGAATCTTTTCTAGCAGGAATAAGGAGGTGATTATCCCATTTGTACAAGGCAATGGTTAGGCTGCATCTTGAGCACTGCATACAGGCAAGGCCGTACTTACACTTCTTGGAGCTCAAGGTGCTAAACTCTTGCAGGGGCGCCCCCTTAAAAGATACCAGAGGCCAAAAAAAAAAAAAAACTTGAATATATAAATATGATCAGGAAAAAAAAAACAATTATTTTTACCGATCTGTTTAAACACAAACGTTGTAATACTGCGAAATATAATGAAGAGCACTGAACTAAACTGTTGTGTCGCAGCAGCCAATGAAGGTATAATAACACACAGCTTTGGCGGGTCATCACATGGTCAGCAAATCGACTTCCATTGTTTCGTGACCAGTGTCTGCTGCCCTTCCACAAGTAGCTCCTCATTTCACATCATGATGCTGGGCGAACCTATAAATTTTGCCCCCCTCCCCACCTGAATCGAACCCTGGGCCACCTGTACTGTCAGAACCGAGCTACGGGCGAGCCCAACAACGATAAAGTATAATACACAAATAAGTATGACAAATTAGAGTAATTACTAATTTTATTACAAAAACAATATCAAAAATTGTGTTACAAAAATATTGTAACACAATTTTATCTTGAATTAAATGGATATTCCTCAAATAATTTTTTACTCGTTTGAAAAAAGAATGACTATTCCCCGCTTGCATTACTAACCGCTTTGTTAAAAATATTTTTAATATTTTTTCAACGTAGGGAAATGTAGATCTTAGTCCATTAATAATGATATTCTTTCATATTGTTGCCAATATTTTCTCCTTTAATAAACAGTAAAAATTGGATAACTTCATCTTTAAACTTTTCTGAGTCAGTGTCATTTTTATATATACATACTTATTAATTTATTGATATTAGTGTTGAATTCGGGTTCATCTAAATTAGATATTTTTAAAGTATCTAAAATATTGGTGTATACTTCTGTTCCTTTATTTATTTCAGCAATTAATCTATCACAAACAACATTGAATGTATTGATAATAAACATTTCTTTCCCTTCTAAAATTACTTCATTATCTCTTGTTTCGTTGCACATAGGTATTCTTCCTTTAATTTGACTTTTTTTTTATCTTTTTGTTTTGCCATTTGTCAGTTAATATATTGGAGTCCGGAACATTTTTTTTTAGCACCTTGTACATACAGATGTTTCTGATCAGGTATGTTCATATTTGATAAAAAAAAAAAAAAAAAAAAAAAAAAAATGGATAGAAGAAACAGAATTCACGACACCAACACGTGGCTTTGTAACTTCAACACTCTCACATGTTAGCCGCAATGAGCCCCACAGTATTTTAAATTCATTTATTTCCACCTATTTTAGCGTTGAATGTACATTCTTGAAATGATTAACAAAATTTAAAGTTGATTTTGCTGTTTTAGTCCACTTTCCGCTTGGGCCATATAAAAATTATTCACGGGCCGTAGGTTGGACACCACTGCCTTTATCCATAGCAGCAACTTGCCCTTAATGTCATACTGCTCCAATTTGTACAGTAGTCATCCATGTGCCACAGTATCAAAAGCTTTCCTAAAATCCAAGTATATGATATCAAAATTATTTTTTGCATCCAGTTCCTTTGTGACCACATCATTAGTATCCAATCCAATTAGTCAGACAAGACTTCCCCTTAACAAACCCATTCTGTGTCTGAACTATAACTGCAGTCTTGTCTAGATGATCCTGCAGTGCTTCTTTACCTGGTGCCTCCATTAATTTCCTTGGAACAGAAGTTAAACTAACAGGTCTATAATTATTCATGTCTAGGGCTGCCACCTCTCTAACCTTAAAAATAGGACATTTGGGCAGAAAAATCCATATTTTGAGGACGTTTTTCTCTATTGTACCAAATACACACCTTACAGTCTTTTCAGAAATGCCTATGGCTTTAATAACAGTTTATTATGATAATACAGTAATAATGCAGTCACTGCAAAGTAATAACATGTTAAATATTTTAATTGAATATCTCAAATCCCTTTAAATTAACAGAATTCACACTTGCCATTCTTATGTGGATTGCTTAACTTGTAAAAAAGTGATACACAAAAAATTTACTTATGGTGTGAATAAAAAAAATGCTTTATTTTTTTCGGCGTAATGTATTTGCTGTTCTCTACATTTCTTTTATATTTTTCCACTGATGCAATTTTTCTCTGTAAATGTGAATGGAAATCTTTACACATCATATCACTGAAATTGAATTTTGTAAGCATTAGTCCCTTAATAGAATCCACAGTAAACAAGTTTCTGTCCTTAGACCACTGCATCTCCATTAAGGAAAACAGTCTTTCAATAAATGCATTATGTGGTGGTATGGAAAAGAAAATTTGAGCAATTATTAATAGCTCTGAGAAAAATTCTTCATTCTTACAGTGGAAAATAATTAGCCCATCTTATATTACAAGAAACATCAGTATCCTTAATTTCCACTACGAATTTTTTTTTTAAATTACAAAACTGATCAAAGCATTGCACATCATCCACACACACACACACACACACACACACACACACACACACACACACACACACACACACACACACACACACACACACACACACACACACACACTCCTTTTATATGAAGGTACCTAATTGTTGAAACCATGCTATCCCATTCAAGTTCATTCATTCTCTTAAAGACATCCACCTGAATGAAGAAACTTCTTCCAGTGGTTTCAACCCCATGTCCAAGTATTCAGTGCATGATGGATATAAGTTCTGTATATTTCTTCTGAAAACTCCACATTTCTTGTGTATCCCTCTTCTTGCTGCTTCTCCAACATTTCATTCACTTTGAGGGAATTGAACTGACATTTACTTCTTTCTGACAGAATATCCCTTATGGAAGCAAGAGCTTCAATAATTTCTAAGAAAGAATTGTCATTCCTTTCAATGCTCATTATATGTGAATTGAAGACTGACATTACAGTTTGGCAATGAACATGATAAGTTTCACTAAGCTCATCTTCAAAGAAAAGTTTTAAAATCTTGGAGGGATTTTCTTGAAACAAAAAAAAAGACCTTAGGGCTGGGTAAATACTTATAATCCTTTCAATTGCAGGTAATAGAGAAAGCCAGCATGTTCTGCTATGATATAGAAGTTTTTTATGGGTAACCTCTGTAAATTCACAGAATGTTTTAGGTTTTCAAACACATACAGTGTAGACACTGAAATAATTCAAAATCTTAAGAACAATGGAGTCAATATCTACATCAGTTGCATCTGCTCCATGCTGAATACAGTTATGAAGAATGTGGGCAGGGCAGCCCACTCCTATTAGCCACACTCCTCCAAACATGGTGTTACAATTATCCCCACCAAATGCAATACATTTCTTATCCAGGCCACATTTACACAAAGTCTCATAAACATAGCCAGAAATAATAGCTGTAGTCTCATCTGACTTGATATTTAATTCTGTTAGCCACCTTTGAGCCACCATTTTTCCAGTCAAAATAATGCACAAGAATAGGGAAAATTTTCAGAAATCCATGATTAATGTTGTCAATGGAAACTCCAAAAAACTGCACATTCTGCAGAAACTTAACAACTTCACCTGAATTCACTGCTAAGACAGAGTTGATTATGGCTTCAGTCTGTTTTTGGACAAGATAACCTCCTAGAAATATCTGAATCAGAGCATATCGGCTTTAATAATTCTGCTGTACAAGACATCGATTTATAGCTGTGGTGATGTGCCACTGTATGAAAGGCAAGGGTTCTTTCAGCAACAAACTCTTGCATCAAGCTTTTTAGGGGTATTTGCTAAAGTCCGTTACCTTGCTGCAAGATTTTTCAAATCTAATGTTCATATGTTTCTCTGAATTCATGTGGATGTCCAAATCACCTGACTCCTTGTTAGCAACCGAGATATAGCTTTCTGGACTGCAAAGGATGCATTCCGCCTCATCATTTATTCTTCCTTTTCAAAAACCTGGATATTTCATCCCCACGTTGTCAGTAAACTTGCACTTCTTTTTGGCATAATGGGTATTCCTGAATTTATGTAAATTAAAGAATTATTTTAATTTACATAGTAGAAATAAAAAAATTATTTGAAAAAGTGACTGATTACTTCAACTGATAATTAAGAAATATTGCATACAAAAACTGAAGCTGGACGTATCAGATTATTGTTTATATGAACTGCTGAAAGAAGAATAGAAAATGTGAGATCTCTTAAAAAAAAACGTGGAATTGTAATTTTAATTTAGAATAAATTCACTTAATTAGAATGAATTTCAGGTAAAAGAAATAACGAGAAAATTTATTTTGAATTGTCTACTCACCAAAAATGTAAAAGAGGGAAAAAAAAAAAAAAAAAAAATGGAGTGAAAAAGCCAAACTGCACAAACAAAATTTCAACTCCGAACACATGATAAACTCCTCAATGTCTGATCTGCGTTGTTTACAGCCGGAGGTGGAGATTCTTGGGATTTCTTCCTCAAAGGGATTATTGGGATTTCTTCCTTAAACATTTTACCAATGATAAGTATCAGGAGATTTTCAAATTTTAAGAGCCATAATTACCGATATTTTCAAAATTTTAGAAATTCCTCCTGGATGGTCCATGATACGTAAAAAAAAAAAAAAAAAAAAAAGAGGATATGCCTGCTAAAATGAGGACGGATGGCAGCCCTATTCATGTCACTCTTTGATCCCCTTTGTGAATCGGGGCACATTTGCACATCTCCATGGGTACCTCCCCTGAGTCCAAGGATGCTTTCATAATTATGGCTAAGGGTTTGCTAACTTCCTTTGCTGCTTCATTTAATATAACTGCATAGAACCCATCCACCCCAGGTGACTTTCTTATGTTTAACGTCAACAATTTCTCTTCCACTTTCATCTCAGTTATTACAAAATCATTTAGTTGCCTGTTAGAGTCTGATAAACTTCTGTCATCCACTTCCTAGAGAATTCCTCATGTGTGAATGTAGATGCAAAATACTCATTCAATTTGTCCTCTATCTGAGCAGCATCATCAACAGTCAAAGCATCAATATCAAGTGGACCAATGTGATTCATCCCCTTCCTTCTAGAGTTTATTATTATTAATATCCATATGGTGCAAGGAAGCCTGAGGCTTATGCTGCACCAGGAAAAAAAAAAAAAAAAAAATTCCCAAGTTACCCTAAGAGAGAGAGAAAGAGAGAGAGTGAAAAGTAGAAGGGAATCACCAAGAAAGAGAAGAATGGTGATATCCAGCTCAGGACCCTGGGTGTGTGCCAAGCCCATACTCACCAGATGTGAGCCCCCGGGGTTATATATTTAAAGAAGTCCTTGCTGTTTTTCTTAGCATCCTTTGCCATAGATTTCTTGTAATCTGTCTTTGCTTGCCTAATCTCCTTTGTGACCTCATTACAGACTAGCTTATATCTGTCATACGCTTTTGTGTTGCCTGATAATTTATATGCATTCTATGCATTTTTCTTCTCTGCCACGAATCTCCTTAGTTCATCTGACATCCCTTTAAGCTTATGCATTGAAGAGTATTTCTTGAAAAGCTTAGAAGCTTCTATGATTAATTCCTAGAATGCTTCCCATTTAGAATTTACTTAAAATTTAAAACTGTCTGAGACCACTGTAGTCACCATTGTGATAACAAAAACTCTTCCCTTTATCTTTGCTGGTAGTTACATATTAAGTAAATCCCACGTGAAAACACTGTGATCACTGCCACCTAGTGGTTCTTTTATCTGCAGATTCTTAATGCATAAATATTCACTGCTGATAATTAGATTTAGAGCAGTGCTTCTCAACCTTTATTATTCACAGACCACTTCAAGCATTCTTTACTTACTGCAGACCACTGGGTAGGGTTTTTCTACATCTCTGAAAACACTAGTATTGGGTTGACATTTCAAATATCCTGTTTTTAGCCACTTATGCATGTTGTTCAGTATACTGTACTGAGTATATGGCTGTTATTAAATTCCTAAAATAAATAATTCCAATCTCAAACAAAATATCACTTATCAATTAAATATAATTAAAAATATACTAAAAAAACTTGCCAACATATACAATCAAATAATCACTACAAATGTTAACAGTTATTCTTGCACACTCTTTTTGTGAAAACGTAAAAAATACTTTACGGATACACATAAACAAATCCAATACATATTTCATGCTCAGAAGCTGGTAATCGACTGTGAGAGATGGAAGCTTGTGGCCTCATCAACAGTGTGCTGGTGACACACACACACACACACACACACACACACACACACACACACACACACACACACACACACACACACACACACACACACACACACAGTCTTACATTGTAAGCCTTACATTCCAATCAGGAGGTATCACTTACTTTACTTTGTAAGGATGAATAATGCATTCGTGATGAATAATGCATTTGATTTGTGATTACATTTTATACTTACAATAAAATTTACTTTTCCATGTACTACCTACACCCAACTCATGTACCACAGGTTGAGAAACACTGGTCTAGAGTATTCATCAGTCTGGTTGCCTTTCTAACACGAGGCTGTAGAAAACAGTCATTCAATAAATCTCCAAAAATCTTGCTGGTGTGCAGATGACTAACCCACAAATTCCATTAATTAACCCACTAACCCATAAATCCCTCATAAGACATTCTGATTTACTGGCCCACTCTACTTCTCTGTATAGTTGTTTGTTGTTTGGTTTGGTATTGGTATTTGATTTTTAGGAGCATTAGCAACTAAGGCCATATTGCTCCGGGATATTTGGTGGTGACGGGCTCGAACCCCGGTCTAATCAAGAAGCGTGTGCTACGTACTGCTGCTCCTTCCCACCTGGCTACGGAGGTGCCAGTGTTGTTTGTTGTACTCATCAGAGTTATTAGGGCTATAACAGTCCTATTTTTTTTGTTTTCCTACTGCTTATGTCACGCCAAACTTGACTGAACATTGCAGTGACCACTGATGATAACTGGATGCAGTGCTTTAGATTTTATATACTTCTTAAACTAAGGGCATAACCTCTCTCTCTCTCTCTCTCTCTCTCTCTCTCTCTCTCTCTCTCTCTCTCTCTCTCTCTCTCTCTCTCTCTCTCTCTCTCTCTCCTATCCCTATATCCTTCGCATACACACATAGTACTCTTTATATTCAAATTTTGCATCCTTTATATGGTGCACTATGGCCACAGATGCTGATGTGCCTAATAAATCCCCAAACAAACAAACAGTTTGATGTCTAGACAGCTCTTGAAATTCATCAAATTTATTTAGTATTCTCCTAGCCTTGGTGTACATGCAAGTATACATGCACCTGTTCTTACTGTTATTTACCTTAACACATCCTGTGTATTTACTTGTTCCATGACTCCTAACAGTCCTTGAAATCCCAACTTCACTTTCCAGGTTCTACTTGTTCCAATAGAAGTGGTTTAAGATTCACTTTCGCCTCTGCTTGCGGCTGTTGTTAATCTATTTGCCTTTGTATTCTCCTTCCCCTTCCCAACCTAGCGATTTTCCTACCAACCTAACACTGCCTTGTAGCTCCAGCAAATGTTCTTGAACTCTTTCTATTTAAGTATATTCCATCTTTGAGGAGCAGTTTTTCTGTTAACAAGCACAGACCACACTAAGAAAAATTCTACCCATGAGGCTTGCAGTCTCTCCAGGGCTGAATCGATTGACAAGGCTTTCATCGTGTACTTTCTCCTATCGTGTCTAGGCAGAATTGCTAACACTTTCAAGTTACCCTGTACTTAAGTAAATTTGAAGATCTCCTACTCTTAATGTCATTAGTGCCAACATTTACAACAGTATTACCTTTTGTGCCCTAAAAATATATCTGCTGTACAATTTATCAACTTTTGATGCGAAAACATCTATGGTGGCACTGGAATAAAACCAATTGGTAATGAAATTTTCTTACGAAAATGACACAATTGACATCACTTCCTATTAGGTGGCTATTAGATTTTAAATGATGCAAATTACGTCACTTCCTAAATGGCACTAACGATGCTAACTCAGTCACTGACGTTGATTTAATAGAGTAAGTAGTTGATTCGGTAGAGTAAGTTCATACTAAGATACGGAAATGATGCAACTCAGTCACTAACGTTGATTTGGTAAAGTAAGCAGCGGGTAGTAATATTATGCAAGAATAAGAGCTTCAGAGCCACCAAAGAAGCTTCTTGTGTCGAAAAGGAACGAGTTCAAAAACATAGAGAACGAAAAAAATGCAGACTTTAATAAAATTTGCTTCTCAAGATTTTGATCAACATCAGCCTTCTAAGTAGAGTAAGTAAGTTTTGATTAAATTGTTTAAAAATTTAAATGGTTTTGATTCAAGAATGCAACAATAAAACAAAGACTTGAGCCTTTGCTTGCCTAACCTCCTTTGTGACTTGATTGCGGACTGGCTTGTATCTGCCATAGGCTTCTGTGTACCTGGTAGTTTATATGCATCCCAGACATTTTTCTTCTCTGCCACGAGCCTCATTAGTTCATCTGACATTCATTTAGGTCTAAATCTTGAACAGCATTTCTTAGTTCGTATGAAAAGCCTAGTAGCTTCCAAGATTAATTCCTGAAGGCTTCCCATTTAGAATTTGCTGTTTTAAACATCATCAGTTGATCCCACTGTATAGAATTTAAATTCTGTCTGAGACCACTGGAGTCACCTTTACGAAAATAAAAACCCTTCCCTTTATCCTTGATGGTAGTTACATCTTTAAGTAAATCCCACATCAGTACACTGTGATCACTGTCACATTGTGGGTCCTTTATCTGCAAATTCTTAATACATGAATAATTACTGCTTATAATCAGATCAAGAGTATTACTCCCTCTGCCCTTGAACATGTTGCTCTAGAAAACAATCCTCCAATGAATCCACAAAAGTCTTGCTAATGTGCGAGTGACCAAACCACAAGTTCCAGTCAATATCCGGAAAGTTAAAATCCTCCATTACAAGACATTCTGAGGAGCCTCCGTAGCCAGGTGGGCAGGAGTGGCAGTTCTTAACACATGCTTCTTGATTAGACCGGGGTTCGAGCCCGTGACCACCAAATACGGAGGATGCGGAAAGGTCAGGGAATGACCACTGCATATCCCCAGAGCAATATGGCCTTAGTTGCTAATGCTCCTATAAACCAAATAACAACAACAACAACAACAACAACAAGACATTCTGGTTTACTGGCCCACTCTATTTCTCTGCACAATTGTTCGTTGTACTCAGTCATTAGGCCTATAACACACTCCTACTCTCATTTTCCCTTTCCCAGTGCTTATGTCACACCAAACGGACTCAACACTGCACTGTCCACCCATATCAACTGGATGCACTTCCTTAGGTTTTGTGTTTTATGTTGAACACAGAAAGACATCCCCCTTTAGCAATATCATCTCATGTTCCAGAGAGATCCACAAACATCAAACAGTCAGTACATTTCATAAGGCCATGATTTAAAGGACACCACTGTCCCCCCTCACACCCCTAGTTCTCCCCTTAGCCATGGCATTCCTACTATCTTGAGCCCTTGCTTTGCTGCTGTAGTCTGAGTCATGATTTTCATTCACAGTCAATATAATTAAAAATACTACATTACACTAATATACCTAATGCAATAAATACACTATGCATTGGTTATGCTGTGAAGTTTACATTATTATTTTTATATATATTGAAATATCAAGCTTGCAGTACTCAGTACTTGCAGTACTTTGTGAAAAACAAAGCAATCTGATCATAAGAATCCCAGTTTAAAGTTTAAAAACTGAAAAGTACCTATATTCTTTTAAAAAAATTTGAGAATCAAAAGGAGATTTTCTCAATTTAACATGGATACATTTTTGCAAAATTTGTCAATTAACACTATACTGATTAGCACATCAACTGAAAAGTGACATAAGAATTTTTACCATAGTAGGAGGATAAGTTATTTTAATTGTAAACTTATATATTAATCCACCCACCACAATAAAAATTTTTAGATAACACAATTGAAATGTTACTCACTGTAAAGAATATTATCTAAAGTCTGCATTTACTTAATAATGTTCTTAGCAAACTTACCTTCATCAATTGGAGTTACAAAACAATCATCCTCTCCACCTGAAGGTGCCACAACCATGCCATCAAGCATACCTTTTGCTCCATTCATCTGAATTGTGAAAGCTATAGGCTTGTTAACTTGAAGTCCAGAGTCTACAATATGACCAAGTTCAATTTTCCTGGAATCTCCCATTTCAGGCATGATATATACTTTAAAAGGACTATCTGGGATTGGTTCATCATTAAACTTAATTCCCACTCTGTACTCTCCTGTGGATTCATAGACAAGATTTAATGAATTTTAGTAAATGTACACACAATATATAAAGTTTAGATAAATAATAATCTGAAAATATCAAAAGGATGCAAACATTTGGTGTAATTTTTCATGATGCATTTTAACTGTAAGAAGTTAGAACCATAATACCATTTGAGATATGAATAGCTTTTGTAATATTAACCCAGTGACACTTGCACAACAAAAAAAAAAAAAAAAAAAAAAGCTGATAGGCACATGGGAGTTATTTTTAATCTTTATCAGACAGAGATTTCTCAAATTTTTAATAAAGATACCAACAAAAAAAGGTTTTCAGGAAAATCACTAAAGTAACAACTGGATGAATAGAATAATTTTGGAGCGAAAAAGAGCTAAAATTTATTTTTTTGTTGTTTTGCATTATTTTTTTTAAAATTGGGCCAGAATAACCCCCATAGGAGTGTCATTGAATTAACATGAATTATTTTTTTTGATGGCAGGTTGAATACCATTAATTGGAATTTTAATTACTAGCTACCTGTGATTCGCCATGAAGAATAGAGATATACCCTCCTGTTGAATAGAATTATGATTTACCGAGAAGCTCTACATAGAAAGAAATGTATACACAGAAAAGTATCATTGTCAGAGTCCAATTTTTTTTTTTTATTTTTTTTTTAATGAAAACCCCATACACGAAAGGTATCCAAACTTATAATACTTAGTACCTTTCATGAGTTGAAGGAGAAGGGAACTTCTGGAAACTTTTCTCTAGAAACAAAACATGGGTTTTACCATTTCAAGCCTCCAATAAGAAAAGCGGTGATTTGCACCGGATGATGAGTCAAATTAGACCACTAAAAAAATTACAGCAGTGCTTTTCAGTAAAACAGTCTTAAAAATTCCCCAAGAAAATGCCAGCAGAATCAAAAGTTAGTCATAGTGTCAGAAAAATCTTGCACCAGAATCTTCCAGATTATGTTGCTGTTAAATCATGTTAAACATTTTTGAAGACAATCAAAATAACATCACTCTTCATGACTAGAATAAGAAATTTCAATGTCAATGGCACAGTCAAGAAACGGAATTGCTATATATATATATATGGACTAAAGAAAATACTTAGTTTATTTATAAAAGACGAATGCATCCAAATCAGATGTTAGTGCATAGCAGGCTATGTTTGCCAATTGCTTAATTGGTACTTATTATTATTATTATTAATTTTGAAGAAAATGGTGATTCTGTAATAGTGAACATAAAACATTACAAAAACATCTTGAAGTCTTGTTTTCCCCAACTTCACAGAAAAAAAAAAAAATTCCTGCATGCTCTTATTTGATCCAAAAAAAAAAAAAAAAATGAAACAATGTGCCATGTAACTAGAGACGTAGTATATATGTTGCCCAAAAACATTCAGTGAAAAGCTCAGTCAAGGAATGGTCTAAAGTTTAATGCCAATGATGCATTTTTAATAGAATTTCCTTGTAAAGTACTGAAGAGTACAGCACAATTGGAATTTTTTTATATGAAATATATTTTTCCACTCCAGAGAAATGATGGCAGATTAAACAATACATACTGTTAAATCCAAGCTCTTCTGATTCCTGCAGACAGTTCCAATGATTAACAAATGTCCAATACTAGATAATACTAGTTTACATTAAAATTTTGAATTTAGATTAAAATAAAAATGCTACTACTGTATTTAGAAATCAAACCAAAATTGTTATGAAGATTCAAAATTCAAATTCATTTCAAAAACAAAATCTAGCATGATTTTAAAATAAAAGTTTAAAATACATTACCCATTATAAAGAATAAAACCATATATTACTCAGTCAAAGACAAAGTAAAAAACTAACTTCATAATCCACTTTGAGAATATAATTAAAGATCCCCATTTAATTAAGAATATGCAAGCCCCAAAGTGTAGTACAGTGACAGATCCAGGAAGAATGATGCAGATCCATGGGGGGGCCACTGCCAACCTTCTCCATTCCCCTCTCTGGAGCCTGAGTATACTGAAACAACTGTGTGTTCTATGATATTAAGTTGTAGTACAGTAACTATTTGTACAGATATGTATATATCTGTTTTTTATGTATACTATATAATGGCTCATTAAAAATTCCAGAAAGATTAGAATTTACTTTTCAATTAGTGTCATTCACATATATCATCACTGTTATATTGTTCTCCCCACCTCCTCTAGAAAAAAATTGTCTGGATTCACCAGTGGTATGGCACAAACTTTTCAGCATTATCTTCTTCAAAGGGATAGCACCCACATGCAAAACTGGTGAAATAATTATTTTAAGACAAAAAAGAAAAGGAAAAAACAGATGAACATCTGCTACACTGCAAATTACCCTAAGAATTTGAGAAGAATTTAGAAAATAAAACAGAAAACTGAAAAAAAAAAAAAAAAAAAAGTTTTTCTTGGAAATCTGGATGCATGACTATATGTCCTTTTTAGTAGAAATACTGGATATCACTGGGGAAAGAAGGTTTCAAAAATTTTGAAGTTAACATAGGGATATACTTTACTGAACCTAAACTCCACTGCTCTAAAAAAAGATTATGGGGTCTATTTAGATTAATTGCCCTTTGCATAGCTCTTACAGCTAATGATTCAGTGATATGTCCTGATTTTAAAAAAATGAGAAACAATTTCAGACTTTATAAGTTTATTATTCATCAAACATTCAAAGATTTTAAAGTTTCTGCAATCATAAGTATCAGAAGTCGTAATTCTGATATAAAGGCAGTTACATCTTTCTTGATTTAATTTGACTTTTTATGTTGCACTGGCAACTCAGATGGCAATCATTGTTTGGACAACAACTAGCTGCACATATAACAGATTACTAAGGTATATGTAATCATATGTCATCAGTAGCCTTTGGATTATATGCAAATGCATATTGTGTCCTGTAGCCGTTAGTGCATATAAATGCATAGAACAATACATTACAATACATAGAATATCACAAGCAATACTGAATATTCCTTAACATGATCATTTTTTTCAAATGTCGATCTCGAACATACATAATAAGTCTCTGCAATTAAACTAGCATGGGATAATATTTCACTGAAGGTGGGAAAGTTTCTCAATTCCGCATAGGAAATGTTTTAATGCCATTTTGCCATTTGTTTTCACAATTTCATCAGGTGAAATGTTTTCATTAAACAGGCCAAAAATCAAATCTATCACAAAACTTCGTATGGAATCATGGATTGCTAGTCACAGAAAAGATTTTACTATGGATGGCATTATTTTGTTCTGTTGTTTGCGAAAAGAATGTTCCATGCAAGAAGAAATTCCAGATTGACCAAACAGCATTGCACATAACAGCCAAGCAAAGGAAAGGCAAGAAAAATTTTCAGAGCCCTCACCTTTAACCAAGCCATGTACTTCAAAAGAGGAGAAAAGTGATTTTTCAAAGAATTTGTGTCTTACTCTGGTAAGCAGCAATATCCCTTTCAGTAAGTTAAAAATTTGAGTCTTCAAGCAGTTTTTGAAAAAAATATTCTATAAATCAAAATATTCCAGACAGATCTTCCTTGAGAAAGAATTACTTCAAGGGAATTGCTTCAAGAATTACTTCAAGGGAATTGCTTCAAGAATTACTTCAAGGGAATTGCTTCAAGAATTACATCAAGGGAATTGCTTCAAGAATTTACTAACCCTAGGGGTTCACATCTGGTGAGTATGGCTTGGCACACCCAGGGTCCCGAGCTGGATATCATCATTCTTCTCTTTCTTGGTGATTCCCTTCTACTTTTGACTCTCTCTCTCTCTCAGGGTAACTCGGGAACTTTTTTTTTCCTGGTGCAGCATAAGCCTCAGGCTTCCTTACACCATATGGCTATTAATAATAATAATAATAATAATAATAATTACCTCAAGAAAGAACTACCTTTTTTTTTTTTTTTTATGTAAACCCCAAACATGAGAGGTATTAGAACCTATAGTACTTAGTACCGTGCTTGGGTTGGAGGTTGAGAAGACGAAAGAAGATATTTGTTGACATTGGACTTGAACTTCTGTAGATTGTAATTTTCAGGAAATACGTATGAAGGAAGGTTGTTCCAGAAAACGGCAGTTGAATGAATAAACGAGGAAGATGAAAAGTTGGTTCTGTGGGTTTGAAGTTGGACAGTAAATGGATGTTGGCTGGTGGCGGCACGTGTTCGGATTGTTTTGAAAGAGAGAGCGGAAATTATAGAAGCCAATTCAGAAGAACAGTGCCCTGGAAGTATTTGTAGAAGAGGCATGCAGCAGAAACAGTGCATCTATGAGAAAGTGAATGGAGAGACTCTGTTAGAGATGAATCATTAATTAACCTAACTGCCCTCTTCTGAATGGATTCAAGAAGCCTGAGAGAGGTTTTGGGGGCACCACCCCAGATGTGGGAACAATATTCTATGGCAGGGCGGATTTGCGATTTATACAGAGTGAGCAGCTGTTTGGAAGAAAAGTAACGCCGAGAGCGAAAGAGAAAACCAAGTTTTTTAGATGCAGAGGAAGCAATATTTGTAATGTGCTTGTGCCAAGAGAGATTAGAAGTAAGGGTAATCCCCAAAAGAGATATATCATTTTGCCTAGAAATCGGAGTGTCACTAAACATAAGCATTGGAGCAGAAGAATCCTTTTTGCGAGATATAAGACAAGACTGAGTTTTAGAAGGGTTGAAATCAACTAAATTGTCTTTGTCCCACTGGAGAATTACCTGAAGATCGGCATTTAAGGAATTAGTAGCAGATTTTCGAGAAGTTGAAGCTGATTGAGCAGGACAAGGTTTCTCAAAATGGAAAGTTGAATGCAATGTGCTATCATCGGCAAAACTATGAATAGGATTTCCAGTCAATGGAAGAAGGTCATTGATATACAAGAGGAAAAGAGTGGGGGAAAGAACTGAACCTTGGGGGACACCAGCATTAGTGGAGAAGTTAGAAGACAGAGAGCCATCTACCATCACCCTCAATGAGTGATCAGAGAGAAAACTGGATAACCAATTACTAAAAACAGTTGGCAAACCATAAGATGGAAGCTTGTTTAGAAGACTTTTATGCCAAACACGATCAAAAGCCTTTGAGATGTCAAGAGCAACTACTTGTGTTTCACAGAACCTTCCCATTGAATTAGTCCATCAATGGGTAACATAAGCCAGAATATCACCAGTGGATCGACACTGACGGAATCCATACTGGCGATCGTTGATCAGACGGAGGGTTTCTAGGTAGTTTAATAGTTGGCGGTTAATTGATTTCTCCATTACTTTAGAAAGAGTAGAAGTAATTGCAATGGGATGATAATTGGATGGGAGGGATTTGTCACCCTTTTTAGGAACTGGCTGGATATGAGCAAATTTCCAAGCAGAAGGAAAAACACCTTTGGAATAAGAAAGTGAGAAAAGGTGGCAAAGAATAGGAGTAAGTTCAGGAGCACAGGTTTTGAGAACAAGTGGAGAAATACCATCAGGACCCGGAGCTTTCTTAGCATCAAGATTCATCAAAATCCTTCTGATATCCTTTTGACGGAAGACCACAGCAGGCATTGAATGGAGCGTGTTGGGAATGGTGGGAGGTGTTTTACTAAGATCATTAATACATGAGCTGGAAGAAAAATGGGATGCTAGCAGGTCAGCTTTATCCTTGGCTGAAGTGACAACAGAACCATCTTGTTTGGACAGAGGTGGGAGCAGAGATGGGCAGAAGTTGCAACCAATAGCTTTGGCAAGAGACCAGAATGCCCGGCTACCATTAGGGCATGAAGCAAGTTTTCTACTCTTAGCCTGTTCAAACTCTAGTTTGGACTGATTAATAACTGCTTTACAATTGTTGCGAGCTTTGGTGTAGGCAGAGAATGAAACTGAAGAATTAGAAACAAGCCAATTACGATATGCAACATTCTTCTCTTGGACAGCCTTAGCACATTTATTGGAATACCAAGGTTTAGATAAAGGATGAGATTTTAAAGTGGAGTGTGGGATAAAGGATTCCATTCCTGCAAGAATAATTTCACTGACACGATCTGAGCAAAACGTTGACATCAGAAGTTTTGAAACAGTAATCCGACCAAGGAAAAGAAGTCTCGCAGGTCATCCCATTTTGCATTCTTGTAATGCCATACAACACGAGGTTGCGAATAGCCATGGGATAAAGGTTCCATTGGAGAAGAGACAATCACCAAGTTGTGATCTGAAGTGCCTAAAGGACCTCTCACTTCGACTGTGTACTTAGAAGGGTTATTTGTGAGAAAAAGATCAAGCGTATTGGCTGTATGATTAGGATTGTCCAGTATTCTTGTAGGTAAATGAACAATCTGTGCTAGGTCATTATTAATTGCAAAAGCCTCAGCATCTCGACCTGCTGGGTCGGTGTGACTAGAAAACGGAAGCCAGCTGGAGTTGTGAGCATTAAAATCACCAAGGAAAATTACCTCACTGTTAGGAAAGTTGGACTGGAGAAAGTCAAGTTGCAAAGGGAGGAAGTGAAAGAGCTCCAAGTGATTAGTGGAGTTGGGAGAACGGTAGAGACAACAGATGAATTTAACACAATGAGGTAGAGAGATTTTAAGCCAGAGAAGATCAAAGAGAGGAGATTCCAAATTGCCAAGTCTCTGACAGGGAATATCAGAACGGACATATGCACAAGTACCACCTTTGAGGCGAAAGGAATCATACAGCGAATAATTTGGGCATCTGAGATGAGCAGTAGTTGAATCAACCGATAACTGAGATTCTGTCAGAAAAAGTACATGGGGTTTGGCAGACTGCAAGTGGAAATGGACATCGTTGAGATTAGAATTGAGACCACGTATATTTGTGAAATGAATTAGGAAGTCCTTGGGAGGTTTAGATCTTTTCGCAGATAAGCTTGCTCTATTAGTTTGACAATTCATGGTGTATTCAATAGTAAGAAAAAGTGGGTGAGACATGCTGTATGAAGTAATGAAATTTTTGGATATGGCGTACATGTGGTAAGAATATACCCAGATCCTTGACATAACGTAGCCTCGACAATGCTCCCAGCATAAAGTCTCTCTTGGCATAAGCACATTACAATATTGCTTCCTCTGGTTCTAAAAAACTGGCTTTTCTCCTTCGCTCTCTGCATTTACTTTTCTTCCAAACAGCTGTTCACTCTGTAAAAATCGCAAATTCGCCCTACCAGGGAATATTGTTCCCACATCTGGGGGTGGTGCCCCCAAAACCTTTCTCAGGCTTCAAAAGATGGCAGTTGGTTGATTAATACTTCATCACGTGCAGCCCTTTGGGCTGCAAGAGTAGCTCATGGTGTCTTGTCAATGATATACAGGAATTTTTCTAGCAGGGATAAGGAGGTGATTATTCCCTTGTATAAAGCAATGGTCAGGCCACACCTTGAGTACTGTATACAGGTCTGGCGACCTCATTTCAAGAAAGATGTAGAGCTGCTGGAACGACTAGAGAGAAGGGCAACAAGATTAGTGAATAGAACAAAGGGTTGCTCTTACGAAGAAAGGCTTAAGTTTTGCAAATTACAGTGTCTGGAGACTAGGCACCGGTGAGGTGGTCTGATAGAGGTGTATAAAGCCTTGAATTGTTTGAGCATGCTCAATGCTGATGGGATTCTTCCTCTTGCTCAGAATAATCACCTGAGAGGGCATAAATTCAAATTGAGGAAGTAGGATAGATGTGCAGAAATTTGCCTTTAGACAACAGGTAGTTGGTTGGTGGAACAGACTTCCATCCCTTGTGGAAGTTGATAGCCTAAATAAATTTAAGGCTCAGCAGGACAGGTATTTCGAACGAACGGAGGGGTGAAATGGGAGCGGCGTTTTTTGTTTTTTGGCTGATGCTGCATAAGCTTGCTTCCTTGCACCATATGCCTCTACTAATGCTAATCTCCAACAGTGTCTCTCCACTCTCTGTCTCATAGCTGTTCTGTTACTGCTGCATGCCTTGGCTAAGGTAAAGAAAGCCAACACGAAAACTACTACAAACTTTGTGAAACTTACCAGGGGAAACTGGTTTGCTGCTACCGCAGTGTCTCCCTGCAGTCTTGGTAAACATACGGCGTGTGTTAACGGTAGTGGCAGTAGAAGTCGATAACGATGTATTGATTAGTTTTTCTCATTATTAAAAGTAGATTATTAAAGTTCATAAGTGTTTTTGCCATACCACTGGTGAATCCAGACAAAACACTCATGTATCTGCAAAACACACAGGTACATGAGTGTTTTGCAAGACCTGCATGAGTGTCTTGTAAGTACACCCTCCATACTGCCCAGTCTTAACGTGTTTATTCCCCGCTTCCCACTGTTTTAAAATAGGGGGAAAAAATGACTTCTACTGCCACTACTGATAACATGTACCGTTTGTTTACCGAGAATGGAGGGAAAAACTGCGGTAGCGGCAAACCAGTTTTTCCAGGTAAGTTTCCTGAAGTTTGCGGTAGTTCTTGTGTTGGTTTTCTTTACCTTTTAAAAGAGAGGGCGTTGACTCTCTTTAAAAATTACAGCTGTGACTGCAATTTTTAAAGGGTCGGAAAACTGATAGCTTGGGGGGATACAAGAACTAATAGTTTAACAGTAGCCGTAGGCAGAGGTAAAGGTGATTCTTGCACAAGTTCTATTAGAATAAGTAGCGACCTGGAGCGTGCGGTGTTGGGGGTTTTCAGGGACGGATGGCAGTCATCCTGAAGTAGGTGGGTATATGGGATGTGTTAGGGTAACTAGGAATAGGAGTAGGAGCATGTATGCTTGCATGTATACCAATGCTAGAAGTATAGTATATAAATTTGATGAATTTGAAGTGTTGGTCAAGACATCAAAGGTGGATATTGTTGGGATAGCAGAGACGTGGTGTCACACAGATATAAGGAATGCTGAACTGGAATTTGGGGAGTACAATGTGTACAGAAAGGATAGACAGGATAGAAAGGGAGGAGGTGTTATGCTGTTAATTAAGAAAAACATAAAATCAAAAGAAGTGCATCCAGTTGATATATATGAACAATGCACTGTTGAGTCAGTTTGGTGTGACATCATCATTATTATCATCAGCCATTTTCAATCCACTGCAGGATGAAGGCCTCTCCAGCAACTTTCCAGTTCCTTCTGTTTTGTGCAATGGCCATCCATTTACTGCCCACAAACTCATGAATTTCATCTATCCATCTCCGCTGTTGTCTTCCAGGTTTTCTTCTAGCTCCTCTTGGGTACCATTCTGTTATTTTCTTAGTCCATCTGTCATCATGTCATCGAGCTATGTGTCCTGCCCAAGACCATTTTAGTTCTTTAGTTTTGATAAGAATGTCCTTTACTTGAGTTTGCTGCCTAATCCATGTGTTTCTCTTATCTAACAGTTTGATTCCCAGTATAATTCATTCCATTCTTCACTGTGTAGTTCTCAGCTTCTCTTCCATTCTTTTGGTGAGTGCCCAAGTTTCACTTCCATAAGTCATGGTGGGGAGTATACATTGATTCATTATTTTACGTTTCAGACAAACTGGGATATTGCTCTTCAGTATGTGACTATATTTCCTGAATGCTATCCATTCAAAATTTATTCTTCTCTTGACTTCCAGCCATTTATCATTATTACAGCTAATAACTTGTCCCAGATAAGTATATGACTCCACCTATTCAATTACTGCTCCTTCAATCATTATTTCCCTTTCTGTGGCACACTTGTTCATCATTACTTTTGTTTAGCCATATTCATCTTTAGTCCAAAATCCTTACTAACTGTGCATAACTGATTAAGATTTTCCTCTAATTCTTTGGGATCGTGGCTTATGACCACAATATCATCTGCAAATCGTAAATGGTTTAGGTACTCTCCATTCACACTGACTCCTTTCTGCGACCAGTCTAATCTTCTGAAAGGCAGCAGTAAACAACTTCAGAGATATTGTGTCTCCTTGTCGAACTCCTTTCTCAATTTTAAATTTCCTACTGTCTTTGTCTAGTCTAATAAAGGAGGTAGCACTCTCATATATTTTCTTCAAAATCATAATATATGGGGTATCTATGGGTTGTCTTTCCAGTGCCCAAAACACTGCCTTATGCTGTATGGAGTCAAATGCCTTTTCATAATCCACAAATGCCAGGCATAATGGTGTTTTATATTCCTTTGCTTTCTCCATTAGCTGTGATATTACGTGAAGGTGATCCATAGTTGAGAATCCTGTCCTAAAGCCAGCTTGCTCTTTCGGTTGATTCTCATCAAGTATTCTTTCTAATCTGTTAGTAATGACCCTTGTGAACAACTTGTAGATGTGGGATAACAAGCTAATTGGTCTATAATTTCCAGTTTCTGATTTATCTCCTTTCTTATGCAGCAAAACTATGATTGCATTATTCCACTGCTTAGGCGTCACACCTTTTCTAATGCACTTTGTGAAGAGCCTTGCCAGTTTTTGTGTTATGTCTCTTCCTCACAATTTTAATAACTCTACAGTAACTTTATCTTCCCCCGGGGCTTTCTGATTCTTCATTTTCTTCAATGCATGTTCTACCTCATCAGGAAGAATATCGGGTATGTCGAATGTGTTGCTACTTTGCAATCCATCTTCCCCACTGCTGGTATCATTCCCTCGCTCCTTGTATAATTCTCTATAGTAGTCTTCTGCTATTTGAATTATGCCTTCTCTGCTGTTTATAAGTACACCATCGCTATTCTTCAGTTTCAGTATCATTTGTCGTTCTGTATTACTGCTCGTGGCTGCTGATTTAAATCCTTTGTTTTCCCTTAATGCTTGTTCTACTTTTCTTGTGTTAAATCTTCTTATGTCCTCTCTGAGTCTCTTTCTAATGGCTTTGCATAATGCAGTATACTCAATTTTCTCCCTATCAGTGTTTTCCTTGCTATTCATTTGTCGTCTTCGGTTCATCATGACAAGTGTTTCTTGACAATTTTTTTCTTCTTTGGATTTCTTTTTCCCTATAGGTTTCTTGGGCTTTATCACTTTTAGAAAGTTTTAATATTCCTCGTCGATATCTTGGTCCTGAGCAGTCTGCAGAAGGTTCAAACTTGTTCTTAAGTTCCAGTACATACTGCTTTTTCTCCACCTCTGTTATCTCAAAGACCTTTGTATTATTTACCCGAGTCAGTTTTTTCCTTTCCTTTCCTACATCTATATCAAGTGTACATCTTACCATTCTGTGATCACTTCCAACATTTACCTTATTCAGGACGGTAACATCATTCACAATATATCTTCTGTTAGTGAGGATGAAGTCGATTTCATTAGTTGTTAATCCATTTGGACTCTTCCATGTCCACTTTCTGTTCACCCTTTCCTTGAAAAAAGTGTTCATTAATGGTGTGACATAAGCACTGCGAAAGCAAAAATAAGAGTAGGAGTGGGTTATAGGCCTAATGGCTCGAATGAGTACAATGAACAATTGTACAGAGAAACAGAGTGGGCTAGTAAATCGGAATGTCTTATAATGGGGGATTTTAACTTCCCAGATATTAACTGGAACTTGTGGGTTGGTCACTCACACACTAGTCAGACTTTTGTGGATTTATTGGATGATTGTTTTCTGCAGCAGCATGTTCGAGAGGCAACCAGAGAAAGTAATACTCTTGATCTGGTTATCAGCAGTGATCATTCGTGTATTAAGAATTTGCAGATAAAGGAACCACTAGGTGGCAGTGATCACAGTGTACTGATGTGGGATTTACTAAAAGATTTAATTACCATCAGGGGTAAAGGAAAGGGTGTTTGCTTTCATAAAGGTGAGTACAGTGGTCTCCGACAGTTTTTAAATTCTGTACAGTGGGATCAACTGACAATGTTACCAACAGTAAATTCTAAGTGGGATGCATTCCAGGAATTAATCGTGGATGGTACTAAAAGTTTCATACCTATTAAGAAATATTGTTCAAGGTTTAGGCCTAAATGGTTATCTAATGAGACTCGTAACAGAGAAGAATAATGCATGGGATGCATCTAATTTATCAAGCGACTCAGAAGCCTATGGCAGATATAAGCTAGTTTGTAATCAGGTCACAAAGGAGGTTAGGCAGGTGAAGGCAGATTACGAGAAATCCTTGGCAAAAGATGGTAAGAAAAACAACAAGGATTTCTTTACTTATATAAACTCTAAAAGGAAGGGGATGAATCTGATTGGTCCACTTGACATCGATGGTTCGGGTGTTGATGATCCTGCTCAGATTGCAAACAAACTGAATGTGTATTTTGCATCTACATTCACACATGAGGAATTATTAAGGTTTGAAAATGGCAGAAGGTTATCAAATTGTAGCAGGATACTTAATGATTTTGTAATAACTGAAAGCAAAGTGGAGAAGAAATTGTTGAAGTTAAACATAAGAAAAGCACCTGGGGTGGATGGGATCTATCCAGTTATATTAAAGGAGGCGGTAAAGCAACTAAGCAAACCCTTAGCCATAATAATGAGAGCATCCTTGGATTCAGGGGAGGTCCCCACGGACTGGAGATGTGCAAATGTATCCCCAATTCACAAAGGGGGATCGAAGGGTGACACGAGTAATTACAGACCAGTTAGTTTAACTTCTGTTCTGGGTAAAATAATGGAATGCATCTGGTTAAAGATGCACTGCAGGATCATCTAGACAAGACTGCAGCAATAATTCAGACACAGCATGAGTTTGTTAAGGGAAAGTCTTGTCTGACAAATTTGATAGGATATTATGATGTGGTTACAAAGGAACTGACGCCCTCCGTAGCCGAGTAGTCAGAAGCGGGAGTGAAGTGGCAGTAGACCACTGCACTCCCGCTCTTTGAGTAGACCGGGGTTCAAGCCCCCGACTGCTGAATATGGCCAATCTGCCAACCCGCACTGGACCAGCGTGGCAGATTATGGTCCATTTCCCTCAGCATGAATTGTTGAGGAGGCTTCCATCCTACAGTGGGTTGATAATGGTTGCAATTTACTTTTTTTTTTTTTTTTTTTTTACAAAGGAACTGGATGCAAAAAATAATTTTGATATCATATATTTGGATTTCAGGCAGGCTTTTGACATTGTTGCGCATGGAAGACTATTGTACAAATTGGAGCAAAATGGTATTAAGGGTAAGTTGCTACAATGGATAAAAGGATGGTTAAGTGGGAGAAGATAGAGGGTGGTAATGAATGAATGCTGCTCTTCGTGGACTAATGTTATTAATGGAGTCCCACAGGGTTCGGTGTTAGGTCCACTGTTGTTTTGTATATTTATCAATGATATTGATGACGGTATATCAGGCTTAATGTTGAAGTTTGCAGATGATACAAAGGTTGGCAGAGTTGTTAATGACAGTAATGGCAGTGTGCTACTGCAACAGGATCTAGATAATTTGGGCAGATGGGCTAAGAAGTTGCAACTGAAGTTTAACCTTGACAAATGCAAAGTACTGCATATGGGTAGAAGTAACCCCAGAGAAACGTACCAACTGTGTGGTACTACACTTAAGGTGGTAGAAAATGAAAAAGACCTGGGAGTAATTGTGCAGGCAGATATGAAGTTTTCTGAGCAATGCAGACAGGCTGCCAGGGCAGGTCATGGGGTTTTGTCAATGATATATAGGAATTTTGCTAGCAGTGAGAAGGAGGTGATTGTCCCTCTGTATAAGGCAATGGTCAGGCCACGCCTTGAGTACTGCATACTGGTCTGGAGGCTTCATTTTAGGAAGGATGTAGATTTACTTGAGCGTGTACAGATAAGAGCAACAAGATCGGTGAGGGGAATGAAGGGTTCCTCTTACCAAGAGAGGCTTAAGTTCTGCAAATTGCAGTGGCTGGAGACTAGGCACCTGCGCGGTGATCTGATTGAGGTAATAAGGCCTTGAATGGGTTGAGCACGCTGAATTCTGATGGGATCCTTCCACTTGTTCAGATTACGAACCTAAGGGGGCATAAATTCAAATTAAGAAAAGACAGATGTAGAATAGATGTGCGGAAATTTGCCTTTAGCGAGCGGGTGGTTAATTGCTGGAACAAACTTCCATCTGTCGTTGTGGAAGTTGACAGGTTAAATAAATTTAAGGAGGAACTGGACAGGCATTTGGAGGTAATGGTGTGATTTTTTTTTTTTTTTTTTTTTGGCTGATGCTGCATAAGCTCATACACTTGCTTTCTTGCATCACATGCCACTACTACTACTACTACTACCTTCACCAATGCCTTTTCTATAGATACTTCCATGGGTACTGTTCTTCTGAATTGGCTTCTACAATTTTTCTCAGCGCAGTCTGGGCTTGTTATTAGGAGAGACTGTTTTTACAGGGATGGGATACACTTGAATAGAAGGTGTGCACGAATATTTGCTGATGCTATCAAGGCAATGATAAGTGCATAAGTTATGTTGAATTTGAATATGGGGGGTACAATGTATACGAGAAGGACAGATACAGCAGGAGAGGTGGAGGGGTTATGCTCTTAGTTAAGAAGAATATTAAATCTAAAGCAGTGCATCCAATTGACTTGGGTGAAGAGTGCAATGTTGAGTCAGTTCGGTGTGATATAAGTACTGGGAAAACAAAATTGAGAGTAGGAGTGTATTATAGGCCTAATGACTGTGGCGAGTACACCAAACAGCTATGCAGGGAAGCAGAGTGGGCCAGCAAACCAGAATGTCTCATAATGGGAGATTTTAACTTTCCAGATGTTGACTGTAATTTGCAGGTTAGTCACTCACACACTAGCAAGGTTAGTGTGTGAGTTGCAAGACTAGTGTGGATTTCTTAGATGACTGTTTTTTACAGCAGCATGTTATAGAGGTAACAAGAGGAATTAATCCTCTTGATCTGGGTATTGGCAGTGATTCTTCATGCATTAATTAACCGTATTCCTGTCCTCTTGGTTCCAGTGGACCCAGTTCAAAGTAGAATTTGTAGGTAAAAGACCCATTGGGTAGCAGTGATCACAATGTACTAATGTGGAATTTAATTGAAGACATAACTACTGTCATGGGTAAAGGGAAAGGTTTTTGCTTTCGTAAGGGTGACTCAGAGGTCTCGGACAGTTTTTAATTTGTGTGAAGTGGGACAAACTGATGTTACCAACAGTAAATTCTTAATGGAAAGTATTCAGGGAAGTAATCAAAGCTACTTACTAGTTACTAGACTTTTCCTATCAATAAAGAAATACTGTTCAAGGCTTAGACTAAATGGATGACATATGAACTATTAAGACACATGGCAGAGAAGAAAAGTGCATGGGACACATAAATTATCAGGTGATACAGAAGCCTATGGCAGATATAAATTAGTCTGTAATCAAGTCACAAAGTAGGTTAGGCAAGCTAAGGCAGATTATGAGAAGTCTCTGGCAAAGAATGCAAAATAAAACAGCAAGACTTCTATGCTTATATTAATAGTAGAAGGTAGAGGTTGAATCTCATTGGGTCACTTGATTTCAATGGGTTAAATGTTGATGAATCTGCTCAGGTTGCAGCCAAATTGAATAGGTATTTTGCATCTACATTCACACAGGAGGAATCTTTAGGGAAGGGGATGCCAGAAGTTTATCAAACTTTAACGAGGATCAAAATGACTTTGTGATAACTGAAAGGAAAGTGGCAGAGAGATTGTGAGGATGGACATAACCAATCTGATATGTTACTATAATGCAGTGACTAAGGAACTAGATACAAAAAATAATTTTGACATCATCTTACATTTGGATTGCAGGAACTCCTTTGATACTTTTGCACATAAAAAACTGCTGTACAAATTGGAGCAATGTAGCATTAAGGGAAAGTTACTGCTATGGATAACGGTTGTTGTTATTTGGTTTTTAGGAGCATTAGCAACTAAAGCCATATTGCTCTGGGAATATGCGGTGGTCGTTCCCTGACCTTTCCGCATCCTCCGTATTTGGTGGTGATGGGCTTGAACCCCGGTCTAATCAAGAAGCATGTGCTACGCACTGCTGCTCCTTCCCATCTGGCTACGGAGGCACCCTATGGATAAAGTGATGGTTAAGTGAAAGAAGACATAACCCCAGAGTAACGTACCTACTATACGGTACTACACTCAGGGTAGTGGAGAATGAAAAAGACCTGGTGGTAACTGTGCATTGTGCAGTCAGATAAGAAGTTTTCGGAGCAGTGCCGACACCTCTCATACCGTGGGGCAGGTTCATCAGGTCCATCAGTTGCAACACCGACTCTCTTCTTAATTAGTACAGAAGCTTTGCCAAGTGCGAGATCAAAAGCCCCTTTTATGTCTGAAGCTAGAGTCATATCCTTCAAAGCAATCAGATCTAAAGTTCTGTCATGTCTAGATTATTTGTTACAAAACGAACAAATATGGCTAGTTGAGGTTAATCTTCAATGTCTGTAGATTCATCCAAGGCTTAGTGCTGAGCAATTCTTTAAATCATGTTGCAATTTATTTAAGATGTCAGCGCTGATTACAAAAATTCATCTTTCCACTGTATGCAGGGATTTGTTCAATCATTTTGTGCAGTTTTCTGTTTTCCGGGTCTAAAACTGAAATTACTTAAGCAATATTTTTCTTAATGAAACATTCCTTCCATGTAAGGGTGTTTGCCCGAGCGATATTGAAGGCCAAAATAAATCCAGCTTCTGTTGTTACATCTGCCTCTTTAATAAACATTGACAACCTTGGTTTGTCTATTAAATTTTTCTTTTAAAGACAATATTTTGGTTCGCCTTAACACGGAACCAGCAGGAAATTGTTGGGTGAAAGAACTGATTCATTTTGTAATGGCGCTTAAGATTATTGGCCTTGAGTTTGAAAATGTTACTTGACACAAAAGATACATTCGTTTACCATTTATTTCCACAAAAAGAAACTCCTCTTCCCCCTCTGCCTTAAATCCCCTATTCTCATCTTCATATTTACATTTTGCAGACAGCATAATATCTTTTAAAGGGTCTCACTTAAAAAGAAACTAATAATGTTCACACAAATTAACTTGTGCACTGTAAAAAACTGATTGAACCACACATATGTCTAAAGAATTTTACCATAGAGATGCTATACACAACAGATGGAGCCATTGGCTCATGGAGACATATGCATGCGTTTTATTATATAGCTCTTTCCAATATGCCTTCTACTATTGTGGCTCCTGAAGGTCATCTAGCTGGCCACCCATGCTATATAAGCTTGCTTCCTTGCATCATTTACCATTACTACTATTACTTGATTATAATGTCAAGAATATTGCAGTTCAGTGCCACAATAACTGAATTAGACTATATATGAGCAATTAGACTGTATTTGGCATATGAAGTGCTACCAAAAGTTTTTGATCTTCTCTGTACCAGTACTTTGTGGCAACAAAAGTACCGTTACAGAGCAGTGCATACCTTTGTAAGCAGTTGGGTATCAACCCCACAAAGCTTGCTTGCTTGATTGCTTCTGTGTTATTTTTTATGTCCCCAAGTAAGATAATCTTGGATACTCTTTACAATTTCTGTGTTTTACTAGTATAATGGATTTAAAAGAATGAGTTCCACAAAGTCAAAATGAGAGTTAGAGCCTTAACAAATCAAATCAGTTTCTGGGATTATACTGGTATCAGTAGTGACAAATAATGCAGAAAGGAAGCTAATACAGCATCAGCAAAAAAAGAAAAAAAAATTCCCATATCACCTATCCATCCTCTCTAGCAATCTATCTAATTCTTCCTTGAATTTATTCAAACTACCCACATCTACACAGCTGGAAATTTATTCCAACAATCGACTACCTGCAGCTGACGGCAAATTTCAACACATCTATACTACAATTTGAATTTGTGCTCCCTTCTGCATGTGTACTCTGAATAAGAGGAAGGTTTCCATTCAAAGCCTTAAACACCTGTCTGATCTCCTCGAAGGTGCCTAGTTTCCAGCACTGCATTTTCAGAACTGAACCCTTTCCCAAATAAGAACACCCTTTTGTTCCCCTCACTTATCTTGTTCTCTTCTCTACTCCCATTCCAACAGATTCACATCCTTCTGCAAATGACGCTTCCAGTCTTATATGCAGTACTCAAGATGTGGCCTAACCATAACCATATACAACGGGATAATCACCTCCACAGGAATTGCCATCATTTCTGGAATTGCATAGTAATTCCAGCAATGAAACATTTTTGGGCAAAGTGTATTACTTTGCAAGGGACCTACTACAATGGGGCACCATGAAATAACTGGTAAATTAAACTGTTGGGTTTTTTTTCATTTTTCCCCCCTAATTGCAGTCCAATACGATAGTTTTATGATGACATTGAAATAAGGAAATGAAGTATATTTGGAAGACAAAGTAGCGTTTGGACATGTTGCATTTATACTCACCTGCCTCACGAACTCTGTATGAAACTTGAGCACTACCATCAGTTTTGTCAATGAAGTCTATGTTTGCTTTTGATGGGCCCTCAACAGAAACAGAAAGCATTCCTGCGCCAGCTTCCCTTGTCCAAACATTAAATTCACCTGAAATCACACATTGAAATAAATTGAAAAAGAGTTATCCAATACCACTTTTTTAAACCTTATTCACTACACTATGCATCATTCATTTATTCAGCCTTTTGAAAAGAGAGTGTTACCTGAGCATTATCCATGCACACTACCTTATGTCAGCATTAGAAATACAGTGAAAGTGTGCTGTAATGACAGTAGAGAAAATAAAAATATGCTCATTATAATTGAATACTTATCATAGCCACATTATAGATTAAAAGAGCTCAAATCAGCTCGGTGTAAGACAACTCATAATATTATTCAGTACAAGATGTGCTTCAATGTAAGCAACAATTTCATGAAATTCAGTGAAAGACAATTTGGAGAATATGACAACTTGCAACTTAGTGAACATGACAATTCAGTGTATCTCTCTCTCTCTCTCTCTCTCTCTCTCTCTCTCTCTCTCTCTCTCTCTCTCTCACACACACACACACACACACACACACACAAACAAATTCAAAAACTTTTTTCCCTACTCTGAAAATGCTTGCTTATATTTTATTTTAGCCTTATCCTTATTTTTACCTTAATTTTTTATATCTTTGACACCGCATTGGGATTACCTCGATCATACTGTGAGAGAATGTGCTAATTTTAATCTTTTTGCTTTATTTTGCCCCTCTCTCACTGTTATGGACAAGCATAGAAATGAAGTTCCTAGTACATGGTCAGGTGTAGTCCCCCTGATGAAATACCTGACCATTTATCAATATTTACTTCAGCTTACATCAGATTTTTGCTCTCCCTATATCTGACTTATAACTAAATTTGCCCACCCATATCTGATGACAGCTATCCCACCTTTTATTTTATTTGTTTAATCATTTTACTTTGCAGTTCTCTCACCTCTAATTGGCTTTGCAATTCAGCCTATAATTCTCTTAATTCATCATAACTTATAGAATATTCACATTCTTTCTCCTTTTACAAACCTACATTACTTCTTTTTTCTGCTATCCTCACCCTTCTAGTACTTGGCACTTTGTGTATTTTTAACTTCCATCTATGCAAACTTTATCAGACTTTTCATTTCTTACATTACATTACAAATTTTTGCATTCTTTACTGATGCTTTGTGCATTTTGGTGCATCTGTCATATGTAGCTTATTTATTTTTATCCACCAACCGAAACTACATGTTTAATATTCATGATTTTATATTACATTTAATATATATATATATTTTGTTTATTTTTGTGCAAAAATATTCAAACTCATATTACTCTAATAATATGGATGAGGGTGGGGGTTGTTAGGAAACATTTTTGGAGAGGGCTATTAGATATATAAAAAAGTAAATAAACAAGATTAATTCTAAAAGGCAAGTTTGAAGGAAAATATATGCCTATTATGTCATCATAACTGTTGATCCACAATGTTTGTAATATTTAACTCCAAATAAGGTTATTTATTAATTGTTTTAAACATATTTAACACATGCTGCTAGAACAGAATAGGCTGTTCTAGAAACAAGGACAGCAGAAGAAAACCTTATTGGCACTGAAACTAGAAGAAAGGAAAATAAATGAAGGTGAAGAAACCTATGCTATTCTAGAAGTATGGATTAGTTGAGAGCCAGCATAAGCCTTGGGGAAAATGCCTCACTGGGCTAAGCTGCTCTCTATATGGAGTCCAGACTCTAATTTCAGGCCCTTCCTCTACAAGGGAAATTTTAACAGCTTTCAGTAAAAAAAAAAAAAGGATAATGTGGGTTGCAAAATGAATATTCAGAAAAGTGGATTAATCAGTCAGTATCCATTATTGATCTCTACTTTTAGCCTACAAAACAACTTACTTCCATATATATATCCAAAAAATACAAACTACAGAAGTGAAAGTAGTAAACAAGTTTCTTTTTTGTTTCTCAATCTGTAATCTATCCACGGTACTTTTTTCATAGGATTACCATAAAAAAAGTAGAATGCACATTAAAAATTGAAGAATGAAGAGGGTGGATAGTGGACTCTATAAAAAACACCATGAGTCATAATGCCACACACTAAATACCTTGCATAGAAATCAGTATATTGTCATGTACAGAACTGTTGCATATATTGAACTGTTATGCAATGAACTGTTAAATATGTTGAATTATTGTGCACCAAACTGTTGTAAGACAAATTGACATGGACACTATTAAAAGACATAAATGTTGAAGAAACCACAAGAAACTGAGAAAATCTGTTATATCTACTATAATTTCCATTCATTATAAGAAAAAAATTTAGAACAATTACGTATAAGTCTTTCCTGCAGAAAAAAGCTTTATTGAAATCAAGATAAATAATACTGAAGGTGTTTTTTACATACAATTATTTTATACTTCATAATAATTAACTAAATAAGTCAGGCAACACTTTCCTTCATGAACCCATGCCATAATCTATTAAAATAACCCCAGGGGCTCATACTTGGCACACCCAGGGTCCTGAACTGGATATCATCATTCTTTTCTCTCTCTCTCTCTCTCTCTCTCTCTCTCTCTCTCTCTCTCTCTCTCTCTCTCAGGGTACTCAAATTTTTTTTGCTGGTGCAGCATAAGTGTCATCAGGCTTCCTTGTACCATATGGCTAATAATAATAATAAAGACACTACTCCCAACAAGGTGATCTCACATCCCATTCTTAGCCATAGACACGATCATCACTGAAGTCAAACTCACTGGTCTATAGTTTTCCATCACTTCTTTTGCATCCTCTTTGTAGACTGAGAAGAAGATTCTGGGACAGTCCAAGAGAAATGTCCCAGAATCTAACAAAGGTCTCATTAACATTCCCAATGGGCTAGTGCACTCACATGCGGCCTTTTTTTTTTAGTATAATAGGATGTATACTTTTCTCAGCTTCAGTAATTTTTCTAATAGTGTTCTCTGAGATTGCCACATCACTTATTTATAACAAAGTAACTCCTTTTTCCTTGACAAAGGAAAAAAATAAAAATAAAAACTTCGTTTTACCAACAAAAAAATGTATTGAAACAATTTTTCAATATATATATATATATATATATATATATTTATTTTACATTTTTTTTTGGTTTTCCATCTCATGCCTCAATCATCCATCTCATCGACTAAATAATGTTCATTCTTAACTGCTAATAACAGTGTCACAATGATTTTATATATAAAGATTTGGATTTGGATTTAGATTTTATTGGCGCATTAGCAGCTTTGGCTATAACGCGCCACTATATAAAGAGAAAGTGTGTGTGTGTGTGTGTGTGTGTGTGTGTGTGTGTGTGTGTGTGTGTGTGTGTGTGTGTGTGTGTGTGTGTGTGTGTGTGTGTGTGTGAGAGTGAGAGTGAGAGAGAGATCACTGATTATCCTGTTTGTGTAAAATTAAAAATAACAAAAATCATTTTCCCATAGCAGCAGAAGTTGACTATTTAACTTTTCACTATTAATAAGTTTGTACAACTTATTAATAGTGAAACTTATTAACTGTTACCAATCATCAGGATGAACCTCAAACTCTGACAGTTTTGACAGGTTTTAGGCGCAAATTATGCCCTAGGTACTCGATCACTGGAATTTTTTATTTCCTAAAAATATTGATGTAAAGACTCAGTGCCAAAGCTTGATCTTATGATCTTATCTTAAAGTAAAATATTATCCATAGTATTTTTCTATAAAGTGACATTTAAAGATAACATTGCCTGTGGGTGGCCTTTATTAGTGAATGCATACTGAACTAAGTGAATAGTGTATTTTGTCTATGTAAACAACTAAGCAGTGTGTGTGTGTGTGTGTGTGTGTGTGTGTGGAAAATAAACTTCCATTTAAACACATAACCATTACTGTGTGCATTTTCCTGAGAAATGGACTATACAAGATAAGGATATTTGATTGCAGGAATACTTTAATACAGAAAATGAAATCCGAAAAATCATAACTCTTCCCAGATTCCCAATCCATAACAACAGTAGTACAACTTCTCCTTATTAATTAGCATTACACAGGGCAGCAGCTAAATAAAAATCTCAAAGCAGGCTGCCAAGAAGTTTAGTAGAGACATTTAAAAGTCAAATTTCTACTTTATCTTAAAGAATATTCATTAATCATAAAATATTAGAAAGACATAAATGTGTCTACTGCCAATGTAATAATAAAATCTTAGTAATTAAACAAATAAAAAACAGGCAAATTAATAAATATATGGCCGACCGGGCTGGCCGAGTGGGTAAAGTACCTGCCCAGCACCCCAAAGGTCGCGGGTTCGATTCCCGCCTCGGGCTTGGATCAAAGTACTGCAAAAACCTTGGGAGGTGCAATATGGCCACAGAAGCCGATGCGCCAACAACTACCAAATCAAAAAAATAAATAAATAAAAATAAAAAATAAATATATATTGGCATTAACCATACAGCACAATGGGGCCTCAGGCTTTTGCTACACCACTCAAAAAATAATAAAAATAAAAAATATAAATAAATGAAATGTAAAAAAAAAAAAAAAAACTACCTATGTGATGTCCCTCATCATGTAGGTAACCAAAGGTCAAAGGACATTCAAAGGTCAACTATTCAGCTAACCTTTGAATTTATCCAAGCTGTTAGCTTCAACTACCCATGGAAGAAACTTATTTCAGTAATTATCAACTCACTAGTGAAAGAAAACTTCCTACAATCCATTCTAAAGCTCTTATCCTGGAATTTATGTGCCCGTAGTTTTTCTTTCTTCATATGGTCACCCTTTTGTAATCTTGCCAAGTGGGGTTCCTGTCTTTGGACCATTACAAGCCCAATGTCTTTTTTTAGGTGTGGTCTCCATATTTTTACACATTGCAGAATTCTGATTCTGCAAGGTGTGTTCCAATTCCAATTGCAGAATTACAACTGCCTTATATGCTAAAATTATGAACTCCATATCTCCATATGCAAATATTTATAAATTGATAAGACACCCTGAGATGGGCCCTCCTTGCTGCCTGCCTATGTTGTACAGAGAACCTCATGTCTTTCTACATCGCAACCTCCAAATTCCTTTCTCCCTCTAATATTTTTTTATTAAAACTTACTAAGTGTATAAGTTATTTTTTGGTTTGCTATTCCCCATGTGCAAGACCTTGCATTTTACTGCATTAAAACACATCTAGCACTTTTCTGACCATCCTATACAAGTACGTATACAAGCTGTTCTGAAGATGTGTGCTGCTTGGCACTGCTCATTAACCACTCTCTAATCTTTACATAATCTCGCAATTTTAATATCAAGCCCTCTATCCCTTCATCAATGTTGTTTTAAAAAAAACAGAAAAAACTGTAGTTCCTTCTAATCCTTGGGGTACCCCATGTCTACTTATGCAGTAATCTCTAATTCAGGACTTAGTCAAATGCTTTGCTAAACTACAAATAAACAATGTTGAATTTATTTCCTACATCCAACTAATGAGCCACTATGTAAAAAGAGCTAACCAGGTTGGGTGAACATAATATCCTCTTAATATAATACACCGTATATCCTTCAAAATTCCATTTCTATCTAAATGCTCCCTTGTATTGCCTCCTGATCTTCCCTACACTGAAGTCAGAATAACTAGTCCTGTAGTTACCCACTTCATTGGATTCATTTGTTGGATGTCAACCAGTGTACATGTATAATACACTGCTGCACTTGATCACAGATCAAAATGCACACTGCTGCACTTGATCAAAATCTAACCTGCTATGAGATTCCAAAACACACTAGCTCCACTAGTGTGTTTTGGAATCTCATTGCAGATTAGATTTTGGAATAATTTTGAAGTTTTTTTTAAACTTAATATACTGAACTGTAGTTAATATATAATTTTAATTCATATAGTCACATAGGTTAGTTTATTTTTGTATTTAGTTAAATATTTAGAAAGCTACTTAATACAGCTTAATATTCTGAAGGCTTTTGTTATTGATATTTTGGTGGGAACTTTGTAACTTTCATTCAGTTAGCTTAAATTTAACTTCTGTTGTGGTTAGTTTTGTCGACAGTTTAATTTCTGTACTACTTTGTTAATTTAAATTCTTTAGTATACTGTAAATTTAAATTTTTTAAAATATTTGGAAAGCTACAGCTTAATATTCAGATAGCTGTTGTTATCAATATTCTGGTAGGAACTTCGTAACTTTCATTTGGTGGCTTAAATTTAACTTCTCTAATGATTAAAGTTTTGTCAAAGTTTAATTTCTGTAATATTTTGGTAATTTAAATTCTGAAATATATTGTAAATTTAAATTTTGTGCTCTTTCTAAAATTTAAATTTTACTTTAATAATGGGTGTTACAAAATCCACTTAAAAATACAAAGTCCAAGGAAGTCGAAGGATGAAAATGCCTGCGGGTAATTTTTGGTGTGAGTCATGAGTTCATGAATTGTAAAGCCTGTAGTATATATTCTAAGGTTGGCTGGCCTATTGGACAAACCTAGCTCTAATGACAATTCTTTATTTTGCACCCAATGTAAGGAATGTACCGATCTCAAATTAGAACTTGGTGCATTAGGAGAAGAAATTGAGTCACTGACAAAACGAGCACTTGCCAGAGACTTGTGTATCTCATTGCCTGTCAAAAGATCACCCCTGATTTGGGTCCCAGATAAGAATAGTCAAGTGCGTACTGCTCTGGTTGAAGATGATCTAGTTTTATTAGGAGACTATTGCCAGGAAAACTATACTGTCACGGGTAATATTTTTTGTAATAAAGATAGGTGGACTAGAACCACGGTGCATTTGCCAAGAGCAACAACTCGTGATATTACCAACAAATTGTCAGGTTTAAGAGGGTAAAGAGAGCATCATTATTTATATGGGGACTAACAATATTAAATGAATACTACGTGACCACTTGTTGGATAAATATAAACATGCTGAAAAAATGCCACGAGTTAGGTCAGAATGTGAATGTGTCTGCAATTTTGTCCAAACATGATAGGCAGGTTATATGCTGAAAGCCTTGTAGGTTAACTCAAAACTTGTGGGAATGTGCAAGAATCTAGGAGGAGAATTTTTACCAGCACAGCCTGCACTTGTAGGTAGAAGGAATCTATTTTGTAGAGATGGTATTCATTTGAACAAAGGTGGTGCAAGGATTTTTTCCAGTGCCAGTGAGGATACCTTAAGAGTTCAGGGAAACTGTTAGTTGGGGTGGGGGAGAAAAGGGAGAATATATATCCATATTTATCTGATGATACAGGTCAAAGCAATGCTTGCACACCTCAAGAATTCTTGTTTGTTGCCACAACAGCAGATGTTCGCAAGATGTTCTGAGGGTAGCAACGTTCGAATGAGCAGGATGATAATGATAGGGAAACAAGCCCAAATAACTTAACTGTGTCTACAGTAATGTCAAGAGTATTGTTATTGTCAATAAAATTTGAACTCCTGGTTAGGACAACTAATGCTGACATAATAAGGCTAACAAACATGTGTGTAATTAGGAAAGATATGGATGGTGGAGTCATGCTTCTTATGAAAAGCAGTCTACGCACAAAAATAGCTTTTTGCTGAGTCTGAAGCAAAACATCTGCCACCATAAAATCTGTGTGGTGCAAGTTAATTGGAAGCAAAGGTATAACAAGAATGGGAGTAATCTACAGACCAGAAGATTGTGAAAAGTATGACAAGAGTCTTTATGTGCAGATGGAATAGGCAAGCAAGCATGAATCTCTTATTATGGGTGACTTCAATCTGCCCATAATTAATTGGAATAAGTTGGAGAGAAACTCACCTTGAAGAAAAATATTTTTAAATAAACTAGATGATTACTATTTTGTACCAGTGTTTAAGCCACTTAATGGCACTATTAATTGGGTGGATTGCAGAGTGAGGGCAAATACAATTGAATTATGGAATACCTTTAAAGAAAAAATCATAGAAGCCACGAATGCGCACATACCATTAAGAAAATATTGCAGGAGGAGGATGCCAAAAAAGGTTTGTTGTGCATCACAACAAACCTTTTTTTTTTTGGCACAAATGAAAGCATCACATGGCATGTGATGCTTTCTTGCATCACATGCCATGATTACTATTACTACTGTTTCACTCTTAGATCAACCTTTACGCATTACGATAAGCTCATACGCTTGCTTTCTTGCATCACATGCCACAATTACTATTACTACTGTTTCATGCTTAGAGTCACCTTTATGCATTGGCAATACATTGGCTCTTCTGCAATCTAAAGGAATCTCTTGTGAATCCAAAGATACCTTCGTGATTAACTATAATGGCTCAACGCACTTACTTCACAATTTCTGGGTATATGCCTTCAACTCCAAGAATCTTACTCACCTTTAGGCCTGAGAGTTTTCCCAATAAGCAACCACTTATAATTTCATGCTGCCAAGCTTCACTCACATAATTTCTCCTCATCATGAAAGGACTTTCATCTGTAAATATTGATGCAACATAACTGTTTAATTCATCTGCAACATCGGCTGTTTTATCTAAGACTTTCCTGCTCTGATTACTCTGAGTCTAATCTGATTCATTCTTTACTTGTTTCAGATATTCAGATACATGAAAAACTCCTTGTCCCCATTTTTTGCTCTCTGAGCCAGTTATTTCTCCTAATCAGCCTTTGCTAACCTTACTTTTTCTGGTATTATTATTGCAGATAATACTTGTAGTTATTATAGGCTCCAGTACGTTTCACTGCTCGTAACTTCCCCATGGCATCTTTTTCTGGGTGTTAAAGTAGTGCTCATTATTCATCCATCTCAGCTTCCTCCTCCTGCTATATATTCTTAATGGTGTGTGTGTGTGTGTGTGTGTGTGTGTGTGTGTGTGTGTGTGTGTGTGTGTGTGTGTGTGTGTGTGTGTGTGTGTGTGTGTGTGTGAATTTGCGGGTTCTTTGGCTATTGCTTTAAAGATATTCCATAATTTTAATGTATTTTCTTTCCCTGTACCAATTGCATAGTTACTAGAAACTACATGGCATCTTGAATTGGCATGGTTGCCTTTCCTCAAATTAAACCCAATCCAACTAAGAAGACATTGCCCCTACCCCATTTTACATCACAAAGGAGACAATACTAGACAAATTACTTACTCTATGTTATATCTTTCAAATAAAATGTCCAAAATAAAATTACAGGTTTAAATCGTGTAGAATACCACACTCATTGTAAATAATTAATTCATTAATTTTAAATATGTTTAATTCATGTATAATATATTTTAAGTGCTTTTTGTGTTCAATGTAGTTTCAGCATTAAATTATACTCCCCAGTGTTAAAATACACAGACTACAGATTTCCACCTATGTTTGTAAAAACAATCTGCCTCTTATCAATGGCTGTAACAGGGTGAAATAAACTGATAATAATAATAAAGGAAAAAGTTTTTTTTTTTTAAATAATAATAATGGGATATAAAGAGTTAGGATAACTAAAAGGAAAAACAGATGCTTGTATACTTGCATGCACACTAATGCTCGGATAATAGTAAATAAATTTGATGAATTTGAAGTGCTGATCAAGTCATCATCAAATGCAGGCATTGTGGGAATATCAGAGATATGGTGTCACTCAGATATAACAGAGGCAGAATTTGAATATGAGGAGTACAATGTATACAGAAAGGATATAGTGTACAGTGTTTATTGTCAAGCGACACCAGGAATCTTCTCAAAACCCACGTCGTATACTCTGTGTCGCCATATGACTCTGTTAATGCCAGAGACAGTGCAAATTTTGGTGTTGCTTTTGCATAGCATAGTGTTGGTGTGACACAAGCACTTGGAAAATAAAAATGAAAGTAGACATGTGTTAGAGGCCGAACAACTGTGATGAGTACAACAAACAACTGCATAGAGAAATAGAGTGGACCAGTAAATCAGAATTTCTTATAATCAGGGATTTTAACTTTCCAGATATTGACCAGAACTTGTGGGTTGGTCATTCACACACTAACAAGACTTTTGTGGATATATTGGATGACTGTTTTCTACAGTAGCATTTTCGAGAGGCAACAAGAGAGAGCAATCCTCCTGATCTAATTATCAGCAGTGATTCTTCATACATTAAGAATCTGCAGATAAAAGAACCACTAGGTAGCACTGATCACAGTGTATTGATGTGGGATTTACTTAAAGATGTAACTAAAATCAAAGGTAAGGGGAAGGGTTTTTGCTTTCATAAAGGAGACTACAATGATCTCAAACAGTTTAAATTAAGTGTGACCACCTAATGTTGTTACCAACAACAAATTCTAAATGGGAAGCATTAGTAGAGGCATTTGATGCAAGAAAGCAAGCTTATGCAGCATCAGCCAAAAAAAAAAAAAAAAAAAAAAACCACTCCCACTTCACCCCTCTGTTCGTTCAAAATACCTGTCCAGCTGAGCCTTAAACTTATTTAGGCTATCAACTTCCACGACAAGGGATGGAAGTCTGTTCCACCAACCAACCACTCGCTGGCTAAAGGCAAATTTCCGCACGTCTATCCTACATCTGTCTTTCCTCAATTTGAATTTATGCCCTCTCAGGTGATTATTCTTAGCGAGAGGAAGAATCCCATCAGCATTGAGCATGCTCAAACCATTCAATGCTTTATACACCTCTATCAGATCACATCGCTGGTGCCTAGTCTCCAGACACTGTAATTTGCAAATCTTAAGCCTTTCTTCGTAAGAGCACCCCTTTGTTCCATTCACTAATCTTGTTGCGCTTCTCTGTACTCGTTCCAGCAGCTCTACATCCTTCTTGAAATGAGGCCTCCAGGCCTGTATACAGTACTCTAGGTGTGGCCTGACCGTTGCCTTATACAAGGGAATAATCACCTCCTTATCCCTGCTAGAAAAATTCCTATATATCATTGACAATACACCATGAGCTACTCTTGCAGCCCGTCTGCACTGCTCAGAGAACTTCATATCTGCCTGCACAACCACCCCCAGGTCCCTTTCATTCTCTACCACTGTCAGTGTAATACCACAGAGTTGATACGTTGCTCTGGGGTTGCTGTTTCCCATGTGTAGTACTTTACATTTGTCAATGTTAAACTTCATTTGCCACCTCTCAGCCCATCTGCTCAACCTTTCCAGATCCTGTTGCAGCAGCATAGTGTCAGTAGTGTCCTTGACAACCCTGCCTACCTTTGTATCGTCTGCAAACTTCGACATTAAGCTTGATATACCATCATCAATATCATTTATGAATACAGAAAACAATAATGGACCCAACACTGAGCCCTGAGGGACTCCACTAATAACATTAGTCCACGACGAGCAGTGTCCATTGATTACCACTCTCTGTCTTCTCCCCCTCAGCCACCCCTTTACCCACAGCAGCAATTTGCCTCCAATGTTACACTGCTCCAATTTGTGCAGCAGTCTTCCATGTGCAACAGTATCAAAAGCCTTTCTAAGATCCAAGTATATAATATCAAAGTTATTCCCTGCATCCAGTTCCTTTGTGACTGCATCATAGTATCCAATCAAATTGGTCAGGCAAGACTTCCCCTTAACAAAACCATGCTGTGCCCGAGCTATAACTGAAGTCTTGTCTAAGTGATCCTGCAGTGCTTCTTTAACTAGTGCCTCCATTAATTTTCCTGGAACAGAAGTTAAACTCACAGGTCTATAATTGCTTGTGTCAGCTTTTGATCCTCCTTTGTGAATTGGGGTCACATTTGCACATCTCCAGTCTATGGGTACCTCCCCTGAGTCCAAGGAAGTTCTCATAATTATGGCTAAGGGTTTGCTTACTTCCTTTGCTGCCTTCTTTAATATAACTGGATAGATCCCATCCACCCCAGGTGCCTTTCTTGTGTTTATCTTCAACAATTTCTCCTCCACTTTACTCTCAGTTATTACAAGATTCTCTAGCTTACTGCTAGAGTTGAATACACCTCTGGCATTCCCCTCAATAAATAACTCCTCATGTGTGAATGTCGATGCAAAATATTCATTTAGTTTGTTAGCTACCTGAGCAGGATCATCAACAGTTGATCCATCGATATCAAGTGGACCAATCTGATTCATCCCCTTCCTTCTAGAGTTTAAAGAACTCTTTGCTGTTTTTCTTTGCATCCCTTGCCAAAGATTTCTCGTAATCTGCCTTCGCCTGCCTAACCTCCTTTGTAACTTGGTTACAGATCAACTTGTATCTATCATAGGCTTCTGTGTCATGTGTTAATTTGTATGTATCCCATGCATGTTTCTTCTCTGCCATATGCCTCATCAGTTCATCTGACATCCATTTAGGCCTAAACCGTGAACAATATTTCTTAGTTGGTATGTAAAGTCTAGTAGCTTCCAAGATAAGTTCTTTGAATGCTTCCCATTTTGCATTTACTGTTGGTAACATCATCAGTTGGTCCCACTGTATAGAATTTAAATACTGTCTCAGTCCATCGTAGTCGCCTTTACGAAAGCAATAACCCTTCCCTTTACCCCTAATGGTAGTTACCTCTTTGAGTAAATCCCACTTCAGCACACTGTGATCACTGCCACCTAATGGTTCATTTATCTGCAGATTCTTAATGCATGAAGAATCACTGCTGATAATCAAATCAAGAGTATTCCTCCCTCTAGTTGCCTCCCGAACATGCTGATGTAGAAAACAATCATCCAATAAATCCACAAAAGCCTTGCTAGTGTGTGAGTGACCAGCCCACAAATTCCAGTCAATATCTGGGAAATTAAAATCTCCCATTAGAAGACTCTCTGATTTACTGGCCCACTCTATTTCCCTGTACAGTTTCTTATTATACTCATCAGAGTCATTAGGCCTATAGCACACTCCTACTCTCAATTTTGATCTCCCAATGCTTATGTCACACCAAACTGACTCAACACTGCACTGTCCAGCGATGTCCACTGGCTTCACTTCCTTGGATTTTATGTATTTCTTAACTAATAGCATAACCCCTCCTCCCTTCCTATCCAGTCTATCTTTTCTGTAGACGTTGTACTCCCCAAATTCCAGTTCTGCATTCCTTATATCTGTGTGACACCAAGTCTCTGATATCACAATATCTGCCTTTGATGTTTTGAGCAATACCTCAAATTCATCAAATTTATTTACTAAACTCCTAGCATTGGTGTACAAGCAAGTATACATGCACCTATTTCTATTCTTAGCTACCCTAACACAACCCATGTGTTTACTTGTACCGCAATGACTCCCAGCAGTCTCTGAAATATCCTGAATCTTGTTTTTCAGGCTTCTGCTCATTCCAATAGAAGCAGTGCAAGAATCTCTTTCACCTCTGCCAGTGGCTACTGTTAATCTATTTGTCTTTGTATCCCCCCAAGCTAGCAGTTTTCCGACCCACCTAACACTGCCTCAATAGCATCAGAAAATATTCTTGCACCCTTTCTATTTAAGTGTATCCCATCCCTGTAGAAGCAATCCCTCCTGTTAACAAGTACAGTCCAGGCTGAAAAAAATTCTACCCCTTGAGCTTTGCACAATCATTCCAGGGCCGAATTGATTGATAAGGCTCTCATCATATACTCCCTCTTATCGTGTCTGGGCAGAATTGCAGACACTTTCAAATTCAACCCTATTTCACGGCTTTTTTTCAACAGTGACCTGTACTTGTTAAGCAATTCTGCCGGTCTCCTACTCTTGATATCGTTAGTGCCCACGTGTACAACTATATCACCTTTTGTGCCCTTAAAAGATGATATCTGCTCTACAACGTCATCAACCTTTGCCCCTGGCAGACATACCCTGGTCCTGTTCCACCTATCCGTTTTACAAAGCATGTTCCCCGTTTCCCTAACAATAGAGTCACCAACAACTACTAGTTCCTTTGGGACCAGCGCATTCTGCCTTGGGGGTTGCCGCTGTGTTTCACGATGACCAAGTGCAAGCTCTGGCGTTGATGTGGGCAGCTGAGAGCTTGATGGGCCCCTCAATTTAGTTCCTTCGAGGGCATCCACCCTGTCCTTCAAGCTCTCATATAGGCCCATAAGAACGCTGAGTTGTTGCCTGATTTCGATACACTCCTTGCATCGTGCACACACAAAGACATCCCCCATGGCAATATCATGTCCCGTACCTGAATGCTCCACAAACATCATGAAAGCTGTGCATTTTAGAAGGCTGTGACTCAGAAGGCAACTGTCCCCCTCAGTTCTCCTCTGAGCCACAGCACTTCCATTAGCTTGAGCCTTTTGTTTTGCTGCTCTGGTCTGAATCATGATTACTTTTAATTTAAATAAAATTTCAATTTCAGTTTATAACCCTAACTTATCTCCCAACACAGCTATAACGGGATATATATTTTTAGCGTCAAAGTATTAATCAATCAGTCAAGTATTAATTATCTCCGAGTTCCCTTTATATAACCTCCGTATCAGTTATGTATTAATTAATTATACGTATTTATTAGATTACGTTTGTAATCTAAGTCGGTATATGTATTTAGTTAAAAGTGCAATTTAAATGCCAACGAAGTTGAACAAGTTTAATGGATTTTACCGATCGCTGAAAATATTATAACGTATACTATACTAACGCTATCTAGGTTCGATATATAACGATCGTATGACAAAGACAAAGGCGGAAGTTACGAACGGTAATCTATGGACACTTAAGTATTAATTAACTTTCAAATCTCGCTGTCCCAATTCAGAATAAACCAACGATCCTTACTAGGTCTATAAGCTACTTACAAAAAATAATTTGATGTAAAAGATATTCAATAAGCGGCTAAATTTGGCTAAAAAAACTTCTCGTTCAGCGGAGTTGTAACTTGTAACAAGTGGATTTGATACCCTTACCGATACGTTTATGCAATTACAAGGCCGAGTAAAGAATAAATACACCAGATTAATCAGAAATATCACAAAATAATGCTATACTACTAAATTTAAATCAAAAGTTTTAGAAAAACAATAATTTCAAATCAATAAATAAGAAAAATCCACTTAGCGGCTTTGAACACGTCTGGCCCGTACTAGCCTCGTCAGCCAAAACATTTAGGGAAATAACAGTAGAGCTACTAGAGCTACTAGACTTTTCGTACCAACTAAGAAATACACTTCAAAGCTTAGACGTAAATGGATGTCAGATGAACTATTGAGACAAGTGGCAGACAAGAAGAATGCATGGGATGCATATAATATTATCAGGTGATACCGAAGTTTATGGTAGATATAAACTAGTCTGCAATCAAGTCACAAGGTAGATTATGAGAAGTCTCTGGCAAAGAATGGTAAGAAAAGCAGCAAAGACCTCTTTACTTATATTAATAGTAGAAGGAAGGGGGGAATTGCACTGATCCACTTGATGTCAACGGTTTAATTGCGGATGATCCAGCACAGATTGAATAGGTATTTTGCACCTACATTCACACATGAGGGGGGGGATACCAGAAGTAAGGGGGATACCAGAAGTAAGGGGGTTACCAGAAATATATGAGACATGGAGCTAAACAATTTTGCAATAACTGAGAGGAGAGTGGAAGAGAAATTGTTGAAGTTAAACATAAACAATGCACCAGGAATGAATGGGATCTATCCAATTATATTGAGGTAGGCAGCAAAGGAGGTAAGCACACCCCTTAGCAATAATTATGAGAGCATCTTTGGATTCAGAGGAGGTCCCTGTGGACTGGAGATGTGCAAATGTGTCCCCAATTAACAAAAGGGGATCAAAGGGTGACTGAGTAATTACAGACCTGTTAGATTAACTTCTGTTCCACAGGAAATAATGGACTTACTGATATAATTTAGTCACAGCATGTGTAGCAGTTATAATTTAGTCACAGCATGGTTTTATTAAGGGGGGATATTGTCTCACCAATTTAATTGGATACTATGATCAGTAAGGCACTAATGACCTTAAGAGTAACAGATCTGCAGATTTAATTAACAAGTACAGATCAATGTTGAAAAAAAGTCGCGAGCTAGGGTTGACTTTGAAAATGTCTGCAATCTGGCCAGACACAATAGGAGGAAGTATATGATGAAAGCCTTGTCAATCAATTCGGCCCTGAGGAGATTGTGCATGGCTCATGGGATAGAATTTTTTTCAGCATGGACTGTGCTTGCTAACAGGAGAGACTGCTTCTACAGGGATGGCATACACTTAAATAGAAAGGGGTGCACGAATATTTGCTGATGCTATCAAGGCAGTGTTGGGTGGGTCGGAAAACTGCTAACTTGGGGGGGTTCACAGACTAAAAGATTAACAGTAGCCACAGGCAGAAGCATAAGCGATTCTTGCACTGTTTCTACTGTAATGAGCAGCAGCCTAGAGAGCAAATTGCTGGGGATTTCAAGGGCTGCTGGGAATCTTTAGGGAACAAGTAAATACATGGGTTGTGTTAGGGTCACTAAGTGTAAACAGGTGCAGGTACACCAATGCTAGAAATATAGTAAATAAATTTGATGAATTTGAAGTGCTGATCAAGGCATCAAAGGCAGATATTGTTGGGATATCAGAGACATGGTGTCACATAAATATAAGCAGTGAATTGGAATTTGGGGAGTACAATGAGTATAGAAAGGATGGGAAGAGAGGAGGAGAGGTTATGCTGTTAGTTAAGAAACACATAAAACCTAAGGAACTGCATCCAGTTGACATGGGTGGACAGTACAATGTTGAGTCAGTTTGGTGTGACATAAATACTGGGAAAGGGAAAATGAGAGTAGGAGTGTGTTATAGGCCTAATGATCTCATGAGAATGACAAACAAATGTTCATAGAAATAGAGTGGGCCAGTAAATCAGAATGTCTTGTAATGGGGGATTTTAACTTTCCAGATATTGACTGGAATTTGTGAGCTGGTCACCTGCATGCTAGCAAGAGTTTTGTGGATTTATTGGAGGTTTGTTTTCCACAGCTACATGTTCGAGGGGCAACCAGAGGGAGTAATACTCTTGATCTGATTATCAGCAGTGATGACTCGTGCATTAAGAATTTGCAGATAAAGGAACCACTAGGTGACAGTGATCACAGTCTACTGATGTGGGATTTACTTAAAAATGTCACTACCATCAAGGGTAAAGGGAAGGGTTTTTGTTTTCATAAAGGTGACTACAGTGGTCTCAGCAAGTTTTTCAATTCTATACAGTGGGATCAACTAATGATGTTAAAAACAGTGAATTATAAATGGAAAGTCTTCAAGGAATTAATCTTGGAAACTACCAGGCTTTTTATATCAACTAAGAAATACTGTTCAAGATTTATAGTTTGTCAGATGAACTAATAAGGCTCACAGCAGAGAAGAAAAATGCGTGGGATTCATATAAATTAGCAGGTGACACAGAAGCCTGTGGCAGATATAATCTAGTCTGTAATCAAGTCACAAAGGCAGTTAGGCAAGCGAAGGTTGATTACGAGAAATCCTTGGCAAAGGATGCAAAGAAAAACAACAGACTGCTTTACTTATGTGAAATCCTTGGCAAAGGATGCAAAGAAAAACAACAGACTGCTTTACTTATGTAAACTCTGGAAGGAAGGGGATGAATCGGATTGGTCCACTTAATATAGATGGTTTGACTGTTGCTATCTGATCCTGCTCAGATAGCAAACAAACTGAATGAGTATTTTGCATCTACATTCACACAGTCAGGGATTCTGTAAGGAATGGGAGGACAGAAGTTTACTAAACTCTAACAGGGAGCTAAAAAAATTTGTAATAATGGAGAGCAAAGTGTAGGAGAAATTTTTGAAGTTAAACATAAGAAAGGCAAATGGGATCTATACAGTTATATTAAAGGAGGTGGCAAAGAAAATAAACCATAATTATGAGAGCATCTTTAGATTGAGGAGAGGTCCTCATGGACTGGAGATGTGCAAATGCATCCCCAATTCACAAAGGAGGGATCAAAGGGTGACACAAATAATTATAGACCTGTTAGTTTAACTTCTGTTCTGGGGAAATAATGGAGTCACTGGTTAAAGAAGTGATGCAGGATCTCCTAGACAAGACTGCAGTAATACTGTATTTCAGACAGAACATGGTTTTGTTAAGGGGAAGTCATGTCTGACCAATTTGACTGGATACTACAATGAGGTCACAAAGGAAATGGATGCAAAAATAATTTTGATATCATATACTTGGATTTCAGGAAAGCTTTTGATACCAGTGCACATGTAAGACTGCTGTACAAATTGGAGTGGTATGGCATTAAGGGCAAGTTGCTGCAAAGGATAAAGGGATGGTTGAGTAGGAGATGGCAGAGATTGGTAATAAATGGAGACTGCTCTATGCTCTATGTGGACTTATGTTATTAGTGGAGTCGACCAGGGTTCGGTGCTGGGCCCATTGTTGTTTTGTGTATTTATTAATGATATCAATGAAGGTATATCAGACTTAATATCCAAGTTTGCAGGATTGTTAATGATAGTAAAGACAATATGCTACTAAAACAGGATCTAGAAAAGTTAGGTAGATGGGCTGAGAAGTGGCAACTGAAGTTTAATATTTACAAATGCAAAGTACTGCATATGGGTAGCAGTAACCCAAGAGAAACATATCAAATGTGTAGCACTACAGTCAGGGAGGTGGAGAATGAAAAAGATCTGGGGTAATTGTAAAATTGGATATGAAGTTCTCTGAGCAGTGCAGACTGGCTGCCAGAGCAGGTCAAGGAGTTTTGTCAATGATATATAGGAATTTTGCTAGCAGAGACAAGGAAGTGATTATACCTTTATATAAGGCAATGGTCAAGCATACCTTGAGTACTGCGTACAGGTCTGAAGGCCACATTTTAGGAAGGATGTAGAGTTGCTAGAAAGAGTACGGAGAAGGGCAACAAGATTGGTGAGAGGAGCAAAGGGGTCCTCTATGATCCTCAGGAGAGGCTTAAATTCTGCAAGTTGCAGCATCTGGAGACTAGGCACCTGTGAGGTGATATTATTGAGGTATACAAGGTCTTAAATGGTTTGAGCAGGCTCAAAGCTGATGGGATACTTCTGCTTGCTCAGAATAAGAACCTGAGGGGGCACAGATTCAAATTGAGAAAGACAGTTGTAGAACAGATGTGTGGAAGTTTGCCTTTAGCCAGCAGGTAGTTGATTGCTGAAACAGATTGCCATCTGTTGTTGTGGAAGTTGATAGCTTAAATAAATTTAAGGTTGAACTAGACAAACATTAGGAGTGACCGGATGGGTGAAATGGGAAGGAGTTTTTTATTATTTTTTTTATTTTATTTTATATATTTTTGGCCGATGCTCTATAAGCTTGCTTTCTTGCATCATGTGTCTTAACTAATGCTAAAGGAACTGGATGCAAAAAATAATTTTATATATTCCTGGATTTCAGGAAAGCTTTTGATACTGTTGCACATAAAAGACTGCTGTACAAATTGGAGTAGGCACCTCCGTAGCCAGGTGGGAAGGAGCAGCAGTGTATAACACACGCTTCTTGATTAGACTGGGGTTCGAGCCCGTCACCACCAAATACGGAGGAGGCGGAAAGGATACGTAATGACCATCCCGATCATCGTGTCAACCACAATACCTGTGGTTGACACGATGATCGGGATGGTCATTACTTGTTGCATATGTCACATCTCTTTGATCTCCTGTCTTAGGTTCGTGTACTTCCTGATTTTTTACCCGTGGGTTTTCTGCAGGTTGCCAGTGCTGGGTACCGCTATGTCAATCAGATAGGTAGCCTTTTCCTTCTTATCCACAAGGGTTATGTTTAGTCTGTTGTGCAGGATTGTCCTATCCATTATTATGGCACAGTCCCAGTACAGCTTGTGGGTTGGGGTCTCTAGTACTGCCTGGGGTTTGTAATTGTAGTGCGGTACGCATTCTTCGATCAACTGGTATTTTCTTGCTAGCTTCTGATGTATTATCCTTGCTACCTGGTTGTGTCTATCAGTGTACTCAGTCTAGGTGATAACCCTGCATCCTGCTGTGATGTATTGGATCCTTTCTGAGGCCAGGTGGCATCATCAACATGTGTCATCGAACACTCCGGGCTCCTTGGTGATGTATTTTCTATAGATTCTGGTGTTGATTACCTAGTCTTAGAGGCGCCTCCATAACCAGGTGGGAAGGAGCAGCAGTACATAGCACAGGCTTCTTGATTAGACTGGGGTTCGAGCCCGTCACCACGAAATACGGAGGATGTGGAAAGGTCAGGGAATGACCACAGCATATCCCGGAGCAATATGGCCTTAGTTGCTAATGCTCCTAAAAACAAAATAACTAACCTAGTCTTAGATGGCAAGCATGAATCCTTCAGTCTTAGGGAAGAGTGTCCTGCTTGTGAGCCATGCATTGGAAGCAATTTTATCTATGTGATCTTGATGGAGATCATTGTAGTGTCTGCCATGGAGTGTCTTCTCTGCCCATCTTTCTCGCTTCATTTGTGCCTCCTGGTTGGGGGGAACTCCTCGCTTAGGTTGAGTGGGGTATAACACTTGTCTATCTTCCTTATGGCCTGCTGGAGTGCTGCTGCTGTGTGTCTCTGGAAGTAAACCTTCAGGTTAACTATTACTGTCTTCTGTTGCTCAATGAGGTCTATCAGGCCTCTTCCTGGAGTTCCTTCTTTCTGGGAAATTTTCAGTCTCTCCACGGCCGATTTCAGGTGTTGTTGGTGGCTCTTGGTCATCATTGTCCTTGTCTTTCTCATGATATCCTCCATCTCAGTGTTAGTCCAATCTATGACCCCGAAGGAGTATGTTAGCACTGGGACTGCATAGGTGTTTATGGCTTTAACTGTGTTCCCTCCGTTCAGCTTCGCTTTCAGCAGGCTTCTGAGTCTCTGATGGCATTTTTCGGTCAGGCAGGCCTCAATTTCCTTGTGCTGTAACTGCTGAGCCTGCATCATCCCAAAGTATTTGTACGCCTCTCCCTCTGCCATGGCTTCGATCTCTTTACCAGTCTGCAGCTGGTAGTTTTGGCTGACTAATTTTCCTTGTGGGTCTTGCATTTGTCTACGCCAAATTCCATCCTAATATCATTGCTGAATTCTTCGGTGATCTGGAGTAGTTGCTGGAGGTGCTTCTTGGTTTCCACATAGAGCTTAATGTCATCCATGTACATCAGGTGGGTGAGGGTGTACAAGTTCTTCCTTTCTTCTTTGAGGTTATATCTGTACTTGCTACTGTTGAGCATAGTGGATAGCAGGTTAAGTGCTAGACAGAACCACAATGGGCTCAGGGCATCTCCCTGAAAGATTCCTCTCCTGATGGGGATTGGCCTGATTGTGATGTTTTTGACCTTAATGGTGGTGCTCCATTTCGTTTCTCCTAGGAAGTTTGTCACTATCGGATTGACTTTGTAGGTGTTCGGTGCCTCTATTAGCCAGCTATGAGGCATGGAGTTAAAGGCTTTGCGGTAATCGATGTAGGCTGTGTACATGTTGTGGCACTTCTTGTAGGCTTGCTCCATAACTGAAGCATCTATGGTTAATTTCTCCTTGCATCCTTTGCTCAGCCACTTACATCCTTTCTGCTGTTTGGCCATTATGTTCTGACTCTCCGAGTGGTCTGATTTCTTCCTGGTTATGCAGCTGGTCAGGATCTTGTACATTGTTGAGATTCAGGTGATTGGCCTATATTTCGCCGGATTTCTTGTATCTTCATCTTTTGGCTTCAGATATGTGATTCCTTGAGTGAGAAACTTCGGGATTGTCTCTGGGTGCCTTATCATTCGGGTGAACTGCTCTGCCAGGTGCTTGTGTGTACAAGTGAGCTTCTTGTACCAGTAGTTATTATTATCATTATTATTATTAGCAAATGGTGCATAGAAGCCTGAGGCTTATGCTGCACCAGACAAAAAAAAAATTTCTGAATTACTCCGAGAGAGAGAGAAAGAACAAGAGCTGGATATTATCATTCTTCTCTTTCTTGGAAGAATCAGAAGGAGAAGAATGATGATATCCAGCTCAGGACCCTGGGTGTGCCAAGCCCATACTCACGAGATGTGAGCCCCCTAGTTAATCAGGCTTAATGTCTAAGGTTGCAGATGATACAAAGGTTAGTAGAGTGGTTAATGACAGTAATGATGGTATGCTGCTGCAATAAGATCTAGAAATATTAGGCATATGGGCTTAGAAATGACAACTGAAATTTAATATTGACAAATGGAAGGTACCTCATATGGGTAGTAATCCCAGAGTAACATATCAACTGTGTAGTACTACACTGAGGGGTAGTGTAAAATGAAAATGATTTTGATTTGATTTGATTTTCAATTTTTATGGCACAAAAACAATGAAAACGACCTGGGGGTAACTGTACAGTATGATATGATGTTTGCTGAGCAGTGCAAAAAGGCTGCAAAACTCAGTGTTTTGTCAATAATATACAAGAATTTTGCTAGCAGAGATAAGGAGAAGATTATGCCATTGTATAATGCAATGGTCAGGCCACATCTAGATGGGTACAGAGAAGGGCAACAATGTTGCTGAGAGGAACAATGGGGGTGCTCTTACCAAGAAGAGCTTCAGTTCTGCAAATTGCAGCATCTTGAGACTAGGCACTTGTGAGGTGATCTGATTGAGGTGTTTAAGGGTTTGAATGGATTCTTCCTCTTGCTCAGACTATGCACATTAGAGGGCATAAATTGAAACTGAGGAAAAATGGTTGCAGAATAGATGTGTGGAAGTTTGTCTTTAGCCAACGGGTGGTTGGCTATCCACTTCCACAACAACGGGTGGAAGAGAGGAAGCCTGAGGCTTATGCTGCACCAGCCAAAAAAAAATTTCTGAATTACCCTGTGAGAGAGAGAGAGAGAGAGAGAGAGAACAAGTCAGAAGTAGAAGGGAATCACCAAGAAAGAGAAGAATGATGATATCCAGCTCAGAACCCTGGTGCCAAGCCCATACTCACCAGATGTGAGTCCCTGGGGTTAATTCCATCTGTTGTTGTTGTGGAAGTGGATAGTTTGAATAAATTCAAACTATTTGGAAAGGATGGACAGGTAAAACAGCATTTTTTTTTTTTTTTTTTTTGGCTGATGCTGTATAAGCTTGCTTTCTTGCATTATTTGCCACTGTTAATACAAATACTAATAATAACAATAATAAACTCTATGATCACTCCTGTACTTTAAGCACTATGATGTCATCTGGTTCTTGAGCGATGATCAGGTTTAGAATTTGATTGACCCTTATACTTTCCCTAACATGCTGATACAAATAATAATCATTTCATTGGTTTAGAAATTTTGTTCCTATGGTGAGTTTCCCTCTCGCATGCTCCAATCAGTAAGGGACATATTGAAATCAATCAATCAAAATGCATTTATTGTTTACTGTTCTGAAGCTATACACGAGCATTTATCACAGATAAAAGATATATGTCAATTTGAGTTACAAAACTAATGAATGTATTGCAAACAAGTTACCACAATAAAACTCCTCAAATAAGATTAAAACAGAATTCCTGCTCTAATAGTCCATTCAAAGGGCAACAGTTGCATACAGTTACAAATTCAATCTAATATACAAAAACTTAACAGAAGCCATATAAAAAATAACAGGAAAAAATAAAAAATTACAGATTCAGATAAAAATGATATTAAGGTATCACACATAATATTCTACATACTTCACAATTAACAAAAAAAGATAACAGTGAACAACATCTTCAAGTGAAGCAACTCTTGTAAAAATATAACAAAACACACAGACTGTATTTTATAACCACATCTTCCCAGTTTTAACTTTCAGAAAGCTGAAGATCAGGCATTTATAAAACAGGAGAGTTTCTGGGCAAAAATCTGGAGGTTTTTTGCAAAAACAAGCAGGAATACTTACCAAAAAAAAAAAAAAAAAACACAAAGAAAACAGAAGATTTGAGTCAAGGTTTTGTTCATCGTAATGTCGCTGCTGTCTAGACTCACCTGTTAGGAGCATTTCCACAACTTTACCAGAAAGAGATTTGAACTCAGTTTTTGTTTTTCTAACCTGGTTGAATATTCTCTCATACCCAGCACTGCTATGAGAAATTGTTAAAATGCCAAGCATGACTTGGGACAATTTGTTATATTTAAAGTTTCCTTTGTGCAGTTGTCAGTTCTCCAACCAAAGACCCTGTACATCAATTCTTTCTTCTTTCATCTGGTAGGTTCTCACACTGAAACTGAAAAACACCCATTGCTTCATTTATTTCTTTATCTTTAATGAAACCAATAGGTGCTGGAAACTTGTCTGCAAAAAGTTTCTAATTTGAATATGATGTATTGTTAATTGATGAAATTTGTGCTACCTCAGCATTTATAATGAAATCATTTTTAAATTGGAAATTGTCAACCATGGAGCCACATGCAGCAATAAAGTACTTCCTGACTAAACAAAATAACAGAACCTTCTCAACTTGTTTTAGACTCCCTATGACCTCCAGCAGTAGAAACTGCTATGACTTCTGGTTCATTCTGCTATAGTAAGTAATTTCCAAAATGGAAATTGAAGAAGCTGTTGATAAAATAAATTTGCAAATAGCATTAAGCACATTTAGGAGTAAGGACTGCAGTATATGGATGTGAGGTATGAAAAGCTATGTTGGGATTCAAGCCAGAAGAGAGGAACATGAACAGACTTTCTGAATGAGTGGGGGATAACATGCCTAGAGTTATCAACTTGCTTGGTCAGTTTTGGATTGCTTTACCAGAAGTTTATGATCTGATGGTCTTTTTCTTTGCGTTCATCAATTTGTCTTCTTTTAAAACTTTTGGATCATGAATTAGATTTAAACTTGTGTCACTGATGCTCAATAGTAATCACTGATTGTACCATTCAATTTGGTAACTGCTCGTATTGCTTTTCTCACCACTTCTGAATTCACTGACTTGTCAAAGGTTGCCACTGTTCTTGAGTCTAGTTACACATTTAACCAAAATATATCATCATCAGCCATTTTCGATTCAGAATGAAGGCCTCTCCAGCAACTTTCCAGTTCCTTCTGTTTTGTACAATGGTCATCCATTTATTACCCACAAACTCATGAATTTTATCTATCCATCTCTGCCATTGTCTTCCAGGTTTTCTTCTAGCTCCTCTTGGGTACCATTCTGTTATTTTCTTAGTCCATCTGTCATCATGTCTTCGAGCTATGTGTCCTGCCAAAGACCATTTTAGTTCTTTAGTTTTGATAAGAATGTCCTTTACTTGAGTTTGCTGCCTAATCCATGTATTTCTATTCTTATCTAACAGTCTGATTCCCAATATAATTCATTCCATTCTTTGCTGTGTAGTTCTCAGCTTCTCTGCCATTATTTTGGTGAGTGCCCAAGTTTCATTTTCATAAGTCATGTTGGGGGAGTATACATTGGTTCATTATTTTACGTTTCAGACAAACTGGAATATTGCTCCTCAGTATGTGACAATATTTCCTGAATGCTATCCATCCAAAATTTATTCTTCTCTTGACTTCCAGCCATTTATCATTATTACAGCTAATACTTGTCCCAGATAAGTATATGACTCCACCTTTTCAATTACTGCTCCTTCAATCATTATTTCCCTTTCCGTGGCATACTTGTTCATCATTACTTTTGTTTTAGCCATATTCATATTTAGTCCAAAATCCTTACTAACTGTGCATAACTGATTAAGATTTTCCTCTAATTCTTTAGGATGGTGGTTTATGACCACAACGTCATCTACAAATCGTAAATGCTTTAGGTACTCTCCATTCACATTAACTTCTTTCTGTGACCAGACTAATCTTCTGAAAGCTTCCTCAAGGGCAGCAGTAAACAACTTCAAAGATATTGTCTCCTTGTCGAACTCCTTTCTCAATTTTAAATTTGCTACTGTCTTTGATTAGTCGAATAAAGGAGGTAGCATTCTCAAGTATTCTTTCTAATCTGTTAGTAATGACCCTAGTAATGAACAACTTGTAGATGTTGAATAACAATCTAATTGGTCTATAATTTCCAATTTCTGATTTATCTCCTTTCTTATGCAGCAGCATTATTCCACTCCTTAGGCATCACACCTTTACTAATGCATTTTGTAAAGAGTCTTGACAGTTTTTGTGTCATGTCTCTTCCTTCCAATTTTAACAACTCTACAGTAACTTCATCTTCCCTCGGGGTTTTCTGATTCTTCATTTTCTTCAACGCATGTTCTACCTCATCAGGAAGAAAATCGGGTATGTCATACGTGTTACTAATTTGTGATCCATCTTCCCCACTGCTGGCATCATTCCCTCGCTCCTTGTATAATTCTCTATAGTAGTCTTCTGCTATTTGAATTATGCCTTCTCTGCTTTTTATAAGTACACCATTGCTATTCTTCAGTTCCAGTATCATTTGTCTTTCTGTATTACTGCTCATGGCTGCTGATATAAGTCCTTTGTTTTCCCTTAATGCTTGTCCTACTTTCCTTGTGTTAAATCTTCTTATGTCCTCTCTGAGCCTCTTTCTAATGGCTTTGCATAATTCAGTATACTAAATTATCTCCTTGTCAGTGTTTATCTTGTTCTTCATTTATCGATTTCGGTTCATCATGACAAGTGTTTCTTGACTAATTTTTTCTTCTATGGATTTCTCTTTACCTATAGATTAGCATTAGCATTAGCAGAGGCATTTGATGCAAGAAAGCAAGCTTATGCAGCATCAGCCAAAAGAAAAAAAAAAAAAAAAACCACTTCCACTTCACCCCTCTGTTCGTTCGACATACCTGTCCAGCTGAGCCTTAAACTTATTTAGGCTATCAACTTCCACGACAAGGGATGGAAGTCTATTCCACCAACCAATCACCTGCTGGCTAAAGGCAAATTTCCGCACGTCTATCCTACATCCGTCTTTCCTCAATTTGAATTTATGCCCTCTCAGGTAATTATTCTGAGCGAGAGGAAGAATCCCATCAGCATTGAGCATGCTCAAACCATTCAAGGCTTTATACACCTCTATCAGATCACCTCGCTGGTGCCTAGTCTCCAGACACTGTAATTTGCAAAACTTAAGCCTTTCTTTGTAAGAGCACCCCTTTGTTCCATTCACTAATCTTGTTGCCCTTCTCTGTACTTGTTCCAGCAGCTCTACATCCTTCTTGAAATGAGGCTCCAAGACCTGTATACAGTACTCTAGATGTGGCCTGATCATTGCCTTATACAAGGGAATAATCACCTCCTTATCCCTGCTAGAAAAATTCCTATATATCATTGACAATACACCATGAGCTACTCTTGCAGCCTGTCTGCACTGCTCAAAGAACTTCATATCTGCCTGCACAACCACCCCCAGGTCCCTTTCATTCTCTACCACTGTCAGTGTAGTACCACAGAGTTGATACGTTGCTCTGGGGTTGCTGTTTCCCATGTGCAGTACTTTACATTTGTCAATGTTAAACTTCATTTGCCACCTCTCAGCCCATCTGCTCAACCTTTCCAGATCCTGTTGCAGCAGCATAGTGTCAGTAGTGTCCTTGACAACCCTGCCTACCTTTGTATCATCTGCAAACTTCAACATTAAGCTTGATATACGATCATCAATATCATTTATAAATACAGAAAACAATAATGTACCCAACACTGAGCCCCGAGGGACTCCACTAATAACATTACTCCACGACGAGCAGTGTCCATTGATTACCACTCTCTGTCTTCTCCCCCTCAGCCACCCCTTTATCCCCAGCAGCAATTTGCCTCCAATGTCACACTGCTCCAATTTGTGCAGCAGTCTTCCATGTGCAACAGTATCAAAAGCCTTTCTAAGATCCAAGTACATAAAATCAAAGTTATTCCCTGCATCCAGTTCCTTTGTGACTGCATCATAGTATCCAATCAAATTGGTCAGGCAAAACTTCTCCTTAACAAAACCATGCTATGTCCGAGCTATAATTGAAGTCTTGTCTAAATGATCCTGTAGTGCTTCTTTAACTAGTGCCTCCATTAATTTTCCTGGAACAGAAGTTAAACTCACAGGTCTATAATTACTTGTGTCAGCCTTTGACCCTCCTTTGTGAATTGGGGTCACATTTGCACATCTCCAGTCTGTGGATACCTCCCCTGAATCCAAGGAAGCTCTCATAATTATGGCTAAGGGTTTGCTTACTTCCTCTGCTGCCTCCTTTAATATAACTGGATAGATCCCATCCACCCCGGGTGCCTTTCTTGTGTTTATCTTCAACAATTCCTCCTCCACTTTACTCTCAGTTATTACAAGATTCTCTAGCTTACTGCTAGAGTTGAATACACCTCTAACTCCTCATGTGTGAATGTCGATGCAAAATATTCATTTAGTTTGTTAGCTACCTGAGCAGGATCATCAACAGTTGACCCATCGATATCAAGTGGACCAATCTGATTCATCCCCTTCCTTCTAGAGTTTACATAAGTAAAGAACTCTTTGCTGTTTTTCTTTGCATCCCTTGCCAAAGATTTCTCGTAATCTGCCTTCGCCTGCCTAACCTCCTTTGTAACTTGGTTACAGATCAACTTGTATCTATCATAGGCTTCTGTTTCATGTGTTAATTTGTATGTATCCCATGCATGTTTCTACTCTGCCATATGCCTCATTAGTTCATCTAACATCCATTTAGGCCTAAACCTTGAAAAATATTTCTTAGTTGGTATGTAAAGCCTATTAGCTTCCAAGATAAGTTCTTTGAACGCTTCCCATTTTGCATTTGCTGTTGGTAACATCATCAGTTGGTCCCACTGTATAGAATTTAAATACTGTCTCAGTCCATCGTAGTCACCTTTACGAAAGCAATAACCCTTCCCTTTACCCCTAATGGTAGTTACCTCTTTGAGTAAATCCCACTTCAGCACACTGTGATCACTGCCACCTAGTGGTTCATTTATCTGCAGATTCTTAATGCATGAAGAATCACTGCTGATAATCAAATCAAGAGTATTCCTCCCTCTAGTTGCCTCCCGAACATGCTGATGTAGAAAACAATCATCCAATAAATCCACAAAAGCCTTGCTAGTGTGTGAGTGACCAGCCCCCAAATTCCAGTCAATATCTGGGAAATTAAAATCTCCTATTATAAGACTCTCTGATTTACTGGCCCACTCTATTTCCCTGTACAGTTTCTTATTATACTCATCAGAGTCATTAGGCCTATAGCACACTCCTACTCTCAATTTTGATCTCCCAATGCTTATGTCACACCAAACTGACTCGACACTGCACTGTCCAGCGATGTCCACTGGCTTCACTTCCTTGGATTTTATGTATTTCTTAACTAATAGCATAACCCCTCCTCCCTTCCTACTCAGTCTATCCTTTCTGTAGATGTTGTACTCCCCAAATTCCAGTTCTGCATTCCTTATATCTGTGTGACACCACGTCTCTGATATCCCAACAATATCTGCCTTTGATGTTTTGAGCAATACCTCAAATTCATCAAATTTATTTACTAAACTCCTAGCATTGGTGTACACGCAAGTATACATGCACCTATTTCTATTCTTAGCTACCCTAACACAACCCATGTGTTTACTTGTACCGCAATGACTCCCAGCAGTCTCTGAAATATCCTGAATCTTGTTTTTCAGGCTTCTGCTCATTCCAATAGAAGCAGTGCAAGAATCTCTTTCACCTCTGCCAGTGGCTACTGTTAATCTATTCGTCTTTGTCTCCCCCCAAGCTAGCAATTTTCCGACCCACCTAACACTGCCTCGATAGCATCAGCAAATATTCTTGCACCCTTTCTATTTAAGTGTATCCCATCCCTGTAGAAGCAATCTCTCCTGTTAACAAGTACAGTCCAGGCTGAAAAAAATTCTACCCCTTGAGCCTTGCACAATCTTTCCAGGGCCGAATTGATCGACAAGGCTCTCATCATATACTCCCTCCTATCGTGTCTGGGCAGAATTGCAGACACTTTCAAATTCAACCCTATTTCATGGCTTTTTTCAACAGTGACCTGTACTTGTTAAGCAATTCTGCCAGTCTCCTACTCTTGATATCATTAGTGCCAACGTGTACAACTATATCACTTTTTGTGCCCTTAAAAGATGATATCTGCTGTACAACGTCAAGAGATTTCTTAAGCTTTATCACTTTCAGAAAGTTGTAATATTCCTCGTCAATATCTTGGTCCTGAGTAGTCTGCAGAAGCTCAAACTTGTTCTTAAGTTCCAGTACATACTGCTTTTTCTCCTCTTCTATTATCTCAAAGACCGTCATATTATTTACTCGAGTCAGTTTTTACTTTACATCTATATCAAGTGTGCATCTTACCATTATATGATCACTTCCAAAGTTTACCTTGTTTAGGATGGTAACATCATTCACGATATATCTTCTGTTAGTGAGGATTAAGTCGATTTCATTATATTTAATCTATTTGGACTCTTCCATGTCCACCCTTTTCTTGAAAAAAGTGTTCATTACCGACAATCCTCGAGATTCTGCAAATTCCACAAGTCTTTCACCTCTTTCATTTCTTTCACCAATTCCAAAATTTCTTATAGTTCTCCTTTCTGCACTGTTTTGTCTTTTTCCAACCTTAGCATTGAAGTCCCCCATAATGATAGTGTAGTGGGTTTTCTGCTCATCTAGAAGACTCTCAATTTCGGCGTACATTTCTTCAACCTCTTCATCATAATGGCTTGATGTTGGTGCATAAATCATAATAACCTTTAGCTTGTACCTCTTAGAAATCCTGAGTAGTAGTCTTGACACCCTTGGTGATGTACTTTCGAATTACAAAATGTTGTTTTTTATATCTTTATGGACCAGAAAGCCAACTCCACCTTTGCTCCTTTCACTGTTTCCATTGGTGTACAGCAGATTTCCACTTGATAAATTTATAAGTGATTCATTTCTTCTTCTTGTTTCAGCCAAACCGATGATATTTCAATTTGCATTTTCTAATTCAAAATATATACACATGCATTTCCTTCTAGGTTGTAGTAAATTTTCACCAAATATTCATCCACTTTCATAGGAAGACTTGTAGCTCCCTTTTCAGCACACAAATTAATAAGATGACAAGGATATGATAATGTCCATACTATCTCAGTTTTTAGGCCTAGCATAACAGGCTCATTATTGACACTCAATGCTAGACAGTTTTTTGAAGGAATCCCACATGCTTTCAGGTTGTTCAGAAGATGTCCAATGCTATATACTTTATAGAGTCACCTTCCAGTGCTGACAACTGAGAGCAAGTTGTTATCAATTTAAAAGATTTTTTTATTATGAAGGGTCACCACAATGGGACATAACTTGGAATCACTTTGATCACTGCCATCTATAGTCTAAAAATGGCACATTATTCAAAGCCATCTCTACCTTTTCTTTCAGTCTGTGCAATTTCACTAACAATGCCTGTTGCTTTTTAACTTCCACAGCTGCACTTTTTTTGCTATTTTGCCATCAGGTAAGATATTTTTGGTTAGCACACCTGCATGATCATCACAACTCAGAGGAAGATAATATTCTATGAAAGAAGAAGCAAATAAACATATTCAGCACATATGACATCATTGTCATCATGAAATGCAACATCTATTTTTGCCTTTTTTTTCTATGCACTGCAGACTATCATTATACTTATTTTTTGGAAATGCCTGATTAAATCATGTTTCCTGCTGCTTGAAATTGAAAAATCACAACTACATACAGTACACAAGGCAAACTTGTTACTTTTTTAGGTTTTACAATACAGGGAAAATCTGCATGTATTTTGAAATTTTATATTGTATTTCTTTGGCATCTCACTGAACGACATTGTTGATTAGCTCTGCACTGCAAAGGCTGATGAAATATCACATATTACAATGAACAATGCCATTATAGTGCATTTTTATTTTGAAACATGGGCTGCCAAATTTTGAAACACCTGGCTATCAATTTAATTAACTAAATTAAGAAGAAATTCGCAAAATTAAAAAAAAAAAAAAAAAAAAAAAAGAAATCCAATTTTAACATAGTTTTATTATTATTTATGTTTTGTGAAAGGAAAAAGATGAAGAAAACTTTGTAAAAAATAGAGAAACTCTTTGGCACCAACTATATTATGATGGTGAGACAGAGAAAGGCCAAATATAGTAAAAAAGACAGACTCTCCATCTTAAATCTGGAGAGTTGACTGCAATGCATTGGGCTTAGGAGAAGCTAAGCCTTCCCTGGCAGTTCTTGCATGCTAGTTTAAAACTTGGAAACACATTTGGTAATCACAGGTACTTTCGAGAGCGAGAGAGAGAGAGAGAGAGAGAGAGAGAAAATGATGGTGATATGATCTGATTTCACAATTCCAAATGACATGCAGTGTCAGAGCGATATAAAAAAACACAACTTAAACATTTATGATATATTCAAATGGCAGATGTTTGTATCTGCCATTTGAATCTATCATAAATACATACACATTTTAAATAGCACAGGAATAATTGCAAGCCTCAAGAATTTTAAGTGGAAAAGATAATTTTCTGACATAGAAAACATTAATCAATTAATATATCAGCACTTACATGGTTCATTTGCCACACCTCTTTCCAAACCTTGACCACCAGCATGGACTCTGTGTGCACCCCTTTCCAAGAACGGTCCTACAGTATATTGGAAAGGAGACCCAGGTATGTGAATTTCCTTGCATCGAATGCTGACAGTATGTATTCCAACATCTTTTGAAACAAAATGGACAGCATACTGACAATCGTCCATATCAATAATCTCAGCATCATCTGTCTTTCCTGAGGGTGAAGTTACTTTTGCTGACATATCAAAAGCATTTGTGCCTATGGAAGAGAAATTATAAGTGATAATTTTAGATATTTAATAGATAAACTAAAGTGATGACATAATTTGCATCATTATTTCCAAAGATCAGTTTAACTGCATGTGGGATAAAATACTGAGTTCTTACCAAATGTGAAAGTATAACCGGTTACCTTTGCAGATGACTAGCTAACTTTTGTACTGAGCAAAAAAACCTATACAAATTTGAATGAAATTTGTATAGGTTTTTTTTAAATTTATATTATGCATGCATGCCAGTGGAAGTTGGCACCTAAGTGTCCTCACTATCAATGATAGTTATTATTATTTATTATTACTTTATATCCTTTTGTGTTTGGAAACACAAACAGAAAAGGATATAATGACCATTGATATATTAGGTTAGAGGTTGACAAGCGGTAGAAGATATTTAATGACAATGGACTTATATAAATAATAATACAGCTGTTTTCAAGAAAACTAATGCTGAGACTGAAAGGTGAAGGGGGGAGCAATCTTAGACAATCTTAGACAATGGACTTGTCAATAAGTACAAAAACCTTGTACATAAGAAGAAAGGTTGTTCCAAAGAACAGAAGTAGAAGGGATAAACAAAGAAAAAAACTTGGTTTGGTGATTTTGGAGCTGAGCTCAGAATGGATGTTGACTAGCTGATGAAAGTGTTTGAAATAATTTGGAGAAAAGGGTGGAATTACAGGTGCAAATTCAAAAACAGCACTCGTGGAAATATCTATAGAGACGGCAAGCAAGAGAAAATGAAAATCTATGTGAGGGAATGTAGTGAGTTTATGAAAGAGGGATCATTAACTAACCTGAATGATCTCTTTTAGACAGAGCTGAACAGAGATCCTGTGTACACCAATGCAGATGTGCAAATAATATTCAATAACAGAATAAATTCATGATTTGTACAGTTAGCAGCTGTTTATAAGAAAAGTAATCCTATGACTGAAAGGTGAAGGGGGAGAAATATTTGTAACTGCTTATAAGTCAAGATATGTGTTCTAATCCAGAAATCTCAGTGTTACTGAAAATGAGATTTTTTTTTTTTTAATCGAGAAATAAAACTGGACTAGATTTTAAAAGGATTAGAGATAACTAAATTTTCTTCTCCCTACAGCACCACTACTAGGTGGCAATCAACATCTGAGGAATTGGTGGTGGACACTTAAAAAGTTGTTGTTTGCAGGAAGAACAGGGATTGTCACACTAGTAATTGTAATAGAGCATACTAACATCAGCAAAACTATGGAGAAGATTTCCATTCAGAGGCAGAAGGTCATTAATATAAAAGAGGGTAAAAAAGGGGAGAAAGAACAGAATATTAATAAGCAATTACAGAATCAGTTAAGAAGTTACAGAGCTACCTGTGATTACATGTCTGAAAGAAATCAGAGAGAGAGCAAGAACTAGACACCCAATTACAAAAAAGTGGAAGACAGACCATAAGACAGAAATTTGTCTACAAGCATGATCAAAGCCTTAGGAATGTTGCGAACAAATGCTTGAATTTCTTCAAACCTTGACAAGAAATTTGACCAGAGATGTGCAGTCAAGTAAACCAAAGTTTTACCAATGGATCAAAACTGATAGAATCCATATTAGCAAACACTAATCAGATGAAGGTTTCAAGACAGCATAAAAGTATATGGTTTTCTTCATTATTTTGGAAAGAGCTGAGGTAAGTGCAATGACATTTGGAAGGCAGGATTACCCTTTTTAAGAATTGGCTGGATGTGAACAAATTTACATTCAGAAGGAAAAACCCCAATGAAGTAAGACAATTTAAAAAGATAAAATAGTAGTTAATTCTGGAGCATAGGTTCTAAGAACAAGTGGAGAAATACCACAGCAGCAGCACCAGGCAACTTCTTGGGATTAAGGTTGCTAAGGGTTATTGTAATTTGCTTTTGTTGAAAAACTAAAGGAAGTGTTGAGTGGGATGTAGTAGTAGTAGTAGTGGCATGTGATGCAAGAAAGCAAGTGTATGAGCTTATGCAGCATCAGCCAAAAAAAAAAAAAAAAAAAAAAAAAAAATCACACCATTCCCTCCAAATGCCTGTCCAGTTCCTCCTTAAATTTATTCAACCTATCAACTTCCACAACGACAGATGGAAGTTTGTTCCAGCAATTAACCACCCGCTGGCTAAAGGCAAATTTCCGCACATCTATTCTACATCTGTCTTTTCTTAATTTGAATTTATGCCCCCTTAGGTTCGTAATCTGAACAAGTGGAAGGATCCCATCAGAATTCAGCGTGCTGAACCCATTCAAGGCCTTATACACCTCAATCAGATCACCGCGCCGGTGCCTAGTCTCCAGCCACTGCAATTTGCAGAACTTAAGCCTCTCTTGATAAGAGGATCCCTTCATTCCCCTCACCAATCTTGTTGCCCTTCTCTGTACATGCTCAAGTAAATCTACATCCTTCCTAAAATGAGGCCTCCAGACCTGTACGCAGTATTCAAGGCATGGCCTGACCATTGCCTTATACAGAGGGATAATCACCTCCTTTTCCCTGCTAGCAAAATTCCTATATATCATTGACAAAACCCCATGACCTGCCCTGGCAGCCTGTCTGCATTGCTCAAAAAACTTCATATCTGCCTGCACAATTACTCCCAGGTCTTTTTTATTTTCTACCACCTTAAGTGTAGTACCACACAGTTGGTACGTTTCTCTGGGGTTACTTCTACCCATATGCAGTACTTTGCATTTGTCAAGGTTAAACTTCAGTTGCCACTTCTTAGCCCATCTGCCCAAATTATCCAGATCCTGTTGCAGTGGCACACTGCCATTACTGTCATTAACAACCCTGCCAACCTTTGTATCATCTGCAAACTTCGACATTAAGCCTGATATACCTTCATCAATATCATTGATAAATATACAAAACAACAGTGGACCTAACACTGAACCCTGTGGGACCCCACTAATAACATTAGTCCAAGAAGAGCAGCACCCATTGATTACCACCCTCTGTCTTCTCCCACTTAACCATCCTTTTATCCATTGTAGCAACTTACCCTTAATACCATTCTGCTCCAATTTGTACAATAGTCTTTCATGCGCAACAGTGTCAAAAGCTTTCCTGAAATCCAAATATATGATATCAAAATTATTTTTTGCATCCAGTTCCTTTGTAACCACATCATAATATCCTATCAAATTTGTCAGACAAGACTTTCCCTTAACAAACCCATGCTGTGTCTGAATTATTGCTGCAGTCTTGTCTAGATGATCCTGCAATGCATCTTTAACCAGTGACTCCATTATTTTACCAGGAACAGAAGTTAAACTAACTGGTCTGTAATTACTCATGTCACCCTTCGATCCCCCTTTGTGAATTGGGGATACATTTGCACATCTCCAGTCCATGGGAACCTCCCCTGAGTCCAAGGGCGCTCTCATAATTATGGCTAAGCGTTTGCTTAGTTGCTTTGTCATCTTCTTTAATATAACTGGATAGATCCCATCCACCCCAGGTGCTTTTCTTACATTTAACTTCAACAATTTCTCTTCCACTTTGCTCTCAGTTATTACAAAATCATTAAGTATCCTGCTACAATTTGATAACCTTCTGTCATTTTCAAACCTTAATAATTCCTCACGTGTGAATGTAGATGCAAAATACTCATGCAGTTTGTTTGCTACCTGAGCAGGATCATCAACAGTTGACCCATCGATATCAAGTGGACCAATCTGATTCATCCCCTTCCCTCTAGAGTCTACATAAGTAAAGAACTCTTTGCTGTTTTTCTTAGCATCTTTTGCCAAGGATTTCTCGTAATCTGCCTTCGCCTGCCTAACCTCCTTTGTAAATTGGTTACAGATCAACTTGTATCTATCATAGGCTTCTGTGTCACGTGTTAATTTGTATGTATCCCATGAATTTTTCTTCTCTGCCATATGTCTCATTAGTTCATCTGACATCCACTTAGGTCTAAACCTTGAACAATATTTCTTAGTTGGTATGTAAAGCCTAGTAGCTTCCAAGATAAGTTCTTTGAATGCATATGGGAAACAGCAACCCCAGAGCAACATATCAACTCTGTGGTACTACACTGACAGTGGTAGAGAATGAAAAGGACCTGGGGGTAATTGTGCAGGAAGATATTAAGTTCTCTGAGCAGTGCAGACGGGCTGCAAGAGTAGCTCATTGTGTCTTATCAATGATATACAGGAATTTTTATAGCAGGGATAGGGAGGTGATTATTCCCTTGTATAAGGCAATGATCAGGCCGCACCTTGAGTACTGTATACAGGTCTGGAGGCCTCATTTCAAGAAGGATGTAGAGCTGCTGGAACGAGTACAGAGAAGGGCAACAAGGTTAGTGAACGGAACGAAGGGTTGCTCATATGAAGAAAGGCTTAAGTTTTGCAAATTACAGTGTCTGGAGACTAGGCACCGGCGAGGTGATCTGATAGAGGTGTACAAAGCCTTGAATGGTTTGAGCATGCTCAATGCTGATGGGATAGTGCCTCTTGCTCAGAATAATCACCTGAGAGAGCATAAATTCAAATTGAGGAAAGACAGAGGTAGGATAGATGTGCGGAAATTTGCCTTTAGCCAGCGGGTAGTTGGTTGATGGAACCGACTTCCATCCCTTGTTGTGGAAGTTGATGGCCTAAATAAATTTAAGGCTCAGCTGGACAGGTATTTCAAACGAACGGAGGGGTGAAGTGGAAGGGTGTTTTTTTTTTTTGGCTGATGCTGCATAAGCTTGCTTTCTTGCATCATATCCCTCTACTAATGCTAATTAGCATCATTATATATTCATTACCACGTATCCTTATTACAAGCTTAAATAAATTATTTCTTAGTAATTACTGAGAAATAAATATAACACTATTAGTGCTGACAGTCTCCTTTCAAAATGATAGCCGCTCCTTCAGAAAGGTAATGCCATGCTATTTATTGTCTGAAAGAATTAAATGAAGTGAAAATTTTTCTGCAGAATGTGTGAACAACATGATGACTGTTGATTATCAAAGAAGAACATGTAAAAAATACAAATGTAAAATGTAGTAAAGTATTGACAAATACAGTTCAACAGAAAAATTTATTCAGTAGAATTAACTTCATTTTAAGAATTTGAGAGAACTTGAATATTAGCTAGGAATTCAGACAAAAAAAGAAAAAAAGAATGGTTTCCTAATAACAGGTTATATTGCTAGACCATTACTAGAATGCATCCAGGAACTGATCTTGAGCCTTCTGATTTTCACATGTTTGAACCATTTAAAGATGCACTTTGAAGACACAAGTTCATGGATAATGTAAATGCTCAAAATACAGTACTAAAATGCCTACTCTTATTAAGTTCTTCTTTCTTAGAAGTGAAAAGTCATTGAAATGAATGTATACTTTTTCAGGTGATCCCACTGAAAAACAGTGTGTTACCATGTTTCTCAAACCAGCTGTGTGAGAAACATAGGAATATATTATTTTACTTATATGCAAAAAATATGATAAGAAAAAATCATTATAATTTTTTTATTAAACATTGATTACCTGGTAACTTAAAGGTTAGTTTACATTCTGTTCCAACATCAGACACTGGAAGGGCATCCCTTTGCTTCTTTATGATTTCTCTCTGAACATTTGATCCTTTTCCAGTCACTTTTACAGTAATAGGACTACCTAAAGAGTAAAATTAATCTGATATATATATATATATATATATGTAAAGAAATTAATATATATAATATATACATAACATATGAATTTTATAGTATAAACCAGAGCTATGATTCTCAATACGTTCTACGCTGATTTCAATATTTGTAAAAGAATAAGAGTTTACCTCAATATGATACGTAGAACACTTCCATGTGATACTCTCCAGAAATTAAAATGAATAAATCATTAATGCAAAATGATTACAGGAAAAAAATAAATTTAAAACAATTAATTGAACACAATTAAAAATTAATTTAAAAAAAACCATTTTCCTTCCTGAAGCTGAAAATGCTTTTCAACTGTATGTCGTAATCACAGGAATGAAATTACTGAGTATGTGTAAGCATGAACCTTTTAATAGAGATTATTAGTCTTTGCACATGCATGTAAAAAAACCACAAATCGGAGATTAGGTATGGCTGGCGAACGTTAATAGAATTCTCATGTAATTTAATCTCGACAGTTTAATTTCAGAGAAATAAAAAAAATACCTTTTTTTTATTATTTCTGTCCCATACGTTGAACAGTGGCACAAACAACTTAACACATTCTTTAAAGATAAAGAACTTAAGATTGTGGCCAGACCAATATGGAAATTACACGCTATACTGAGCAATTGCTCAGTTCTTTCCTCTTTTGCAACACAAATAAATAACCTGGTATACAACATTTCTTGTGGTGATTGTGACACATCTTAGCAAGGAGCTATGAGGTTTCCTCTGAATTTTCAGGTTAAACAGCATATGTCCTCAGTTTGCACTTCTCGTTCAGCAGCATCAGAATTAACCGTTCATGCTGTTTAATGAAAAATACTTAGTGTCCAATGTAACTAGTATACACATGCTCGAAGACTAATAATCTCTATTTAAGATTCATGCTCACACATGCTTGGTAATTTTCATTCCTGTGATAACAACATACAGTTGAAAAGCGTTGTCGGCTTCGGGAAGCAAAATCGTTTTTTCAAATTTACATTAAAATTTTTAAAATTAATTTTTAATTGTGTTCAATTAATTTTTTAATTGTTTTAAATTTATTTTTTTACTGTAATCATTTTGCGTTAATGTTTTATTCATTTTAATTTCTGGAGAGTATCATATGGAAGTGTTCTATGTATCATATTGAGATAAACTTCTCTTATTCTTTTCCAAATACATAACATATATAAATTACAAGAAATCTTTAGCAAAGGATGCAAAGAAAAAAAGCAAAGACTTCTTTATTTATATAAACTCTAGAAGCAAGGGAATGAATCAGATTGATCTACTTGATATCGATGGTTTGACTGTTGATGATCCTGCTCAGATAGCTGACAAATTGAATGAGTATTTTCATCTACAATCACACATGAGGAATTCTGTTGGGAAGTGGATAACAGAAGCTTATTAAACTCTAATGGGCAGAGGCGGATTTAATGGCGGGCGCAAGCCTTGGGCCCTGACTTCTGAAGGGCCCATGCAAAACCCCAACAAATTAGTTGAACTAATATGTTCAACTATTAGTTCAAAACTTTGTGATTATTATTATGCAATTATTAATTATATTATACATATATTATATTCAAATTTTATTAGAAATAAAACATTAATAGTACATAATATTTTTTATTTATTTAAAAAATGGTTAACATGTATTTTTATTTTCCCTGTCTCTCTCTTTTTTTTAAGGGGCCCAGTATTTTCTTCTGCGCCCGGGGCCTCAACTGACCTTAATCCACCACTGCTAATAGGGAGCTAAATGATTCTGTAATAACTGAGAGCAAAGTGAAGGAGAAATTTTTGAAGTTAAACATAAAAAAGGCAAATGGGGTGGATGGAATCTATCCAGTTATATTAAAGGAGGTGGCAAAGGAAGTAAACAAACCCTTAGACATAATTATGAGAGCATCCTTGGACTCAGGGAAGATTCCCTGGACTGGAGATGTGCAAAGGTATCCCCAATTCACAAAGAAGGATCACTGGTTAAAGATGCATTGCAGGATCATCTAGACAAGACTGCAGTTATAGTTCAGACACAGCATGGGTTTGTTAAGGGGAAATCTTGTCTGACAAATCTGATTGGATATTACGATGTGGTCACAAAGGAACTGGAGGCAAAAAATAATTTTGATATCATATACTTGGATTTTAGGAAAGCTTTTGATACTGTTGCACATGGAAGACTACTTACAAATTGGATCAGTATGGCATTAAGGGCAAGTTGCTACAATGGATAAGAGGATGGTTAAATGGGAGAAGACAGAGAGTGTTAATCAATTGACACTGCTTTTCATGGACAAATGTTATTAGTGGCATACCACAGGGTTCGGTGTTGGGTCCATTGTTGTTTTCTGTATTTATCAATGATATCGATGAAGGTATATCAGGCTTAATGTCCAAGTTTGCAGATGATACAAAGGTTTGCAGGGTTGTTAATGACAATAATGACAGCATGCATCTGCAACAGGATCTAGAAAAGTTGGGCAGACAGACTGAGAAGTGACAACTGAAGTTTAACATTGACAAATGCAAAGTACTGCATATGGGTAGCAGTAACAACAGAGAAAGATACCAACTGTGTAGTACTACAATCAGGGTAGTGGAGAATGAAAAATATCCAGGAGGTAATTGTGCAGTCATATATGAAGTTTTCTAAGCAGTGCAAACAGGCTGCCAGAGCAGCTCATGGGGTCTTGTCAATGATATAGAAATTTTGCTAGCAGGGATAAGGAGGTGATAATCCCTTTGTATACGGCAACGGTCAGCCCACACCTTGAATACTGCATACATGTCTGGATGCCTCATTTTAGGAAGGATGTAGAGTTGCAAGAACAAATACAGAGATGGGCAACAAGATTGGTGAGGGAGAACAAAGGGGTACTCTTACCAAATAAAGGCTTAAGTGCTGCAGATTGCAGCATCTGGAGACTGCTGATCAATCAGCAGTCTCCAGATTCTGGTATACCTCAATCAGACAGCATCTAATTGAAGTATACAAGGCCTTGAATGGTTTGAGCAGGCTAAGTGCTGATGGAATGCCTTCTCTTGCTCAGATTACAAACCTGAGGGGCACAAACTTAAATTAAGGAAAAACAGTTGTAGAATAGATGTGCAGAAATTTACCTTTAGCCAGCAGGTAGTTGACTGCTGGAACAAACTTCCATCTGTTGTTGTGGAAGTTGACAGCTTAAATAAATTCAAGGAAAAACTGAACAAACTTTTGGAGCGAATGGATGGGCGAAATGGAAAGTTTTTTTTTTTGCTGAAGCTTTATAAGCTTGCTTTTTTGCATCATATGCCTCTACTAATGCTAATGCTAAAAAAGCTCTGCAAAGTCTCTGAAACCTAGAATTAATCAATAAGGCTTTCATTATGAAACCTCTCCTCTCGTGTCTGAGCAGAATTGCAAACACGAGAACATTTTGTCCTATCCCACAACCCTCTTTCAACTTTGCCTTATATTTTATAACCATTTCATCAGTTCATTAAGATTTAAATCATCGTATTACTGTGCACCCATATAACCAATACCAGCTAATAAACTGTTTGTAACATTGTCAATTTTTGCACCCAAAAGATATACTCTGGATCTGTGCCATTTGTCTTTCTTACAGAATATGCTGCCTAACTTCCCCTTACAATTGAGATCCAAATCAATACTATCTTCTGCAAAACCAAATCAACTGGTACAGAATACAAAGTATTCTGTACCAGTTGATCCATTTCTCACGCCAGATTCAGGAGTACACTACCCAACATAGCATCCAGCATTAGATACTTGAGTTTCTGGAAACCCCAACTGAATTTTCTGTAGGGCTTAGATGTGCTTACTCAGAGACTCAATCAAGCATGGCAGTATGTCGGATTTTAAACTTAGTTTGTCATGCTCCCAATATCTTGCATAAAGGAATCATCTACCATTGGTTAATCCAAAATCCAAAATTTGATTAAAATGTTGTTTTTGAAATCATCCGTTGAATTTCTGTCACAAGAAATTTCTAAAAGTTGCTCTTTTTCATCAGAAGAAAGATATTCTGATACATAATATGAAGAAAATGGATTTTTGATCCAGTTTTCATTTTCATAATCTTCTGGGAAATACAATTTGAAATTATGTATTAACTGAAAACAATGACTTTTTATATTTGATACTAATTCATGTCTCGATGTTAAATTATTTTCTCAGAGAAAATTTTCTAAAGTTGGTAGGAAACTTAATACCTTTTTATCCATCTTTGATTGATGATTAATGCAAATTTTTTTATTGTTGCATTTACTTTGTCACCAACAGTGAAAAGAGTCACAATTGGTCCTTGTAAAGTTAAATTCAGGTCATTATGTCTTCCAAAAATATCAGCTAAATGCTAATCTAGTCAACCAAAATTCATCAAAGAAAAATAATAAAATATAAAGAATAGCAACTGGTCCTTCAGGCTGTTGCAGACAATCTCTCAGATATGCTAGACAAGCAGTACTTCCTACCCGGGAGTCTAAGACGCTGATGGAACTAATATTCGGATGACACTCAAGTCAAGTGACCCGATTTCGGTGAAGTCAGGATGGTCTGTGACAGCCAAATCTTCTGCTTGCACCTTCACAATGGTGGGACTGTTAGTAATCCTAGATATAACCCCCATGCGCAAGCACACTGTGGATGACTACCCAGGTGTGAACTAACGTAAGCAGGGGTCAAGGTGTGGCACCCACACCACACCACATGGAGCAATGCAGCCCCTCTGTGTTACCATGCAATACTAGGTGGTAGATGACTCTCATCAACTGGTGTAATACCACCACTTTGCTTATTGGAGGCTTGAAGTGGTGGAACCGTGTTTAGTCTCCAGAGCTAAGTTCTGGTCAACCCTACTCCATCTCTTCCATCATGCAGTATGATTGATGTCTTTTGAGGTTATGATGAACACCATGGCGAGATCCAAACCTCTTTACATTTTGAGGGTACAGCTCTAAAATGGTGTTCGCAGACCGGCTGCTAGTTAATACACTGGACCGAACCTATTGGTAACTCTCTAGGAGGCTTTCGGATCAGCTAGTGTATAATCTTGCTGCTTCTACTCTGCCAGATAGTAACTGGAGGGAGTCCAAGTAGTGTGTATGCGGGGGACATTGTCGAGGCCATTTTATGTCAAGGATCTGGGTATATTCTTACCATGTGTACGCCATATCCAAAAATTTTATTTCTTCATACAGCATGCCCCCTCCCCCACTTTTTCTTACTATTGAATACACCATGAATTATCCAATTAATAGAGCAAACATATCTGCGAAAAGATCTAAACCTCCCAAACACTTCCTAGTTCATTTTACAAATATACGTGGTCTCAGTTCTAATCTCAATGGTGTCCATTTCCACTTACAGTCTGCTAAACCCCATGTACTTTTTCTGACAGAATCTCAGTTAGTGGTTGATTCAACCACTGCTCACCTCAGTTGCCCAAATTATTCGCTGTATGATTCCTTTCACCTCAAAGGTGGTACTTGTGCATGCATATGTCTGTTCCGATATTCCCTGTCAGAGACTTAGTAATTTGGAATTTCCTCTTTTCGATCTTCGCTAGCTTAAATTCTTGAATACCCTATAGTGTCAAATTCATCTGTTTTTCTCTACTGTTCTTCCAAATCCACTAATCACGTCGAGCTCTTTGACTTCCTCCCTTTGCAACTTGACTTTCTCCAGTCCAACTTTCCTAACAGTGAGGTAATTTTCCTTGGTGATTTTAATGTTCACAACTACAGCTGGCTTCCGTTTTCTAATCACAGAGACCCAGCTGGTCGAGATGCTGAGACTCTTGCAATTACTAATGACCTTGCGCAGATTATTCATTTACCTACCAGAATACCGGACAATCCTAACCACACAGCCAACATGCTTGATCTTTTTCTCACAAACAACCCTTCTAAGTACACAGTCCAAGTGAGTGGTCCTTTAAGCACCTCAGATCACAACTTGGTGATTGTCTCTTCTCCAATGGAGCCTTTATCTCATAGCTATTCACAACCTCGTGTTGTTTGGTATTACAAGAATGCAAAATGGGATACCCAGTGAGATTTCTTTTCTTCTTTTCCTTGGTCGGATTACTGTTTCAAAACTTTGAATGTTAACATTTGTTCAGATTGTGTCAGTGAAATTATTCTTGTAGGAATGGAATCCTTTATTCCACATTCCACCTTAAAATCTTGTCCTTTATCTAAATCTTGGTTTTTCAATAAATGTGCTAAGGCTGTTCAAGAGAAGAATGTTGTGTATCGTTATTGACTTGTTTCCTATTCTTCAGTTTCATTTTCTGCCTACACCAAAGCTCGCAACAATTGTAAAGCAGTTATTAATCAGTCCAAACTAGATTTTGAACAGGCTAAGAGTAGAAAACTTGCTTCTTGCCCTAATGGTAGCCAAGCATTCTAGTCTCTTGCCAAAGCTATTGGCCACAACTTTTGCCCATCTCTGCTCCCACCTCTGTCAAAACCAAATGGTTCTATTGTCACTTCAGCCAAGGATAGAGCTGACCTACAGTCGGTCCTCGTATAACACGTGTTTGCATTACACGAATTCGATCATACACGATTTATAAATAGGGGAACGTTATCTTATATAGACGGCCTCCGTAGCCGAGTGGGCAGGAGCGGGAGTGCAGTAGCACACGCTCTTTGAGTAGACCGGGGTTCAAGCCCCTGACTGCTGAATACGGCCGATCTGCCAACCCGCACTGGACCAGCGTGGCAGATTATGGTCCATTTCCCTCAGCATGAATTGTTGAGGAGGCTTCCATCCTGCAGTGGGTTGATAATGGCTGCACTTTACTTTTTTTTTTTTTATCTTATATAACACGAACCGAATTCGCTTATACATGATTTGCCTTTGTGTTTACAAGAAATGGCAGTCGAATGCGGAATCACCCCAACTGAACGCAACACGATAGGAACGAAGAAGATTCTGAAAATGTATTTATGTGTTTTATATCAGTGAAGGGGAAACACATTTCACCATAATAACGTAAAAACCAACACAATTCCAGCTATCCATATAATCGCAAATGCAATTAGATGGAGTTTACTACCAGTTTATAACAGATTCCATACCAGCACAAACGCAACTGGAAATTGTTTTTATTGTTTTATGGTAGTAACCCCCAGAAATGTGCTTCAGTAAAATGTGAGGTGTTAATAGTGTATCTCGGCCTTTACGGTGTTGTTTATTCAGTTGCTATACGCGCACAGCTTTGTTTATGTGTATCAAGCATGCCTCTTCGTCTTGTAATTGTGCTTTATTCCCTAAAAACGAGTAAAATACTTAAAAGGTGTGAAAAGGAAGCGTCCTGGCTAAGACACTGCAGATTCAGAGAGAAAAAAAAAAAGAAGCAATATCGATAAACAGAGGCGGACTGGGTCAAAAATTCTTACCCGGGAAAATTTGTAGTGGCCTCATACTACGGTTTATGGCCAAAATCAGACCAGCCCACCGTGGTTTCCCCCGTAAGGCTTATGGCCAGTCCGCTTCTGTCGATAGAGAAAAAATATGAAATTGTGAAACGCTTTGAGCGAAATGAAAGACCATGTGATATTGCATGTGCTACAGACCTAAATGACGCAACGCGGAGAATTACAAAGAATGCAGAGAAAATAAAAACAACTTTCATAGCGGGAACAACTCAAAGTGTAATTAAAATCCATTAGATTAAGACACAAAGAATTGGAAGAGATGTTTGTTTGTTATTTGGTTTTTAGGAGCATTAGCAACTAAGGCCATATTGCTCCGGGGATATGTGGTGGTCATTCCCTGACCTTTCCCCAGCCTCCCTATTTGGTGGTCACGGGCATTGGAAGAGATGGAACGGCTGTCATCTCTTTGGATAGAAAATCAAACAAAAAACAAGTTTGCTTACGATAGAAGCAAAAGCATTAGCAATATTTTATTACGACTTACGTATTATAATTTATACTTACGTATTATAAAATACGTAAGTATTTTATTACGACTATTTTATTTAATATAATAAATTTTTTACGAATAAAATACTATTTTATCCGTAAAAAATACTTTTTAGTATTAAAAAATACTAAAAATACTTTATTATAATATAATATTATTTTTATTACGTATTTTAATCGTTATAAAATATGTAAGTATTTTATAACGATTAAAATTACCCGATTATTTATTGTGTTTGGTAATGTTTTGGTTCCAAATGTGTGTTCAATCTTGGGTGGTCGGCACCTAACGCTACTTTTCCCATAGGGGCTTTTGTTTATATTGCACGATTTTTCATTGCACGAGGGTTTCTAGGAACGCAACTATCGTGCTATACGAGGAGAGACTGTACCTGCTAGCATCCCATTTTTCTACCAACTCATATATAAGTGATCTTGGTAAAACACCTCCTACCATTCCCAGCACACCCCATTCAATGCCTCCTGTGGTCTTCCATCAAAAGGATGTCAGAAGGAGTTTGACGAATCTTGATGCTAAGAAAGCCCCAGGTCCTGATGGTATTTTTCCACTTGTTCTCAAAACCTGTGCCCCTGAACTTACTCCTGCTCTTTGGCGCCTTTTTTCACTTTCTTGTTCCAAAGGTGTTTTTCCTTCAGCTTTGAAATTTGCTCATATCCAGCTCATACCCGTCATATTAAAAAGGGTGACAAATCCCTTCCATCCAATTATTGTCCCATTGCAATTATGATGGTAGATGGCTCTCTGCCTTCTAACTTCTCCACTAATGCTGGTGTCCCCTCAAGGTTCTCAAGAGAGAACTGATCTCCCTCACTCTTTTCCTTTTGTATATTAATGACCTTCTTCCATTGACTGGAAATCCTATCCATAGTTTTGCTGATGATAGCAAATTGCATTCCACTTTCCAGTTTGAGAAACCTTGCCCTGCTCAATCAGCTTCATCTTCTTGAATATCCGCTACCAATACATTAAATGCTGATGTCCAGGTAATTTTCCAGTAGGGCAAAGACAACTTAATTGATTTCAATCCTTCTAAAACTTGGTCCTGTCTTATATCTCGCAAAAAAGGATTCTTCTGTTCCTACGTTTATCTTTTGTGACACTCTGATTTCTAGGCAAGATGATCTATCTCTTTCGGGGATTACCCTGACTTCTAATCTCTCTTGGCATAAGCACATTACAAATATTGCTTCCTCTGCATCTAAAAAACTTGGTTTTCTCTTTCGCTCTCAGTGTTACTTTTCTTCCAAACAGCTGTTCACTCTGTACAAATTGCAAATCCGCCCTACCATGATATATTGTTCCCACATCTGGGGCGGTGCTCCCAAAACCTCTCTCAAGCTTCTAGATTCCATTCAGAAGATGGCAGTTAGGTTAATTTATGACTCATCTCTTTTTTATTATTATAATTATTATTATTATTAATAGCTATATGGTTCAAGGAAGCCTGAGGCTTATGCTGCACCAGCCAAAAAAAAATTTCAGAATTACCCTGAGAGAGAGAGAGAGAGAGAGAGAGAGAGAGAGAGAGAGAGAGAGAGGGAGAGAGAATGAGAGGGAGAGAGAACACGAGTCGGAAGTAGAAGGGAATCACCAAGAAAATGAAGAATGATGATATCCAGATAAGGTTGTTGTTGTTTGGTTTTTAAGGCGCATTTGCAACTAAGGCCATATTGCTCCGGGGATATGCGGTGGTCATTCCCTGACCTTTCCGCATCCTTCGTATTTGGTGTTCACGAGCTTGAACCCCGGTATCCAGCTAAGGACCCTGGGTGTGCCAAGCCCATACAGAGTCTCTCCACTCTGTGTGTCACAGATGTACTGTTTTGCTGCATGCCTTTTCTACGGATACTTCCATGGTCACTGTTTTGAATTGGCTTCTATAATTTCCACTCTCTCTTTCAAAACAGTCCGAACACGTGGTGCCACCAGCCGACATCCATTTACCATCCATCTTCAATCTCACAGAACCAACTTTTCATCTTCCTCATTTATTCATTCAACTGCTGTTTTCTGGAACAACCTTCCTTCATATCTTTTTCCAGAAAATAACAGTCTACAGAAATTCAAGTCTAATGTCAACAAATATCTTCTTTTGTCTTCTCAACCTCCAACCCATGCACAGTACTAAGTACCATAGGTCCTAATATCTCTCGTGTTTGGGGTTTTCATAAAAAAAAATTACACTATGCAGAATAAAAGAGATAAAAACAACCATAGCTTTCAGAGGCAGCTGCCTCCTTTATCAACAGTAAGACTTAACTTGTCATGGTACATCCTTAAATACCTGCAGGATCACGGCTCACAGCATGTGCTATCTTAAGAGTATGAGCAGTATTCTCCACACTAGTAGTTGTTGGTGACTCTATTGTCAGGGAAACGGGAAACATGCTTTGTAAAAAGGATAGGTGGAACAGGACCAGGGTATGTCTGCGAGGGGCAAAGGTTAATGACGTTGTGGAGCGGATATCATCTTTTAAGGGCACAAAAGGTGATATAGTTGTACACGTTGGCACTAATGATATTAGGAGTAGGAGACCGGCAGAATTACTTAACAAGTACAGGTCACTGTTGAACAAAAGCCGAGAATTAGGGTTGAATTTGAAAGTGTCTGCAATTCTGCCCAGACATGATAGAAGGGAGTATATGATGAGAGCCTTGTCGATCAATTGGGCCCTGGAAAGAATGTGCAAGGCTCAAGGGGTAGAATTTTTTTCAGCCTGGACTGTACTTGTTAACAGGAGAGCCTGCTTCTATAGGGATGGGATACACTTAAATAGAAAGGGTGCAAGAATATTTGCTGATGCCATCGAGGCAGTGTTAGGTGGGTCGGAAAACTGATAGCTTGGGGGGATACAAGGACTAATAGTTTAACAGTAGCCGTAGGCAGAGGTGAAGGTGATTCTTGCACAAGTTCTATTAGAATAAAGCGACCTGGAGCGTGGGGTGTTGGGGGTTTCAGGGATGGATGGCAGTCATCCTGAAATAGGTGGGTATATGTGATGTGTTAGGGTAACTAAGAATAGGAGTAGGAGCATGTATGCTTGCATGTATACCAATGCTAGAAGTATAGTAAATAAATTTGATGAATTTGAAGTGTTGGTCAAGACATCAAAGGCGGATATTGTTGGGATAGCAGAGACGTGGTGTCACACAGATATAAGGAATGCTGAACTGGAATTTGGGGAGTACAACGTGTACAGAAAGGATAGAAAGGGAGGTGGTATTATGCTGTTAATAAAGAAAAACATAAAATCAAAAGAAGTGCATCCAGTTGATATAGATGAACAGTGCACTGTTGAGTCAGTTTGGTGTGACATAAGCACTGCGAAAGCAAAAATAAGAGTAGGAGTGTGTTATAGGAATAATGACTGGAATGAGTACAATGAACAATTGTACAGAGAAATAGAGTGGGCTAGTAAATCGGAATGTCTTATAATGGGGGATTTTAACTTCCCAGATATTGACTGGAACTTGTGGGTTGGTCACTCACACACTAGTCAGACTTTTGTGGATTTATTGGATGATTGTTTTCTGCAGCAGCATGTTCGAGAGGCAACCAGAGAAAGTAATACTCTTGATCTGGTTATCAGCAGTGATCATTCGTGTATTAAGAATTTGCAGATAAAGGAACCACTAGGTGGCAGTGATCACAATGTACTGATGTGGGATTTACTTAAAGATTTAATTACCATCAGGGGTAAAAGAAAGAGTTTTTGCTCCGTAAAGGTGAGTACAGTGCTCTCCGACAGTTTTTAAATTCTGTACAGTGGGATCAACTGATGATGTTACCAACAGTAAATTCAAAGTGGGAAGTGTTCAGGGAATTAATCATGGAAGCTACTAAAAGTTTCATACCTATTAAGAAATATTGTTCAAGGTTTAGGCCTAAATGGTTATCTAATGAACTAATGAGACTCGTAATAGGGAAGAAAAATGTATGGGATGCATATAAATTATCAAGCGACTCAGAAGCCTATGGCAGATATAAGCTAGTTTGTAATCAGGTCACAACGGAGGTCAGGCAGGCGAAGGCAGATTACGAGAAATACTTGGCAAAAGATGCTAAGAAAAACAGCAAGGATTTCTTTACTTATATAAACTCTATAAGGAAGGGGATGAATCTGATTGGTCCACTTGACATCGATGGTTCGACTGTTGATGATCCTGCACAGATAGCAAACAAACTGAATGAATATTTTGCATCTACATTCACACATGAGGAATTATTAAGGTTTGAAAATGGCAGGATACTTAATGGATACTTAATGATTTTGGAATAACTGAAAGCAAAGTGGAGGAGAAATTGTTGAAGTTAAACATAAGAAAAGCACCTGGGGTGGATGGGATCTATCCAGTTATATTAAAGGAGGCGGCAAAGCAACTAAGCAAACCCTTAGCCATAATTATGAGAGCGTCCTTGGACTCAGTGGAGGTTCCCACAGACTGGAGATGTGCAAATGTATCCCCAATTCACAAAGGGGTATCGAAGGGTGACACGAGTAATTACAGACCAGTTAGTTTAACTTCTGTTCCGGGTAAAATAATGGAGTCACTGGTTAAAGATGCATTGCAGGATCATCTAGACAAGACTGCAGCAATAATTCAGACACAGCATGGGTTTGTTAAGGGAAAGTCTAGTCTGACAAATTTGATAGGATATTATGATGTGGTTACAAAGGAACTGGATGCAAAAAAATAATTTTGATATCATATATTTGGATTTCAGGAAAGCTTTTGACACTGTTGCGCTTTGGAAGACTGTTGTACAAATTGGAGCAGAATGGTATTAAGGGTAAGTTGCTACAATGGATAAAACAAAGGTTAAGTGGGAGAAGACAGAGGGTGGTAATCAATGGGTGCTGCTCTTCGTGGACTAATGTTATTAGTGGAGTCCCACAGGGTTCGGTGTTAGGTCCACTGTTGTTTTGTATATATTTATCAATGATATTGATGAAGGTATATCAGGCTTAATGTCGAAGTTTGCAGATTTTACAAAGGTTGGCAGGGTTGTTAATGACAGTAATGGCAGTGTGCTACTGCAACAGGATCTAGATAATTTGGGCAGATGGGCTAAGAAGTGGCAACTGAAGTTTAACCTTGACAAATGCAAAGTACTGCATATGGGTAGAAGTAACCCCAGAGAAACGTACCAACTGTGTGGTACTACACTTAAGGTGGTAGAAAATGAAAAAGACCTGGGAGGAATTGTGCAGTCAGATATGAAGTTTTCTGAGCAATGCAGACAGGCTGCCAAGGCAGGTCATGGGGTTTTGTCAATGATATAGGAATTTTGCTAGCAGGGAAAAGGAGGTGATTATCCCTCTGTATAAGGCAATAGTCAGGCCACGCCTTGAGTACTGCGTACAGGTCTGGAGGCCTCATTTTAGGAAGGATGTAGATTTACTTGAGCATGTACAGAGAAGGGAAACAAGATTGGTGAGGAGAATGAAGGGATCCTCTTACCAAGAGAGGCTTAAGTTCTGCAAATTGCAGTGGCTGGAGACTAGGCACCTGCGCAGTGATCTGATTGAGGTATATAAGGCCTTGAATGGGTTGAGCACGCTGAATAATGATGGGATCCTTCCACTTGTTCAGATTACGAACCTAAGGGGGCATAAATTCAAATTAAGAAAATACAGATGTAGAATAGATGTGCGGAAATTTGCCTTTAGCCAGCGGGTGGTTAATTGCTGGAACAAACTTCCATCTGTCGTTGTGGAAGTTGATAGGTTGAATAAATTTAAGGAGGAACTGGACAGGCATTTGGAGGTAATGGTGTGATTTTTTTTTGGCTGATGCTGCATAAGCTCATACACTTGCTTTCTTGCATCACATGCCACTACTACTAATACTACGTGCACAGAGACCAGAAATGGCTTGGGAGCGTGCCAGGTGGTACCGTTCATCCCATCCACGAATTACAGTTTCGGTTTCAAAGAAGGGATAAATGCGGATTCCCCTGTCTCTATTAATGGTGTTATGCTTAGAAGAGCAAATCTGCAAAACCTCTAGCCATTTGTGGTTCTAATATCTGTGTGAGCAATCAACTATGACGGCATCGGCAGGTGACATTTCACCTGGTGATGCCGTCATAGTCAATCATTCACACAGATATTGGAACTGCAAATGGCTCAAGAGTTTGCGGATTTGCTCTTCTGAGCATAACACCATTAATAGAGACAGAGGAATTCATATTCATCCCTTCTTTGAAACTGTAATTCTTGGACGGGATAAATGGTTTCAAAGAGGGGATGAATACGGATTCCCCTGGCATGCTCCAGAGCCATTTCCAGTTTCCATGCACATGTGAAGGATACTGCCTATACTCCTACAATAACACGTGCTGCGAGCCATTATCCTGCAAGCATTTAAGGATGTACTATGACAAGTTAAGTCTTACTGTTGATAAAGAAGACGGTTGCCTCTGAAAGCTATGGTTGTTTTTATTATGTATAGTGTAATTGCTATTCTTTATATTTTATTTTTATATTTTATCATTTTACTGCTTTTATTTTACAATTAGTGTATTTTATTTTATCATTTTAATTTGATCTGGTCTAATATTATTTCTATTTTAGTAAATTAATAAAGTTTCAGTTATACGGCTGGTGTATTACACTGCAGTTATTATGAATCAGAACTTTACAAATTGCAGAGGCCTATTTAAAGAAAAAAAATATTGTGTTCCATCATAAAATTGTCCAATTTTTCAAATATTTCATTTGCAGTTGTTTTACTAAACCTCAATGTTGCACAACAACTTACTAAAGCAACAGTACATACTGACAGCAATGCTGTTGTGTAAGAGACTTTTCCAGGAAGGAATAGAAAACAACGCAAGATAAGACTTGGTTGCGATTTTAAGCTTTCCGAGAAATATATAGCTTTCCATTCAGAGGTTGAACAAACAAAATATTTGAAAATCAACACGACTTGTGAACTCCTATCAGATTGAAAAAAGATAGGTAAATCATGTAATTATTCACCTTTAGAGGGGGAAATTTTTAATGTTTTATTTTTCGTAATTTCATAAATTTAAAAAATTCAACTATCTATTATTCACGTACCACCAAATCTTTTTCCATGTACCACCAGTTGAGAAACGCTGGCTTATGGCATTTGGTTTTATCAAGGGTGATAAGAAGAAGGAGGAAAGGTGAGTAAACTGCCTCATGCCCATGTGGGTGCCCCAGATTGCAGTCTATGCCCTTATCAGGAAAGGCAGGCCAATCTGATAATGCTGTTTTCAAAGCATGTGCTGGTTCCTGATGCTTCCAATTCTTATTAAAATTATATGGAGTTAAGAGGACCGACCGTCATGTCCTCTCATGATGAGTTGCCTTGGTACCAAAACTGGCAGATTAACCTTTCTGCAATGTCATGCAAAGGTTCATTTGCCATTTAGCCATTCTTATGTTTTAAATAAATGGCAGATACTGGCAATGTCACTGTTTGAAAATAGTACAATACCAGGAAGTGGTAAAACTATAAATTCTAGACTCGCCATCAAATTCCAAAACAGCCTCAATGCGATCTTCAATAGCCATACCAAATCAACCATCAGAGCCCCCATGGTGGCAGTATAATAGTTTGATCGGTGATAACATAGCGAGTTGTTGTAAAGGCAAAATTTGTTCTGCTGCAGGCATTAAAACCAATGCATTAATTTATTAATGCATTGGTTTTAATTGGTTTACCACATAATTTAATAATTTAATATATTTTATTATTGATTTAATTAATATTATAATTAATTAAAATTATTAATTATTGCGATGAAATAATTATAATTTAATTTTAATTGTTAATAAATTCATAATTTGATTTATTTTAATTCTTCTTCTTATTACTATTTAATTCTTTCTCCAGATCTTCCATATTCTTTATGCTGAAGCAATTTTGTTCCCGGATGTCAAAAGAGTATATTTTTTTTGTACAGCAAAAATGATATCCTTTCCCCATACTGTTTATTTCATTTAGCAATTAGTATTTAGTATTAGTATTTCATTTAGTGATTAGATAGCTATTTAGCTCCTCTATTTATAATGAAGAGAGTGCGATCTTAATATTTTATTTAATTTCTGTGAGTGTGAACCTATTTATAGTCAGTAAGGGCTGGTTTCAATCATTCTAGAAAACTATTTTTTACTTACCGGGAACGTGGTGATCAGCAAATTTTATGTTAATTACATAATATCCAGGCTCCGTTGGCTTATAAATAAATGATATCGTTCCATCTTCATTGGTCTTGTGCTTGATTTCAGCCTTACTGCGACCTTCAATTGAGAAATTGATGGCGCCAAAACCTAAATATTTTGAAATAGAAGTCATTAGTTTGTCACAGTGACATTTATAACTTAAACTTTTAAATATTTTTTATAAATATTTTAAAATTTTTAAAAGTAATACTTAACAAAGAATTACTTCATCATTTATACTGATAATTCACTTAAACCACCTAATCCAATATTTCCATTTATCTATTGTCAGATTTTATTATTTTATTATTAGTACGTACTTGTATTAACAGTAGCATATGATGCAAGAACCCATTCCAGCTTACACAGCATCAGCCAAAAGACAATTCACCTATCCATCCCTCTCTCTCTAGTTCTTCCTTAAATTGATTCAACTTAATAACATCCACAAATGAGCACTCGTTGGCTGAAAGCATCCTTCCATTCATCTATTCTGCAACCATCCTTCCTCAATTTGAATTTATACACCCTCATGTGCATAGTCTGAGCAAGTAGAAGAATATCATCAGACCCGAGTTTGCTCAAGCCATTCAAAGCCTTAAATACATCAATCAAATCACCTCACCTCACAGGTGCCTAACCTCCAAATGCTGCAGGACTGAAGCCTTTTTTGGTAAGAGTATCCCTTTGTTCTCTCACCAATCTTGTTGCCCTTCTCTGAACCCATTCCAGCAACTCTATATCTTTCCTAAAATTTGGCCTCCAGACCTGTAGGCAGAATGTACAATGTGGCCTGGCCACTGCCTTATGCAATGGGTAATCACCTCCTTATCCCCTCTAGCAAAATTCCTGTATATTATTGACAAAAACTCCATGAGCTGTCCTGGCAATCTGTCAGCACTGCTCAGAGAACTTTATATCAGACTGTAGAATTACCCCAAGTCCTTTTCATTTTCCACTACCCTGAGTGTGGTACCACGCAGTTAGCATTAGCATTAGTAGAGGCACATGATGCAAGAAAGCAAGCTTACATAGCATCAGCAAAAAAAACAAAAAAACTTTCCATTATCTCCAAGTGTTTGTCTAGTTCTGCCTTGAATTTATTTACGCTGTCAACTTCTACGACAGATGGAAGTTTGTTCCAGCAATTAAATACCCGCTAGCTAAAGACAAATTTCTGCACACCAATTCTACAACTGTCTTTCCTCAATTTGAATTTATGTCCCCTCAGGCGACTAATCTTGGCAAGAGGGAGAATCTCATCAGCATTGAGCTTATTCAAACCATTCAAAGCATTATACACCTCAATCAGATCACTTTGCAGGTGCCTAGTCTCCACACACTGCAATTTTATTTCTTTCCTCACTAAGAGAATTTGAACCCAGGCATTTTCTACCCAGGTGCAGAGGACATAGTGGTTATATCCACTGCACTACCTGTGAAAGCTATAATCAGCATCTGCATCTATATCACTTTGATTTTTCCAGTTTAAGAAAGATTAAAGCATTTTGTAGAATGGCTGCATTAGCAGGAGATTTAACATGCTTCCTTTTAAAACTGTCATATTAGGGCCACCCAATAACTTACTTATAAACCCACATATATTAAGTTCATAAATTGTGTGTGTTCACTAGTTGATTTTCCTATTTTGCTGGATAAAAAAAACCCAAGTTTCCAAGGAGGAAACTTGGGTTTAAAATTGACAGGATTAACCTAGGCCTCTTCCACCCAGTGTGGGAGAGCAATGATTATAACCATTGTGCTATCTGCACAGACTGATTTAACAGCACTATAGTTTTATATCAGTTATCAAAAATTAAGGTATGAAAATGCATTGTGTCTTGCATAGGGTGGCTCAAGAACATTAGTTCAACTCCCATTATACACTGTGATAACACCGAATGCTGTAAAGTGATCATATATGAGTATAGTGCTATGTTTGTGCAGTGTGTGTTGTTTAGTTGTTTCTGGCTACTGTGCTGTCAGGGAGCAGTGATAACTGGGAAGGCTGCTTCCCAGTACCTATTTGTGGAGGCAGACCACAACTATGTATTTATATGATTACAAATATGACAGATGAGACAGAATCCCACATTCACTAGAGGCAACATAAGACCAGTGGATGCCAGCACAATCCCATACCACCAAGAGCCCAAGTGGGTGGCACCACCAAAAAAAAAAAGAGAGGGAAAAAAAGTAGTAGAGAGAAACAAAGAGAGTGGGAGATGTGAGAAATGAGGAACAGTAAAACTAGAAATATAATAAACATAATATTTATTAAATGAAACATAATAATGCATAATGCTTATAAATCTCTGTCAGATTATTAAATCAAGACAACACCATCAAAAGCAGTTCAAATAGTCAATGAATGTTTGGTCAATACATGACATAAAGTTTAGTACAACTGGCAAAAATACAAAGTCCTGACAAATGCACAGAGTTATGTTGCAGTTGAACTCCTAAAGTCCAGTGGATAAGTCCAACTGCAAGTCGAGTAAAGCCCAATCAGGTAATGATAGTCAATTATGTCTATATACCAATAAAGCAAAATAATATTATCCAATGTACCAAATATATCAATATACAAAAAGAAGCAATTGACATTTATACATCAATGGGTAATTTGCCATTGATAGTACTATGTTCTAAATTTAATACAGTTTAATACATTGATAGTAATATGTTCTAAATTTTATACGTAGCAGAAACAAGGATAACCCAGAGGCTCACATTTGGTAAGTATGGACTTGACACATCCAGGGTCCTGAGCTTGATATCATCATTCTTCTCTTTCTTGGTGATTCCCCCCCCCCCAATCTCTGTCTCTCAGGGTAACTCAAGAAATTTTTTTGGCTGGTGCAGCATAAGCCTCAGGCTTCCTTGCACCATATGGCTAATAATAATAATAATAACAATAAGTGATTACATTAAATAACTATATCAAGTTGAGTCTCTAGAAACACTTGCATCCTTGTTGCGTAGCAAGGAAGGAACATTTAGAAGAATAGATTTTCTTCTAAGGAAAGCTGCATGAGCAAAACAGTGCAACTGTTGGGAGAATTTTTATACAATAAAAAAGTAGTCATAGCCTGGCATCAGGATGCCAGTAAAAGAAATATAGGTAGGTCCTGATTTATGCCGGGGTTACATTCCACCTCCTCAGAGTCATTAGCTGATGACTAAATTGAGGCATAAATTGAGGAAGAATTATAATGGTTTTAAATGAGAAAGGTGCCTTCACTACGAAAACTGAACCATAAGAGCTAATATAAGTCTTTTTTACATTAAATATATGTGGTTATTTTATAATTATGAGATATAAATAATATTTATAGATAAAATATAAGTAATAAAATAAAAATTTAACTTAGTACTTCATTCCTGTAGAGCCATCTTTGGGGTATGTAGTAACGCCACTGTCTGCCCCACTTATTGATGTTCTTTGACAGTGCCATAATGGAGAGTTGACCATTATGGCACTGTCAAAGGGCCTGATGGAGAGTTGACCGGTTCTGCAGGTTCTTTGGCCTAAGAAAAGAACTGCAGCAGTGATGTCTGGTGAGTCTTGCTCTTACTCTCTTCTAACATATTGTAGTACAGTTTCGAAATGTTAGTAACAGCTCTTTGGATGGAAGAGCTGCATTCCCACTCTGGGTCATTATCACAGAGTTTCATAGCCTGTTTGCATTTGTGCCAAAGCTGATGGAAGTGTCTTTGTGGTGAGGGTCCTAATTGGTACAATCTCCTTCTCTTCCTCCTCAGAATCCTGTTTAGCCAGTTGTGCAGCCAGCTCCTCCTTTGAAAGACGCTCACCACGGCTTTGCAGCAACTCACTGACATCATCCATGTCAACCTTGTCAAGGTATTGGTATTGGTATGGTTATTTCTGGCGCAAGGGCTACTTAGGCCATATTGCGCCTATAAACGAGATGAGGATTTCACGGTGTCTGTAAAAACAGTTAGAAAGAATTATACAGATTTATGCGTTTTAAGAAGCGGAAAAATTCCGGGAGATTTGCATTATTACCTATGAACTGTTGGAGTGTCAAAGGTTGTTGAAGATTACTGTATGAAGCTTTTCGGGCATCAGTGTATAAGGTACATTCAACGAGTATGTGCTTTATTGTGAGAACAGAGTTGCAGTGCATACACTGCGGAGGATCATTTCCTGTAAGAAGAAAAATATGGGTGAGCTGACTGTGCCCGATCCGGGCTCTAGCCAGGATGACTTCTTCCTTTCTGTTTACAGAAAAACTGGAAACCCATAACTGTGGTTCAGGTTTTATTTCACGCAGCTTGTTATTCAGTTGAGATTGCCATAGAAGTGTCCATTGTTCTTTACATGTATTTCTTATATGGGCTCTGTAGTCCATATATGGAACATAGTAACCTGGCGATGCTATGTTGGATGAATGTTTGGCTGCATAGTCTGCTTTTTCATTCCCTGATATCCCAGTGTGACCTGGGATCCAGCAAAAGATGACAACTTGTTGGTGATCATGGATATGCATTAGTTGAGATTTTATAGATTTTATTAAGGGATGCGTTGTTGAGGAGGAATTTTGCAAGGCCAAGATTGAACTCTGTGAGTCACTATATATTACACTTTTTTGGATGGACAGTTGGAGAATGTTTTCTAAGGCAAGCTTGATAGCATATAATTCAGCTGTATAACTGCCGCATTCGGTGGGAAGTGAAACAGAGATAGTGTTAAAGGGAAAGACAGCTGCAGCACCGACTTTACTACCAGACTTTGATCCATCAGTGTATACATGCGTAAAATTTTGGTAATTTTGTGTGTGAGTGGCATGCAGTTGCTGTATATTGGTATTTGCAAGCGAATTTTTTCCCCAGTTTAAGAAATAGCTGTCACAGGATGCTTTAATAAAGGACCAGGGAGGATCTGAACTGTTCAGATCATGGAGGATTTTGTTCAGATGTATATTCCAATTTTGTGATAATTCCTGTAATCTGATGCCAGCAGGGCGAACTGCTCTAGGTTTATTTCTGTAGTACATTGGGAACTGTGAATTATTAAGTATTGGCCAATTGGGGTGAGAAGGCAGACTTTGAATTTTGGCTGCATAGTTCAGAAGTAACATCTTTCTCCTGAGGCTGAGCGGAGGTTCATGGGCTTCGATATAAAGACTTTGCACTGGCGATGTTCTATAAGCGCCTACAGCAATTCTGAGGGCAGAATGTTGAATAGGGGCAAGACGTGCTAGCACGCTTTCCCTAGCAGAATCATACACCGGGGCGCCATAATCAAGGCGAGATCTGATCAGGGCTCTGTACAAGTGAAGTAAGGTGTACCGATCTGCACCCCATGATGTAGAAGAGATAATTCTTAATAAATTCATTTTTTTCTGGCAAGCAGTCCTTAGATGTGTGATATATTCTAGGAAGTTCAGTTTATTATCAAAAATTAAACCAAGGAGACGAATGCTATTCACCACTGTGATGGGATGATTTGTAAGTTGTATCTCTGGATCTGGATGCATCTTTCGTTTATTACAAAAGTGAATGACTCTAGATTTCTGATAGGATAGTCGGTAACCATTGTGTATCATCCATAATTCAATGTTATTTATAGATGTTTGCAGCTGCCTTTCGATAAAGCTCATGTTTTGCGAGCTGCAAGAGACAGTCAAATCATCAGCATAGAGGTAAGAGTTTACAGCTTTTGGAATATTTTTTGTCATCTGATTTATTCTAATTGCAAATAAGGTTGCACTGAGTACAGAGCCCTGCGGGACTCCTTCTTCTTGTATGTATGTTTGCGAAAGTACTTGCCGATAGCGAACTTGAAAGGTCCTGTGTTGTAGGAAATTCTGTATGAAGTACGGTAAGTGTCCTCTCAGGTCCAGGGAATGAAGATCTTTCAGAATACCAAACCGCCAAGTGGTGTCAAAGGCCTTCTCTATGTCGAGACATACCATTACTAGATGTTTGTTTTGGATAAACGCATTCCTGATATCTGTTTCTGCTTTGATCATGAGATCTAGAGATGATCGGTGTTTTCGGAAACCAAATTGATTGTCAGAGATAATATTTTGGGAATCAAGATACCACGTTAGTCGACGGTGTATCATTTTTTCTATGGTTTTACTTAGGCAGCTTGTGAGCGAAATGGGTCTGTAATTGTTCGGAATAGAATGATCTTTCCCTGGTTTGGGTATCGCCAGTACAAAAGCATGACGCCAGAAGCTGGGGAAGGAATGGTCCATAAATATACGATTGTAGAAGGTCAGTAGCGAAGATAATGATTTATTGTCTAGATGTTGTAACATTATGTAGTATATTCCATCCGGGCCAGCAGCACTGTTCTTAGCGGTGGATAAAGCTTCTTGAAGTTCTACCAAAGTAAGTGGTGTATTGTATTGGAAGGTTGTTGTTGTTCTAAATTTCGGATGGGATTTTTCTGCTACAGCTTTAATCTTTTGAAATGATGGATCATATGCCGTAGAGTCAGACAACTGTGAAAATACCGTCCCTAGAGCATTTGCAATCTCTGCAGGAGTAGATAGCTCCTGTCCATTCACGGTGAAAAGTGGGGACGACAAAGGGGGAAATTTACCATTTAATTGTCTTATTTTCCTCCAAATAATTCTTACATCAGTATTTTTATTAATTGTAGTTGCGAATCGAACCCAAGAGTCTCTTTTTGCTTTCTTTCTAATATGACGGGCTTTAGCTCTAATTTTCTTGTAATTTATAAGATTAGTGGTGGTAGGATGTTTGCGGAATAAATTCCATGCACGGTTTTTTTCTTTTTTTATATTCTTACAGTCCTCGTTCCACCAATAATTTCTGTTTCTATGAATGCTTGACTTTGACTGTGGGATGGCAGTGGATGCAGCTGCTAGAATCTGTTTTGTAATATGGTCGGCAACTGTGTCAATCGGATGAGATTTGATGATCTGATTGTCGAAGGATACGTTAGTTGTATACTTTGCCCAGTCTGCCTTGGAAAATTTCCATTTTGTGTGAGTTTCTGAAGGTATGCAGTGTGACGTTTCAATTTTACATATTATAGGGTAGTGGTCACTATTGAGTGGATCATCCAGAGTTGTCCACTGGATACTAGGGAAAAGGATTGGAGAGCAGATAGAGAGATCTATTGAAGAGACTGTTCCTGTTGGGAGGTGGAGGTAAGTTGGTGAACCAGTATTTAATATGGTTAGATTTCGTCTTTCAATAAGCATTTCAATGATTTTTCCACGTCCGTCTGTATTGGAAGAACCCCACAATGGATTGTGTCCATTGAAGTCACCCAATAAGCAGAAAGGGGTTGGCAACTGCTGAATGAGATCTTCAAGTTCATGTATGGTACAAGGGCGACTGGGTGGCAGGTAGATTGAAGCAAGTGTTAGGGTAACGCCAATGGCTATTCGTGTGGCAACAATTTCAACAGTGGTTTGCAACTGAATGCGTTTGCAGGGTACTCTTCCATCTATAAGTATCGCTACACCTCCGTGAGCATTATTAGTAGCAGGTCTGTCTTGCCGAAAGAGAGTGTAATTTTTTATCGAAGTAGACACCTGAGGTGTTAAATATGTCTCTTGTAAACAGATTCCAATTGGTTTATAACGCTTAATTATCTCGTGGATGTCGTCGATATTGCTGCGAAAGCCTCTACAGTTCCATTGGATGATGTTTTTCATTGTTTGGATTTAAATGAGGAAGCTGTGTCTGTCTGCTTTTTGGAAGTCTGTTTCTGTCGGTCAATTTTTATTTTGTCTCTCTTTGAAAATATTGGTCTGGCGTCTATTACATCTTCTGGATGAATTTCCAGAATGGTTTCCGTTTCTTCATGAGAGCAAGTCTCATTCGTGTCCATGAAGAAAGATTCAGCATGCTGCTTGTTAACGGGATCAGAGTTTTCTGTTTGAGTAGATCTTACAGGAGTTGTAAGAGTAACAGGAGGTATCGTGACTGGTGTGTTATTAGATCTATTAGAAGTCTGTTGCTTTTAGGACTGAGGTACAGTAGAGAGTAAAGTTCGAGCCCATTCAGAAATAGAGATGCTTGGCGGGATTGATGTATCTGTTTGAACTGATATTGAGTGAAATTTTTGAGCAGCGTCGGCATATGTACGTTTTGGCATCGGTATTAGTTGCTGTAATTGTTTTCTGGCTTCGGAAAATGAGACTTTCTTTTCTATCTTGTATTTTTGAATTTTCTTCTCATATTTCCACTGATCGCATGTTTTTGAAAAAGCTGGGTGATTGCCTTTACAATTAGGGCAAAGTGAGGACTGCGATTTACAATCTGCTTGGGCATGTTCCTTCGATCCACAGTTAGGGCATACTGCATCGCCTCTACAGACAGTTTGGGAATGTCCAAATTTTTGACATTTATAGCACCTTAGCGGGTTTGGGATATACGGGCGAATGCGGCAGTTCAAATACCCGGCTTTTACTGATGATGGTAGGTTGGGTGAGCTAAATGTCAGTATGATACTGCGTGTCGGAATAAGTTCGCCATCTTTCTTAATCAAGATTCTCTTCGCTTGTATGACCTTCTGATCCTGCAATTCGTTGACAATTTCCTCTTCTGAAACATTCATTAGGTCCCATTCTGAGATAACACCCTTGGAGGTATTGAGTGTTGCGTGTGGTGACACCTTAACAGGGATTCCATTGAATGTTGTGAGCTTGAGAAGGTACTCTGAATGTTTAGAGCTTGTAGTCTCAACCAACAGGTCGCCAGATTTGAGACGGCGCACCATTTTGGGGGAACCTGCTACATTTTCCAGACATTTTTGTATGAGGAATGGCGATAGATTGCCTAGGGCCTGGTTCGCTAAGGAATGCAGGATCAGGAAACTCGGATGTTCTATTAGGGAATCATCCGTCTTCAGTCTCTTTCGGTTGGTTTTGTCATCATTAGGTTGATGCAAATCCTTTGAATTTGGATTTGCTGTCTGGATCGGGGGAAAGTTTTCAAAGTCCATGTTTTGCTCCTTTTGGCCCTGGGGGTTTGCTTTACCACCCAGGTTTCCGGCCCCGCCACGGGGAGGCAGGAGCAGTGCCACAAGGTGACCAAGCGGCTGGGTTAGGAAGTTAGTATTAATATAAAAAGAAACAGAAAGGTGGTTTTCCTTCCTGGGCCTTTGCCTACTTCTTGTAGTGCGAAAGAGCTACTTTGATCGAGAAATCAAGAAAAACGGTTGTTGAAACAAAAAATAGAATCTATTCGCTGGAAATCTCTTTAGAAAAAACGCTTTTACAGACGCACTAGAATCGCTTGGCCACGGAACGCTTGGCACCCGGGGCCTTGTCAAGGCCAACCAAATGACAAAGCCATCCGAGTGACATATTCAGCCACTGCTGAAACTGGCTCAAACTCAAGAAAGTAAGACACTGCATCAAGCCACAATTTTCTCCAAATGCATTCATGCATGATTGTGATACTTATTTCCAGGCTGCAGCAATGTTACTTATGGCCTTAAGGATGTTGTAGGACCTCCAGTAGACCCTCACAGTCACTGAGTTAGATGTCATCACTGCCTCAACAATCCCTTTGAAGGTCATATGTAAATAGTAAGCCTTGGTGGCAATAAATCTGCCCTGATCCATTGGCTGCAACAGTGAGGTGGTGTTGGGTGGCAAATAAAAGACCTTCACATTCAGAACATCGTTGGGCATATCTTAAAGGTTGGCTGGATGCCCTGGAGCATTGTCGAGGACTAAAACGTTTTTGAGCAAATTGTTTGCAAAACTGGGCCACCTCTGGACAAACATACACTAAAAGGGGTCTTGGTCACCCACACCTTTTTATTAGAGTGCCAGAAAACAGGAAGTCGAGTCTTCATAATGCCCTTCATAACACATGGATTCTCTGAATGGTACACTAACATCAGTTTTAACTTAAAAGTGCCTGACACATTACCACCTAGAAGTAAAGTAAGCTGATCTTTTTCAGCCTTAAAACTAGGGGCAGACCTCTCTTCACAGATTATGTAAGTCCTAACAGACATCTTCTTCTAGTAGAGCCACACTTCATTAACATTAAAGACCAAGTCTGGCCTGTAGCAGCCTCCATCCATTAACTTTTGGAATATGGGAGAATATATCCTCAGCTGTTGTTATTTGATTTTTAGGAGCATTAGCAACTAAGGCCATATTGCTCCGGGGATATGCGGTGGTCATTCCCTGATCTTTCGGCATCCTCCGTATTTGTTGGCTCATGGGCTCGAACCCTGGTCTAATCAAGAAGCATGTGTTACACACTACTGCTCCTGCCCACCTGGCTACGGAGGTGTCTCTATATCCTCAGCACCTACAGTGTTGGTGCTAGCCGCTTCACCAGTAATTTTTACATTTTGAATTCTGGTCCGGTTTTTGAACCAGAAAAACCACCACTGCTAGCTGAAAAATAATTCAACCCCTCCCAATTCCTCATTAATTTCATTGAACAAGCTCCTAGGCTTGTCCATAATCAGTGCCCATGTTACAGGAATATTATTTTGGTTCATATCATCTATCCACAGCACTGATAACTTCTCCATCTTCTCCATTATCTCACTCCTTGAATAAGTTGTTCAGAAACACTTACATTAATAAATCCTCTGTGTGACTGCTTGATCTTCTCAGCATTATTCATAATGGTCGTAACGGTAGAAGGTGCTAAGTTTAAGGTCTTGCACACCTCCGAACACCGCTCACCAGATTTCATATGACGAATAATGTTCATTTTCACTTCAGTCGTTAGAGATTTGCGGCTTTTTTTTTAACATGTGCAGGCACAGATTCATCACTACGCTTAGAAGATATGGTTGCTCCACAATTTATTTAAAATGATAAGGCACTAATGAACACAGGAAATTATTAAAAATTTAAGGCAGAGTTCACAACACGTGCACACTGGCAGACAAGGAGAAAGCAACTGACATCGACACATGGTGACGTCTAGGTACACACAACGAAAATTGAATAATGTGTGTAAACACAGCACTTCCTGAGCTGCATTTATACTTACCTTTTCAATTTTTCTTTTTATATTTGTTTTTTTTTCATTATTATTTAAAAGTAATTTAATTATTTTAATTATTAAAAATTATTTCAAAAAATAATATTATTATTTTTTGTATTGAAATTTTATTTGAAACTGAATCGAAATCATGATTCAGACCAGAGCAGCAAAGCAAAAGGCTCAAGCTAATGGGAGTGCTGTGGCTCAGGGGAGAACTGAGGCAAAAAATTGTCCTCTGAATCACAGCCTTTTGAAATGTACTGCTTGTTTGATGTTTGTGGAGCAACAACTCAGCATTGTTGTGGGCCTATATGAGAGCTTAAAGGACAGGTGGATGCCCTCAAAGGATTTAAATAAAGAGGGCTATCAAGCTCTCAGCTGCCCACATGAATGCCAGAGCACATGAACATCACACAACACAGTGGCAACCCCCAAGGCAAAACGTACTGGTCCCACAGGAACTACCGTATTTACCCATGTATAAGACGCACCTTAATTTTGGAGCCCGAAATTTGAAAAAAAATGTATTACATAAAGTTATTGAACTCAAGTTTTATTCATCATAAAATTCATACAACTCATCACTGTCAAAACTCCCATCCATTAGCTTGTCCTCATCTGTGTCTGATGACGAATCACTGTCTTCATATATTGCCTCGTCCTCAGTTCCATCTATGGCATTTGAAATGCCACACTTCTTAAATCACTTCACAATGATCTCAATCTTGATATTATCCCGGGATCTTTTCACCCAAGTACAATCTTCCCCTATAGTTAGTTTCTTCACTCTTCCTGCTGATGTCAAATTGTACAAAGAAGACTTCATCCGTTGGTTCCATTCGTCTCTCATGGCAGCTTTGAAGGGTTTGTTAATGCTGACATCAAGTGGTTGGAGCTGGGATGTCAAGCCTCCAGGGTATGACAGCAAGTTTTGTTTTTTGCTCTGCAGCGATCTTCTTTGTATTTTTTGTTATGTGTGCCTGAACTGATCAAGCACCAATAGGGCAGGTTTGCGTAAGAGCCCACCTGGTCTCCTGCTCCAAACTTTCTGAAACCAGATCTTCATCTCATCCTGATCCATCCAACTCTTGTCATGAACGTGGACAATCACTCCTCGAGGAATGTCTTCTTTTGGCATTGTTTTGTGTTTGAAAATCAGCATAGGAGGCATCTTGGTTCCGTCGACACAACAAGCTAGAACAACTGTATAATGGCTCTTTTCATGTCCACTTGTCTTCACAGTTAGTTTTCACCCCCTTCTTATCAACAGTTCTGTTACTTGAGACATCAAATTGAAGGGGGACTCCATATTTGCAATCTGTCCCAACTCAAACTGATGTGTCTTCCGACATTGAATGACAAAACGATGAAAATCAAGGACCTTCTGCTCATAGCTTTCAGGCATATTTTGGGCAAGACTGGTGCATGTACATATGCTTAGTCCATTCCATTTCATGAACCTGAAGCACCAATTGTGTCCTCCTTTGAAATTGGTACCTTCTTTTTCATCAGCAATTCTTCTTGCCTCATGCTGAACCATCTTTGTGGATACGGGAATTCCAATTGCCCTTTGCTCCTCAATCCATATCTTCAATTCTCTCTCTAAATCAGGCCATTTTGCTTGACTTGCCTCTAATGGCCTTCTTCTGCCGTGGCATTTTCAGTAGGGTTTCTTCTTCCCGTAGCCAGTCTCGGATTGTTTTCTCAGTTGGAGGAGGACCAAACTTACATTCAGCAACACGATTTGTTCACTTTTGCAAACTGGATCACTTTTAACTTGAATTCAGCACTGTACAAAAATCTTTTCTGAGCCATTTCTGGGCAGAAGGTGGCAAAATGTAACCTAATATACCGGAAACAAGTGCGAAACAATGAGCGCAAAGACAACAAGCACAAAAAAAGTGGGAAATGCAAGTAAAAAAAACCTACAACCACTGTATAAGATGCACCCAGTTTTTAGACCCCAAATTTTTCGAAAAATAGTGTGTCCTATACATGGGAAAATACGGTAGCTGTTGTCAGTAACTCTATTGTCACGAAAAAAGGAAACATACTGTGCGAAAAGGATAGGTGAAACAGGACCAGGGTATGTCTGACAGGGGCAAAGGTTGATGTTGTAGAGCAGATATCATCTTTAAGGACACAAAAGGTGATATTGTTGTACATGTTGGCACTAATGATATTAAGAGTAGGAGACCGGTGGAATTACTTAAAAAGTACAGGTCAATGTTCAAAAACAGCCATGAGTTTGAGTTGAATTTGAGTGTCTGCAATTCTGCCCAGACATGATAGGAGGGAGCATATGATGAAAGCTTTGTCAATCAATTCGGTCCTGGAGAGATTGTGCAAGGCTCAAGGGGTAGAATTTTTTGTCAGTCTGGTCTGTGCTTGTTAACAGGAGAGACTGCTTCTACAGAGATGGGATACACTTAAATAGAAAGGGTGCAAGAATATTTGCCGACGCTATCGAGGCACTGCTAGGTGGGAGGGAAAACTCTTAGCTTGGGGTAATACACAAGCTAATAGATTAACAGTAACCACTGGCAGAGGTGAGAGTGATTCTTGCACTGCTTCTATTGGAATGAGCAGCAGCCTGGAAAACAAGGTGCAGATCATTTCAGAGACTGCTGGAAGTCATTGCGGAACAAGTAAATACATGGGCTGTGTTAGGGTAGCTAAGAATAGGAACAGGTGCAAGTATACTTGCGTGTACACCAATGCTAGGAGTGTCGTGAATAAATTTGATGAATTTGAGGTGTTGGTCAAAACATCAAAGGTAGATATTGTTAAGATATCAGAGACATGGTGTCACACAGATATAAGGAATGCAGAAATGGAATTTGGGGAGGACAATATGAACAAGAAGGATACACAGGATAGGAAGGGAGGAGGGATCAAGCTATTAGTTAAGAAACACAGAAAATCCAACGAAGCACAGCCAGTCAACATGGCTGGACAGTGCAGTGTCAAGTCAGTTTTGTTAGTTAGTTAGTTAGTTATTTGGTTTTTAGGAACATTAGCAACTAAGGCCATATTGCTCCGGGATATGCGGTGGTCATTCCCTGACCTTTCCACATCCTCCGTATTTGGTGGTGAAGGGCTCGAACCCCGGTCTAATCAAGAAGTGTGTGCTACGCACTGCTGCTTCTTCCCACCTTGCTACGGAGGTGCCTATCAGTTTTGTGTGACAAGCACTGGGATAGCAAAATTGAGAGTAGGAGTGTGTTATAGGCCTAATGACTCTGATGAGTATAATAAACAATGTACAGAGTGGGCAAGTAAATCAAAATATCTTATAATGGGAGATTTTAATTTCCCAGATATTGACTGGAATTTGTAGGTTAATGAGTATTTTGCATCTGCATTCACACAAGGAGTTATTCAGGGAGGAGAATGCCAGAGGTGAATTAAACTCTAGCAGTGAGCTAGATGATTTTGCAATAACTGAGAGCAAAGTGCAGAAGAAATTGTTGAAGATAAACATAAGAAAGGCACCTGAGGTGGATGGGATCTATCCAGCAAAGGAAATAAGCAGGCCCTCAGCCATAATTATGAGAGCTTCCTTGGTCACAGGGGAGATACCCATGGACTGGAGATGAGCAAATGTGATCCCAATTCACAAAGGAGGATCAAAGGGTGACACAAGTAATTACAGACCTGTTAGTTTAACTTCTGTTCCAGGGAAATTAATGGAGGCACTGTTTAAAGAAATCCTGCAGGATCATCTAGACAAGACTTCAGTTATAGCTCGAGCACAGCATGCGTTTATTAAGGGAAAGTCTTGTCTGACCAATTTGATTGGATGCTATGATATGGTCACAAAGGAGCTGGATGCAAAGAATAATTTTGATATCATATATTTGGATCTTAGAAAGGCTTTTGATACTGTTTGTTTGTTATTTGGTTTTTAGGAGCATTAGCGACTAAGGCCATATTGCTCCAGGGATATGTGGTGGTCATTCCCCTGACCTTTCCGCATCCTCCGTATTTGGTGGCCACGGGCTCAAACCCCGTTCTAATCAAGAAGCGTGTGCTACGCACTGCTGCGCCTGCCCACCTGGCTACAAAGGTGCTGCTTTTGATACTGTTGCACATGGAAGACTGCTGCACAAATTGGAGCAGGGTGGAGGCAAATTGCTGCTAGGGATAAATGTATGGTTGAGTGGGTGAAGAAAGAGAGTGGTAATTAATAGACACTGCTCTTCGTGGACTAACGTTATTAGTGGAGTCTGCCAGGGTTCAGTGTTAGATCCATTGTTATTTTCTGTATTTATTAATGATATTGATGATGGTATATCAGGCTTATTGTCGAAGTTTGCAGACAATACGAAGATTGGCAGGGTTGTTAATGGCACTACTGACAGTATGCTGCTGCAACAGGATCTGGAAAGGTTGAGCAGATGGGCTGAGAGGTGGCAAATGAAGTTTAACACTGACAAATGTAAAGTACTACATATGGCAAACAGTAACCCCAGAGCAACATATCAACTGTGTGGTACTACACTGACAGTGGTAGAGAATGAAAGAGACCTGGGGGTAGCTGTGCAGGCAGATATGAAGTTTTTCTGAGCAGTGCAGACCGTCTGCAAGGGTAACTCATGGTGTCGTGTCAATGATATACAGGAATTTTTCTAGCAGGGATAATAAGGTGTTTATCCCTTGTATAAGGCAATGATCAGGCCACACCTTGAGTACAGTAATACCCCGACTTACGCGAACTCGGAGTTACGCAGTTCTTGATTATTTCATTTGGCTACACTGCCGCCCACTATCTTCAAGGTCGTTTTTCATATTTATCGATATACGGTGCGACGGTGGAGAGTGAGAGCGAAATATGAACAAAATTCAACTTTGCTGCACATGAGCTGCACACATATACAAGAATTTGTATTCCACCTGTCATATTTATATGTGTGCGTTCGAATTCGTGCTCAACTTTTGTCGGAAATTACAGGCGGGCCTCGATTAACGCGATTAATTCGTCTCGCGAGCGCATCGCGCAAAACGGAAACGCGTTAATCGAATATCATAACCAATAGGAAAAATTATAATTGGTACTTGACCTTCTGGAATGTCCATAAAGAGTTTTAAATAACTTTTAAATAATACCTTTTAAATAACTTTTTAACTGCATGCCATGTAAAAGATAATAAAAATTATAGAATTAAATGTTTATTGTTCAAAATATATAATGGAGAAACTAACTATTTGCTACAGAAATACTTGAACACAGTCGTTTGAACAGTTTTGGCTTTCGTTTTTTCATCATACAATTTCCGATAGCCGACAACAAGCTTCTCTCGGCCCTGGCAAAATAACATGCTTCTTTCGATGTTAGGATCAACATCCATTACCTTTTGTTTAAGGTTCTCTGCGATACGAAAGATTTCGCCTAGTTCTTTTACCGTTATCTCCTTTGAGGTAACATTTTCATCTGGCTCACACTCTTTTTCTTCAGCTTCTTCGTGCGCAAGCTGTTGCTCTATTTGAAGGAGATCATTGTCACTTAGCTGTTCTAAATGCGAATTCAGTGATTCTCGAACGTTAGCCGCATCCAAGCCTTTGAAACCAAGTTCATCACCAATATTAGTTATGTCTTCAATAACTTTTTGAACTGCATCTTTGAAGCAAGTAAAATCGTTTGCGCGGGGTAAAAGATGCTTCCAAACTGCTCTCATATTGCTGGCTGTCACTTCTTCCCATGCTGCATGAATGTTTTCAATGGCCAATCGTATGTTATATTTTTTCCAAAATTCTGGTACAGAAATTGCATTATCTCCTGTTATAGCTTCAAGTGCCTGTGCAAAGGTTCTGCGGAGATAGTAAGCCTTGAAAGTTGCAATCGTCCCCTGGTCCATGGGTTGCAATAACGAAGTCGTATTTGCCAGTAAAAAAACAACTTTCACATTTTCATTTAAGTCACCAAGTGCAGAAGGATGTCCAGGTGCATTATCTAAAAGCAACAGAGCTTTAAAAGTAAGATTATTTTTCTTGCAATAGGCTTCAACTGTTGGACAGAAATAAGACATAAACCAGTCTTCAAATAGGGCTTTGGTCATCCATGCTTTTTTATTTGAACGAAAAATGACTGGAAGAGTGCGATGGCTGTATCCTTTTAAAGCCCTAGTGCAAGGATTTTGTGCAAGGTATACAAGCATGGGCTTCAATTTAAAATCACCTTCAGCGTTACCACCTAATAAAAGTGTTAGTCGATCTTTTGAGACTTTATACCCAGGTTGTGATGCTTCATTTGCAGCCAAATAAGTTTTAGTTGGCATCCGTTTCCAAAATACGCCCGTTTCGTCTACAGTAAATATTTGCCGATCATCGTATTCAGCATCCTGAATGATTTTTTGCAATTCTGCAGGAAATTTGGCTGCAGCATCTTCATCAGCACTAGCAGCTTCCCCTGTTACTTTAACATTATGCAGTCGTGCTCGATTTTTGAAACGTCCAAACCACCCTGAACTAGCAACAAACATTTCAGTCTCACCTTGATATTTTGTTTCTTTGAGCTTAGTAAAAAGGTTAATAGCTTTGCTCTGAATATTGTCCTTAGATAATGGAATTCTTTTTTGATTGCAATCTTCTATCCAAATTGATAAAAGACTTTCCATTTCAATCATTATTAGAGTTCTGTTTCTGGTATTTTGTAAGACAAAAGAAGATGATGAAACTTTACCTTTCTCTTTATATTCGTTCTTACGGCTCAAGATAGTTCGTACGGTAGACTCACTGTATCCTAGATCTCTTACGATTTTCGCATGGTTTGCACCACGTTCATGTTTTTTAATAACTTCACAGCGCCTCCGTAGCCAGGTGGGAAGGAGCAGCAGTGCATAGCACACGCTTCTTGATTAGACCGGGGTTCGAGCCCGTCACCACCAAATACGGAGCATGCGGAAAGGTCAGGGAATGACCACCGCATATCCCGGAGCAATATGGCCTTAGTTGCTAATGCTCCTAAAAACCAAATAACAATATTTAATAACTTCAAGTTTATCAGCTAAAGTAATAACTTTTCGTTTTTTTTTATTACAATCACGTTGTTTTTCACTCTTTCTTTTATCCATAATTAACAGGGGTAGAAAAATAGAATTTTTAAATACGTCTGCACGTGACTTTATTAGGTGGAGACAAACAAGTAACACGTCTACTTAGTTGATGGAACACACTGAGGCGGGAAGCGGACAAACGCTTGTTTATTGGCAGTCAGACATTTAGTGCGCGATTCGAATCTTTTTCAACTATCAGAAATAAAAGATCGCGTTAACTGGAAATTTGAATCGCGTAAAGTAAAAAGTGGTATCATTTTTTCCAATCGTGGTAACTGAAAACCGTGTTAAGCGAGGCCTGCCTGTACATCGTTTTCACGAGAGAAATGGATCGCGTCGGTTGAGCCGTATACATTCAGTCCACGTATAACACGTGTTTACACTACACGAATTCGATCATACACTATTTATAAATACAGTAACGATATCTTATAATATAACATGAACCAAATTCGCTGATGCACGATTCGCCTTTGTGTTTACAAGAAATGGCAGTCGAAACGCAACACGATAGGAATGAAGAAAAGATTCTGAAAATGTATTTATGTTTTTTTATATCAATGAAGGGGAAACACATTTCACCATAATAACGTAAAAACCAACACAATTCCAGGTATTGGTATGCAATTAGATCGAGTTTACTACCAGTTTATAACAGATACCACTAGCAGAAACGCAACTGGATTTTTATTGTTTTATAGTAGCAACCCCTAGAAATGTGAGGTGTTAATAGTGTAGCTCTGCCTTTATGGTGTTGTTTATTCAGTTGCTACACGGGCGCAGCTTTGTTTATGTGTATCAAGCGTGCCTCCTCGTTTTGTAATTGTGCTTTATTCCCTAAAAATGAGTAAAATACTTCAAAAGGTGTGAAAAGGAAGCGTACTGGTGAAGACACTGTAGATTAAGAGAGAAAAAGAAAAGCAATATCGATAAACAGAGGGACTGGGTCAAAAATTTTTATCCCGGAAAATTTATAGTGGCCTCATACTATGTTATGGCCAAAATCACACCGACACACCGGGGTTTCCCCGGTAAGGCTTATGGCCAGTCCGCCTCTGTCGATAGAGAAAAAATATGAAATTGTGAAACGCTTTGAGCAAAATGAAAGACCATGTGATATTGCACGTGATAAAGGCCTAAATGAGGCAACGGCGAAAAGCACATGACAATTGCAAACTTGACAGAAGGTCTCAGCTCAGTTGAAAAGGGCTTAAAAATTTTAGAAAACATAGACTCCAATGAAGAACGCATTATAGCTACAAAGCAAGGAATAAAAAATTATTAGCTTGCTACAAAGAAATTCTGCGTGAAAAAAAGAAGGCGCTGTGTCGTCAGACGAATTTGTTAGATTTTATGAAGCCATCGACATCGAAATAACTTTTTTACGTAAGTCATTTATTTTTTTAATACATATTTTGTATTAATATGTATAAAGAACTGCAATTTTATTAATATTTTTCTTCTAAACTAGTGTTTTTGTTAGTCCTTGGTCCCAATTAAACAAAATTTATATGTATTTATATGCAAAGTTGTACCCCGACTTACGCGAATTCGACTTAAGCGATTTTTGTCGGACCCACCTATCGCGTAACTTTGGGGTATTACTGTACTGTATACAGGTCTGGAGGCCTCATTTTAAGAAGGATCTAGAGCAGCTGGAACGAGTACAGAGAAGGGCAACAAGATTAGTGAATGGAACAGAGGGTTTGCTTACGAAGAAAGGCATAAGTTCTGCAAGTTGCAGCATCTGGAGACTAGGCACCTGCAAGGCGATCTGATTGAGGTGTATAAAGCCTTGAATGGTTTGAGCATGCTCAGTGCTGATGGGATTCTTCCTCTTGCTCAGAATAATCACCTGAGAGGGTATAAATTCAAATTGAGGTAAGACAGTTGTAAGATAGATGTGTGGAAGTTTGCCTTTAGCCAGTGGATGGTTGATTGCTGGAACAAACTTCCATCTGTCGTAAAAGTTGATAGCTTAAATAGATTCAAGGCAGAACTAGACAAACATTTGGAGAGAGTGGATGGGTGATATGAGATGGAGTTTTTTTTTGGCTGATGCTGTATAAGCTTGCTTTGTTTCCTCATGTGCCTTTACTAGTGCTAATGCTAAAAGTGCGTTAATGTGAAATGGTGTAAATTGAAGTGTCGTGAAGTGGGGCCTACCTGTAATCAATTTCTTATGTCATCATAGATGGGCAGATATATAATCCTGAATTGTAGATTGACCAGGTATATAATCCTAATTCTCACTTAACAATCCTATCTGTATCTGATTGTTGCCACAGCAGTAACATTCAAATTCAGGGGGTTAAGTCTGGCCAATTAGAGTTTAGGGGCGCCATGTCTAGTGAGAAGAAAGTTGATAAAAAAACTAGGTGGGAACAACTTGGGGATTGTTATATTGACAAAGTTAACATGTAAAATAAAAGATTCTGTTGTAAGACCTATTGTATGTCAGACCATCTCAATTACTATCTGTTCAAAAGATTTTTAAAGACCTTGCCTTCAAGTCTTGGAGAAGCAGAAGGATTAATGGTAATATGTCATATTTGACAAGTTGTTTTGATGTTGAACACATCTTTAGTGTGGTTAGTTGAATTTTTGCATTATGAAAAAGCTTTATGAAAAAACGGTGGAATAGGATAGAGTAATTTAAAGATGTAATAATTAGCATTACAAAAATTTTACAAAAGGATCATGGGAACAAAATGAGCTCAAACTATAGCCACGTGGTCGTTTAGCACCAGCGACGTTGAAAACATGGACTATCCTTCCAGGTGTCGCACAAAGGATCGCAGGAGACAAAATGGCAGATGACAAAATAGGATCATGGGAAGCAAACAGGTTGTTAAATTACAATATATATACCATATATTTAACAATACATGATTTAAACTATCAAGATATCTATATATATTGTAATGGCATAAAAATGCTTAATATAATATAAAAGACAGATATAGTGTGAATTCCATCATTATGGGAAAAACGTTTCCTGTTGCAAGTATATAGTTGGACAGACAACTTGAATAGTCGAGACCTGCTAATTCTCAAGTTGTCTGACTATTCAAGTTATCTGTCCAACTGTCTAATAAAGTTTCGAGACTTTAGGACCTCTACATATTTTTATTCTATGTTGAAAGTATTATTATTAGCCATATGGTGCAAGGAAGCCAGAAGCTTATGCTGCACCAGCCAAAAAAATTCCCAAGTTACCCTGAGAGAGAGAGAGGAACCATCAAGAAAGAGAAGAATGATGATAACCAGCTCAGGACCCTGGGTGTGCCAAGCCCATACTCACTAGATGTGAGCCCCTGTATATATGAAAACACTAATAAATGCAAATGGCCTCACACCATCATGCTGCCCATTGACACCTAAAACTATCTGATGTCAGTATTGAATGGTTTTGTACATCCTGCATATCCTACTCATTTATCTCAAATTTATGCAGATTCATCATTTGCGATATGAGCACAGATAATATCGTATTATTAGCCAAGTTATGAATGTACTAGTCAAAGATACAAAGGTTCATCAATTACATAGAGAATTAGATAATGATTATGCTATCAATGTAGATATAAATCATCATATTTAGGAAGGTGTGTGATCTTATGTAGCATCAGCCAAAAATTAAACAAAAAAACCCCAATTTCACACATCTATTCACTTTAAACGTTTGTCCAGTTCCTCCTTGAATTTAAGCTATCAACTTCTACAATGGCAGATGGACTTTGTTCCAGCAATTATCCACCCACTGGCTAAAGGCAAAGTTCCACACATCTATTCTACAACTGTCTTTCCTCAATTGGAATTTATGCAAGTGGAAGAATCCCATCAGAATTCAGCATGCACAATCCATTCAAGGCCTTATACACATCAATCAGATCACCTGGTAAGTGCCTAGTCTCCAGCAGCTGCAATTTGCAGAACTTAAGCTTTTTGGTAAGAGGACCCCTTTGTTCCCCTTACCAATCTTGTTGCCCTTCTCTGTACATGCTCAAGCATCTCTACATCCTTTCTAAAATGAGGCCTCCAGACCTGTATGCAGTATCCAAAGCATGGTCTGACCATTGCCTTTTACAAAGGGATAATCACCGCCTTTTCCCTAATAGCAAAATTACTGTATATCATTGACAATACCCCTTGACCTGCTATGGCAGCCTGTCTGCATTGCTCAGAAAACTTCATATCTGACTGCACAATTACTCCCAGATCTTTTTCATTTTCTACCACCATAAGCGTAGTACCACACAGTTAGTACGTTTCTCTGGGGCTATTTCTACCCATATGCAGTACTTTTCATTTGTTAATGTTAAACTTCAGTTGTCACTTCTCAGCCCATCTGCCCAAATTTTCTAGATCCTGTTGTAGTAGCACACTGCCATTACTGTCATTAACAACCCTGCCAACCTTTGTATCATCTGCAAACTTCAACATTAAGCCTGATATACCTTCATCACTATCATTGATAAATACACAAAACAACAGTGGGCCCAACACCAAATCCTCGGGGACTCCACTATTAACATTAACAAAGAGCAGCATCCACTGATTACCACTCTGTCTTCTTCCACTCAATCCATTGTAATAACTTACCCTTAATACCATACTGCTCCAATCTGTACAGTAGTATTCCATGCACAACAGTGTTAAAAGCTTCCCTGAAATCCAAGTATATGATATTAAAATTATTTTTTGCATCCAGTTCCTCTGTAATCACATCATAGTATCCAATCAAATTTGTCAGAGAAGACTTTCCCTTAACAAACCCATGCTGTGTCTGAATTATTACTGCAGTCTTGTCTAGATGATTCTGCAATGCATCTTTAACCAGTGACTCCATTATTTTCCCAGGAAGGGAAGTTAAACTAACTGGTTAAACTATCTGCCCAGAATCACTCAGAAATTAAAGAACCATCCTACTTATAAAACTTCAATAGTGTTATCATTCGGATTTGGAATGGGTCAGGGCACACCAGAACACCGTGTGTTGTAACACACCCGATGTTCTGGTGTTCCCTGCCCAGCAATATCACATACATACAGATGTATGTAATAGTATACAACCTGGAGCCTGGGTGCATGGTTACTTTTGGGAGTCTCCCCTTTTTTTTTTGTTGTAGCTAAGTTAACCCATTTAACAATTTGGCCTCCGTAGCCGAGTGGGCAGGAGCGGGAGTGCAGTAGCACACGCTCTTTGAGTAGACCGGGGTTCAAGCCCCTGACTGCTGAATACGGTCGATCTGCCAACCCGCACTGGACCAGCGTGGCAGATTATGGTCCATTTCCCTCAGCATGAATTGTTGAGGAGGCTTCCACCCTGCAGTGGGTTGATAATGGCTGCACTTTACTTTTTTTTTTACGTCAGTGCCCCAAGTGTGTCAGATCAAACTTACCCCCTCCCTCTCCTTTTGCACCACCCTGTGTACATACTTGATTAAAAATAATATATCTTTTTATTAACAAGCACTGGTTACGTAAAATTTTACATTTCAACTCTTGGTTGTCGCTATTCGAATTCACAGTAGAACCTAACCGTAATTAAAAAAACAACCTAGTTGAATGCTAAAATAGTTATCCTCTTATTTTTTAAATGCACATAAACTTAAATGCTAGAAAATGAAGAATTCCAAATATTAATACTCCGAAATGGTAAAAATAAACTAATGAACACATTTCAGTAGGATGCCACACAGTTCACAATGTACACACCTTCCTTTTACGAAAAAAAAGTGAGAATATATGCCTACTGTTCTTAATTCTAGATATTAAACTTTACTGAAACTCGCTTGCAATATTTTAAAAATTCATCTTTATATAAATGTTATGGCATTAAGGTGACAGATGATTTTCTCAATGATGAAAATGAAGAAGGAAATGCCATGGAACCACAGTATTAGATACTCGAACCAGTTGAATATGATGATGAACCATTGTTAATACAACAACAAACATTGGTATGGTCAGAGAAAAAGCATTTGTGTATCACATATGATCAAAGACCTTCCATGATGAGTTTACTATTTGTTGAACGTGCAGAGGACATGCATGAAATTTTACAGAAGGGTTGAAAATCACTCTGTTTTCTTGGACATGCACAAAAATTTAAACACAGGTTGAAAATCACTCCATTTATGATGGAACTAGTGAAATCTGTAGGTTTGATCACTATGGTGTAACACTCCATTTGTTGTGTGTGGCAATGAAGATTTTATGGTTGCAAACTAGAAAGTTTACAGGTTGCATTTAAATCTGTAGGAAGCACATCTAACATTGTGTTCTTGAAACTGTTGAAATCAAAGGAATTGGATTAGAATCCAATTTACAATTTGTCAAATCCATTCCCAATTTGGCATATTACTGGGGTCAACGAAAACAGGACATGTTTGCCATGATTCATCATGGAAAATGATGGAAGATGATCATGAAATCATGATTCATCATGATTCATCTTAGGAAAGCCTAAGATGTTCTTGACTTAAAGCAAATGTGAGCCAACATGGCCTACATTACTATGTATGTTATATAAATTGTGATATATTAGTGAAATTATAACTGAAGAAGTAATGACTTTACCATACATGGAGTGAGCAACTCTAATCACTAATGAAAATCCTCTAACATGTGCTATATATTTCAATTAGATTGTCAAAAGTATACTTGCACTTTTGAAATCGAAAAATTCTAGTCCCTTCGGCGAATATTATGTAGATTATTTCAAAAAAATGGAATTTCAACACAGAGGAAGTCCATATGCATATATATTATTATGGTTACACAATTCACTTAAATCACTATTGGATGAAGAAAATGGTGGCATAGAAGCAGCAATTAGAATGATAGATCTGTTATATTCTGCAGAAAAAAATTCTGAAAATGCAAAATTTCAGCAACATAAATGCATAAGTTCACTTGTTATGAAAATCATAAAATTAAGTGGCAAGAATGTTGATTTGAATTACGATTTTGGCCTATGTCACAAACTTTAATTGCCATGGCTTCAACAGACTCCAAGAGCAGCCTGTAGAAAGAGATATAAAACGATACATGAATCATTGGAAATAGATGATCGTGCCACTTTCAGAAAAAATTTCTCTGAGCTAGCTGATGTCAATCAGAAGAGGAACATCTAAACATTTTGAGAGCCAGTATCACACAACCACATGTATTTCTTCGGCACACAATGGAAGAAAAATTTACCAATAGTTACAACCCATGAATCTTAGACATTCTCTTGGTCTAAGAGCCACATATAACAAATTTAATGCTTTATTCAACCGAAGGAGAGAAATTAATTGAAGAACCACTGGATCATTTACCTGTTATACATTCTGGTGATTTCAATATACTGTACAATTGAATTCCAAGAATGGAAGAAATTTGTAATGAAAAAATCTTTAATTTGGATTTATCATCAGATACATCAACAAATACTACATGCAATGGGAGTACTATTGATGGTGTAATCAGTCATAAACTCAAATTTATTTAATCAAAAAATTGTATCTTATTTTAGTTATCACAGACCAATAATTTCTGTAGCTGCAATTATTCGTTTGTTAATTCAATTAGACTGCTTCTTCGGAACAGTGTAATAAATAAACGACTGTTTCAAAAAAAAAAAAAAAGATTTTTATTTATTACAACAATCATGGTGTCACAATCTAAAAATATTTTCAATACCTGCTGGATTATATACCTGGTATATAAGAGAAAAGAGACATAATGCACAGATGTCTGCAAGTCTTGTACATCAACTGAAAATAATTTTTTTTTCTGATGAAGGTAATGAGGCTCTTAAATGATCAAACTATCAATAGACATTTCATATTTAATATTCCACAATTTGTCAGCTACTGAAAAAAGAGTTCTCAGCATTCTGTTCAGTAGAGCTGTGAGATCATAATACTGTTGACTGAATCAGAATGAAAAGAAATCTGTGAAATTTAGACCTCTATATACTAGAAAAGAGATCTAATGGCAGCCTGTCAAAACTTTTAGTGCTCAAATGAAACTGCTCTTTGGTTAATTAAAACAATACAACTTGAAATAAATGGAGTAAGAGAAGTTGTGGCCAAGGAGATGTCAATATTACACTCTCTGATGGAAATTAAGAATATGTCTGAAGCATCTGGTTTGTTAAGTATATCAAGTCTGTGTTGAAGAATAACATCTTTTATGAAATGACCACAAGGGTCAGAATGAACAGAGTACCAAAAATGAGATTTTGAATTAAAATCTCCACATATTTTAATATCCACATTAAATCTCCACATATTTAAATATCAACATTAAAATCTCTACACACATACACCTTCAAAGATCCAATGGAAGGGGGGAAGCATAACCAAGAAATTGAAAACAAGGTTTACTGTCTAAGTTAGGAGAGCAACTGAAATAACGTACAAATCTTCAAACAAGACATTGAAAACAGCACAAAATTGAGAATTAAGTCGTTATGATGGTAACATCCAGGTTATCATTGAGAACAGTGGAAAAAATAGGATTTGTATGATTGAATTGTACACATCTTGCTGATATACAATTATCCAGTTACTTTACCATGAAGGTAATGAGGCTCTTAAATGACCAAAAAATTTGTCTGCTACTGAAAAAGAGTCCTCAGCACTCTTGTTCAGTGGATTTTTTTTTTTTTTTTTTTTTTTGATTTGGTAGTTGTTGGCGCATTGGCTTCTGTGGCCATATTGCACCTCCCAAGGTTTTTTGCAGTACTTTGATCCAAGCCCGAGGCGGGAATCGAACCCGTGACCTTTGGGTTGCCGGGCAGGTACTTTACCTACTCGGCTAGCCCGGTCGGCCATTCAGTGGATCTGTGAGATCCTGATACTGTTGGCTGAATCAGAATGAAGAGAAATCTTTGAAATTAAGTTACTGTTAGATGTAATTAGGATTATTCATTCTATTCTTTATGCTCTGCAATGCTTGCAAGTATTCATAACAAGAAGAATCACAGGAAGACTGCTTGTAACTATGCTTTTTTCTTTCACAGTTACAACACACCGGTGGTTGTTCTCTGTTCAGGCAATCTAAAAATACAAGGTGTCCATAAACTTCCTTTACAAAACTAAAATGTTATTGTATCAATAGGGTACATGATACAAACTTGAAACCACTTCTAGGCGATAAAAGATACTTTAAAAGTTTTTATTCACCAACTGGATAATGAATGCACTGCAGTAGATGTCAGCATAATTGCAAAACTGTAATCAAAATGGAATTTACAAAGAAAATTCCATCCTCTTAGTTTTGTTGTCGATCAGCAGCTTCTTCCTGATTGTACTTGTACAGTTTCTTCCTCAGATTGTGACATAACAAGGTATATACTGTTAACCTTGACATTTTAACCCGACATCTGTGACATTTTAAGCCTGATATTTTATTTTAGGCTTATAACGTCAAGGTTAACAATCAGTTCCACTGCACTCTCTGCCATGATTACAGTTTTGCAATTATGTTGCTTGCTATCTACTGCAGTGTGCATATTTTCTGGTTGGTAAATACAAACTTGAAGATATTCTCAATCACCGGGAAGTGGTTTTAGGTTTGCATTACATACCTTATTCACAAAATAATGCTTTAGTTTTGTAAAGGTGGTTTGTAGAAACCCTCTAATATGGCTAATCCTCACAATGGCTACAGGAAGGTGAATCTTGAGTGCAATTCTGGATCATGTGACCAAAACCCAGCATCAGTAACATCTGATTACAAATGTGAAGAGACAACATTTGTCACAGTGATGTCTGTGTAGAATCTTTCAAGTGATATCTTACATAATCTGGACAAAAGTCGAATAACAACCCAATTACAGAAAATTTCATATGTGAAGACATACTGGATCTGAAATTTATCTCTTTACCAAAATTATCCATGCTGATATCATATTGCTTGAAATTTTTAAGTCCTCTGGCACATAAATTTTGGCAAGACTCCTTATTTATGATATGGACTTTTGTCCATATCATAAATAAGGGTGGGGTTTAACATTTCAGGGATTCAGATTTGATACCACATTCTTCAAAAGCAGAACAGAACAAATTTTCATAGTTCTTCCTTAGAGATAGTTTCCAATAAGACTTCTTTGTTTCTATAACTCTCATTTACTTTATTCTAATACCTTTGAAATTAGATTTCAAAGGTGGTAGAGATCTTGTCCTTTACTTCCTGACTTGTTTTCAATTGGCTTTCATCCAAAGCCAACTGAAATAATTTTCATAATTAGCTGCAATTAAGAATCAACAGATTTTGTTCACGCCTAGAGTCAGGACTTACTGAAGTAATTTCGAACGAACGGAGGGGTGAAATGGGAGTAGTGGTTGTGGGTTTTTTTTTTTTTTTTTTTGTCTGATGCTGAATAAGCTTGCTTTCTTGCATCATATGCCTACTAATGCTAATGCTAATGAGTCTTATTGCCATTCTCTGAACGCGTATAGAGAAGGGCAACAAGATTAGTGAATGGAACAAAGGGTTTCTCTTACAACGAAAGGCTGAAGTTTTGAAAATTACAGTGTCTGGAAACTAGGCACCATTAAGGTGATCTGATTGAAGTGTATAAGGCCCTGAATGGTTTGAGCATGCTCAATGCTGATGGGATTCTTCCTCTTGCTCAGATTAATCGCCTGAGGGGACATAAATTCAAATTGCGGAAAGACAGTTGTAGAATAGCTGTGCAGAAATTTGCCTTCAGCCATCAGGGGGTTGATTGCCGGAACATTAATAGAGGCATATGATGCAAGAAAGCAAGCTTATGCAGCATCAGCAAAAAAAAAAAAAAACTTCCACTTTACCCCTCCATTCGTTCGAAATACCTGTCCAGCTGAGCCTTAAATTTATTTAGGCTATCAACTTCCACAACAAGGGATGGAAGTCTGTTCCACCAACCAACTACCCGCTGGCTAAAGGCAAATTCCACACATCTATCCTACATCTGTCTTTCCTCAATTTGAATTTATGCCCTCTCAGGTGATTATTCTGAGCAAGAGGCAGAATCCTATCAGCATTGAGCATGCTCAAACCATTCAAGGCTTTATACACCTCTATCAGATCACCTCGCAGGTGCCTAGTCTCCACACACTGTAATTTGCAAAACTTAAGCTTTCTTCATAAGAGCAACCCTTTGTTCCATTCACTAATCTTGTTGCCCTTCTCGTTCGAGCAGCTCTATATCCTTCTTGAAATGAGGCCTCCAGACCTGTATACAGTACTCAAGGTGTGGCCTGACCATTGCCTTATACAAGGGAATAATCACCTCCTTATCCCTGCTAGAAAAATTCCTGTATATCATTGATAAGACACCATGAGCTACTCTTGCAGCCCATCTGCACTGCTCAGAGAACTTCATATCTGCCTGCACAATTACCCCAGGTCCTTTTCGTTCTCTACCACAGAGTTGGTACGCTGCTCTGGGGTTGCTGTTTCCCATATGTAGTACTTTACATTTGTCAATATTAAACTTCATTTGCCACTTCTCAGCCTATCTGCTCAACCTTTCCAGATCCTATTGCAGCAGCATAGCGTCAGTAGTGTCCTTAACAACCCTGCCAACCTTTGTATCGTCTGCAAACTTGGACATTAAGCTTGATATCTTATCATCAATATTATTTATAAATACAGAAAACAATAATGGATACAACACTGAACCCTGAGGGACTACACTAATAACATTAGTCCACGATGAGCAGTGTCCACTGATTACCACTCTCTGCCTTCTCCCCCCTCAGCCATCCCTTTATTCATAGCAGCAATCTGCCTCCAATGCCACACTGCTCCAATTTGTGCAGCAGTCTTCCATGTGCAACAGTATCAAAAGCCTTTCTAAGATCCAAGTATATAATATCAAAGTTATTCCCTGCATCCAGTTCTTTTGTGACTGCATCATAGTATCCAATCAAATTGGTCAGACAAGACTTCCCCTTAACAAAACCAACTTCCATCTGTCATTGTAGAGGTTGACAGCTTAAATAAATTCAAGGCAAAACTAGACAAACATTTGGAGTGAGTGGATGGGTGAAATAAGGGGGTTTTTTTTTTTTTTTGGCTGAAGCTATATAAGCTTGCTTTCTTGCATCATGTGCCTTTGCTAATGCTAATATAATACTGGTATAAAAACACCAATATTATATAGATACACCTTTTGGCATCTCTCATATTGTGGGATTATCATCACAAATGGGTTGTCATGTTTGCAATACCAGGGTGCCTGCCTGCCTGCCCACCGTTTCAAGGCCAACTAGCCTTGAAACGGTGCCATCTGGGTGGTGGTGCCCAATGAGAATAAGTAACAATAGTCTTCTCTATTAGTGAAGCATTACTTATTCAAGGTAGTGCAATACATGGTAACTCTTTATGAATGATGAACACAATATGAGATACAGTTGAAATGATGCCTTTTACAATACTATCATAGTTTTTCCCTTTAAGAGTTGTCTATGGTGTTTTTACACCAATATTATATAGATTATATAGAAGACTATTGGAGGAATATGGTATTACGGGCAAGTTGCTACAATGAATAAAAGGGTGGTTGAGTGGGAGAAAACAGAGAGTGGCGATCAATGGACACTGCTCTTCGTGGAATAATGTTATTAGTGGAGTCCCCCAGGATTCAGCGTTGTTCAGTGTCCAAATTTGCAGATGATACAAAGGTTGGCAGGATTGTTAATGACAGTAATGGAAGTGTGCTACTTCAACAAGATCTAGAAAAGTTGGGCAGATGGGCTGAGAAGTGGCAACTGAAGTATTTTCATTCTCTACACCATAAGTGTAGAGAATGAAAAAGACCTGGGAGTAATTGTGCATTTAGATATAAAGTTTTCTGAGCAGTGCAGACAGGCTGCCACAGCAGGTCATGGGGTAGTGTCAATGATATACAGGAATTTTGCTAATAGAGAAAAGGAGGTGATTACCCCCTTGTATAAGGCAATGGTCAGGCCATGCCTTGGGTGTTGTGTACAGGTCTGGAGGCCTCATTTTAGGAAGGATGTAGAGTTGCTTGAGCAAGTTCAGAGAAAGGTAACAAGATTGGTGAAGGGAACAAAGGGATCCTCTTACCAAGAAAGGCTTAAGTTCTGCAAATTGTAGCTTCTGGAAGCTAGGCACCTACAAGGTTATCTGATTGAGGTGTCTAAGGCCTTAAATGGGTTGAGTAGGCTCAATTCTGATGGGATTCTTCCTCTTGTTCAGATTACGAACCCAAGGGAGCAAAAATTCAAACAGACGAAAGACAGTGGTAGAATAGATGTGCGGAAATTTACTTTAACCAGTAGGTGGTTAATTGCCGGAACAAACTTCCATCTATCGTTGCAAAAGTTGACAGATTAAATAAATTCAAGGTGGAACTGGACAAATTTTTAGAGGAACTGGATGTGTGAAATGGTTTTTTTTTTTTTTTTTTGGCTGATGCTACATAAGCTTGCTTTCTTGCATCATATGCCATAATACTACTATTACTTAGCTCAGCAACATGAACACTGCCTAGCAAATGATTGGAAATGTGTTTTCTGCATGAAAACAGGAAATGTTGCCACGGTTCCTACTTGTTTTTCATGCTAATGGGAGGACCAGAATATTGCAAAAAACAACATGAATCCAAGGATTCTTCCTGCTAGATGTCAACAAAGTTGGAAGGTGGTGAAATAGATAAGAGTATTATGTAAACGCTCCAATCTTTATGGCTCCAGTGTATCCTTCTGCAAATGAGTTGTGTGATGTGGCATTATCCTATTTGGCTGTATTTGGCCTAGAATGATGGTCTCCTCAGTCACCAGATCTCAATTCAATTAATTACTTGAGGAATGAAATGGAACAAGCTCTTCAGAGTAGAGTTCTGTAACTAAAAATCTGAAACAACTATGGGAGGCAATTGAGTCAACGTGCGTGCATGATTGCGTGTGTGTGTGGATTTAGTGCCAAAGCAACTAGGGGCACGAGGTGTCAGTATATTGTGTGTATTCTGTGGTTGATTTGCCTGTTTGCTGGATGAAAAATTTATGGGATGTAAAACCATGCAATCCTCATCTGTGATCAATCAGCTTGATCACATTGTATAAAAAGCTCATAAAAATTCCTTGGGGTCATTGACATTCAAACTCAGGCCTTACTACTGTGCTACCTGCAAATGCAGTCAACATGATCCAGCATCCCTTTGACACACTTTAAACACCTTGTCAAGTCCATGCCATTATGACAAGTACAGGCTATTCTGAGAGCTAAATGGGGTGTGATCTATTAGCTATTAAGTATGCATACTTAATAGAGTGCTCACACAGAGTACAATCCAATGTTGGGAGTGAGATTGAGATTAGGAGGACTCCAGTCTTCTGAGAAATATATATGTCACTTCTCTCAGCATTAGTTTAATGCTCAGAAGTGATGAGACACATTCCTTGGCAAATTGGTTTGAAATCACAATCATTAAAAGAGGGTGTTCTCAAGGTATATTAAGCCTAAACTGAGTTAATAATGTTGTATTTGCTCAACACCAAGTTGGAATCAGGTTTTTTTTGTATAACCTTGTTTATTAAGTCACTTAGTAGGCTCACTATGACTAGTTCACACAAAAACAAGCCAGCTAGCAGAGGCTGGTTGTTTGGTTAGATTCGATTCCCATCAGTCACATGAGGAATTTTTAAGGACTTTTTTCTCAATGTGGCTGAGTTATTCAGATTTAAATCACTGATGTGCCTAAAATCCCGAAACAACAATATTGGTTGGTTGGTTGGTTGGTTAGAACAAGGTGTCCTGTTTTTAACGGGATTATCCTCTTTTTCAGCAACTGATCCCAATGTTCCGAAAAAATTTAAACAGGATGCCAAATGTCCCTTTTTTAAAAAAAGTGCCCCATTTTTCATTTCTTTCTTCCACACACAAGAGTCAAGAATATGAGAGCTGACTTTTGTGTGTAGCATGACCACCACGATAGACATGTGCAAATGAATTCTACTATTTTCTTTGGTGTTTTTCAAAGTATTGATGTGTTGGTGGTGATGCAAACTCTGTAACATTGTTTGAAGGGTCTAGTAATTAATTATAAATTCGATTTGTTGACAATACGTTGTGAAATGCCTAAGTGAAAGTGTAGTTTCATGGACAGGTTTAAACAAGAATTCCCTTTCCTAACTGAAAGTCATAATGTTATCGGTAAAGCTTTATGCATTGTTTGTCGAGCTGAATGGTGGTTATTCAGATATTACACAGCACACTGCTAAAAAGAAGCACAAAAAAGCAGTTGCAGCAAAATGTGCAAGCCATAAGCTAACCTCTTTCGTGACAAAACAACAAGATGTAAATGGTGAATGGAAATGTCTCGCTGCATAAAAAGGATTGCTAACTTTCCATAGTATCAAGCACTAACTTTCCACAGTATCAAGCATCATTCATTTAGATCAGTGGATTGCATATCTATGAAACTTATTCTCAAAAAGATTCACATGTGCAAGAACAAAATGTGAAAGTATAAAGTATAGTTGTGAATGTACTGGCTGCTTTTGCATTTCGTGAAGTGATAAGTGACTTACATGAGGCAAAATATGTATCTGTTATGATAGATTAATTAAATCACTCAAGCCTGTAGTTGGTCCCAGTTTTGGTGAGGTATTTTATACCTATGAAAGGAATACAGGTGAAATTGTTGGAATTCCAAAATCTCATAGGAGAAACATCTGAGATATCAGTGGATCACATTCTGTCCATATTAGAGAAATATATATTAACCAACAAGATAATAGCATTTTGTGGTGACAACTGGAATACCAACTTTAATGGTACTGCGAGAAAAGGGAAGAATAATGACTTCATAAGTTAAGCAAGAACACAAAAATGACATCTTGGGAGTAGGCTGTGCTGCACATATTGTGCATAATGCTTTGCAAACAAGTGCAAATATGTTGCCAATTGATGTGGAATCAATTATTAACAAAGTGTTTCAACATTTTCATGTTTTCACTATTAGAGCTGAGGCACTGAAATCCTTCTGCAACTTTTAGGAAGTGTGAGGACGAGATAGCTTTCCATGCTACCTGCAGTGGAAAGAATGATCGAAATGTTTGATGGTCTGAAGTCATATTTTCTATCACAAGATAAAAGCACCAAACTCTTAAGTCATCTTTTTAATAATCCACAGTCCCTTCTCTGGTTCAAGTTCATTCACAGCCAATTTAAAATGTGTAATAACACTATTAAAACGATTAAACGAGAGAACATTTGTGGCACAAGAACTGATTGCCCTGACAGAACAAATACTAGCTAAGGTAAAGAAAGCCAACACGAGAATGACGAGAAACGTTGGATAACTTACGCTGAAAATTAGTTTCCTAACACCGGACTCTAGCGCTGCTCCCTCAGTAAACAGATGGTAGGTGTTATCGGCCTGGATCTGAAATCGAGAAGAATTGACAGGTATGCATGGCAAACGATGAATTGATTGATGGTGGGCGCAACAGATGACAAGCTACTGTGTAGTCATTGGTTGGCATTATAATGTGTATTTATGAGTAAAGAACGGTGCATAATAGTTTTGTGATGAACAGTAAGCAGGTAATAGTAGCGATGAATCTTTTAAAGATGGAAGAAATCTGTAAGGAAAATAAAACATTGGTTGATTTTTTGAGGAAAACTAAATTAATAAAAGTTTCTTTCTGTTCATTTTTATGTTCTTCATTATGGTTTTTTCTCATTCTTAAAAGCAGATTTTTGGAGTTAATGAGTGTTTTTACTATATTGTTGATTTAGGTTTGGTTACGAAAAAAAAAGGAAAAGGTTTCTTTATATTTTTTTCCTTACATTTTGTGACCTAACCTTAAACATTAGGTTAGGAAATAATAGGAAAAGAAAGATTCTTTATATATATATATATATATAGTGAATAGCTATTGAGGTGTTGATTGACGTTATGTACATGTGTATCCGCACGAGTATCTTTAAAAATAAAAGTACAGTAATAAAAAATTAATATTTTGTTAATAAACAATTTATGCACTAGTCCACATGATTCTAAAAAAAAAAGGTTATGTTACCCCACCTCCATTTTGGGAGGGGTTCAAGCTCCCATGGGATTTAAGTGGAGGTAACCTGACCTTTTTCAACCATTATGGAAAGTGTTCATTAGGGCAAGTTACCATTAGTGCTTCTGATTTTTTTTTTTTTTTTTTTTTTTGATTTGGTAGTTGTTGGCGCATCGGCTTCTGTGGCCATATTGCACCTCCCAAGGTTTTTGCAGTACTTTGATCCAAGCCCGAGGCGGGAATCGAACCCGCGACCTTTGGGTTGCCGGGCAGGTACTTTACCCACTCGGCTAGCCCGGTCGGCTAGTGCTTCTGAGTGATACTAAATCGATGTTATCATGTGTTGTGTTGTGTTTGTGCACCAATCAGCACATCGTTTGCCATGCCTTTACTCCACACCGATAACACTTACCATCTGTTTACCAAGCAAGCAGTGCTATAGTGTCGTATCGGTAAATTAATTTTCTGCGTAAGTTATCTGACTTTTCTCGTCGCTCTCGTGTTGGCTTTCTTTACCTTCGCCCAAATGCTCAATAGAAAGGAGCAACATTTTTTTACATCTGCTGTCCTGGACCTCAAAAACCAACTGACAGAGAATGGTGTCATCACAGACATTGAATTTACTGAAACTAGCAACAATTTTTATGATACTTCCAAGAATATGTGGAAAACTGGGCCAAGCCTTTGGAAGAGCTATGTGACTTTAAATGGGCTTTGTTAAATATCCCTCCATCTTGGTGTGTTCAACATTGTCTCCAAAACATATCCAAAATTGGCACCAACATGCTAAGTAATAGATGAAGACGAGCTATTCAATGAAGTAAATCATGTGAAGAATATATGTGAATCTAAGATTGAACACTGAAAGAAATGTGGTGGTGTGACGACTAGCGAGAGGTGGACTGAGACAATTCAGACAATGAAAAATTAAGACTTTAGTTTTGGGAGCATAATACACTGTGAGTTTTGTGTTAGGAATACCGGGCACAAATGCATCATTAGAGAGGGTGTTTTCTTTAATAAATGCATTTTGGACTGACAAAGGGAATCAGTTGTCCGTTGAAACTGTAAAGGCAATATTAATAACAAAAACACATTTTAAAGACATTTCTTGTATGGACTTTTACAATTTCATAAAGGAACAGCCAAGCCTTTTGGAAGAAATGAAATTCAGCCATCTAAAAAATATGACAAAGACATTAGTAGTGTATTTTGGACCATCTGCTCAATAAAGATTTGGGTACTTTGACAACGTTAATGTGACTCTAAGACAGTGATAAATATGTAAGTTATGTTACTTTTAATCAAGCTAAACAGTTATGGCTAGTTGGCATGAAACAAGTACAAGAGGATCGTTTTAACTAGTATGACATTAAAATAATGTTAACTTGCCATGAGTGTCCTGTTTTTTTGTTTTATAAATCTGGTCACCCTATTCTAAGGCCACGAATTGTGAGCAGTACCTAACTAGGGATAGAGAGACTGGATGAAATTTCACTGCTGCCACTCATAGCAATGAATATAGACACAGGGATCCAGGCAACCTTTACATGTCTTCCTTTTATTACACTCCCGAAAGTCAATATATCCTGTTTGTAAATTAGTTGGTACAGTATGATCAAGTTAATCTAACAAATGCAAGATGAAAAATTAAGTTTCCTTTGGGCTTCTACAAAATTCTTCCATTCAACAGTAATAAAACCCAAGCCTTTCTATTCATGTAGAGCAGTGGTTCTCAAACTTTTCAATATGAAGATACCCTATATCCATTATGAAAAACTCCCGGCACCTCCAGCACCGGGTGCAATGGGCACTGGCAGAATATTTTGTAAGGTGATGCTGTTTCAAATACAGTGTATGCGATGGACGGCTCGACTTGGCTGTTCTATATATGTAGGTGTATGTACGTAAACGCTGCGATGCAGTCAGCAATTATTTCATGACAACTTGTAATTTACACAGTTCATAACAATCAATGACCTTTTGTAGCAAAGGCTATGATGTAAGCCGATGCTAAATTCGACGTCACAGCACCCCTATAAAGAGTAAGTAGCACCCACTTTGAGAACCACTGATGTAGAGCTGTGGCAGTAACTGCTGTATCAGCTCTGAGGGAATATAGAGAATCAGTACCGTGCCGAGCTAATTTAGCACATGGCAAAAACAGTTCATAGTGCATCTCTACAACTTAAAATTTATTTCCTTTATTCTATTTTAAAGTTGCCCAAGCCCATAACCCCAGGAATGGGCTTGGGCAACTTCAACAAAACAACAGGAATGGGCTTCAACAAAATCACAAAACAGAGAAGTTTTCATTGTTGTTTACTTTTTGAGCAGAGATGGATAAAGTCATGTGGGGGTTACTATATTGTACTGGGAAATTGCATTGTTTCTTAATCAGATTGTTTGTTTCATTGAATGAAAAGCTCTGGATTTCCAGGAGATAAAAACAATAAAACTCTCATCCAGGAGTTTGAATAACTCCACGATTATTATTATTATTATTATTACTAGCCAGGTAGTGCAAGGAAGCCCGGGGCTTATGCTACACTAGCTAAAAAAAATTTCCAAGTTCCCTGAGAGAGAGAGAGAGAGTGGAGCAATATGGCCTTAGTTGCTAATGCTCCTAAAAACCAAATAACAGAAGTAGAAGGGAATCACCAAGAAGTAGAAGGGAATCACCAAGAAAGAGAAGAATGATGATATCCAGCTCAGGACCGTGGCACACCTAGGCTGGATATCATCATTGTTCTCTGCCACCAATTCAGCTGAAATGGTGGTATCATGGACTGATAGCCTCGTGGATTAACTTAAGACGTGGGGTAATCTGCAAGACTCTGGGGAAGGGAATTTTTATCACTGTGGCCTACACTTGTAGGTAGAATGAATCTATTTTGTAGAGATAGTATTCATTTGAACAAAAGTGGTGCAAGGATTTTTGCCAGTATCATTAAGGATAACTTAAGGTTTGACAATTAGATAAGTTATAGAATTTCTTAATGTACCGATTTGAAATAGACTCAAAGTTCGAATAGCAAACAGGACCAGGGTATGTCTGCCAGGGGCAAAGGTTGATGACGTTGTAGAGCGAATATCATCTTTTAAGGGCACAAAAGGTGATATAGTTGTACACGTTGGCACTAATGATATTAAGAGTAGGAGACCGGCAGAATTACTTAACAAGTACAGGTCACTGTTGAACAAAAGCCAAGAATTAGGGTTGAATTTGAGAGTGTCTGCAATTCTGCCCAGACACGATAGGAGAGAGTATATGATGAGAGCCTTGTCGATAAATTCGGCCCTGGAAAGATTGTGCAAGGCTCAAGGGGTAGAATTTTTTTCAGCCTGGACTGTACTTGTTAACAGGAGAGATTGCTTCTACAGGGATGGGGTACACTTAAATAGAAAGGGTGCAAGAATATTTGCTGATGCTATCGAGGCAGTGTTAGGTGGGTCGGAAAATTGCTAGCTTGGGGGGAGACAAAGACCAATAGATTAACAGTAGCCACTGGCAGAGGTGAAAGAGATTCTTGCACTGCTTCTATTAGAATGAGCAGAAGCCTGAAAAACAAGATGCATGATATTTCAGAGACTGCTGGGAGCCATTGCGGTACAAGTAAACACATGTTAGGGTAGCTAAGAATAGAAACAGGTGCAGGTATACTTGCGTGTACACCAATGCTAGGAGTTTAGTAAATGAATTTGATGAATTTGAGGTATTGCTCAAAACATCAAAGGCAGATATTGTTGGGATATCAGAGACGTGGTGTCACACAGATATAAGGGGTGCAGAACTGGAATTTGGGGAGTACAACGTCTACAGAAAGGATAGACTGAATAGGAAGGGAGGAGGGGTTATGCTATTAGTGAAGAAACACATAAAAACCAAGGAAGTGAAGCCAGTCGACATCGCTGGACAGTGCAGTGTTGAGTCAGTTTGGTGTGACATAAGCATTGGGAGATCAAAATTGAGAGTAGGAGTGTGCTATAGGCCTAATGACTCTGATGAGTATAATAAGAAACTGTACAGGGAAATACAGTGGGCCAGTAAATCAGAGAGTCTTATAATGGGAGATTTTAATTTCCCAGATATTGACTGGAATTTGGGGGCTGGTCACTCACACACTAGCAGGGCTTTTGGGGATTTATTGGATGATTGTTTTCTACATCAGCATGTTCGGGAGGCAACTAGAGGGAGTAATACTCTTGATTTGATTATCAGCAGTGATTCTTCATGCATTAAGAATCTGCAGATAAATGAACCACTAGGTGGCAGTGATCACAGTGTGCTGAAGTGGGATTTACTCCAAGAGGTAACTACCATTAGGGGTAAAGGGAAGGGTTATTGCTTCCGTAAAGGCGACTACGATGGACTGAGACAGTATTTAAATTCTATACAGTGGGACCAACTGATGATGTTACCAACAGCAAATTCAAAATGGGAAGCATTCAAAGAACTTATCTTGGAAGCTACTAGGCTTTACATACCAACTAAGAAATATTGTTCAAGGTTTAGGCCAAAATGGATGTCAGATGAACTAATGAGGCATATGGCAGAGAAGAAAAATGCATGGGATACTTACAAATTAACACATGACACAGAAGCCTATGATAGATACAAGTTGATATGCAACCAAGTTACGAAGGAGGTTAGGCAGGCGAAGGCAGATTACGAGAAATCCTTGGCAAGGGATGCAAAGAAAAACAGCAAAGAGTTCTTTACTTATGTAAACTCTAGAAGGAAGGGGATGAATCAGATTGGTCCACTTGATATTGATGGGTCAACTGTTGATGATCCTGCTCAGGTAGCTAACAAACTAAATGAATATTTTGCATCGACATTCACACATGAGGAGTTATTCAGCGAGGGGAATGCCAGAGGTGTATTCAACTCTGGCAGTAAGCTACAGAATCTTGAAATAACTGAGAGTAAGGTGGAGGAGAGGTTGTTGAAGATAAACACAAGAAAGGCACCCGGGGTGGATGGGATCTATCCAGTTATATTAAAGGAGGCAGCAAAGGAAGTAAGCAAACCCTTAACCATAATTATGAGAGCTTCTTTGGACTCAGGGGGAGGTACCCATAGACTGGAGATGTGCAAATGTGACCCCAATTCACAAAGGAGGATCAAAGGCTGACACAAGTAATTATAGACCTGTGAGTTTAACTTCTGTTCCAGGAAAATTAATGGAGGCACTGGTTAAAGAAGCACTGCAGGATCATCTAGACAAGACTTCAGTTATAGCTCGGACACAGCATGGTTTTGTTAAGGGGAAGTCTTGCCTGACCAACTTGATTGGATACTATGATGCAGTCACAAAAGAACTGAATGCAGGGAATAGCTTTGATATTATATACTTGGATCTTAGAAAGGCTTTTGATACTGTTGCACATGGAAGACTGCTACACAAATTGGAGCAGTGTGACATTGGAGGCAAATTGCTGCTATGGATAAAGGGGTGGTTGAGGGGGAGAAGACAGAGAATGGTAATCAATGGACACTGCTCATCGTGGACTAATGTTATTAGTGGAGTCCCTCAGGGCTCAGTATCAGGTCCATTATTGTTTTCTGTATTTATAAATGATATTGATGATGGTATATCAAGTTTAATGTCCAAGTTTGCAGACGATACAAAGGTAGGCAGGGTTGTCAAGGACACTACTGACACTATACTGCTGCAACAGGATCTGGAAAGGTTGAGCAGATGGGCTGAGAGGTGGCAAATGAAGTTTAACATTGACAAATGTAAAGTACTACACATAGGAAACAGCAACCCCAGAGCAATGTATCAACTCTGTGGTACTACACTGACAGTGGTAGAGAATGAAAGGGACTTGGGGGTGGTTGTGCAGGCAGATATGAATACTCCATGAGCTACTCTTCCAGACGGGCTGCAAGAGTAGCTCATGGAGTATTGTCAATGATATACAGGAATTTTTCCAGCAGGGATAAGGAGGTGATTATTCCCTTGTATAAGGCAATGGTCAGGCCACACCTAGAGTACTGTATACAGGTCTGGAGGGCTCATTTCAAGAAGGATGTAGAGCTGTTGGAATGAGTACAGAGAAGGGCAACAAGATTAGTGAATGGAACAAAGGGGTGCTCTTACGAAGAAAGGCTTAAGTTTTGCAAATTACAGTGTCTGGAGACTAGGCACCCATGAGGTGATCTGATAGAGGTGTATGAAGCCTTGAATGGTTTGAGCATGCTCAATGCTGATGGGATTCTTCCTCTAGCTCAGAATAATCACCTGAGAGGGCATAAATTCAAATTGAGGAAAGACAGATGTAGGATAGACGTGCGGAAATTTGCCTTTAGCCAGCGGGTGGTTGGTTGGTGGAACAGACTTCCATCCCTTGTCGTGGAGGTTGATAGCCTAAATAGGTTTAAGGCTCAGCTGGACAGGTATTTTGAACGAACAGAGGGGTGAAGTGGAAGTGGGTTTTTTTTTTTTTTTTTTTGGCTGATGCTGCATAAGCTTGCTTTCTTGCATCAAATGCCTCTACTAATGCTAATGCTTAATGAACGGTACTCACCTTAGATAACCTGCTATGTTACATGAAGTAGGATGGAACAATAATTTTGAGACTTAATCGGTTTGAATAATTTGAAATTTAGAATGAGTTAGAGTTGTGATATTTGTATCAACACGGAATTAAAAATGAAATTAAAATATGCTCAAGGAAGTAGAAGTGCACACCTTTGTCCTTGGTTGTCATTGAAGCATTAATTTAAAAATTTTAAAATATGAGACCGGTGAAGCCAAAAGTCATAAATCAGTGACTTTCGTTAAACGTCATCAGTTGGCAATACTAAAATGAGAAGAAAACGTGTGTTTTCTTCTCATTGTCTTCATCATGGGAACATGTGTTTTCATGTTCCCATGATGCTCTTTGTAACATGTGGGAATCTTAGGTGTGTGAGATTCCAGACCGGGGAGAGGTTGGAGGGTAGTTTCGTATTTATGACATCTGGTTTGGTATGACGGCGGCACCATTCTATAATAAGGGCTTTGTGTTGAAAGATTTTGTAACTAGATTTTAATTTTACAATTGTGATGACCGAATAAACTAAAGGGGTGTGGTTGTGAGATGTACGTGTTGAGTGAGTTCAGTACTGGATTGGCCAGTCCTGAAGCTGTTATAATGACAGTAAGCTCGTGTGTTGGAAGTTTTTGTGGAACCGTACTTTGTAGTAGTGCTTCCGATGTAGCAGCCGCTTGATTAGATATACAATATTATTCATGTCATTTATTGGGTATTTGTGTGTTTCTTTGTATGTATTAAATAATGACCCTAATTTATTGTATGAAGAAAATATAAGTGTGATGTCAGTGCCTGCAAACACTTGGCAGAACTGTCTAGCGAGACTACTGTGATAGGGAATAATAATGCGCGTGTTCCCTTTTGTGTTGTGTTTGGATAAGCTATTAACATTATTCTTAGCAACAGAAATTGTGTGTTGGATTAATTGAGACAGATATTTTCTGGTCGTGAACATTTTTGTGAGATATTGTAGTTCAGCAGATAAATTGTCCTGCGAAGAACTGTATTTTATAGTGTTGTGAATTTGATTATAAAGGACAGCTTTTTTGTACTAAGAGGGTGATGTGATTCAAAATGTAAATATTTCCCTGTGTGTGTGTATTTTTTCTGTAAATCTTGGTTCCCAGTTTGGTGCCAGTTTTGTATATTATAAGGTTAAGGAAATTGATTTTGTTGTCAATTTCTGTTTCAAGTGTGTATTTTAATCTGTCATGTATTGAGTTAAATTTAATAAAGAGATTATCAATTGTGGTTCTGTCTCCTATTAGGAGTATGTCGTCTGCATAGCGCATATAAAGTTTAATCTCTGAAGGGTTAGGTTGTAGTACTTGGTTTTCTATGGTTGCTAAGTAAATCTCTGATAAGGGGGCAGAAATTCCTAATCCCATGGGGAGGCCAAATATTTGTTCAAAAATATTTGTTTGTGGAGTATTGAGCAGTGATCAATTTCCTCCATTTGCAGGGCAAGAAAGCTCAGGAAATTGACGAAATAATGAAAGCTGTGTATGGGCAGAATTGTCCATCCTATGACACTGTAAAAAAGTGGAAATGGGAATTGCAGTGCGGTCATACAAGTGTCTTTGACAAGCCAAGGGAAGGAAGGCCATCAACATCCACAGACAGTGAGATGGTTGAAAAGGTTGAACAGCTGGTGCTCAGTGACAGATGTGTGACAACTCATTCATCGCAAATGCAATGGGAATTAGATATGGGTCTGCCCGCAGCATTTTACGTGACTATCTGCACATGTCAAAGGTCTCCGCACGATAGGTTCCATGATTGCTGATGCTTTTGCAGAAGCAATGTTGAATGCAGTGTTCTCGCGAACTGTTGGATTTGTGTAATGCAGATGTTGAGAACTTTTTTAGAGTGAACTCACCCTATTCTCCTGACCTAGCCTCCGGTCATGACATTCCCACCTGGCCTCCGTAGCCAGGTGGGAAGGAGCAGCAGTGCGTAGCACACACTTCTTGATTTAGACCGGGGTTCGAGCCCGTCACCACCAAATACAGAGGATGCAGAAAGGTCAGGGAATGACCACCGCAAATCCCGGAGCAATATGGCCTTAGTTGCTAATGCTCCTAAAAAAAAAAAAACCCAAACCCACCCTGACCTAGTACCATCAGACTTCTTCTTGTTTCAAAAAATGAAGTAACCATTGCATGGGCATCACTTTGATTCATCTCAGGAAGTCATCAATGAAGTGGAATCGTGGTTTCAGGCAAAATGTGTGAACTTCTATGATCAAGGCATTAAACAACTGAACCATAGATGGGAGAATGTGTTACTAAACATGGAAAGCACATAGAAAATGATTAAAGTTCCTGTGAAGTTTCACCTTCCTAGGGCTATTATTTCTAGGTAAAGGTGCAAAATTTTGGAAATTTTATAAAAATAAAATTTCCAAAATTTCAATTTGTTTGATTTTTGATTTTATTTAGGAAAGTTAGAGAAGATGGAAGGGTTGGTTGGGCCATGCTTCTTATCAAAAGCAGCTTGAGTGCAAAAATGAGCTTTTGCTAAGTCTGAAATTACATCTACCAGCATAGAATCTGTGTGGTGTGAGTTAGTCGGAAGCAAAGGTATAATGAGAGTGAGACTAATCTACTGACCAGAAGACATTGAAGAGTATGATAAGAGTCTTTACATGCAGATGGACTGGGCAAGCAAGCACAAAATTTTCTTATTACGGGAGACTTCAATCTGCCCCTAATTGATTGGAATAAGTGGGAAGGGAAACTCATTGTGTGAAATTTTTTTTTAAAATAAACTAAATGATTATTATTTATACCAGCATGCTAGAGAAAATACTAGGGGTGAGAATATTCTTGACCTCATCCTTACTCACAAATCAGATAGCATCACAAGGTTTAAAGTACAGGAACCATGTCAGTTAGTGATTACGCGATCATCAATTGGAAGATGAAGAAAGATGTTGCAGTAGCACTATATGGCATCTATTAATTCAGCGAATACAGATTGAGGGTGAAAACATTTGAATTATGGAATACTTTACAGCCAAAATCACAAAAACCATAAATGCATACATACCATTAAGAAAATATTGCAGGAGGAGGATGCCAAAATAGATTAATGTGGAGCTGGCTAGTCAAATAGAGCAGAAAAAGACAGAATGGAATAGTTACAGAGTGACAAAAAGTACTGATGCCTACAACAGGTACAAGTTGATTTGTAATACAATGAGGAAGAAAACAAATTAGATCGGACCCTTGTGCACTGGATGTAGGAAAGTCTTAGATAATCCAGCTGACACTGCAGATGAATGAAATGAATTGGTATTTTGCATCTGTCTTTACTGACAAAAGACCTTCAGGCTGAGAAGAGACTGTGCAGGTGAGGCAGATTCATAAGAAATTTGTGATTTTGAAATTATATTCAAGCATAAAGGCAAGTAAGGCTTCTGGAGTTGATGTCGCATACCTTGTAATTTTGAGGGAGGCCACCAGAAAATTATGTTTAACTAACTCAGTAGACTATTTTTACACTGTTACTGATGAGCTGGATGTTGGAAATAATTTCAACACAGTTTATTTGGATTTTAGAAAAGCATTTGACTCAGTCTGTCATGAGAGGTTACTGTATAAGCTGGAACATGTTGGGATTACTGGAAACGTTCTGTGATGAGGTGCTAGGTGGCTGCATGGCAGAAGGCAGAGGGTTGTGATAATGGATATTCGTCAGATTGGTGTAATGTCAGGAGGGAGGGTCCCACTAAGGATAGGTTCTTGGACCACTGTTGTTTCTGATTTTCATAAATGACATCGATGAAGGGATAGACGGTTTGATGTCAAAATTTTCAGACAACATAAAGATTGGTAGAGTTATTAATGATCAGTACCAAACAGCGCTCCTTTAGGATGACTTGAATAGGCTGCAAGAATGATCAGAAAATTGGCAGCTATGTTTTAATGCAGCAAAATACAGTCTTATACTTGGGGAATAGCAACCCCAAAATAAATTATGCACTTGGTGGGGTTGAAATAAAATCAGGAGAGGAAGAAAGGGATCTTGGAGTTATAATATGGGCAAACATGAAGTTTTCTGAGCAGTTAAACAGGCAGCCAGGAAAGCCCATAATGTTCTATCGATGATTTATCAAACATTATCCTGTGGAGATAAGGAGGTCATAAACACACTGTATAAAGCAATCGTTAGACCACATTTGGAATACTGCGTTCAAGTACAGCGACCTCATCTGAAAAAAGACATTGAGCTTCTTGAAAGGTTCCAAAGATGGGCAACTTACATGGTGAGATCAACAAAAGGGTGACCATACAAGGAAAGACTCCAATTATTTGGGCTAAAGAGCTTGGCAACTAGGCACCTCAGAGGTGACTTGATTGAGGTTTATAATGCTCTGCGAGGGGTTAGTAAAATGAATGAAGGTGGAATTTTCACTGTTATAAAGAATTCCATAACTAGGGGCCAAAAATTCAAATTACAGGAGAAGAGGTTTAGACTAGATTATAGGAAGTTTTCTTTTAGCCACCAATTCATTGATTGCTAGAACAAGCTGACAGTTTGAATAAATTCAAAGGCCAACTGGATAGTTACCTATGTGAGGAGGGAAGCACATAATTTGTATTTTCTTATCTACTATTTTTTTTTGGCTAGTGCAGCAAAAGCCTATGGCTTCCTTGCACTACACGGCAAATACTCTTACTATTGTATAATGAGGAGAAAAAAAATAAAATGAGAGAAGCTTACAAAATTTATGGCACATTTTTCTTGCATACTTACCAGCATCACTAGTATCTAAAATAATTTCATTCTCCTCATGAGTCTTCCCTTCTTTCAGACCCTGTCCTGACAATCTGACCTTTGAAGGAGTTCCAATTTCGTGCTCCAGAACATTAATGTTGAAAGGGCTGTTTGTAATATGTTTTCCAAGCCTTTTCACGTTGACAATGTGCTCACCTTTCTCTCGAGGAGTAAATGAAACACCTAATTAAGAAAGAAATTTAAAAATATTTGGTTAAAAAAATTTTGTAGTATTTACAAATTAGCTAAACATCATGTTTATCAGTTCTAATCACAAATTCACCATGCTTACAAACATAATGTTATAGTGTATTTTAATGATGTTTTCCAGATTCATTTCCTTATTTTTGCAAAATTCAATAGGAGAAATTAAATTAAATTATTAAATTATTTCTTTTTAATTTGTTCTGAAGAAATTAACTGCAGTTGTGCTTCAAGTACAAAATTGGAACATAAATGCAGTTATATAACTTCATGATTGGAGCATACTGACATCCCTTACATCAATATAAAAACTCAAGTTTGTAAGGCTAAGTGGGTAGTGAATTATTACTATTTGCTTATTATAATAATTACAACAGAAATGTAAAATACTTTTAAATTTTCAATTGTAATTAAAATCCAAGTATAAATAAGGAAGGATTGACAGTATATGACTGTTTTGTTTAATTTATTAAATCATAGAGCTGTTGTTGTTGTTATTTGGTTTTTAGGAGCATTAGCAACTAAGGCCATATTGCTCTGGGGCCATATTTCCACATCCTCTGTATTTGATGGTCACGGGCTCGAACCCTGGTCTAATCAAGAAGCGTGTGCTAAGCACTGCTGCTCCTGCCCACCTGGCTACGGAGGCACCAAATCATAGAGTTTGAATTGTGTTGCATTTCATGCACAGCTGATATAAAAAATATTACAAAACACAGAATGAATATTACATTAAGAGGTATGTGCAGTGAAGCAAAAACAATTCTTTATATATTATTAGTTAATCAATTAAACCAAGGGTGTCAAGACTAATACTCAAGATTTCTAAGAGGTACAAGGTAAAGGTTATAATGATTTATGCACCAACATCGAGCCATGATGATAAAGAGGTTGAAGAAATGTACACCGAAATTGAGAGTCTTCTAGATGAGCAGAAAACCCACTACACTATTATTATGGGGGACTTCAATGCTAAGGTTGGAAAAAGGCAAAACAGTGCAGAAAGAGGAACTATAGGAAATTTTGGAATTGGTGAAAGCAATAAAAGAGGTGAAAGACTTGTGGAATTTGCAGAATCTCAAGGACTGTCAGTAATGAACACTTTTTTCAAGAAAAGGGTGAACAGAAAGTGGACATGGAAGAGTCCAAATGGATTAACAACTAATGACGACTTCATCCTCACTAACAGAAGATATATTGTGAATGATGTTACCATCCTGAATAAGGTAAATGTTGGAAGTGATCACAGAATGGTAAGATGTACACTTGATATAGATGTAGGAAAGGAAAGGAAAAAACTGACTCGAGTAAATAATACAAAGGTCTTTGAGATAACAGAGGAGGAGAAAAAGCAGTATGTACTGGAACTTAAGAACACGTTTGAGCTTCTGCAGACTGCTCAGGACCAAGATATCGATGAGGAATACTACAACTTTCTGAAAGTGATAAAGCCCAAGAAACCTATAGGAAAAAAGAAATCCAAAGAAGAAAAAATTAGTCAAGAAACACTTGTCATGATGAACTGAAGACGACAACTGAAGAGCAAGAAAAACACTGACAGGGAGAAAATTGAGTATACTGAGTTATGCAAAGCCATTAGAAAGAGACTCAGAGAGGACATAAGAAGATTTATCACAAGAAAAGTAGAACAAACATTAAGGGAAAACAGAGGATTTAAATCAGCAGCCATGAGCAGTAATACAGAAAGACAAATGATACTGAAACTGAAGAATAGCGATGGCATACTTATAAACAGCAGAGAAGGCATAATTCAAATAGCAGAAGACTACTATAGAGAATTATACAAGGAGAGAGGAAATTATACCAGCAGTGGGGAAGATGGATTGCAAAGTAGCAACACATTCGACATACCCGATATTCTTCCTGATGAGGTAGAACATGCATTGAAGAAAATGAAGAATCAGAAAGCCCCGGGGGAAGATAAAGTTACTGTAGAGTTATTAAAATTGTGAGGAAGAGACATAACACAAAAACTGGCAAGGCTCTTCACAAAGTGCATTCAAAAAGGTGTGACGCCTAAGCAGTGGAATAATGCAATCATAGTTTTGCTGCATAAGAAAGGAGATAAATCAGAAACTGGAAATTATAGACCAATTAGCTTGTTATCCCACATCTACAAGTTGTTCACAAGGGTCATTACTAACAGATTAGAAAGAATACTTGATGAGAATCAACCGAAAGAGCAAGCTGGCTTTAGGACAGGATTCTCAACTATGGATCACCTTCACGTAATATCACAGCTAATGGAGAAAGCAAAGGAATATAAAACACCATTATGCCTGGCATTTGTGGATCATGAAAAGGCATTTGACTCCATACAGTATAAGGCAATGTTTCGGACACGGGAAAGACAAGGCATAGATACCCCATATATTATGATTTTGAAGAAAATATATGAGAGTGCTACCTCCTTTATTAGACTAGACAAAGACAGTAATAAATTTAAAATCGAGAAAGGAGTTCGACAAGGAGACACAATATCTCCGAAGCTGTTTACTGCTGCCCTTGAGGAAGCTTTCAGAAGATTAGACTGGTCGCAGAAAGGAGTCAATGTGAACGGAGAGTACCTAAACCATTTACGATTTGCAGATGACATTGTGGTCATAAGCCACGATCCCAAAGAATTAGAGGAAAATCTTAATCAGTTATGCACAGTTAGTAAGGATTTAGGACTAAAGATGAATATGGCTAAAACAAAAGTAATGATGAACAAGTATGCCACAGAAAGTAAAATAATGATTGAAGGAGCAGTAATTGAAAAGGTGGAGTCATATACTTATCTGGGACAAGTTATTAGCTGTAATAATGATAAGTGGCTGGAAGTCAAGAGAAGAATAAATTTTGGATGGATAGCATTCAGGAAATATAGTCACATACTGAAGAGCAATATCCCAGTTTGTCTGAAACGTAAAATAATGAACCAATGTATACTCCCCACCATGACTTATGGAAGTGAAACTTGGGCACTACACAGCGAAGAATGGAACGAATTATATTGGGAATCAGACTGTTAGATAAGAATAGAAACACATGGATTAGGCAGCAAACTCAAGTAAAGGACATTCTTATCAAAACTAAAATGGTCTTGGGCAGGACACATAGCTCGAAGACATGATGACAGATGGACTAAAAAAATAACAGAATGTACCCAAAAGGAGCTAGAAGAAATCCTGGAAGACAAAGGCGGAGATGGATAGATGAAATTCGTGAGTTTTTGTGTAGTAAATGGATGGCCAGTGCTCAAAACAGAAGGAGCTGGAAAGTTGCTGGAGAGGCCTTCATCCTGCAGTGGATTGAAAATGGCTGATGATGATGATGATGATGAATCAATTAGTAATTAATGACAAGATAATTAAGTATTCACTTTTTGTGTCTGTTAATTGCAGAAAAAATCAATTAATTTAAGAAATAAAAATATTAATGTGCCTCAATTGTAATTTACTGTGCACATTAACTAATTTGTTTAAAATATAATCTACTGTTAGTAAAATAATGTTATTAAAGCTATTAAGGAGTTATTAAAGTAAAATAATGACAAAACTAGTAAATTAAAGCAAATGGCAATATGACTTTGAGGTGTTAACAACAGATAATATGTATACACACCTTATTAAAATAACGGTACAAATTATATTTTATTATATACAATGGTCCTAATTTGATTCAGAAATGAATTTTTTTTTTTATGAACATTTTTGTTTTAATAGTGGGAAATAGATGCTATAATTGCAGAAACCTATTAAGAAATTGTAGAGTCCATTGGAAAAGCATATCTCTGCAAAGAATATAGTTCCTACACAGCTTACTTCATATTGATTTCAAATACATTCAAGTGCAGCATCAATTTTTTTACCAGAAATTAATAGAATATTCCAAATATTGGAGGGAATGCATTTTATAGTACTTTTATTCATATATTGTAACAATTTCTTATGTATCCCAGCCATTGTTATTGATTATGAAGATGGCATTCTCGTTAATACAGTGGACATTGCTTCTGCTCATTAGTCAGAGCTTTTAACTAGCAAAATTTTAAATAAATAAAATGTTTTAATTCAGAAGTTAAACAACTTTGCAACTAAAAAGGAGTTTGCAAATATATAAAAATTTGTAAATTGCAAGCATTTGTGTATATTTCAATACACCTCAAAAGCAGCCACTATGCTCATCACCTGGAATGTATTCTCGAAATTTATGCAGTTAAATTACATAATAAAATCGATGCTATAGAGCAGCAGATTTAACAGTTGTTTTAGCTTACACTATTAACAGAAGATAGAAGACTGAAATACAGCAAAGGAGTCATTTTCAGTGTCTGGGAAGAAATGGGTACAACAATGAGTTGCCTCTGTCCAACTGTATATTTGAATCCAAAAATCATGGTATAACATAGTTTTATTTCTTTAGCATTTGCATTAGTGGAGGCATACAATGCAAGAAAGCAAAAAAAAAACCCTCCCATTTCATCCCTCCATTCATTCCAAATGCCTGTACAGCTCAGCCTTAAATTTATTTAGGCTATTAGCTTCCACAACAAAAGTCAGAAGCCTGTTCCACCAATCAACTAGCCGCTGGCTAAAGGCAAATTTCCGCACATCTATTCTACAACTATCTTTCCTCAATTTGAAACTGTGCCCCCTCGGGTTCTTAGTCTTAGCAAGACGAAGAATCCCATCAACATTCAGCTTACTCAACCCTTTCAAGGCTTTATACACCTCAATCAGATAACTTCAGAGGTGCCTACTTTCCAGATGCTGCAATTTGCAGAACTTAAGTCTTTCTTGGTAAGAGCACCCCCTTTGTTCCCCTCACCAATCTTGTCCTTCTTTCTACTTGTTCTAACAACTCTACATCCTTCCTAAAATGAGGCCTCCAGACCTATACACAGTACTCTAGGTGTGGCCTCACCACTGCCTTGTATAACGGGATTATCACCTCCCTGTCCCTGCTAGCAAAATTCCTATATATCATTGACAAGACTCCATGACCTGCCCTTGCAGCCCATCTGCAATGCTCAGCGAACTTCATATTTGCAATTACCCCAAGGTCTTTTTCCCTTTCCACTTCCCTGAGTGTAGTACCGCCCAGTTGGTACTCTTCTCTTCAGTTATTGCTACCCATATGCAGTACTTTGCATTTGTCAATGTTAAACTCCAATTGCCACTTCTCAGCCCATTTTCCCAACTTATCTAGATCCAGTTAGAGTAGCATACTGTCACTACTGTCGTTTACAACCCTGCCAACCTTTGTATCACCTGCAAACTTGGACATTCAACCTGATATACCTTCATCAATATCATTGATAAATATACAAAACAAGAATGGGCCCAACATCGAACCCTGGGGAACTCCACTAATAACATTTGTCCATGAAGAGCAGTGTTCATTGATTACCACTCTCTGTTGTCTCCCACTCAACCATCTCTTTATCCATTGTAGCAGCTTACCCTTGATGCCATACCTCTCCAATTTGTACAGAAGTCTTCCATGTGCAACAGTATCAAAAGCTTTCCTGAAATCCAGGTATATGATATCAAAATTATTTTTGGCATTCAGTTCCTTTGTGACCACATCATAGTAAGCAATCAAATTGGTCAGACAAGACCTCCCTTTGATAAACCCATGTTGTGTCTTAACTATTACTGCAGTCTTGTCTAGATGATTCTGCAATGTTTCTTTAACCAGTCATTCCATTATTTTCCCCAGAACACAAGTTAAACTAACAGGTCTGTTAGTTACTTGTGTCACCTTTTGAACCTCCTTTGTGAATTGGTGATACATTTGCACACCTCCAGTCCATGGGGACCTCCTCTGAGATCAAGGAAGCTCTCATAATTATGGCTAAGGGTTTGCTTACTTCCTTTGCTGCCTCCTTTAATATAACTGGATAGATCCCATCCACCCCAGGTGCCTTCATTATGTTTAACTTCAACAATTTCTCCTCCACTTTGCTCTCAGTTATTACAAAATCACTTAGCTCCCTGTTAACATTTGATAAACGTCTGGCACTCCCCTCATTGAATAACTTCTCATGTGTGAATGTAGATGCAAAATACTCATTCAGTTTATCAGCTACCTGATCATGATCATCAATAGTATTATCAAAGGCACATGATGCAAGAAAGCAAGCTTATATAGCATCAGCCAAAAAAAAAAAAAAAAAAAATGCTCCCATTTCACCCCTCCATTCGTTCCAAATACCTGTCCAGCTCAGTCTTAAATTTATTTAGGCTATCAACTTCCACAACAAAGGATGGAAGTTTGTTCCAGCAATCAACCACCCACTGGCTAAAGGCAAACTTCCGCACATCTATCCTACAACTGTCTTTCCTCAATTTGAATTTATGCCCTCTCAGGCGATTATTATGAGCAAGAGGAAGAATCTCATCTGCATTGAGCATGCTCAAACCATTCAAGGCTTTATACACCTCAATCAGATCACCTCGCAGGTGCCTAGTCTCCAGACACTGTAATTTGCAAAACTGAAGCCTTTATTCGTAAGAGCAACCCTTTGTTCCATTCACTAATCTTGTTGCCCTTCTCTGTACTCATTCCAACAGCTCTACATCCTTCTTAAAATGATGCCTCCAGACCTGTATACAGTACTCAAGCCTTAAAAAAGTATACAGTACTTTTTTAAGGCAGTAAAGTATAAGTACCTGTATACAGTACTCAAGCCTTAATCATTGCCTTAAAAAAAGGGATAATCACCTCATTATCCCTGCTAGAAAAATTATTCCTGTATATCACTGACAAGACACCGTGAGCTACCCTTCTCATGACTGACAAACATTGGCAACATTCCCATATGTCACAACCACAGGCTTTAACTTCCAACGATTAGTTGTTGTATCACATAGTTTACTGTACATGACTGTCATCGCAGACTGTTAAGTTCTACGTTCCTAAAACTTTCAGTCCAACAGTTCACTGATGAATGGCTACATAAAGCCCGAAAGCTTTTTGTATTACCAGTTACTGTATGTATATATTTTACTGTTTATTGTATGTATTTAGCATTAAACCTGCTTTAACTACAACCCGTCATTTTATTTTACTTTCTGTTCTGCTCTGTGCTGCAAGATAGTGAATAAAATAATGAATCCAGAGCACATAGGCCTTTTTTCTTATGTTTACTAAGTATTGTTGTTTCCTGTGTTTAGGGATAGTTGAACAGTAGGACATCATTATATTGTGAAGGAATGGCCCATCAGAGAAGAATACGTTCCCAGGAAACTGAACATTAAATGCACACTTTTAGTGAAACCTGAAATGGTGCTTCTGCCACCTTTGCACATTGAGTCTCACGAAAAATTTTGTAAAAGCTCTGGACAAAAATAGTGAAGGTTTCAAGTATTAAAAAAGACAGTTTCCAAAAATTAGTAATGCAAAGTTGAAGTAGGGATATTCGTAGGCCCACAAATTAGATAGCTTTTAAAGGATGACATCTCTGAAACTAAATGTTTACTGAATTAGCTGCGTGGAAATCCTTCAGAGCTGTTGTTAGGGGGTTTTTAGGAAATAAAAAAGTAAAGAACTATTGAGTTGATAGAAGGATTGTTACATAACTATCAAAAGTTAGGATGTCAAATGTCACTGAAGATACACTTCCTACATTCGCACCTGAGCTTCTTTCCAGACGACTTGGGATCTGTCAGCGATGAGCAGGGGGAACAATTCCACCAAGATATCCACACTATGGAGCAGAGGTATCAAGGATGATGGCATCCAGCATTGATGGGTGACTATTGCTGGTTTCTGATAAGGAAGGGCCATTCTGCTCATAAGAGGAAAAAATAATTGTAAGTAGTATGATTTCCTATTTTCACCTCCATATTTGCGGATTAATTGCTCACTTAAACCCAAATAGGTGTTTATAAAGTTTAAATGTTATTTTTTATCCATTTGGAATGTTTACTGGCCATCATTTTTATTTCAAGCAATTAATTTACAAGAAAAGTAGTGGTGCATTTAGATAAGTAAAAATTTGGAAAAAAGGAGCACGAAGCCATAACATGAAAACGTGATGTGCTACAAACTTTCTACTGTCATTTTCATTTTCAGCACATGTGATTTAGTCAAAATCAGTTGATTTTGTTAATGTTATTGAAAAAAAGTTTAAAATTGTTGGCTAGTGTAATTAATGATTTTAGTGCCTATGAATGTCCTGAAAAATTATATAATATTATAAAGATTCCAATTAGTTCCAGTTAATTTTATCACTTACCAAGGTGTCCATCTGGAAGCTTTTTTACAAAACATGGCTCCTCAAGACCAGAAGGTGCAACAATGCTAGCATTGAGGTTTCTAGTGTCCTTTTCTACTGTATTGAGTGAGACTTCACTGGAATGGCCAATGGAAATGTGATTACGTTTTCTTCCTTCACCTATAACATTAGAAAAAAATAACAATATAAAAATCACATATTTTTAGAGCAAAGCCAGAAAACATTATAATACAATAATTATAAATGAAAATTATATCAAATACCAAAAAAATTATACCTTAGAAATAAAATAATACGTTTTTAATATTAGATATTAGTGCTTATTTTTATTGTTTATAAGTCCCCTAATTCTGCTGTTTTCCAAAATTTGTGCTTTCATCTGCCTTCAATTTTTTTTATAACTTTCACCAATGTCTTATATTTTTTACCACCAGCATGATTCCTTATTTCGTCTGCTTCTTTAACAATCTTCAGTTTTTCACTCACTGTAAAACATTCAATCACTTCATCTGATTCAGTTAGGCTTGCTGTCTCGTGGATAGATAATTTAACAAAATTTTTAAAAAAGAAAAATAAAACATGCCGAAAAATAAACATATGTGATATCTGCCTATTGGCCACGCTGACACATTGACTTGCCTGTCAATCAACCTGATGTGTGACTTTATTATAAATTCTCATTGTTAATTTATAATTTCAGTGAGTTGTCTCTCCCCGTGAATACCTAAATTTGTGCCACAATACTTGTGGCACAAATATAATTTGCAGTTATAAATATAAATACAGTACAAATATAAATTGCAGCATAAGCAATGGAAGGTTTTATATATTGCAGTGTGATCTCCGTGTCTTCACCTATAAATTGCAGCAAGAACAGAAATGTCAAAAAAATATTAAATAAAATAATAATAATAACCAAGTATCTAAAGGGAAAGGAATTCTTAGGAAATATTCATAATTTCAGTTACACAAAAAAAAAAAAAAAAAAAGTTAATGTATGCAGTACTGGCATTACATTTCAGGTGTTTGATTTTTTTCTTAAATTAACTGAATTATTTTTTTCTTTTTCTGTGATTAATAGAAGTGAAAAGTAAATATAGTTATCTTGTCAATTAATTACTAAGATTATAACTTCATAGAGCACTTAAAATAAATCTCTATGGTTTACATCCTCTTACTAAACACTTAATAAAACTCTATAGTTTACATCCTCTTTTATTTAAGTCTCTTTTCTGTTCGGCTTAATTACAAATATAATATTTATTTCTCTTCACTATATAACTCTTTTATTTAAATCTCTTTTCTCTATATATTTTTTAGTATAGCCACTCCTTGACTTATGTAAGGGTTGTATTCCACGGAATTCTACGTAAATCGGAATTTCCCTAAAGGCTAAGGCAGCACTTGCAACTATGTGCACTGCATTTGATTGAAGCAAAAAAGAAATATTCAACGAACATGTAAACAGAATTATTTACTGAATTTTTTTTATCTCATGCACAGGAAAAATTTCAGAAGTGTACAAAATTACAAAAAGTTTCCTTTAATGTTGTATTTAAAGAAAAAATGCACAAAGCATAATTCCATATGGGTTTAAATTAACTATATAATATCGGTGTAGATACACCATAATTAACCCATAAAATTAAACTATGTATGTAATGTAAAGGCATCGTTATAATAACGGTTCTGCACCAATATTATATACAGCAGAACCTCAATTATCTGTCAGGGTACAGGACCAAGACCATGACGGATAATTGAATAGATGGATAATAGAATATGTACATTAAAACCATTATACATACAATAGACTGGGTCATCTAACTTGTTGATTTTATTACATAATACATAACCTAATGAAATTTAATTAAACTTTAATTATTATTTTTTTTACCGGATCATCAAACAATCATAGTACAGATATCTACATACATACCTATTTTTAATATTTTGACTTACACTGGTCTAGTAACGTCATAAAAAAATTTAAAAGAAAACAATATTACATACGTACAACTTTGTTCTAATATCATTAAAGAAATTTAAAGGAAAACAATATTACATAATTAAATTTCTTTTCTAAAAAAGTCAGTCATTCTTTTCTTTCATTACCCCTTGAGCCTTTTGGGAGGCAATGTTACGAATTTTATACAAAAGTAACACTTGGGTAGCATCTGCTTCTTCTTGTACCTCGAACCACTCAATGCACTTTGACAACAGTTTCAGCTTCACAGTGGCTAATTATGTTTGTTGTTCCATCAACAGTAGCTTTTTCTTCTTCTTCAGTTTCAGAATCATCCAAAATTGTCATCACTTTTTGCACAATTTCATCAGACAAAATGTTTTCATCTTTAAAAAAGGAAATGAGCTTATAAGAAGCAACATGTACTCTAACGTCCAACTTGAAGATGCTTTTGGATGCACTCTTAACAACTCGAACAATGTCAATGCAAAATGAAAGAAATTTTTCTGTCTGGAATATTCATCAAGAAACAAAGATCAAGACTATCGGATAGGGCTTTGTGTGTTTTAAAGTTTTATTTTAAGAATTTTTTTTTTTGGCCTCACTTTTTCCCATTATATATGGGGTCAGCATTTTTATTGTTTTGGCATGCAATTTTTACAGCTGGATGCCCTTCCTGACGCCAACCCTCACCCTTTATCTGGGCTAGGGATATGCGGTGGTCATTCCCTGACCTTCCGCATGCTCCGTATTTGGTGGTCACAGGCTCGAACCCCAATCTAATCAAGAATTGTGTGCTACACACTACTGCTCCTGCCCACCTGGCTACGGAGGCGCCCTTTAAATATTAAGAATGATAACGTTTATTAAATATTTGTGGTATTATCTTTCAATTTTTTAAATGATTTTCATTTGGCATTTATTTTGTGTTAATGTTCCCTTCTTTTAATGTTTTCTATTGTCAAATTTCTATATCAGGTAGAGATCATTTTTACATTTTATTAAAATATGACAACATATATTAAACTATATCTTGTCATACTGTGACAAGATATATTTTAATATATCTTGTCACATTAAAATATATCTTGTCACATTAAAATATATACCTTGTCACAATATATTGGTTCATAATAATAATAAAAAACCATGCATTTATTATTATATGATTTTTTTTACAGAAAACCTCTGAAATTGTTAGTATAACCCTATCACAGAAAAATGATTCATTGTTTATGAATAAAATGTTACGAAAAATACAGAATAACTTATGATTTCAGGAATTCCGATTTCTCGTTCCCAAATCCCAATTAACATGTTCATGTTTATACTCTGGCACGACCTGGTCTGTAGAGTTTACAATAAATCAATCAATACAAATGTTAATCATATTTAACAGTCATGGACTTGAACCTCCGGTCCACTCAAGGGACCTACTCCACTCATGCTCCTGACCACTTGGCTACGTCAGGCCTCTGTCGGGAATTTGGAAACACTAGTTATATCTTTTAGTAAATCCCACATCAGTACACTATGATCACTGCCACCTAGTGGTTGCTTTATCTGCAAACTCTTATCTGCATGAATAATCACTGCTGATAACAAGATCAAGAGAATTGCTCTCTCTCTCTGGTTACCTCTTGAACATACTGCTGTAGAAAACAATCATCCAGTAAATCCACAAAAGTCTTGCTAGTGTGTGAGTGACCAATCCACAAGTTCCAATCAATATCTGGGAAGTTAAAATCCCCCAATATAAGACATTCTGATTTACTGACCCACTCTATTTCTCTGTACAACTGTTCATTATACTCATTAGAGTCATTAGGCCTATAACACACTCCTACTCTCATTTTTGCTTTCCCAGCACTTATGTCACACCAAACTGACTCAATGTTGCACTGTCCATCTATGTCAACTGGATGCACTTCATTAGATTTCATGTGTTTCTTAACTAACAGCAAAACCCCTCCTCCCTTTCTATGCACATTGTACTCACCAAATTCCAAATCTGCACTGCTTATATCTGTGTGACACCATATCTCTGATATCCCAACAATATCTGCCTTTGATGTCTTGACCAGCACTTCAAATTCATCAAATTTATTTACCATACTCCTAGCATTGGTGTATATACATTTATTATAGATACCTATTCTTACTCTTAGTTACCCTAACACAGCTCATATATTTATTTGTTCCATGATGACTCCCACCAGACCCTAAAACTCCTGGCACCCAACCCTACAGGCCGCTGCTCATTCTAATAGAAGCAGTGCAATAATCACTTTCATATCTAAAAGTAATTTTCATAACTTTCATATCTTGGGAAGATTCACAGACTAAAAGATTAACAGTATCCTATGGTTACCATTAATCTTTTAGTCTGTGAATCCCGCCCTAAGCTAGCAGTTTTATGACTGCCTAACATTGCCTCGATAGCATCAGCAAACACTCTTACACCCAGGTGCCTCCGTAACCAGGTGGGCAGGAGCAGCAGTGTATAGCACACGCGTCTTGATTAGACCAGGGTTTGAGCCCGTGACCACCAAATACGGAGGATGCGGAAAGGTCAGGGAACAACCACCGCATATCCCCGGAGTAATTATGGCCTTAATTGCTAATGCTCCTAAAAATCAAAATAACAACAACTCTTATACCCCCTTCTATTTAAGTGTATCCCATCCCTGTAGAAACAGTCTCTTCTGTTAACAAACACATACACAGACAGACAGACCACACTGAAAAAAATTCTGCCCAATGAGCCTTGCACAATCTCTCCAGGGCCAAATTGATTGACAAGGCTCTCATCATATACTCTCTCTTATTGTGTCTGGGCAGAATTGCACACACTTTCAAATTTAACCCTAACTCACGACTTTTTTTATTTCTCTCAGGAAGTAATAAATCCTATTCCTCTCTGAAAGCATCTTTCAGCTCATGTACAGTTTTTTTGGGGGCACAACTTTCAATTCATCCCCCCCACCACAAAGCATCCCAGATATGTTCTATAGGAGTCAGGTAAGCCACTTAGTTCTCATTAGTGTTCAAAATTATTGGTAGCACAGGTCACACAATTTACAGACAAAAGTCGCTTGGATATGAGCTGGTATATAACCTCATACATCTATACATATATATGTACAAGGTCTTATACCAGCTTTTCAAAAATGCATTAACCAACTGAAACCTAAGGGAAATGTAAAATGTATTTTGGTTTTCATGTTCCTAATAGTTGATGTTTAGTCATAAGAAACATTTGTACATGGATCAGGATTTGTGTTCCTACAGTTAACTGGTTGATAATTTTCTTATCACAGAACTTTCTGTACACTGTTATATGAAATAAAAATAGTGTTGATAATATTAGGGCACCTGTTCCGATTTTCTTCTTTAGAGTGCATTTGTCCCAATTTTTTTCATGTTCAGAATTCGTTTTGTTCCAGCTTTCATTCCTGAAAATCTGCTAAACCTATGAATGAGAGGCACTATAGTCACATCTCAAGTTAGTTGATAAAATGTTGAAGCTACGATCAAAGAATTACAATTATTTAACAAATTAAGAGCAAAGTTGCCTGTTTGAAAACTTTGCACTGGGAGATTAGCAAGAAGTTGTGGCTGAGTGGTCAAGTGCTAGGGCACATGTAAATACATGTGCTTGAATGACTACAAAATACAGTGCTGTTCTTGTATTTTCTATATCATGTGAATTCCTCTGACCTTGTGTGGTCATTCTGAAGTATAAAAGGAAAATTTTATTTATTATTTACAATCTGTAGGTTTACCTATGCCAAAAACATTAACAAAAACAAAAATATCTTTTGCAGTAAAGCTTAAATCAGGTTGGCAATATGTGGGCAGGAATCATCATGAAGCATGGCAATTCCTTCTGTCAGATGTCCTGGTTGCTTGCATCTGATGTTGAGACTCAGATAGTTCAAGTTTTTAGCATCCATTTCCAAGCAATGCTTGCATCAGTCTAACAAAAGACTGTGATAGTCAAAGGAAATGATTACCATAATTTTCCCTACAGAAGTTTGGAATTGAAATTTTTTCTATCTCGGAGAGTGAGCCTGTCCACCTCCACAAAATATGCACTCCCCACTGCGAATGGTTTGATTTTGCCACCAAAAACCCGGCTAGCCAGAATAATTAATTCAAAATATTTGCAGTCACAATGAAGATGCAAACTCTTCTTGCTTAAGCCGTACAAAGAATAAATAGAAATTTATATTTTATTTATTTAAACAGCAACCTTCACCATATACGCAGCCAATATTATTAATTTCAAATGGTTCTTGCCCTTCAGCAGTTAAATATTGAATCACTGCTGACCAATCTGTTTTGAACATACTCTCTATTTTTGATACCATACAAAAAATGCACACATACGCTCTCACACACAAACACACACACACAATTTTAACAAGAGCAAACAAAACAATAGTTTCGTTGACTCTTGTTAATGTGTTGATTTATGTCTACGTGCATCCTTTTCTCATATACTGCTGAGAACTGTTACGTGTTGAACATGTTTTAATTGAGCAACCCTCGTGATGTTCTCTAAATGAAAACTGAAAAAGAAAAAGAATATAATAAATTATATTTTTTGCAGCACCTGTTATTTTGGCTGTGAATGGGCTTCCTACGATGCTCTTCCCAGAAGCGGTCACAGCGATTTTAAATTCTCCTGGAGATGGGGGAACGTAAGACACTCCAACACTTCCATCCTTGTTGTCATGGCACGTTATGTCGCATTTAGATGGACCGTCAACCTTTACGGAAATGGACCCTGAAAAGAGAAAGAAAAAACATGCCTATTAAACAGAGAAAATGTAACATTTAGTATTTACCTGAACAATACTTTTCTGCTTCTACGTGTGCATGTGAGGAGAGAAACCAACAAAAATCTTGGTAACAGTTATGAACAGAATAAAAACCTAGGAAAGTATTTTGAAACAACTTATCATAATTTGCATCATTTTTGTGTAGAACAATAAAAATTAAGAAGCACAGAGTCAGAGTATATTTACGTTATCCTACCAAAAGTCAAAGATAACTGAAGGAAATTGCCTTTAACTATGAAATTAAATATGCAAAACTTTTGGCTTAAGAAGAATGTTGTCAATTAGCCTAAAATTAACTTCAAATGTCAATTTGGACAGCACATGGAAAGAACTAACAGAGCTTTAGACGGAAATGATAGTTGATTGTCATGTGGGAAAATATATGCATGTGCTATTAGCATTAGTTGAGGCATATGATGCAAGAAAGCAAGCTTATACAGCATCAGCAAAAAAAAAAAAAAACTTTCCCATTTCATCCTTCCGGCAGTCATTCCAAATGTTTGTCTAGTTCAGCCTTCAATTGTTTTAAGTTATTATCTTCCACAACAACAGATGGAAGTCTGTTCCAGCAATCAACTACCTGTTGGCTAAAGGCAGACTTCCGCACATCTATTCTACAACTGTCTTTCCTCCAGTTGAATCTATGCTGCCTCAGGTTCTTAATCTGAGCAAGCGGAAGTATCCCGTCAGCAATGAGCCTGCTCAAACCATTCAAGGCCTTATACACCTCGATCAGATCACCTCGCAGGTGCCTAGTCTCCAGCCACCGCAACTTTATTATTATTATTATTATTAGCCCTATGGTGCAAGGAAGCCTGAGGCTTATGCTGCACCAGCAAAAAAAAATTCCCAAGTTACCCTGAGAGAGAGAGAGAGAGAGAGAGAGAGAGAGAGAGAGAGGTAGAAAGTAATCACCAAGAAAGAGAGAAGAATGATGATATCCAGCTCGGGAACCCCTGGATGTGCCAAGCCCATACTCACCAGATATGAGCTCCTGAGTCGAACTTTAGCCTTTCTTCGTAAGTGCACCCCTTTGTTCTTCTCACCAATCTTGTTCTCTTCTGTGTTGCAGTAATACCCCGACTTACGCTACCCCGACTTACGCTACCCCGACTTACGCGAACTCGGAGTTACGCGGTTCCTGATTTTTTCGTTTGGCAACGCTGCCGCCCACTATCTTCAAGGTCGTTTTTCATATGTTATCGATATACGGTGCAACGGCGGAGAATGAGAGCGAAAGATGAACAAAATTCAACTTTGCTGCTTTTATGTTTTTTATATCAGTGAAGGGGAAACACACTTTCACCATAATAACATAAACACCAACACAATTCCAGCTATCGGTATAATCGCAAATGCAATTAGATCGAGTTTACTACCAGTTTATAACAGATTCCACTAGCAGAAACGCAACTGGATTTTTATTGTTTTATGGTAGTAACCCCTAGAAATGTGAGGTGTTAATAGTGTATCTCTGCCTTTATGGTGTTGTTTATTCAGTTGCTACATGCGCGCAGCTTTGTTTATGCGTATCAAGCGTGCCTCCTCGTTTTGTAATTGTGCTTTATTCCCTAAAAATGAAAAGGAAGCGTCCTGGTGAAGACACTGCAGATTCAGAGAGAAAAAGAAAAGCAATTATCGATAAACAGAGGCGGACTGGGTCAAAAATTCTTACCCGGGAAAATTTATAGTGGCCTCATACTATGGTTTATGGCCAAAATCACACTGGCCCACCGGGGTTTCCCCGGTAAGGCTTATTGCCAGTCCGCCTCTGTCGATAGAGAAAAAAATATGAAATTGTGAAACGCTTTGAGCGAAATGAAAGACCATGTGATATTGCACGTGCTACAGGCCTAAATGAAGCAACGGCGAAAAGCACATGACAATTGCAAACTTGACAGGTTGAAAATTGAAAAGGGCTCAATTGTAAAGGGCTTAAAAATTTTAGAAAACATAGACTCCAACAAAGAACGCGTTATAGCTACAAAGCAAGGAATAACAAAATTATTAGCTTGCTACGAAGAAATTCTGCGTGAAAAAAAGAACGCGCTGTGTCGTCAGACGAATTTGTTAGATTTTATGAAGCCATCGACATCGAAATAACTTTTTAACGTAAGTCATTTGTTTTTTAATACATATTTTGTATTAATATGTATAAAGAACTGCAATTTTATTAATATTTTTCTTCTAAACTAGTGTTTTTGTTAGTCCTTGGTCCCAATTAAGCAAAATTTATATGTATTTATATGCAAAGTTGTACCCCGACTTACGCGAATTCGACTTACGCGATTTTCGTCGGACCCACCTATCGCGTAACTTCGGGGTATTACTGTACTTGTTCTAGAAACTCTACATCCTTCCTAAAATAAAGCCTACAGACCTGTATTGATCAAGGTGTGGCCTGACTATTGCCTTATACAGAAGAATAATCACCTCCTTGTCTCTGCTAGCAAAATTCCTATATATCATTGACAAAACTCCATGACCTGCTCTGGCAGCCGGTCTGCACTGCTCAGAGAACTTCATCTGATTCCACAGTTACCCCCAGGTCTTTTTAATTCTCCACCTCCCTGAGTGTAGTACCACACAGTTGGTACATTTCTCTTGATTTACTGCTACCCATATGGAGTACTTTGCATTTGTCAAATGTTCAATAAAGAAAATGTCAATATTTTCTTTAGTGCTCTTATATTATTTCTCCCCAATTGGGGGCTCCACCTCATGACGGGTATTGCTACCAAGTAGAGGGTGGTTGTTATGTCTGGTGTTACTGTTGGTCAAGGATTATTATTATTATTATTAGTTTATTTACCCAAGGTCCACCCCTCTACAGCTAGTGGGCTAGGAGGGTGTACAGATATTTTGAAATATACATCATACAATTTTATACAAATTTCCAAGATATTTGCAATAATGATTAAATAGATAATCACATTTACTTAATTGTAAGTTACAATCAACTTTAAAATAAAATTGATCTTAATAATTACAGAGATAAATATACAGGTCAACTTATATATATTTTCTTCAGCAACTGACATAACAAATTTACTTATTTTTCATTATATTATTGCATTTAATTGCTTACATCATATAAATTTCTGATAAAACAATTTTCACAGCAGTCCTGGTGATTTAGTCCAGATTTGGTCTATAATTTGTATTCTGTATGTTTTATTAACTTCAAACTTTACTGGATCAATGAAGAAGGTGTTGAAGTGTTCAACGGTTTTACATGGGAACATTCCTTTTAAGGAGTCCAGGTTAGATGACTTCATCCTAAGTGAGGGATGGTTTCTATTTCTTGCTCTTCTGAGTGCGATAATATCGCCTATCGACTGGGCATCAACTGGAGAGTTAGCAGCTTGGTGAGAGTTGACAGATTCTTTTTGAGGATAGTGAGCTTCTAGGAGGTCATGCCTGTTTTGACTAGGAGAATGGATTTCAAGATGGTGAACGGGTTTTCTCTCAGATGGTTCAGTCACTGCAGAATCCAATATTCCATTGTCAGAAATTTGTTACATTGAGAGGTAGATGCAGAGGATCAGATTTCAGAAGCATATAGTGGTATTGCTGTGAGACATCTATTAATGTATTGTCTGACCAGTTTGATACTGTGACAACTTGCGAGCTCCTGGCGGATAGCCTAGAAAGCAACATTAGGTCTTCTTCTTTGACTTTAGGAAGTGTTCCTTGAAATTTAAGTCTTCATCCCACATAGCCAAAAGTCAGTATGAGATTAAATTTTGAGGATTGTCTCACCATTAACTGTAACTCAGATATCATTCTTGACCTTCTTCTTTGTGATTGTTAAGTGGGCTGACTTGGCATTGTTTAGTTGGAGTCCAGCTCGCTGTTGGAAGTCAATTAACTGTTCAATTTGCTTGGAGGTTTCATTATTAAATTCTTGTATCTGTTTGGGGTCTTTTGAAATGATAAAGAATTTAAGATCGTAGTAGTAGTAGTGCCATGTGATGCAAGAAAGCAAATGTATGAGCTTATGCAGCATCAGCCAAAAAAAAAAAAAAAAAAAAATCACACCATTCCCTCCAAATGTCTGTCTAGTTCCTCCTTAAATTTATTCAACCTATCAACTTCCACAACAACAGATGGAAGTTTGTTCCAGCAATTAACCACCCGCTGGCTAAAGGCAAATTTCCGCACATCCAATCTACATCTGTCTTTTCTTAATTTGAATTTATGCCCCCTTAGATTCGTAATCTGAACAAGTGGAAGGATCCCATCAGAATTCAGCGTGCTGAACCCATTCAAGGCCTTATACACCTCAATCAGATCACCACGCAGGTGCCTAGTCTCCAGCCACTGCAATTTGCAGAACTTAAGCCTCTCTTGATAAGAGGATCCCTTCATTCCCCTCACTAGTCTTGTTGCCCTTCTCTGTACACGCTCAAATAAATCTACATCCTTCCTAAAATGAGGCCTCCAGACCTGTACGCAGTACTCAAGGCGTGGCCTGACCATTGCCTTATACAGAGGGATAATCACCTCCTTTTCCCTGCTAGCAAAATTCCTATATATCATTGACAAAACCCCATGACCTGCCCTGGCAGCCTGTCTGCATTGCTCAGAAAACTTCATATCTGCCTACACAATTACTCCCAGGTCTTTTTCATTTTCTACCACCTTAAGTGTAGTACCACACAGTTGGTACGTTTCTCTGGGGTTACTTCTACCCATATGCAGTACTTTGCATTTGTCAAGGTTAAACTTCAGTTGCCACTTCTTAGCCCATCTGCCCAAATTATCTAGATCCTGTTGCAGTAGCACACTGCCATTACTGTCATTAACAACCCTGCCAACCTTTGTATCATCTGCAAACTTCGACATTAAGCCTGATATACCTTCATCAATATCATTGATAAATATATACAAAACAACAGTGGACCTAACACCGAACCCTGTGGGACTCCACTAATAACATTAGTCCACGAAGGGCAGCACCCATTGATTACCACCCTCTGGCTTCTCCCACTTAACCATCCTTTTATCCATTGCAGCAACTTACCCTTAATACCATTCTGCTCCAATTTGTACAATAGTCTTCCATGCACAACAGTGTCAAAAGCTTTCCTGAAATCCAAATATATGATATCAAAATTATTTTTTGCATCCAGTTCCTTTGTAACCAAATCATAATATCCTATCAAATTTGTCAGACAAGACTTTCCCTTAACAAACCCATGCTGTGTCTGAATTATTGCTGCAGTCTTGTCTAGATGATCCTGCAATGCATCTTTAAACAGCGACTCCATTATTTTACCCAGAACAGAAGTTAAACTAACTGGTCTGTAATTACCCGTGTCACCCTTCGATCCCCCTTTGTGAATTGGGGATACATTTGCACATCTCCAGTCCGTGGGAACCTCCCCTGAGTCCAAGGATGCTCTCATAATTATGGCTAACGGTTTGCTTAGTTGCTTTGCCGCCTCCTTTAATATAACTGGATAGATCCCATCCACCCAGGTGCTTTTCTTACGTATAACTTCAACAATTTCTCTTCCACTATTGCTCTCAGTTATTACAAAATCATTAAGTATCCTGCTACAATTTGATAACCTTCTGCCATTTTCAAACCTTAATAATCCCTCATGTGTGAATGTAGATGCAAAATACTCATTCAGTTTGTTTGCTATCTGAGCAGGATCATCAACAGTCGAACCATCTATGTCAAGTGGACCAATAAGATTCATCCCCTTCCTTTTAGAGTTTATATAAGTAAAGAAATCCTTGCTGTTTTTCTTAGCATCTTTTGCCAAGGATTTCTCGTAATCTGCCTTCGCCTGCCTAACCTCCTTTGTAACTTGGTTACAGATCAACTTGTAGCTATCATAGGCTTCTGTGTCACGTGTTAATTTGTATGCATCCCATGCATTTTTCTTCTCTGTTACGAGTCTCATTAGTTAATTTGACAACCATTTAGGCCTAAACCTTGAACAATATTTCTTAATAGGTATGAAACTTTTAGTAGCATCCACGATTAATTCCTTGAATGCTTCCCACTTAGAATTTACTGTTGGTAACATCGTCAGTTGATCCCACTGTACAGAATTTAAAAACTGTCGGAGACCACTGTACTCGCCTTTACGGAAACAAAAACCCTTTCCTTTACCTCTGATGGTAATTAAATCTTTAAGTAAATCCCACGTCAGTACACTGTGATCACTGCCACCTAGTGGTTCTTTTATCTGCAAATTCCTAATACATGAATGATCACTGCTGATAACCAGATCAAGAGTATTACTTTCTCTGGTTGCCTCTCGAACATGCTGCTGCAGAAAACAATCATCCAATAAATCCACAAAAGTCTGACGAGTGTGTGTGAGTGACCAACCCACAAGTTCCAGTCAATATCTGGGAAGTTGAAATCCCCCATTATAAGACATTCCGATTTACTAGCCCACTCTATTTCTCTGTACAATTGTTCCTTGTACTCATTCAAGTCATTAGGCCTATAACACACTCCTACTCTTATTTTTGCTTTCGCAGTGCTTATGTCACACCAAACTGACTCAACAGTGCACTGTTCATCTATATCAACTGGATGCCACTTCTTTTGATTTTATGTTTTTCTTAATTAACAGCATAATACCACCTCCCTTTCTATCCTTTCTATCCTTTCTGTACGCATTGTACTCCCCAAATTCCAGTTCGGTATTCCTTATATCAGTGTGACACCATGTCTCTGATATTCCAACAATATCCGCCTTGGATGTCTTGACCAACACTTCAAATTCATCAAATTTATTTACTATACTTCTAGCATTTGTATACATGCAAGCATACATGCTCCTACTCCTATTCTTTGTTACCCTAACACATCCCATATACCCACCCGTTCCACGATGACCACCACCCGTCCCTGAAACCCCCAACACCGCACGCTCCAGGTCGCTACTTATTCTAATAGAAGTTGTGCAAGAATCACCTTCACCTCTGCCTACAGCTAATGTTAAACTATTAGTCCTTGTATCCCCCCAAGCTATCAGTTTTCCGAACCACCTAACACTGCCTCAATAGCATCAGCAAATATTCTTGCACCCTTTCTATTTAAGTGTATCCCATCCCTGTAGAAGCAGTCTCTCCTGTTAACAAGTACAGTCCAGGCTGAAAAAAATTCTATCCCTTGAGCTTTGCACAATCTTTCCAGGGCCGAATTGATCGACAAGGGCAGAATTGCAGACACTTTCAAATTCAACCCTATTTCACGGCTTTTTTTCAACAGTGACCTGTACTTGTTAAGCAATTCTGCCGGTCTCCTACTCTTGATATCATTAGTGCCAACGTGTACAACTATATCACCTTTTGTGCCCTTAAAAGATGATATCTGCTCTACAACGTCATCAACCTTTGCCCCTGGCAGACATACCCTGGTCCTGTTCCACCTATCCTTTTTACAAAGCATGTTCCCCGTTTCCCTGACAATAGAGTCACCAACAACTACTTCATCGTCAGTGAAGGAGCTAAAATTTTGATTTTTTTTGCAAAGAATGGTTCAAGTTGGATTGCAAAAAGGGTTGTCGTCAACTCACCTTGAGGTACGCCCCTCGTGTACATTGATAGTTTGAAATATTCTTTTAAGATGGCTATAAGAGTAGGAATGGAGACAGTATCAAAAGCAGATTTGATATCAAAAAAGATTATGTCCAGTTGAGCTCTGTCATTCAGGGCTTTTTGTGATCTGAAGGGAATATAAAGATTAGAGGTCGTGGACCTATGGTGTAGGACTGTGTGGAGGTAGGGTAGTCGATGAGCAAAACAGTGTTGAATAATCACTGGGTGTATAAGTTTTTCAAATATCTTTAACAATGTGCATCTTATGGAGCTTGGACGGAAGTCCTTAGGAGTCTTGGGCTTTCCAATTTTAGGGACTGGCTTGACGTAATAAGATTTTCAAAGTTTGGGTATGGTGCCTGTCTTTAGAATCTTCTGGAAGATGTTTAGGAGGAGATCCACAATGTACACAGAGCACAGAGCACACCTTTACTATAAGCAGTGGGATGCCGTCAGGGCCCTTATCAGCTTTTTTGGGCAGGCCATTTATCACATCATTAAGTTGCTGCTTAGAGATAACTACATCATCCATGGCAGAAAAGGTTTTCTGTTTTACACTAGGTAGGGTTGAAATTTCAGGGTTGCATTGAAAGATGATGATCGAAAGATATGCAAGTCCACTCCTCATATAGCTTTCTATTCGTGTTAAAATAGTCGTTGCAATTCGAGAAAATTCTCTGGTACTTGGTAACTTGGGATAATATATACTGTTGATGTGCTCCTTTCTTGAAGTGAAAGAAATGAGCTCTCTCTCTTTTTTAAAGGTTTTGTGGTCTGTACTGCTTCTTGGTATTGCCCATTTTCTATATGCCCTTTGCTTATGTCTAAAGCAATTTTCATATCCAGATGAAACCACTGCTGGGTTTTCTCAGTAATTTGGAACGGACTAAAGCAAATGAACGTCTTAAAAAAACCCAGCAGGGTTTTTTTAAATTTGAATCCATTCCAAATTAGTGGTGCAACTACCCTAACCTTTTTTCACTAAACAAAAATGAAATTTAATTAAAAACATGGCCCTCCCTGTAAGTGTTTTTTTGCTTCTAATTGAAACTATTTTTCTCAGTTCACCTCCTTCACATGAACTTCTGTTCATCACATAGCTTTTCCCTGTAACACATCATGTGACATGGGGAGGGGAGGAACAATCATGTCCTTCACTTCAACTGTTCGTAGGCCACACAAAATGACTATCAATCATGTCCTTCATTTTGACAGAACCAATCGCATTCTTCACTTTGACTGTTCATCCACCACACCAAGGGCACACTATACTAAAGTTTAGCCATCCCGTGCAACCCATGCATATCATTTAAAAAATAAAATATAAGGTGACTTTTCAAAAGAAACTCCGATCATTAATTTTTGTGTTCCCGTAATATTTAGGATTTAATCACTGCTTGCAGCAGTGGCAAGCAACCCAGTTTCTCTCGTGATGGTTTTTTTTTTTTTTTTTTGGCATTGTGGCAGCGGCAACCAGTTGGTCCAGAAAGTTACCTGTAGTTCATAGGCACAATTTGATGAGAATGGTAAGCGGCACCATTTGCTGTACTCTGCAAAGCTGCGTGCCACGTGATTTGTCACATGACATGACTCCAACTCTCTGATGACACCCACAGAGAACTGAGGTTCTTCCCCCAGTTAGTAGGCAGAGTCTTCACCCGTCAACCACTGACTTCTTGGCGACAGTCTGGAAGGGGGGATCCTGTTCTAAAGATCGGCTCACTGGACAAACTGGGTTGCTTGCCGCTGCAACGATTAAATCCTAAATAATATTACTGGAGATAGTGTAACCCAAACATTACTGATCGAAGTTAAAAAAAAAAAAAAACATCTCTAGACAAATTGGGTTTCTTGCCACTGCAAAGATATAATAAATATTACGGGCAATAGTGGAACAAAAAAATCAGTGTTTTCTTTAATTGTCCTCTCTGATGAATTTTTGTAGCTTCCCTTTGTTTGTTTGGAAGGGCACATGGCGGTCAGTGCTACTCTCCTCCTCTCCTGAGTTTTCTGATTGGCTAATTAGGAATGCAAAAAAAAATAATAATAATTTTTTTTTCCTTGTTTGGGTTAGATTATTATTTGGGGTGTGGGTGCTGAAGTTTGCACAAAAGCGGGGGTCTGGGGGGGGGGGCCCCAGAAAAAGAAAAAGGCTGTACTCTCCCCCTGTCCTGAGTAGCTGATTGGCTGATTAGGAATGCATAATTTCCTTCATTTCTGGTTTTGAACTTGCAATTCACTTTTTTGTTTGCTTTTGTCCTTGCCAATCGCCACGCCACATGTTGCTCTGGATTTACCTGAAGTGGTTTTGAATCACCACGTGCTGCTCATTTTCCTTCATTTTGGTCGTTGTGCTGTTGCTGCCATGAGTTTTTTAATCTGCATTTATATTTATAGTTTGTTTCCTCTTCAAGCCCAATGGAGCGAGTGACTTTGAAATTGTTGTGTGGTTTCCAAAAGGACAGACGTAAGGCTGATTGAGTGGTGGTGTATGAATGAGAAATTAATTGTATCCGAATATAAGTGTTTTCAGCATGGATGTATGATGAGCTTGACCAAGCGCAAGGATCATATGGATGGATTTCCATGGGTATGCAGAAAGAAAGGGGCCAATGCTCATGTTAAAAGGTCTGTGCAGAGAGAGTCGTGGTTCTCGGAAAGTAAGTTGAGTATGATTGAGGTGCTCCTTCACACCCATTTCTGGATTGGAAAAGGGCCCTGTGAATATATGATATATGAGATGGGTGTGTGTTCTGCGACCATGAGTGACTGGAGGAGTTTTTTTTTTCGTGAGGTGTGTTGATGTTTGTGTGTGAGAAAGTTGCATGATTGGTGATATGGGTGTTATTGTTGAGATCGATCACAGCAAGTTTGGCAAGAGAAAGTATAATAGAGGTAAAAGGGTGAATGGGAAATGGGTGTTTGATGGAGTGGAATGAGAAACATCAAGGTGTTTTTCCAGGTCGTCGAATATAGGAGTATAGGAGTAAAGAAGTTCGAATATAGCAGTAAAGAAGTTCTCCTAGACATTATTAAGACTTCCATTTTGCCCGTAAAAACTATTGTTTCTGATTGCTGGAAGTTTTATAATTGCCCAGGGGAAGAAGGTTTTCAGCATCTTTGTAAACCACTTGATGCATTTCAGTGATCCAGAAGCTGGTGCTAACACAAACAGTATCGAAGATACGTGGAGTGCTATTAAATGGCAACTATCATCTAGAACTGTTGGTGATCAATTTGACTCATATCTCACAGAATATGTGAAGACAAAAACATTCTGGCAGCAGCAACTTGATGAGATCCTTTCTCAAAGCCATTACTGAAATCTACAAGCCGCCGGGAGAGGACACTGAATGACAGATTCACCCTGATCACGTGAGTGTTACTGTTTGTAGTTATTTTTAGCCATTGCTCTTTGTTAATGGCCAAAAATCGTCATTAACAAAGGGCAATTTCATTCATAATGCACATAGAATGATGGATTCACACTGAACATATATTTCTTTTTGTTAGTTTTTTTTGCCAGCACTCTTTGTCAGAGGCGGATTTAACGGCGGGCGCGCACCTTGGGCCCCAACTTCTGAAGAGCCCACGCAAAACCCCAACAAATTAGTTGAACATATTAGTACAAAATTTGTAATTATTATTATTATGCTATTATTAATTAATTAAATATATATATTATATTCAAATTTTATTGGAAATAAAACATTAATAGTACATAATATTTTTTATTTATTTAAAAAAATGGTTGACATGTATTTTTATTTTCCCTGTCTCTCTTTTTTTTAAGGCGCCCAATATTTTCTTCTGCGCCCGGGGCCTCAACCGACCTTAATCCGCTCCTGCTCTTTGTTAACGGCCACAAATTGCCATTAATAAAGAGCAATTTCATTGTTAACTTCTGTGCGATCATCTAGTGAAATGCAGTTACAAACTGCAGTTAAACCGGAAGATTTAAAGAAAATTGTTCTTTACACATTTTGTGCTTTTTCAAAGACCAATTTAATTCTAAACACGTGTAAACGCCAATTTAAAAAAAAAAATTGCATTTTGCTGTTTCTTTTCTTCTTTTCAGCTCCCACATATTGCGATATAATGCTGTTTTGCCGTTCCATTTTCGTCCTTTTCGTGCATTTTTCTTCATTTTAGCCCCGGCATATCGCGATATCATGTGACATTTTGTAAACCCGAATAACGCGCATTCTTGTTACTTCGTTGTTAAAAAAATTCCGTTTTGCCATTTCATTTTCTCCATTTTCAGCTCTAACACACTACTATGTCACGTAACATTGGCCTTCGTGCAGTCGAGGGGAACGCAACGAGTGGCCGGAGTCACAACCTGCCAATCACTGCTTTCCCCCTCTTCTCCTCGCCGCCATTTCGGAAGGGGGACCCTGTTTTAAAATTTTACCACAATTCGCTTCATCTCTATCTCCTACACCAACTTTCCAACGTACAGTATCTGGATTCTATGAAATTTCTAGGTGAAACTTTACTTCAATTCTTCCCCTTATGGAGCTGCAAAAATAGCTGATTCCCGGATTATATGTACTGTCAATTGTTTTCAAGCTCCCGTATTGTCGAAGCGAGGGAGAAAACGAAAATTCTCTAAAAATGCGGAACAAGCAGAACAAACTGTGAGAATGCGGGACATCTTCCGGGACACATTACTATGCAGGGAAACCTATCGAAATCCGGCCTTATCCTGGACGGTTAGCTGGCTTATTTGAGGTCTTAAGCACATGCTTTCTTGCATCACATGTCACTACTACTACTACTACATCAGCAAATTAAGTCATAGGTAAAACTCCGGATCTTGGGTACTAGTTCATATTTCAATGAATGGATAGAAACAAAGCAGTGGTTGGCAGGTGTCACTCACTGCTTTCCCCATCCAATGTTCTCCTAGGTTGATATGCCTAGGTTGTCCCCCCCCCACACACTTGCCGCTGTTTTTAAATCGGGAACTCTTTTTCCGATTTCAAAACAGCGGCAAGTGGGGGAAAAACACCATACCTAAGCTAAGCACCCCTCTCATCGACAACGCAAAACAATCAGAAAGAAAAACCCTTCACAATAATTACCCAATCACTGAACTCGACAGTACAATAACTCCATTCTACGACTACACCCACTGCACGGAGACAAGTGGTACCCAAATAATAGAGTTCGCCAAGCCATATTGCGCAGTATATATGTCTGTAAATTGCATGTGTTCCGCGGTCTATTGCTGTTTGCAGAATGAAAAATTTGAGTTTCCTGAAGAAAAATCCATGCTACCTCACCCCTGAGATCGACTACTTCAGCCCCAAGTTGTGAAAAATTTTTTGAATCAAAATCAGTTCTTGGTTAAACTTCAGTAAGAGACTCTTACCCATGGATCTTTACGACAGCACATGATGCACAAGATGTAACTCCAACCACTGATTCGCACTAATTGGCTGCTAATCACCACGATTTTGAGTTAGAGCAAATGACATTCTGTAAAGCAAGTAGAGGTGACAGGAATACAATAGACAGGCCGGTAAACCTGACCTTCGTTTTAGGTACAGTAGGTGTTTTCATTTCCACTAGAGAAAAAGGTCTGATTACATTACACCACTAAATTTGCGATGGATTTAAATGCAAAAAGGTGCACACTAAACATCACGAATACCGTTCATCGCTCGATTCCGTTCCGAATTTGGTGTCGTAATCTAACTTGATCTTTTTTTCGCTAGTGGAAATTCCGTTAAGAAAACTTCTACTTGTAGTATGCGTTTTCTCAACGAAGGTCAGGTTTACCGACCTGCCTTTTCTATTCCTATTACTACCAGCTCTACTCGCTTACACAGAGCCATTCACTCCACAGTCACTCCATATTACTCTGCGATTCACTCTAAATCGAGCTTTGCAGCCAATTAGTGTGAAACAATGGGTAGAGCTACATCTGGCCATCATTTGCTGTCGCAAAGATCCATGGGTAAGAGTTTCTTACTGAAGTTGGGTTATTTGAAAGCACCTCCTCATCCAAAGTCAATCAGGCCAAACAAAAAATTCCCCCAGGAGCTCATCACATCTGGTGAGTATTGATTTCGAACATCCAGGGCCCTGAGCTGGATATAATCATTCTTCTCTTTCTTGGTGATTACTTTCTACTTCTGGCTCTTGTTTTCTCTCTCTCAGGATAATTCAGAATTTTTTTTTTTTTTTTGGCTGGTGCAGCATAAGCTTCATGCTTCCTTGAACCATATGGCTAATAATAATAATATCCTGTGGCCTCTCGGAGCAGTCGTGCGACCGATAACACTGCACTTTCTGCTCCTAAGCATAAACTTGATAATCGGAAATTATTTTCATAGCTAGCCACAAAACTCGAGATACAACGCAAAGTAATGTTGCCAATACATACAGCCCATTTTAGAATCAGTCGTTCCTCCCCGCCTGGTGGGTGGCTTTACAATAACCTGTTTAACAGCCTAGCACAGCACCCAACTTTCATAATTCGATAAATTGGTCACTTTTTTTGCGTTATGTCTACGTTACTAATAGTCAATATGTCCCATTCTGATATTACTTCAAAAATCTGAAAAAAAAAAAATTTAGCCAGTTTGTGCTGAGATACTGTAATTGTTAATCCTACAAACTGAACACTGCATTAGTTTCAGAATTTTCTTGGATTGTTGTTTTTGAGCTGTTTCTATTAAGAGATCCTAGATTAGTGTTTCCAGCTTTAAAATACGGACCACTTTTATATATTTGAGGCTGAAACCACGGCCCACTTTTACATTTGGGGTAGAACCTACGGACTAAAAAATATATTAAACTATACATGAAAATATATTAACTGTTTCATACAGCGAGGTGTACTCATAATCACAAATGACTCATAATATAGCTCATACTAGTATCTCCCATGTTAACTGAATTGTATCCTACCGAAAAAAAATAATAAAAAAATTGTTTTATTCTCAATTGCTGCGGAGGAACAGAAAACTTGTATTTGCGACAATTCAGTATTAGGCGTAACTGTAACAGCGAGCTTTAATGGCCAGAAAACACTAATAATATTAAAGAAAAACATCTAACCCACCTTTGATTCAGTCAGTAAATTTTAGGAGGCTTTCCGTTTGACAACTTGGCCGTTAAATACAATAGAAAGATTAAAAATACTAGATCTTTTATCGTTTTTCCTAGAGAACACTCATTAATTCACCATGGAGCGCTGCCAATCTCGGGGTCGCAATCATAATAGATATATGAACAAAAGTTATAATTACGATTTATTTTGGATGTTTAACTTATATATATACTGTATATAATCACATAATGAAATTACAATAATCTTATATATTAATAGAAATTAGTTAATATCCCCCCGCCACCGAAAACAAGGGGTATTATTAGTAAGAGATTTCCATTTTTAAAGAAGAAATAAAAAAGATAAGAAACGAAGAAAAAAATAAATAAATAAATACTTTTAAATATCATTCTCCCACCAACCAGTGACAGTGAAGGTTCCCTGTAATTAAAAGTAATGCTTTTTCCACACAGAAATTTTATGTGACATATTCTATACGTAGAACTAATTTTAAAATGCAATTACATAATAAATAAATAAATTTTCTGTTTATACTCCAGAACGACCAAACGGTCAGAGGAGTTCACATGATAGACAGAATACAAGAAACAGCACCGTATTCATAATAATAGGTTGTGTAAATAATGCAAAAGTATGCCATGCTCCATATCTATTCAGTATTCAATTACATAAATTTGATTTGTGTTTCTGAAGTTATAATGGGAAGGTTCAGAAAAAATTCTCGATGCTCTAAAAGATGACATTTCAGTTTCTGATCTGAAAGAAAAATCTTATATTTCAATAATAAAAATACTTTGACTGCAAAATGTATTAGTAGTGGTAGTAATGGCAAATAATGCAAAAAACCAAGCTCCTATAGCATCAGCAAAAGAAAAAAAAAAAAAAAACACAGTTCACTCATCCGTACCTTCCAACAAGAATCTGTCTGGTTTTCCCTGGAATTTATCCACTTCCACAACAACAGATCGAAGCCTGCTCCAACAAACACCCACCTGGTGATGGAAGGCAAACTTCCGCATATCTGTCCTGCAACAATCCTTCCTCACTCAGCAAGTGGAAAAATACCATTACCATTCACCTTACTCAAACCATTCAAGGCTCTAAACATCTCAATAAGATCTCCCTGCAGTTGTCGATTCTCGAGACTCTGCAATTTACAGAATTCAAACCTTTCTAGTTAAAAGCATCCTTTTTTTTTTTTTTGTTTGTTTGTTTATTTGGTAGTTGTTGGCGCATCGGCTTCTGTGGCCATAATGCACCTCCCAAGGTTTTTGCAGTACTTTGATCCAAGCCCGAGGCGGGATTCCAACCCGCGACCTTTGGGTTGCCAGGCAGGCACTTTACCCACCCGGCTAGGCCGGTCGGCAGCACCCTTTTGTTCCCTTCACCAATCTGCTTGCCCCTCTCTGCACCCGTTCCAGCAAATCTACATTTTTCCTAAAGTGAGGTCTTCAGACTGTATGCAGTACTCAAGATGCAGCCGAACCATTGTCTTATACAAAGGGATAAAAAAAAAAAAAAAAATATATATATATATATATATATATATATATATATATATATATACATATATACACATATATACAGGGTGTTTCAAAAATATTGGTACCTACCTCCCCGAAATATTGGTTTAAGGGAGGTAGGTAACATCTAAAGGGATGTGAATCGCATAGGAACCCATAACCGGAAATGTCACCGTAAGTCGGTACACGGCGCTGTTCATCAGTTCGCGAAAGGGAAAATTTCTGGTTTACTCATTCAAGCAGCAGTCGCCGCACGAAGAGCATGCATCGATATACGAACTGTCAGCTGGCAGATATGCACCTAGTGTATGGATTAGCAGAGGGCAATGGACGAGCCGCTCAACGAATTTATGGAGAACGCTTCTCAGACAGATATGTACCGGACTATCGTTTGTTTCCGCGTGTGCATCAAAATTTGTGCGATTATAGGTCATTTAGAGGTAACAGGAGTAGTGCGGGCAGACCACGTTCGACGCGACCCTCCGCCATGGAAGAAAGTGTGTTGAATGCCGTCCAGAATAATCCTACTACCAGCACACGTGCCATTGCCTCTGCCTTAGGAGTGTCTTGTTGCAGTGTACAGCGTGTCTGGCAAGACGATTCCTTACACCCCTTTCATCTCCAAAGGGTTCAGTTACTGCTCCCCCAAGAACATCCAGCACGTGTGGCTTTTGTGCAGTGGTTTCTCCAAGAAAGTATTCAAGACTTGAATTTTCCAGACTATGTTTTGGTCACGGGTGAGGCTTATTTCACTCGGAAAGGCTTATTCAATCAGCACAATGCTCATGTGTGGGCTCACGACAACCCGCACGGTGTGCGCCCTCATGCGGCACAACATCGCTTCACAATAAATGTGTGGGCAGGTATGGTCGGTGACTGCTGAGTCGGCCCATACCTGTTACCATCCCGCATGAACTCCGCTAAATATCGGATCTTTCTTGAACAAGTTCTACCAGGGTTACTTGACGATGTTCCAGCAAATGTGAGATGCAACATTTGGTTTCAACTTGACGGGGCGCCTGCCCATTATGGAAGGTGTGTTCGTGACCATTTGAACAGGCGTTTTGGGCGTCGATGGATTGGCCATGGTGGACCCGTTGCCTGCCCCCCCCCACGCTCACCTGATTTATAGAGCCGTGATTTCTTTCTGTTGGAGGCCCTCAAATCTATTGTGTATGATTCGCCTGTGGAGACGGAAATGGACCTCGTGGCGAGACTCGTCTGAGCTGCTGCTACTGTCAAAGAAACTCTAGGTATGTTCAACCGTGTCCGCCAATCCATGCTGCGTCGGTGTCACGCACGCATCGCGTCTCATGGTGGAACTTTCGAGCATCTGTTGTAACATCATGAAATGCATCCATCTCGTACTCCATTGTTAATATTATGTCAAATAAATGTTTGCCACTAGTTACTGTCTTGTGTCATTTCTGCTTCTTGTGCTTTTGCTACTACTTTCCCGTGACGTTTCCGGTTATGGGTTCCTATGCGATTCACACTCCTTTAAGTGTTACCTACCTCCCCTAAACGTTTGTACCAATGTTTTTGAGACACCTGTATTTGTGTCTGTAAATTGCGTGTGTTCTCTGGTCGATTTGCTTGTTTTGCTGGACGAAAAAATCCCAGTTTCTATTGGGGGGGGGGAAACCTTGCTGTCTGCGCCTGAGACCGACTAAGTCAGCCACAGAGTGAAAAAAGCCCATTAAAGTTCCTTGCGTCATCGGCGGGATTCGAATCCGGGCCTTTTCCACCCGGTGTTGAGAGGACAGTGACAGTATCACTGTTCTACCCACACAGATTTTATACAAAGGGATAATCACCTCCTTCTCCCTACTAGCAAAGTTTCTGTATTTCATTGACAAAACTCCATGAAATTTTCTGGCAGAATGTGTGCATTACACAGGGAATTTCATGTCTGACTGTACAATTACCTCCAGGTCTTTTTCCTTTTTCCACTACCCTCAGTGTAGTACCACACAGCTTATAAGTTATTTTGGAATTATTACAACTAATGCGCAGTACTTTGCATTTGTCAATGTTAAACTTTATCTATCATTTGTCAGCCCATCACACCAATTTTCCTGGATCTTGTAGTAGTAGCTCACCCTGATGAATGTCGTTAACCACCCTGCCGATTTTAGTATCATCTGCAAACTTGGACATTAAGCTTGATATACCTTCATTAATATTATTGATAAATATCGAAAACAACAACGAACCCAGCATTGAACACGGGGAAACTCCAATAATAACGGTAGTACATGAAGAGGAGTGCCGATTGTTAATTACTCTCTGTCTTTTTCCACTTAACCATCCCTTTATCCATAGCAATAACTTGCCCTTAATGTAAAGTGACCAGATTCTTAGCATTCCAATGCAGGACATCTACAGGGGGGGTTGAAAAATTTCCCCCTCTAGATGTCCCGCAATGGAATGCTAAGGATCTGAAAACAATATACAAGTATGTTTTAAAAAATTTTATATATAAAAAATATTCATATACAAATTAAATATAATTTAAACATGGAATAATAATATAAATTAAATATATTGATTTCTTTGAACTAAACTTAAATTAAATATATTGATTTCTTTGAACTAAACTTAAATAAAATATTAAACTTCTTAAAAAAAAATATATATATATATATATTTTTTTTTTATTATTATTATTATATATATTTTTTTTTTTTCACAGAAAGGCTTAAATTGAGTATACAGCACCCTACATTTTACGCAACGTAACGAACAGAGGGTGGCGTAAAGGAACTGAGAAAAATAATTGTAATTAGAAGAAAAAAAAAACACTTATTAGAGGGGTCATGTTTTTAATCGATTTTCATTTTTGTTTAGTGAAAAAAAGGTTAAGATTTTTCTGGAAAATAATAATAATAAAAATACATACTTCTTTTAACAATAAAAACAAGGGAAATTAAATAATATAATTAAATATATATTTTTCTGTTGAGTGAATTTTTCTTAACAATTTTTCCTTATTTGCTATTTCTTCGTAAAATTCTTCACAAGAATTCACAAAATTGCACTTAACTTGTAGTATTGCTTTCAGCGTTTCTACGGTCAGCTGTGTTTTGGTTGACGTCCACAGCTTATTTACTGTGCAAAAAACTCTTTCCTTTAAACCACTGGTTTCTGGCAAACATATTGCAAATCACTTGCTTTATGTTTGCCATTAAGCATGGAGGCTACATGTCCAATCCGGGACAGTTTGCAATGTGGAACAAACGACTGAAATCCGGGACGTCTGGTCACTTTACCTTATGCCACATTGCTCCAGTTTGTATGTGCAACAGTTTCAAAAGCCTTCCTGAAATTAAGATGATGTCAAAATTATTTTTTTCATCCAGTTCCTTGGTCACTGCATCATAGAAACCTATGAGATTGGCTAGAAAAAGACCATCCCTTAACAAATCCATGCTGTGATTGCAATATACTTGCATGCTTGTCCCCACGGTCCTGCATTATTTCTTTAACCAGTGATTCCATTATTGCACTTGGAACAGAACTTATGCTAACAGGGCTGTAATTATTCATGTCGCCTTTTGATACCCTTTTATGAATTGGATATACAGTATATTCGCACATCTCCAGTCCGTAGGGCTTACCCTGAATCCAAAAATGCTCTCATAATTTTGACTAAGGGTTTGCTTATCTCCTTTGCTGCCTTTCTTAATATGATAGGATAGATTCAATCCGACACAGGTGCCTTTTTTTATGTCAATCCTCAACAATTTCTTCTCCACTTTCCTTTCAGTTAACACAGAATCATTTAGCTCCTCGTTAGAGTTTGAAAATCTTCTGCCATCCCGTTCCCTAAAGCAGTCCTCATGTGTGAATGTAGCTGCAAAATACCCTTTTAATTTATCCACAATCTGAGCAGGGTCATTAACAGTTACCCATAGACATCAAGTGGCCCAATGTGATTCAACCCTTCCTTCGACTGTTAATATAAGCATAGAATTCTTTACTATTTTTCTTTGCGTTCTTTACCAGGCACTTCTCATGATCTGCCTCAGCTTGCCTGACCTCCTTTGTGACTTGATTATAGACTGATTTATAACTACGATCGGCTATACGCTTCTGTATCACTTGATAATTTCTATGCATCCCATGCACTTTTCTTCTCTGCCACGTCTCAATATTTCATCTGGCATCCATTTATGTCTAAGCCTTGAACAGTATTTCTTTGTTAGTATGAAAAGCCTAGTAACTAGTAGCTTCTTTGATTATTTCCCTGAATACTTCCCATTTAGAATTTGCTGTTGGTAACATCATCAGTTGGTGACCAACTGTTCGTCCCACTTCACACAATTTATAAACTGTCTGAAACCAGTCTGAAACTGTCCTTTACCCTTGACAGTAGTTATGTCCTCAAATAAATTCCACATTAGTATACTGTGATTACTGCCACCCAGTAGGTCTTTTACCTACAGATTCTTAATGCATGAAGAATCACTGCTTATAACCAGATAAGGGATATTGCTTTCTCTTGTTGCCTCTTCAACATGCTGCTGTAGAAAACAGTTATCCAAGAAATCCAAAACGTCTTGCAAGTGTGTGAGCTAGCAGCCCACAAATTTCAGTCAACATCTGATAAGATAAGTTAAAATCTCCATTATGAAACATTCTGATTTGTTGGCCCATTCTATTTTCATATATAGCTGTTTGGTATATTCCTCACAGTCATGAGGCCTATAAAACACGCCTACTTTCAATTTTATTATCCAAGTGCATCAAACTGATTCAACATTGCACTCGTCACCCAAATCAACTGCACCCACTGTCTTAGATTTAATGTTCATCTTTACTAAAGCATAACCCCCTTTACCTCTACTGTCCTTACTGTATACATTGCACTCCTCATATTCAAATTTCGGCATGTGATGACTTAATCAATACTTCAAATTCACCAAATTTATTTTCAGTGTTCCTAACATTAGTATACATTCAATTATGCACGCACGTGTTCTTACTCTTAATTATTCATTCATTCATTTGATATCATGATACAAATGAAGCCCATGCATTCATTTCTATCATGATGACCCACAGCAGGGCCTGAAAGCCCAGACGCCTTGTTTCCAGACTGCTGCCGGTACCAATAGTAGCGATACCAGAATCAATTTCACCTCTTTTTATTATTTTTTTTTAATAAATGAAAAATAAAATGAGGTGAAAGTGATTCTTGTATTGCTCCTATTGGTGCATGCAGCAGTCTGGAAACAAGATGTCTGGGATTTCAGGCTCTGCTGTGGGTCATCACCTCTGTCTGCTGCTCTAGTTACTCTAGTTAAACAACACTGCTCGACAAAATTAACAGAATGCACATGTTTCATGAATATTTTATTGTGGACAGCGTCGCAGAAGGCGAATATTTGATGTAATAGGCAGCCTGGCATGTAATTTCCGAGTATCCAATAGAAATCGATCTACCACCTTACAGTGCTGCTCACTATTCAAATTATCCATGCCTATAAAAACACAGGTTGCAACCACATTATTTCATTCCCATTTTTTGGCTTGTTCAATGGAACAGCCACCTCTCCGTCGTTTAGATGATTCTTTGAGATGGCGGGCCGTTGGACGACTTGAAGCCGGGCAGTCGCAGGTGGAAGTGGCACATTCGCTTAATGTGCCACCCAGCAGCGTCTTCTCGGAGTAAAAGCAGTTTCAGGAGACAGGAACCATTACAACATGAGGTGGTTAAGTTCGCCCGAGGGTTTCAAGAAGAAAACAATGCTATGTGGCTCTAACAGCAAGATGAAACCCTACAATGCCCTGTTATCAACTGTCTCTCCTGGTGGGGTCTTTCCCCACTGTCTTCTCTGGGATCGTCTTCCCAATTGTCCCCATATTTCCATCTTTCCCCACCAGCCTTCAGTCTCCCCCCCACACTTTAACTATTCTCGCGGCACACGCCCCTAATTTAGCCAGCTAAATTCCACTAGTGTTCAAACTCAACTTCACCTTGGTTTCAACGTCAACGTTCATTTTTTTATAGGCTCTAGCCACCGAAATCTACGGAAACTAAGTGGCGCCGGAGTACTAATAATATAAACTTCTACTGGGTATCTGACCTGCCTCCTCGTGGCAAAGTGTGGGCAACGGGGGGGGGGGGGGGGCAAACGGCTAAAAGATCAGAGAAACAACATACCACAACATTACACAACAGAACAATACCCCCTATAATTTTTGAAAGATCTTTAGCCTTAACAGAGTTCTGTGACACAAAACAGAGTACATAAGCGGAGATGGGGGAAACCCCTGTTGCCGTTAGACCCTAAACACTTTACACTTTTGTCTCGTGAAGAGTTGCTGTGGGCACAGGTGAAAACAATTACAACCGGACTGTGTTAAGAAGGTTCGATTCAAGTGGACTGTATATAAGGAAGCTAATGGCTTGTATCCCATTAATCCCAAACCACCACAGAATTCGTCGAAACTGGTACCATGAACATGTGACTTGGAGCCCTGACAAATGGGATAAATTTCTGTTCTCTGATGAGTTTTATACATGTCCTATAAACAGAATCTGGACGTTATTTCATCTGGTGTCGACGAGAAATGCAGTACCATCCCTCCAACATCAGAGAAAGGGACACTTATGATGGAGGCGGTGTTCTCGTGTAGGGCAAAATAATGATTAGCGGCCGTAGCCCCTCCATGTCTTTGATAAGGGTACTATAATTATGCAGAGGTACCGAAAACAAGTCCTCAAACACTATGTGTGACTTTTTAGGGGTACAGTCTGCGTGGGTAGCACAGTGGTATCGTCACCGTCCTCCCCACACGGGGTGGAAAAGGCCCGGGTTCGAATCCCGTCGATGACGCGAGGAACTTTAGTGGGCTTTTTTCACTCCGTGGCTGAGTTAGTCGGTCTCAGGCGTAGATAGCAAGGTTTTTTCCCTCAGAAACTGGGGTTTTTTCGTCCAGTAAAACAGGCAAATCGATCAGAGAACACACGCAATTTACAGACACGAATACGGGTTAATGTAATCATTTACGGGTCACCCTAATATAGTAATTTGATTTTTTTTTCAGGGGTGCAGTTAGCCCAGATTTTCTTTTCATGTATGACAACGCCACTGCACATAGAGCTCAAGTAGTGGGATAATATCTTGAAACTGAAGATATCCAACGACTGCCGTGGCCAGCACGATCAGCAGACTTAAATCCGATCGAAAATACGTGGACGCCCTCGCCGACAGCCAGCTCCTTGGTCACTAGGTGAGCTGAGGTTTGCGCTGGTGGAAGGATGGCATTTTTTTTGCCACGGAATCGTAGGCATCCTTACGTCGTGCATGTTTCATCGTTGTCAGGTCTATTTAGGCGTTGGAGGGGATCATACGCTGTACTGATGTCACTTGATTATATTTTCGAGCATCTTGTATTGACTTCTGAAACGTGACATTTTTGGCAATTCTTATACAACCTCTAGAAATGTCCCTTATACCTGTCCGAAGTTTCTCGTTGTTTCCTTTCGCCGTTATTCTATGGTAAACCAGCGTACCAAATTTTGTCGCGCTTCATCGTGGTGTTAGTCGCAGTACGACTTACACCACGTTTTCTACGTGTTCTGTTAATTTTGTCGAGCAGTGTAGTATCTTGCATTTATCACTGTGAAACCTAATGTAACCTTGCATTTATCAACGTGAAACCTAATGAAACCTTGCATTTATCAATGTTAAATCTCAGTTGCCACTTCTCAGCCCACATCTCTAATTTTTGCAGATGACACTAAGTTTGTAAGTGAGAGGAATCAGGGTACTCTGTTCCACGAAAACCTAGAGAAACCACGAAGGGCCGCCTTCGTGGGTTGCACAGTTGGTAGGATCGCTGTCCTCCCCACACTGGTTGGAAAAGACCTGAGTTCTAGTCCCGTTGATGACAGGAAGAATTTGTATGGGCCTTTTCCCCAAGATGGCTGAGTTGGTAAGTCTCAGCCAAGGGACTCCCTGAAATTTCTTTTTGAAAATCGGGTTTTTCGTCAGCGAGCAATATGGCCTTAGTCACTAATGCTCCTAAAAACCCTACAACAACCATAACAATAAAGGGCCTAGCACTGAACCCCAGGGACTTCACAAATAACGTTAATCCAAGAATAGAAGTGCTCATTAATAACCCCTCTGAAGTCTTTGTTCGTAAGGGTACTGCCATTCCAATATCCCTTTATCCATATCAGTTACTTTCTCCTAATGCCACATTGGTATACTTTGTACAGAATTTAATAAGTTAATTTTTAAATGCGAAATCAAGTAGGACGTTTCTCAAATGCCTAACTGACAGTGTACATGAGGCTATTATAAGTTCAATGATTACGGTTAAATAGGTAGTATAATGAACAAAAATGTTTCTTGTGCGATTTTTTACTTTGGATATACATGATCAAATCCAAACAGGCGTTTTCTGTCTTTTCATTCTTCTTCTATTTCACGATTCCAGAAATACTGAACGAAACAATACAAATAAAAAAAATAAAAAAAAGTTAGTTGATGTACATCGTGCGTTACATTTGGTAGCGTGAGCAAATAGTAATTTTATGATTTGTAACAAAAAAATAAAAATACGAGCAACAATCAACGACTTTTATGCGCCAGCCATGATTGTTTCGTTTTGTGTGCATCCACCACATCGCCCATTCATTCATCTTACCGGTGAACGGCAACAAACATATTAAACAGTTCATTATCTGCAATATATCGTATATGGATGGCCTATGTGATATGCATGAAAAAATAAACAATAATTTTTCAGATTTTCGATTCTAACAAAATTTGGGACTGTTCTGAAAGGCTCAAATATAAAATTTCATGAAACTCCATCCACTGGGAATAGAGTTACTACATGCTGACAGGCAGAAGGACAAATAAATAATTGCATGATTTATATTGGTCCGATTTTAACGATATTCAGGCTGCTTTACTTTGGTCTAACTTTCTACCTAGATTTTCCATGTTTATTAAGTTTTTCACGTCCTGTTCTAGTGATCAGAATCACAGCACAAGAAAACTTTCGGTGGGTAGCAACTTAAAAAAGTTATTCTGTTTACAATATTGGGAAGCAGAACATACATGCCTATGCTTTCTGAATAATCATGCGGCATAATCAATTCTGTCACCTCCGATGTGTCCTAGCTACAAACTTTAATTGTCACCCCTAGGACATCTTTGCATGTAAGGACTACACATTTTGAGCCTCCTTTGGGATAAAATGATGCTAATGCCTCAACCATGTTAGCTTTTGTAGTGTAAATGTGAACAAGTAATTTGCTTATTCACAAAATGAAATTGATATCAGTAACACGAGTTTTGGTGAATCATAAATAAATATACAGGGTGTCTCAAAAATATTGGTACAAACGTTTAGGGGAGGGAGGTAACATCTGAAGGAATGTGAATCGCATAGGAACCCATAACCGGAAATGTCACAGTAAGTCGGTACACGGCGCTGTTCATCAGTTCGCGAGAGGGAAAATTTCAGGTTTACTCATTCAAGCAGTAATCGCCGCACGAAGAGCATGCATCGATATACGAACTGTCAGCTGGCAGATATTCACCTAGTGTATGGATTAGCAGAGGGCAATGGACGAGCCGCTCAACGAATTTATGGAGAACGCTTCTTAGACAGACATTATTTATTATTATTATTATTATTATTATTATTATTTTAGGGTTGCCCGTAATTAAATACATTAACCCGTATTTGTGTCTGTAAATTGCGTATGTTCTATGGTCGATTTGCCTCTCAGACAGACATGTACTGGACCATCATTTGGCCGACCGGGCTAGCCAGGTGGATAAAGTGCCTGCCTGGCAACCCAAAGGTCGCGGGTTCGAATCCCGCCTCGGGCTTGGATCAAAGTACTGCAAAAACCTTGGGAGGTGCACTATGGCCACAGAAGCCGATGCGCCAACAACTACCAAAAAAAAAAAACAAAAAAAAAACATCGTTTGTTTCCGCGTGTGCATCAAAATTTGTGCGATTATAGGTCATTTAGAGGTAACAGGAGTAATGCGGGCAGACCACGTTCGACGCGACCTCCCGCCATTGAAGAAAGTGTGTTGAGTGCCGTCCAAAATAATCCTACTACCAGCACACGTGCCATTGCCTCTGCCTTAGGAGTGTCTTGTTGCAGTGTACAGCGTGTCTGGCACGACGATTCCTTACACCCCTTTCATCTCCAAAGGGTTCAGTTACTGCTCCCCCAAGATCATCCCGCACGTGTGGCTTTTCCGCAGTGGTTTCTCCAAGAAAGTGTTCAAGACTTGAATTTTCCAGCCTATGTTTTGTTCACGGATGAGTCTTATTTCACTCGGGAAGGCTTATTCAATCAGCACAATGCTCATGTGCGGGCTCACGACAACCCACACGGTGTGCGCCCCCATGCGGCATAACATCGCTTCGCAATAAATTTGTGGGCAGGTATGGTCGGTGACTGCTTAGTCGGCCCATACCTGTTACCATCCCGCACGAACTCCGCTAAGTATCGGATCTTTCTTGAACAAGTTCTACCAGGGTTACTTGACGATGTTCCAGCAAATGTGAGATGCAACATTTGGTTTCAACATGACGGGGCGCCTGCCCATTTTGTAAGGTGTGTTCGTGACCATTTGAACAGGCGTTTTGGGCGTCAATGAATTGGCCGTGGTGGACCCGTTACCTCCCCCCCCCACGCTCACCTGATTTATCGAGCCTTGATTTCTTTCTGTGGGAGAGCCCTCATATCTATCGTGTATGAATCGCCTGTGGAGACGGAAATGGATCTCGTGGCGAGACTCGTCTGCACTGCTGCTACTATCAAAGAAACTCCAGATGTGTTCGACCATGTCCGCCAATCCATGCTGCGTCGGTGTCACGCATACATCGCGTCCCGTGGCGGAACCTTCGAGCATCTGTTGTAATATCATGAAATGTATCAATCTCGTACTCCATTGTTAATATTATGTCAAATAAATGTTTGCCACCCCCTTCTTCAGGACACGGTGAAGCGGTTGTGTTAAGTGCTCCTGATTGTCACTCGATTTTTATAGTAAAAGTGAATGTTAAAAGGTTCTCACATGTTACAGTGCAACGGCCAAATGGTTCCACCTCTCCCAAGGTGAGTACCTCCCGGATCCGTTTATTATAACGCTTTCAAATTGTGTGTAAGTTTAATCGAACCAGGCACGTTCTGCAGTGGAAGATCGACGTTTTTCAGCAGTTCGGATTTCTGCCTACTGGATTGCAGCTCCAGTCAAGGTCAGAGAGGAGTGATAATCCCCCCCCCCCCCCAGGTGAAGTCTCTTAAAGTGACGTCTCGCCGTAGGGCGAAGCACAGCGTCAGTCACAAAGCCCTTGCACAGTGCCTAATGGAAAAGGCGGCTTCGTGTTCCTGGAAAGCTTTGACCATCCTCCCCCATACAAATTTCTGTCGTCCAAAATGTCGGATTGCAGTGCTTCAATAGCCGAGTTGTCTTGTGAATTGACTTTCTCTGAAGTTCCAGACACCAGTTTCAAGGAACCTCTAGCTATAATGGAAAAAACACTGGAAGACAAATTTCCCTCTATAAAAGGACCTTCAAATACTACTCATACGTTTAATGACTCTCAAGATTGTGAACAAACTGGTAGTGCAGCTATTCTTGACTACCTCTTTGGATTAAAAGCAAATATGCTTGATGTTTTTATAGAGGGCTCTACTGTGACACCTCTTATGTTTGTTGAGATGTCCAAAAATTGGAACAATATGGAAAGGTTAGTGATAGATCTAACTACAGAAAATGAAAAGTTGAGAACAAAATTAAATGATCTCAAAATTCAGAGGAAACAACAAAATGTCTTGCCAACCGTTCCGGCTCCCACCTATGCGGGTGTGGTTGCCTTAGGCGCTGGCAAACAATTTCAGAGTATTGTTAACTTACCGGATGTTCAAACAAAGCACGTACTCATAGTTAAAGCAAATGCAGGTAGTAATTGTAAAACTAGTGAGGAAGTTAAAGCTGAAATTTCTAAAAGTCTTATACCTGAATTTAAAAAATTAAAGATTAAATCAATAAGAAAAATAAGAGAAAAGGGAGTTCTAATCGAAACTGACAACAGCAAGGATATCCTGCCCTAGGTTCAAGGAGTTAAAATTCTCTGTGGATTCCCCTAAAAAATTAAATCCCACTGTCATAATATATGACATACCTAAAGATGTCAATGATTCTGATTTTCTGGAGGATTTATTCAATAAAAACCTTGTGGATCATGGGATTTCCCAGGAAGATTTCGAGTCTGTTAAGGTTCGTTTTAAAATCAGGTCTCGGAACAAAAACAATCAACATTGGGTTCTTGAGGTCCCAAATAAAATTAGGAAAGCGTTCTTGGCTTCAAATTTCAAGGTTTTTGTCGGATGGTCCGTCCATGGTATGAAGGATTTTTTCACAGCATCACGCTGTTTTAAATGTCTTGGCTACGGACACTCGGCTAAAAACTGCCACCAGTCCGAATTTACCTGTGGACATTGTGGTGACCTGGGTCATCAAATTCAAGACTATCCTAAAATGGAGGAACCTGTTGTTTGCCCAAATTGTCGGCTTAAGAAGAGGAATGCGGACCATTCCTTTAAGGACGTTAAGTGTCCTGAATTTGTGAAAGCCCAAGAGGTAACAAAAATTCGGACCGACTTTACCTAACTCTGGAAAGTCTTGTGTATATACTTTACAGTTAAATTGTCAACGGTCTTTATCGGTTCTAAGTGATCTTTCTAAGTTAATGGTCCAACACAAATTTCAACTTTTAGGGTTACAAGAACTGTATTCTTATAAGGGTGCGGTCAAGGGCTTCCCTCTCAGCTGTCGCATTATCTCTTCAAACCCTGTTACGGTCGGTGACCCTGGTGGTAACGCCACCAGGATTTGGGCCGCCCTGGTGGTTGCTGACCCCCTCATTACTGTAACAAAAATTTCTAGTCTTTGCACCACACATGCTGCATGTGCATGCTTGGAAGGCTGTTTTGGAAAAATTTATGTGGTTTCTCTGTACGCTCAATGTAGTCAGGCTGGGCAGGCCATGGAGCCATTTCTAAATTACATGGAAGACGTTTTGATCCGTTTATCTGGTTTTCCCGTCATTTTTATGATGGATGCTAATGCTCACTCCCAGCTTTGGAATAGCCCCACTACAGACTCTAAAGGTGAGCTTTTGGAGGAGCTTATTCAGTCCAATAACCTCACTCTGTGGAATACCCCAGGCCATCCGCGTACTTTTGTTTCTTCCCTGGGTCAATCTTATATTGACATTACCCTTTCAAACTCTACTCTTGGTTATGGCATTTCCAACTGGCTTAGCCATACTTCGTGGTGCTCGAGCGACCACAATGTCATCACTTTTATGATCAGTTTAAGCAACAATCCTAGGGTTATTAGGTGCTGTTTTGATTTCCCGCGTTTTAAGACAAAACACATTGATTGGAATATCTTTGATGTAAAGGTACATGAGCTTACTTCAGAAGAAATAATCGTCCAACTTGGCTCGCTTCCTGCTGATATGCAGGTTTCTAGGGTTCAAGAGATTCTAATCACTGTCTGTGAGTCCACTCTAAAAAAGAAAAAATGAAAAATGAATAGTGTTTCATGGTGGACCCCAAATCTCACAATTCTCAGAAGAAACTTACAAAATGCTCGTCGTAATTTTCAGAGGGCAAAGAGAGCTAACAGGCCCAGAGATGAGATTGACAGACTTGGTGAGTTGTATAAATCCAATAGAAGGAGTTATTTCAATACGATTTTCCAAGAGAAGAAACTTGCCTGGGCAAGGTTTGTTCAGCATAACATAAATGAAGATCCGTGGGGATTACCCTACAAACTTGTTACTAACAAGGTTCATCCCGGCGATGTTCTTTCTTCTATTATTGTAAATGGTAATGAAACCCTGGACTGCAGTTTGTCCATAAATGCTATCTTGGACGGCTTGCTCCATGAGGACACTGCCTCCTGTGAAAACACCACCCAAACTACAATGAGATTAGATCATTTATCTTACCAAGGGCCCCGAACCGAAGCTCCTTTTACGGATACTGAGGTGGAATCTGCTATCTCAACTTTAGCAAATGTCCTGGAGAAGATCTCCTTGAGGTTTCTGTACTTAAAAGATTTTGGAAAAATTGCCCATTAATTATATTAAATCTTTTGAATGCTTGTCTGTCTTCAGGATTATTCCCACTGGCTTGGAAACAGGCTAGACTTAAACTTCTGCTTAAGTCCTTTGACAAACCCTCCATTGATCCGGCCTCTTACAGGCCCATTGCACTGCTATCCATCCTTGGCAAAGTCTTGGAAAAATTAATTGTTTCTCGTCTTCTAAATTACTATTTAGCCAGAAACCTAAGTTCCCCACTTCAATTTGGCTTTACACGTGGAAGGTCTTCTGTTGATGCTATTCATCAGGTTTTGAGTTCTGTTCAAAATTCCAATTCTAAATATGTCCTCGGTCTCTTTGTTGATTTCCAAGGGGCATCCGACACTGTTTGGTGGCCGAGTGTCCTGGCGAGGTCCAGAGAGGCCGGGGTCTCTGCTCCTATTTACCGTCTCCTTTCGAATTACTATGATTCTCGCAGCATCACAGTTTCCTCGGGATTCTGCTGTCTCCAGATCTGTTTCTAGGGGCTGCCCTCAGGGCTCTGTTCTTGGCCCTGTGTGCTGGAACATGGTCCTTGATGGGTGGCTCTCGGTTGATCGAGACAACATCCTTCATATAGCTTATGCAGACGACCTTGCTATTCTGATTTTTGGTAATTCCCGCCGGGAGCTAGAGTGTAGAACAAATGAAGTTCTAGAGGACTTGGATATCTGGTGTCAAACACACAAACTTCAAATTTCTACTAATAAAACAAAACAAATGTGCTAAAAGGCTCTCTTGATGTGAATAGACCACCTGTGATTAAGTTGAATGGAGAAATGATTAGGAGCACTCGGCAGCATAAATACTTAGGAATTTATTTTGATGACCGTCTTAATTTCAATTACCATGCAAAATATGTACTTCAGAAAATAAAAGTTATGACCTATAAAATTATTAAGATTACCAGGAGTACTTTTGGTGTAAAGAAATCTTCCATTAAATTATACTATTCTTGTATATTTATACCAATTGTGTGTTATGCAGCTGGGGCCTGGGGATACAGAATCGGTAACTCCCTTGTTCAAAAATATCTTACTCAAGCACAAAGATTCTTCCTTCTCGCTGTAAGTAGAGCTTGTCGAACTGTCTCTACAGCTGCTCTCCAGGTCCTCAGTCATCGACTGCCAATCCAATATGAAGTAATGTTACATTATCTTTATATTGTAGAAGAAAAAATATTCCTGCGATTGTAAAAGGCATAACATATAATACTGACTTGCAAGAAAATGTAGACATTAAAAGAATGAGAAATGAATGTTGTAGAGCATGGCAAAATACCTGGTCCACCTCTACTTTGGGTAGGGAGACCTTTAAGTTTTTTCCCGAGGTTGTTGATTACGACAAGAAAATGGACTGGTTCAATCCTGGTTTATACGTTACGTTTTTATATACCGGTCATGGAAGTCTTAACTTTAAATTGTTCTCACTAGGATTAAGTAACACTCCTCTCTGTAGTTGCGGTGCTCAAGAAACTGTTGAGCATCTCGTCTTTCATTGTCCTCTGTACGACGATTTAAGACTAGACTTTCAACTTCTCACAAATGTATTTGACTGCTCCGAACTGCGGAGATTGGTTAACTGTTCTGAATATTACACTGCCTTCTCCACCTATGCAGAGAAATCGTTTAAACGGAGAAAAAGAATTCCTGCTCCTGAGGTTCAGTAAAATGCTAAACTGTTTCTTTGGATTACACTTACCTGATGTATTGATTAGTCTGCTGGACTCCGAAACCCAGTATTTCACTGTATATAGTCTTTTTATGTACCATCATTGTATATAGTCTTTTTATGTACCATCATTGTATATAGTCTTTTTATGTACCATCACTGTAAATAGTCTTTTCATGTATAATTAATCATTGTACTTTTCATGTATAATTAATCATTGTACTTTTCATGTATAATTAATCATTGTACTTTTCATGTATAATTAATCATTATAAATTGTGCACAATGTATAGATTACTTTCAGCGGCGAATAGGGGAAACCCTGGAGCCCGCCAAAAAAAAATAATAAAATACTTTGAACTAATTACTGTCTTGTGTCATTTCTGCTTCTTGTGCCTCTGTTACTACTTTCCCGTGACATTTCCGGTTATGGGTTCCTATGCGATTCACATTACTTTAGATGTTACCTACCTCCCCTAAATGTTTGTACCAATATTTTTGAGACACCCTGTATATATATATATATATATATCCAAGTATGAAAAAGCAAATAGTAAAATTTATATTATAATAAATATTAAATAAATATTAAATAGTCACATAACCAATTAATGCCATCTAAGACGATTAAACATTACATCGGTCTGTATAAATATGAATATGAGCTAAGTTAATAGTGGTAAGAGTTTTTAAAGTTAAAAAATGATATACTAGCTTATCAGGTAAACCAAAAACCATAGCGGGTACCCAATGTGACCTGGAAAAAATATAAATATATGCCATGATATAAGCAAAAAATTATAAAAGCATAAAAAACTACCATTAAAGTGTTAATTATGGCAATGAAATACATTGAAAGGGACTTTTTCGAGGGCTAACCCTTTCAATGTATCAACCATAATTAACGAGCTATCCGTTTCTGTAGTCATCTTCCAGCATAACTATGTCCAAATGTATGTAAAATAGTAAGATAGGGCCAAAAAGTAGTGACGAGAATAAAATTATGTTGATTAATCCCAAATTTAGCAGTAAGCTGGCAAGATGACTGTTAGCCCGACGCATAGTCAAAATTTAAATTAGAGAAAGAGCTATAATTATTATTAGGCATATGTGCGTAGTTGATAGTAAATGCAGTCACGGCATATGTGCGTAGTTGATAGTAAATGCAGTCACGGTAGTCTAAGCAAAAGTCAATCAATAGTGGAAGCTAGCGAAGTTAGACTACCGTGACTGCATTTACTATCAACTACGCACATATGCCTAATAATTATAGCTCTTTCTCTAATTTAAATTTTGACTATCCGTCGGGCTAACAGTCATCTTGCCAGCTTACTGCTAAATTTAGGATTAATCAACATAATTTTATTCTCGTCACTACTTTTTGGCCCTATCTTACTATTTTACATACATTTGGACATAGTTATGCTGGACGATGACTACAGAAACGGATAGCTCGTTAATTATGGTGATACATTGAAAGGGTTAGCCCTCGAAAAAGTCCCTTTCAATGTATATCATTGCCATAATTAACATTTTAATGGTAGTTTTTTATGCTTTTATAATTTATTGCTTATGTCATGGCATATATTTATATTTTTTCCAGGTCACGTTGGGTACCCGCTATGGTTTTTGGGTTACCTGATAAGCTAGTATATCATTTTTTAACTTTAAAAACTCTTACCACTATTAACTTAGCTCATATTCATATTTATACAGACCGATGTAATGTTTAATCGTCTTAGATGGCATTAATTGGTTATGTGACTATTTAATATTTATTATAATATCAATTTTACTATTTGCTTTTTCATACTTGGATATATATATATATATATATATATGAACAATAGGGATGAATATAAAAGTTATTAGCCAGATCAGATTAGTGCCATCAATAGCAGATTGTACATTACATCAGTCTGTAATCTAGTTATTATAGTAAAAGTACAATAAGTACTATGCAGATGCTGAACATGTATATGAACACAACAGATGCTGAACATGTATATGAACACAGCTTACGGTGGGCCATAAGTCCAAAATAACTTATAAAGACTAAAATAGCCCATATAGGTATAGTACTTATTGTGCTTTTACTATAATAACTATATATATATATATAGGTGTGTGTGTGTGTGTGTGTGTGTGTGTGTGTGTGTGTGTGTGTGTGTGTGTGTGTGTGTGTGTGTGTGTGTGTGTGTGTGTGTGTGTGTGGCCCGACAGATATCTTGCCTGTTTGCTAAATTATAACAAAATTAAATTAAAGATTTCGACACTGATAAACAGGCAGATGGCAATCAGAAACAGATAGCTGTGTTAATTATTGGTGGGATATATTGAGAGGGTTAGCCCTTGAAAAAGTTCCTTTGAATGTATCTCTACACCAATAGTTAACTACATAATCATCATTGTATTATATATTTATATTTTATTACTAATTATATGTTTATTTCCAGGGTTTGGCCTTGTAGGCCTACATGGGCTATTTTAGTCTTTATAAGTTATTTTGGACTTATGGCCCACCGTAAGCTGTACACTGTTGTGTGCATATACAGTACATGTTCAGCATCTGTATAGTACTTATTGTGCTTTTACTATAATAACTAAATAGAGTATATACAGAGGCGGATTTAACGGCGGGCGCACCGGGAGCGCGCCCTGGGCCCCGACTTCTGAAGGGCCCACGCAAAACCCCAACTTTATACGCAACAAACGTTTACAACCCCAATGACCTGCCAATGCTACTCGACAGCCCCGAGTCCTTCTCAGCGCTGGCCACCTTCGCGGAAAAGGTATTCTCCCGTAGAAAGAGAATACAAGCCACAGGAAACTAGGAACACAAGAATAAACCCTGCTACAGACTGTATTGGAATCAATGTAAATCAACGAAATCAACGTATTGATTGAGTGCGCTTCAACTCCAGGTCAGGATTGGGCCCTGCGGGAATTGGGCGCACTCCAAACCATGTTACTTCAGTAATTCCAACCCAAAAATTTAAGGGTGTGGTCGTTCCAGGACAGGTTTGGGCCCTGCGGGAACTGGGCACACTCCAAACCATGTAGAGCCAATGCTGAATTTAAAATACTATGGGTGTGTCCCGTGATCTAGGTCAGGATTGGGCCCTGCGGATCCGGGTGCACAACTATATAGATTGAAGCTGAGTTAACACAAAATGTGTTATTGATAACTGATTCTAAACAAGATAGTAGAACCTGGCTGCCTCCTCGCGGCTAGGGACGGGAGCGGGGGTTGAGGCTCTACTTGCCTTCAGCCCCCTGCTGCTGCTAAATGCCAGATGCCAGCCACAACAACATATACAACACTCCACACACACTAAAATGAACATCAAAGATCTAAGTGCTATCAGCATTAAGAATCCTAAACTAAATTAGTCTAATACGCCATACTACTCTATCTCGCGCCTTCCAAACTTCCAAAACTTAAACTAGCGATAAACTTAATTCTTCCCTAGTGCATTCATGTCACCCTATACTAAACTAACGCTAAACTTAAACTCCTCGCACGCGCGGGTGTAAATAGTAATCCCAAAGCAAAACGCGGCTAAACCTAAATTAAACTCAAAATAGTCACTGATGTCGTATCAAAATTCAAAATTCAAGTCGTTCACTTTAGATGAATCACTACAATTCTGCTGGCAATAACTACCGCTTAATAGACGGCGGACATAGGGGGAACCCTGGAAACCGCCAGTAACCTACATAAATACATACATACACCTGGATGATGGAAATGTATATATATTTGTATAAACCTATATAAGTTTTGTATATATATGAAATGAATGTATGTAAATTGTGTGTATTAATAAAAGTGTAAAGTTGAACATATTAGTTCAACTAATAGTTGAACTAATATGTTCAACTATTAGTTCAAAACTTTGTGATTATTATTATGCTATTATTAATTATATTATACATATATTATATTCAAATTTTATTGGAAATAAAACACTAATAGTACATAATATTTTTTATTTATTTAAAAAATATGGTTAACATGTATTTTTATTTCCCTGTCTCTCTCTTTTTTTTAAGGGGTCCAAAATTTTCTTCTGCGCCCGGGGCCTCAACAGACCTTAATCCGCTCCTGAGTATATATACACTACACACACACACACACACACACACACACACACGTGTGTGTTTAATAATAAAAAGAGACATACCTGACCCAATATTTTTTGTATATACATTGAAATTGCATGCTTCACCAGCAACTCCACTAGACAACCCGGTTCCAAATGCTGTGACGAAACCGCTGCTAACGTTATCAACATGGAACTTATACGGGCTCCCTGCAAAAATCAAATTTTTAATAAGTATTCAATAATGTAAAAGTTCAGGTGAATATATTTTATAGTAAAAAACATGTACCTGCATAGTTTTGAAGTATATGAAACTGAAGTTTAATAGTGAAAGAGCATTTTCTCAGTAACACAGATACTGTAGCAACATTTCACATTGCTGCAATATTTTAAATGCCGAAACGTGCTGAAATGTTTTGCACTGTAACCTATCGCATTGAATGTTGCAATCACTGATAATTTACATTTTAACGCCACATATTAATATAACAGGTTTACTGAAGTAGTTATATTTTAAATTTGACTTTTAGTAATTTAATTCAGGAAACTACTTTATCACAATTTTGTGTGATAAAATATCATTTAAATATTCAGCAGTAATATTTATGAGGTATATTCAGATTATAAGGTCTCCTAATTTATATATCACAATTTTATTAATGATTATGAATGGCATCAAAAAAAATTATTATTTTAGGGTTACCCGTAATTAAATACATTAACCCGTATTTGTGTCTATAAATTGCGTATGTTCTATGGTCGATTTGCCTGTTTTGCTGGACGAAAAACCCAAGTTACTGGGGAGAAAAACCTTGCTATCTACGCCTGAGACCGACTAACTCAGCCACGGAGTGAAAAAAGCCCATTAAAGTTCCTCGCGTCATCTACGGGATTCGAACCTAGGCCTTTTCCACCCGGTGTGGGGGGAACGGTGACGATACCGCGCAGACTTATGAATGGCATGGCTGGTATGACGTGTATTGTTTGCTTGTGGTGCCTCCAAGTCAACATTTATCAAGCGCCAGTCTAAAAGCGCATCGATTGATCGACATTGAAGAACGTATGGTCTGGAGATAGCATGTCACCCTTAAAAGCAAAATAAAGTCATTTTCACAATGTCATATGTTGTTGGAGGTATTCAAGTGGATGTACACGTGACATTGTGAAAATGACTTTATTTTGCTTTTAAGGGTAAAATGCTATCTCCAGACTGTACGTTCTTCAATGGCGATGAACCAATGCGCTTCTAGACTGGCGCTTGATAAATGTTAACTGGACTTCCTCCACTCAGATTCAAAAATCTGATGATAGTACGTGATTTCAGAATCGTCTCTAATTCTTAGTGGGGACCTACCACTTCACCTGCACTTCCTATATAAATGCTTTAATGAACATCATACAGTGGCTTTACTGTATAAAAGAATACCAAAGAATAAATCCACAAGCACCAGTCTCCTTGATTTTGAAGTTCAGTCCAGCGAGGCCCTAAGAAAGAAAAATCCAGAGTCCGGGAGGAACTTTTTTAAAATATGGCAACAAACGTGAGACGCTTTTTCCTAGAGTAAACTTAACTAGACGATTCATCTCCAATGTAAATTCGGGGAGAATCTTCTTGTAACAACCAAATCAACAAATGGTTTTATCTAAGTGTACATACCGCCTTCTCGTCAATAGACATCATTCCATGAACCAAAACTTCAACAGTGTTGACTCTCCAACCATTCCACCTGTTCCTGACGAGGATTAGTCCCACATTTTTTTTCGCTACCCCTACTACCAGCATCTCAGACATTTACTATTTGTTACTATTTATAACAGGAATTCCACATCAGAAAAAAAAAAATCAAAAATAACAGCTATTAAGAGTCCTTCACTAAATTAAAACATTATGTAGGCTTTTTTTTATTAACTTCGATTGAAAATTAATTCTCCAAGAAATCAGCAGAATCCTCTACGAAGAAAATAAATCCACCTGACCTCTCTAGACTTTTCTTCAACAACTTCCGTATTCTCCCTGTTCCTCTGTGGGACATAACAGGCTACTCATCGTCTGCTACATCAAAAAATTCCCTCTTGCTCACCTGTGAACGCCCTCGATTTAGGCCTAGCTAACTCGTAGACTTTTCGAAGGATAGGGTCATATGCTTACGCTGTGGCTTCTGCCTCAGCGTGGAATTTCTCTGTATCCGATACAAGGATATTTGTGATATCAGTAATCTGCTCTAGTGTGAGATCCCACCGTGCTAAACTGTAGCTGCAAAAGGGGTGAGATCTTCGAACCTAGTAACATCTGCTGACGAGGCAACTAGGAGACGGTCGTGTTCAAAGCCGCTAAGTGGATTTTTCTTATTTATTGATTTGAAATTATTGTTTTTCTAAAACTTTTGATTTAAATTTAGTAGTATAACATTATTTTGTGATTTTCTGATTAATTTGGTGTATTTATTCTTTACTCGGCCTTGTAATTGCATAAAAGTATCGGTAAGGGTATCCACGTGGTTGCAACTCCGCTGAACGTCATTAGCCATATTTAGCCGCTTGATTGAATATTTTTTACATCGAATTATTTCTGTAAGTAGCTTGTAGACCTAGTAAGGATCGTTAGTTTATTCTGAATTGAGACAGCGAGATTTGAAAGTTAATTAATACTTAAGTGTCCGTAGATATAAAGTTCGTAAGTTCCCGCCTTTGTGATACGATACTTATATACCGTACTAGATAGCGTTAGTTGAACTTCGTTAGCAGTTAAATTGTACTTTTAAATAAATACATATAACGACTTAGATTACAAACGTAACATAATTAATTATATTTAACATAATTAATAACATAACATAATCAATTATAATTAATTAATTAATTAATAGAATCATGACTCAGACCAGAGCACCAAAGCAAAAGGCTCAAGCTAATGGAAGTGCTGTGGCTCAGAGCAGAACTGAGGGGGCCAGTTGTCCTCTGACTCACAGCCTTATAAAATGCACTGTTTGCTTGATGTTTGCAGAGCAATCGGGTACGGGACATGATACTGCCATGAGGGATGTCTTTGTGTGTGCGCGATGCAAGGAGTGTATCGATATCAGGCAACAACTCGGCGTTCTTGTGGGCCTATATGAGAGCTTGAAGGACAGGGTGGATGCCCTCGAAGAAACTAAATTGAGGGCCCATCAAGCTCTCAGCTGCCCACATCAACGCCAGAGCTTGCACTTGGGCATCACGTGACACAGAGGCAACCCCCAAGGCAGAATGCGCTGGTCCCGAAGGAACTAGTAGTTGTTGGTGACTCTATTGTCAGGGAAACGGGGAATATACTTTGTAAAAAGGATAGGTGGAACAGGACCAGGGTATGGCTGGCACTAACGATATTAAGAGTAGGAGACCGGCAGAATTACTTAACAAGTACAGGTCACTGTTGAACAAAAGCCGAGAATTAGGGTTGAATTTGAAAGTATCTGCAATTCTGCCCAGACACGATAGGAGAGAGTATATGATGAGAGCCTTGTCGATCAATTCGGCCCTGGAAAGATTGTGCAAGGCTCAAAGGGTAGAATTTTTTTCAGCCTGGACTGTACTTGTTAACAGGAGAGATTGCTTCTAGAGGGATGGATACACTTAAATAGAAAGGGTGCAAGAATATTTGCTGATGCTATCGAGGCAGTGTTAGGTGGTTCGGAAAACTGCTAGCTTGGGGGTAGACAAAGACCAATAGATTGCCAGTAGCCACTGGCAGAGGTGAAAGAGATTCTTGCACTGCTTCTATTAGAATGAGCAGAAGCCTGAAAAACAAGATGCATGATATTTCAGAGACTGCTGGGAGCCATTGCGGTACTAGTAAACACATGGGCTGTGTTAGGGTAGCTAAGAATAGAAACAGGTGCAGGTATACTTGCGTGTACACCAATGCTAGGAGTTTTGTAAATAAATTTGATGAATTTGAGGTATTGCTCAAAACATCAAAGGCAGATATCGTTGGGATATCAGAGACGTGGTGTCACAGATATAAGGGATGCAGAACTGGAATTTGGGGAGTACAACGTCTACAGAAAGGATAGACAGGATAGGAAGGGGGGGAGGGGTTATGCTATTAGTTAAGAAACACATAAAAACCAAGGAAGTGAAGCCAGTCGACATCGCTGGACAGTGCAGTGTTGAGTCAGTTTGGTGTGACATAAGCATTGGGAGATCAAAATTGAGAGTAGGAGTGTGCTATAGGCCTAATGACTCTGATGAGTATAATAAGAAACTGTACAGGGAAATAGAGTGAGCCAGTAAATCAGAGAGTCTTATAATGGGAGATTTTAATTTCCCAGATATTGACTGGAATTTGGGGGCTGGTCACTCATACACTAGCAGGGCTTTTGTGGATTTATTGGATGATTGTTTTCTACATCAGCATGTTCGGGAGGCAACTAGAGGGAGCAATACTCTTGATTTGATTATCAGCAGTGACTCTTCATGCATTAGGAATCTGCAGATAAATGAACCACTAGGTGGCAGTGATCACAGTCTGCTGAAGTGGGATTTACTCAAAGAGGTAACTACCATTAGGGGTAAAGGGAAGGGTTATTGCTTCCGTAAAAGTGACTACGATGGACTGAGACAGTATTTAAATTCTATACAGTGGGACCAACTGATGATGTTACCAACAGCAAATTCAAAATGGGAAGCATTCAAAGAACTTATCTTGGAAGCTACTAGGCTTTACATACCAACTAAGAAATATTGTTCAAGGTTTAGGCCAAAATGGATGTCAGATGAATTAATGAGGCATATGGCAGAGAAGAAAAATGCATGGGATACTTACAAATTAACACACACCACACAAGCCTATGATAGATACAAGTGGATATGCAACCAAGTTACAAAGGAGGTTAGGCAGGCGAAGGCAGATTACGAGAAATCCTTGGCAAGGGATGCAAAGAAAAACAGCAAAGAGTTCTTTACTTATGTAAACTCTAGAAGGAAGGGGATGAATCAGATTGGTCCACTTGATATTGATGGGTCAAGTGTTGATGATCCTGCTCAGGTAGCTAAGAAACTAAATGAATATTTTGCATCGACATTCACACATGAGGAGTTATTCAGCGAGGGGAATGCCAGAGGTGTATTCAACTCTAGCAGTAAGCTACAGAATCTTGAAATAACTGAGAGTAAAGTGGAGGAGAAACTGTTGAAGATAAACACAAGAAAGGCACCCGGGGTGAATGGGATCTATCCAGTTATATTAAAGGAGGCAGCAAAGGAAGTAAGCAAACTATTAGCCATAATTATGAGAGATACCTTGGACTCAGGGGAGGTACCCATAGACTGGAAATGTGCAAATGTGACCCCAATTCACAAAGGAGGATCAAAGGCTGACACAAGTAATTATAGACCTGTGAGCTTAACTTCTGTTCCAGGAAAATTAATGGAGGCACTGGTTAAAGAAGCACTGCAGGATCATTTAGACAATATTTCAGTTATAGCTCGGACACAGCATGGTTTTGTTAAGGGGAAGTCTTGCCTGACCAATTTGATTGGATACTATGATGCAGTCACAAAAGAACTGGATGCAGGGAATAGCTTTGATATTATATACTTGGATCTTAGAAAGGCTTTTGATACTGTTGCACATGGAAGACTGCTACACAAATTGGAGCAGTGTGACATTGGAGGAAAATTGCTGCTATGGATAAAGGGGTGGTTGAGGGGGAGAAGACAGAGAGTGGTATTCAATGGACACTGCTCATCGTGGACTAATGTTATTAGTGGAGTCCCTCAGGGCTCAGTTTTGGGTCCATTATTGTTTTCTGTATTTATAAATGATATTGATGATGGTATATCAAGCTTAATGTCCAAGTTTGCATACGATACAAAGGTGGGCAGGGTTGTCAAGGACCCTACTGACATTATGCTGCTACAACAGGATCTGGAAAGGTTGAGCAGATGGGCTGAGGGGTGGCAAATGAAGTTTAACATTGACAAATGTAAAGTACTACACATGGGAAACAGCAACCCCAGAGCAACGTATCAACTCTGTGGTACTACACTGACAGTGGTAGAGAATGAAAGGGACTTGGGGGTGGTTGTGCAGGCAGATATGAAGTTCTCTGAGCAGTGCAGACGGGCTGCACGAGTAGCTCATGGAGTATTGTTAATGATATACAGGAATTTTTCCAGCAGGGATAAGGAGGTGATTATTCCCTTGTATAAGGCAATGGTCAGGCCACACCTAGAGTACTGTATACAGGTCTGGAGGCCTCATTTCAAGAAGGATGTAGAGTTGCTGGAACGAGTACAGAGAAGGGCAACAAGATTAGTGAATGGAACAAAGGGGTGTCTTACGAAGAAAGGCTTAAGTTTTGCAAATTACAGTGTCTGGAGACTAGGCACCAGCGAGGTGATCTGATAGAGGTGTATAAAACCTTGAATGGTTTGAGCATGCTCAATGCTGATGGGATTCTTCCTCTAGCTCATAATAATCACCTGAGAGGGCATAAATTCGAATTGAGGAAAGACAGATGTAGGATAGACGTGCGGAAATTTGCCTTTAGCCAGCGGGTGGTTGGTGGGTGGAACAGACTTCCATCCCTTGTGGTGGAGGTGGAAGCCTAAATAAGTTTAAGGCTCAGCTGGACAGGTATTTTGAACGAACAGAGGGGTGAAGTGGAAGTGGGTTTTTTTTTTTTTTTTTTTTGGCTGATGCTGCATAAGCTTGCTTTCTTGCATCAAATGCCTCTACTAATGCTAATGCTAATGCTAAACACTTGTCGCTTTGCTCTAGCGTAGCAGAACTTTCTCTTCGGGTAAGATTTCTTATATCTGCTTTTACTGGCAAAAGAATTCTGAAGCGGGTATAAGTTTCTTCCCTCGCTGAAGTCAGTAATCCTTGTCTCCCATTGTGGAACACTCATTGCTGACTCCTGCTCTGTGGGGATGAGTATCTACCTCCTTGCTAGTGCTTGCGCGGTATTCCTTATTACTGCGAGACTGTCCTCCATGAACAATGAAGACTCTCATCTATGTTGTAAGACTAAAATTGCTGGCTCCTGAACCCCTCCAGGAGTGGGATTCATGCTGTCACTGAAGTCTATTTCCATTGGTGGGACAACCTTCCTTCCTTGTCCAGTCCATCGTTTTTGCACTTGGGAAGTGGCCAATCTATAGTTTCTTCTCTTTTTCACTCTTGTAAGAATATGGGAGGCTTACCTCTGAAAGAGGTAAGCCTCCCATATTCTCCTACAATCAATGTTTAAATAAATTATTATTAAAGCCATCAAGGCAATTTTCTAGGCTTTGCAAAGTTAATGGACAGTTCATAGAAACAAATGTGATTAGGGGGAAAAATTTTTTATGTATTTCTCCCATACACGAAAAAAAAATTGTGTAGGGGGGAAGACTTAATAGTCCTATGCAGCACCGTGGCAAGTTCAGGTAGTCCATCCCGAAATTATGTCGGTTTGTCCATTCACAGCTGGAGGTGCTGAAGCCAGATGCAAACCAACAAGTGTTAGTGTAAATGGTTCAGTTCACACAGTTACGATGATGAGCCAGTTGGGGAGCTTGCCGAGAAAAGCACATGGTGCCTATAAGCTGGGTTCGTGGAAAATGGATTCTATCAAGCATCTGATTTGGCAGGAATTAGTCCGATAAGTAAACCTTTTGGAATGCACAGTTAAAGTTGTCGTTGATATTAGACGTGCAGGGGAAATACGACATGACCATATTGTGTCCCATATATTGGGATCGATATAATGCCGGTGCCCATCCTAGCAGTGAATACAAGTCTTCTTTTTACCAATAAGTATTACTCGGCATAAATACGCTTCACTACGTGAAGCATATTTATGCAGTATTGTTCAGTTATTTGGCTTGTTGTTTTTGTTATAGGGTTTTAGGAGCATCAGCGGCTAAGGCCATATTGCTCTACATACTCTCTATAAATTGTGTTCTGTGGTCAATTTTCTGTTTGTTGAACAAAAAACCCGAGTTTCTGGGAGTAAAACCATGCTACCCTCGCCTAAGATCCACCAACTCAGCCACATTGTGAAAAGGGCCCATCAAAATTCCTCACGTCGACAGGACCCGAACTCAGGTCTTTTCCACCCGGCGTGTGGGCACTCAGTTCAGCTCCATACAGAATTCCAGCACAGAGGACGGTGGTTATGTATGGTATTTGAAAGCTAGTAAAGGCTCACTGAAGTGGAGGAGTTGTCATTTCGCTGCCAGTGCATACGACGGAATTTAGTAATTGTTTGTGTATGAAACAACAACGACACAACAACGATGTGGTTGTGAAATCGTAACTTGGGGTTGAATGCTATGCCTAATTCGGTGTGCATGGGCACGTTTAGTACTGAGATCCTACAATAGTAGCTACGGCCTGTTTTTGGATTATTTTTCAGTGAGAAGATAATCTCGGCTGATTTAGATGGATTTGAACAAGACATTTTTGGATACTTTGAACTAAAAATTTTGAACGCTGCTATTAAACCGCATAGCTTGATTTTGGAGTAGCATCCCACATCCTCGTTGTAAAGAACTGGAACAAGGAAAAGACTTTCCTCCCCTCTCCCTGGTTACTAAATGGAGAGTTAAACAACATATACAAAACAAATTTAACCCCAGTGGCTCACATCTGGTGAGTATGGGCTTGGCACACCTAGGGTCCTGAGCGCTGAATATCATCATTCTTCTCTTTCTTGGTGATTCCCTTATACCTCTCTCTCTCTCTCTCTCTCTCTCTCTCTCTCTCTCTCTCTCTCTCTCTCTCTCTCTCTCTCTCTCTCTCTCAGGGTCTTTCAGAAATTTTGCTGGTGCACCATAAGCCTCGAGCTTCCTTGCACCATATGGCTAATAATAATAATAATAACATGTGCTACACACGATAATCAGCACACCAAACTTGACCAACTTAGCTGCATTTACTACTCAGAGAAAAACATGGGAGATATGGAGGAAACCCCAAGGCAGATGGAAAAGCCCCGGATTCGGAGTGATGTGAGAAACTTGTATGGACTTTTTTTTTTTTTTAATTCCATGTCTGAGTTAGTCAATTTAAAAGGCACCATATGACCGCTATAGTCCTTGTGACTATAGTATTTGACCTTCAACAACAATAACAGCTTAATTACTTACTTGCGTACTACACTGGTGTGCAAAATTTAAAGACCAGTCAGGTTTTCACCTGTAGCTTCTCATAAAAGTGGCCTGGATATCGGAAAAGCATGCCAAAGGAACCTTGTGAGATACAAAAATGATGAAGGAAACAACACCGACACAACAACGGAAACAAAACGGTACAGAGGAACTTTATTCAAAAATGGCAACATAGCTGGCTGCCATGATACAGATGCATCATTGCCAAAGATGGAACAAAGGGAAGAGGTGGTCCTCAGTAAGAGATATGGCCACCCCTAATGTCGATGCAGGCTTTGCACCACCTGTCATTGTTGTTGATAAGTTCTTGCGATAACATCGTCCATTCCTCTATCTGCGCCATCTTCAGCTAGGGAACATTTTCTGGTGGGTGTGGACGTGCCGCTAGGCGTCTCCCCAGAGCGTCCCATATGTGTTCGATGGGATTTAGATCGAAGGGAACGGGTAGGCCAATCCATACGAACAATGTCCTCATTTTCCAAAAGCATATCAAGAGCTGCAGTGCGATGGGGTGAGGCGTTATCATCCATAAACACGAACTCGGGGAAAATGGCAGCTCGGAACAGATGTACATGGGGAAGGATTACCTCAGTACAGTAGCGTGCACCAGTTACAGTACCGCCTCCCAGTATCTGAAGTTGTGTACGTTCATCCAAGATAACGCCTCCCCAGACGAGAACACCTCGATCGCCATATCGATCCCTTTCAGTGATATTTGCAGGCTGATACCGTGTGCCAACCTCTCGCCAGATTAGCTGACGTCCAGAATCGCTTCTGAGATTGAATCTACTCTCATCAGTAAAGTATACCTTAAGTAAAGATTTTGTGATTGTAACCTTTAGAAATAGTGTTAGTCCTTAAGTTTTGCACACCAGTGTAAGTGTGAAAACAGTTCCCCAGTCTATGATTAGGGTCTGCGCGGGTAACACAGTGGTTTTAAATCACCGCCCGTTGCACACCGGGTGGAAAAGATCCGAATTCTAATTCCGTCAATGACGCAGGGAACTTTTATGAGTTTTCACTATGTGATTGAGTTAATCAGTCTCGGATGTGGACAGAAAGCTCCACCACACCGCGAAAATCGCGTTTTTCGTCCACAACTCACAATTTATGAACATACAGGATGGCAGATGACTTAGTTCTCGGGTGGCCCTTATATGAGAATTTTTTTGGCAATAAATTTTAACTAAAAAAAAAAAGCTAAACTATTACATTAGTGTTACCCAGAAAGTTAGTTCACATACCCATATATGTATTGTGTCCGTAAATTGTGTGTGGTCTCAGGCGAGGATAGCAAGGTTTTTTCTTTCCTGAAACTCGTGTTTTTCATCCAGCAAAACTGACAAATCGATCAGAGGACATATACAATTTATGGGCATATTACATATCGACAAAACCAAACTATTAGGGTCACCTGGTAATTTCTTACATTTACCCGTATTTGTGTCTGTAAATTACGTGTGTCTCTAGTCGATTTGGCGGTTTTGCTGGACGAAAAAAAACCCAGTTTCTGGGGGAAAAGAACCTTGCTATTGTAAGATCTAAATCTTACAAATAAAATAGAAATATTTGTTTTTTGCTAAAATAAATCCAGGAAGGGCGATGAAGAAACACTTTATTTGGGGATGAGAAAGTTATAGACGTATGTGTTTAAATAGCGGCTAAATGGAAACAAGGAAACAAGTAATTTCGAGTAATATAAGAGAGCAAACAGGGACAGCAGTCAACACTAGAGAGGGGTGGCCTTTGAGAACAGGCGAGAAAGGGTTGCTGAGGGCAAGAACAATAGGACCGTGAAACTGGATTAAGAGGCTTCTCTTTTGATCAAAGCCACTGTTAGGAAGTAAATAGGAAATGAGTAAATGAGTGAACGTCCAGTGTTCGCATGAAAAGAAAACGGCGTCAGGGTGATTGATATTTGGGTAAGTTCGATATATTTATCAGAGAAGGTGTGAACACGTGTTTTGGAGGTGACCGGCAAACATGAAAGGGCCATACTGCCGTGTGGGAAAAAAATAAGAAATTTCTAGGGACGGGTTGGTTTGTGTGCTAGGGAGACGACTGTGGTGAGATGTTTTAGCAAATAGGAAGGAATGAAAAATTAAACAGTATGGGGATTGGTTGCAAGTCTTTGGGGGAGGCGTTCCAAATTTGAGGAAAAAAGAAAAGTTCGGGTGGAGTAATTGAGCAAGTGTCCACTCTGTATCTGACTTCTCTGTGATCTAAGGGGAGAAAGTCATGAGTTTGCAGGTGGAAGTGGAAGTAGATTTTTTTCTGGTTGAAGTTCACATCTCGTGGTAGAAAGATGAAGAAGAAAAAGAAGGAAAAATGGATGAGAGAAAGGTGTAATGAGGCGTAGAGGACGCGAGTACGTGCGGACTGAAAGACATGATGTTTTTTTTTTTTTTTTTTTTTTTGGAGGTATGGAAGAGTGGGAAACGTGCGTTGAAAGTTGTGCAGATATGTGAGCCAAGAAGAGAAAGAAAGCGTTGTCCGGCATCGAAAGGCAGTAATAGGGTGATCGGCGACCCTGGCAACGTAATCGCAAGCTGTACCTCCGAAATTTTGTCGTGCAAAAGACTACAGTTGAGTCTAGGGTCCGGCCCGTTGAGAAATGGCCAGTTGTGCAGATATGTGAGCCAAGAAAGGACAGAATGCCAGTCCGCCACGGAAAGAAAAAAAAAACCAATGCTCAAGAAATGGAAGAAAGCCTGTCTGCCACGAAAGAAGCCTGAACGCAAGGAAATTGGAAGTAGCGGCCATTTCGGAACGTAAGTCTGTTGCTGTTTTTTTTTCTCGAATCCTGAACTCAAGGATTCATAATCTAGCTCTGTAAGGAATTGAATGATAGTCCTTTAAAAAAAAAGAACAGTACTGTTGTATTAAGGCAAGTTAGTTACTGAAGTTGAGATAAATGGTAATAAATATTATTGCTCATGGGTAACGAAAGGGTGGTACAAGGGTAAATAAAGGGAAAGTAATTGTATAAAGGATTTGTAAAGAAATTATATTTATAGGGGTAGTACTGTAAGGATATGTTAACCTACATCATTAATTTAGGCCAGGTGCCAACACAAGATGACATATCAGATGAGGTGTAAAGAGAAAGAAATTTTATTAATAGAAAAACCTCATGAGTAAAGAGAGATGCCTAAGGTGATAACTAGAGAGTAAACTAAGGTAGAATGAGGGATTTATAGTGAACATTACTGAGGTAAGAGGACATCAGTTGCAATACACTTCATGTGTTAAAGGTTAGAAAAATATATAGAAAGAGTAATAAGAGTTGAAATGAGTTTTACTGATGTAAGTGATAAAAATTGTTAATAGAAGAGAATGATTGGGTAATCATTGATGATTCATTAATATGTAAAATACAATTGATACAAAGTAAAGTGGATAATTTGTAACGGAAAAGGAACGACCTCGAGCATTAGTCCTGAGGGAGAGATAGGGTATTGTACTGTAGTATGGTTTATATATATAGAAATTGATATGCATATATATATAGTTTTTTTTTTTATGTAAATGTATATAATATTCATTAAAGGTTTGTAAATATTTTGTAAATAAATATGTGTCTGTAATGTTCTGCTAACACTCACTTTACACACCCTAGAATCTAGAATTTTCTGTGAATTGCAGTTAGATTTGCGTTTTGTGGGGTGGGCTTGAGACTTCAGTAGGGTAGAAGTCAAAAACTCAACAAAAACAAACCAAATAATAATTACTTCTCCCCCCCCCACACACACACTACGCCTGAACCGACTACCTGAACCACGGAGTGAAAAAAACCAATTAAAGTTCCTTGCGTCATCGACGTAATTCGAACCACAACGCACAACATGTACACAAAATGAGTATATGTATTTATGAGTAGCAATAATCTCTAGAAGTAGTTGATGATAATAGTAACTGTATGGATGGAAATGTATTAATTCAAGTAGGATGGGTACTTAGCAGCTCACCTCAAGCGCTGAACTGCTAAGAGTGTCGGTGAAAGTATAATAAAGGAAAAGAAATTTAGTCAAAGTGATAAGTTGAAATGGTCATTCTGTAAGATGGCGACCTATGAGAAGAAAGGGAAAAGGAAGTGAAAACGTGAAAAAATGAAAATTTGAATGTTGTGCAAATTTTGATATATATCGTGAATGAAATGGTGCTGCTAATAATCAGTAATACTTATACAGGTGTCTCAAAAATACACGGCATAACTTCAGGAATGAGTTCCTCCTATGTAAAATAGACAATAAAAATATTTTATATCAACATAGTTCCGGAAATGCTTGGTTTCCGAGTTTTGAAGGTCTGTCTATAACACTTAACTATTCACATCACCTTATAGTAATTGTTCAAAATGTCCACCTTCTGCCTGAATTTTGGCATCGTCTTCGCGAGTCCATGAGACTCGCGAAGACAATGCCAAATTCCTGACATGTTTCGTATTGGCTCACAACCTGCCACAATTCGATTGCGGAGAGTTTCCACATCAACTACCGGAGTCGAATACACCAATGACTTTAAATGGCCCCGCAAGAAGAAATCTAGTGGGTTTAAATCAATGAGCATGGAGGCTAGGCAGTTGGTACACCTCTCTACTTCAGGAGTCGTAGATCTTGGTCGTCCTCTGTTTGCAGCACGAGGTGTCATGTTCACAAAGGCGACGATGGATACCTTCAGACGTTTTCCTGTCTGGACATCTTCTTTCTGGGAACCTTTCGTGGTACAAACGAAGAGCCTCCAGAGCACTGCCGTCCGTCAAACCGTACATAAAGTGCATATCTGCTTGCTCCTGATTTGGGTACGTGGTCGGAATGGAAAACCAACAGATTCTGTGAGTACCTTGTGATGAAGGAAATCACCTGCGGGAGATAAGATATTCCGGTTAATAACTCGGGAACCAAGCATTTCCGGAACTATGTTGATATAAAATATTTTTATTGTCTATATATGAGGAACTCATTCCTGAAGTTATGCCGTATATTTTTGAGACACCCTGTATAAGGCTTGGGACGAAATGTTAATAGGTATAACATTTATATATTATATTGATATATATTATATAGGTATAATTTATATCAATGCTGGGAAGAAAGTAAAGCGAAGTAAATTGGAACGTCATAGCAAACTTCGTCAGGATATCACGACTAGGATGATCCACTGTGTCATAAGGTTTCATACATGCACAGTTCTGCCAATGCAAGTTGATCAAAATATAAAATTAAGAAAATTAAACAAAACAAAATACTATTATTTTAGAATATGCATAGGCAAAAACAGTGGTTCTAATGCTAATGATCGCATGTTGATATATTAACAGATAAAACTTTCAAGTGTAAGTAGAAAATTAAATTACTAATTACAAATAAAAATTAATAAAGAGGTGTATATCCAGAAAAACGACATAGCAACGTATAGGACCAGTTTACATGAATAATGTGTGAAGGAAAAAACATGACAACCAGTCAATGGTAAAAAAAAGGCGAAGAATAGAGTGCAGGCAATATTGCTAAAAGTAACAGATAGAAAGCAATACACTGCTGGAAGATTATAATACTTGGGTAAGCTGGAGTCCATTCTCCAATGGAGGATGGACTCCAGCTTGCCCAAGTATTATTTTGTGCCCTGGCACAAAAGTATGCAAGTAAGAAGAAAGGTAATTAGATTGTTCATGGTATACGATCATTGTTGATGTTATGAAACGTATGGCCAACATTCAACAATTAATGAAGTACGAAATTATATTTAATGCAATAAGGTGACTAGAACTAAAGAAGTATATAAATATTTAGAATTTTTTGGAATTTATTTGGGGAAAATTTTTTGAGAAATATTTAAATTTTTTTTAAGAAAAAGGTGTATCTAATCAAATGTTACTAACGTGGAGAGGAATAAAGTAGTCATTATTCGGCGTTAAAAAAGTTGAAGAATAGAGTGAAAGCCATAGTGCTAAATATGACAGGTAGGTAGATGGCAGTATACTGCTAAAAAGTTGCCTACCTGGGCATGCTCCCTTGTCGGTAGCACAGTTGGTGGGATCGCTGTCCTCTCCACACTTGGATGAAAAAGACCTGAGTTCGAGTCCCGTCGATGATGTGAGGAATTTTTAAGGGTTTTTTTTTTTTCACAACGTGGCTGATTTAGTCGATCTTAGGCGAGGGTAGCATGGTTTTACTTACGGAACTCTGGTTTTTGTCCAGCAAACAGAAAATTGACCACAAAACACAGTTTATAGAGAGCATATACAGAGCAATATGGCATTAGTCGCTGATGCTCCTAAAACCCCTATAACAAAAACAACTGGGGATGCTATCCCAGCATGCCCGAGCAATGCAACTTTTTAACAGTTTTCTTTTACACAATTTATAACAAGTGTATGCATGGCATCAATGGGTCACTGACATCAATGACATCACCCGTGGGACACAATGTTCCTCTTCAGCTGCCTTGCAAGGTCGTTTGAACAGGTAGCTATTGTAACCAATGCTTTTTTAAATTCTCTTTTATACAAAATGCTTTTTATATATTAGACACATTGTGCTTCACTTACCTTGTACGTGTTCGTGGTTGTACTTTATTTGTACTTCATGTACTCCTTGTTCTTTGGGATCGTATTTGAAAGTAATAGTGCCGTCCCGATTGTCAACGATGATAGGCTTGTCCGATTGTTCGGCTGGCATGTTGATTCACCTATATAACACAAAAGACACATCAATTGAATACATTGTCCTGTTTGTGAAATAGTAGTATGGAAATATACTGTTCAAAACCAATAGAATGCATTGCGATGCTAGTTACAGCAAATATAATATTTGCAATTATGGTTTGTAAATATTTTTAGAAAGGAATGGAAAGTTCACAAATATTCACATAGGAACAGTAGGATCTAACGTCAAGACAATTTGTTTTTTCTTTGTAGCACTGCTCTTTTTGGACTTCTGTTTTTAGTGACGTACCCCAGCATTCAGTGCTGAGTCCAATGTTGTTTTCTATATTTATTAGTGATATTAATGAAAGCACATCAGGCACGATATGAAGCACGATATGAAGGTTGGCAGGATGGTGGAACTGATGTTTTTCATTGGCAAATGCATATAGGTGGCGATAACCCTAGATTAACGTACCGCCTGTGTGGTGCTACACTCAGGGTGATGGCGAATGAAAAAGACCTAGGGTAATTGGGCAATCAGTTATGAAGTTCTCTGAGCAGTTCAGGGAGGCTGACAGGACAACTCATGGGGTTTTGTGAACGATATACAGGAATTTTTCCAGCACAATAAGGGGGTCATTATCCCATTGTACAAATCAATGGTTGGAACGGATGTAGGGAGAGAGAGAAAAGCAAGGAGAATAATGAGGGAAGCGAAAAGGTGCTCTTACTAGAAAAGGCTACAGTTGTGAAATTGAAGCATCTACTGAAACGCGAAGCGAAATCGACCTGCTGCACGTAGTATATCTATGTGTTTCAGCATGGTATGAGGTCGACGTGATCGCCAACTGCTTGAAAAATGCTGAATTTGTCTGCTTCAATGACGAAGGAATGAAGCTTCGCATACTTCTTCCTCTATTAATCAAGAAGAACAGGCCGATAATAGAGAAGAAAGTTTTAAGGATTTTCCTTAGCTTAGACGGAAATGGTTGCGGATACAGCGTGTTTCAGGATATGCATGAACGAAAAGGAATTCACTGCAGACGTATTAGAACGTAAAATTTGTAGAGATGAAGAAGAGGAACCGATATAGTTGATCTAGAAGTTTCGTTGCAGTACACCCAACAAGGATTAAAAATTGTACGTCGTTTGTTTCAAGCGCAGCCTAATTGTGAATATGAAGTAATCACTATCACGTGCCTTCATAAATCTCATTTAAACGCGCTCTGCCAATGAAACAATTGACAATTGACTACTACGCTGTCAAAGTAAGTAAGTAAGCTTACAGCTTAATTACTTACTTTGTGATAGTTATTTCAGTCAGTGTGATAAGCATTCTCTGGCAAGCTTAAATATAAGACAACTTCATGCTATCCACACCCTTATAACTCAACTTTACTTTCTCTGAATATAATCAGATATACACTGATGGTTCGAAATCAGACAAGACAGTAGGTGCTGCGGAAGTCTTACCTGCTTTCATTGTTTCTGCTTCTCTACCAATAGAGTTCAGCAATTTCTCTGCCGAACTTTTTACCATCTACCTAGCGCTTAAACACCTAGATTCTCAAACCGGTGCACAGAATATATCATTATTACCGATTCTTTAAGCTCTATGAACTCAATGCAGAAAGAAACACATAATTATCATACCCTGCTGAAACAAATCATATCTAAACTGATCCAGTACCAAGACAAACAACACACAGTGGTATTTTGCTGGATCCCAACTCATTGTGGAATACTGTACTCGAAAATGAAAACGCAGGTCAGGCAGAAAACAACAATAAATTCAAATGTAATTGATATGAAGATTCCTGTGCAAGAATATAAAACCATTATACGAAAAACATTCTAGTCTCAATCGAAAAATATACGGCAAGAAAACAGACACAAATAAATTAAGATCGAGTCATTCTTCTGGACCTCCAGCACCAGGAAAGTAAGACAAAAAGAAGTGGTTCAAGAGCAGCATTGGACCTTCTTAGAAACGAAGGCCCTCCATGGTGTACTCACAACTATAATTTCTGTTAGTAAAACATATTTTACTTGACTGCTCCTATTATCAGCAGGAAAAATGAGAATCATTCCTATCTCACAGAAGTTTACAGGAACCTATAATGATGAAGCACATTTTGTGAAATGAAGCAAATCAAGATGAATTTTTCTCCTTTATAAAGAAGATAAGGATGTTCACACCGCGTGGAAAAGATACGAATTCTAATTCCGTCAATGACGCAAGGAACTTTTATGAGTTTTCACTCCGTGATTGAGTTAGCCAGTCTCGAGTATGGATAGACACACCGCGGAAATTGGGTTTGTCGTCCACAACTCACAATTTATGAACATTAGCATTATTAGAGGAACATGATGCAATAAAGCGAGTTTATACAGTCAGCCGAAAAAAAAAAAAAAAAGAAAAAAAAACCTTCCCATTTCACTGATCCATTCGTTCCAATTCTTTGTCTAATTCTGCCTTGAATTTATTTAAGCTATCAACCTCCACAACAACAGATGGAAGTTTGTTCCAGCAGTCAACTACCAGCTGGCTAAAGGCAAACATCCGCACATTTATTCTACAACCGTCTTTCCTCAGGGTGAATCTATGCCCCCCCCCCTCAGGATTGTAATCTGAGCAAGAGGAAGAACCCATCAGCACTGAGCCTGCTTAAACCATTCAAGGCCTTATATGCCTCAATCAGATCGCCTCGCAGGTGATTAGGCTCCAGAAGCTGCAATGTGCAGGAATTAAGCCTTTCTTCATTAGAGCACCCCTTTGTTCCCTTCACCAGTCTTGTTGCACATCTCTGTACTCGTTCTAGCAACTCTATTACATCCTTCCTAAAATGAGGCTTCCAGACCTGTACGCAGTACTCAAGGTGTGGCCTTACCATTGACTTATACAAGGGTATAAGCACCTCTTTATCCCTGATTGCAAAATTCCTGTATATCATTGACAAAACCCATGACCTACCCTGGCAGCCTGTCTGCCTGTCAGAAAACTTCATATCTGACTGTACAATTACCCCCAGGTCTCTTTCATTCTCCACTAGTCTGAGTGTAACACCACCCAGTGGTTACATTTCTCTGGGGTTACTACTACCCATATGCCGTACTTTGCTTTTGTCAAAGTTAAACTTCAGTTGCCACTTCTGAGCCCATCTACCCAACTTTTCCCGATCCTGTTGCAGCAGCATATTGCCATTACTGTTATTAATAACCCTGCCAAGCTTTGTATCATCTGCAAACTTGGGCATTAAGTCTGATATACATTCATCAATATCATTGATAAATATACAAAAACAATGGACCCAACACTGAAACCTGAGGGACACCACTAACAACGTTAGTACACAGAGAGCAGTATCCATAGATTACCACTCTCTGTCTTCTCCCACTCAACTACCCTTTTATCCATTGTAGCAACTTGCCCTTAATGCCATACCACTCCAATTTGTACAATAGTTTTCCAGATGCAACATTACCAAAAGCTTTCCTGAAATCCAACTATATGAGATCAAATTATTTTTTTTTCCAGTTCCTTTGGCCGCATCATAGTAACTAGTCAAATTGGTCAGACAAGACCTCAGCTTGACCAACCCATGCTGTGTCTGAATTATTACTGCTGTCTTGTCTAGATGATCCTGCAATGCTTCTTTAACCAATGACTCCATTATTTTCCCCGGAACAGAAGTCAAACTAACAGGTCGGTAATTACTCGTGTCACCTTTTGATCCCTCTTTGTAAATTGGAGTGCAGATACATTTGCCAATCTACAGTCTGTGGGAACTTCCCCCGAGTCCAAAGATATTCTCATAATTATGGCTAAGGTTTCTTTTTCCGACGAATCTCGCTTCCTGATGTACCATGAGGACGGCCAATGGAGGGTACAGCAACAAACTCTGAAGAGGAATTACTCTAATGTGTTGATCCAAAAGAACAGGCAAATCATTTAATCCCCTGTTAGAGTTTGATAAACATCTTGCCCTCTCTTCCTTGAATAACTCCTAATGTGTGAATATAGATGAAAAATTCTCACTTAGTTCGGCAGCTATCTCAGAATGATCATCTACAGTCAAACCTTTGATATCAAGTGGACCAATCTGATTCACCCCCTTCCTTTTAGAGTTTATATGAGTAAAGAAGTCTTTGCTGTTTTTCTTTGAATCCTTTGTCAAAGATTTTTCATAATCTGGATTCGCTCGCTTACCTCCTTTGTGACTTGATTACAGACTAGGTTGTATCTACCATAAGCTTCTGTGTCACCTGACAATTTATGTGCATCCCATGCATTTTTCTTCTCTGCCACTAGTCTGATTAGTTCATCTGACATCCATTTGTGCCTGAACCTAGAGTAGTATTTCTTAATACTAACACAAAGTCTAGTAGATTCCAAAATTACTTCCTTGAATGCTTCACATTTAGAATTTTCTGTTGGTAATGTCATCAGTTGGTCCCATTGTATAGAAATTAAAAACTGTCTTAGACCATTGTCTGTAGTCACCCTTACAAAATCTCTGAGACCACTGGAATCGTCTTTAAGAAAGCAAAACCCTTCCCTTTATCCATGATGGTAGTTAACATCTTTAAGTAAATTCCACATCAGTACACTGTGATCACTGCCTCCTTGTAGTTCCTTTATCTGTAAATTCTTAATGCTTGAATAATCACTGCTGATAATCAGATCAAGAGTGCTATTCCCTCTTGTTGCCTCTCTAACATGCTGATGCTGTAGAAAGCAATCATCCAATAAATTCACAAAAGCCTTGCTAGTGTGCGAGTGACCAACCACAAGTTCCAGTCTGTATCTGGGAACGTAAAATCCCCCATTATAGGACACTCTGATTTACTGGCCCAGTCTATTTCTCTGTATAATTGTTCATTGTGCTCATCAGAGTCATTAGGCCTATCACAAACTGCTACCCTCATTTTTGCTTTACCAGTACTTATGCCACACCAAACTGCTTCAACATTGTACTGTCCATCTATGTCAACTGGACACTTCCTTAGATTTTATGTGTTTCTTAACTAAGAACAGCCTAACATACAGGATGGCAGATGAGTTAGTTCTCGGGTGGCCCTTATATGAGAGTTTTTTTGGCAATAAATTTTAACTAAAAAAAAATAACTAAACTATTACATTAGGGTCATCCAGAAATTTATTTCATATACCTATATATGTATTGTGTCTGTAAATTGTGTATGTTCTCTGGTCGATTGCCTGTTTTGCTGGACGAAAAACTCAAGTTTCTGGGGGAAAAACCTTGCTGTCTACGCCTGAGACCGACTAATTCAGCCACGGAGAAAAAAAAGCCCATAAAAGTTCCTCGCGTCATCGACAGGATTCGAACCCGGGCGTTTTATTCGTCAACCGCGCAGACGAATAAATTTTAACTAGTGGACGACCATTACTGTTTCCAAGACTACAATCCAACAACCTCCTCCGTATGGGAGTTCCAATGCTTAAGATCATCCATCGCCAACGACTCCTAAGGTTCGCTTCTGAAAGATGTCACTGGACCACTGACAACTGGAACAAGGTTGCTTTTTCCGACGAATCCCGCTTCCTGATGTACCATGTGGACGGCCAATGGAGGGTACAGCAACAAACTCTGGAGATGAATTACTCTAATGTGTAGATCTAATAGAACAGGTTTTTGTTCTATTAGATAAGTAGCAACGTTTTTGTAAGGGAAATGTTTTCTCCGTAACTATACACTGACAGTTATAATATGCCAGTTTTTTTTTTTTTTCTTTATTATCGATTGTGGCTAATCAGATGCATCTCATCGTGGCGACTACCTTCCTGGATGGCTGAAGTATGTTCTAACAAGATAATGTGCCCTCGTGGGTAGCACAGTTGGTACAATCACTGACCTCCCCATTCAGAGTGGAAAAAAACTGAGTTCGACTCCCGTCAATGAAGCGAGGGATTTTTATTGCCCTTTTCTTCAACGTGGCTGAGTTAGTCGGTCTCAGGCAAGAGGTGTATGGATTTTCTCCCAGAAACTCTTGTTTTTCGTCCAGCAAAAGAGCAAGAAAATAAGACATATGCATACACGATTTGCAAACATACATACATACAGCACAATAAGGCCTAAGATGCTGACGCTCTTAGAATCTTACGACAACAACAAAAAATCGGGTGTTGTCGAATACAGTCTTGAATTTAACTAATCTGTTAAATATTCCATAACGACAAATAGAAGTTCGTTCCAGCAATGAAACACCCACTAGCTAAAAGCAAATTTCCGCACGTTTATTCTACAACTGTCTTTCCTCAATTTGAACTTATGCCTGCTCAGTTGCGGAAACTAAGCAAGAGGAAGAATTCCATCAGCATTGAGCTTGCTAAAACCATTCAAGGCATTATATATCCCCAATCAGATTACATCGTAGGTGCCTAGTCTCCAGACGCTGCAATTTGCAGAACTAAAGCTTATCTTAGTAATAGCAACCCTTTGTTCCACTCACTAAACTCGCTGCCCTTCTCTGTACTCGTTCAGGTAGCTCAACATCTTTCCTAAAATGAGACCTCCAGACTTGTATGCAGTATTCAAGGTGTGGCCTGACCATTGCCTTATATAGGGGATAATCACCTCCGTATCCCTGCTAGCAAAATTCCTATATAACATTGACAGAGACCCCATTAGCTACTTTTGCAGCCTGTCTGCACTATCAGAAAACTTCATATCTGATTGCACAATTACTCCTATGTCTTTTTCATTCTCCACTAACCTGATTATATGCTACCCATATGCTGTACTTTGCATTTGTCAAAGTTAAACTTCAGTTTCCACCTCTTAGCGCATCTGCTCAACTTTTTTAGATCCTGTTGCAGTAGTGTACTGTCCTTACTGTCATTAAGAACCCTACCAACCTTCGTATCGTGTGCAAACTGGGACATTAAGCCTACCATACCTTCATCAATATCATTGATAAATACAGAAAACAACAAAGGGTCCAACACAGATCCCTGGGGAACACCAGTAATAACATTACTCCATGAGCAGCAGTGTTCATTTGTTACCACTGTCCGTCTTCTCCCTCTCAACCATCGTTTTATCCATTGCAACTACTTGCCCCAACTTGTACAATAGGCTTCCACATGCAACAATATCAAAAGCTTTCCTGATATCCAAGTATATGATATCAAAATTATTTTTTGCATGGAATTCCTTTGTCACCACATCGTAGTATCCAATCAAATTGGTAAGACAAGACTTCCCCTTGACAAACCCATTCTGTGTCTGAACTATAACTGCAGTCTTGTCTAGATGATCTTGCAGTGCTTCTTTAACCATTGACTCAATTATTTTTCCCGGAACAGAAGTCGAATTAACAGGTCTGTAATTACTTTTGTCACCTTTCGATCCCCATTTGTTAATTGGAGATACGTTTGCACACCTCCACTCCGTGGGGATCTTCCCTGAATTCAAGGATGCTATCATAATCATGGCAAAGGGCGAGCTTAATTGCTTTGCTGCCACCTTTAATATAACTTAATAGATCCCATGCATCACCACAGGTGCCTTTCTTATGGTTAAATTCAGTAATTTCTCTTAGTTATTACACAATTATTTAACGCCCTATTAAAGTTTGATAAGCTATTGACCTCCAATTCTCTACAGAATTCCTCATGTGTGAATGTAGATGCATAAAACTCATTTAGTTTGTCAGCTACCTGAGCAGCATCATCAACAATAGAACCATCGATATCAAGTGGCCCAATCTGAATCATCCCCTTCCTTCTAGAGTTTACACAAGTAAAGAAGTCTTTTACTGTTTTCCTTTGCATCGTTTGCCAGAGATTTCTCGCAATCTGCTTTCACTTGCCTAACATCCATTGAGATTTGATTACAGATTATCTTATATCTACTATAGGCTTCGGGTTTCCTGTTAATATATGTGTCCCATGCATTTTTTTTCTCTGCCATGAGTCTCATTAGTTCATTTGAAATCCATTTAGGCTTAAACTTTGAACAACGTTTCTTAGTTAGTATGAAAAGTCTAGTAGCTTCCAAGATTAATTCTTTGAATGCTTCCCATTTATAATTTGCTGTTGGTAACATCATAAGTTTGTCCCACTGTATAGAATTTAAAAGCTGATTGAGACCACTGTAGTCGCCTTTACGAAAGCAAAAACCCCCCTTTTCCCCTGATGGTAGTTATATCTGAAATAAATCCCACATCTGTACACTGTGATCACTGTCACCTAGTTGCTCCTTTATCTGCAAATTCTTAATGCACGAATAATCATTGCTGATAACCACACCTAGACCATTACTCTCTCTGGTTGTCTCTCGAACATGCTGCTGCAGAAGAAAATCATCCAATAAATCCACAAAAGTGTTGATAGTGTGTAAGTGACTAACTCACAAGTTCCAGTCTATATCTAGGAAGTTAAAATTTCCCATTATAAGACACTCTGATTTACTGGCCCACTCTATTTTTCTGTACAGTTTTTCGTTGTAATCATCAGAGTCATTACGCCTCTAACACACTCCTACCTTCATTTTTAACTTCCCAGTCTTTATGTCACATTAAACTGATTCAACACTGCACTGACCACCCATATCAACTGGATGCACTTCTTTAGATTTTATGTGTTTCATAACTAATAGCATGATCCCTCCTCCCTTTCTTTCCTGTCTATGCTTTCTGTACAAATTCCAATTCTGCATTCCTTATCTCTGTGTGACACCACGTGTGTGTCTCTGACATCCCAACAATATCTGCCTTTTATGTATTCACCAGCACCTCAAATTCATCAAATTTATTTTCTATACTCCTAGCATTGATGTACATGCAAGTATATATGCACCTATTCTTACTCTTAGTTAACCTAACAGAACTCATGTATTTATTTGTTCCATGATGACTGCCAGCAGTCCTTGAAATCCTCAGCACCCTGCTTTTCAGGCTGCTGCTCAATCGAATAGAAGCAGTACAAAAATCATTTTTCAACTCTGCCTGTGGTTACTGTTAATCTATTAGTCTGTGAATCACCCAACGCTAGCAGTTTTCCCATCTACCTAACATGACCTCGATAGTATCAGCAAATATTCTTGCACCCTTTCTATTTAAGTGTAGAAACAATCTCTCCTGTTAATAAGAACAGACCACGCTGCGAAAAATTCTACCCCATGAGCCTTGCACAATCTCTACAGGGCCGAATTGATTGACAAGGTTCTCATCATATACTCCCTCCTGTCGTGTCTGGGTAGAATTTGCACACACTTTCAAATTTAAACCTAAGTTGCGACTTTTTTTTCAACATTGACCTGTACCTAAAAAAGATATTGAGCTTCTTGAAAGGGTTCAAAGGCGCTTAATTCGCTTGGTGAGATCGGCAAAAGGGCATCCATATGAAGAAAGATTTCGAATACGTGGCTTGCACCGCTTGGAAACTAGGCACCCTTTAGAGAAGACTTCATTGAGGTGTTTAAGGCTCTGAGAGGCAAAAGTAAAATGAATGAAGACGAAATTTTCACGGACATAAAGGAATCTAGAACTAGGGGCTATAAATTCAAGTTACGTGGGAAAAGTTTAGACTGGATTGCAAGAAGTTTTATTTTAGCCAGCGAGTTATAAATTACTGGAATAAGTTATCTTCATGGGTGGTCGAGGCTAACAGTTTGGGGAAATTAAAAGCTCAGCTGAATACATACGGTATGAGGGAAATGCATAGGTTGCCTATTTTATTTTATTTTATTATTTATTAATAATTTTATTTATTATTATTATTATATTGTTTTTTTTTTTTTTTTTTTTTTTTTGGTTAGTGTAGCATAAGCCTTAAAGGATCTGTTGGCTACGTGTTGTTACCTGATACCGCAAGACACATTTCGAAATCTTGTAGCGTTCCGTACATCTCCGGGTATGAGCTGTTTCGGCTGTATGTGAAGGACCAACATCGTATTAGGAAGGTGGTCATAATGTTTTGGCTCATCAGTGTATATTTAGTTTAAAAAAATGTTGGGAACTGTGCAAAAGATTTCCCGAGCTCGTTGTAAGAACGAATCCCCTTCTTTTTTATTGGAAAACATTCTACTGTTTCCTCTATTATACATTCTTGTATAATTGAGCAGATATTAAAATAGCGCAGTCTTCTCAGTGGAAGAGTCTCAGTCTTTTGCAAGCTCCGGACTACCTATATCAGCATCTGTGATAGTCTTGTGATTTACATGGAAAAAAATTGCGATAAAATTCCTGGGTTCCTGCTGTAGCAAACAGCAGATGCTCAGGGCTTTTATGAAGGGAAGTGAGGAGAGCAGTGCATATATTGTTTCTGCTATTGCATTTTAGTCATGCCAGCAACTTAAACAATATTGCACTGTAGTTATCATGTCTGTAAATTATGTGTTCTGTACTCGATTTTTCTGTTTGCTGGATGAAAAACCCGAGTTTCCGGACAGAGGAACTATGCAGCTTTCGTCTGGGACCGACTAAGTGAGCTACGTTGTGAAAAAAGCTGATTGGGATCATTTTTCGCTTGACAGGATTCTAACCAGGCCCTTTTCCACTCGGTGTGGACATGACGGTGCTTATATGGACTATGCTGCCGGCGAGGGTAATAGTGCATAAACTTAAATAATAATGTGCCATGTCACAAGGTACAGATTTTTAGGGAACGACTTCAGGAGAATAATGGTGAGTTTACTATACACTACTTTATTGTTCTGTTCATCAAACTGATCTCAACTTGATTGAGCTTCTGTCGATTGAAGTCTGCAACGAGCTATTTTCAACCAGGATGCGTTCTGTGCAATAGCTGCCCGATGCGATCTATTTTGCATGACTCCGCATCGGAACCCTGTGGAACGCTGTAGGCACACCTCATGTAGTCAATATCTCAAATTTGTTTTTAAAGCTAAATGAGGCGTTAATCGCTAAAAGATGAATGCACCTAATAAACTTGCTACTCAATATATATTATTGCCACACCTGAAAAAAAAATTCAGGATACGTTCAAATTTTTCTATTTTCTGTGGATGATTAACGTAAAGAGTGGCAGAAGACAGAGAGTGATAATCAATGGACACTGCTCAATGTGGACTAATGTTATTAGTGGAGTTCCTCAGGGTTCAGTGTTGGGTCCATTGTTGTTTTCTGTATTTATAAATGATATACCCCTTGTAAACCCCTGGCTTGTAGCCGTGAAGGGTATTGTGTACGGCATATGCATTTTTTGTATGCAATAAAGATTTCTTCTTCTTCTTCTTCTTCATATAGATGATGGTATATCAAGCTTAATGTCCAAGTTTGCAGACCATACAAAGGTTGGCAGGGTTGTTAAGGACACTACTGATGCTATGGTGCTGGAATAGGATCTGGAAAGGTTGAGCAGATGGGCTGAGAGGTGGCAAATGAAGTTTAACATTGACAAATGTAAAGTACTACATATGGGGAAACAGTAACCCCAGATCAATGTATCAACTTTTGGTACTACGCTGACAGTAGTAGAGAATGAAAAGGACCTGGGGGTAATTGTGCAGGCAGATATGAAGTTCTCTGAGCAGTGCAGACGAGCTGCAAGAGTAGCTCATGGTGTCTTGTCAATGATATACAGGAATTTTTCTAGCAGGGATAGGGATGTGATTATTCCCTTGTATAAGGCATTGGTCAGGCCACACCTTGAGTACTGTATACAGGTCTGGAGACCTCATTTCAAGAAGGATGTAGAGCTGCTGGAACGAGTACAGAGAAGGGCAACAAGATTAGTGAATGGAACAAAGGGTTGCTCTTACGAAGAAAGGCTTAAGTTTTGCAAATTACAGAGTCTGGAGACTAGGCATCGGCGAGGTGATCTGATAGAGGTGTATAAGGCTTTGAATGGCTTGAGCATGCTCAATGCTGATGGGATTCTTCCTCTTGCTCAGAATAATCACCTGAGAGGGCATAAATTCAAATTGAGGAAGGACGGATGTTGGATAGATGTGCGGAAACTTGCCTTTAGCCAACGGGCAGTTGGTTTGTGTAATAGACTTCCATCACTTGTTGTTGAAGTTGATAGCCTAAACAAATTTAAGGCTCAGCTGGACAGGTATTTCGAACGAACGGAGGGGTGAAATGGGAGTAGTGGTTGTGCTTTTTTTTTTTTTTTGGCTGATGCTGAATAAGCTTGCTTTCTTGCATCATATGCCTCTACTAATGCTAATGCTAAGTAAATGGAAAAGGGATGAAGATTAATAAAAATATATAAGAATTGTTTGCTGATTTCATTACACAAATTCATTTTGTGAACTGCTTTGCATTATAAACAGTTTTAGATTTTTACGATGGAATGCACGTGCAATTATCGATAGGGTGCACTAACGTTACCAGAGTCCGAGTGTCGTCTGCTAAAACTGTAGTGCACGAAGGTATTATAGTGAGGTGTAGTATGGTAAATACAGTGAAAAGCATGAGAAGAGCGCTAGTATTGTGTGACTTTTCGCGCTTCCACACCTTTCAGAGACCTCTTATTATGGTAGTTTCATCACCGATATATGCTTTTATATTTTTAAAATATTTTTGATTATTATTATTAGTTATTTTTTTGTTACTTAAATATACTTTTCATCTGCAGACTCCGTATTCTATATATCGGAAAGGAATTGCGTTTATGCACTATTCACTGTAATTTCGCTCCAGAATTTTTTTTATTTTGGAAGGGTGACATTAACTATATTATTATTATTAGTCATATGGTGCAAGGAAGCCTGAGGCTTATGCTGCACCAGCTAAAAAAAAAAAAAAAAAATTCCGAGTTATCCCAAGAGAGAGAGAGAGAGAGAGAGTCAGAAGTAGAAAGTAATCACCAAGAAAGAGAAGAATGATGATATCCAGCTCAGGACACTGGGTGTGCCAAGCCCAGACTCACCACTCACCAGATATCTGGTTTTAATTTTTTCCTGATATTACGAACGTTTTTAACAGGCCAAAATCCTTCTAAGAGGAGCGCAAAAATTTCCTCAGAATTATGCAGTCGAAACTCTATATAACGACCTCTCAGGGAATTAGAAAACTGTCGTTATATCAAAATTTCATAAAATAGCATTAGGTTAATGAGAAATTGGCTGGGACCAACCACATAGGACGTTGTAACGTGTGGGTCGCTATAAAGAGCTTCGACTGTATATGTGCTTTAACTAAATAAACCATAGCCATAATTTACCATATTTTGTTCATACCAGATGGATGGACAAAACAAAAGACGTTTTTTCTTTTACTCCCTCTAGTACTTTGGAATTTTTATATAAGCAGGTTAAGTATTTTACCTTTCGTACACATTCATTATAACTCTAAGTAGTTTTTTTTAGTTGATGTGTCTCTTTCCATGCATGTGCTAAATTAAGGTCCTTCAGAAGTGTTCTTGAGGAGGGTGTAAGTGGAATTTTGAGGCACATCTCTGTTTAAGTTCCACTGGACTCTTATCCTCCAACCCAGTTAACAGATAATATTTGGTTGTTCTGCACATAACCTGTGTGTTCTCGAATGTTAATTAACAAGGAATTTGAATATGATTATAGAACGGATCCGAACCCTATCCATCTCAGAAAATCAAATCATGGCATCATTTGATGTAATGTTACTTTCACCTCCATCCCAGTGGAACTTGCCATCACATGTGCAAAGGAACTCTTGGATAATGACCAAACCCTTGGCAAATCACAACACTGTGATGTCGTGATTGTAGATAGGTCCCGCCACTACTGGCGACCCACCTGGTTGGAGTCGTTGAACATCACATCACATCACATCACATGCTCTGATACCTCAGTCAACAGGAGCAGTGGATGTCGTGTCCACCCTATCATTGAAGCAACCATTTTGATGAATGACAACGTTGGCAGTGTTCACATGCACCACAGCCACAGGCCTCAACATCCAACAATTAACCATCACATCACGCAGTTCATATACATGACTTGTAATACATGCCCTCATGTTCCACACTCTTAACTGTCAGTTTGACTGACAAAGGTTAACAAACTAACAAAGCTTTTGTATGTATTTAATTTAATATATGTGTGTTTTTCAATTGATATTAAACTTGTCATTATTTATTCTGTCTCCATTTTGCTCTGTGTCATGCAAATAATCCACAATAATAATAAGGAATTTGAATATCATTCCAAATTTTGGCTGTAGGCTTTCTCCATTACTAGGTTATACTCTGTATTATATTATTATTGTATATTCTAAGCCTGTAGTTGGGTATATATGTGGTAAATTGTGTATTTTTATTATTTGTGAGATTAAAAATGAATATATGTTGTTAATACATATAATTATTATTTTCTAGGATTAGCAAATGTGATAAATGACATTTTCCTACATTTATACACAAGTTTTTCAAGTAGCTCAATTTTCAAAGGTATAACAGTTTTTTGTAATTGTAGATGAATAATGAAAGTATTAACAGTTGTGAATAATTTCTTGTAACCTGCATTAAGAAAATGCATAACTTTGTGTTTATGTAAAAAAATATGGAAGTTCTCTCATATTAGCAAAGGAGGTAAGCAAACCTGTAGCCATAATTTTGAGAGCATCTTTGGATTCAGGGGAAGTCCCCATGGACTGGAGATGTGCGAATGAATCCCCAATTCACAAGGGGGGGGGTGATCAAAGGGTAACAAGGGTAATCACAGACCTGTAAGCGTGACTTCTGTTCAAGGAAAAATAATGTAGTCACTGGTTAGAGAAGTAATGCAGGACTATCTAGCCAGGAGTGCAGTAATACCATTGTTATTTCCTAGGAGCATGGGCAGTTTGGAGGATACTGCCCATTCTCGTACAATAACACATGCTGCGAGCCATGATCCTGTAGTTACTTATGAATGTACTGTGACGAGTTAAGTCTTACCGTTGATAAAGGAGGTGGATGCCTCTTAAAGCTACAGTTGTTTTTTTCGCTTTTAATTTTGTATAGTGAAATTTCTATTTTTAATTTTATCTATTATTTTATCACTTTTATTGTACAATTAGTGTATTTTATCATAAAATACACTAATTGTACACTGTAAAAATTTTTTATTTTTACAAATAAAAAATTTTCCAGTCTTATATTATTATTATTTTAATAAAATTTCAGTTATATGGTTGGTGTGTTGTATTGCAGTTATTAAGAGTCAGAACTTTCCCAACCCCAGAGGCCTATTTGAAGAAAAAGAAGTGCAGTTATACTGCAGTCACAGCATGGGTTTGTCAAGGGGCAATCTTGTCTGACCAGTTTGATTGGATACTGTGATGCAGTCACAAAGGAACTGGATGCAAAAAATAATGTTGATATCATATACTTGGATTTCAAGAAAGTTTTTGGTACTGTTGCACATAAGACTGCTGTAAAAATTGGAGCAGTGTGGCATTAAGGGCAAGTTACTGTTATGGATAAAGGGATGGTTGAGTGGGAGGAAAGAGTGGTTATCAGTGGACACTGTTTTTCATGGACTATTGTTATTAGTGGTATCCCACATGGTTTGGTGCTGGGTCCATTGTTTAGATAATACAAAGGTTTGCTGCATGGTTAATAACAGTAATGACTGTATGTTACTGCAGCAAGATCTAGAAAAATTAGGCTGATAGGCTGAGAAGTGGCAGTTGAAGTTTAGCATTGACAAATGTCAAGTACTGCATATGGGTATCAATCAATAATCTCAGAGTAACACACCAACTTTGTGGTATTACACTCAGGGTAGTGGAAAATGAAAAAGACCAGGTGAGTAGTTGTGCAGTCAGATATGAAGTTCTCTGAGCAGCTCAGATAGGCTGACAGAACAGCTTATGGGGTTTTGCCAATAATATACAAGAATTTTGCTAGCAGGGATGAGGTGTGTGTGCTCAGTCCACATCATTAGTACTGTTTAGAGGTTTGCAGACCTCTTTTTAGCAAGGATGCAGAGACATGTACAGAGAAGAGTAATGAGTTTTATGAGGGGGGGTGCTCTTACCAAGAAAGGCTTCAGTTCTGCCCATTGCAGCATCTCAATACTAGGCACCTGTGAGGTGACCTGATTGATGTGTTTAAGGCTTTGAATGGACTTAATATGATAGTATAGCTTAATTTATTATGGTACTGGCTTGTAGCCGTGAAGGGAGTTGTATACAGCAATGTGCTTTCTGTATATAATAAAGAATTCTTCTACTCACCTTTTTTTATATTTAAGAAATCTACAATTATTGAATTGGCTTTGAATGGATTGAGCAAGCTCAATGCTGATGGGATTCTTCCTCTTTCTCAGACCAAACACATGAGGGAACATAAATTCAAATTGAAGAAGGATGGTTGCAGAATAGATGTGTAAAATGTTTCATTTAACCAGTGAGTAGTTGATTGCTGGAAAAAACTTCCATCTGTTGTTGTGGAAGTGGATTGCTTGAATAAATTCAAGAAGAACTAGATAAACTATTGGAGGGGATAGATAGGTGAAATGGGAAGGTTTTTAGTTGATGCTGTATAAGCTTACTTTATTGCATCATTTGCTAATACTAATAAATATTAAAAAAGCAGGGTTCCTAACACTGCCTCCTGTGGAATTCCTATATTCAAAATTATTTATTTAGGCAAGAATCTGTTAACTGAAACATGATACTTTTATTTAATGACATAACTATTAAGTCTGTCACAGAAATAAAACAAATTATTAACTATAACTGGATTGCATGGTGGCAGGCAAGGGTCCTAATTTTTCCATTAACATCAATCCTGTACATGGCATATTATGTTTTAAGACTTGCTTTGTTTATCTGACAAATCTTTTTGCCTTTTATTGTGTTGTAGTGAACTAAAAAAAAAAAAAAAAAAATGAGTGGAGTATTATAATCCATAATTTGAGACATGACAGTTCATAGCAGTACTATCTCAAGGAGTTTTAAACTCTTAAGGAGCTCTTAAGTCTCAAGCAGAATGCAAGAGCAGTCTGATAATATTCTTTGGTATTTCCTGAAATAGAACACAGTTACATAACTGCTGTCATTTTATTACTAGTTTGATATGAATATATTTTTTTTTGCCACAAAACACAGTACATGCTATTAGCTCAATTGTTGTTTCTGTATTACATAGTTGGCAACTACTGCCATTATGCTAGTTGCCTAACAATTGAAACCAACTGAACTGTTTATGTGCTGGTTTCTGTTTTGTTCATTAGCAATTAGTGGCAACACCAGAGTTGCTCCAGGACTAGTTAATACCATCGTGAGGACCCAGGTGAATTGTGACTTTTGTCAGTACTTATTATTATTATTATTATTAACCATATGGTGCAAGGAATCCTGAGGCTTATGCTGCACCAGCCAAAAAAAAATTTTCTGAACTACCCCAAAAGAGAGAGAGAGAGAGACAGAGAGAAAGAAATAAAAGGGAATCACCAAGGAAGAGATCCTTTATAACAAGGTGTATAGTAGACTATTGAAATAACAGTACCGCAAATAACGGAAAATTCGAGGTAATGGCACAATGAGATTGGGTGTTTACATACAGCACAGATGTCTGGCAGTACCGAAAAAAAGAAAACGGCATGTCACGTGGTTACTGTATTTGTTTGTTTGCCATTTGAAAGTGAATTCTGCAGATATCATGGATTATACTGCTGTTTTACATTTATTTTAAAAACCTCTCATTATGGTTCCTAAAGTTAATAAACGTCATACAGAGAAGAAAAGAACAAGAACAACATTAAAGCTTAGTGACAAACTTGATATAATCCAAACTATTACATTAGGTTCACCTGGAAAGTTATTTCATATACCCATGTGTTGTGTCTATAAATTGCATGTGTTCTCTGGTTGATTTGCCTGTTTTGCGGGATGAAAAACCCCAGTTTCTGGGGAAAAAAACTTGCTATCTATGCCTGAGACCAACTAACTCAGCCACGCAGTGAAAAAACCCATAAAAGTCCTTTGTGTCATCAACGCGATTTGAACCCAGGCTTTTTCCACCTGGTGTGGGGAAGATGGTGACTGTGCTACTGTGCAGACTAAACTTGATATAATAAAGAAAATAGAATGGAGCGTAGGTAGAAGCGTATTAATGGTAGAATATAACATTGGATCGTCAATGTGTTTGTTCTTTATGTGCAGTTAATAAAATTGCAATCTTAATCTCTATTTCTTATTTAGCCTCATTATTTCTGCATTAAATATATGCCGACTGGGCTAGCCAGGTGGGTAAAGTGCCTGCCTGGCAACCCAAAGGTCGCAGGTTCGAATCCCGCCTGGGGCTTGGATCAAAGTACTGCAAAAACCTTGGGAGGTGCACTATGGCTACAGAAGCCGATGCGCCAACAACTACCAAAATAAAAAAATTAAATATATTAAAAACAGAACTTTCTAGATAACAGAAAAATTTAAATAACGGCACCTTGAATCCCAAAAGGTGCCATTATTCTGAAAGTATACTGTACTTAATAACAAATATAGCAGCAATAGTCAGCAGAAAAAGTTATATCTATATTGTAGCAGTTTAACAGATGTTTAAGAGGACGTGATGTCCAGATGATTTCTCCATTGCACATCCATTTTTCCCGTTCATAAGTTGCCTGCTGTTGTCATTAGTTGCCAACTATGTAGTATAGAAACAGCAATTAAGCTAATAGCATGTGTCATGAGCTAATAGCATCAGCCTATAGTCCTGAACACTGTTCAGCCAAACCTCAAGGCAAAAAATTTTGCTATGCATGTACTCCTTGAGAAAGTAATGCTACCGATCATTATGTCTCAAATTATGGAGAATTATCACTCATCATCCCCCCCCCCCCCCTCAGTATCCAAATAGAGGAAAATCAACCACTGTTAACTTGGTTGCAACTACTAGCAACATATTACAAGCATTTGAACAGAAGTGCTAGCGTGTAGTCACATGGATATTCAGACTGTCTTCAGTGCCATAAGTATTCCATCTCTCCTACACTTTTAAGGAATAGCAATTTTCTCAGGGACTGATTTTGTTTGTGTAAAAATCTTCTAATGAAGAGAATGATAATAAAGATAATGATAATAACAAAATCACATGGTACGTCATAACTACAGGGTTACCTTAAGGAATTACCTCAAGAGGTATTGTTTCCAGTACCTTATTCTCAGCATCAATAATTTCATTTGCAACAGCCCTTCCTGACATCAAAACTAATGCTGATAACGAAAAAAAAAAAAATTTACTACCATTAGCTTAATGATGATGCATCTGGTATGTTATTAATAGTGAATCACAAGCTTCTAGATTTCAACAAATACTTTTCACAGTTCTGCCTAAAGATCAATCCTGCAAAATTATCTAAAACTATATTTTCCTTGAATAAGCTTCCTACTGTCATAACCTCTTTTATTGAAGGCTGTGCCATCAATTTATTTTATTTTTTCATATGTGAAAAATCAAACCTCATCTACGTAATAGATCAGGTTACTTAAATGACCTAACCCATCCTTTTATGTAGGTCACTTATATGAAAGGTACAAAAGAGTATACACATTAAACTGAAAAGGAGAGCCTGCCAAACAGGCAATTCTGCCTTCATCATTTTTTTTTTTTTAAGTCATGTAATGAATCTATGTAAAATGGAAGTCCATTCTGACTTTCAGTTTTGTATATAGATGCCCCAAATGCTTTGTCCTCCACAGACACTCCACTTGAAGTCATCCAGTATGTCAGCTGTCAAATGTAAGATCTCAGACTATTGAGCACACAACTATATAAATAAAAATCAACTTAAATCTCACTAAGAAATAAATTAAAGAATAGTTTATAGGTAATAATAAAAATGCCCAAGGTGGGAAAGATATGTTACCATACCAACCCAGTATGGTAATATGCCAGGTTGACTCTTTTTCCCATTTTGGGGCCCAGGTCAGGTTAGGGCTGAAATGAAAAGGAGGGTTAACTGTCTAACAGCATTTAGTTAATAATGCTAGATGTATTATTTAACCCTCTGCTGCAATTATGGTTTCTGACAGATCCTACATTTTAAAATTTTTCAGTTATTTTATTTCTCCACATTAGGATTAATATATATAGGATCACTGGTGTCTCAGTCTAGGGGATGATTGATCTTGTAAATTCTAAAATAATATGATAAAAACTTTCTTTATCATTATTATTGGTTTCCTTTGTTTTCTTTTTTTTTTTTTTGTTTGATATTTTTGAGTTTAGTAAAATCACAATTAATAGATCACTGTTTTCAGTTCAGTAAAACAAAACTAAAAATATTTTTTTTATAATTAAAAAAAAGAAGGGATATCTGACAGATACCACCTGTGCCCTCTTCGAGGGCATAAGTGGTGGAACATTAAAGAGTGCATGTAAAATTTTTCATGATTGCTACTTTTGCACTTAGCTTTATTTTAACCTTATCTTAGGTGTACTCTTTCCATATTTAAATGATGCACTATGGCCATAGATGCCAATGCACATAATAAATCCCCAAACAAACAAATCATATTTAGAATAAAGTTACCAAATAAATAAATTTCAATTTAATAATTTCAATAACTGAAGCCAGATGATTTACAACTTTGTAACTGTTTTATTGTGGCCAGTTTACCAGTGCAACAGCTAAAAATGTCCTGTGCGCTTTTTGTGACATCATACAAACAGTGTTCGAATTTGTCTTTGTTTGTTACCCCAGGATAATAATAACTAGCCCTTAAACCTCCCCTGAAATGGTAGAAAGAAAGAAAATTTTCTGACAACTTTTATATCAAATCAAGGTGGTTGTCACTTTTTCCTGTGATTAATCATCAGAGGTAAAACATATTATTAAAACTAATACATTACTGGAAATGTTTCTGATATTTAAATTATATTTTCTCTTTCAGCTTGCACCTCCTGTTATTCTTAGATTTTTTTTTTTTTTTTTTTAAATCCATTGAATAAATGTTATTTGTGGTTTTTACGTCCATAGATATTCTGATGTTCTTTACTAATACTCCATCACCGCCATACATGGTAGCCCAGTATGGATTTAACTTAAAAGGTGAGAGATGCCAAAAAGTGTGAAAATAAAGTTTTCAGTTTTTAACTATTAATTTCTATTGGTTTGACTGTAAATTTTTTTTTTTTTTTCCTATGAATGGACCTGTGGCTATTCATGGCGATAGTAGACTCAATTTCTTTTCTTTTAAATTTTGTCTGTTCTATTAAAAAAAAAAAAAAATTAAAAGTCCTATTGTAGAAATAATTATTATATATAGAGAGGCCAAAAGCAATTAATTAAGGAAATCTAAAAACTTTACTTTTACACCATTTAGCATATATCATCTTATGATTTATAAGCCTTCATTGGCTTGTTGTGTACTGCACTGGAGAAGGGGGGACGAGAGCCATGCCTGCTACCAACAAGATGACAGTAAGTGTTATTAGTGGAGTTCCCCAGGTTATTATTTATTGTTATTTTTTTGGTTTTTAGGAGCATTAGCAACTAAGGCCATATTGCTCCAGGATATGCGGTGGTCATTCCCTGACCTTTCTGCGTCCTCCGTATTTGGTGGTGACCAACCCCGGTCTAATCAAGAAGCATGTGCTACGCACTCAGTGTTGCCAACTCTTAATAATATTTCCCGCTAGCCGCATACTCAAAATCCGCTATTTTTAACACTTAACCCGCCAAATTTTTAAAATTTTCATTTGTTTGTACTTTGTAGTGAATAAAAACAAACAAACAAATAGTATATATAAATAGTTATTTATTTTCTGTTTTTAATATAAAATCAATATCTAAAAATCTAAATTAATTTCGAAATTCAATATCTCCTCATCATATGCTTCTTGTGTACCTATTTTGCGAGGCACTTCTTCAGGTAAAACAATTTTTACAACACTTTTCAACTCTTTTGAGCCCGTATCGTACTGATAAGATTGCATTAACGATGCCAACACTCATTCTGTTGCGTGTTTTGTTTTTTACTAGATTTAAGTTGCTGAATATTCTTTCCACATCTGCATTGGATAATGGCAAAATTAAAATACCCAATGCAAATTAGCTAATTTCTTTAAATGGATTTTCACCGCTTGCATCTGGATATTTCTAAACTTCTGACCAAAACTTCATTGTATTGTTGATGTTTTCTCATTTAACAAGAGTAATGTTTATATACTGTGGCTCATTTTTTTTTCAATTTGATTCAAAAGATTTGTTTACTCTTTGTACTTCAGATAAGATAGGTTTTAAAAATAAAATATACGCTAAATTACTTTCATCTTTGAACATTGAATAAAGAAGTTGTGCAGTATAACGTTTGTCAGTCAAACGAGTTATTTCAAAATGGGCTTTTATTTCAATATACTGTTCTAAAATTCTTGTTATAGCAACTTCAATGGATAATCACCTTGTTTGACACGAATGAACTATCTTTTTCGGATCTGCACCATCGTTTATGGCCCTTTATAAATATTTAAATTGATTTTGTCAGCTAGTGGATTTACTAAACCAATTATAAGTTTCAGCTATCATGAATTCTAGACTTCTAGGGAATATTTCGAGGGTTGCATGAGATACTGCTAATTGCAAAGAATGACATACGCATTTAATTAATATCAATTTCGGTACATCGGACTTCAAATGTGTATAAACGCTGTTATTAACTCCAATCATAACGCTAGCATTATCTGTCCCAATGCCCACAAATTATTTAAATTCTGGTTTAAATCGTTTCAGCTAATTCTTAATATTATTTTTGGTATATTGTAATTATGGAAGGTAGATTAAATGATACTGAAAATAGACTGGCTCTGATGCCGTAGCCTAGTGGTCAGGCGCTCTGGTGCATAAGTACACGTGCCTTGAGTGACCGGGGTTCAAGCCCGTGACTGCTGAATACTGTACTGTTTCTTGTATTCTGTGTATCTTGTAAACTTCTCTGACCGTTTGGTTCGTCCCGGATATATACACAGAAAATTTATTAAAGGAAGTTTAAAATTTTCCAGCGTTATTTTTTTTTTAATTGAATTTGAAATATTTTCAGCGTTACATTGATCTAATTCTACAAGAGCTAAGAATGTAGAAACTCTTTTATCGAATTGCTCATCATAATACACAATTGCAATACCTAATAGTTTTGTTACACTAATATCGTTTTGATTCATCTAGTAACAAACTATAATTTGAAAAGCCATTGAGCACTGACTATAATAAATCTTTCTGAAAGTGGGGGTGTAGGATATATTTTATAACGCCGTTGCATTTTGTTCGATGAATTTTTAAAGTTTTGGCTGTTTGATCTTGGAATGCATTCTTACATAATTCACCAAGGTGGTCTATTGCCAGTATTGACGAGTGAGCACAAACAAACAAACTTCACTTTGCTTCAGCTTCCACTGTTTGTAAATTCTTGGTGGGAAAATTTAATTTAGATTGGTTGCCTGATCTATTAGGTGAAAATGGTTCTTCTACTGACTTAATATGTTTGAAAGTTTTTAAATGACTTTTAATGTTATGTCGGTAATTCGGATCGCATTTCTTGGAAGCCAATCAAATACGACGAATAAAAATTATTCAATGCCATTTCTTCGCGGTTTCAAAAAAAGGCGTCATTAGAATTTTTCCCACATTTTTAGATTTGATTCAACAATTAAAGCTATGACCCAACAGTCAGGTCGTTTGACCGCGGGCGTAACTACGTAAAATTGTTGGGGTTCTCCTCAGGGAAATTCCAGAATAATATAAAACCGATTCTTCGCTTAAAAAAAAAAAAAAAAAAAACTATGAAATATGATATCCCTACTATGTTTACGATGTATATCGATAAAACATTTCAATTATGAAATATTTTTATTGTTAATTAAATAATTACTTGAACAATTAATTTAATATTTGTTAAATAAATATTTCTTAATTTAAATGTTACATTGCCAAAATATATAAAATGCTAAACATTTATACTCTTCCCGCTAAAAAATCCGCTATCCGCTATTTCATATTTTAATCCGCTAAACCTGAAGCAATTCCGCTAAATCTAGCGGGAAAACCGCTAAAATGGCAACACTGTACGCACTGCTGCTCCTTCCCACCTGGCTATGGAGGTGCCTAAAGAGTTCTCCAGGGTTCGGTGTTGGGTCCATTGTTGTTTTGTATATTTATCAATGATATTAATGAAGGTATATCAGGTTTAATGTCCAAGTTTGCAGATGATACAGAGGTTGGCAGGGTTGTTAATGACAGTAATGACAGTATGCTACTCCAACAGGATCTAGATAATTTGGGAAAATGGGCTGAGAAGTGGCAACTGGAGTTTAACATTGACAAATGTGAAGTACTGCATATGGGTAGCAATAACTGAAGAGAAACGTACCAACTGGGTGGTACTACACTCAGGAAAGTGGAAAGTGAAAAAGACCTGGGGGTAATTGTGCAGCCAAATATGAAGTTCACTGAGCAGTGCAGACGGACTGCCAGGGCAGATCATGGAGTCTTGTCAATGGTATATAGGAATTTTGCTAGCAGGGACAGGGAGGTGATAATCCCGTTATACAAGGCAATGGTCAGGCCACACCTAGAGTACTGTGTACAGGTCTGGAGGCCTCATTTTAGGAAGGATGTAGAGTTGCTAGAATGAGTACAAAGAAGGGCAACAAGATTGGCGAGGGGAACAAAGGAGCGCTCTTACCAAGAAAGGCTCAACTTCTGCAAATTGCAACACCTGGAGAGTAGGCACCTGCGAGGTGATCTGATTGAGGTGTATAAGGCCTTGAGTGGGTTGAGCAAGCTGAATGCTGATGGGATTCTTCGTCTTGCTAAGACTAAGAACCTGAGGGGGGCACAGTTTCAAATTGAGGAAAGATAGTTGTAGAATAGATGTGTGGAAATTTGCCTTTAGCTAGCGGGTAGTTGGTTGGTGGAACAGGCTTCCATCTTTTGTTGCGGAAGCTAATAGCCTAAATAAATTTAAGGCTGAGCTGGACAGGCATTTGGAACGAATGGAGGGATGAAATGGGAGGGTTTTTTTTGGCTGATGCTTAAGCTTGCTTTCTTGCATCGTATGCCTCTACTAATGCTAATGCTGAAGTACTGAAATGGCCATCTGGGGAATGGGGCACTCCACATTATGATTAAGCAGCATTATAATTCTTTACAGAGAAGTGCATTTTTTGTTTAGCATAAGATAACTCATTGTCTCACAACTGTAGAGAGCAATGTGAAAAAACCTTTGTCTATTCAATCATTTTGACTATTTTAAAAAAATGGGTACAAACTTTTGTACTGCTTCCTTGAATTTTTGAATTGCCTGATCAATTATTTTAGATATTTATTTGAGATTACACCTATGTTCAGTTCATTACTATAACTATCAATTGAGCTCAGTAATTAACAGGCAAAATCTCAAAATACAGTAACTTAAGTCTAAGTGAAAAGTGATAAAAAAAAAATAATGGATTCCACTTTTTCAATTACAGTGGTCCAGAAATCAGTTTCTTCAGAAAGTTTTACTGTAAACGATTTATAAAAAACATGGGTGCTCTTGCCTGGAATTTCAGAACCACAAGACAAAGAACGAGCACATTAGATGCACAACAGAAAGGATTGCTTAAGAGCATTGTGAAAAAAAAGTAAGTCATAAAATAATAATAATAATTAAAATTTGAAATTAAAATAACCATTAGGGTGAGAATTGTGTACCTCCATTTTGTTTGTGATCATTAACCACCGCTGATTTTATGAAAATTTTATAGTATAGCCAATGAAAAATCAGATGACAAATTTACTTTCATTGTTGGTTGTTCTTTATCTAACACAACTTATTGTGTAAGCCAAATCTACAGGTGAGGGAAAAAAATTGCAATCTACATTAAGTGTGGCATGCATCTGTTCATGTAAAGTTTTTTGCTGCATCTGCCTTGCATAATTTATTTTGATTGGGCATGCTGTTACAAAATTTCCACCAGTGTATTTTTATAAAATGTCTTTGCAGCTTAAACAAAATTATTTTTAGTTGTTTCTATTATGATATTAAAGAATGATATTAATTTTAAATTTCTTGCCTATTTAAAAAAAAAAAATTGGATGTGACTGAAATATAACTCTCAGTAATAACAAATCTGGTAGCATGGTTTGAAAATCTTGTGTGGTCATTGCATGCATTCAATGGTGCTGATAGTAAATTTTTAATGAGGCCCATTGCATTGAGAGAAAGTTTTCAAATTGTGAAAGCAGGACATATGGTAGAATATCGACAAGATTGTGTTGTCAGTGACTCAATTATCAGGAAAACTGGGAAATATACTGTACAAAAAGGATAGGTGGAATAGCACCAGGGTATGTCTGCCAGGGGCCAAAAGTTGATGATGTTGTAGAGCAGATATCATCTTTTAAGGGTGCAAAATGTGATATTGTTGTAGACATTGTACTAATGATAAGACTAGGAGATCTGCAGATTTACTTAATAAGTATAAGACCATGTTGAAAAAAAGTTAAATTTGAAGTTGTCTGCAATTTTGCCCAGGCATAATAGGAAGGAGTATATGATGAGAGCCATGTCAATTGGTTCAGCCCTGCAGAGACGGTGCAAGGCTCATGGAGCAGAATTTTTCTCAGCATAGTCTGTGCTTGTTAATAGTAAAGTACTACATATGGGAAACAGCAACTTCAGAGTAATGTATCAACTCTGTGATACTACACTGACAGTGGTAGAGAATGAAAGGGACTTGGGGGTGGTTGTGCAGGCAGATATGAAGTTCTCTGAGCTGTGCAGACGGGCTGGAAGAGTAGCTCATGATGTCTTGTCAATGATATACAGGAATTTTTCTAGCACGGATAAGGAGGTGATTATTCCCTTGTATAAGGCATTGGCAGGCCACACCTTGAGTACTGTATACAGGTCTGGAGGCCTCATTTCAAGAAGGATGTAGAGCTGCTGGAATGAGTACAGAGAAGGGCAATAAGATTAGTGAATGGAACAAAGGGTTGCTCTTACGAAGAAAGGCTTAAGTTTTGTAAATTACAGTGTCAGGAGACTAGCCACCGGCGAGGTGATCTGATAGAGGTGTATAAAGCCTTGAATGGTTTGAGCATGCTCAATGCTGATGGGATTCTTCCTCTTGCTCAGAGTAATCACCTGAGAGGGCATAAATTCAAATTGAGGAAAGACAGATGTAGGATAGATATGCGGAAATTTGCCTTTAGCTAGCAGGTAGTTAGTTGGTGGAACAGACTTCTGTCCCTTGTTGTGGAAGTTGATAGCCTAAATAAATTTAACGCTCCGCTGGACAGGTATTTCAAACGAACGGAGGGATGAAGTGGAAGTTTTTTTTTTTTTTTTGGCTGATGCTGCATAAGCTTGCTTTCTTGCATCATATGTCTCTACTAATGCTAATGCTAAAATAAATTTAATTAATTTTGAAATTAAAAAATTAAAATTTAAAAATAATTTAAATTTAATATCAATGGTTTGACTGTCAGTAATCCTGCTCAGGTTGTTGACAAACTGGATGAGTATTTTCAACTACCTTCACACATGAGGAATTATTATTATTTTTATAATTAGCTATATGGTGCAAAGAAGCCTGAAGCTTATGCTGCACCAGCCAAAAAATTATTTAGGAAAAGGGATGCCAGAAGGTAATCAAACTCAGAGAGCTAAATGATTTTATAAAAACAGAGAAAAGTGGTGGACGAGAAATTTTTGAGGTTAAACATAAGAAAGGCACCTGGGATAGTAGTAGTAGTAGTGCATGTGATGCAAGAAAGCAAGAGTATGAGCTTATGCAGCATCAGCCAAAAAAAAAAATCACACCATTGCCTCCAAATGCCTGTCCAGTTCCTCCTTAAATTTATTCAACCTATCAACTTCCACAACGACAGATGGAAGTTTGTTCCAGCAACTAACCACCCGCTGGCTAAAGGCAAATTTCCGCACATCTATTCTACATCAATCTTTTCTTAATTTGAATTTATGCCCCCTTAGGTTCGTAATCTGAACAAGTGGAAGGATCCCATCAGAATTCAGCGTGCTCAACCCATTCAAGGCCTTATATACCTCAATCAGATCACTGCCCAGGTGCCTAGTCTCCAGCCACTGCAATTTGCAGAACTTAAGCCTCTCTTGGTAAGAGGATCCCTTCATTCCCCCTCACCAATCTTGTTGCCCTTCTCTGTACACGCTCAAGTAAATCTACATCCTTCCTAAAATGAGGTCTCCAGACCTGTACGCAGTACTCAAGGCATGGCCTGACCATTGCCTTATACAGAGGGATAATCACCTCCTTTTCCCTGCTAGCAAAATTCCTATATATCATTGACAAAACCCAATGACCTGCCCTGGCAGCCTGTCTGCATTGCTCAGAAAACTTCATATCTGACTGCACAATTACTCCCAGGTCTTTTTCATTTTCTAACACCTTATGTGTAGTACCACACAGTTGGTACGTTTCTCTGGAGTTACTTCTACCCATATGCAGTACTTTGCATTTGTCAAGGTTAAACTTCAGTTGCCACTTCTTAGCCCATCTGCCCAAATTATCTAGATCCTGTTGCAGTAGCACACTGCCATTACTGTCATTAACAACCCTGCCAACCTTTGTATCATCTGCAGACTTCGATATTAATCCTGATATACCTTCATCAATATCATTGATAAATATACAAAACAACAGTGGACCTAACACCGAACCTTGTGGGACTTCACTAATGACATTAGTGCACGAAGAGCAGCACCCATTGATTACCACCCTCTGTCTTCTCCCACTTAACCATCGTTTTATCCATTGTAGCAACTTACCCTTAATACCATTCTGCTCTAATTGGTACAACAGTCTTCCATGCGCAACAGTGTCAAAAGCTTTCCTGAAATCCAAATATATGATATCAAAATTATTTTTTTGCATCCAGTTCCTTTGTAACCATATCATAATATCCTATCAAATTTGTCAGACGAGACTTTCCCTTAACAAACCCATGCTGTGTCTGAATTATTGCTGCAGTCTTGTCTAGATGATCCTGCAATGCATCTTTAACCAGTGACTCCATTATTTTACCCAGAACAGAAGTTAAAATAACTGGTCTGTAATTACTCGTGTCACCCTTCGATCCCCCTTTGTGAATTGGGGATACATTTGCACATCTGCAGTCCGTGGGAACCTCCCCTGAGTCCAAGGGCCCTCTCATAATTATGGCTAAGGGTTTGCTTAGTTGCTTTTCCACCTCCTTTAATATAACTGGATAGATCCCATCCACCCCAGGTGCTTTTCTTATGTTTAACTTCAACAATTTCTCCTCCACTTTGCTTTCAGTTATTCCAAAATCATTAAGTACCCTGCTACAATTTGATAACCTTCTGCCATTTTCAAACCTCAATAATCCCTCATGTGTGAATGTAGATGCAAAATACTCATTCAGTTTGTTTGCTATCTGAGCAGGATCATCAACAGTCGAACCATCGATGTCAAGTGGACCAATCAGATTCATCCCCTTCCTTTTAGAGTTTATATAAGTAAAGAAATCCTTGCTGTTTTTCTTAGCATCTTTTGCTAAGGATTTCTCGTAATCTGCCTTCGCCTGCCTAACCTCCTTTGTCACCTGAATACAGACTAGCTTATATCTGCCACAGGCTTCTGAGTCACTTGATAATTTATATGAATCCCATGCATTTTTCTTCTCTATTACGAGTCTCATTATTTCATTAGATAACCATTTAGGCCTAAACCTTGAACAATATTTCTTAATAGGTATGAAACTTTTAGTAGCTTCCACGATTAATTCCTTGAACGCTTCCCACTTTGAATTTACTGTTGGTAACATCGTCAGTTGATCCCACTGTACAGAATTTAAAAACTCTAGGAGAGCACTGTACTCACCTTTACGGAAGCAAAAACCCTTTCCTTTACCCCTGATGGTAATTAAATCATTAAGTAAATCCCACATCAGTACACTGTGATCACTGCCACCTAGTGGTCCCTTTATCTGCAAATTCTTAATACACGAATGATCACTGCTGATAACCAGATCAAGATTATTACTTTCTCTGGTTGCCTCTCGAACATGCTGCTGCAGAAAACAATCATCCAATAAATCCACAAAAGTCTGACTATTGTGTGAGTAACCAACCGACAAGTTCCAGTCAGTATCTGGGAAGTTAAAATCCACCATTATAAGACATTCCGATTTACTATCCCACTCTATTTCTCTGTACAATTGTTCGTTGTACTCATTCGAGTCATTAGGCCTATAACACACTCCTACTCTTATTTTTGCTTTCGCAGTGCTTATGTCACACCAAACTGACTCAACAGTGCACTGTTCATCTATATCAACTGGATGCACTTCTTTTGATTTTATGTTTTCTTAATTAACAGCATAACACCACCTCCCTTTCTATCCTGTCTATCCTTTCTGTACACATTGTACCCAAATTCCAGTTCAGCATTCGTTATATCTGTGTGACACCACGTCTCTGCTATCCCTACAATATCCGCCTTTGATGTCTTGACCAACACTTCAAATTCATCAAATTTATATACTATACTTCTAGCATTGGTATACATGCAAGCATACATGCTCCTACTCCTATTCTTAGTTACCTTAACACATCCCATATACCCTCCTATTTCAGGATGACTGGCATCCATCCCTGAAACCCCCAACACCCCACGCTCCATGTCGCTACTTATTCTAATAGAAGTTGTGCAAGAATCACCTTCACCTCTGCCTACGGCTACTGTTAAACTATTAGTCTTTGTATCCCCCCAAGCTGTCAGTTTTCCAACCCACCTATCACTGCCTCAATAGCATCAGCAAATATTCTTGCAACCCTTTCTATTTAAGTGTATCCCATCCCTATAGAAGCAGTCTCTCCTAGTAACAAGTACAGTGCAGGCTGAAAAAAATTCTACCCCTTGAGCCTTGCACATTCTTTCCAGGGCCGAATTGATCGACAAGGCTCTCATCATATACTCCCTTCTATCGTGTCTGGGCAGAATTGCAGACACTTTCAAATTCAACCGTAATTCTCGGCTTTTGTTCAACAGTGACCTGTACTTGTTAAATAATTCTGCCGTTCTCCTACTCCTAATATCATTAGTACGAACATGTACAACTATATCACCTTTTGTGCCCTTAAAAGATGATATCCGCTCTACAACGTCATCAACCTTTGCCTCTTGCAGACATACCCTGGTCCTGTTCCACCTATCTTTTTTACAAAGCATGTTTCCTGTTTCCCTGACAATAGAGTCACCAACAACTACTAGTTCCTGTGGGACCAGTGCATTCTGTCTTGGAGGTTGCCACTGTGTTGCGTGATGACCAAGTGCAAGCTCTGGTG